>NC_134661.1:7403121-8705702 GCF_030463565.1 Pelecanus crispus | reverse complement strand
AAAAAAAAAAAAAAAAAAAAAAAAAAGACCAAACTGAGTAATAGAAGGCTGATTGAAAAAGTCTGCACACTGCAGAGTTATTAACGTCGCTCTCTGATGATAAAAAGCAAATCTTTTTTGTAAGCAAAACTGCTTACAACTTTCCCATCGGTTTTTGGTATGGAGTTTCATACCGCTATAAGAAGAAAACCAAGGAGGTTCAAAATGCTCTGACCAAACCTCCTCATTAATTACCAACGAAAAGTCCTCCACTGCTGCACTATGCACGTCCAGCCCTTCTTCAGTAACAGAGTTCCTGAACAAGCCTGAACTACAAAGTTCAAGTACACCGAGCTCCTTTTTTTACTGCCTTTCTTAAGGGTATATATTTTGCCAATGCCCAGACATTAGAAACATACCTTGGAGCACACGCAGGACAAAAAAACTACGCTTAAGACACCATGGAAGCTAAATTTTCAGTACAGAATTTTCCCAAACTGCAAACAGGAGTATCAGTAAGTCTCCTGAGATTAAAGCAAAACATGCTTCCTCCCCCACTAGGCTGTTCAGGCCAGCTGCAAGAGAACAGCCCTTTATTCAGATATTTTGTGAGGATAACCACCTGAGACGATATCCAAAAATAATTTTGTCGGAAAAATCAAAGCCACCTAAAATAGTTCTCAGATAGAGTAATAAAAACCAGAAGCCAATTCAAGCCTAAGAAACATCACAGTCATCAGCAAAGTTGTACCTAAAGATGTTTTTCCTCTCACCTGATCTGCCAATACGATGGAGATAAGTCTCTGCCAGCTTTGGGAAATCAAAGTTTATCACCACATTCACAGCTTGGATATCAATACCTCGGGTAAACAGATCTGAAAGATGATCCAGGTCATGAGAAAGTTAATTTCAGTGAGACCAAATGTTTGACAGTATTTAGGGTGGAAAGATTAACAGCGATCAACATTGGCTTGCGCTAGTTTCCAGACAGAAGCTTCCTTTGTATCAAAGACCATTTCCATACGATTCATACGGTTTCTTCTTGCTCTTCATCCATTAGAAACATAAATAATACAAGAAGAATGACCAGCACACCAGAACCCGCACATCTATGCCAAAAAAGCAATTAGCACGACGCTAGTTTTTTTTCCACGTTAGACTATTTCTGAGCAGGTTGTCTTATACAAAAGCATCTCCTCGCACACAACTGGGCACTGCCAACGTCACAACAGACTTGAGGTGCCTGAACTACATCCCACTAGTTCAGCTATTTCTATTCCACTTCCAGCAATTTTTAAGATGACCCAGAGACACATCGTGATCAGCAGACACTGCCACGGTAGTGCCCTAACAGGCCGCACGATGGAGAACTCGGATCATATACAGGCCAATCAAAACTATAAAAATACTTAGAAAAGATGAGCTATAAACATTTAAAGAATCGGCAAAACTTACTCGGGTGATCCTAGCCCCAGTTCTACCAATATTTCGTAAAGCTTACGGGCCCAACAACTCAGAGAGTGCTCATGTGTGAAAATACACAGAAAATGTAACTAGCGCAGGAAATACTAGCACAGTAAAATGATTTGTAGCAAGTTGCACCTCGTGGTTTGTCACTGTCCTGGTTTCGGCTGGGGATAGAGTTAATTTTCTTCCTAGTAGCAGGCACAGTGCTGTCTTTTGGATTTTAGTAGGAGAAGAATGTCGATAACACGCCGATGTTTTTAGTTGTTGCTAAGGACTGCTTATGGTAGTCAAGGACTTTTCAGCTTCCCATGCTCTGCCAGGCGCACAAGAAACTGGGAGGGGGGCACAGCCAGAATAGATGATCCAAACGCCCAAAGGGCTATTCCATACCATATGACATCACGCTCAGTATATAAACTAGGGGGGGTTGGCCGGGGGAGCAGCGATCGCTGCTCGGGAGCTGTCTGGGGCATCGGTCGGCAGGTGGTGAGCAATTGCGTTGTGCATCACTTGCTTTGTATATTATTATCATTATTATTATTATAATATTATAATTATCATTACTATTTTACTTTATTTCAATTATTAAACTGTTCTTATCTCAGCCCAGGAGTGTTTCTCACTCTTACTCCTCCGACTCTCTCCCCCATCCCAGCGGGGTAGGGGGGAGCGAGCGAGCGGCTGCGTGGTGCTGAGCTGCTGGCTGGGGCTAAACCACGACAGTCACAAAAGACAAAAATCTACAGGCCTAAAGGAGTGCTGCACCCTGCTACACGCAGGCGCGACAAAGACATCTTACCAAAACATATTGTTTTGTTTTATTACAAATCAAGTCATCTGTTATACCCGGGCTAACGGCTCATCTGCTTTCTACCACAACCTTTAGAAACAGGAATATGTTTAGGAACTCTTACCAGTGCAAACAAGATTGCGGCATAAGCCATTTCGGAAATCGTGGAACACACGATTGCGGTGCTCCTGTGGGGGTGGAAAAAAAATTGTTTTCATATATATATATATATATATATATAAACAAAGCAAAACAAACAAACAAACAAAAGCTGAACTTTCAGGTATATTCAAGTCACAAACACTGAACTTCAATCTAGTGAATTCCTCCCCCTCATCATTAGAGAGCAGCCGAGTCAAAGCAAGCTGCAAGTACAGAGTTTTTAGCCCTTCTTACCCCCATATTCTAAAGAACTTACCAGAGGGGCCCTTGGTACCACTTTTAGACAAAGACACTTAACTGACTGTGTTTTAAAGCCTCCTACGGTTGCATCAAACCCATCTCAGAATAGGAGTATCTCAGGTTACAATTACATGAAACGCACATCAAGGAAGTTAAGCTGCTGTTTTGACTGTCGTCTTCCCCCAGCCCCCTGCCAAATTCAATGCATATTTTATTCATTCCCTTAAAAACCTAAGTCAGCAGTAACCTCATTTTCCAGCATGGAGCATTTTTCACCACCGATTCAGAATTAGGGGTGGGATGAGTCCAATCGTCTGTGAAGACTCTCACAAACAAGTCAGTTTGGGCCACACAAAGATTAAGTAATACCACCGTTAAGGAGCGACATGAACAGTGGGAACGAACAAGTGGAAGGTTTCCACACAACATACCTGCATTTTGCCACAAAGATCATCTACTGACTGATCAAAAGCATACAAAAAAATCAGTCTTCGAGGAACCCATTTGCATAGCTCTCTGTTCTCAATACCGATACTGCTTCTGTTTCTGCTTAATTAATTACCGGTCTGCATATGGCCCAGCAAACATTGGCATTACCTGTCAGTTCCATGAACAGTAAAAGCTAGGTTTCCTCTAAAGCTTTCATTCGAATTTATTCTAGCTCACATGTAAAAAGAAAAAAAATATTTCAAAGGACTACCGTTTTACATGCGTCACTTCAACCTTCTGACATCTTTCAGTACACTTGCAGAAAACGAGGGAAATTACAAGTACGAAGCTCGAGGACACGCGAGCTAACGTACAATTAACAGAAACCTCTGCACCAGCAAAGCTGCGTTGGCATTTTTCATCGTCTACACCAAGGCCACAGGTGCTCAAGTCGCCACACGCCGCTCACGGCTTTCGCCAAGAGGTTTGATCAAAGCCACCTCCCTGACTTCTCAGATTCCCCTGCAGTCACAGTGCAAGATTTACCGTTTGCAAAGCCACACAAGGCCATCAGTCAGCCAAGTACTGGGGTTTTTGTCATTTAAGTCAGGCTCGTTTTCACACACGTCAGTTACACTGCATGGTCTACCATGGCTCCCCACACTGGCAAAAGCAAGGCGAGCAGCAGTAAAAACCGTGCCTTCTGGACGTGGTCTGTGCTTACGCTGGATTAATTAGCCTGACTACTCTTAAATTATCAACCGACCAGCTCCGCTGAATAGTCCTGGAAAGAGGTTTGGGGGAGGGGCAGTCTAAAAACAAATCGATAGCAAAGCAACACGTTTCAGTTTTCAAAGAACGTGCAAATTTAAAGCAAGCACAAGACTTAATTCAACTATGCAGTAAAACTTGGGGTGGTGCGGAAGGAACCACTGCAGCCGTCATACTCACCTGCCTCATTTTAGCATGGATATAGAAGCAGGAATAGCCCAGCTGGGAGATCTTTTTGGCTAGCAATTCAACCGTTGAGAGGAGTTGCAGAAAATGATCGACTGGTTAATCTGGAGCTGAACATATAAGTAGCGTGCTCAGTAAACACAGCATTTTACTAACAAATGATCCAAGATGTAAGTCTAAACCCCTTCCAGAAAGAAAGCAAAGCAGGTATGCTTGCCGGTAGTTTACACAGCATGTATTTTTGTACAGGAGCAGGGAAAAAAATTAACAAAGTTCTAAAAACACAAAAGTGCAGGACAAAAGCATGCATTTTTAGCTTCAGCTAAACAGCACACTTGGACAAGGAAAAAAGTGTCGTTAAGCCGTCCTTTGCCACCCTCAGTCTTATTCTTGGTTCCAAAAGGAGAAAAGCCTCTGTATGTTCTTGACCCAGCCCTACCGCTTACCCTGGAAAACAGCGTATTGAGGCAGTGCACTTTCTGACGCTCAGTGACATAGGCATAGTACTGGGTAACTCCCTTCAAGGTCAGCTCTTCCATCAGATTTATCTCGTAGGGTTTCTGCAAATGGAATCTGAAAAACAGAGATAAGGATGAAGCGGGCATATCTGCACACAAAACAACATTAAGTACTTCCCACCCTCTAGCACATTTAGCTTCCTCCGTGGCAAGGATGCACTACCTAGCCGCTCACTCTTCATGCTATACACAAAACAGACAGGGCGGGTAAAATTTCACAAAGGATTACTTATAAATCTGAGGCAACGGAGCAGGCCAAACAGAAGCACCCTTCTGGAAGCAAATAGGTGCAGATGGCACCTAACTAATGTACAAAGTGGAAAACAGTACCTTACAGGCAAGAACTGTGCATACCCAGCTTTCCCATTAACGGTATTGCGGGTCAAAAAATATTTTCAAACTTCTGTCCTAGATTTAGGCTGACTTAGATTAAACCGGTGAAGTTTGGATGCATTAAAAGAACGAGCACTAACAGCTACGCACCACTCATTCACCACGCTTCACGCGCAACGTCACCACCATCCTATGTATATGAATACATCTGCACTCACCATGAACTTCTGCACACTCAAAGGGAAAGTGGCCGAGTAGAGCAAAATCTGTCTGTTTTTAGGTAGCGTGAGAATAATGTCTTCCATTATTTGAACAAAATCTTGAGACAGCAACTTATCTGCCTGTAACAACAGAAGTAATAAAGAGCAAGTTAAATTAATGGGGCAAGATTTCAGTCTTCTGGTAGTACCACACGGGGGGGGGGGGGGGGGGGGGGGGGGGGGGGGGGCGGGCAGGATGGGACCACAACCAAAACAAAACACCACTGTTTTGCATTCTCCCTGCCCTTATGATGGGACCGTCCCCTTTGGAGCATACACCATGCTCCAAAAGATGTGCGATTTAGCTGCTGCACACAGGATTCATCGGTAAATTGAAGTTTACTCTCTTCCGGTTTTCAGCGCTTTGATTTAAACAGAATCAAATTCAGGATACATAAACAGAATCTAAACTGAGAACGGTCATCAGGGTTCCTATCAGAGTCATCCAAGAGGTTTCACGCAAGTACTTTCTCACTTGGAAGCCTGTACGCTATTGGATGTTCATAAGTCAGTTTTGTATACAATTATGTGGCAAGCACAGCTCGCTTGTTATAAACCGAAACCAAATGAAACGTATTCCTTTGTTTCAGAAAAGGCTGTTAATCTATTCTTTGGGAACAGCAAAGACGACAGGAAAGGCAAATCTTCCTAGGTTGTTTTTTTAAAAGATTCACATGCAGAAAAATTCTTCTGCCAAAATACCATCTCAAAAATACTGAGAAATGGATGAGCTATAACCTTATAGTGTCACTAAGCAAAGTTTTTGATTTGCTGCTGTGCATAACAAGGAGACTCGCTGAACCACATCATTGCTTTAACTCAGTGTTAAAATCCAAAAATGTTTAACGTGAGCAACTTGCCTCATCCAATACTATCATCTGGACATGCTCAACTTTTGCTACTCCTTTCTTGATGAGATCGAGAATTCTCCCAGGGGTAGCTATCACCACATGCACTGTAAGGTTAGAAGAGAGGAAAACAAAAAAAACAAAAAAAAAAAAAGGAAAAGGTTAAGGCAACTAAAGCAATGTTTCCAGCATTCGTGGCCACGTTTCATACAACAGTTTGAGAGAACAATGACAGCACACAAACAGTGAACACGACATATTGTAGTCTGTTCTCTAACAGGCAAACAATAACAACAAGCAGAAATTCCACTGCCACTGTAAAAGCTAAAAACAAACAGCAACTGTAGCGTAGCAAAAGTGCTCCAACCTGTATCATCAAGCCTCATTATGTCATCTCGCAAATTGGTTCCTCCCGTTGTTGCCATCACTTTGGCACCTCCCATGTGTTTGCTGACTTGGATACAGATTTGACTGACCTGCAGGGCTAGTTCACGGGTGGGAACAATCACCATTGCTGAAAGTTAAAAGCAGCAGTGTGAGTTACTAGTAACGCGCCGTACCTTAAACGCTAAGCCTCAGAGGAGACAGAAACTTTATGAAAGCTATATTTCTACGGTTTTGGAGTTCCACTCTGGATAACCTGAACAAGACCCAGAAACTGCTTACGACAAGGCAAATTCCATGCAAGGGTTCTCTACCCCCTGGATACTCCCTCCGTGCTAGCCCCCCCAGCCAGCACGCTTGCCTATTCCTCCAAATCCACTTTCCAGGGCAAGATGGTAAAGTCCGGAAGATGTCTTCCATTTCAAGACTTTGAGAGCAACCGTGGGACTTTTAAAACTCCCCTCCCCTCCACCACTCCCCATTAACTTTCTTTGAAAGCACAAGCAGATAACCTACGCTGCTCCATTTCATTGACCAGTTTCAAATTCAAGTCTGCTACATAGCAACAGATACCATTACCTGGCTGCAGCTAAGCGAGATCCATCTCAACTGACCTTGTATATTGTCCTTCTTTAAGTCTAGCCGTTCAAGTAAAGGAATGAGGTAGGCTCCACTCTTGCCTGTTCCATTTTTCGCTCTAGCCAAGATATCCCTACCAGATAAAGCAATGGGGATGCTCTCCTCCTGAAATGCAATGACAGACAGCGCATGAGCAATCGTAAGCCATGCTTGCTAAAGAGGCTGGCCAACTGTAACTTTCCTCACTAACAGCATCACGTGAAATCTGCTCATTCCACGAACAGAATATCCTGCAACTGCAAGCATCGCAGACTCACAGCAGGAAGGAGTTCAACCCACTGCTAAAGAGTTCCCCAACAAAGCAATAGCTCTGCTCCCCATAGCCCACTTAGAAGTCCTTGTCTTGCCTGGTCATAAGAGAACCAGGGATCAGGTACCACAGGAATGGTAAACCCGTAACTGAGACATTAGGAAAAAAGTGAAAAATTAGGGAAAAAAATGAAGAGACTGTGACAGTCACTAGCAAGCTCCTATGGGAAAAGACACCCATCTACCTCTTAACATCAGAACCGCCTCAGCCTGCGTAATTCAAACCTGCACGCTCCTCTGATACACTTCTCATAAAGCCAGCAGGCTTTCCTTTTGAAACTTCAGCCATCCAAACACAGGCCTCGAGTATTTTGTACTTTACTGTCTTTTACAGCAACACCTAAAGAACCCTCAGCCTTTTGGAAAGGCGGCACGGTTAGAATCTGTTTTGAAGCGGACAAATTACCTAAAAGCCGTAGCTTTCTCATGCCTTAAGGAGATAAAGTGGCAGAGCTGTGTCAACGATAATCCTCCAAAGAGCAATTAAAAGAGCGTTCGATCTCCCCACCCACCCTGAAGTTTACACATCAACGGTTCTTAATAGAACAAGCCTGAAAGGTAAAAGCAAGATGGAGGGATAGAGAAGTAAACTTGCTCATGTATTAATCTCTCTCCCATAATCGCCATTACGCTCTTTCCAGATGCTTATGATAAAAAATGCTAAGACTGTGCGATAAAGCCATAGTTTTCTCTGTAACAACTAAAGGTATGCAGCCTATGGCAACTCAGTTTTCTGGAAAATTTACAGAACAGCCCCGTTCTCACCAGGACTACTTCCGTGAAGGATGTTACTGAACAGAGGCTTATCACACTAATGCCTCCAGAGTGCAAAGGCAAATCCAAGTTAACTTCTCTAAAGCCTCTAAAGTTGGTCCCATCTTTAAGTCACCCATTGCACGACTCAGTGATTTAGTCAGGCGCTAGAAAGCCTCGCCTTCCCCAAAGGGCCACCAAATCCTACCGTTCACAACCTCAGTTTCCCAAATCGTGGCACGAGTATCTGACGTATAAGCACAAGTAAGAATTTCAATAAATTTATAAAAATTAAATGCTGCTTAAAAGTAGTCTGTTTGTAAACAACCTGAATAGGAGATGGTTTTTCCCAGCCCATTTCAAAAATTCCCATCAGCAACTCCCGTTTCAAACAGTAATCTTCAAACTCGTTTCCTTTTGTGGAGGTCACGTCCTGAATAATCAAAAAAAGCACATCCATAAGATTAGGTCATAGAACCCGCAGCCGTAGACTGGTCTGACTCAACGAGAGATTGCCTACGCAGGAAGACCACAAAGCGCATTCCATTACTATATAGAAGTTCCCACCAATCTGTGCAATACCGTACAGTGGGGAGGGAAACGTCAGCTTTCTTGCAACCAAATACAGTACCGTGAACGTACGCTGACATCTTTCGATCTACCTTACAAGAGATACTGACAATCAGTCCCACGCTGCAACACTAATCAAGTAAGAAATCCACAGTAAACTCCGTTTTCGAGCTTTCCAAGAGAAGCATCTCTCCCAGGCAGTTGGGGAACAAATTAATCTTTCATTTACAACAGCAAGAGCCGAACCGCTTTTGAATCTTTGCTTAGGAAAAATGTTTTGCCACTACAGCTTCTTCCACATCTTTTATTTAATATTTGTTCCTACGATTCAACCATCCTTACCGAAGTTTTGATTCTCAAATCCTTTGGAGGGAGTTTTAAAGTCTTCTTCCAGTCATCACCAGGTCTATAGCAAAAATAAAATAAAAATCAATTTTTTTAAAAAAATCTGGTTTAATAATTTTATTTTGCATTTTTATTGTCTTAGATACAGTGATGAACATGTAATACTTTTACCTCCTGAAAGCTAAAAGCACCTACACATATGAGCTCAAGTCTTCTCTGAGCTAAGCAGGATACAACAGGCAGGAAACTGTAAACAGAGAGAATCAGCAGTCTGCCAAGCACACAGAGAATCTGTGAAATCTTTATCCAGTTGTGACTGAAGTCCCATTTTTAGGGCACCGAATCAATCCAATAGAGCACAGATTTAAAACTGAGCACCGACTTAGTCATACGACAGAAACTGGCTATAATAAATCCACATGAGAATTATTTCATCACTTAAAAAAAAAAAAAAAATTTCTCTTGCCCAGGGAGCATCCGTTCTTAATCCATGAGTAATGTAAGAAGACAAAAAACACTTTTGGGGGGAAAATTAAGTAAGCATGCACTCCGCTTATCGATCAAATGTCATCTTTCACTTTCAATGAGATTTAAGACACCCATCCTCCCTAGACAGCCACTGTACAGAGCAGAGTAAGACCTCTTCCCCAATCCCACGAAGTCACGAGTGAATCTGGATGAGTTTAACTCATCAGTTTTGTTAGAGTAACCCATTTGAAAAAAAAAAAAGGGGGGGGGGGGGGGCGGCAGGGCAGGGAGGGACACAGGACAGGACAACCAGTTAGGCAAACTTTAAGAACCTTCGTATTCCCTTACGCACTCTCTGATGAGAGCTGGCATTTCCTTTGCAAATAATCAAGTAACAAACCAAAAGTGAATGTTGTTCAGGGGAGGAGGAACCGCAGGGAAAAAAGAAAAGTAACGCGCTACTGTACCATCCAAGTCTTTTACTTCTTTCGGAATTTCCAACCGGCACACTCAAGTTTTATTAGCGCACTACCAAAACCAGATTGATGGTAGGAGGGTATCTCAGTGGTACCGTATTATCTCAGCTCAGGCTTTGATGAATTAAAGCCGGAGCATTACACCGAGGAGAGCCAGAGCTGCTATTTAAGACCAATGACAAAAGATAACCAACGTGAAAGAATTTCTCACCGTGAGGAAAGAACTGCAACAAACAACTGAGAAGCATACACAGCTGGACCGAGACTAGGTGGTGTTTCCTCCTCTGCCTTAAATTTCAGTTCAGTTCCTTCCCACTCCCCAATTTCCCTCTCATACCACTTGCAATGAGCAAAGAAAACAGGATGCCGCTGCTGCTCAGTGGGCTACGTCTGAGAAGCGGCTACAGCGTTCTGAAAAGCAAAGCGTCAAATTCGATTTCCACAGCGAACACACTGCAAAGATCACCGTCAGAGAGAAGCCTGCACACGGAAGCACAGCATTCTTTTCATAATGTACGTCACAGGACGCTTCTAACCGCCAACGTCACAAAACAACGGAAGAAAACCTTTTAAAACGGGAACCCAAGAACACTTCCCCATATGTGACTTTTAAATGTTACTTTTGCAGCAGCCGATACAAACACTTACTTAATAGCGGTGGTCATACTCTGTGCTTGCTGTTGAGTGCCGTTATTGATTGTGTTGGCATTTTTCAGCTGGTTCATCTGTTGCTGAGTCTGTGTGCCTCCACCTCCTGGGCCCCCGCTGGGTTTTACAGGGCCTCTCAACTGCCCATTCTGACTGGATAGACCCATTATAACAGGGTTCTCTGTTCTGGCCGTGCTCATGTTTGTATTTTTAAAGATGTCTTTTTAGACTTCAAAACTTTGAAAGTCAGTACAGAAACTGTAATAACAGTTTATTAGACTCTCCAAAACGAAGAGATAAATAAGTCTTGCTCAATATATGAGTCCTTTATTGCAATGCAGGCAAGCACCTGTAAGTCACTCAAAAGTAAAGTAGTAACTTGCTCTGATGCACTGTGGATCAACTTTTTTTTAAAAAAAGCCCTCTAACAAAGTTGAGTTGTATCACAATTCACTTGCTTCAATCTGAAAGAGAAGCAGACAAGAACCATTAGCATGTGGATTTTTGTCTACGTAAATCACCACATCAGTTTACCTTTGTATTTTAAGAATTGCTTCTTCCCAAGCGGTGCGCAACAACAGTACTCGCTTTTCTGTTTTCTCGGTGATAATTACTGAGACATGCGTCAAACTTTTTTTCCCCTTTCTGTAAAGCTGCACCCACCACCTTCAGTCACCAAAGATAATTTTCTAAACAGCTGTACTTTCAGCAGCCTGCTGGCGAGTAACCGCTTGAAAAATACTACCTGCCCGCCCCTCCCGCCCCCCGTAAAGTAAGCACGAGTCATATCAATTGCCTTGTTGGGTCTTGAAATTCCCCCACTTCTGGGACACAGCAAGGCAGCCCTACAATGCTAAGCAACATTATGCACAAGCTTGCGACAGGAAGCAAGACCACAATATCAAGTGGATATTCCACTAGAAGCGATGAAACCCTTAAGTTACTCCGATTACCCTTTTCACTTCAAAAGAGAAACAAAAATAATGGTTTTTTTACTTTAACAAAACAAAACACCACAAACCAACAAAACACAAACAGCTTACCCTCCTCCAACCCAAAAAGTTAGTTCGACCAGCTTACTCAACCTTTTAAATTAGGTATTGATTTAACACCATTCGGAATAGCGAAACTAAGGATATCATCAAGCTGAACTGACAGTAGCTTCCTGTTTTGTTAAGTCTAAGTGACTGAGCCTAAACTGAAGCAGTGAGTAATATACGTTTACACTAGATACCTAGCTTCCTGCTTATGTGTTCCACGTGACGTTACCTTCCAGCTGTCCATAACAACTCGTATTGTGCTCAAAAGATAACATTTGGTACGCGTGACTTAATGTTGACACCCTATTTAACAGGAAAGGTGGCAAAACCATAAAGAGACAATACAAAGTCTGCCCCTTACGTAAAAGTAAGCAACGGACCAGAGCTGAAAAACTCCTTACAACGATATTAGGGAGCCCAGACAGTCCTAGTCTGAAACCTTTCGGAAGCACGAGAAAGTAGGCTTGCCTGTACAAAATTTCTCATCGCAACGCATCTGTATCTTGGGAAAACACAAAGGAAAAACCAGCAGACTACTGCTTCCTAACTTCAGTGTCCACAAAAAGCACACGTTTCCCCAGTGAATAAAAGGCACATTCAAGAGGACGGAAGAGGAATTCAGATGCTTCCCAACTGTTTCCAAGCACATCAATTCTGGCTTCACAGCAAAACTTTAAAGTTTGCAGAACTAGCGCTTTTTTTCTGCTAGTTATCCTCCTGACTGGAAGCACTGTTCCAAGGCATCTTCGAAGAGAGATTTCTCCTGCCCATTAACTTTGTAAAAACCGGACGAGTCACAAAAGTAACCAGGGCCGCCTGAAAGACATGGACGCCAACGCCGAGGAGTTCCCCAAAACTGTAGATGGAACTTCTCAGACCCTTAACCAACCTCCCTCCCTCCCTCGCTCGCTCCTAACTTCCCTTTAAAAGGGCAGAGATTAAAGGAGGATGCCCAGCCTCATCGACCCCAACGAATCTCCCCGCTCCGAGAGGAGAAGCGCCACCATTTCGCAAACCGGCGGTCCGACGGAAAAAAGGCCCCCCGCGCCACGACTCTCCTCCACGCAGAGACCACGCAGGCGGGCGGGCGGTCAGGGCAGCCGCCGCTAGACCTTTCCCCTTTCTCCGCCGGCAGCCGACCCCCCCCCCCCCCCGCGCCTCAGCCGGGCCAGGCCGGCCCCGGCACAAAGCGGCCCCGCAGCTCGCCCGGCCGCAGGAGCCCCCGCGGTGCCCATTGTTTCCGGCGAGCCCAGGCCGCACTGCGGCGTCGCCCCCGCCGCGGCGGCGAACGGCGCGGCCCCCGGGCCCCGCGGCGGGGCCGGCGCCACCCGCGAAACGCAGCTGCGCCACACCGGCACCTCCCGCCCGCGAACAATGGAGCGGCCCCCGCCCGCCGCCCCGCCGCTCGGCCCGGCGGCGAGCGCCGCCGCGGCCCCGCCCCGCACGCCGGCACCGCGGCCCGGCCGCTCCCGGTCCGGCCCGGCCGCGGCCGCCCCGCTCGCGGCCCGGCGGCACCGCCAGGCCCCGCTCAGGCCCCGCCGCTCCCGCGGCGCGCCGCAGGCCGCGAGGCTCGGCCGGGCGGCAGCGGCCCCCCCCGCCCCGCTCCCGCGGGCCCGCGGCCGCCCCGGCGCCCTGGCCCGTCCTCACCGCCACCAGCCGCGCTCGCCCCTCGCCCAGGTATAAAATCCTCTCGCTCCCCCTTGGTGCCTTGTTATGGCGACTCGACGCTCCAAGATGGCGGCTTCCTCCTTCCTCCCGTGCGCCCTCCCCCTCCCGGCAGGGCAGGCCAGCCCCGCCCCGCACGCACGCACGCACGCACGGCGCGCGCCACGCCCGGCCCCGCGCCGCGCTTCCCCCGGCCGCGTGAGCGCGCCCGCGCGGCGGGAGGGGCGGAGGGGGCGGGGCTGCCGCCCGGTGCGCCCTCCCCGTTGGGCCCGGGGCCGGTCCTCGGCGGGGCCGGTCGGGCTTGGGGCGAGGAGCGAGCCCCGCGGAGGAGACCCGCCGCCCCCCGGCACAGGGCGGGCGCGCTTGCAGGGGGCGAGGCCTGATGCCGGCCCGGTGGGCCCCAAAAGAATAAACATATCCGAGCGGGGGCAGCCGGGTCCCCTGTGAGTGTTGGGGCGTCGCTGCTCCTGCAGCTACGGAAGCGTTTTTGCCGATTTGCGGAGCTCTAAAATGGAGGGGGACGCAGAGCGACAAAAGTGGAAGCCACCGGCGCTGATGACTTCCCGTGCTGGGAAGCGGCGCGCGCCTGAGCGCTCGGAACCAAGCTGGCGAAAGCATTCCCGCTTCCCCAGAAACGGCCTGGAAAGTTAATGCGGCTTCCTTAACACAGCTAACGCAAACAGAAGAATAAAAGACTGAGTCCCGCAGCAGGCGGGAGCCATAACCACAGAGCACGACAGCTTGGAAATCGTTGCTTCCTTTTTCAGGCAGCCATTAGTTATACAAGGGTTTTGACAAACTGAGGCGCAACAGGAACATAATCTTAAACGCTAGCCTAAAAAGGCTGGTAATCCCAAAACTTGCAGGCAAATTTTTGTTCAAAGGTTTATCCAAAACGGGCACCAAAAAAACCGGGAAAACGCATTTGCTTCCTCTCCCGTTACCATTTTTTTCTAGCTCCTCACATCTACAGCTGTCTTTGGATCGTTCTTCACCACGACGCTCAACATCAGCAAGATCAGCACAGCCTCGTCCTTAATTTCTCTCTTTTGTTCGCTCCCAGACTACCTGCTGCCCTGCTGTGGGGCTGCTGCTGTGTCCTGAACTGCCAGCCCCGGGGGCAGAGCTCCCTTGGAAGCCTCTCTCTCCCACCCGATGCCTCCCTCTTCCTTTTTAACGCTTCTGCGGCAAGCATGGCAAGAGAAAAAGGAACCCAAAAAGACAGGCGTTGTGCCTTCAAATGCCAGGAGAGTGGAAAAGCCGCATCTCACCTGTTGTCCTGCGGTGCCTGCTTGTTGGCCGGCGGGCGCAGCAGTTGCAGCTGGAGAAGCCTCGACTCCCCCGTTCCCGCGGCCAGAGGCACACGCTGGGCACGACCTTTCGTTCCTTGCTGCTGCTGCTGCTCTGGCCCTCCTGCGCAGGAACCGGCCTTTCATCTCGGCTCTTCGCACGGCTAAGCGTCGCGCTTCGCAACGAGATGAACGGGAAATAGCACGCTCTAACCTTAAAAGAACACATGACAACAGAAATTAACAGATTGGTAAATATGACTAGCATTAGGCAGCACATACTTCACAAAGCTCCAGTTATGGCAACAGCAAATAAGACAAATGGAAAACATTAGAAGTGAGACGATTCAAGAGCCAGAAGCGATCTGGCTTTTCTCGAGCAGAGCTCAGAAAGTCAGCGTAGCGTCAAACTGGTCACCGGATGTGCTTGCTAGTCACATAGTTAAACAGAAGAGAGCAACTTCAGGTGCAAGTAGTGCGTTTTATCATCCTTACGTAAAGCTGAATAATTTCCTAGTATCAGAACACCTTACAGAAGTTAATGAAACTGTATGTTCCTGACGATACAAGAACAGTTCTCCACCAAGAGCGTGTACCCGTGGCAGAAAATCAGAGTTCAGCCAGGAATTCCCGTGTACAGCCACCAAAACATTCCGCAAATATTTAGCGTCGAGTTTTGTGACGATTTTCTTCCACAGTCGGTTCCTTACCTGCCTGTGAAGTGACATTATTTTTCATTTACATTTCTTTTCTCCCCATTTATTTTTCTCCCATGCTCTTCTCTCTCTCCATCATCTTTCCCGCACTCCATGTTACAGCAACACATGGATCCCATAGGTGATGCCTGTACGGTGAAATTGTTTGCATGCTTTGGAGCGGGCTCCCCGAACCCCTGTCATTCCCACGCCACGTCTAAGGGCCAAGCTCACAGCCTGGGGGGGGTTTCCAGCCTACGGTTCCCCGTAGCTGCATCATGCAGACCCGTCCCTCTGACCCGAGACGTTCTGCAGCATGACTGTCACCTACAGACTCGCAGTACCTTAATTTGCATGGTACTTCTGCTTTGCTCACGGGGTCATCGGGGCTGGAGGGGGTGGCACATTTGTTGACAGTCACGAGCTGTCTCACGGACAGAGCCGGTCCCAAACGTGCCTTGCCGTGGGGAGCAGCACCCTTGTTGCTAGGCCTTAAAGGAAGTCCCTGATGCTGAGTGCTCCACCCTCCAGTTGTAGCTGAGTGAAAACATCCTTCCTAACTTCTCTGTCTGCCGGCACAGCGGTGCCCCATTTCTTGCCTCACCCCACAGCCCCGGCAGCGCAGGGCCTCGGGACAGCCGAGCCACGCCGGATGGGGCTCGCTTAGTCCGTACCCCCCGCACCGGGCAGGGGACGCAAGGCACAGCATGAGCTCCCCACGCTCTCCCTCCAGCTTTGCCGCTCTCCAGCCTCTTGCTTTTTGGAGAATGGGTGCCCAGAGGCCAGTGCATTGGGCGGGCATGCGCAGGTGCACACGCAAACGTCCGTGGGGCGGGGGAGGATAGCAACGTCCTGAGGGCAGCAGGTCCACCACCAAGTTGGGATCACCGGGGCCCCGCTAATAAGCGTAAGGAGCGAATGAAATCAAATGTCGCTCACCAGAATAACGCCGCCACCTCCTCCTTCACCAGTCTGAGCCCCACCAGACTCCTTGCGGGTACGGAGGCTTTGGCGCAGCTGTGCCTAGACAAGAGGAGGACGGGCTCGGCGCTTGTCAAGCCACCTCAGCTCCTCACAGAGGAAAAGCTTTCTGCCAAAATGCCAGCTGCGACGCTGCCCTATCTGCTGACCCAGGCTGGGGCTTTCACACGGTGAATCTGCTGCTGCGACATTAGTGGGACAAAATGCCCATTTCCTTGAGAAGAGGAAATCTCAATTTCCCATCTCTATTATGGGCGAGACGAGCGCTGCAGGAAGGTGTCTAATCAAGGGGGCTTCGCTGTGTGTCATGCAGCAGACCAGCCTCTGCTGGCTAGTGCCCTTCCCTAGGCATGCGGCGCGGCCACCGAGGCCGTGCTTGCCTGTGCAAGCCGCTGCGTGCCCCCCTGAGCCAAGGTGAGGGGCGACGCAGCGGGAGAAGGAGCAGAAGACGTCCGCAGGTTGCTGACGTTAAAGCAGCCAGGAGGACCCTGAGGCAGAGGGCGATGGTCACGCAGATCAGACCCGTGCATTTCATCTC
Organism: Pelecanus crispus; assembly: GCF_030463565.1. Classification (NCBI taxonomy): domain Eukaryota; kingdom Metazoa; phylum Chordata; class Aves; order Pelecaniformes; family Pelecanidae; genus Pelecanus; species Pelecanus crispus. The sequence continues at coordinate 8,688,919 of NC_134661.1, read as the reverse complement.
AGGTGTCTTCAAAGTCTTGCACGGCTCCAGAGAGGTGCCCAGATCCGGGAAGATTTCTAGTAAGGGGGTCCGGTCCCTCGGCGCAGAGCTTTCCAAAGTCTTTCGGACCGCCTGGGATGAGGACGGCCGTGGGCAAGAGCCCTGGAGGTTTCCAGGGAAGGCCTATAGACGATTCTGGATCTTCCCTGGTACAGACCAAAGGAACGTGGATTCTTCACGCTATACGTTGAAAAATCAACTTACGGCACTAAAGAAAAAGGTGATAAACCTAGATGCTAATCTTTACATCAGTTAGGTCACTCTATGCCTGGAGCTCATTTGCCTTGCAAATACTCTATTGTTACATGCCGGGTCCCTCCCTACTCACTTAAATGACTAACTCCACCCCAAAAAAGAAGAACTTTTGCTGAAACTGCTGGAGGAGAGACAGATCCTGCCCCTGAAACCATGGGGCCTGTCAGCTACTCATCAGAGACCTATGACTTGGTGAGTTGGGCCTGGCTTTGCTTGTTTGAGAGGCTAACAGGGAGAGCAGGTACAGCTGGGGTGGGCTGAAAGACCTGGTTTCTATTTGTCCGTCATCTCCCCTCCCATTGGCAGGGGGAGAGCTTGAACGATTTCTTATGCCGGCACAATCAGCCCTCGCATCCCTTAAGTCTGGACTTGACCGACGAAGGGACTGCAGGCGACAGCGCTGCAACTCGCAGAGAGCCAGCGTAACGGGGCTGCAGCCGCTATGATCCAAGGGTGCCAGGTATTCCCTTGGGCACAGCTGCCTAACTACTGGGACCTTGCACGCCGACGTTCCAGCGAGCGCCGAGCCCGAGCGCCGTCCTTGCACGGATGGGGACCGAGACCACAGTCGCTGCCGAAGGGCTGGGCGGCTCGCTGGGAGAGCCGGGCTGCTGCAGCCCTGTCCCACGCTGCCAGCCCGTCCCGGTCTCTGTTCCCTGCTGCCCTGCTCTCTGCGCAGCCATCGACACAGTGTGGGTGTAAAACGCTCGTTCTGAGTCGGGCGCCTTTTGCAGCAGCCTTCGGCGGTATAAATGACTGTGCACACAGCGTGCAAAGCCCTGGACATCTCTCATCTAGTGTCTTTACATAACAGGAATACCCAAGCAAATGCAATGCTGTCTGTCCGCCTGTGAAAACCCTTGGTACGGCTATACATGCTCCTAGCCCTGCTTGCCTTCTCCACAAACAGGCGGCTGTAGACTCTGCTGAAAGGGGAATATGCAGTGTATTTTCAAGAGGGGAATTTTAAAGAGGGGAAGATAAATTGCAAGTACTTCTTCTAATAGGGAGCGATGACACTGTGTATTCTACCCATAGTTCTCTCCCCTGCGTTTGCAAGTGAAAGAAAGCAGCTGCACCTTAGAGTATCTTGTGCTATCCAAGGGGAAGTCCACAGCAGTGCTATCATTAGCTTGGTTTTCAAATGTTGCAGCTCAGAATTTATTTTTTAATACAGTGGCTCTCTGCAGCAGACCTCAGTTTTTGTTTAGTTTCTCTAAAGAGAGATATGCTGGATTGAATTTTTACCAATTTTTCCGTCCCTCCTTTGTCCAATACACCAGGGAAGAGAGAGAGGAGATGTCGGGGGCAAGCCCTACCCTCCTTATTTTTAATATTCATCCAGTATAAAAATCCTTTGCGAACGGTGGTTGTTTCCTTTAGAGCTTTTTTGCAGAAGACACTTCTCTTCCTGACCTCTGCTGAAGTTCAGGGGCAGCGCTAACGCTGGCTGAGAGGTTAAAACCAAACTCTCCATTAGAAATCTGTCCCACAACCAGAAAACCAGCGAAGCTGAAGCGTGCCGGCTGCCTGCCCGCAGCGTGTCACGCGCTATAAGCAAGCGGCTGCTTGTGACAAAACTGCGTCGCTTTTAACGCAGGGGGATTAAGTAGCGCTGGGATTTGTTCTTTGTACGCAATACTTTCCAAAACCTTAGCTTAGCGATTTTACCTCTGCCATGAATTGTTCTAAGTTACTTGCAGCAGCAACCTACCCACAGAGATTTGCAACAAAAAAAAAAAGCCTCAACAGTGTCAAAGCGGCGACACAAACCTCGCCCCATGCGCTCACCAGGGAGGATCGCTTGACCGATTGAGCAAGCGTGGAAGGAAAAAATGAGATGAGAACATTTGCACCGAAAGGGCATTTATCTCAGTATTGCCCACTGAGTGCAGCAAGGGCCTAACCTGAACTTTGATACCGTATGGGACCACTCGTCTCTGTAACCTTGGGGAAAAGTCACGTGCCCAAAACGATAACCCCCTTTCTCCATAGCAATACAGCTTTGCCCGCTTAACCTTCCTCAGCTGCAGGCTAGAGAAACAAAGACACGGTCGCAGAAAGACCACCGAGATCTCCACCAGGTCCCCTGAAGTGCTGCAGGCCGCTTTTCATTGTAATGGGACCAATGTGACTCAAGAGCCTTAAAGGCACCTGCGCCACAGTAACGCGGCGTTTCCACAGGCTTTGCTCTTATTTGTGGGTTTCCCTAGTTCAGCACCCAGAGAGGGGACGAGCGGAAGCTCTGTCAGTAACGTGCACCGATGCGGGCAATTTCGGTTTTAAGGCGCTGGGAATGAAACGTGCTTCTCCCAGCCCTGGCATGGGCTAGAAGGGAATGACTCGTGTGGAAAATCTCTAATAGTGCACAGGCTGCTTCTCTTCTGCAGCCAAATGTTTTGATCGCTGGCAGTTGTGGGGAACTGAGAAAAGCAGCTGACATGCAGAGACCAGAACAACTCTGAGGTGTGGGTTACAGGGGGAAAAGGGATCCCTGAACAAAGAGCGCAGAGGAACGGGCTTCCCAGGCATGCACTTGACTGCTCGGTTACAGACAAAAAGCACCGCTTTATCGCCCACCTGCAAATCTGGCTGCAGCTGTATTGCAGGAGACCTGTACAAAGGCCCCCCGCGCGCGCACTGTAGACTTCTCCCATCCCAGATCAGGCAGCCACCTGCTTCCAGACCTAGAAATGGGAATCACAGCAGAGTCCCCAAAAGCCCCGGCTTGTCACACTCAGTGCATCTCCTGCAGCTCTGGTCCTTGCCCTTCCTGTCTCAGCCTGGACTCTGACCTTTCATCCTCTTTATTCATCTCCAACTCATCTCTGTCCGCTCCCACCCACACTCGCTGCTCTGCTCGGAGATGCACATGAGAGGACGTCTCAAACACAGCTCAGCGCACGCTTCCCCTGCCCGTGGCGACCGGCTTCCAGTAAGAGCCCTACCTGCCATCTTATCAGCAATCAGATGGTGGCTGATAGCGGCACTCAGCCTCCGCACCTCCGGCTCGTAGTGCAAGGTGACGCTAGAAACCATTTGGCAGCCAAAGCCATTGAACACATTGGTGCAGGCTGCCCATCTGCCATCGTCGGTGGTGCCGGCGTGGCTCCAGGCAGCACTCTGACACTCCAGCCAGCAAACCCATCCGTTTCCCATCGATTCCTTTTTCCCTTTAAAGCTGGAACCCTCCAACCTCTCCCCAGTGAAGTTACCCATTCCAACACGTGTTCGCTTAGGGCTTTTCAGCACAGTCACGCGTGCATCCTGGGCAGCCAGGTTCGGTCGCTGCACCAAATTGCAAAGGTTTTTGTGTCGGTTTTGGTTTTTTGGGGGGGGGGGGGACATTCAAGGATCTGGCCCTAGCCAGCATATCACAGGTTTCTGTGCATGTTGGTAACTCCTGACACAGGGTCTGGGTACGGACTAGGCAGGAAAGATTTTCCAGCCAGGGAGAAAACACATCGGGAGGGATTTTTAAAGGCTTTTGTCTTTAGCAGCAACCTTCAGTCTCCAGAATCATACCCTAAACTGGAAAAATAATTGTTCTCTGGGAATACGAACGCTTCTCACCAAACGCTTGCAGCCCCACTGTTACGTTAGGGGAAGACAGTCACGCGTGTTTGAGGTTTTGGGCAAGGAGGACTCTCAGCCCCCGAGAGGACCGGCTCTCGCCCATTCGGGAGGAAGCACTGTGGCATCGCAGCACAGCGGCAGCACCGCTGGGTGCAGAGCCAGCGGGGAACGGCGCTGTGGCAAGACCAAGAGTAACTTGGGTCAGACCGAAGTCTGTCTGGCTCGATGCTCTTTCTGGCAGTAGCCAAAGGTAGAGGCCCAGGGAAGAGGGCAAGAGCTGGGCAAGCTTATTCCGCACTTTCCCCAAGGGCTCGCTCGCCCTCCTACCGTCCACTGCTCGGGGACCGCCTGAGCCAGCTGCCCATTCCACGCGTTCGGTAACGCTCCGTAGACTTCTCCCCCATCAACATGCCTGGGCTCCCCTTGGAGCCACGCAGGTGGTTTCAGCAGCACAGCAGTTCGGGACGACCGCTGCGATGTCACCTCTTTACCTCAGTCACGTGCGGAGGCACCCAGCGCGTTGCCTGGGGAAGGCTGCCTGAGAGAGAAGAAAGGTAAATCAGCCTTCTCTAGCTAAGCACAGCGCAGGACTCGAGGCTGGTCACCGTCATTTGGCTTGGCAGCACAGGGAGGTGGGGGGGAGCAAAAGCCTCCCAAGTGAGCTCTAAAACTGTTTAAAGCAGGGCTAGTATTTTTAGATGGGAACTTTGGCTGACAAGGGAAGGAGCAGCAGGTGCAAACGGCTACAGCTGGCAGTGAAAGGTATGAAAGCAGCAAGCAGAGACTTCCGTTGTGGTTGGCACCGAAGTCTCAGCACTGGTCTCCAGAGAGGGTGTGGGTGGGGGAGCTCGGGGTAACTGCTGCCGAGCTCTTCCCAGTTGTCACTAATTTCTCAGCTTGCCGCAAGCCTCCTGTGCCACTCTTTTTTCTGCCTGCCTGCATCCGAGCCCTTTGCTTTTGCCAACGCCCAGCTCCCGTGAGGTGCCCGAGGCCAGCCGGAGCGTGCCTCCCGTCCGGGGGCCTCATCCCGAGCGCAACTGCAGCTCTACAGCACCGGGGACTCGCGCGCGGTCTCAGCCCAAATACGGGCTGCTCACCTGGCAAGGAGCTACAGCAGGCCGAGCGCAAATCGCATCTGCGGCAGCTCCGTCACACTTTCCTTTACCGGGTATCAGCCCGGGGTCCAAGTGGTGTTTTCAGATTCCCTTTCCTGCTCTGGCTGCAATTAATTCAGAACCGCAAGGTTTACCAACAGAACAGATTTCTCTCTCCGGCATCCCTCCCCACAGCTATGGCACCAAGGCGCCGCAGAGGCGTTCCTCCAGTCGTGCTTGAACAGCTGCCCCACACCTTTCTCTGAGCGCGCGGAAAGCGATCCCAAGCACGGCTGCCGCTGTCCCCGCCTCACCTTGCTCTGTCCCAGGCAGCTCCGACGTCTCTGAGGAGGAGAGGCAGAAGGGGACAGGAGCGGTGCACATCGCTTGAGTTAGCACATCGTGCTCTGCGGCGAATCCCACCACCTTCGTACCTGACAGCAGGCAGGATGGGGACAGTCGGTATCAGAAATGGGTGGAAAGATCAGGAAAGCTGGTAGAGGAGGGTTCCGTGCCACATAAAAAAGCAAAAGCCACCGGCAGAATATGAAACCAGAAGATGAAACTGGTCATATGTCTGGGCACCAGAACACCCCCAAATACGCTAGTTAATGATTACAGGCCGAGCAGCCCTCGCTATTGGAGATCGGGACAACCCTCTCCACGTGCCGCGGCACCTCCCGGGACCCGGCACCAGCAGGGCCTGCCAGGTCATCACGCCGCAGACAGGCAGCACCTCCTCCTGACGCAGGCGGGCTGCGGGACGTGGGGATGCTTGGCTCCAGGCCTGCCAGGTGCAGCTGAGGGACTGGGTTCTCGTGTTCAGAAACTCCCCTCTAGTAACCAGACTCTCTCTGTTCCCCAGAACCAGGTGGAGGTGAGTGGTTACTATGAAGCCGAGAACACCACCCCTTCTTTGGAGGGCTACTTCTGCTTCAACCCAGACTCATCCATGGTCGGCGACCAGAGAGACCCCTTCAGAAAGGTCTTCATGCCCCTCATCTATCTGCTGATGTTTGTATTGGGGACTCTGGGCAACGCCCTGGTCCTGGTCATTTTAGAGAGGTTCAAGCGGTCTCGCACTACCACGGAAAACTTCCTCTTCCACCTCACCCTGGCCAACCTGGCACTGCTGCTCACCTTCCCCTTCAGCGTGGTGGAGAGCTTGGCCGGGTGGGTATTTGGGAAGTTCCTCTGCAAGATCCTCAGTGCTGTCCACAAGATCAATTTCTACTGCAGTAGCATGCTGCTGGGGTGCATCGCGGTGGACCGCTACCTGGCCATCGTCTATGCAATCCACACCTACCGCAAACGCAGAGCTCGCTCCATCCACCTCACCTGTATGGCTGTGTGGCTCTGCTCGCTGCTTTTGACCTTACCCGATCTCATCTTCATGGAAGTCTGGACAGATGACAGCAACCGCAGCATTTGCTATTTTCCAGAGGTTGGGATCGATGGCAACAACGTCTGGCTGGCGACCCGCTTCCTCTACCACACCGTGGGCTTCTTCGTGCCCCTACTGGTCATGTGTTACTGCTACACAGCCATCGTCCGGGCTCTATGTCAGTCCCAGCGCCTGCAGAGGCAAAAAGCTGTCCGCGTGGCCATCCTGGTCACGGGCGTCTTCCTGCTCTGCTGGAGCCCGTACCACATCGTCATCTTCCTGAACACGCTGACCAAGCTAGAAACCTTCACCAAGAACTGCGTCCTGGAAGACCAGCTGGACACGGCCATCATGGTGACAGAGGCCATCGGCTTCACACACTGCTGCCTCAACCCCATCCTCTACGCCTTCATTGGAGTCAAGTTCCGTAATGACTTCTTCCGGATCCTGCAGGAGCTTGGCTGCATAAGCCAGGAGACCCTGCAGGAGATCCTGGAGGTGACGAGGAAGGGCAGCGGGATCGAGTCTGACAACACCACCTCTATCTCCACGTTCTAGCTGGGAAAGGCTGCCTGCAGGGCAGAACCGTCCTGGGGCTGGCCTTCCCAGTGGCACGTGTGCTGTGGCCTCAGTCCCAAGTTTCACAAGCGTCCCCACCACTTTCTATACTCCGCAGAAAACCGAGGTCCAGTAGCCACCAAACACCCAAATCCCACCAGGTACCTTCCCTGGCTCCTTCTGGTTCTCACACCTGTAGAAATCCATCTGGCAGCTGTTGGCTGTCCTACGGTCACTTCGGCAGGGCCGGATGAACCTGAGCACGTTAAACCTGACGTTTCCACCTCTCCCTTGAAAGACTGACTGCAGGCGTCCTGCGCACGGAGTCAGGCATGAGACTGGGGTGCCGGGGGCGAGAAAAAAAGCGCAGCCAAGTAAACGTGGAGTTGTGTCAGTGAGCGAGGGCTGAGGACAAAAGCTAAGCAGGTCTCCGTTTCACCGACTCAGGTCGGTAGAGACGTGCCCAGAGGAAGCAGCAGGACTCAAGGGCCGCGGCAGCTGGAACGAAAGAGGCAGGTAGGACCGGCGGGAGATGCAGGGCTCGCTCCAATAGCAAGGGCACACGGTGCGGAACGGTCTCTGGCTGCAGTATTGCTCCTCCTGCTGCGTGACATCCCCCCGGCCAGCCACGGCACGTCAATTTTCCCAATTTGGCTCGCGCCAGGAGGTCCTGCCATGGACTCAGAGATTTGACTGTTGCAGATTCCTTTCCCGACATCAACCGCATCCTTTCCCACTCACTTCATGTGTTTTACTGCTGTTAAGAGCTCCAGTGAGTGACTGCTGAACTAAATGCCTGACTACGCAAAAGCTTTCCTTTATGGAAGAAAGCTGGCCGGAGAGACGTCTTCTATCTTGACTGAGCACAGGGGAGATGACCCACATGGCTTTGTGAGGCTGAACGTGTAAAATTTTTTTTTTTTTTTTTTTTTTACAGCTAGGTGTACAGTACTTTGTGGGTTCTGAGAGCAAGGAGACCCATTGCCCCCGAGTAAGGAAAAGAGCTCCTCTGCGTAATTTCTGTTTGCTTTTAGCAGGCTGAGAGGGGACATAGTGTTTTGTTTTGCGCTGCCGTTTCCTGATATTTTTGCTCCACCTGCATCTACGGGGCTTTCAGAGGTTTAGTGCATCCAGCTTTGCACAGAGCAAACCTGGGCGCTGATCTTGCCACGAATATCCAGCAACTGCTTAGATCAGGGCTGCTTGATAACAATTTGGCCCAAAATAAGAGCGGCAGCTTTCACCATAATTAATAATTGCACCGCAAGCTGGCGCGCGGGGCAGCCCTAACAGACTCGTGCAGCCTGCTGCTTCCTAGTAGGTCTTGTCACAGTATAACATCGCAGTGCATGCACAGCATCGCTCCGTGACATTTCTCTTGCTAGCTAAGCAGTGCTGTGGCCTGAACTGTACAAGAGCCGTATGTACCAACTGTCACACGAGCACGACCCTAATCATGAGCACGCTTTAAAATCCACTCTACCGTTCACCTTGCTTTTAAAGCAAAGAACATCGTCAGTTCTCCTGCTGCAGCAGCAATTTTGTGCTAAACTCGCTTCTGAAGTTCAACCTGCTAACAAAGGGCTTGCTTGCAGCCAAACTTCACCATACCCAAGGGCCCCACTAAAGAGACCAGTCATTACAGAAGGGGTCACGTCACGCCAGTCCGGCTCAGGCAGAGAGCTCAACAGCTCGTTCTCAAATTGTGACTCGAGGAGAAAACTCCCCAAGCAAGGCTCTTTATACAAAGTGCGGTCCACCATTTCCTGCAGCGCTGCATCTTCAAAGCTGAAACCTGCAGGTAATGGCGACCGTGGTTGTCCAAGCACGTACGCGCAGCAGAGGAAGCGCCGCTCTCTGAAGCCTGCCCTTGTTATCTCCACGGTTGTACTGGTGAGCAAATCCGTTGCAGATGCATCATAAACACCTCCCCAACCCCAGTTCTGATGGGAACCGTGTTCCTACACAAAAACGTTAAGAGTGTAAAATTCTTAGCGTTCACAAGGTAAAAAGAAAATCTGAACGCAAAATAAGGGTGAACAGATTACGCATCTATTGTTACTATAGTTTTTAGTACTGTTATGTTGGTAAACTTTTAGAAAGTTTTGACGTGAGCTGTAATAAACAGTTAAATAAAATACAGTCTTCTCATACATAGGGCTTGCAAACAGTTGTCTGCAGTGGTGTTACTTTTGCAAGGGAAATGCATCAGAGCGCGCTAAGAGTGTCGATGGCACCTTTCTGACAAGCGTTGCTGTTTGCACGTGGAGACCATAGGGTTTGTAAGAGCACCTTGCTCAGACTTCCCTTCACCAGTGCTGCAGAAGGCTCCGCTGCGTTTGGAGTCGGTCCAGACCTATGTTAGCTCCCGGCTTCAAAGAGCCTCTTCCACCAACTGCAGGACCTCCTGTCCCGGTTTTACAGCAGCTGCTAACCTGAGTGGAAAGCCACCCTTGCACCCGCGTGTGGCTCAGCCTAGCCTGCGGAAGGCTTGGCTTGGAGCTGGCAGACCCTTCCCCAAAGAGCAGGCGTTGCTCCTCCTGCAGCTGACTGCAGCCAGCCTTGCTGAATGGCAGTGAGAAGAAAGCAAGAGGAACTCTCCTTCACCGCAGAGGAAGCTGGGCTTTCCACTCAGTGAAATCCTCCCCGTCTCCCCGAGGTCTGCGTGGCCGTCACATGCCTTGGCCCAGAGTGGGCTTCCCGGTAAGCGCTCACGCTGCCAGAGCCGCCCCCGGACACTGCAGCCCTCAGGCAGACTTTCAGGCTCCCCCGTGGAGCCCTGCTCGGCTCCCAGCCCACTGCTACCAAGTGGGGCGGCGGACAGGCTCCGCTCCCCCCCAGGCTGCCAGGAAGGGGGACTAAGGGCCGAGGGGAGCTCCGAGGCAGCTGCTGCAGGGAGCCAGGAGGTGGTGTGCAGGCAAGGCCACGTCACCACCATCCACAAGCGTCCACAGCGCACGCTCGTGAGACCCCGGCCCCGGGCTCTGCTCTGCAAACAAGGCTGAAGCAGACAACCCAGAGAAAGCCCTGGTCCCTGCTGAAGGCAACCCCAAAGAAGGGGACACAAAGACCCCCACAACAGCATGCTGCTCTGCATGTCCCACAGGGTGAACGAGTTCTCCCAGGAGACAGAGCTGGGGTGTTTCAGCAGAGCATCCTGCAACACACACGCAGCGATCACGGGGCCGTAGCAGGCAGCGGAGCGTGCACCTATGAGCACCAGCCAGGGAACGCATGAATGAATGCGTGCCTGGGAGCGCTGCAGAGAAGGGGCTCTCCCCATGCCCTCGCACCCCTCCTAGCAGCTCTAGCACCCCCTGCCCTGCTGTGACTCACGCACAGTTTCATTTTCCTTATCAAGAAGCGGACCTGCTTCTTCACCCCAATCTCCCAGAACCAAACAGATGCTCAAGCTCTTCAGTATCTGTACTGCTGCCTGCCATGTCTTCCTTATTTTGAGCATAGGTGGGCTCTGGATGTACAACAGCACGGCCACCGAGGCCCGTGAGCTTGGGCCCTGGGCACCATGCCACATGCACCGCCCCGGCTCTGCGTACAGACAGCGGCACAACCCCTTTCTCTCTCCGAGCCCCCAGAACCAGCCTCTCGCCCCGCTGCTGCCACAGCGTGCTCTGCATTCGCTCTGGCTCCCCACAAACATGCGGCAGCTATGGCACACGTGAGCTTTGCCGGGCCGCGAGATACCCAGAAGAAGGGGGAACCGTGGGGCTCCAGGCACCAGCGGACAGCTTGGGCAGCAAGCCCCTGCTCTAGGTCACCTCTCCACCTTGCAGTCCTGCCAGAGACTGGAGGTGACCAGGGTGGCCCTGCCTGCTCCACCCCCCCACCACCACCCCCCCAGCCCTGCACATGCCCCTCCGCCTACCTGGGAGGATGGTCCTGTCCCATGTCCTGCGAAGGCAGTTCCCCGGTCCCGGTCCAGCTTCCGCTGCCCGTAAGCAGCGGGGCCCGATCGCTGCCCGCTGCAGGCAGGGCGCAGCCTCGTGGCAGGAGCGCACGCAGGTCTGCGCCTAAAGCGGGTGTCCCAGCTCCGCCAAGGAGCTCACAGCCATCTCACAAAGGGCAGGAGCTTCTCTTCAGATGGAGGCACGCAGCAACCGCCTCGAAGTCGCAGGAGATGGCACCTGCAGCACTGGAAGCCACACTCGCAGCTCAGGCAGCGAGTCCCTCTCCCTCACCTCCCCCTTCCCCAGGGGCCTGCAGCTCTCCTGCCAGGCACAAGCGGCCGGGAGCAGATGTGCTCAGGAACCGCCACGGAGGCAAGGGGGGGGCCAAATGAGGCCGTTTGCCTTGTGACTGTTGCTTGTTTGCAGCAGCTAAAAAAGATGATCCATTCCAAGCCACAGGGGCTGGAGGATGGGCTGGCACGGCAGAGGGTGGGAGAGAGTGTCCAGCACAGCCCAGACTTAGGCAGCAAAACCCAGGTAACGAAAAAAAGGTAACAAACCGCTCCGAGCTGCGCGGCCGGGTCTCGTCCGATGCCGGGGAGCCGGCACGCAAGTGGCCGAGGAAGGCCAAATTGTGCACCCCGCGCAGAGCACGGCAGGCGAGGGGGCTGCCTGAAATTCCACAGGAAGAAAACTCCAACTGCAGCCAAGTCTCAGCATACCTTAGGCACAGATGACTCCTGCAAGCCAGAAGAGCTTCTCTCCTCTCAACCAGAGCCCCAGCTGATGTAAGGTATTTATAGCGGGGCCAGCTCAGCCCCTCTAATCAGCCCCAACCTGCTGCAGGTGATGCTGGCTGAGCTCCCGGGGCTGGGCTGAGCACACCAGCTTGCAGCCCGGCAGAAAATCCCGCAGACCACTGAAGACAGGCACAGGGTCAGGTTTTGAAATTTGTCTTTTTAATAAAAAGGCACCTATAAAACAGGTCAATACATTACAGGCAGCACAGATACCCAAAAACAAGCCTAAAAATTGTTTCAAATAAAAACCAATAAGATGTCTTCACATATTGTATTTATATATTTATATTTATATATATATTTATATAATGGTACAAAATGACTGGGGAAGTTTCTCCATGGGATGACAGAGAACAGGTCAGTCACCATTACCTTGACGTGAAAGCTAATTCCGGGTGTGCGATTATCTGACGTACTGAAAGATGCGGTTTCCCAGCGTTCGCTTTTTTGGAGCTGGAAAAACACGGCGAAGTCATGGCTAAAACATGGGCAAACCTTTTACTGTGATTAGGTGGAGTCAGTACACAGAACTCAAGCCGATAAGCCGAGCAATAAACTACAAGACACGAGACTAGACACAGCTCACGGCAGCGGGCAACCGGCTGACGGCAAACCCTGCCCAGGTCTAACAAGGACTGGCTGTTACTGAGCTTCCAGGGAAGCTCCTGCCATATTGCTGTTCACAGACGCGGCTGGGAGCGGCGCCCGGGGCAGAGGGGTGTTAGGCAGCGCTTCTCCTCCCCGTTGTTCGGCCATCGCGGCGGTAGGGGTAGGGCTGGCTCCAGGGCGGTGGGATTTTGCGGAGGAGCGCCGACTGCCGCTCCGAAGTCCCCGGCTCTGACCCAGCGTCGGGATTTCCCTTTTGTATCCAGGGCTGCTGAGTCAAAAGGCTCTGCTTCTTACTCATTTGTCACCAAAGGACAGGTCTTCCTCCTGCCGCCAGGCAGAAATAGCATCACGCTGCCCCGTCCCTGCGAGCGGGCAGCGCCAACTTCCCCAGCACTGCACAGCGGCGCGCCGCAGCTGGCGGGCTCGAGCTGACGCGGGGACGACGGCGCTGCCGACGGAGCAAGGACCGCAAGCCCCAGGCAACTTCTCAGTTGGGCCGGGCAAAAGGGACGACAGGGAAGGTACGGACACGTGGCGATCTCAACCGGGCTAAAACAACAGCTGTCTACAGACAAACAAAAAAACTTCTGTATAGAAAATATTATGGCTTCAAATTAACCGAGACTAGCTGGTGGGTGATGAGCAAGGTTTGGGGCTGGCATCGGTGTTTGGATGTTTATGAGAAACTACCAGCAGCCAACACCCCTAAGTGCAGCCAAGAGAAGCCGCAGCCTTTCAGGCAAGTCAAGCTTAGAAAGAGCTACATCTGTTCGAGCCACATCCTCCCACGTGAAACGCACGCTCTGAAAGGATGGAGAATCCAACCAGCTGACGCGTCAGGTCCAAAGCACGCTTCGCTAGCCTGGGCTGAAGATTATTCCTCTGCTCCAACTGCCAAGGCAGGGATGAGCGCTTCCCGGGATCGTTCCCGTCTTGCCATCTCCAAAAATGCTGCTCGCTCACATCGTACGCAACAAAACCCACACAAAGCAGGAGACCGGAGCGAAATCCTTCCTCGAATCCAGACCCACGCTTCCTACCCAGTACCACTCGCTACAAAATGCCCCAAGGCTTCAAGGTATTCCTAATTGGACTTTATGGCTCCATCTTCTCACGGATCAGATCAAGACAGCCGCTGGGCTGATGTTTCAGCGCCCTCCAGCCTTTCCCAACAGCTTGCATCGTGATAAAAAGCGTTGCCATTCGCTTGCTAGTGGACGATCTCCCTTTCTGAAAGCCCTCTCCTCCCTGCAGCAGCAAGTAGGTTAAGGTGAGCTCCGTTACAAGAGAGGTAGTATGCTAAGTCTGGCTCTGCAGAGATAATCCTCCAACTAGCGTTCCTCTGGCAATTGCATGCCCCGAGTTCACCATTGGATACCCATAGGGTACACCATGCTGGAACGCGGTCCCCGCGGAGGTCTGGAGACACTGCGGTGTGCGCAGAAGCGTGTGCACGTCACCCCACAGTCCCCCTCCGTGAACAAACACAGGAAAGACCATCGGCACCGCGCGCAGGAAGACCTTACGGAGTGGAGGATGAGGAGGGTGGAACGCATCCAGAAAAGCCGGCGCTGTTCGAACGGCACGCTTCCACCAGCCTAGGAACGAGGGGCTGCGATGCAACCTTGGCCTCTTCCGTCCGAAGCACAGGATGGCCGTGCCGCTGACACCGTACGAGACAACTCTCATACCGAGATGGAGTATCACACACAGGTACAGGTTGCCTTCAACGGCTGGACCTCTACTGCGCAGCAGGGCAGGCTGCTCCCGGTAGCTCAGGGCGAGACGGAGCGAAGACTACCTGTGAAACTCCGGAGGACGAGGAGGAGGACCGACAAGCACGAGGAAGACCTGCGAGAGCGCATTCAATGGCAGAGGTAGAGCGGGCACGGCGCAGTCGCGGAGGGCGACGGATGGGTAAAGGACTGGCGTAGGAAGGCTGCAAAAGAGCAGGGTTCCCGGCTAGCCTCTCCCAGAAGCACAGGAATGCATCGCCTCGCTCATCTCGGAGCCCATCCATCCCTACGCACCGCACCACCCTGCCCACAGGGGACACAGCACGAAGGGAAAAGAAGGGACTAGAGCAGACACGGCCAATCGAGACCTTCGGGTCCAGCGCGTTATCATCTGCGAAGCCCAGATCCTTGCCGCTTCTCCAGCCGAAGGGCCGGCATCCCTATCCCAGCCACGGCAGCTTTGCCACGGAGCAGCAACAGCTGTATCCCGTGAAGCTGCGGCCTCTGCCCCGCCGGATGAGCGCTGCTCCGGCAACGTCTCACCAGGGCCGCAGCTCCGACCGACGGGCGGTCCTCGGTCATTGGTGGTGTTCGCGTACTCGGCACAGCCTCCACAGGGGCCTAAGATCTGCGTGAAACTATACACCCCGCACATGCAAACCGTTCAGACGCGTGAACAACACAGGTTTGACACAGAGTCACTCTACAATGGGATCTCTCAATGCCCTGCGCGCCCTGGGGGATCCTCCTGCCTCCCCCAAGGAGAGTTTTCAATCCTTGTACGCTGTTGCCTTTAGCATGTTTTTTGTTTCTGTTTTTTTTAAAACACGTTTTGAGGCTTCTATTAAAACACAGAAATACAGAACAATTAAAAACCAGCACAAGTTTTGCCTTTCCCAGCGACCTATTTACAGCTAGTTCCAAAAACCCTCTTGCACATTTTGGTTGCTTAAAGGGGGGGGGGGAAGGAAAAAAAAGGAAAAAAAAAAGAAAAAAAAGGAAAAAAGAGAGAGATAAAAAAGGGAAAGAGAAACACTTGACGGAGGAAAACCATAAATGAAAACTTTACAAACTGCCACAGGGTCTGGATGCCCCTGGTCACCACGCAGGGTTCAAAGTAACAGCCCCACTCCCAGCCCCTCTACCCTCCCCTTCCCCAAAAAAGAAAGGAAAAAGAAACCCAATTCACATCAAGTTTACTGCACATCTGGTTTTCTGTGTAGAGGCGAATCCGATATGAAAAGCATCCCACGTGGTGTCCTCCACCGGCGTTGGCCCCCAACCCTCCCCCGAAGAAAGGCCCAAAAAGGTTTTGTACAGGCAGCCCCGACCCCTCCCCACCCCTGAGCACCAGCCGGGGTTAGAAAGGCAGGTTCGCCATGTTCCCAGGCCCGGGGATGTAACTCATCTGGCTGTCCAGGGAGACACTCCTCTGCCTCATCTGGTGCGTGACCATGAGGTTCTGCTGAGGCGGGGGCCCCATGAGAGAGCCCTGAGGTGACATCATGTGTCCTGTCTGAGCATACATCTCCCCCGACACAGACATGCTCCTCTGCTTGGCCTGCATCAGCATGAAATTCTGCTGGGCCATCAGGCTCTGCTGCGGAGACATCATGCCCTGGTGCATGCTGTTGCCCATCATGCCTTGCTGGGGCGGTATGCCTGTCCTGCCCAGCATGGGCACTTGTCCGGGATGGCACATGGGCATGCCGAGTCCCCTCTGCACGCCCTGCTGCCCGGGGAGGCTGGGGGCGTTCATACCTGGCCGCACCGGGGGCTGGTCAGCCATCATGTTCTGCAGGTTCATGAGGTGGAGGTTGGAAGGCTGCGATTTGGGCGCTTGGCTGTCGCTCTTGGGGAAATACTGCAAGGTGCTGCTTGGCTTCTCCGACGGGATGATCCTGGACAGGTCAAACTCGGGGATACCCGTGGGCGTGGGGCGGATGACCTCGCTGAGCTCGGGGTCGTTCAGCACCGACGCTACCCCGGGAAGCACGGGCGGGTAGGGCTCGCCGATCCGAGGAGGGATGTTCTTGCCCATCATGTGCTGCTGAGGGGGCATCTGGCTGGGCTGCTGGGAGGGAAGGTCCTCAGGCGGCAAGGGCATCCCCGGCGGGTAATGCTGCTGCATCCCAGGGCCGCCTCCCCCGCCGGGAGCCATGGGCATGCCTCCGGCGGGAGACGGCATGGCGTTGTGGGGCTGCTGCATGCGGGGGAACACGAGCTGGTTGGAAGGAATCATCTGCGAACTGTTGGGCACAGGGCCGCACTGCTGGTTCAATGAGTCCTGGGGCCCCGGGGGCAGCATCATGGGGTTCTGGGGGGGCACGCCCGCCCCTGGCGCACTCGGGTGCATAGGAATGTTGGAGGCCAGAGGGTTCGGGGAGGACATCATGGAGGTGGGGGGCGGTTCGTGGGAGAGGGGTTGCTGACCAGGCAGGTTCATTCCCATAGGGCTCTGCGAGGATCCAGGCCCCACGGAGTTCAAGTGCAGTTGATTCGGCTGACTCCCCGTCACGCCTAAGGAGAGGAAAAAGACAGGGGAGTTAACTTTGCCCACAGACCTCTCAGGGCTGCAAAATCCACAGCCGGGAAAGCCTGCCGAGCACTCCTGCTCAGAAAGCCCTGAGCACGGAGCGTGATGCTCAGCAAGCAGCCGCAAGATGGGCTTGCAAAGTGCCGACGTCAGGAAAAGGTGCCCCAGACCCCAGCTCCCTGAGCAGCGGAGAGCTATTCCGGCTTCATCCAGTCCCATGCTGGATTTGTAGTTCCTTACAGCCCACTGATTTGAGAGTCCCGGCTGGCTCTGCATGTTGGGACAGCCCTGAGATCGTGGGATCTCAGCAGGGCTCTCAGCTGCCTGGAAGGCACCGAGCAGTGACCCTTCACCACCGCCTGCCTGCAGGGTTAGCCACACGGCAAGCTCCTGTGACCACACAGCCTCAGGTGGTGAGGAGAAAAAAAAAAAAGGCAAAAAAAAGCAGAAGAGTCAGCACCCCAACACAGGTGCCGTCCGGGAGGGAGGACTGCGCTCATCGGTACAGCAAAGCAATCGGTGCCTGCGGAGGGGTTCGGGTTAGGAGGGAGCCAATGCATTTGCATGCCTGCGGTCAACCTAAGTCACTGCTCAGCAGCGAAAGAGTAAAAAAGTTGATTTTTCATTTTGAAAATTGCCAAAAATATTCATCAGACAGCTTTAAACCCCTAAATCGAGTGTACAGCATGCTGGAATTCCCCTTCGGGCTGGTCACCAAATGACGAAAAACACTCATTTGCCTAGCTGTCCTCACCAGTGCCGTCAGCTAGCGGAGCGTATCTGGTTGTCGCCTACTGAAATCAGAACTCTGTTACGAGATAGCCTTGCCGGCGCAGGCACCTGGGCTCCACTCAAAACACCAGACTCCCAAACCCTGTTCAGAGCGTCCCTGTCCCGCTGTACGAGAACGCAAGGGCTCCAAGCGGCAGGCCTCTGCCTGCAGTCCTGGGCCTGAGACAACTCCAGGAGCCGTGAAAATCCAGGGCCAATGCATCCGCACAGGGTAAAGGTAGTTCCGAAAACTTTCGGAGCTGGCGGAAGAAGGGCGCCTCGATGCTAGACCGGCTCACGTCCTTCCAGACAGCACACCCAAGCCAAAAGCTGACGGACAGCCTGGGCACAGGGTGCAGAAGCGAGCAGACTATTACGAACGGGGGCACATTTAAGCTATCTGACATGGCAGTCAGCGGGAGAACGCGCTTTCTAATGCCTCCTCTACCTGGTGCCTCAGGCCTGCTGGCAGCCACAAGACGGTCTGACTGACCCTGGCAAGCCCAGCCCCAGAAGTGCGTACCTGACATGCTTCCAGGCGGGAGCATAGGCCTGTCCGGCAGCAGCTCGTCATCAGAGGTGGCGATGGTTTTGATGGCATTGTGGTAAAGCGGTGTGGAGCTGGGCATGGCGTATTTGGACATCTGGGACATCATCAGCGAGAGGGGGTTCTGGGAGGGGGATGGATCTGGAGAGGAAGTAAAAGGCATGTTGGGATTCATGGTGCTAGAGGTGTTACTGGCTGGTGCGGAAGAGCTGCTCCGAGGCCCCGAAGGGAGAGAACCTGCAAGCAAGAGAGAGACCGGCTTAGTACCGCCCGCGCACCGTGGCTCGCTCCCGTCAGACAGCAGCCCCGTCCCCTCCTTCCGACGGCAGCGACTGGAGGAGGCTGCAAAACGCAGAGCTGGCACAGTCCAGCATCCTCCGGGCTCTGAGGAGGCTCACGCGGAGACCCTGCTCCAGAACGGTGACGGACTTCTACACTTCAGACTGCCCCGACTGCCCAGCACAGGCACATCTTTTGCTGCCTGTATCACAGAGCGTGAGCCGGGGTTGAAGTAAAAGCTGCTGCTCTGTTCGCCCTCCCGTCCACCTGAAAAGGCCCCATTTGGACTCCCAGGAAAACAAAGACTCGCTCCACGAGACGCAAGGGCAAGCGCAGGCACGACCGTCTCCCCGCTCCCACGGGAGCACACGGGCCGGAGCGAAACACCGTCCGCACGCTCACCCAAACCGAGCACACACGGCGCACTCGCACACAAGACACCCGGCATACCCTGGTCCAGTCCTCCCATGGAAGTAGACGAGTTCATGCTGAGAGTCTGCTTGCTCTGGTTGACTCCTGGGCTGGGCATGGTGGCTTTGGGAGATGGCACCCAGCCAGGGGAAGGAACAGCCATAGAAGGGGACTTCAGGCGGCTTGGTGAGCCGGTCGGAGACCGGACGTTAAGTGAAGAGCTCATCACCTGGGGGGACTTGAGGGGTCCAGACTGGTTTGAAGGTGGCATGCTGACCATCTGCGAGGGCGTCTGTGGGGACTTGAGGTTGGCAGAGGGGGAGGTGACCAGTGGCGAGTGCACCTGGCTGAGGGTGGGAGACTTGAGGTGGCCCATGCTGGGGGAGTTCATCTGGCTGATGTTGATGGTGAGGTCAGAGGGCCGGCGGCCCAGCCCCCGGGAAGGTGCTGGGTGCATGTTGGCCAGGTTGCCGCCTTGCGTGGGAGCAGGATTGGAGGCCGGAGGCAGAGGGATGTGGCTGAGCCTGGTGGTGCCGCCGATGCTCCCAACGGGCATGGTGCCCTGCTCAGGGCTGAACATGTCCGAGCCGCTGCCCATCTCCTGGGGCAGGTTGGGGTAAGGCCCTTGCCCACTCGAGAAGCCTTGCTGTCCTTGGTTGGGGAACTGGGAGGGAATCATCATTTTCTGGGGTCCGCCCAGCATTGCGCTGCCATTGCCATTTTGAGCCCTCGCCCTGGCCAGCTCCTCGGGGCTCATGCCCTGGTGGGCCATCATCTCGGGGCCCCTCATCTTCTGCGACATCATCATCTGCTGCTGCGGGGTCATCTGGACATTGAGGTTCATGTTCATGTTCATGTTGACGTTCATGTTCATGTTGAGGTTGCCAGGGCCCATGGGCGCATCCATGTCCCGAAGGCCCGACTGACTCATAGTGGGGCTCAGCATCCCCCGAGTGCCTGCAAAATCCATCCCCATCGGGGCACTGCTCAGGCTGTCCCCCGCTATCTGCCCAGCAAACATGGATGGATCTATCTGCCTGTGAGCCTGTATCATCCTCTCCATTTCCATGCCCTGGCTCATGGAGTTGCCGGACATCCCCATGGGCCTCTGCATGGCCACCGGGCGTTTCTCCATCAGCTGATGCCGCAGGATCTCCTCCCTGGCACGGGGATTCATGAACCTTTCGGGGTCCCCTTGCCCTGATGGGTAGGGCAGGGTGCCTTGCGGAAAGTTCCCGGGGCCTCCCATAGGAGGCATATCGTCGCTCCATCCCATGCCGGGCCTGACTGGCCTCTGCATGGCATTCATAGGCCCAAGAGCATCCAAGGGCATGTTCTGCATCCCGCCAAAGCCCGAGACTCTCTGCATTTGATTCCCGGGGAACCGTGGCCCTGGGAAGGGCGGCCCTCCCCGCAGCTGCATAGGGTCCTGCACGTCTATGGGTCCCCGCAGCTGGCTGCCCATCCCCGGCGGCCACTGCTCTCCGGGCTTGCTGTGGTAGGGTGGCGGGGGCCCACGCATCATCATGCTCCCCATCGACTGCGGGATCATGATCTCCTGCATGGGCCGGCCGTGGATGCTGATCTGCTCCTCTTTCCGTCGCTTTTCCTCATAGTACTCTTCCTGCAACTTCCTCCAGGCCACTTGCTCCGGTGTCAGGCTGTCCTGGTTCAGCCGCTGCATCATCATGTTCATCTGCTGCCCCATGTCGGCACCCGGGTGGTGGGGCACCTCGTGTTCCAGACTGGGCCCGCCAAGGCTCTGGGTCTGGGAGATCATGGACTGCAGAGGCTCTTCGTACTTCTTCATGCTGGCGGGGGGCGCGGGGGGCTGGGCAGGGGCAGCCTGCGGCTGAGGGGCAGTCCCGCCCTCACCCGCGTTTTGGCTGGACTTCATGAAGGGCTCGGCCTCCCCGCTGCGCAGCAGCAGACGCTCAATGTCCCGCAGGGTCTGCAGAGAGCGCTCTCGGTGCTCCAGCTGCTCCTTCGAGAGCCCTTCCGAGTTCATGGGGTTCCTGGGGCCCAGGCCTGCCTGCCCGTTTCCCGGCATCCCGGGGCCCGGGCCCTCCCCAAGGAGGCTGGAGCTCGACGTGGCGGAGGAGTCCACTTGCCCAGCCTGCATGGTGTTGGCAGACGCAGTGGGCGTATTTGGGTGGTTACTGCCAGGCTGGTTGCTGCCGCTGTTGTTCCCCAAAGAGTTGGGAGTCAGATCTCTCCGGACATCTTCACTTGTCCCTTCCTGGGGCAGGCTGCTGGGCGCGGGCAAAGGTGCTTGACTGATGGTCTGAGGCTGCGGCGGAGGCTGCGGCGGGGGAGGCTGTGGCTGTGGCTGACTCGCTTGAGGTGCCGGTGGCTGGGACTGCGGAGTGTTGGCAGCAGGAGGGTTAATCGGAAGCGGCTCAGCAACACCCAGCACTTTAGGAGCTGGCGCCTGGCAGAGAAAAGGGAAATAAACGTGAGCAGGAAAAACCCTGGGTAGGCATTCTTCCCTGCACCCTGCAGGAGACCTCTCTGTCCCAAAAACATGCCCCGTGGCAGTTCACCTTCGTTCCTTGTGGGGAAGAAGCGGGCCCTATTACATGCCCTGGAAACGCACAATCAGGTGTCCCGCCCACGTTGCGGCAGGGCCACATACCGTGCCCCATCCCAAACTTTTCACAGCTGACAGCAGCCAGGACTCACTCCGAAGAGGTCCCACAGCAAAGCAGCTTCCCACCCCACGGAAAGGGCATTCTAACAACCCCTTCCCTCCACAGCTGAGCCAAGAGCCGGAGAAGAACGGCCACGTCAGAAGGGTCGGCGGTCAGCAGCACGTGCCAACAGAGGCATTTGGTTCGTGGCTGGTATACCTGGTCTAGCTTTGCCCGTGGGACGTTCTGCTGATGGTAGGCCAGAATGGAGTCAGCTCGGCCCTGCAGGACAGCTTCTGCAGCTCTGGGGAGAGAGCACAAACCGCTCGAGAACAGGCATTGTGCCCCGTCCCACCCACCCCAGGCCCCACCTCCGCTCTTCAGTCCAGCGGGAAGAGGGAAATCTCTGGAGGTCACCGAGAAGGGGGGGATATTCTCAGACTCTTCCCACCTGTCCTGCACGGGCCCCAGTGAGGTTCTCCAACTGATGATCGCTTGCCCTGAGATTTTCCTCTTCCCACGTCCTGCGATGGGCACTTGGCTCTGTCTTGTGCCTGCTGCTGCCTCTTGCCCTAAGGTGGCTGTCGCTGAGATGCTCTGGGATCTACCACACCCAAACCTGTGGTCTAGCGGAGCTCTAAAACTAAACAGCCTCGCTAAGACTCCACAGCTGAGACAACGCAGGACAGACGGGAGGAATCGAGTGGAGAACACCAAGTGTTACGTGGCACTCCCCGTGATGCCCTTAGCTACTTCCAAATCAGAGCAGCAGTCCATACTGCTCTGGGCGAATCTTTGCGTTGGGTGCTGACGTCTGTACTTGATGGCACGCGTCACAGAACGCAGTGCTGGGCATTGCTGGGAGGAAGGGTGCGTTTAAGGCAAAGTTTGGCCACCAGCAGTAGCTGCCAGCAAACTCCCGGAACCTCGGGGGGGACCCACTCTGCGCAACCAAAGTGACATGAGCCCGTCCGGCTCTCTTGTGCCCAAGAGCAGCGCGCAGCAGGCAGGTGTGACAAGCCAGCCCTGCGCCAGCGGAGGACGGACAGGGTTTAGCGCTTACGTGTTAGCAAGGTGCGTCGTAAAGACGTAAACGAACTGCGAAGGCTGCTTTCCCGTCCCGCCGCCTCCGCCTCCTGCAGCGTCTGACCGTAAGCCGGGGGCAGCACCATGAGGCACGCTGGAAGAACCGGTCTCGTTGAGGTTCGGCAGCGGGTTGGACCCTGGGCCAAGCTGCGAGGCTGTGGACATCGCAGGATCTGCTACATTACAATCTGTGGGAGGCACAAGGGACAAAGCTGCTGCAGCCAGCGCGGCCGGGACGCCCGAGCGGCCTCCGCCGCCGGCACCGGCTGGAGGGAGGGAGCCGGGCTCCGGGGCAGAGGCCTGCGGGGCGGCAGGGCTGGGCACGGCGGGCAGAGCCGGAGCCGCCGCCCGGCCGGGCCACCGGCAGGCGGCAGCAGCCGCCCGGCCGGCCCCGGGGCCACCGCCTCCGCTCCCCCGCCCCGGGGCCGGGGCTCTCCTCCTCTCCCGGCCCGCGGGACGGACGCCCCGGGAGCGGCGGAGGAAGGGGTGCTGTCCACCGGAGTGGCGACTGTTAATCGTCAGCCGTTCTTCGACAATATTCCTAATTAATATTAATCAGCAGCGCCATTACCGGGAGCAGGCAGTGCCTTCCCCTTGCCTAGCTCCTCACACGCACCGAAGCAGGCTCGCCTGTTCTCCTCCCACCACAGACCTCCCTGCAGACCTACTGCCAGCAGCCCGGCCCTGGCACAGCAGCATTTAGAGAGAAGAGACCTCACTACTGCCTCGCTGCCAGCCCTTGCCCACCTTGACCGGCTCTAACCGGGCAGATCTTGGAGCAGGCGGCACTGTCCCTTCCCAGGCGCGCTGTGGACTGTGCAGAGAAGCACAAGGGAACGTCCTGGAGAGGATGGCTACCGTGCACTGGCAGGCACAGAAGCCACCCTCTACTTGGTTGTATACGATTCCATGTTCTCCATCAGCTGCGGCCCTTGGGCCCCGCAGGACCTTGCCCTGTTCTCTCAGATATTCTCCCTGTCACAATTTGAATGTAAACTCAATTCTAGATACAAAAAAAAAAAAAAAGCAAGAGTTTTGATGCTTTTGGAAAACAGAAGAGACCTACAGCTTGTTGCCCCAAATGATGCACACCTTGGCCAGCTCAGCCCTGCCCGAACCGCTGTCGAGATGCCGAGAGCCTCTTTAGCCTCAGCTGCCTTTAAAGCACAGCTGCAGAGGGCCGGGTGGATGGCCTGGCACAGACTTAGCTGCTGCGACAGGGGCAACGCATGTTGTGTGGTCTGGCTGCCACCATGACCAGGGTAGGCATGCTTAACCAGATTTAAGACAGGCACGCTTTCAAGATGGCAATTCTGCCGCTGGTGTGGCCAGAGCAACGTACAGCAGGGACATCCAACCTCAACGCCTTCCCCTCCAGTGTCTCGGAAGCACCTCCACAAAATAGGTCCCACGCCTCGCTGCATGGCCACAAACACTCTCACAGCACAATGACGGCCAACTGCGACGGCCCACCGTGCCACACACCCGGCTAAGCCAGCACGCACAGGCAAAGCTAAAGGTGCCAGTGCCGTCTGCCCCGCTGAGCTGCAGGAGGGGCTGGCTTTATTCAAGCTTCTGAGCTGGTAAGGAGGTAGACACTCACTGTGCGCACTGCTGATGGGCTTGTCGTCTTCCTCGCTGTCCGGCCCAGAGCACCATTCGTCCCCGCTGTATGGCTGCTTCCTTTCCAGCACGCACCGCCGCTTGCTACGGGGAGCCACCTCACCTGCAAAGGGACAGAACCATCAGAAGAGCTGAGGAGACCTGGCACGGGCCGGGAAGGCTGGGGCCCTGCCCAGCTGCGTGCTGCACACCGGCACTGCCAACCCAGCCGGGATGCGCTGGGCGAGAAGCCTTATGCCGACATCTGCCCAGCCCTGGTAAAGATCCTGAAGCATCTGCTCAGTCTGGGCTCCTTGTCTTTGCAGCCAGACCTGGTGAGACGCTCCTGTGAGAGCTAGCAGATCAGAACGAGATGCATTTCTTACTGTCTGAAAGGAGTCTTTCGCAAAGACAGGACATGTCTGACTGCTGTTCCAAACCAGGGAGCTTTGGGCATTAACCCTAAATGTAAGGGGCCTGTGATTTAGCAATTAAAACCTGGAAATCGAATGGGAGGGCACGTTCCCATCCATTGTAGGAACAAGAGACAGACTCTGCTCTTCGCAGACATGAATCAGGCAGGGGCCTTTATGCCCTCTGTAAACTCGGATGCTCCCTCCATTTCTCAGATGGGGCTGATGCAGCTCAGAGAGGACGTAGCTTGCCTAAAGGCACCCAGGGACCCGGGGAAAGGAATCGGACACAGGATGGATACCTTCCAGTCCTGTGCTTTAACTCCAACATAACACCATCCGGCCTCCCTTTTTTACACCATCTAGTAGTTTCCAAGATATATTCACATGACCTACCAGTGCGCTGCAGCAGGAACACAGGAGATTTGGGCAGTCCCGATCAATGGTTGGACTGGATGATCTTAAAGGTCTTTTCCAACTTAAACGAGTCTATGACTCTGTAAGCCACTTTAATAATTTCCTTGTGGAAGTTTGGGCTGCAAGACAGTTCTGGGATAAAGCTACAAATGCTTATGATCCGTGGCATACTATAACCCCCTAATGCAATGGGGAGAAAGCACGTCTGGGGGCAGGAGGTCTGTTCGGGTACGTTCTACCCGTTCTTCCGAGGCACGGCTCTAGCCTAAGCTAGTCAGGCAACGCAGCTTTGGCTGTGAAACCAAACGCTTAGGGGCCACGAGCCAGAACGGCGGCTCCACGTTTGGGGACCGGGTGCGAGTCTCGGTTGGAACCAAGGGCACCGCTGGGATTTCTCCTCCGACAACGCCCCGCAAGATGCTCAAGCGTCCTATGTGGCTGTTGAGCACAGAGTTTGGTGGAATGCGAGAGGCTACAGGGAAGGCTGGTGAGGACAGGGAAGCGAGAGGGTTTGGAAGCACTGACTCAGCCCTTTTCCAGAAGCCACGTGCTGTAACACAAGAGTCATCCATTGCTGATGAAACCACAGAGCTGTTCAGACAGCGACCCTCACAGCACCTCCTCGCTAACCACGACTGAGTCGTTGGGCAGCTGCAAGAACACCGCAAAGGCAGCTCTTTGCCAACAGCAAGGAGACAGAAAACGAAGTTGAAAGTCTTCACGTTGCAAAGCAGGGGCGTTCAGCACCGTTTCAGCGAACCGTGCCCTTGCTTAGCCGGCCTCAGTAGCCCGTGAAACCAGAATCCCAGATTCTCAGTGTAACAAACAGTTTAGGGAATTAAATGTAAAGACAATGCTCAGCCGCTCCGGTTCCAAAACCGCAGATGCGACAAGCAGTGATGCAAAGACGCACCGGCAGCCAGGACAAGCCCAGACAGCAGCCGTAGCACAGAAACCCAAGATGCTCACAGCTGCTCCCATCCCAGGTCCTGCCAGGACGCTTGGAGCAACTGCAAGGAGGACGTGCTGAGGCAAGGTTCAGGAGAGTATTACCTTTTGATTCTGCGTCCTGCGAAGGGGTGCTGGCTTCTCGCTGTTCTCCGGAGTCCACCGAGATGCTTCGTTCCCGTTTCACCTTGCCCTTCAAGGAGCTGAAGTTTGGGACAGCGTTCTGGCTGTTTTTCAGTCCAGAGTTGCCAGGGGAGATCTGAGTGGCCTTGCCGCCATGGCTGCCCGCCCCCACACCCTTAGAGCCCAGGTTGCAGGTGGGTGCTTGGCTCACGTTGTGGTGCTGGGCCGGGGCACCGCTGCTGCCTGCCTTGCCATGGCTGGGCAGTTTGTTGTCAGGGTGCATTGGATTGGCTAAAGCTTCCCACAGCGCCAGTGGAGGGAGCTCCCAGGCCCTTGGGTCAGAAACCTGCAAAAGAAGAATGCAGCGAGTGAGCGCGGTGCCCCTCGCATGTGTGCAGCTGACGGGGGCAATGCCCAGGGCCGGGGCACTGGGGCTGCTGCTTGGTCGCAGGGCCAGACAAAGCCTGCGGCAAGGTACAACCCAGAGCCGCTTGCGCCGGGAACCAGCCCGGGCCCCTTTGAGCAAAGGATCCTGCTCTGCAGTTAGCTGCGCGCGGACAAGTGGCAAACTCCCACCCCAGCACGGCAGGCTTGCCAGCGCTCCAAGGCACAGGCACGGACATCGGAGCCCTCGTTTCCGAGGCCGCGATGAGAATGGGGTGCTCCAGGCCAGCCTGGCCCTTTGGTGAGCGGAAGGATCCCTAGAGCTATTTTGCAGGTCTTCCCAGAGCTCAGACAACTTTGTGACCCTGAACAGGAATCTGGTGCCCTACTGGTGTCAGGGACCCCTTCTGCCGCTGAATCGGTTTCCTGTGCTCTGCAAAACACACAGGAGGCAGCTGAGCAGACAGAAAATGGTCTTGATGCAAGCCTATAGAGAGCGAGCTGGGACGGGGCAGGGAAAGGCTAACAGGAGAAGGAGGCAGTGGGCTGCAAGGCAAGGGCAGAGCCGGGAGTGTGGGCACTCGTCAGCTAAGCGGTATCCCTGTCTCTCCCAGGGGCCTGAGGGACCATTCCGGCTCCCGGTCCAAGGCCCTGGGTGGGGGAGCGTCCACTTCAGCGGCAGCTTCCAGCCCAGCAGGATGATGCAACGTGCCACGGGGCCTGCTGGGACAGCAGGGTGACGCTGTCCTGCTCCAGACCCAGCCCAGCTTTCTGAATAGCCCCGCAGGCTGAGGCAGAGCATTTCAGGGAAGAGGCAGCTAGGGCAGAGCGCGCAGGCTTCTGGGCTGGAGGATGTGCACGCAGCTGAGCAATGCTGCAGCAGCCCCCCTCCTCGCAGATCTATTTGCCTTAGCAGAATCCCTTAGGCTCGCACTGGGATTCTTCCCCTCGGAGCTCTGCACGGGCATTACAGATGACTGGGATGCGGCTCCACAGTACCTGAGCACATCACGTGTTCTGGAGGGCTGCTACTACTCCTCAGTTCAACAGACAACCCTGGTAACTGCAGGGTGCGTCCCTCCTGGCCTCCGAGTACCTCCTACTTGCAGCAAGTAGCCTTCTTCAACACAGCACGGGCAGCGTGGGACATCGGCCAGCCTCACCTCAGGGGTTACCGGAGCGGGCAGATGTCCCTGACCTTCAGACATGGCTCTTGCGCACCGACTCTTCCTGGCCTGAACCGCGTTCCTGCTAAGCCCTCAGAGGCTGTCCCAGCACAGAAAGACGCACAACCCCGTGAGAACCGCTCCTGGCTTTCTTCTTCTAGAGGACATAACTCTTCCTGCGTGGGGCCCTCATGTTCCTCTGCTCCAGCCTCCTCACTACCCCAGCCAGCGATGCCAAAGCTGCAGAAAGCCCCACTGCCTGTCATGATCTTCTCTGCTTCTCGGGGAGCAGGGAGGAAGGAGAGTACACCATGTGTTCGTGGAAGTTGAGGTATTACTCTCTGTTTGCTTACGTCTGCCATGTGCTTTGCGTGACAACCCCATGACGCGCTCAAGAACCTTTCCCGTGTGCAGGCAGAGAAATTTCCCGGCACACGGGGGGTTACTGGGCCCGTGGTCTGCTCCTCCCATCTGGACCGAGCAGGCCAGATGCTGCTCACAGATTTCTTCTGCCACCCAGGGACAGGAAGCGTCGGCTCCAGACCAAACCCCGCATCTCTAAATAGCGCCGCAAGAACTCAGCAGCGCTACACACGCTGCTCCTGGCTTGCCGAAGGCGGGCCTGAAGACATACCATTGGTAAAAGCCAAGCACTCGCTCTGCTAGGGCAAAACACCGTACCCAGAACAGCACGCAAGCGAAGAGCAAAGCACGCTTGGCAGACCCGTAATCCCTGAAAGACGGCAATCGCCGCAA
The DNA here is from genome assembly GCF_030463565.1 of Pelecanus crispus. Lineage (NCBI taxonomy): Eukaryota > Metazoa > Chordata > Aves > Pelecaniformes > Pelecanidae > Pelecanus > Pelecanus crispus. The sequence goes on along the minus strand of NC_134661.1, from coordinate 8,660,891 downwards.
GGCGCAGGCTGCAGCTTGCCATCCACCACCGGCGAGTTCCCTGCCTGCAAAAGGGACTTCTTGGCACCTGCCTCCCTGCGAGGCAAGGCTGAGCCGGTGGCCGGCTGGCACGCCGTGGCGCCCGACCGAGCGCAGCCTGCACAAGCAGCGTTATCGCACAGCCCGCCCAGGCATTCCTAGTTAGTTAGTGGGATCGTTCGTGCACAGCTTGGCCTATCACTGCTTCCTAACTAGCAAGTCGTTAGTTGCTCCCTCCTCCTCCGCCTCCTCCCCACGCACCTCGGCGAGGGCTCTGCTCTAGCCTGGAGGAAGATGGTGAGCCACAGCACTGATTAATTTTCACAGCACATAAGGGAGTTGCTAGCCCTTTAAGTGTCAGCCAGTCTCGCTCGCTCGCTCTTGTTCTCCGGGGACCTATTAATAGCAGCTGGAAAGATCACATCACTCTCTGGATATTTATACCCCTCATTCCACACCAGGAGAGATTTATGTCAGAGCTGCCGTCCCAGTGCCTGCCCAATTGCTCTGTCAAACCGCTCGCAGGGGGAAGGGAGCAGAGCGGGGAAGGAGACGTGGAGAGGGCAAGCGGGGAGGAGGAGAAGGTCCATATGGCACAAGCTGCAGCGTTAAGCACACACGCTGCCTGCAGCCGCTGGCTGGCCAGCTGCAGGGAGCCTTCAGCCCCACTGGAAGAGGCTGCTGCCAGACAGCATTCCAGAAAGCAAGCCCTGCAGCAGCTCCCGCTGCTGGTGGCCCAGAGCCCCCGCCTGCTGCGCCGCACTCGGCAATCTTTGCAACACGTTGCACCGCAGTCCTGAGGGTCACAAACCGGCTGACGCCAGGGTGCGGCTAGACCAGCCAAGGAGGTGCTACCACCGCCATCCGTATCAACGATAGGCTGGGAGACGCGGGTCTGCCTGTGGCACATCTGCATGGACATGATATTGCATTCAAAACAGATCCCAAAGCGCTTCACCGAAAACGGGAATGCTCAGCAGCATTGCAGCACTACCCTAGTACAGCATAGCACAGGCATGCGAGTACCGTGGGGAGGGAGGAAGAAAACCAGGGCCCTGCTAAGACCGCACCTGCAGAGTCCAGAGATTAACGCTCGAGATGCACTCCCTATCCCTCTGTTTCTCAGATCAGATTGCAGGGAACACACGCGTCGGTGCTGAAGGACCTGACAGCCACCACAAAGAAACCTTCAGACGCTGCCTGCAGTGTGGATGAGCCTCGCTGGCTGCGAGGTCCCTCCAGAGTGTCACATTTTTGGGGCATCTATCTTCCTCCTTCATTTTGGGAGTAGGCTGCTGCTCCAGGGAGGACATCCAACGCCTTGCCTCAGGCCAGTCGCAGGATGGAAACCACCCTGGGCTGACGGGGGACCCCTGCTCAACCTCAGAAGCCCTCCTCTTCCGGCCTCAACTGAGACTGACCGCACTCCCCTTGCAAATCCTAATGGGAGCAAGGCCAGAAGCAGCTGCCCGTGGATTCTGCTCTGCTTTTGGGAGTAGCGACAGTTGGATCCTGTTGCAGATGTATAGCGGGGATCCGTCCCGGCCTCCCATCTGTCTGGTTGCAGTACACCGATAGGCATCTCGATTGCTGTAAGCTCCTTGCACACGCCCCTAGATTCAAACTAGATTCCAGCAGGCATGCCACACATCTGGGCCACAGAAGAGAATTAATTAGAAAGTAGATACACTGACACGGGGAGACAAACGATCCAAAACATCTTGAAAAGAACACGACAAAAAGGAGATTGCATAGAAATCTGGCTCCCTCTGCAATTTAGCAACACACCCACTCCAGCCCAGCAGTTTTAAAGACAATAGCAAACTTAATTCCCAGTGGTTACAGCGAGGAGCCGAGACTCCTGGCTTCTACCCCCGGCTGCCACCGATTCCACGAATGACCCTGAGCAAGACGTACTCTTTCCGGGTGCCTCGATTCCTCCGTCACTAAATGGGGGGACAACCCAGCCTACCTCACATGGGGAGAGAGGCTTACAAGGCACAATAAATATCTCTGTTGAATGAAGTGCTACATCTAAATGCAGAGGGAGAGTATTTGTGCCTGGTACATACGAAAAGCCACAGCTTTAAATCACAGACTGGGACCTTAGCAGACAAGAAACCTCAAAACAAAACAACAAAACCTGCTTTCAGTAAGTCTCCTCCAGTATGGTCTGAACAGCAGCAGAGGGGGAGGAGGAAGCTCTGGGCGAGAAGAGACCAGGCTGACATATTCCCAATCCCGGAATTGCTAGCTGATAGTTCAAGAAACCTGAAACCCCACTGTGTTCCTGGAGGACTTTCTGGTGAATCATGCTCCCGCTCGCTCCGAAGGACGGTAACGCAGATTCCCAACACTGCCGCAAGAATGCGGAGCCCGCGCCCGCCTCCCGGTTGGGCAGGAAAGCCTCCCAGCCGCCAGCCAGCCTGCCCCGCGCTTCCACATCTCGATGCTTGCTGACATTGCTGCCGTGCTATCCCTGTCGGGAGAAAGGGTGCGAGAGGAAGCCGGGAAACCAGAGTCACAACGGTTCAAAAAGGACGGAGCTTCGCCGCACCTCCCTCCTATCAGATGCTGGGGAAAGCTCTTGCGAAACCCAGATGCCTACTGACTTGCGCATACACAGCGACGACCAGAACCCAGGCCTCCTGAGCTGTGCTGACGTGCCCCGCAGCTCACAAACGCCCAACCCACGAGAGGAGACGGGTCGTGACAAGAGTGATGCAATGAGCAGAAAGTCACCCAGCCCCTCTCTGCCAGCCAGTCCGGGAAGCAACAAGACCAGGTTGCCATTGCAAACACCCTCTAAGCACATCGCCTATGCTGATAACCACCCACCAGCGCACTACAAGCAGCAATCCTGGGAGAAGCCCGATCCAAAACGTCCCGTGGACACCACCACAAACTCAAGTGAAACACCTTGGCTTTGGAAATGAGAGGTCCTAAGCAAGCTCAAGGCCTTCTTGAAGAAAGGCATTAGGCAGAGAACAGCAAAAGGAGAGACCCTAAAGACCCGCCACCCCCTCCCGAAATCCCTCGCACCCCAAGTCTGGATGAGATGACGGGCACACTGCCTAACACCACTCCCAGACTACCAGTCCTCCCAGGGTTAACAGCAGAAGGGCTTGGAACACCTCCAAAGAAATACCATACTATTTCATTAAAGTCAGAATATTTAATGGAGGCAAAGACTACGACAAACTTTCCAGAAGCAAGATTTCTGAAGCCCGAGACTCTTGGATCATTTCTGATTTGAGAAAAAGACCAGAATCAGAAACTTGACCTTTTCCATGCAAAAATGGTTGTTCCAAAACAATCCTTTTCGCAAGACCATTCAATTGGTTTTGAGTCTGTTCCAGTGAGAAACAAAACCCTCAAAAACAGTAGCGAACCAGCATTGCTGTCACCCAGCCAGCTCCAGCCAAGAGTCAGCAACGGGCTCTAACAGCCAGACGAGCCCAGGAACCCACCCGAGCCCGACAAGCACAGCTCTGAGCCAGCATGCTATTTAGCAACCAACAATTGCAGGAGCATCTCCCTAACCCCTGTACGGGAGCGCTCGCCTGAGCGTGTTTATCACCAGCGAGAACAGCCTTAACCCAGGCTGCTACTGTTAAAGGCATTCTCATTTGAGCCTTGCTTCGGCCGGCTGGGGTTGGAGACACCGGAGGCGGGCGGTTCCACAGAGCAACGCTCCCACTGACAAGAGTCGGCCGCTTCGAATGCGTCATGAAATTACCTTGCTCTTATACTGTCAGATGGATAGCCCAGAGAAGCCCGTTTTCTCTTCTATTCATTTCGAGGATTCTTCTCACGCCCTTTTAAAACAGCAGAAAAAGTGGGACGCTCATCAGCTGTATCACAGAATCAGAGAACGGTTTGGGTTGGAAGGGATCGTAAAGATCGTCCAGTTCCAACCCCCCTGCCACGGGCAGGGACACCTTCCACTAGGACCAGGTTGCTCAAAGCCCCATCCAGCCTGGCCTTGAACACTTCCAGGGATGGGGCATCCACAACTTCTCCGGACAACTTGTTCCAGTGCCTTGCCACCCTCCTAGTGAAGAGTTTCTTCCTTAGATCTAATCTAAATGTACCCTCTTTCAGTTTAAAGGCATTACCCCTTGTCCTATCACCACACGCCCTTGTAAAAAGTCCCTCTCCAGCTTTCTTGTAGGCCTCCTTTGGGTACTGGAAGGGTGCTATAAGGTCTCCCCGGAGCCTTCTCTTCACCAGGCTAAACCACCCCAACTCTCTCAGCCTGTCTTCATAGGAGAGGTGCTCCACCCCGGGATCATTTTTGTGGCCCTCCTCTGGACTCGCTCCAACAGGTCCATGTCCTCCTTATGTTGGGGGCCCCAGAGCTGAACGCAGTACTCCAGGTGGGGTCTCACAAGAGTGGAGCAGAGGGGGAGAATCACCTCCCTCTGCTGCTGGTCACGCTTCGTTGGATGCGGCCCAGGATACAGTTTGCTTTCTGGGCTGCGAGCGCACATTGCCGGGTCATGCTGAGCTTCTCCTCAGCCAACACCCCCAAGTCCTTCTCCTCAGGGCTGCTCTCAATCCATTCTCCACCTAGCCCTGTACTTGTGCTTGGGATTGCCCCGACCCATGTGCAGGACCTTGCACTTGGCCTTGTTGTACTTCATGAGGTTTGCACGGGCCCACCTCTCAAGCCTGTCAAGGTCGCTCTGGATGGCATCCCTTCCCTCCAGCATGTCGACCACACCACACAGCTTGGTGTCATCTGCAAACTTGCTGAGGGTGCACTTGATCCCACTGTCCATGTCACTGACAAAGATGTTAAGCAGTGCCAGTCCCAGTCCCGACCCCTGAGGAACGCCACTCGTCACTGGTCTCCACTCAGACATCAAGCTGTTGATGGCAACTCTTTGAGTGCGACCGTCCAGCCAATTCCTTATCCACCGAGTGGTCTATCCGTCAAATCCATGTGCCTCCAATCTAGAGACAAGGATGTCGTGCGGGACCGCACCGAATGCTTTGCACAAGTCCAGGCAGATGATGTCAGCTGCACTTCCCTTATCCACCAATGCTGTAACCCCGTTGTAGAAGGCCACCAAATTTGTCAGGCACGATTTGCCCTTAGCGAAGCTGTGTTGGCTGGCACCAATCGCCTTCTTATTTTCCATGTGCCTTAGCATGGTTTCCAGGAGGATCTGCTCCATGATCTTCCCAGGCACAGAGGTGAGACTGACTGGCCTGTAGTTGCCCAGTCTTCCTTTTTTCCCCTTTTGAAAAACGGGTGTTACGTTTCCTCTCTACCAGTCAGCAGGAACTTCACTGGACTGCCACAACTTCTCAAATACGATGGACAGTGGCTTGGCAACTTCATCCACCAGTTCTCTCGGGACCCGCCAACGCGTCTCATCAGGTCCCATGGACTTGTGCATCTTCTGGTTCCTTAGATGGTCTCGAACCCGATCCTCTCCCTCCAGTGGGCTGTTCTTCATTCTGCCAGTCCCTGCCTTTGCCTTCTGCTACTGTGGCTTGAAACTTGCTGGTGAAGACTGAGGCAAAGAAGTCACTGAGTACCTCAGCCTTCTCCATATCCCAGGTAAATAGGTCTCCTGTTTCCTTCCGGAGAGGGTCCACATTTTCCCTAGTCTTCCTTTTATCACTGATGTACCTATAGAAGCTTTTCTTGTTGCCCTCGACTTCCCTGGCCAGATTTAATTCTATGAGGGCTTTAGCTTTCCTAACCTGATCCCTGGGTGCTTGGACAATTTCTCTGTATTCCTCCCAGGCTACCTGTCCTTGCTTCCACCCTCTGTAGGCTTCCTTTTTGTGTTTGAGTTTGTCTGGGAGCTCCTTGTTCATCCATGCAGGCCTCCTGGCGTTTTTGCCTGACTTCCTCTTTGTTGGGATGCATCGCTCCTGAGCTTAAAGGAGGTGATCCTTGAATACTAACCAGCTTTCTTGGGCCCCTCTTCCCTCCAGGGCTTTATCCCATGGTACTCTACTGAGCAGACCCGCGAAGTCTGCCCTCCTGAAGTCCAGGGTAGTGAGCTTGCTGCACACCCTCCTCAGTGCCCGAAGGATCTCAAACTCCACCATGTCACGGTCACTGCAGCCAAGGCTGCCCTTGAGCTTCACATTCCCCAACAGCCCCTCCTTATTGGTGAGAACAAGGTCCACCACAGCACCTGTCCTCGTTGGCTTCTCTGTCACTTGGGGAAGGACGTTATCATCAACGCATTCCAAGAACCTCACGGATTGCTTATGCCATGCTGTGTTGTCCCTCCAACAGATATCGGGGTGGTTAAAGTCCCCCAAGAGGGCCAGGGCTTGCAAACGTGAGCCTGCTCCTATCTGTCTATAGAGGGCCTCATCCACTCGGTCTTCCCGGTGAGGTGGCCTGTAGCAGACCCCTGCTATAATGTCACCTGTCCCTGCCCTCCCTTTAATGCTGACCCATAAGCTCTCGGTCGGCTCCGTGTCCATCCCCAGGCGGAGCTCCATGCACTCCAGCTGGTCACTGACACAGAGGCTGACAGCCCCTCCTCATCTCCCCTCCCTGTCCTTCCTAGAGAGCCTGTATCCTTCCATTCCAACCCTCCAGTCGCAGGAGCTGTCCCACCACGTCTCCGCGATGCCAGTAAGATCACGGCCCTGCAGGCGTGCGCACATCTCTAACTCCTCTCGTTTACTCCCTGTGCTACGTGCGTTTGCACAGAGGCATTTAAGTCGCCCCCCTCCCCCCCCCCCCCCCCCCCCCCAAAGCTGACTTACTGACTGGAGCGGCTGGAATTCCTTTGTGCTGCTCTTCAGGCACTCTCCTGCCGACCACAAAACTGGTAGGAGTGGGATGGATTGAGGTTCCCCTCCCCTGGCAACTTTCATTTAAAGCCCCCTTCACCAGCTTGGCAAGTCTATGGGAGGGTTCTAAGAGACCTGCAGAGAGAACTAATGCTCTGTTGAATCCTACCAGTTCTCAGAGTCATTTTGGCAGACCCTGCTGATCTCCTGCCATTTGAAGCCTCCTCGGGAACGATGCGTTTCAGCAGGGCTGCTTGGCCGCAAGTCTCAAAGGTCTCTACTAGGACGAAACCTCAGATTCATATTCCCTTCTACCCAGGAACAGACATCCCCACGTAACATGAGTCAAAACTCAGGCTTGGAGAGAGCGAGGTGAAGCGGGAATGCCGTTTGCTTTCTGCCCCGCACCCTACTACCTTTCTCCTGCCGCAGCTTCAATCCATCAGTGTTAGAAGAGCTTCTCTTAGCACTTCCTAGCCCCCCGCTCAACAGTTTCTCCCGCTCTTCTGCTGCTTACTGCACCCCCAGGCAGAGCCTGGCTTCCTGTCCTGTGATCAGGGAGTCTCCAGGTCTATCACTGAATTTGCAGATCCTTCCAGCTTCCGAGTCCAACTGGCACATTCCCTACGGAAACCCTGCATGTGCCAGACATTACTCGACAGTCACACGCGGCTCTATGAGGACGATAAAAAGGAATTATTTTGTACACCAGCTCGTGCAACCTGCTGGGGACGGGTCAGCAGGAGACCTGCAGGAAGCTCCAGGTGCCCCGCGTGCAAGGTAGCACACCACCCGCATGTTGCGGCTCGGCAGGCTGTGGTGGTGTAACAGCATCTAGTAGGTCAGGGAGCAAAGCCAGAAATCTCTTCCAAAGGTACTGCTACTGCTCAGGGAGCTTCCATTTCCTTGGAGGCACGATCTCTTCCCGCAGTATGTGAAATCTGGACAGAGTCACAGGCCACCGTGACAACTGGACATCCCCACAAAGCCTTTGGTAAACGCCTCGAGGATCTTAGCTCGTAGATGCCATCAGCGTGCCTCAGGCAGGTAGCAACACTGCGATACACAAAACACTTCTGCAGCAGGCACCTTGCATCCGACCCCCTCAACCACTCACCGCCGGCTGTCCCATCATACGCAGCTCAGGGCAGGAGACCGTCCCGGACCGCAGCAGCGTGGGTATGCTGGGTGCACAAAGACAAGCTCACCCGTACACGAAGGGGGTGGTTCCCCTGTGAAAACCATTACGGCACATAACACTGCAGGCTGCAACGCACAGCCACAGCACAGACCTCCCTGTGCAGTTGCTACACGGGATTAAAAGATCTCCTTGGGCAATTCCCACTGTGTTTGTGCACCAGGGTTACTGGGATTGGGTGAGTAATGCTTAGAAGCCTACCCAGTGAGCTGCCCTTTGCTACACCAGCTCTCCTGCGTAGCAGGGCTCATAGATGAGCCCTTGAAAACCCAACGTTCCCACAAATATCACAAGGAAGGCTAGTCTTGCCTAGAGTCACATGTGTCGGGTAAACGCCTGATGCAGCTAAGCCTACGAGGAGGGTCTTTTGGCCGTGGCTGGAGTTCAGTAACTGCTTTAGGATCCTTTGGCAATAACTAAAGCAGCCCGTGACACGCCAGCAGCATGCGGGACTGGAACCCAGCAATGCTGGAGCTTCACAAGGAGCTTCCTAACTTTAACACAATAGTTTCTGCTCTTCTTTTTAGCAGAAAGTCTCTCTGCAGGGCTCCGTGACAGACTAGCCATCGTCAACAAGGACATCGCGCTTGGTCCCTTCTGTCTCCAAGCTAGAGACATAAGGGTTCCCGAGCGCCACGGGGCCTGTTGCCCACGGCTTGTCCAGCTTCATGCTGGGAGTCCGGAAGCACCAGGAGATTATCCGGGGTGTCGCAACCCAGCGCCCCATCTCTGGGCCTGAGGTGGAGCCCGTGGGACAAAGCCGCTAGGTGTCACCGTCACCCAGGGCATCCACAGCCCTGCCGGGGCTGAGCACGGACAAACTCGCTGCACCTCCCGGCCAGCGCCGAGGCACCCGGGCCGGCGCAGGGGCTTTGCGCCCGGACCGCGGGCTTCCTCTGTGCCCCAGCCCTCATGCCGGGGACTCTGGGTGCAGAGGGATGTGCTGGAGGGCAGAGCCACGCAGTGCGTCTCTGCAGCGGACACTTACCCCGCTTCCTCAGATAAAGGCAGCACGGAGATGCCTGTTGCACGCCGTCAGCGAGGGCTAGACATCCTACACCACCTTGCAGAAAATCCCCCCGAAACAACAGCTCTCCCTCTGAGCCTGACAATGCAAGCTCAGGCCGCTTTCCAGCCTGGAGAAGGGCACAACATTTGCAGACAGAGTCCCCGCAGAAACCCTCGTGGCAGGGACATCCCCGCCACCTCTCTCAACGCCGTGTACCCCAGCTGCACCGCACGGTACGACCAGCGGCGCAACAAGCAGGCTTGCCTTTGAGGAGGCTCACGGCAGAGGAAATAAGACATTTTAAGCCACACGCAGGAAGACTTGCTCCGACAGCCCTACTTTGACCTGACTATATGTGTTTTTCAGATCACTCAGTGTCCCAGGGTTCTCAGCCTGCTCTCGAAATAGACACAAGTTGGGCAAGAGCTGGGGTCCCTTCCTGCGCCCAGTTCTGACCCTAAACGCAACATACGCAGAACACACCCGCACAAAGAGCGGAGGCTGGAGCACCTGCGGGCCAGCAAACCGTCCGGATTGCGGGACCGTGTCTGTGCACGTGAGCAGGCATATGTACCCCAGCTCACCCAGGGAGGGGGAGCTGACAGAGAAATGTAGATAAGACGGGGCGAAAGCTAGGCCAGCTGCCCCGGCACCTTGCCCCTACGCTGCCCTCTGCCAGCCCGGACTGCAGGGACTGCAGAAGAAATGCAGAGAGTCGCCAAGCGCTCTGCCAGGATTATAAATACCAGGCCCAGCATGCAGCAGAGCCTGGGCTCTATATTTAAACCCCGGCTGAGGTCACTTCCTTTTCCCAGCAGCTCCCTCCAGCCCCCACCCCGTCGCCTCGTATTTGCATGCCATCATGACTAAGGCACATCGGGGTTTAAGGTCAGAGGGGAAGCGGCCGCGCATCTGCCTCACAGGAAATTCCACCCTGGGAAACCCTTCACCTTCCCCAGCGCGGATCGGATCGGCGCGGGCAGCGGAGATGCTGCCGCTGAGCGGTGGCAGCTGCCTGTGGGCGGTACTGGGACCCCAGCGCTGGGCTGGGGAGGGAGGGCGAGACCTCGAGGAGAGGGGAGCCCACGCTCCCCACCTGGCTTTACCATCAGAGTCTGGGCTCGCACCGATCCCGAGAGGGGTTTCCCTGCTGCGGGCCCTGAAAGGGCAGCCGCTCCACCTCCTCACCACGCTTCACCTCCCAGAAGCCTCCTCCGCACCTTGAGCTGAAATTCCCCAGCTTCTCCCACTCAGGGGGCGGCAAAGACGCACGGCCTTCCCCACAGACCTAACCCCAAGTCCCAGGGGTTACTTTGCCCTTATACAACCCCCCCCCGCAGCTCACCGAGCTCCTCCAGAGACACTGTGATCTAACCCTGACTCAGGCCTCCAACCACTCCACCAGAAACAGGCAGGAAGAGACACAAATCGCCCGTCACACTAACTGCAGCCCTCGGGGCAGGCAGCGAGACCCCTGTTTAACATCAGATCTACACCCACAGACGGGGAGAAGGGACCAAACAGCAACCCGTCCTGGGGGCTGCCCCCCGAAAGCCCCTCTTCTTCACCGGGAGAAAGAGGTCTCGTTAACTTACGATGCGCAGAGCGGGCAAAGGCTTCTGACACTCCTCCAGCCCTCATGCCTGAGGTTCACGGGAGGCTTTGGGGTTTGCAGTGGTCTCTGTGGCCAGAGCCCAGGTGCCCGCGCACAGATGAATCTCTGCAGCAGCTCCATTCACACTTGGTACAGTAACTGGGGCCACCAAGCGCTCCCAGCTCAGCCCTTGGCCCTCCATGCTCAACTCCAGTTATGCTGTTATTTAAAAACCAGAACATATCAAAAAAGAAAAGTTATTGCATCAACAAAGACCGGGGTACAATGGAGGGGGAAAGAGCACAAAGGCTACCTAGCGGGAGAAGCGGAGAGATCTTTTGGAAGCAGGGCAACTGTTTAGGCTATGATATAAGCAAATTAGCTGCGGGGTTTGCAGTAGAACTAATCGGTGACACTCGCACAGTATCTATTAGGTTTCAAAGTTCTCGTCCGTCTGGATTACCGAGCCGATTCGCAAGTCTCTGAGCTAGCATGAGACACGCCGGGATCGACATCTCTGAAGACCGACAGCCAGAAAGTTTCCCGTACGCAGTCTTGGCATGCCAGCCAAATGCCTCTTCCTCTCCCTCATCCCACGGATTCTGGAGAGGAAATCTGTGACAGAGCAGGGGAGCTGAGGCAGCCCTGTAATCCCTGGAGTCAGCTGATGGGGAAGCAAGCGTGGCAGAAAGCTGTGGGGAAGCATCACTGCTACCAAAAGACGGGCAGCGCAGAGCCGGCCAGCAGAGAGGGATGCGGGTGTCCAGCTCCTCTGGCCGGCGACAGGGTGCTCGTTGTGCCCTTAGGCACACGGACATCACACTCTGGCTTCAAGCCTGCACCCCGGCAGCGTGAGCACACCGGCGAGGCATGCCCGTGCCCTCCAAGGCTGCGCCTCTACAACAACAGGAACCAGAAGCCGCAACAGACCACGAGCAGCTCGTTGGCCCGCGATCACGTTACAGGACAGGAAGGAAGAAGGCACTTTGATCAGACTGGAATCGCTTTAAACAGCTTCCACACCGATACCTCAGCCACTGGAATTAGCACCCCAACACCCCAAGCATCCCATTCCTAAAGACACGTCCTGCTCTGGCACACGCGTCGGGGCCAGAGCAACACGGCCGCTGGCGGCCACGCCGGGGCTGGACGAGGGCTGCTCCCAAAGCAAGGTCACAGCAGCAAGCAGCCTGGAAGAAGGCAGAGAGCCTCCCTACGCCTTGTCAGAGGAAATCAAGGATCAGCAGGGCCCTGCCTGTCTGTGTACATCTTCGCCACAGGCGTGTGCGAGCTGTCCTCAAAACAGCAGCAACCGGCGGGTTTGGAGGCAGCCGGCAGAGAGAGGCTGGCGTTCCCCTGCAGCTCTCCTCCGCATACTCAAGGGTGGCAGGAGCTCCTCCACCTGCTTACGGGACCTCCTGCTCCACGCGTGCCCTGCAGCCTGCTGCTGGCAGGCAGAGGGTTAACGATGCCCAGGGAGCTGCAGGCAGCCTCCTCCTTGCCCTCTCCGGAACAATGGGGCCATTGTGGGAGGCCAGGCAAGTGTGGGCAGATCCCGGGACTGGCAGCTACCCCCTGGGTGGGTCCTTGCTACCAGGCGCTCTCCTCCACTCAGGTAAGAGGAGAGCAAGGAGAGCAGTGGCTGCCGGCCCTTCCCATGGGCCCTGGAAGAAAACAGGGCCGGCCCAGCCGCAGGAACACCATGCCAGCGTGCCCTGTGGCCCTGCCGAGCAACCTCGCTCCTACCAATTTGTCTGGGTAGAAAATGCAGTCAGACAGCCACAGGCACAAAGCTGCCAGCCGACACCAGCATGCAGCAGACCAGACTGCGAGCTGGCTGCTGAGCACTGCCAGCACCGCACCTGGGTCCCCAGCGGGATCAGCTGCACTCTCAGGATGTGCTGCAGGGGGACCGGAACAGCAGGAACCAGGTTCTTCTCACCCCAAAGTCACATTTCAATGGTGGGTGCAAGTGCTGACCTGGGACCAAGAGCGTCTGGAAAACCTGAGAACGCCTCAACTTGACGCACACGCAAGCAGTGAGAATACCACCATGCACAAGGTGTATGACAGCGACTGCTTTCCAAGCCCCCACAGTCTGAAACAGGGATGAATAAGCAAGAGATCAAGCAGCTCCAACATACTCCCACTCTCCTACAGATTTGTATCTCCCAGCCCCAGCACGTCAGTGCAAAGACAACTCGGGGTGCTCTGAATTCACAGCCCCAAGACACAGAGCTGATCCCCGACACAGCAAGCAGCACCGCTGGGAAGTCCTACGCCGAGGCAAGGCCGGCACTCTGTCACGCTCCCAGACTTTCCAGCAGAGCCCCATGCCCCCTTGGGCAGGGACCAGAGTACACAACCACAAACTCTGCTCGCTGAAGCGTACGCTGAGCATCTGCGTGAAACCCTTGGCCAGGAACCCGACTCTGGACTCACAGCCCGACTTACAGCCGCTGCATGCTGCCTCCAACATCAGAAGCAGCTCCAGCTGGTCCACAGGAGCGTAGCAGTGCAAAGAGAAGTGGAAAACAGCCCCGTACCGCTTGGCACTGCCTCCCCGGGCCCCCTCATGCTGGGCACAAGCCTGCAGGCGATGCTCCGGAGTGTGGCTCCAAACATCTGGATGTCCAAGTCCCAAGAGGGGGAAAGTGCAGCTCAGGTGCATGCCATGCGTGCTGCTGCGCACAACCACTGCAGCTCAAGCCCTACAGGACCGACCGACCGCCCACCCGTGTGGGAGAGGTGTCCTTTTCCACTCGACACTGCAGCTTCTTCCCCCATCTCACAACTAGACTCAATCTTCCCATTTTCAGGATCACAAATACAGGCCAGCACAATTCTCAGACCTGGCAGCACCAGCTCTGCCCGCAGTCCTCGTCTCCGTTTCTTTTTTATCCAGTCTGCCGGTGTCCCGCACTAGCTCAGGAACACCACTGCTCCCTAATTTTCCCAGAGCCGGGCTGACAAGCAACCTGAGCGGACTCACGCAGCTCCCCAGGTCTGCACCCCGGTTCACGCTTTCAGAGCCGGAGCCTCCTCCCCTGCAACTCCCAGAAAACTATTCTGTCATTTTTTTACATTTCCCACCTGAGGGCATCGCTTTCTTCTTTGCCCCCAGATCGCTCTCTCCTGCTGGTGTTACTCGGCTCCGTCAAGCCCACTTCAAGACACGCTATACAAGTTAAATACAATGCTACTTCAGGTCCCAAATAGGAGGCTGGCTGCTCTCAAAGAAAGGGCTACAAATAGATCTGTCAATGTAAACATGCTGTGCTCCCCACTTTGCAGCCAGCTCTGTTCAACAAACCAGCGCAGCCTGCAGATGGATTTTGCTCTTCCCTAAATACTCAGGCAAGAGGGCCCAAGACGAGGGCAGGTAAAAACATCTGACGGATCTGCCGGGGCAGGGTTTAATCTGTGTATCTTTACAAGACAGCATGCCTAAAAGAAAACACAGTCTCTCCTTCCAACAAGGAAAAGGAAGAATCTGGGTAACCTCTGGCAAAAAGAGAAGGGGGGGGGGGGGGGGGGGAAGAAAGAGAAAAAAAAAAAAAAATCAGGGCAAGAGGGACAAAACAATCTTTGTCCTCATTTTGCTGGTCACGCAAGCACAGGGTAGCCTCAGTACCCGCTGCCCCAACTCAGGCAGCAAGTCATAAGCACGACCAGCCCAGTTTCACCAAGGCTTACAGAAACCAGGCTCTACGGTCTAGGGCAAGCTGTGTCCCCGCACTCAAGAAAGAGGGAGAGCATAGACGGGATTTCCAGACTACACTGATAATCGGCTCACAGAAACCAGATAGGACAGCACACCCTCAGAGGTCACCGCTCGGCTCCACAACGTTTGCTTCAGATGCTGTTCCTTTAAAACGTGGCTCCAGAGACCACACAAGGGTTAAACCCGCCTATAAATATCTGTTCTCAGCAGGGCTGCTGCTCTGAACCCTCCAGCCATCTGTTCTAGCTTTCCCCCATCTAAGACTCTAACATCTGAAACACGCTCACAATTCTTAGGAGTGCTCCCAAAAATAGACCAGTGCTGTGGCTTAGCTCTGTCGCCCGCGTCTGCAAGCGCAGGAGCATGTATGCGTGCGCCTGTGCCGGCACAAGCCTGGAGCTGTGCAAATAAGAACATGTCTACCTCTGCGATGGCGAGCAGGCCCGCACCAGCACGGGTCTGTTTGCATCCATGTTGGCGTGGGTGCGCCTGCTTAACCGCAGATCCATGCGAATCTACACGAGCATGTTCACGCTGGTACAAACCTGCCTCTGTACGCGTGTGCGCGTTCGTACCAGCGCGTGGGCGTGAGAGAATGTGGAAGCCTCTCTACCAGTGGATGCGACAGCAGTCCTGCCGTGCCCTCTTTCCTGGCGGGACGGCAGCGCTGCGGGACGTGGCCAGGCACCTCTCCTGCTGCGGCCCAGCCCTGCGCGGCCTCAGCGTGAACCAGGTTGTCCCATGCGGTCCCGCTGTCCCCAGGCCCCGGCACTGCAAATCCAGACAGCGAGCCTACCCTACAGCACAGCAGGGAAGGGAGGACACCGGTTCTCTTGTTCAACACTTGGCTCAGCAAATTCAGCAACCCCACCTCCGGGCAGCAGAACCTTGCTGCGAAAGCAAGTAAAGCCTGATCTGCGTGAGGCCGGAGACACACCACCCTGCTCGCATCCAGCTGGGGCTTGCAGGATTTCCTCAAGCGCTCCACAGAGAGAGCCGGGGCAAGGCTCCTACTGCAGACACAACAGCTTTCTCTCGGAGCAGAGTGGGCTCCAAGTCTCTCGTAGCTCTTTCCAAATATCAAAGACATCGGCAGGTTCACTCTTCTGACTGCCAAGCCCATTAGCCTCACTCCACACGGGCAAATCCAGGAGACCACGATCGTCTTTGTGCTCACAAGGTAAAATGGGAAATGAGGTGTCAGCTCTGAAATCTGGACATATTGTCCAGGAGCAAGACTGCCTTCCTGAGCATCCTCAGGGCACAGCGCTGCCCACCTGCTCTGTGCCCAGCACGGCTCATACTCACACCCGTTATTCAGCAGGGACCATCGCAGAGAAGCTCAGCCCTGGCCGCTGACCCTGCTGCCACCACATCACGGGGCGACGTGCACGCACAGTCACAGGGAGGGGACGACCGGTGTCCATCCTCCATGTAGCGATGACATCCCAAGGATCAGACAGCAGCTAGGTTTTCATCTCTAACTAGTTCCACAAGAGTGATTTTTCCCTTCCAGACCGAGTAAAACTATAGACGAAGCCTCAAACACAAAACTGCCTGGCTGCGGTACGGGACGGGACAGGGCTGTCCCGGGGCGCTCCGTTTCTGCCGGTCGCTAACCCCCACGGCAACGCGGTGGGGAACGCCTGCCACGACGCGGCACACGCGGAGCTAAGCCTCCTCGACCAACGCACACACACACAGAGCCCACTGGTGAGAAACGCTGCGGGGGGCTCTCTCAAGACTCTGCCTGCGCGCCTGGGTCGGTAGAAGGGACCAAGGCCGCCATACCAGAGCACTGCACTACCGAAGTGTCACTCGGCTTTTCCTGGAGTGTATTCAAAAGAAAACCTGACAGGTAGGAAGGGCAGATGGCAGAAAGTACATACCACCACAGTTTTGCTCAGGGCTTACCAAGCAGCCCAGTCTCTCTCACCCCTCTGACGTACTCGAGATAGCCAGCTACCTTCAAGAACTACGACCAAGACTTTCCAAGAAGCCTAAAGTGCAGGTACACCTTAGACTCGGGTGACAATGTAAATGGAAAGAGCTTGAAATTCCAGCTCTTCGTTTCAGCCTTTGACAGGGAGATGTGCTGGGAAACAGCCTCGGCAGACTGAGTCAACACAGCTATACTCTATTTCTGACAGAGGGAAAAAAAACCCATTGATCCAGGTATTGATTTGATGCAGGAGTTTGTGTTTGTTTAGAAGTTTGCCCATGGGTCAGACCTTGTTACAAGCGTCTTTCCTGGTGATGAGGTTAGAAACAGACTGCGCCGAACGCCAGTCACCTGCCCGGGGAGCAGAATGTAAGCAGGTGTGGAAGTTAAGTAGTCCCTCGGGGATGCTTCCCTCCTCCACTCCCCCAACATTAAAACCCATGTTGTTGGGTGGAGGAACACCACAAACAGCTGTAAGGCAGCGCCGGCATTTTGAGGAGTACAGCACAGCTAGGGTGTAAACGGGGGGCAGAAGGCCAGGCGGTTTGTCAGACGTTTCAGATCATGAGGCGGACAGGATTTAAACAGCAGATCCATTTCAGGGTTATTTCCCACCCCCCCCTTCTCTCAGAAAGAGCAATGGGATTTCAGGATCCCCACAGGTTTGCAATCCAACGAGGCATGAGCCTGGGAAGCAGCGAACGACACCGACCAGGACAACATGGAACAGACAAGTCTTGTTTCCTTCTCTCCAGCAAAAGCAAAAAGCTAAGTACCAGGATCAAGCAGGTACCCACCGGCACAGACAACTTCCAAAAGCACTGCACATAAATGGCTCCTGTACCAGCTCAGGCCCCCGGTGGGCTCCACATTCGGTGGAAAATAACCCCCTCGACCTCAGCACCCGGCCACGGGTGCCAGCAACCTGCAGGTCACTCCAAATTACTACATTCCCTTCCAAACCGTTCCTACTCTTCTTCTGCCACAGACATTCGCTGAATGACCGCAAATAAGTTTAAGGAGAAAGCATGGCTACTTCAGGCACGGTTATTCCGTCAGAGACACACTCCTGTATCGCTACGGAGCTCTCCTCTTCCCACACCTCCTCAACCCTGCGGGCATAAGCTCTTAAGAGACAGGGAAGTGAGGACAGGCCGAGGACTATGCACACACAAATGCGGGAGTTGCATCCCCAACAGCTACCTCCTGACCTCAAAGCTCCTTCCCTTAGTGCCCAGCAAACGTGCAGCATCCATTGCCCTCTACTCGTTTTCAGCCCCAGAAATCTCTGCCGACAAACACCAGACCCCAGCAGCGCTTCTCACTTTCCCTCACCGCTTCTGTCCTGCTACCACAGCTCCTGCACGAACCGCAGACGCATGCACGTCGCAGTGTTTCCATAGCCACCTCCAGCTGTGTAGCATAGGCAGGGCCTCCGACCATCAGAGAAGAGGTGGGGGCACAACCACGCACGCAGAGACACATCTTTCGGGGACTAAGATAGCTATCATTCCTCTCACCTCTGCATTTCCCATGTGACACGTGGCAAAGAGGCTCAGCCTTACCGGGAGCTCGCAGGCACCTTTCCCCACTGTGTTCTCAAGCCTCCTCGTGCACCTTTAAGTTCCCTTCATTTCAACGGAGCAAAATGTTCTGGAGGATTTATTTCGCTTTTTACATTTCTTAGCCCATTGCATCCTTCCCTGCTAAAGTAAAAAACAGTAAATCAATTTCTCCCCTTCCCTGCCTTTGCTGCCTTGGAAGTACGTCTCGCAATTGAGCGGTGATATATGACGGAGGAAGCAGCAAACTAGTTCAGACCAGTGCGGGTATCCTCAGATACCCGCATGGCTCACAGCAGCCAACCGGCTGCTTGCTCTCATGCAGCCCTCTTGCTGAAGTACACAGAAGCCAGAGTCAGGCTGGAGCATTTGCTGCGATTTATGCATTTGAAATAGCGAAAAATCAACATACAAATTAAGAAGAATCGGTCTCTGAAACCAACCGGCCAATTTGCATCTGAAAACTCCTCTCGCCCTGAGGAGCCTCCTTTGTTTGCTCCCGTAAGTTTTGCTCCCGGGAGGTGCCACACGCTCGGGTGCCCGGTGACCCCCTGGGAGCCAGGACACACAGCGAGATCCCACGATCTGTCGCACGGTTCAGGCTGGGACGCGGACTTGCCACAAGCAACGGGCCGAGCTGGCAGTGCTCAGATCACACCTGCCTCACCCCCTGCGCCGTCTCCCCTCCACCCTGGGAAGGGGTCACAAGGCTGCCCACAGACGGGCTGCAGAAGTTGGATGCATAGAGAGTAAAAATGTCGATGGCCAAACCACAGGCCACAGGGCGGAAAACCACTCCTTCTGCACGCACCCTGCTTCTGCCCAAGCCCAGCTACATCTGGAGCACGAGGCGGGACAGGGACCGGTGGCTTCCCTGAAAGCCTAGGGGAAAGCTGAGCTCCCAAGCCGGGATGCTGCTTCCTGAGAATTAACAAACCAAAGCCGAGGCCCGGCAACGCTGCCAGCAGCAAGCGGGGGCTCTCAAACCTTTCGTGTCCACACCTGACTCCCGGTGCTCTGGTGCACCGTTTTGCCCTAATGCTTGGTGCAGCGGGCAAGGAGAGTGCCGTGCAACCCCCCCGCTTTGGGGAGCAACATTAGTGCTTACCAGCGACGACTTCCAGCGCAGTGGAAGCAGACAAGCAGACAGCTCCTGTACCCCCCTGCCGCAACCGCGCCCGCAGGAGATGCCCGTGCCCCTGTCCCCAGGATACAGGCGTCACGTGCGGCCCAACGGCGTGAGGCGCCTGAAACCCGGCCAGCTGCCCACGCAGCCTGCCGGCGGAGAGGCCAAACACGCCTGCTCCCCCCTTGACAACACGGCGTCTGGCTGCCCCTCTACAAGATGTCGGGCCGTTCGCACAGGAGAGTTGTCGGCTCCCATCTTCCCAGTGGAAGAACCGACTCCAGGGCGCGTTTCAACCAGCCACACCTGCGCCACGGCAGCCGGGAGCATTTATAAACGCTCAGGAGCAAAGCTTCGCCTCTCACCTCCTCCTGGCCCCCGAAAACCAGCCCACGGCCGGCACGGCTCCCGGCTGCCAGCAGCCTAGGGAGACTCGCTCCTCAGCTCCCATCCTCCCAGGCCTGACCTGCGTGGCCTTGGGCAAGACACTTCATTTCTCCGTCCCTCCATCTAATTGCCCGTACGAGAGCGGACGCTGCCATCAGCCTGCGTGGGCCTGGGCGCAGCGGGCAGCTCCCCCTCCTCCCAGGCAGCATCGCTACAGGCAGAAGCAAGAAGGCAAAACCAGGCTGCCATCCTGCACCTTCTCCCCCTAGCCCAATTCTGAAAAGAAAAACCAGCTTCCACTTGTCCCGGCCCCGAGAGAGAGAAGGAGGCAGAAAGAGGTTTGTTGTCAATACATGAAACTGTCGCTAAGCGAAGGAGAAAAAAAATCCAGGGGGGAGGGGGGGGAAACGAGGGAGGGGACAAAACCGCATTTTTACTTCTGGTGGCCAGCCAGCTGACTGACTCAGCCAGTTTGGTCGCCTGCCATATAGATTTAAAAACAAAACCGAGCTCTCAGAGAGGGGAGAGAAGGGGATTCAGATGAACGTGCTTTTTTGTTGCGTGTCGAGCAGATCCTAGACCGGCCCAAGACACGTTTAGGAAAATGGCTTCCCTGCCACACTGTGCCCAGGGGCTCGGCGCAGAGCAAGGCGCAGCACAGGTCCGCCTGCCGCTGCCACGCGCAGCGCGAGACTCCCGCCGCAGCGCCGCTCCCGGAAAAACGCCGGGTCTGAAAAGAAGTGCAGTGAAAGCCTAAGGGGCTGCCCCCGGAGCTGGTTCCCTCCAGCCACCTCGAGGGCTAGAGACAGAGGCCTGGGTCCCCGAGCAGGTGCCGTCTACCCGCCAGTCATCACGGCCAAGGCCAGGGTGACCTGCCGCATCCGAGGCGTGTCCGAGGTGTCCTGCATCTGCCGGGAAGAGAGCTGTGCGGTACGCTGCCTGCCGCCGCGGCCGCTCTCGGGCCGTGGGCTAGGGCTGCGTGCTGCGGGCAGCTCCCCACCTTCGCCTGCTCCCTGCCGAAGGAATGTGCACAGGAGGTGGGAGGAGCGGGGAAGAGGTTGTTTTGAAATACCAGCTCCCGTTTTATTTATCTGGATCCCACAGCGCCCACGGCACGGTAGCCACTCGTAACGAGCGCGTTCTGTTCCCAAAGCGCTGTGCAAACATGAACACGCGCTCCCCACACCCTTTGCGGCAACGCAACACGCTGGCATGCTCAGCACGGCACCAGACACGCAGAGCTCACTGCCCCACGCCAACTCGGCGCTTCCACACAACTGGATGGTCATGAAACCGTATGTGAATAAGCAGTACTTGGCACTTTGCAGCTGCAGCAGGCATTACAAACACGAGCTGGTGAAGCCTCGTGAGCCTCCCACGCAGTGATCTCCCATAGAAACTGGCCAGCCTCCCTGGAGATTAATCCCTCGCTCACTGCGGGGAGCGCAGACAGAGTAAGTTACCTAAGGAGCTGACGACAGGTAAGTGCAAACCCTGCGGCTCTTACTCCCGTTTCAAGATAGCAGAACGGAGGCACAGAAAAACCACGGCCTTGCCCAAAGCTGCCCCAGCCATCCGCAAAGCCGAGAAGAAAACCTTTGCCCTTTGGCTCCCGGTCCCCAGCACGGACACTAAGACAATACTGAAAGGTGGTCTGCCAGCCGCCCCAGACGAGGTATCACCTCCAGCGGCACCCCACCAGCCTCGTGAGGGCTCAGAGGAGAGGTGCAGACGCGCACCCCCGCGCAAGAACCCCCCTGGGGACCGCCGCAGAGGCACCCGGGGAGCCCGCTGCTGCCAGCACCGGTTCACGCAGGAAGCAGGCAGACGGACGCAAGGCCAGCTGCCAAGCGGGACGGGACCCGCCGCTGCAGGGCGAGGGGCATCGCTCGCGGACCGGCGGCTCGAGCTCTCCCCAGCCTTCAGCCTGGGGGGAACAGGCTGGCCTCACCTTTGGAGATGTTTCTGATTTGAGCAGAAGGAGCAAGACGCGGGGCTGGGGGCGGGGGGGGGGAGCGACGGGTAGAGGTTTGCAGCGGAGCTAAAAGGGGAGATTTAGTAACTGTCGGAAAAAATGGCTGCTTTATTGCAGGCAGCTTGTAAACCCTGGAGCCTGAAGGTCTGGGAGTAATTTCTCCCTCCCACGTGCTGGGCTCAGTTTGTACTGGGGGTCAGAGGTCAGTGCTTTTCCAAAGCATTCTGGGAAAGACGCCAACTGGAGCAAGCTGCTAAACACCGCTCCTGCAGCATGGCCCAAGCTGCTCAGAGCAGCGGGCTGGAGCGTACCGTTAACCCTTCACGGGGCGATTCCTTCCCTCCGTCTCTCCTGGCTCCATCCCTCGAGGAGCGCGGGAAGAGGAGGGTGGGGAGGATGGCCGCTGTGGACGCGCCGGGGGACCGGAGGCCACCCTGCGCAAGGCCGGGTTGGGGAGGCAGCTCGCCTCCCCCGAGAGCCAGCTGACGCCTCAGCGTTGCCCGGGGCCCGGACTCAGCCGCCCGCACGCAAGCCCAGCCTGCTTCCTGGCTTGCCAGCAACCAGGTCCCGCCGGCGGGCTACGTCCAGGACTCAGGCTCCTAGCAGGGGAAAACAAGAGCCCGGAGAGGCACGTGCCTGCGGTAAAGCCCTGCGTTAGCCTCGGCGCGGAGGGAAAGGCGGCTCGCAGGAGTGCGCCCGGCACCGCTGCAGAAGGGAGAAGAGCCAGGCACCGGTCTCCTCGAGCCCAACACCGGTCCCTGCAGCCCACACGCCTGTCCCCGCCACACCACTGCCCTCCGAGAAGCCCGTGGGTGCAAAGTCACAACCGGGGCACTCGCGGGAGATAACGCTCCCGTTGGCAGGGTCCTGCCGGACTCCTGACATGCCTTCTCCGCTCAAGGGAAGGATGCCCTACCCAGCGACCTCCTGGGCCCCGGCGCTCCCTCTGCCTCCGCTCATCGGTGCTTTCTTCCCAGGGTAACGTCATGCCCCGCTGCCTTCCCTCTCTCCCCCGCTGATCCCTGGGGGAGGCAGCGACCGGCCTCCATGTGGCACCTTCTGCTTCTCCTCAGCATCGGGTAAACACCAGGACCTACCAGTCTCGCCTCCAGCTGCTGGTGATGCTCCCATTCCCTGGGTGGGGGGGCTTTAAAGGCTGCCTGCCAGGCCTCCCTTATCTCCTCAGCCACCTCCTCCCGGGCTCTGGGACACGGTCCAGCTGGCTGGGGGAGGCATGGCTTTGCTGTCCCACCCCCGCGACGCAGCAGCTCTGGATCACCTGTACAGGCGAGAGCATGGCTTCCTGCAGCATTTCGGCTTCCTCTCCCAGGGATGTGTGCGAGCGTTTCTGGCCTGCAGCCCAGCCCTGCTGCCCCCACCCCACCGAGTATCCGCCAGCACACAAAGAGGAAGGGAGCTCAGTTCTGTTTCTCGGCGGCATCTCTCATCTTCCTCTCAGACGCATGCCCCATCTTTCCCTCGCCTCATCTCCTTCGTGCTCAGCGCCGTGCCGACGAGGAGGAGGGGCCTGCGGTTACTGCCCAGGCAAACAGGAGACCCGAGCGCTCGACTCAGGTCTGGCTGCCGGATCCGCTCTAGGCTCTTCCCCTCCATGCAGCAGCACCGGTTCCGGTTGCCGCAGATCGGCACCCAAAAGCGTGCCGATGGGTGTGCCAGGGCCCTTCGCCGGTGACACTGCAGAGCCTCGGCCCTGCTCGCCATGCAGCCCCCATCCTCGCTGCTCGCTGTCAGCCAGGCGCCCAGACCCAGCCTGGCTCCACAGCTCCCGTCTCTATGCCACATCCTTCACAGGCATTCAGATAATTTCACAGGCTCCTCCAGCGGCAGTCACCCGGCTCTCCTGCCACTGTTTCTTCGACGCCTGACACAGGCATGGACCGCAGTCTTACAAACCAAACAGGGGGGCCAGAACCTGCTATCAACTAACCGTGTGCCGAGCAAGGCGTCTCTGTAACACCGCGCTTCCTCCAAGCTGGCAGGGGGGATCTGGCTGTGCCTCTGCACCCCTCCACCGCAAAGAGGGTCACAGCACGAAGATGATGATCCCTCTCCCTCCAAACACAGACTTGTGCCTTCTTGTCTAAATCCCTTTGAATTGCACTCGCATCTTCTGATCCAGGTACAAAACGGCAAATTTCCCCACCGGCTTCGTTTATTCCATCTTTCCAAGCTCCTGTTTTCATGTCCCACCTGCAATCCCTCCAGCTCCTTCTCCCAAACCTGCCTTTACAGTCAGAGCTGCTGAATCCTCTTTCATCCTCTACCATCTCTTCTGACTAATCCACATACCTCAGCCCTCCTTCTGGGCTTTCCCTGAGATCACAGCCCAGCGTTGCCTTCACGCTCCCAGCTACTGCTTCACCAGTTTGAGGAGAAAGGTGTTTGCTATGCCACCCCCACCCCGCATGCCCTCTTCATTAAATCCTTCCGCTCCATCCCTCCCAGCTCCTCCACTCTCACCTCCGGAGAAGCCCCCAGGCTAGAACCGCACGCGACGCTGCCAGGGCATCTCGGCGACTGTCACGCAGGGGGACTGGCTGGGCTTGGGGTAAAGATCCCCTCTCAGGCTACCGCCACGCTTTCTGGTGACAAACGCATACTCACAGACGGGAACCTGGTGCAGCAGCGCCAAGAGCGTGAAGCCACAGAAATGCCACTTTGCAGGGTGCTTCCTGCTGCCAAGACGGCAGAACTACCAAGCCTGGGGGTGGCTCTCAGGAGACAGAAATCCACAGCCCTGCTGCCCTCTGCACCCAAGGAGCACATCATCCCACCGCTGGGCCGCAGCAGAAACAGACCTCCCTTCTCCCCGAAGGGGCCAGATGAATACCTGGAATAGCGAACTTTGCCCCCCGCAGCTGCGCACGACAGCCCCCAGCCAGACATCGGACCAGAGCATCCAGCGCTGGCACCAGGGCCGCAGCTCACAGCTGACCTTGCCGCATCTGCTCCGCTCAAATGGCTCTGAGCTTTTTGCCCCAGACTCCGCGCCTGCCTCAGGCCCCAGGCGCTGGCTGGAGACCTGCCAAGGAGAGGGCTGCCTGTTTGAATCACAAGCCAGAACCGGGTAAGCATCACCTTTAATAAGCCTTTCCCCTCCATCAGGCACCCTGATTTTTTTCAGCTACGGTCTTGTGAGACGGAAGGCTGCCTGCTTGGAGCCGAGCCAGCAGCGGGGAAACCACCATTTCAAGGTCCTGCGAAGGAGCCTGTAAGAGCAGAAGGGAGCTTTGGTCGGGCGTGCGGGGGGTGATGCAAAGAGCAGGCTGTTCGCTGGGAAGCTGCTGCCGCTTGCCAGGAGGCGGTGGGGGAGGAGGCAGCAGATGTCCGCAGACAGCATTTGCCGAGAGCCTGCAGCGCTCCAGCCCAGAGAGGGGAGAGGAAGGCGGCGGCTGGTGCCACTGCTGCTGCATTGTAATTGAACAGGACAAACACGACAGAGTCTGCCGAGAAAGCTTACGTTGCCTTTCCCTCCGATAACCGCTACTTCAGCGATGGGAAGCGGGAGTCCCAGAACCCCAGCTGGGGGTCAGAGAAAGACCTTAGCATGACTGTCGAGGGACCTGGAACGCAGGAGGAAAAAGCCCTGCCATGAAGACCGCAAGACCCTCCTTCCCTGGGAAGCAGCAGCAACTGCAAACCCCAGCGCAGCCGTCATGCCGCGGCCGACTCAGGCTACGGGGGCCTGGGCAAAGGCAGCGTGCTGCAGCCCACGAGCTGCCTTTATTCCTGGCATATGCGACAGCCGGACACTGACAGCCAGAGCCCAGGCAAGTGCCCGAGGATGGATGCACAGCAGATTCCCAGCAGAAAGAGGAAGAGAGCCTGCAGGAGCTCTGGCTGCAGCCTCCCGCTTCAAGCACTGGAGCACCAGCGCAGCAGAGCCAAAAGGGGAGACCCCCCCACGCCGAGGTGGGGGTCCGTGTTCCCCTCCTCGCTTTGCAAACAGAGCATACAGAACAGGGCCACCGGTGCTATGGCGGGCAGCCGGTGAGCCCGAGCCCAAGCCCAGCCGCGCTGCTTTCGGTGAGAGCGCAAGGTGCTGGCAGACGGGTCTGCGAGGCAGCCCACGTGGTTCTTGTTTCCTGCCTCCAGGCAGGGGAGGTTGGCTTCCTCCCCACCCCACAGCAGTGAGGCCGACCAGGGGAGCTCTGCATCCAGCAGCTACCCCGCAACCACCCTTCTCCCACAGGTTTTGTCCCGCACCTGGGATGCGGCGAGCCAGGCAGCGTTGCTTTGACGTGAGGTACGGTGGCGGGGAGCGGCGCCTCAGAGAATTGGTCCTGTGGCACTGGGACAGCCGAGGGCAGCAGCAGGTCCTAGGCGAGCCATCCTCCTGTCAGACAGCATCCTGACCATCGCCAGGGTCTACGTGACCCTCTTTCACTCACTCACTGCCCGGTCTGTTCAAAAGGACCTTAAAACCCCCAGAAAAATTGGCACTCGCCCATTTCGGATGGAAAGGAACTGATTTCAGCCAGAGGGGTCTTTGGCTCATTAAGCGATACCACCCTCAGGCTTGTTGTTCAGATCAAATCAAGCAGTTCCTGGGCTCCTCCTGCAGCATACTGAGACGCGGTCTGGCACTTGGGTCCACTTGAGTCCTCTTAAAATAAAAATTAATTGATATGCAAATCAGACGAGGCATTAGACTAGCCTCCTGGCCAAGGGCGATGCACAGATTCCCTGCTGTTTCATGCTACAGTCCCAGCTCCCCCACACCTCTCCTCCTTCCCAAGCCCAGGGTCAGCCGTTAGCCACGGCTCTCCAGAGCAGGGGGGACCCTGCGGACGCACGCCTTGCGTGCGGAAGGGAGCCTGCGTGGCACGTGTCCTTCTTGAGCCAGGTCCCAGCTCTGCCTCATCCCCTCCCTGACCATCAGCGTGTCACATCTGGCAGGAGCACAGCTGGGCTCTCACCTCAAGCTGAGCCACTTGCACATGATCCGAGTTTGTCTGCTAAGTAGGACAACAGAGCTGCTCCGGGCATGTCAACATCTGTGCCCGGTGGGGAGGCGACGAGGCAGCAAGAGAAGTAAGAGCCTGGCCTCCTGGTGCATTTGCTATTGGGATTCTTCTATCAATTTCCAAGAGAGATCAATTCTTTGCACACTCCCGATAGCTTTTCCAAATATACTGCAAACAGCAACCACAGCCCCAGCCGTTGCACACACCCCACCCCCCCCGCCCCGCAGCCAGGAACAGCCGCAGATCAAACACCGCAACAGCAGCCATCCAACATGCTCACGATCAGGTCTTGGAGGAAGGGCAATCCCAAAACATGCCATTACTCTTGGACATGCTCACCTCTCCTCTCTCCCCTTCCAACTAACCAACCATCGACTACAGCCACCCTCTTCTGCAACCTTGCTTCAACCTGAGGTCGGGCAAAGCAATTAACCTCTCCATCTGGTTGCAGCGCGATGAATACAAAGCTCGGCATCACCCAGGCAGGGATCAGCAGCCCTGAGGGATGCCAACATCGTCCCTTTCCACTGAAAGGGCTCGGAGCACAGCACTGCCAGCATCGGCCTGAGAACTAGGAAATCCTAAGGCAGCTGGTTTGCTTCACTGGCGTTAAAGCTACCCGCTGTGGACCTCCGAGGGCCTGCAGGCTACTGCTGGGAGTTCAGGGGAAAGTACTTACCAAATGCAGCCTCTTATTGCAATAGCCTTAGATTTGTTGCACAGGGGTCCGTACCACCATCAGAAAAATAACCGGAGCCCTTAAAAAAGGTGTAAACCCTACTAATATAAGTAATACATTTTAATTAGACTAGGACTTTGTGAAACTACTTTCGATTAAAAAGCATAATAAACTAACCGATAAACATTTGTCACCAGCGGCTGAGTCTCTCTGAATATTTTGAAAGCGCTATGCGGGCTGGGGAGCGCTCACTTACATGTCAGGTCCTGATCGTGCAAACACTCGAGTGGGTAAATCACTAAAATAACACAGGCACCTGCAAAATCAGGGCTAAAATTACATTTATAGCAAAATATTTGTAAGTGGCAGGACACTTCCTTGCTGAAGTTCTGCTTAAGGCAAAGTAACTCATTTTTTTTACAAACCGTTTGCAACTTCAACTCATGAAACTGACTTTCAATGAGCAAAACCAGGTTTGGGTTTTGGGAGGGTTTTTCGTTTGCTTGGTTTTGTTTTTTGAAACAGGCTCCAAAGCAGATTCAAACACTGAATACCGTGATTTTTTTTAAAAAGAGACTTTTAAAAGAGAGCGGGGAGCAAACCTCACGCTGCATTCTCCAGTGGAGGTGGGCAACCTAGGCACCTCATTACTGAACCGCTGCCGCGCGGAAACGTTTTGGGAGGAGAGGTGCTACTGACTGAACTACAGCCACGCTGCTGCGCTTATCTGTTCTTTGTTTGGGTTTGTACAGTTCTTACAGCAAAGACGACAAACAAGGCTTTGGACTTGTCTCTTGCAGCGTCAAGTTCACGTGAAACAGGATTCCCCACTGACAATTAGGAAACTAATTAAAGACTACAAAAAACACCCACTTCAGCCATTCTAAAACGGATATATGCAGATTGCATCACAGAAATAAATAAGAATAACAAAAAGGTATTCAACTCTTCTTTGAATACTTTTCCTAGCAGCTCCCCACATGTTTCATGCTCCAGGAACAAGCCGGGACAGAGAAGCTCATCTCTGCAAGAAGCCAACAGGAGAGCCGCGCTCGTACTTCCCAGCAGCACAGCGAAGGCACTTGGCCTCCCCTGTCAAACGCAATCTCGGCTTCCGCCCCTGAGCCCCAAGAAAGGAAAAGGGACATATCACTCATTTTCCAGGTGGAGGAGGGGACGCAGCCCCGGGAAGGTGCTTTCTCCTACCCAACGCAGCTGAAAGCTGGGGATGGGCGGAGGGACAAAAAAAAGGGAGAGGAGGGCACGGTTCTGGTGCCCGCATCCCACTCTTAGGGCTGCCAGGCCCGCGCAGGCTGCCAAATCAAATAGCTATCCAGAGCCACGCTCCTGACAGGCGTAACAGGCAAAGCCCTCAAAGCGGGACAGGCGCGAAGCTCCTTCCACCCAGGGCCATCGCTGCCCACGTCTGATGCTCATCCACCACGACTGGCAGCAGCTGATGCCTACGGATGGCACAGAAACCTCGATCCCTCGCGCCGGAGAAGCTCCCCAGCTCCCCAGGCCGCTGCAGTTTTACAGGCTCCAACCGACACCCCCACCTCGGTCCCCACAGATGCCTTTTTACCATTGGAAAGGGATCCGGGACACTGCGAGGACACGCGAGGAGGATGGCGAGGACCAGCCCATACCCCCAGCGCCTCTCTGAGCAGAAGCGCTTGTCGGGAGATCAGTGCCGCAATCGGCAGGCTCTGCTGAGGGAAACCAGACAAAGGCAAGGGCAGACCTTCAGCACCTCCCCAAGGGGGTGTTTATCCAAAAACTGAGGGCTCCCGGCTCCCTTCCCATCACCGTCTGACCAAGAGAAGGCAGGCCAAGTCACAGCTTATTTTGTGCCCCGGTTTCTCCTACTGTAACACGGTCACTCAGCTGAAAAGGCAAATTACACAAGACCGTCCCTTTCAGGTCAAACGTCGCGCTGGCGGCACCCGCATTCCTACATCCCTGCGCCCACCGGCACCCCGCCTGGGCACGCTGCCATCCCCCGTGACGGGGAGACCACCAGCCCAGCATCTGGTGGCGGTCCTTCCCACGAGCCTTGCAGACCAACACGCAGGGCATCCACGTGCAGGAGCCTCCGCCTGCAACCACAGTAGAAATAAAACCACTGCCATTCAGAAAAAAGCATAATTAGCAAAGATTAAACAGCCAGTAGCTATGCCGGCAGCTGGGAGGGAAGACGCAGATCCCCACCTCCCCGCAGAAGAGGAGTCCCTGCTTCCCTGTGCCTGCCATGCGCCCTCCGAGAGCCCTGCGGGTCTTGCCCCGCGCCGTGCCCAGCTCCGGCAGGAGGCACCGAGCCCGCTCGCCCCGATCGCTAGAAAGCGTATATACCGCAGCACACAAAATCCTTCCTGTCTTCTCTTCCAAACCCATCTCACCCCCTCTCGACTGGGACCCCCTCATAAAAATAAGAAGAGACAGGCCTTTCCTGGCATTTCCTTTTTCTGAAAAGGCTGTAAAATTTTCCAAGCGTAGCCAGAGCCAGAGCAAAGTTTGTCAGGAGCTCAGCTCATTAGGCGGCTGCTCAAGGAGCCCCGCGGGAGGCGCAGGCTGCATAATTCAAAACAGCTTGGACCCTGGAAAAGAAAATAGAAACCAGGCTGCAGGAGCGGGGTGGGGGCAGCTCCAGCTCCGGCATAACCCCTGCTCCGGGAGCGCCCCATCCGCGGGGCTCGAGAGGAGCCCTGGCCCCAGCAGAGGTGCTGCGGCCAGCCCAAGAGGAGCTGGCACCAGGCGGAGGAAATTCCAAGCCTGTTGCTTCTGGCAGCTGCGCCGGGCCCTGGCTAGGGCCTCGGCAACCTGGAAACCGGCTACTCAGCAATTTTCTTGCCATCCAGAGGGCTTGTTCTGAACCACAGTTTCACTTCCCCCTCCCTGCGTCGCAGCCCAAGAGGCATGGAACACCAGAGGCAAAAAAACGCTTGCTCAAAAGCTGTCGTGACCAAGGCCCCCCCAAACTGCTCCACTCCAGGACGGCAGTCTGGAGCGGCTGCCATTCCCCCCCCCCCCCTTGCATCTGGGGGCGGGGAGAGCAGAGGAAACTTGCTTGGACCAGCCCTAGGTCTCCCCGGTTCCTTTTGCTCCTTGCCAGAGAAAAGTTCAAACAAGGCTGCACAGAGGCAGGACACAGGCAGCTTTCAGCCCAGCCTAACTGCCGCGCTTGAGGCTCGCCTGTGGCCGGACCCGCTCCGCTCAGGCCCTGTCTGGCCCGACCCTCCGCTGCAGACCAGTGCTGGAACGAATCCTGCCGAGGAAGTGGTGAAAGCTCCAGTGCTGCAGGGGTTTCCACAGCCTTGGCCAGCTTGCTGTCGGGAAGAGTGGCCCAGAGATGCAGCCCGTGCTCTCAGCTACTGCCCTTCGGAGCCTCCCATCCAGCTCCTCGCTGCCCTGAGCCCGCAGACCGCCAGGGCTGCAGGAGACCTACAGCGTGGCCGCTCAGGACCCCTGCAACCACCTTTTTATAAGCCAGCATCCTCTACCGATTGCAGCCTCACACTGTGCCTTTCCGAAGAAGCCAGGAGCCCGGCACTGCGTAACACCAGAACGAAGAGTCATTCCACCCACCGCTGAAACCCCTTCCCATCTGAAGGGAAGCACAACTGTTCGCCCGCACGCAGCTATTTAGCAGGACCTTTCTTCCAAAGAGGATCTTAAGAATATATTTTCTATTAGGAAGACCGCAATGCTCCAGACAGCCCCTGCCTGCAGAACCAGGCAACCGATGCACACCCCGTCATACAGTTACCAAGCCCCGAGTGACAAGTCAAGGAAGACTGTCTGCGAAGCCAACTTCAGGAGGGGACACATTGCCAGCAGAGAGAAGCAGCTTCCCTTAAGAGAAACCTGGGTACGGCCCTCCAAACAAGGGCACAGCGCTCTGGGAGAACGGCATTCCTCTGCAGAGCACGCATCGGACGAGGACCACGGTGGCTCCTTGGAGAACCAGACGCTCGATTCACTAGCCAAGGACTCGGTTAGCGACTTCTGCTGTAACCACGCCAGTCGCGGCTTTCTAACTTACAGTTTTCTCAGCTGGGCAAATCCTGGAGATGAGACACTCAGGGACTGGAAAGCTCACAGATACACCAAGCATCAAGGACACTTCACAAGAGAAGCTCCTGACCTCCAGCTTCTCAGAGGGCTGGAAAAGCCCCCTTACGCCTGGACTCGAATAGGAGGCCGAGACCCAAAGAGGCAGCTGAGGAGGAGTGGAGCAATGAGCAGGAATCGGGAATCCTGGCTTCTGGCCCTAGCTCTGCCCCATATTCCCTTCCTGTCTTTGGTTAAGTCATTTCCTTTCACTTTTCCTCACAGTCTCTGTTTCGGAGGCAAAAAACCCAAGCCCTTGCTTCTGCAGAGGGCTCAAAACCTCCTCTGGCCTGCGACAGTGCAGGACATCGCTACCGCCAGAGGCTGCAAGACACCCAGCGTGCAGGAGCCACGCTGCTCGCGCAGACCCCAGCAGAGCCTGGTGCTTCCTGTGCTTACATTTCGAGAAGCACAGAGTCTGTAAACAGTCAGCGCTGCGGAGCATCTTCTACACAAACCATATCCTGGCCTGTTCCTCTCCTTGGCCACCGCCGCAGTCAGCAGCCGAGCAAGGAAAAGGAAAGTTGCTCAGCTGAGCCATGACAGAAGGAGCAGCACAACCGCACGCAGCATTGCTCTGGACAGCCCGCCTGCAAGGAGGCGGCCCTCAAACCAGTAGCAGCAAGGACGGATGAGGGACGATACAGCAACAAGAAAAGCAGGGTTAAAAGGCGGGGGGGGGGGGGAACCAAACCAAAACAAAAACCCAAAACCCAACCCAACCCAACCAGCAGCCTGAAGAGGCAGGCTGAAGCAGAGGTGCCTGAGGAGCGCAGCCCTCCTGCTCCCTAGCAGATCTGTCCTGTGGCCTCCCACATGCTTCAGGGAGAGGGAAGACCAGTAGGCATAGGCAGGAACAAGGAGCACTCTGTGGTTTTGCTCGGTATTTCAGGCCATCTCTCACACAGGAGGAGCTCTGCTTCGCTTTCCAAGTCTTGCCCTCTCTGGCACGGATCACAAACCTGGCTTCTGGCCCAGGACTTGGCTCCAGCAGAGCTCCTCACCAGGGTGACGCCCCACCTCTGGGCACAGCGCACAGCCCAGTCTTAAAGCCATCTTGAGGCTATTACCCCAGCATCAGAAGAGGCTCCCCATCATCCCCTAGCTGGGACTGAAGGCATCTTGAGTTGCAGCTGAAAAAAGCCAAACCCCAAACCTAGCTCCTACTCTTGGTGGGAGCAAAACCCAGCGACAAAGCACCATTTTCTCTAGCAGCTCCAGTCGAAGCTGGCAGATGGTCTGCCCGCATCGGGGAAGCGCAGTCTCCCAAAGACGCCCAGGCACAGCTAGCACGTTCCTCTGCCTGCAGCCGCCCAGAAAGACGCAGCAGGACAAGAAGGCCCTGCCCTCCCATCACTGGCAGCACAGCAAGGCAGCATCTGGCAATCCAGCAAGGACGCTGGGATACGGGGGAGCCGCTCGTGCCCAGACACCAGTAGCTGCGGAAGAACCGGCCCACCTCTCCAGAAAGAGCAGAGCAAGCGGGAAACAGGCCTCATCCCGCCAGCTGCACCCAGCCTGGACATGCACCCAGCGAGAGCAGAACGGGTTCCCCCTCGGTTCTTCAGGGTGCCGCAGCCCATCATCCTCACGCCGCTTTCTCCAGCGGAGGGTCACAGACGGCATCAAGACGCCAGGGAGCTGTGCACGTCTCTGACGGCCCGTCCCATGCCCTGCAAGAGGGGCAAGCAGGAGCGCAAGGTGGGAAGGGAGGTCCGGGTCTAAGCAAGCGGGACCCCCAACAGCAGCACACCCATTTCCAAGGCTTGGTGCAGGCTTGGGATAGCCACGCCGAGGTGCCCCGTGTTCCCTTCTCCTGCTGTACCAGGGACCAGGCTGCCCAGGGCACCGCCAAGCACAGCTCTGCTCGCCAAGGACGCGGGAGCGCGCAAGGCTCCTGGCAAGCTGCCCCTCCGTAGCGTGGCTCTCCCTTAAATCAAAAGCAGGTGCCAGTGACACTAACTGCTTCCTCTACGCTGGCTCCTGCTGAGTACAGCCCTGTGGCAACTGCAAGCGCCACCGTGAACTGGTCCCAATTAGAAGAAAATCCCTCACCCTCTCCACCTTTGAGTTTCAAAGAAAATCAGGTAGGGAGAAAACAAAACCAGCTCCCCATTCCCAGGAAGGGCCTGGTGCCAAGCAGATGACCTGGAACAGGTCTGACAGAAGGAGGAAGGGTGCCTCTCATCCACGCCACGTGGTTTGGCTGGTGCTGCCTCCCAGGGAGAGGCCGAGGATGGGCAAAATACAGCGACAGAAACCATCCCCGCCAACCTCCGGTAACAGTTCCTGGGTACCTTCCACGCCGGGGCTGCCGGAGGTGGTGCTCGCAGAAGGGAAGCCAAACCAGAGGAGGGAAGACCGACGTGCCAGAAGGTAGCACGCAACTTCACAACAGAAGTTGGGAAGAACCGAGGAACCTCGTTTCGGCCATCCTCACCCCCCGCGCCGCACGGAGCTGCTGGAAACGCACAACTGAGAAGCAAAGGGGCTGCAATGCTTCCCAGGCCCCTTGCTCCATGACGGGTGTTATTTGTCCACAGCTTCAGCACTACAAGAAACCTCGCAGGGTAGTTCTAATCTCACAGAGACCAACTACGTAAAGTCAGTATCCAAAAGCTCCCACGCCTCCTGGAAGCACAGAACCACGTGTGAGATCACCCGAAACCACGTTTGCCAGTCAACGTCTTCCTGGGAGGAAAGGAGAGCTGAGTGACACCGAGTCCTGACCTGCATTACGTTTTGATTTGCCGAAGAGTCATGCTGGCAATCCTCCTAGCGCTTCGCTGATGCAGCTTAAATAACACTGACAAAACATCGCTGCATCTGTACATCATATCGCTATGATATCTCTATCCTTCATTATGTCATACATCCACACATCTATGTACCACGTTTCCTGTTAAAAATGCCAGAAGCAGTCACAAACGTAGCACAACTCCCCTGCACACCCCCTCGTCCAGGGCACCAGTGCGACGCTGGGTCTTTGCCAAAAAAGCAACAGCACAAAGAAAATGACATTTGCAGGGCAAGCTCCGGGCTTCTGCTTGGCTAAGGCTACGAGGGATGGCCGGCATCCCTGGGAGGAGGCAGCAACAGCAGCTCAGGAGCAGGCTCGCAGGTGGAGCAGACCCCTGATGCATTCTCGGACAGGAACAGCAAACTCATGCTTTTCCACAGGGGACTTAGTCCCCCAGAAGAGGCCTGCTTGGGAGATCTGTCAGTCAGGGTATTTAACACTGGATGGAGCCCTAAGGAATTAAGAGCTGGAAGCCAGCCTGTGCCATCCCCAGGAAACGGCTAGATCCGAGCAGCTTAAAACCCATCATAGCAGCTGGCATACACAACTAGTGCCAGCAAGAGCACATCTGGACCTCGGGGGGACAAAGACACATCCTCGAGCGCTCCAGTGGCTAAAAACTTTCACTCTCAGCAGCAGCCGAGCCTGACGCAATCACCTGAGACGGGCTGTCCCGATGTCAACGCTGAACCGGCCACTGTACGGACAAGAGATGGGTCACGAAAACACCCCCAAAACAGCAAGCAGAGAGCACGTGATGCCAGCTGGGTCGACGACTCGACAGAAAAGTCAAAGGTTGGGTTGAGCTCGGACCTTAGGGACTCCAAGCCAGCACAAACAAGGTCCACAGCTCCATGGGCCTGAGTTAGCCCGGAGCTGAAGTGCAACTCCGGCGCATCCTCGGCAGCCGCCCCGGAGCAGCGGAGCTTCGGGAGCTCAGTACTTCCAGGTTCGTGATGGCCCAGTCGCTTCACGCGGCCATCTGTCCCCTGCGTCACGCAGTGGCCAGAGAGCCACCTTCCAACGGCAAGACGGCGAGATGCAAAAGGTGGAGGGCTTTAAAGTACAAAACAGAACTATTTTACTTTCTTCATCTGAACAACAACTGTGGCTTTGAGTTTCTGAGTAAGCTTTCCTTTCGCTGCTGCCTTCCCCCCCACCCCAGTAAGGGGGGCTGGAAAGAGGAAAGGGACTTTCAGGGGCAGGGAGACATAGTAACACCTACAACGCTGCACCACAGAAAATACCAACCACCACGAAACGGATTTTCTAGGTAACAAAGATACGGGTCAGGGTGGTGGGGAGGCACCCATCACGCCATCTGCCCAGCTAAAATGGCAAAACGCACATTAAAAAAGCAGACAAAAAGGTTCTAGAGCATTTAGGGTGTGAATGCTCTGGAAAAGGTCCCCAATGAAATAGACGATTGCTGCAGAGACAGCACACCGATGCGCTCATCTTTCTACCAGGGAGAAGGTGAGAGTCGGGCAACAGCATCGACCTGGCGATCTTTGCACTAGTACCAGCCTTGGGTGTGTACTATATACCCACGTGTGGCAGCAGCCAGCGTTATGGCAGGCACCGGAGTCAAAGGAGGTCTCGCTTCAGCGCTGACACAGACTCGCCCTGCGACCTTGGGCAAATCGCTTCCTCTGTGACTCACTTTTCTTATCCCTCCTGCCGCCAAAGTAGCAAAACAAGCGCACGCACATCCCTTTGCAGAGACCTGGCGACCGACGGCTGGAAGGAGCCGCGTGTCACTACTGCGTGCCTGGCATGAAACAGCGTTTGGGCAGGGACAGTGAGCGGTAGCCACGTTCGCGGCGCGGATCCCGCGGGTCAAGAGCGCGCAGCTGAGTCTCCTGCAGGACCGCTCCGCGGGGAGGCACCGCGGCCAAAGGTGCGCGGTCGTCCTCCGTGCCACGCTGCCGGCGGCCCTTTGCCTCGCGCAGCCGGGACGCAACCATATGACACCGCAGCCCGACACCCTGTCAAACGGCGCTGCCCCCGAGGCGCGCAGACGCCCTGCACAACACCACAACAGCCTGCCCTGTCACGTAGCATTACTTATGCGTTCAGATATGCATCCTTCTCACATTTCTACTCCAGCAAGTGGCTGCTAGCAGAGCGGGGCTAGGACAAGTTCACCACCTGCTAAAGACACGTCCCTAACACAACGCGGGGAAGGTTTTGTTACATCGGTTCCTTTCTGCGCGCAAGGAAAGCGCGTCTGTACGTATGGTGCTTCCCCGCTTTTTCCTCCAAGCCGACCGCATGCCTGGTTTACCTCAAGAGGGCACAGAAGCCCATCGAGCAGGACACCGCGAAGAGAGGGGAAAGCTCTCCCCTGACATCCAGGACGGGCTCCGACAGGAGCGTTTATTTAAGCCCCACGTGAAACGCGGCAAGCCCAGGTACAGGAATCCCAGTTCCAATCCTCCCCGCGGGCTTTAACAGCACCGACAACGACTTGCAAAACCCA
This sequence comes from Pelecanus crispus, assembly GCF_030463565.1. Lineage (NCBI taxonomy): Eukaryota > Metazoa > Chordata > Aves > Pelecaniformes > Pelecanidae > Pelecanus > Pelecanus crispus. Next base: position 8,624,523 of record NC_134661.1, on the reverse strand, counting down.
GAGCAGCCCAGGTAAAACCGGGCGCATCGCGAGCAAGTTCCTCGCACCTAGAGCGGAGCCCCGCTCGAGGCTCTTTGGGTTCTCGAGGAACGACCGGCGGCCGCGGCGAGGGGTTCCAAGGAGCCGGGACGAGCGGCCCCCCGAAACGTCGGAGCAAAGCGGGAAGGGCCACGCGAACCGGGGGCGACGTCCAAGGCGCGCCCGAGGAAAGCGGGAGCGGTGACAGCGCACCCCCGGCCGGCGCGGGCAGCCCCCCCCGGCCCGCGCTGTCCAGGCGTGGGGAGCGCCGGGCAAGGCCGAGCCGGGGCGGGCGCCGCCTCCCCGCCAAGTTCTGGCCGCCCCCACCCGCGGCCCACACCGTCCCCCGGGAGCTGCGGCGCGGCGGCTCCCCGGGGCGCACCCGGCTGACAGCCCCGCGGCGGGCCCGGCCCGGCGCGATGGGGCGGCGGCCGGCGGGGCCCGGCGGGGCACTCACCTCGGCGGCGGCGGCGCGGCTCAGGGCAGGCCGGGCGAGCCCGCCGGGGCGGCGCGGCGCGGCTCCGCGGGCTGCTTAGGGCCGGCCGGCGGCGCGGGGCCGGCGGCGCGGGCCGCGCTCATGGCTCGGCCGCCCGCCGCGGGGCGCGGGGCCGGGGCCGGCGGCGGCGCTGCCGGCGGAGCCCCCCGCCCCGCCGCGCCGCGCCGCTCCTTCCGCCGGCGCCGGCGGCGGCTCCAGCCCGCGCCCGCCGGCGGGGGTGGGCGTCCGGCCGCGGCGGGCCCCGGCTGCCCGCCCGGCCCCGGGCCGCGGGCGGCTTCCCCGCGCTGCGGCGGGCGGCCGGGCGCGGGCGGCGGGCTGCGGTGCCGGCGGGCGCGGCGGCCCGGGCGCGGGCGGGGACGCCGTGGCGAGGGGCGAGGCGCTGCGTGCCGAGTGCTCCTTTCTCCGCCGGAGCCTGAATAATCATTTGGAGAAACAGGATCATTCACTTTCCTCCGAGCGCGGAGCCAGGCGCTGCCCTGTCAAAATAAAAGCCCCGCGCGCTGATTAACCGCTTCCTGCTGGCGGGCGCTCCGCCGGCCGCCCAGCGGCCTTACCGGGGACCGGCACGGCGGGCCGCGCACCGGGGGGCGACCCCCGCCCGCCGGTGCGGCCGGCAGCCCCCGCCCGGGCCTCGCCCGCGGCCTCCTGAGGGGCCGGTCGCCCCGGCACCGCCTGCCCGCAGCCGTACCGCGACCCGGGCCTCCCCACGACAGCGCCGGGGCTTGTCCTGAGCGCCTCTCCGCCCCGCTTGACGAGCCGAAACACCCGCCCGGCACGCTTGGGACGGGCGAGCCTCCGGTTCCAGCGGCGCCGAGGGGCGAGCCCCGCTGTGCCGGGGAGATCCCGCACCCGAGCCCCCCGCTGCCCGCGTCTTCCAGCCCCTGTGCGTGAGACGTGCGAGGGCTGGCCCCGGCACCCGGGAAGGGCAGCGCGTTACTGTCCTTACCGGCAAGTTTTCCGTGCGTTAGCCACCCTCCTCCCCGAGCAACAGCCTCGTACACCCAGGAAATCAAGAGTCTCCCTTCCAAACCAGTCAAGGGCCAAGGGAGAGCCATGTGCGACCGCAACTCCAGCCTTCCCTGCGAAGAATTGGGACCAACCAGAAACTCCGGACAAGTTCTGCCTCTGTGGGATGCAGAGGACAGTGGGATACGGGGCCGGAAGGATCGGCCTCATCGTGGAACATCTGGAGTACCCGGGAGCTGGGCCCCAAGCCGCCTCCAGGGCTCTGGGACTTGTTCGTTCCCAGCGCCCCTCCGGAACGCCAGCCCCAAGCTCAGACCTTCGCAAGACCCCTGTGGGCAAGGCCCTCATTGCACTTATGAATATGATTAATTAGGTCCAGTTAACTACACTGGAATCAACGATGTGACTCACAGCTACACCGGGGTGGGGGCGACAGGAGTGCGAAGAGGCAGATGAGACCCAAGGAGCAGAGGGAGGAAGGAGATGAGATGGCTGGGGATAGCTGGGCGCAGGCTCAGGTAGAAGTAACATCCATCCCAAATACACCGTTTGCTTCAGCTGGGCGGCAGGAGCACGGCCCTCCGCCAACCTCAGGAGCTGCAGCCCGACTTGGGGCTGCCGCCGACACCGCGGCCGCTGCAGGCGCGCAGCTGAGCAAGGACGCAGCTGGCTCGCTGGCTGCCTGCGCTCTGTGCCTGCTCCCTCTTTCCTCGCGGGCAGACGGGACCCGCACAAGTGCACACGCATGTTGGGTTATTAATCCAGTCCACCCGCTCCCGGCCGACGCCAGCAGCATCCTAACCGGGATGTGTCACCTTCCTGCCCGCCGCGTGCTAACTGCTCGGGGGGTGGGCTGGGAAGAGAGGGCTTGGAGGCAGGGACCACTTGGCAGCACCTCGGAGCGTTGCAGAGCTAAAGGGGATCCCGGGACAAGCGATCCATCTCCGCTGACGGGAAGCGGCGGCCCCGACCGAAAACGAAAACGCGCCTTGCCCTCCGGCTCCGCCTGCGCGCACGGCCGCCCGGCTCGGGGGAGGCAGCCAGCCTGCCCTCTGGGAAGCAGAGGCAGGCGGAGAGGCGGCGGGCGCGGGGGGGCTCCCCAAAACCCCAGGGGACCCCCTCAAACCCGGGTCCCCCCCCCCCCGCCCAGGCCCGGGGCGCGGCGGCAGGAGCGCGGGCAGGGCGTGCGGCAGCGCCCCCTGCCGTGGCGCGGGGCGGCCTCCCGGCGGGGCAGGACAGCGCGCGCCTCGCCCCGCCCCGCCCCGCCCCGCCTCGCCCCGCCCCGCGCGGGCAGGGAGCGGGCAGGGGAGCGGGCAGGGGAGCGGGCAGGGGAGCGGGCAGGGGAGCGGGCAGCGGGGCGGACAGCGGGGCGGGCAGCGGGGCGGGCAGCGGGGCGGGCAGCGGGGCGGGCAGCGGGGCGGGCAGCGGGGCGGGCAGCGGGGCGGGCAGCGGGGCGGGCAGGGGAGCGGGCAGGGGAGCGGGCAGGGGAGCGGGCAGGGGAGCGGGCAGGGGAGGGGGCGGGCAGCAGGGCGGGCAGGGGAGCGGGCAGGGGGGCGGGCAGGGGGGCGGGCAGGGGGGCGGGCAGGGGGGCGGGCAGGGGGGCGGGCAGGGGGGAGCGGGCAGGGGGGCGGGCGGGGGAGCGGGCGGGGGAGCGGGCAGGGGGGCGGGCGGGGGAGCGGGCGGGGGAGCGGGCGGGCAGGGGAGCGGGCAGGGGAGGGGGCAGGGGAGGGGGCAGGGGAGGGGGCAGGGGAGGGGGCAGGGGAGGGGGCGGGCAGGGGAGCGGGCAGGGGAGCGGGCAGGGGGGCAGCTGCTGGCTTCCCCCGGCCAGCCAGGCATCCCCTCCCATACCCCCAAGCCCGTCTCCCCGCCTCGCCAGCAAGCAGCCAACACGTTTTCCCGCTCGCACCCTTACCAGCGGCAGCGCTGGGCCTGTGTCCCCGCCGACGGCGGGCGCAGCGGGTGAAAGAGAGTGCCCGACCACCGCTGCCTGGCACGGCAGCTCCCTGCCAGCTCCTTTCCCCCAGCTATGTCTGGTGCGGAGCCACCTGTCCTCTCCCCTCCTGCTCCTTCCCTTCCCGCAGGCTTTCTACATCACAGCCCCTCGCATCTCTCCCAGCCCGCGCACATGAAAGTGGCAGAGCGAGACTGGGAAAGGTCAGCGGGAGGACCAGCCGCCACCGGCTCAGCGCTGAACCTCTGTCTTTAATTAACATCTGCCGGGCTAGCTGCCCTCCCTACACTTGACTCCGACTCCCAGTTTCCCCTTCCCTCCTCTATCATTACGCCCACGCTAGGAGAGACAGGGAGGGGAGGAGATGGGGAAGCAGAGACCTTGGAGCTCCTCAAAGCCTCCCTCTGCCAACACCACCACCACCACGGCAGCAGCTCATCCCAGGAGCTGTGTGGTACATCGGCACGTTAGCGAGCCCCCGGCCGAGACGCCCAGACTGCTTGTTACCCGCCCCTCCCTTGCACGGACACTTCCTGCCTTTGGGCCATAAAACATACACCCAGGAAATCAAGAGTCTCCCTTCCAAACCAGTCAAGGGCCAAGAAAGCCACGTGCAACCGCAACTCCAGCCTTCCCTGCGAAGAATTGGGACCAGCCACCCAGAAGCTCCAGACAAGTTCTGCCTCTGTGGGATGCAGAGGACAGTGGGATACGGGGCCGGAAGGATCGGCCTCGTCCTAGAACATCTGGAGTACCTGGGAGCCAGGTCCCAAGCCATCCCCAGGGCTCTGGGACTTGTTCGTTCCCAGCGCCCCTCCGGAATGCCAGCCCCAAGCTCAGACCTTCGCAAGACCCCTGTGGGCAAGGCCCTCATCACACGTATGAATATGATTAATTAGGTCCAATTAACTACACTGGAATTAATGATGTGACTCACAGTTAGCTGGAGCCGCCTCTTTGCGAAGCGTTTCCCCGGTGGCTTGCTCCAGTCCCAGACCAACCCCCACCAGCGCCCTGGAGATGGAGGAGCACAGATGAATTGGGATGAAGGAAACGAGCCTGGGGCTGCAAAACACCCCTTTTAGGGGCAGCTCTCTGCTTTGCTGAGCCACACAGGTACAGAGCAGGGAGCCAGTGACAGCTCTGGCATTAAATTCGCAAACCTGGCACACAGACTCATCCCGTGTTTCCCCAGAAAAGCAAAGGTCCAGCAAGGAGATGGCAGAGGCTACGTTACTGCTGCAGAGGCAGACTCTGGCCTAAAAACATCTTTTCAGCTCTACCCATGCGAGCCTCCGTCCTGCCTGTCCCTAGACGGACTCCTGGCCACAGTGCCCCCTTCTCCCCTCAGACACTGGCACGGATCCTATCCCACAGCCTCGCAAGTCCCTGCCATGCCTCCATCTCTCGGGCTGCATCGCAAGGTCTCAATCCCACTTCTGTTTTGATGGTACCACAAAGCCGTCGCTCAGGGAAAGGAGGTGGGGGGGGAGCCAGCCCAGGAGAGGCCCCAGGTCTGTGCCCAGCCCTGCGGCCAGCCAGGGAAGAATGGGCTCCCTCATTCCGTGCTTGCTGGCATTTGAGCAGGGCAGCCGCCAGCAGCAGGCAGCTGTGAGGAGCCTGTGCTACCTCTGCCACCTCTGCAGCTGCCCAGGCAGCCTGTGCCGTTGGCCAGACGGACCTGGACAGAACCCGGAGTGCTCGGCTCAGCTTCCCTATGCCTTTCAAATGGGATCCCAGCCCGTTCGGTTCGCGCTGACTTATTAACCATCACACCTCCGGCAGGCCAAGGCCATTCACCCACTGCAGCCAGAAGAAACCGGGAAGCGCAAAGACAACACGGGAAGCGACGCAGCCAGCCAGCCAGCCATGGTCTCCTGCTCAGCATGCTCGTGCCAGAGCTGGACCCTGGCCCCACTCCATACGCTGGGATTTTCCTATGCTGTAGTCCTAAAGGCAAAACACAGCCTGTGCTGGAGTACCGGAGGATAATTTAATCAAGGTAAGCCATCCTCTTCTCAAATGGGAATACGCTGCTGCAGCCACAGCATGTCTGACACACCATTGTCTAGCAAAGACAAACTCCTGACACGGTTCCAGGATCACAAGGACACCGAGGCTCGGGACCCTGGACGCCTTGCTATTCCTGCAACGTCAGATGCGCTCGTAACACCTGTGCGGGTGCAGGCATGACGTAGCTCTCCAAGCCTTCTTCCCTTCTTGTGACTCCCGTGCGCTCTGAACACCAGCCTCATCCTCCCGCCACCTGAGATGCTCGCCACAGCCCGGGGGAAGTCATCCCAGGTCTACCGCACGGTGCGCAAAGTCCTAATGCTGCTGGGATTCTGGCACAGGAGACGAGCTTAACTCCTACCACAACAGCCCAGCCTCGGGCAGCCTCTGCTACACGCCCTAGCTGCATTTGGGCTGCTCTTTGCGCGGGGCCCTGCAGAGATGCTTGCTTCGCTGCCTCTGCTCTTGGTACATCGCTGCTGTCCAGAGCAGCCTCTGGCGAGCGGCAAAGCAAGAAAAGGCGGAGGTTTGCTGGTGCTGGAGCTAGGAGGGAGCTTCTGCCCCTGCCACCCGGTAGGGCCAGGAGAGCCGGAGCCCCTCAGGCAGCCTGCGGGGCTGGGCAGCTGCCAGCGGGGCAGCCCACCGAGCCTGGCGGCAGCAAGGCCCGCGGGGCGCAGAGGGTTAAACCATTTAGCGAGGCCACCAGCGTGATAAACGCAGCCATCGGCAAAGCCGGCGCCTCCCACCGCCACCCGGGGCTCGGGCTGGCTGGGGAGCGGGAAGGTGGCAGGCGGCGGGGAGGACTCTTATCCTGATACGGCGCCTTCCTCCCAAGTGCGGGTTTGGAAAAACTGAGCAGGCAGGGCTGGCTCTGGAATCGCAGCGCCTCGGTGACACAAAGCCAGCAGATCCCTCGCCGAAAGGACGGGCGGGCAGCCGGGCGGGCTCGGCCCGGCCCCTCGCCGCGGGGGGCGAGCCTGGCAGGGCGCAGGCAGGAGGGAGCCGGGGGTCCGGGCAGGAACGCGGCGCTGCCCCCCCGCAGCAGCGAGATTTCCCTGCCCTCTGGCACTCCTGGCCGGCTGCGCAGGCAGGAGCAGGCCCCGCGCGGGCTGCGAGGGAGTTCGGGTCTGTGCAAACAGGCAGGCGGCTCTCGGTGCTGTCGGGGGGCTGCGGTCGCGTTCCTCAGCTCCCCCTCGGCGCCGAGGCCGCGCTCCGCTCCGCCAGCCTGCCCGCAGCCCGCTGCCCGTCGGTGGCCTGCGCCGCGCCGGTCCCTGCCTGCCAAAGCGGACCCCCTTTGCTCCCCCCAGAGCAGCCTCGGCACGACGGCACACACCGTGCACGGGCAAACGCACGTCGCAGAGGGGCAAATCCTCATGCATGTACACTAGCGATGGGTGACGGGGCAGACGCGCTTTCTGCACGAGCACGTGCGACCACAAACAGCAGGAACGAAGCCGAGCAGGCGGGTGCCAGCCCCGGAGCTACGCTGCGCACAGAGCACCGGCGAGGCTGTGGTGCATCATACCAAAGGATAACAAGATACTCAAGGATGGTGCAAGAACAGCTTCTGCTGTCCCTGCTACTGCAGTCTTACGGCGAGGCAGAACTAGGAAAGGAGCAATCCCTCCCTTTGATTTATTTACTCAGTGCCTTCATCTCCGGAGGGCTCCTGGAAGCTTGGTCACTGCAGACACTCAAACCCCGTGTCAGCGAGTCCCAGAGCAGAGATGAGGAGAGTTTCCAGGGAGGTCACAAGCCTGATGCAAATTCAATTTTATTCAGTGTCTCTATTTGGGGTCCCTTGAAATCACTGCTCTGTAAACGGGGTCGTAACAGGAAAAGTTCGTGAGCTGCTGCCTTGCGCCATCTGCCAGCACGACAGGGACTTGTGTTGCTGGTAGCTTGGACTAGTGCTTGCTACCCCTCTTCCCGCACAGGCGGTCTCTCCGTTCCCGAGACAAGTCACGTGCATCTTGGTGTGCGCAACGCCTCGACCACACAAATCTCTAGCTAGGGGAAAAGCCTCTCCCCAGCATCTCAGGGGCGGACCTGTTTTGCAGAGAAGCAAGGGCACATACCCTGGCGCGCGGGGCTGACGCAGCCAGACTCACCTGCACCAACACACAGCTGCCTGGCCAGGCCCATCTGTCCTGCGCGCTCTGGGGACGGCGACCGTCTGAGTAAAGCCACGGGCTCTACTTGGGTGTTCAGGCTCTGCTCCCATTTCTGCTCCCTTGGTTTTCACCCAGCCCATGCTCATCCGCGCCCCAGGCTCCCAAAACACGCATGCATTTACGCAGGTCTGATGGTACTTGCATGCCAGAGGTGCCGAGCACCTCAGCTGACTGCCTCAAGGACTCCACAGGATTTGGGACAAGGAAAAGGTCCTCCTTGCCGAGACCACCCCATCCCTGACCAGCTACTTGTCACTCACACTTCTGTTCTTGGTGGTGTTAGGTTAATGGTTGGACTGGATGATCTTAAAGGTCTCTTCCAACCTAAATGATTCTATGAGTCCACGTTCAGTTTCCTCTCACGCTCCAGATTCCTCCACCTCCCTTCACGCTCTCCAACAACGTGCCCTCTGCATCCACGCCTACGGACGCGGAGGCACTCTCAGACCCCAGCCTGCCTTCTCCACAGCGCGCAGGAAGGCGAGCACAGTGCTGGAGGCTGGCTGCCTCTCCCCGCGCTCCTCCCTCTCTCCAGTGTCAGCGTTATTAAACACGCGTGCTATCGCCTGCCGCGGGCGGGCGGCTATGGAGGGACAGCTTCTCCAGCCTTGGGAGTACCCGTGCATCCCTCCGCTGTGTGGGCAGAGGGATGAGGAGGGCGCAGCAGGGGAAAGGTCCCCCCTTGGTGAAGGGGGCTGCTCCGCACGCAGAAGCCGGCCTCACGCCACGTCCCACCCGCGGCCCGGGACACGCCGGCTGCCGGCGTTCTCCGCCTGCAGCCAGAGCGGGGCTGCCTGGGCGCAGCTCCTCGGGCGGGGCCCGGGGGCTCCGGCAGAGAGAACCGGGCAGCGGGCCCTGGGCCGCCCTAGCCCATCCCAGCCCGGGGGGACGGCGGCGGGAACCGGGCTCCATCACCGGCGGCGGCGGCGGCGCGGGCCGGGTGGGCGGGGCCGGGGCGGGCGGGGCGGGGCCGGGGCGGGGGCCCGGCGGCGCCACCTGGCGGCGCAGCGGCCGCGCCGTCGGGGCAACAGCCCGGGGGGGCAGCGGGCCGGGGGGCCGGGGGGGCAGCAGCCCGGGGGGGCAGCAGCCCGGGGGGCCGGGGGGGCAGCAGCCCGGGGGGGCAGCAGCCCGGGGGGGCAGCAGCCCGGGGGGCCGGGGGGGCAGCAGCCCGGGGGGCCGGGGGGGCAGCAGCCCGGGGGGGCAACAGCCCGGGGGGGGGGCCGGGGGGGCAACAGCCCGGGGGGGGGGCCGGGGGGGCAGCAGCCCGGGGGGGGGGCCGGGGGGGCAGCAGCCCGGGGGGGCAGCAGCCCGGGGGGCCGGGGGGGGGCAGCAGCCCGGGGGGCCGGGGGGGGGCAGCAGCCCGGGGGGCTCCCCCAGCAGAGAGGGCAGGCAGGCAGGGCACACCGGACACGGCCCGGCCCTTCCCCGGGCACCCGGGGGCTCCCACGCCAGCGGCGCAGCGGTCCTGCTCTCCTCCTCCACCCGCGGAAAGCAGGGTTGCTCTAATCACAGCCCGGTTTTCCCTCCGTGGACCCGATGTTGAGGGGCAGCACGGGAGCTGGGACTAGAAACAGTAGAAAACACGCCGCCTTGCTGTATTTACGCTATTTTCTCTCTCAGATGATGCAAAGGAGATGCAGCTATCTCTGGGGCCACGCATGACAGAATAGCAGCATGTGCACAGCAGAAGGGGATGTTTTAATTAAGAGGAAAAGGAGAAACTGTGGCTCCGGTGAAAAATGCCAAACGGAGCTTTAACATCCAGGCGCAGAAGCAAGGAAACGGATTGCCGCAGCATGCAACGCAGCCTCATCCCTGCGCTAGAATACGAAGAGCTAAACGAACCCCCCATCCCCGCCAGCAGCAGTGCTTTACAGCTGGCCCCTGCACCATTAAATCACACCTTCCTGCACAGACAGCCCTTCTCGAATATCTGTCTAACAGGTACCTTAACACACGTTACAGCTGCCCTTTATACGGTGTGGACACTGAGAACCAAGGATCAAAATCCTCTCCGAAGCGGAAGGCAACGCGAGGCGTTGCAGGAGAGTCGCGTGCCTGGCACAGCGAGAACACCAAATACAGGGGTTGGCCTGGCCACAGGTAACGAGGTCGGCCGGATGCTGAGGTGCTTGGCCAGGACAAAAACAGAGGCAGGAACTGGGTTTAGACAGGCAGAGATGGAGGGAGGCCGCCAAAGCCCTGTGGGCTCTCTAGCGGTGTGACTAGACAGGGCGAGGAAGAGCAGAGGCCCGGGTGGCGAGGCTGAAGCAGCCTAGCTGCTAGCCCCACTACACGTGGGACTGAGTAACAGAAGGAGAACCCTCCTAAGAAGGGGCTGGGGGATCCTCTCCCCTCTGCCACTGCCCCTTCCTCCCTCAATGCAACCTCTCTCCCAATTTAAGCAAACGTGCCATACTTGAAAACACCAAGGCGCAGTTACTTAAGGAACAAAGATGCCAACAAATGACAATTCGTTAAGACATAGTATCACAATTGTTTGCAACTGTCTGTGCACGCTCTTAATCTACCAGGCCAAAGCACAATTTCCTTGGACAAAGCAAAAGGCAGCAAGAAGGCGATAGTGGAAGAGCCTGGAGCAGCATCTCCTCCCTTACTCACGACACCAGCTTGGTCTTTGCAGAAACAGGCAGGAAAATCCCTCAGTTACAATGAAGAGCACAGTGTGTGCCACCCTGGTGCTGGCTCCTCAGGCCACCAGAGACAACAGTGGCCTGAAAGCAGGAGAGACCCTCGGGGTGAGCGGGCAGACTCACGGACAGTAACAGTAACAGTGCCCAGGACTCCCTTTCATAGCTGGGGGACGCAGAAAAGACCAAGCTAAAGACCACGTAAGCAGAATCACTTCATCCAGTCCCTAACGTCCTTGCCATATTTCCCCAATTCCTCCCTCTAACTGCTGCCTTCATCCCAGTTATCAGAAACCGTGCAAGCTTCCCCATCCTCTGACAGCCAGAGCTCCGTGTCCAAGCTGGAAAAGGGGAAAGAGGCAGGGGGGAAAGGGAAAAAGGAGTTTTTCCAGAAGCCAATGAAATGCAACTGTGGACATAGTTCCCATGGTAACAGCAGGATCCAGGGGAAGAAAAGGGAATGTAAATCGGATTATCAAGGGGATGAACAGGGAGGGACAAACGAACCGGCTGCATCCGCCAGCCCAGCCAGGCTGCTCAAACGCCACCTGCGCTGCGTGCCCGAGTACCGAATCCCTTCCTCACCTTAACGCCTGCCCAGAGAGCTCCCTGTGCAGCAGTTTGCCCTGCTCCAGAGTCACCCAGCAAGGCGAGGTCCCCACAGCACGACAGGACTCACCGAGGGAGTCCTATCGCCACTGCTCCCAGCCCAGAAACTTTCCCCTGAGTGAAGCAGTCTCCCGATAACTGATGCAATATATTACTTTTACTGCCTGACATCTTAACCGTAAATGAGGAGGAGGCTCAAAAATGCCCTGAACATTAAAAAAAAAAAAAAAATCAAAGAGAAATAACTCACGAGACCCAAGATTTATGCTCCTCCACCCACAGGGGAAACAGTACTCCTCCGTGACATTCTAGCAAGGACTCGCACTTTGCGGAGCAAATACAGTGAAATCAAGGCAGCTTTCAATAAAGCCAGGAGAAGCACAGCAACTCACATCAGATGGATTTAAACCAGCACATCCAACAGCAGCAGAGCCTGTTCCAGCAGGATTCCCAGGCTTGGGAACAATCTTCCCAGCCTGAGAAAGGACTACAGCATCTTGGCTGCTCTCTAGACCCGTCTCTCCCTGCACTGCTTAGGCTGCTCCCTGCACGCTCTCTCTGTCCATGCTTCCCAGCCTGGAAAGGGTTAAGTCTGAAAAGCACCTCCTGGGGTTTTGCTACTTCTTTTCTGCTCTGTTTTATTTCCTCAAAGACAGAGATCAGCTGCCTGGATCTGGCTTGACCTCGTGGCAGAGCCCGCAGCCGCCCTCTCTGCAGCACAGATCGGCTGTGTGCGTGGGGGGGGCACAGGAGGGACACATAGATTTGCCGCGCTGGAGCCCTTTTGGAGACAGGCATGAATATTTCATGACAGAGAGACGATGGTGCTTCAGCAGCATCATGCAGATGTGGATTTGCACTGCACTGACAGGGACACAAAAGGACAGACCCCGGGTCAGCACTCTCCGACTCCCAGGGAGCCCACCGAGAAGAGAAGCCCCCCAAGGGTAAAGGGACCTCCTCTGCCCCCACGTTTGCTCTGCAGGGCCAGCAGTACAAGGAGCCACAGGTGGTGCCAGCAGCTCCTGCACGAACCTGCCACCCTCTACCTGGCAGCAATATCCCAGCAGAGAAAGCTGCGCGTTGGCCTGATCTGGGGAGGGGTAGAGGGACAGCCCTATCGGTCCCCAGGACACCCCTAGTACCATAAAGCCCTGTTAGAATGCTGCGCTGGCCCCAAAACACAAGATGTAACCAGATGGTCGTTCCTAACTGGAGCCCAGGTTTCAAGAAAGGCATAATATCCAACGGGAACTAGAAAAGACAGCCCTAGGCGGGCTGGACTGCATTTGGCACAAACTGTATAGACGCCCTTTGATTCAGGCACTCAGCACAACTTCCTCCATTCAAAAGGAGAGCGAGGTTTGAGATCCCTGTTTTGACTCTCCGCAATATGTAGAGAAGGTCCTGTCTAAGAGTCTCTGAAAGCCCGGCATAAATCGAGCACTCGTGTCTCCAGAGCACATGTAGAGGGCAGAAAGAAAATGGACCGAACAGCACGACGCAGGACTGCCTACACAGGGCTAAGCTCATCTCTGAAACTCTCAAGCACGATCTAACAGCAAAATTTTCAGGGGTACAGTACCAAAGTGTATTCCTATGGGCAATCCTCTGTGGAAGGAACGGCCAGCCATCCTGGTTCAAGTCCCCCAAAATCCAGCCCTGCAGCAGCGATGCCAACAGGAGGAAGGAGCAAGATTTCAGCAAGGGGAGCCTGTGGAGGACCACAGCTCTGGAAGTTAATTGAGACAAAGCTGCTACACTTTTCTTGGACATGAATTTGAGTGGGAGGTGTTTGTTACTGCCAATACATTTTCCCTCATACACAGTTCTTCCACATGAGGTTGAACTGTTAAGCGTTGACAGTGCATCTGTTAAGATTGGCTCTAGAAACCAAACGTTCTTGAAAATAGAGAGAGAAACATGCTGTGCTTGCCCTTCATCTTCCCAGCCATCCAGCTCCCGGTACTGTGGAGAAAAGCCACGTGGAGCAGCCCACGTCCACACGGATGGCCCAAGAGCGGCCGTGTTTAAAGCACTCCTCTGCGTGAAAGGTGCAGCAGGCTGAGGAACAAGGAGAAGTCCCCCAAGGACAGCAAGACTCGGCAAAAGGGCGGCATGATGTCGGGCTTGTTTCTACTGACAATATAAGGCTTGAAGGAAAGGCCCTGCAGAAGATCTGGGAGAAGGGGTCTTCCCAATATTTCAAATTCCTCTCCCGCTTTGTGTTTTCTTTTTACAACTCCATTTCTGTCCCACCTCCCGTGGCAGCTACCTTGGGCTTAGAGCAAACAGTGAGCCCGCATCTTCAGAAAGATCCTGCACCCAGCAGATAGCACTGGCATCGCCACGGACTACAAGCACTGGAAGAGGACATCCCTGCAAACAGAGGAAGATGATCTTCCTCTAAGGCCACAAAATCTTTTCTTCAGAGGAAGAAAAAAAAAAAAAAAAAAAAAAAAAAAAAGAAAGGCCAATACAGCCTCCTCACTTGACTCCCTTTAATTAGTAACCATCTGGTTTTGAGAAGAGCTGTCAACCGAAGTAGAGCATTTGGCAAGCTTCCTCAGCTGCTGCTCTCCTAACTTCAGTTCTTCTTGGAAATGCTTTAAGCCCCAAGATGCCAAAAAGAAATTAAAAGAAAAGCAAGAGAGCATGCGAGTGAAGCAGAAGAGCAAGGATGCCGTATAACCTAGTGGACAGGGCAAGTTCCACTTCCAGGTCGGGAAGCAAACTGCAAAAGCTGCTGGCCATCCGATAGCTGGGAAACCTCCCACCCAGCCAGCCACGTGGGAGGAACTGCAATACCTCAAGCACCATATTTCAAACAAGCCGTTACAAATCTCTCGACATTTTCCGGAAGTTGGGCTGCTCAATTCAACGTCCTGGCCAAATTCCAACTTAGGCAGTGACTTTCTATCTTCCTAATTTCCCTCCCTCACTTTAATTTCTTCTTTGTCCCAACCACTGTGCGACGGCACTGCGCGCCTGCAGTTACGTGTGCTGCTCCAGCACAGTATTCATCCACCAGGATACACACAGACAATCTTACAAACCAAATTCATTCTGCTCCGTGGACAAGAGCTGCGATGCTCTTCCTCGAGTTTTGCCCTGGTTCTGCCTGATGCCACATTCTGCTCAAATAGAGGGGTGATGTTCTCCACCGGGAAACCTGCGGGCGCAAAGGGGGTGTTTCACCTAGGTTTTGGACAGAGCGAGGAGGCACACGAACCATTCTGCTCTGCAAGCTCCCAGGCTGCCTCGCTCTCTGAGCCACAGAAGCTCGAGTCCTCAGGCACGCTCTGCCAGCACAAGCCCTTTTGCTCTTTTCAGGGAAGCAGCCGCACTGGTAGCGAAGCTCGGCGGCAGGAGCCAGGCTGCAGCATTTTTGTGAGCCCTGCGTGCCTCATTAACATTCAGCACATGGCTCAAGCAGCTTTTAGATTTCTCCTTCCTGACTCTGGGACCTCGTGCGCGAGTCAGAGGCTTGCACGTTTGCTTCCCCTGATCCCTGAGAGCCCCCAACACATGGCAAACTACATTTTGAACAGTTTTCCTTCCAAATTTCCCTTAATTTCTGCACGCAGACAACCTTCTCGCTTTTGTGAAGAAGCGGAGTCATCCTCTACTCCCCCAAACAGCATCACGCACACGCAGACCACCACCCTCTTTTCTCACAGACGCGTTCAGGTGTTGCAATACCCTCAGATGTTGCAATGCCCTCTTGTAAGCAGGTACATCAGACTGCCCTACGCTCACACCCCCTCTACTCATTTCCATCCCAGTTCCCATACGGTGCTTCAGCTTCCTATGAAGGACATGTAGAAGCCATCTCCCTTTCCCTTCTCCAGACCCGTGGTGCCAGGGTACAGGCACAGCTGAAGGAGCAGAGGATCCCCATGTTAAATACGTTAACGCCCAGCTACAAACAGGGCAGATGTTGTTTCCCCAATGCATTTCCGCAGATCTGTCCTATGCGGCAAAGGAGTCCGAGATCCAAACCTACAGGATCCTTGTGTTACACCCGCCCTGACATTCACCAGCCTGTCAGAGCAGCAGAGCTGTAACCTCATTGACTCCTGACCCGCAAGAAAAAAACAAGCATTAAATTCTTTATTAGAGCACCTGAAACCACCAGGGACCAACACCCGATTAGCCTTCTCACACATTTCCAGAGGGGCAGATGAGCAGGTTTCAGCTGCCCTGATCCGCACAGAGCTACGAGATATTCTCACTTTCTGTCTCAGGAGCTGCACGAGACTTGGGCTCGGCTGGGATGCCCACTGTCAACGGGGCAGCGGGGGCTCGGGAACTCTCCCACATCTGCTTCTGTTAAGAGGATGAGCGTGCTGGTGTGACCCTCTTGGGGCTGAAAATACCCATGCAGGAAACAGGGAGGTGCCCAGGCAGGCGACAGGCGAGAGAAACACGCGTGGGTCATCGGGCCTGGACTGTCTTCCCGTGAGCCTCGACACGGCCAATTTACACCAAAGGACCAAAAGCAAAAGGCTGTGGACACCGATCCTCTTTTCGGTTTCCCAGCCTTGGCTGGGGAAAGCAAAGCTTTTCCTTTACGCTATACACTCCCCTCCAAGCCACAGGAACCTCTGCGCAATACTTGTGTCTGCCACGCTTCTCCTCCAAAGCCTTTCTTCCTTGTCTATTAGCATTATGCAAAGTGCCCAACTGCCAATGCCAATGAGACTTCAGGCAGAAATCCATCTACTTCTCCCCTCCAGCTCCTAATTAACATGTGGACTTTAATTACATTTCCCATTTTCCCAACAAAATATGTCTCTCCTCCACCTGCCCCTCCCTGAGATCATTACAAGAGCTCTAATAATAATCATCATCATCATCCGTCTACCCCGAGAGGGCGGCGGGGGGCACCTGCTCCATCCCAAGCTACCCCATCCCACCTAGCCCCTGGTCACTCGTTCCTCGGAGAGCCGCATGCCCTGGTCCCGTTCCAAGAGAGAGGGGTGGAAGCGCTGCTGACAGCTTGGCACAACATATTGCCAGGGCTGAACGGTGCCTGCAGGCTTTGGCTGCCGCAAAAGACGTTGCAATTCAAGGATGGACACAGAAACAAAGACAAATGGGGGAGGTATTAGGGATTCTCTTCCTTTTCAAAGGTAACGACGGGCCACCATCCTGCTGAAGCAGCTACGTCCTTGCTATCGATACAAGGCGCAGCAAACATTGGTAGGAAGCTGTGCAGTAACACTCAGCTGGTTCACAGACCTATGCAGTAAAAAAATGGGAAAAAACTTTCTAACAAACCTCCCCATCCTCACTGATCCAGCCACTAAAAAATCAATTATCTTAGTAAATCACAAAGCATCCACTTCTCAGGAGAAAGTGAAAACTGAGAAATTCTTCCCTATCCAGCCAGATAGGAGCAGGCAAGAAGCTGATACAATTTACTCAAGCATGGACCTTGGTGCAGTCTGGCTTTTGTGAAGCTCAGGCATTCCTCTAAAGGTAACTCAAAATGCTACCACTCTCCTCACAAGGCCGGGAACCTCACCCGGATGCAGTCTATCACGGTGGGGAGACTGAGTCCTGCACAACATCAGCCTTGGATTTGCAAACTCAAAACCAGAATCAGCTCTCAGACCAACTAGCTTATCTGAATGTTCAAAATTTAGCAGGCACCTAGTGGCTTCATTCACTTACAGAGGTCCGGGAAATGAGATTTTCCTTAGTTGTTGCTTTACACCTCAGACTTTCAGCGCTCCTCAAAGACTTAATCTCTAGCCCTCCTGGCAGCAAACAGTAAGGTAACACTGAACTGAGTATCAAGCTATGCAATGTTTGTTTTAGTTTGCAGACAGACAGAAGTCCGCGAGCTGCCCACCTCTTCCATTGCCGAGTTCTGAAGAATTAGCAATACTTCACAGAGCAGACACGACATCAGGCTCTTGGGACAGACACACTAACATAAGTGCAGCATCGCAACACAAAGGAGATATACGAAGGAATAAAAGTATGGCCCAGACTGAGTCCACAAGGCAAGGACTGCATGATCCAAACGTACAGCTAAGCACATCATGCATAACTTGGACGGAAAGGAGAGCTCGCAGCAGAACGCCATGCACGGGCAGCAAGCATGCCAGGAGCACAGACAGTGTCTCTGCTGCTCACAGAAACCCGTATCCCTCCTCACAGTCTAATGATGCAAGAAAACCTAGTAGTTGCCCAAGCAAGAGAGTGTCGATAAGCGCGGCAGAAGGGAGACCGTGTCCCTTTAAATGTGACTAAAGTGTTGTCAATGGATCTGCCATGGTAGAGGAATTAATCCCCCCCCAGCCCCTCTCAGCCACTGTGATGGGATAATTAGATGCGAGGGCTCAGCACAGATGATGCTCCAGTTGCTTAGCAACTAATGGTTTCCATGGAAATGGCAAAGCACAGACTTCGGAGCAGTAAGTGAGCAGTGCAGCAGGGCAGGGAAAGATGCCTTAAACTCCTGCACTGATCCTCTCCTCCAGAATCACTCCGAGGCCTTGAGGTATTAGGGGAGCGAGAAG
The DNA here is from genome assembly GCF_030463565.1 of Pelecanus crispus. Taxonomy (NCBI): domain Eukaryota; kingdom Metazoa; phylum Chordata; class Aves; order Pelecaniformes; family Pelecanidae; genus Pelecanus; species Pelecanus crispus. The sequence continues at coordinate 8,607,112 of NC_134661.1, read as the reverse complement.
GGGGTGCCTTAAAGATACAACATCCCTGTTTCAAGCAGCAGTAAAAGGAAAAGGGTGGGGGTTTGGGTTTTTGTGGGTTTTCTATTTTTTGTTGTTTTTGTTAGACTAAACTTTCAGTGACAAGGTCCACCTGATCTTGGTGACCCTCCACTAGCAGGACGAGCAAGGCTGCGTCACACAGAGTGGTCTCATGCAAAGGCCCATGCCCCGATACGTGGGGTCATCCTGCTATAAGCGGCTGAATGCGATTCCAGCATCGGTTCCCCCACCCAGGGGCTGAGGGAGACACACACACACACACGAAGGCGTTTAGATTTTCAGCACTGTCCCATAAGAAGCCATGTACAGGCATCCAGCCCGGCCCTGAACCAGCAGGCAAGAGGAAGCTTCCTCTCAATTCTTTAGCTCCGCAACACATACAAAAGTGACACCGGCTATAAAACATGAAGAGTCTCAGCAGAATAACAGAGATCAGATTTATTAACCTTAGCCCAAGTCTGTCATCTGGTACTTCCTTCAACACGACCAATTCCTACTGCTTTATTACCGCTGCTCTCTGCACCGAGCCAGTATCCCACTGTTTCCAAGCATCGCAGCCATGACCTGCACTTCTTCTCACTAAATACTGCACGTGCTGGCAGTGCAGCTGCACTGCTGCAATCTTGTCATCTTGTGAGCGTAGCAGAGACAAGCTCTGTTTGTATTTTGATAAGAGAGCTCTGGGACACTTAGGTAGGGTTGTTGATTCAGTACTAGGTGGTCTTCACCCCCCTCACATGATGCAGGGACAGCCTGCATTACTGCCTGCTTGCAAGTGACAGCCTTATGCGTTAAAGCTCTGCCAACGTCTCAAGCCCCGATGGCACAGAAGCAGGGTATGGAAACTCACATCACGAAGACAAGCCCTGCTCTCCTACCCTCCCCTCCGTCCAGCCCTGCACTTGTGACAGGAAGCGTCCCTTGCAGAAACAGCAGCAGACCGCGTGCCTTGGGCACTGGCTGCAGCACACGCACTCACTGCTTTTCTTTTCTGCTTCCCACCTGGGAGGAGACTGACGGCATGTGCTCCGCTCCACCACGTGCCATCTCTTCTTGGCAGAAGGCGTGCAAAATGGAGAACAGGGCAGACCCCTCCCTTGGGCAGGGGCTGAGCCGGGAGGTGGCACATACTGCTGGCGAGGGGCAGCCCAGACCGGGCTCCAGGACCCCTGCACGCATTGGTCAAAGCCACCGACTCAGAGATGCCCTGCGGCTCCTTCCTCCCCTCGCCGCACGTGTTACTCTGCCCTCCCTGCAAAGCCGGGGGATGCCGGCTGTGACATCCAGGAGGGATGAGGGATGAAGCATCCCGTCAGCCAGCCTGCACCAACAGCTAATTTAGCCGTGAGCGAGGTCTCCTCCCTGGAGCCCTGTCCTGATCCACCCGGCGCTTCAGGAAGGTACCAGAGCAGAGTTGCCAAAAAAGTTGCGGAGCGTTTCAGACTCTGTCCCCTACGGCTTTCAAAGGGGGAAATCAAAGCCAAGTGCCGCGCTTTGTTCCGCGGGGGAGCGGCACGGAAGGTGAGTTGCGGCGAGCCCGGCAGAACCGGTCGCTTCAATCGTCCGCCAGCTCACCTTTGAAGTGGTTTTAAAAATCAGGGAGGAGGGGCAGAGACCCGAGTTCAGCTCTTTTACTGCAACTTCACAGAATTTGAGGACGTGGGGGGTAAGAGGCTGCCTTTCCCCCACCAGAAAAATAGCATATCTGTTCAGAGAGAATAGAATACGGCTAATAAAAAAGGCTGTGATACTCATCAAGTACATCTGTTGCGTCCTCACGTCCTGAGGAGGCTACGAACAGCTACAACAGCAGCAGCATCTTCCTACAGTACTGATGGAGACGTAGCCAGGCATCCACAGGACTAACCAGGCACCCTGACACAGCCCCCAGTCCGGTGCCGATGGAGCGACCGACTCTCACCAGTCCACAGCCTCCTCTCTGCCTTGCATTCCCTCTCCTCCCTGTCCGCCCGTTCTTTCCCCACTGCCTCTCTTTAACAGAAAGAACTGGTTTTAACCCCAGCCCATGCAAATCCCAGGAGCTCTTTCTATATTATAGTCACAGCATCAGCCACTTGCCACAGCACAGGGAATCGAAGCAATGCCAACACAGCGGGAGTGGCATTGCACGAGGACGTGCCAGGCACCTACCGTACACCCCGTACTAGGAAGAAGGGGAAAAGTACCAATTACTTAATTGGAAAGTAATCTCTGTTCTACCACAGAAATATATAAAGAACACAGCTGACTGGCATGACCAGTATTTGCGAGCCCAGAGTCCCCCTCAAGCCCACCGAGCCTGCTTCTATACAAGCACCATCAGCTGGGCAAAGCCAAGACGAGAGATGATACCTTCCTATCACCAAGGACAAACAGATGTCACTCTGTACAAATTCAAAGCTTTCAGGGGCTGTGGAATACAGGAGCCATTCGAGCCAGACTTGAATAACAACTCTGAGTTGGAAGCCAAGTTATAGAGCTCTCTATCTTTCAGGGAGAGAGTGAGCTCAGGTCCAACATCTTTCAGAAACAGGAACAAATCTAGTTTCTCTGGCTTGCCGAGAAGACCTCGCGCCACATGTTCACACACACACGTGAAGCCATAAGCCTGGCCAAAGATATCTACGTACACCTTATACGCTCACGCAGAAATGGACAACGCAAAAGTCAGACACCCTGAGAAGCAACTGAGCACACTCGCAGTTACGCCTTGAATCCAAAATGTCTTTTCTCTTGATTTGCAAATGATCCCTAATCCAAAACACCAGGAGATCAGAATCAGCAAGGAAAGAGAACAGCACTTGCCCCCCAACCCACATCCTTACAAAGCTTCCCTGGAGTTCTGTGGTTACGGGGTGTGTGGGAGTAGGCAAGACTGCTTTTCAATAAAACTATCCAATCAGTTGGCTTCCGTGCAGGTAACACTCACCTGAAAAGAGCTGGCCTTGAAAGAATCCAGACGTCCTGAGCCGAGACACCTCCAGCTTGTCACCTCTCTACATTTTCAGTTCCATTCATGATGCAGACAGAGATGCTGGCTACTTTGACCTTCTGCACATGTCAGCAGGTTCTCTTCTGTTTCACCTTCTAAAGCTAGAGGGGGACCAAAAAATGAGACAGCTTTAGGAGACAAGCGTGAGCTTCCGGTTAAACCGTAGCGCATAAGGAACTGGCAGTCTTAGATTTTATCTGCCACAAAGTGGCTCTATCAGTCTGATCAAGATCCATCTCCCCTGGGAAAGCAGACAGAGCTCAGGGGTTATGAGGCTTTCACCCAGAACACACAGTATACAAACCGATGGGATTGGGATTCAGCAACTGACCAAAGGCAAAATTAAGGCCTTTTAGCCTTTTCCTCAACTTAAAGGAAAGGTCCGTCGTTGCAGCCATATATATTTAAAACATTCTCAGGCTTTAAGCTGGAAGACAACACTTCTGCTCCCAGTTTTGCTAGCTTCATTGCACAGACCGGGCAGACCACAGGGCTCATTTCCCCGCTTTAACTGTTTGTATTATAGCAGCGCCTCAAATCTCTACCAGTAAGAAGTAAATGTTCCCACATGGGGGAACACTTTCCATCCCTGCAGCAGAGGCAGGAAATATTAGCAAGCTCTTTGCACATCTTTTTTTGAGGAGGGGCTAAGTACAACTGTTCAGGGCTTCTCTGGGTGGAGCACTATATAATATTATGCTATATCCTACCCCTCCCCTTCTCTTGTGTTACTTACCGGTTCCACAGAGCAGCACAGCCTTCTCTGAGGACACAGAAACCTGGGGGAAGAAGGGAGAAAGGAAACTCTCATCAGCTGCAGCCAGCTGCTGCTGGCTGGAAGGTCCCTGGAAGGTCTGCAGCTGTTTCTCATCTCCTTCATTGCTCTGTAGTAGCTTTTGCCAGATAGCCCCCACCTAACTCGGGGGGCACCGGCTCTGAACCAGCTATAGGTGAATTCAATCGCTCCCTACAAAATGCCAGCTCACACAGCTTCTTGTGGCCAAGCCACAGACCCCAGTTATCTTCCAGCAGCTCTGCCAGGCCTCTCTTCCCAGGGTGGCTCCTGGAAAGCGGCACAGAGAACGGCGTCCTTCCCACAGAGAAGTCCATCCTCAAATATGCTTCTGTCTTTTTTCACATCGGAGCCCGCTTGCTTTTCAAAAGCCACGCCTGGCTGAAGAGCAAGCAGGTCAAGATACTTGATCCGCATGCAAGGTCTAGCTATCGCAGGATTTCTTTTACCCCCCCAAAATACTTACGCGGTTCTAAGATTATTAACATAACTGCATCCAGGCTAGCACTCTTGTGTGAGTTTATTGTTGAAGTACCAAAGGTGATGTGGGTAGGTGAGGCATCAATTGAGGCTGCACGTAGATAATCACAGGCTTAATGAATTACCGTGCCTCAGCTGATGCATACACCACCATGTGAGAGTTTCACTCTGGACAGAAAGGGGAAAGCGACTTTGTGGTGCGACAGGTCGAGTGATACGTGGTAAATTATTAAACTATAGTAGCTGGATCATTTACAACACATCTCAAATCAAATACCAGGCTCCAGTTTCAGGAAGAGAAAAGGATTTTGATTGGGGCGCGCTCAGACTTTTTTGAGGAAAGCAGCCAACCGAGCAGGTCCTGCTCACACCTGAGGAATCTGACGGGGAGCACGTTGTCTCAGCTAATGACTGAACTTTGTCACACAAGAGTGGCAAAAAAGCTATGCGACTGTAGTCTTTTGCATGCAGCGAAAGCCAAGCCATACTGGCTCAATATTTGTGAAATGCCTAACAAGAACAAAGCAAAACTTAATACAGTACAAACTATCATACCTGCTTTTATTGAAGAGGCAAAACTGAGCACGTGAGATCCTTCTCTGCCTTTTGAAAGTTACCTTTTCAAGAAAAGCTTGGTTTGGCATTTGACTTATTTTTCAACAGCACGTCTCAAAGGATGCAAATACGCAAAGGGTCAGAATCGTGACAGCAAGCACTGCAGGAACATTCAGCCCAAACCAGAGCAAGCCCACAGTTGGGAAAAGCATCTTAACCTTTTCTTTCATCACGCAGAAATAAACAAACAACTCGAAGCCAAACCTTTGGTGCAAGGGTCACGGAATTCACTTTGAAGCCCAGCATGGTGACGCTAACGTAACGGCGCAATCTTTTCCAGCAATTGCCAAAACCAGCCTCTTTCTGTCCATCTCCCTGCTACAGATTGGCAGTAAGTCCCTGATGTACTCCTCTGCTACGAGCGTAACCTGCGTCCTCCTACAAAATGGTCAACATATGTAGTCAGTCTGAAATGTAATTGCCTGCTGGTACTCAGCCAAGGCTTGGATTTTGATTTGTAGCTACTCCATTTCCACCAGTGCCACCCACCTCCCCTGCCCCCTGAGCAGAAGAGCGATGGTGAGTGGGTGAATAGGATGAGGATGCATTACACCCTTTAACAGCACAAACCACATCGCTTCCTTCGTAATACCTGGGACAGATTAGGCAGGGGCCGTGTGTGAAAGTTATGGTCGAAGAAACAAAAGCCATTCAGGAAGGCGCAGAACTTAGATTGCGTCTTCAAGCTGCACAAAAACTTTTCTAAGGGTCACACTGTGAAAGCACGCCCAGTATCTGCTTATCCTGGCTCCTTTCCCCCCGACTGTGGTACCCCCTCGGTGTTTTGTCTGGGCGGATCGAAAGCGGTTGCCAGTCTCAAAACCCTCTACTTGCAGGCAAGCAGGGTGAGGGAGTACCTGTAAATGCATCCCGAGCGCTCTGTGCATCCCTCAGAGATCTGTCCTGCTTCCAGAGACATCAGGTTCTCAGATCAGGGAAGTCCACTGCATAGCATAGGTAACACTGTGATTTTATCAGAAGTGGAAAAAGATAAAACGTTAGCCTAGCGAACACAGGAATGGCTCATTTATCGAGGCTCTAGCAAAGTAAATGGGCAGAAAACAGAGCCTACGTGATGCCACCTTTCTTACTCTCAATCAGCTCGCTTACTCCACCAATATGGACCATTTACTCACTGGAAGGGGCTTTAATAGGTATTTAGAAGTGTGAAACAGAGACCAGCCTTTCACCCACCTGTGTGATATCCTTTTTTTTTTTTTAAAAAAAAAAAAAAAAAAAAAAGAAATCAACTCTCCCGGCACACAGAGCACTTCAAGATTGCAGGATTCTTTGTGACACCCTCAGAGATCCTGCTGCGCTCGGCACCCCCGGAGATTACTTTGCCATAAAAAGAAAATGTACTTGAGTTTTCAAAACAAGCCATTTTGGGAAAGCCTGCATTTAAAAAACGGCCTTGAGGACCTAGATATGGCAGAGGAGCTCAAACTCACCATCACTACTGAAGAGTTTCTGCAAGGTAAGGCCCTCAGGGGGACTGATTGACTTGGCTTCCTTTAAAAAAGATTACAGTCTCCAAAACCCAGGTGAAAATTGTCAAGTCTGGAAAATAGTAAGTTCCAGTCTAGAAGTTAACAAAAAGCCCATTTTCTTTATGTTTAAATGTGATCAGATCGAATTAGAAGTGTCTGCCATTACGTAGAAAGTAAGTATGCAGCTTACAGAAAATGAGGCTAATGCAAAAAATGTAAGCTCACCGCAGTGTCTCTGGGCTCCCCGCGTCTACCAGGTCCTGACAAGACCCCGCGCCATCGCATCCTGAAGTGGCAAGCTGACCCCCCGGCACACAGGTGCTCGCTGCCGGGGGTACTGCCAGATGCCAGGGGTAAGTTTGGGACCTGGTACTACCTACAGAGGCTGGCAGTGTGTTCAGGGAATGGCCTGGGAAAGGGGCTTTTCTTTTGCCAGCCAGAACATCTGTGTCCAGACTGGAATTTTTCTAAGCTTACTTAGAAAAAATTGAAGCTTGCCTCTCAAGGACAAGGATATAATTACATAGCTGTGCCTGCAGACACACTTCCCTCCAAATGCAACCCTTTGCGCAGATAAACTTGGGAGAGGAGGACTGAAGGGAGTCATTTACATTCTGCTGGCTTTGCAGGGGAAAGAGAAAGTAGAATTTCAGAGCTGAGCACCATTGTTCGAGCTGGCCGCAGCGGTGCAAGAACACGCAGACGTGCACGCTCTACGCAAAACAGGAAATAAAACACTATTTAGAGGGATGAGAAGGCAACTGGGGGGACCTTTGCCTTGGGATTTGCATTGCATTAGAGCTCCCCCAGGCTGCCTCTGGACAGCAGGGTCTAGAAACAGTCCTCAGGTAGGGTGACTTTTCTCCTTCTCCTTAGAACCTGGCGTTCAGCCCCATCTGTGGATGTGGGTAAACCCCAGCCTGGTCTGCCCTATCCCCGGGAGCTGTGGCATAGACCTGTCTGGATCCGACAGCCCGGTGGCCTCAGTCACTGGTGCCACGGAAACCTCCTCTCCGAACACATCCTGGGACTACTCCGACCCGGACTGCTCCGAGGAGGATGTGCTGTCATCCTCCAGTGAGGCTGGAAAGGTATAAAAAAGGGAACCGCTTGGGCAGTCCTAGGCATCGTATGTGCTTAACGATCCCGCAAGGAACACACGAGCTGGCTCAGCAGCTCCGCTGAGGGGTTGCCTCCCCTTTCAGCAGGGGTGAGTCAATGCATGGAGCCCGTCTGACGAACAGGCTGAGAACAAAGTGCAGGGAAGGAGGCTGAAATTTTAAGTATATAAGCTTTCTATACGTGCCCTGCCAGATCCACCCTCCCCTAGAACAAAGCAGCTTATCCCCATCCCTCATTCCGCCCAGGGCTAATATATCCACGTCCTTTTTTTCCCTTCCTCTCTGAAGCTTACTGAGGATGAAGATGCTTCACGTGTGGACATCCCAGTTCCTCAGGAGATGGCGGAAACTCCCGAACTCAAAGCAATGCCAATGCCTTGGAAATTGGCAGTCCTCAGACCTCGGAGCGTGAAGCTCAAGTGCACCAGGCAGACAAGCACCGAAATCAAGGGAGGCTGGCCCCGTCCGCCCCTTAATTACTGCATCCTCATCACCCTCGCCCTGTGCAACAGCGCAAGTGGCAGTCTGACCGTACAGCAGATCTACCAGTTCACACGGTACCCGCTCTTCTCCCAGCTCCTAGTGCAGAACGAGGGGAAGAGGGATGACGAGGGGTACAGGAGTCTCTGATCTTCTACTGGGGAGCAGGGATGTGGCAGCCAGGACTTGCATTCTGGTCTTAGATCTGCCTTCGGCCCAAGACGCCGCTGGGAAAACTGCTTCCCCTCTTTGTCAACACCCACACCCAGGAGTCTTAAAAGAGACAGCATTTTAGTTTTGTCTTACCCTCCTTAGAGGGTCTTACCCTCAGCTGCACCAGCCATCCTTACACCACAGGGGTCAGGGAGGACCCTCTCCTCCTTCCCTTGCTTGGATATGAGGTATTCTGTTATTTATCACAGCCTCTAACTGCTTCAGCTCAGGGCAAATCTTTTCTCTCCACAGGCAGCACTTCCCATTTTTTCAAACAGCCCCAGAGGGCTGGAAAAACACGATCAGACACAACCTGTGCTTCAGCAGCTGCTTTGAGAAAACCACCGGCTTCGTATGCGGCGAGGGAAACCGCAGGTCCTGCCTGTGGAAACTGACTCCAGAGGGACGCAGAAAGTTTCAGGAAGAAGCACAGGCTCTGCCCAAAGAGGCTCTCGACTTGGTGCGCCAAAGCATGCGCAAACCGGGTACGTTTCAGGGGGCAGGAGCCCCACAAAATGCAGAGTGAGTCAGACTTTACCAGATTCCCATAGTGGGAGAGATACAAGCGGGCACCCAAGGCAGCACGCAGTCACCAGCGCTGCCGGACGCTACGTCTAGGAGATGATACCAGACACTCAGAGATCCCTGTAGCGATACCCCCCGCAAGCGGGACTTGGTCACCAGGCCGGCCAAGAAGCCTTCGTTAACAAAACCAATGCAGTGAGAGAAACAAACCAGGCTACATTAAAACACAGAGCCTTCATCTCAGCATCGCGTTGCTCAGCAATACAATACCTATCAGTTTAACATGGATAAGAACTGAGGCTGTAGCATCAGTGCCCGAGCAGTCATTCTCGTCCAAGTAACTATCATAACTTTCTCTCTTTGTATCTTTTGCAGATCTCATGAGATCTCTGTTCGGCCTATGATTCCTCCCATCTCCCTGCTTCTGAAACATGTACCATGTGTTTTGAAACCAAGCTAGTTTTCTCAGGTGCTGCCACAGGTAGCTTCCCAAGAACAGTGTGTGGAAATTATGAGCATTGTGACATAAGGACTCAAATTTAGAAGGGGGGAGGAGGGAGGGGAGAAAGATGACCAATCTCATTTCCTTCAGTAAGGCAAGTTTTTGCTCCAGATGCACACATCTCAAGTTGCAGGGGCATTTTGACATGTGGCACCTGCTACGACTTTAACACAAAGTCCTCCATGCAAGCTGTTGCCTTTTGCAATGTTCTTGCGGCGCAGAGGTTGAAGCTGCAGGAGAAGGTTGATCTGTTCCCCAACAAAGGGTCTCAGCCCACAGGTCAGGGGCTGAGCAGAGAACGCATTAGCTGGCTAAGCGAGAGGAGCCCTACTGCATAGACGTAATTCCAAGCTGTTGCACTTGCCCGCCCAGCTGTAAAACCAGCAGGCAAGGATCCACATAACTGCTGGGGAAGGTGCTTGGAATTTCTGCAATGCTCACTTAGCAGAAATCAGCGACTGCTGCAGAGTGTGAGGAGGGAGAGAGTTATCTTGGAGAGGCAAGGATGCAACAAAGGAAAAAAAAAAAACCACAATGAGAGCTTGCTGTGGTGTTGTTGACTTACTTGCTTCTCCAGGAAGAGGCAGGAAAATCACATCCCTGAGCCAAAATTCAGCCAGGTAGCAGGGGTCTAGCATTCAAGAAGAGTAGATTTTTCATACCTTCTTCCTGGCTGCTGTGGCAGTTGCTTGAGTAGAAGCATGATCGGTCTGGTTACGTCCATTATCAGTCCCACGTGCAGCAGGAGCCGGGGCGTCCTGTCGACGGGGGACAAACAGCACACAGTCACGGTGCACGTTCTAGGAGTTCACTGCTGGGTTGTATCCTAGACCTGAGCCACAGGGAGAGGATGCCGGCCCATCCGATCCCTCTCGACAGGGCAGGCTGGGTGTACCCTTTTACCCACGTACTCACGAGAGTGTAAAGCAACAGACACGTTAAAAATTATTTGATCGCATCTCAACGCACATGGCTAGGACGGTAGTGTCCCTGAGTAGCGTGCAAACCACGGGTCTGCACGGCTGGGTGCTAATGTCACCTGAGCGATTGCCAAAGTGGGAGAGAGACGGGTGGCTGTCAGTCCCACGCGTGACAGCGCAGGCTGTCTGAGCAGGACCCGATTTAAGGTGAACGCTCTTTGGAAGGCCTGGCTGCACTGCATGGCAGCACTGAGATAACCTCCATGCTGCAGTTCAGATGCTCTCCTTCGATCACGCCAGACTAGGCCAAGAGCATCCTCTGCTCTTACTAAACGTGAAAAAAAACCCCAAAATCAAAACAAGCCAAACAAAAAACAAACCCAAGCCACCACTGAAGATTTTGGGAGGGCTGTGGATGGGCAGGAAAGCAAAGGCGTCAGACCTACGCTACCAGAGGCAAAAGGCAGCTAGGTGGGAGGTCAGCGCGCTTCAGGGGCCTATGGCGTGCCTCCAGCGAGCGCTCCTCATGTTAACAACTGAAAAAAGTCTGAAACCAAGTAAAGTTTCAGACAGGCCAGGGCAGAACGGCGTGTGCCCCCCGCACGTCCCCGCCTGGCATCAAGCGGCGGGGCACCGAGCAAGATGGCAGCTTGCTGCAAAGGCAGAGGCTTTCCCGCCACCCTCGGGCCTGAGCATCCTGCAGCGGGACTCGGCCGCCGCCGGGACCGCACACCAAAAGCTCCGCCGAGCCTGCGCTCTGCCCGGTTTGCCGCTCAGGAGCGCCGAGGCTGGGCGGGGCGGCTCCCGAGCACCCCCTGCACCGGAGCGGGGCCGGCGGGCCGGGCCGGGCCGGGCCGGGCGGGGCCGGTGTCCGCCCGCCGCGCCTGCGCCCTGCGGGGCCGCGCCGGGCCGCCATGGCGGTGCACTACTGCGGCCTGTGCCGCCGCTCCTCCTTCTCCGGCCGCCGGCACCTGTACAGCACCGCGCACCGGCGGCGGCTGCGGGAGGCGCTGGGCCGGCTGCAGGAGGAGGTGGCGGCGGCCCGGGCGGCGGCGGCGGCGGCGGGGGACGGGGAGGGCGGCGGGGCGGTGCGGCCCTACGACCCGGCGGAGCACGACCGGCGCGTCTGGTGCCTGTGCTGCGGGCGCGGCGTGCGGCGGGACGGGCGGCGCGGCGGGATGGCGCTGCCGCAGGCCGGCCTGCTCCAGCACCTGGCCGGGTGAGGCGGGCGGCGGGCGGGCGGGTGAGGCGGGCGGCGGGGCCGCGGCGGTGCTGAGCGGTGTCCCGCAGGCCCGAGCACCGCCGGGAGACGGCGCGGTTCTGGCGGGAGAACCGGGCGGAGGCGGCGCTGCGGGAGCGGTTCCTGGTGCCGGCCGAGGAGTACGATCGCTTCGCCCGGGCGCTGGAGCGGGCGCTGGCCGCGCACCAGCGGCGGGAGGAGGAGCGCATCCGCCAGGTAACCCCGGCCCCGCCGCCCCGGCCCCGCCGCCCCGGCCCCGGCCGCCGGCCTCACCCGCTCTCCCCCCCCGCAGATGGCGGCCGGCATCCGGGAAGCCGAGCGCAGGCAGCGGGAGACGGTGCAGGCCGCCCTCCAGGTCGGTGAGCCGTATCCTGCCCTGGCTGCGCCCCGGCGGGGACCGGGGACCGGGCCACGCGCCCCCGCCAGCACCGGGCACCCTCGGGGCGGGTTGGGGGGAGGGCTCTGCTCACTACCAGGAATACTGTTCCTTTTTCCTCAATCGCACTCAGCTGCAAACAGAGCCACAGCTTGGCCCAGGACCCTCTGTCTGCAGCCCCCCGGCAGGACCCGGAAGGTGAGAACCGTTTTCCTTAAATCGCTGCTAACCCGTACCCCGCTCGAAAGGCCGGACCGCGCCACAGCAGCCGCCTTTCTCGCTTGCTGCTGCCAGAGCGGACGCTGTCATCGCCAGGATCTTGCATTTATTCAGATCCTTCAGTTCAAACTTTTATGATCTAGACTATAGTAAGCGCCATATCCACAGAAAGATTGCTCTCCCGTCCACGCATTCACAGGCAGGCACTAAGTGCCATGAAGAGCAAGCACAGCGGTAACATACAAGCGTTTAACACTGTCGTGCCCCGAGAACATTTCTCCTTTTCCTTTGTACCACAAAGCTCTCCAAACACAAATACAAATCCTGCTCTAGAAAACTCTGGTCAGTCGTTGCCTGCCCGGCTTCGACAGCCACTCACCTCTCAGACTGCCTCTTGGCTCCCGTATTCCAGGGACTCCTCTCAGGATACAGAGCAGCCCGGCCTGAGCGGGATGCAGACAGGACCCGACTTAAACTGGATGGAACCAGGCCAGGCTTTGACCTTCATTGGCCACCAGGTAGGGGGGGGAATCACTAACGAGCCTGACTTAAGTAACTGCAAGTTACATACAGCACTTGTCACAAAACAAGGGGTTGCAACCTCCGTCACTGAAAAAGGCAGCTTTGCCAATTCAGACAACCAGCTAGCTGAGAGTTTCAGTCATCCAGCGTTAACTTGTGCTTCATTAAGCAAATGTTCTTTAATGTGCACAGAAAACCCAAGCACTCGTTCAAGAAAGCAGAGAAGAGCCTTCCTCCGTGTCTTTTTGTAACAGAACTCGATACTGGAAGGGAGCGCATGTAACACCGTTCTGTGTGGAGACATTCTTAAAAGCATCAGTTTCTCATTAGTGTTCTATGTTTCTGTTAACAGGAAACAGAAGGGAAAGGAAATGTTCACACAGGTAATCGCGCCTGCTTCGTGCCTCATTTGGTTGCTACCCTACTGAAAACTCTTGGCTTGCAAATGTAACAGGGATAACTGAAAGCAATTGTGAAGCCGTTACAGCACAACCATGAGGTGCTCACTCTTGCTAACATTTGACATACTAGAGGAGAGGAAAACATTTCTGTATTATGAAAACTCTGTGCTACTGCTGTGTGGATTGTATGGTTTGGGGTGTGATCTGCCATGGCCTTAACCAAGGCCAGCCAGCTTCTTTTTCTTAACAAAGCCCAAAGTTTACTTTTCCTTTGCTGCTTACTTGGCAGGGTGAGCTGGGGAGAGGGGGCAGAGGGGCTGCTTCTCCCTATCTCAAGCTCAAGATAACTTCAGTGGCTAAATATGTTTTCCCCGTGACCTCTAGGAGCAATACCTCCGTGGCTAACAGAGGAAGAGGATGGAAGTAAACAACAAATCGGACCTTCGTACGAGGAATTTCTCAAACAAAGTGAGTGGGTTGTATAAGATTGCAGTTAACCTTACATTCACTTTACCACACTAAAGAATCAAGAGCTATTTGAAAAACTTTTGCTTAACGAAGCATTTTCTTTAGAAGAGAAGCAGAAGCTGAAAAAGCTCCCAGCGGAGCGCGTTGGTGCCAGCTTTGACCATACCTCTCAGACAGGCGACAGTTGGCTCCCTTCCTTTGGGCGGGTTTGGAATCACGGCAGGAGGTGGCAGTCCAGGTAAACTTCAGGGCAGCATGGACCGATGCTGAAGGGAGGGTGTGCGGCTTCCTTCCACGCAGGCTACTCACAGACCGGGCTTTGTGGTAGCAGCAAGCGTAAGGAGACGTCTTACCGCACCACCGAGTTACCCCAGGCAGTGCACAATTCGGGCAGAGCATCGCTCTTGCCCGGGAACAGCACATGTGTGACTTGCGAGGTGAAGCATGGTCGCTGGCGGCTGCGGCCGCACACGCGAAGATGTCTGCCTCGTTGAGCTTGGCTCATCTTTCAGACCCATGTGCTGGTGCATATCCACACGCTCATCCCCCTGGCGCCTTGTAATACGCTAGAAACCTGTCAGCTAGCTGAAGAGACTGCTACAAGCTCACTGAGATAACTGAAAAAAAAAAAAAAACCAACGGAGCGAGCTTCCATTCTAAAACGCTACGAATAGTGCTACCTTACTTGTTAGATGAGGCGGCGTTCGTTATCTCTTTCTAAAGGCTGTTGCATTCTGACTTCTGCCCTCTCTTTCAGGCATCAGTTTAGAACTGAATCGGGGGAAAAGAAGAAAAAAAGGTGATGAGAAGCACTGAAGAAGTCACGCTGTGACTGTTGCGGAAAGGTGGACTGCAGGTTGCTGCAGCTTTTTGGTGCTGCTGCTGCCGCCGCCAAGTTTAGCGCTCTTATTTAATATATACGTTTAGATGTGTTCAGTCCCCTGGAAGGCAGGGCAACCACTGCGTAATACAGAGTTGAGCTCTGTTACTGAAAGCTACCCTGCCAGGGGGTGTCGTAGCAGATCCAGCCCCCTGTAACAGACACGCAGCGTGTATCTGGGCACCAATTTCTCGAGCCTTAAGGTACACAAAGGCAGGTCCTGCCAGCAGGGAAGGTCTCCTGCCTATGCCGTATCTTCATCATCAGAAAGCCTGCCTTACGCAGCGCGTGCTGCCAGTGTCCTATGCTGATGTGTAGCACGACGGCCTGTTAAAGAAATAAATTTTTGAAAAATAAACTTTTCTTTTTTTTAAAATAACCTGTGTTAGTAGACCAACTGAAACTCATTCCAGGTGCAGGGCCCGCTCTGGGGGCAACAGATGACATGTGGCCTCATGTTTTCATTTTAATTTATATTACTTCCACTTGGTCTGCCTTGCCTACAGGATGACTAATTATTCCTCAGTAGAAGAAAAGAGGCCTTAAAGATCTTTGCTGTGGGCAGTTCTTCTTTTTAATTTAAATAAAATACTTATAGCCTTATTTAAAATGGCTTATCTATGCTTCCCCGCTAGGCACGGACCTGACAGATGCTGCTGCCTTGTACACACGGAGATCTGTGGGCACAGCTTGTTTAGAGGGAGGTTAAATAAATAACGAAAATATCCCACCAGCACCTTCCGTATCTACAATGCAAGAAATGGGCTTCAATTTCCCTTCTACTAGAACCGAATATGGTTTAACATCACTGGCTGCTGTCGGTGATGCAATCCTTCCCTTTTCACAATACAAAAGCGTGTTCACGGTACATTTCTAACACTGTATAAATGCAAAAACTCGCTGCTAGAGGGAGATACCTGTGACCTGTACCAGAATCCACTATCAATAATGCGTCAATAACGAAACGTACACATTCTTGAAAAAGCAAGAAAAATTATTTCAATAATTTTATTGTGTGCATCTACATATGACACATTGTTGACGAGGTCACTGGAGAACCTGCAAAGCAAGAAGTCCCAAATCAGACAACCAGCTCAGAACAAGCTAGCACAAAGCAAACTGTCCGAAAGCTCTGCTCCAACAAGAACACTCGGACACGGCACCCTCCGACAGCAGGGAGGACACGTGCCCTCGTACACTGCAGCCCACAGAGACAGGAGAGCACACACGGCTTTCCCTGTCCGACAGGCAACAAGGACAAAAATCCCAAACTACTCTTTAATTCTGGAGAACTGACTTTTCCAGTAGCGCCACCCAGGAAGTCGCTCGGAGCGCGAGCGACGTCCTCTGAACGTCTGGAGAAACGGCCCGTCCAAAGCAACGTGGGAGCTGTCCATTACGCGGCGTGCAGCCATTTGTTAGCCCCTGACAGAGCGCAAACCAGCTCCTTCACAGAGCCTGCTGCCTCACCTGCCTACGCGTCCTCCCCTGCGGCAGGCGCATCTCCACCTTTCGTGTTTCTGGTGTAGATCACTTGGGCTCGGTGCTTGGACACCAGTTTGATCAAACCTACAAAAAAAGGAAATTATTTGAGTGTGCGCATCCTGGAGGACACTGGTGACGTTGTGCTCCCTTCTAAAGCAGCAGACTGGAGAATGTGTGATAGGAAATACCAGAGCACCCGATACTACACACGCTTATACGAGGCTTCTGTTCAGGTTTGGCAGCGGTTATGTCACAAACCGGCCTTCTGGCAGCACTTTCTTAGTATAGCAACGCCACCGAATGCAGCGGAGCCACCGCTCCTTACTTTGGAGCACTTTTGAAATGCAAGCTAAGGCAGTGGTGTGTCAAAACCATGCCAATTTACGTGTTTCGGATGCGGCACGAAATCTTCTAGGTGAGCAAAGAGAAGAAAACATCCGATTCAAGCTGCCTTCTGTTTTTCCACAGTTTTGAGTGCTTACCTTTGCTGAGCAGCTCCTGGAGGGCAGCCCTAGCCAGGGAGCCTCGAATTTTCAGTCTCTCTGAGACAACCGCAGGTGTGATGAGCTTGTAGTTGGGCACTTCTTTGCACAGTTTGTCATAGGTGGCCTTGTCAAACAGGACAAGGTTGTTCAACTTGTCTCTCACTTTCCCTTTGGACCACTTCTACTTGAAGAGAGGAAAAAAAGAAAACCCTGAGCCATTTTCTAAGCAATAACAAAAGACAGAGCTTTGGGATGCCTGCACCACAACATCTCTATCTCACATCCCAGATCAAAGGACTAAGGAGATGCACAAAGTCGCCTTTGTAAATGTACGTTTTGCAGATAATACCTACAATACATCCAAATAAAAAGGAGCAAAACCTTTTGTTACCCAGAGTTAACAAAATCGGTTCGCTCCTCTAATAACGTGATGGAACCCACGCCCCCACAGTGCCAGGAGCGCCCAGCCACCCTCTCTGCAGGTCTGGCCACGCCGCACGCGTGGAAGGCCCGGGGAGCCCCAACGCTCTGCTCCGAGCTACCAGGCTCCCGCGCCCCTTCGCTGTGCTCGGTGTGTAAGCCCGGCTGCCCGCCCCGGGGTTTCAAGCAGGCTCCGGGAGGGCCGCGGCTGCCCCTCGGGGCCTGTCCCCCCCCCAGCGAGGCCGCCTCGGCAGGCGCGGCGCAAGCCCCGCCGGCTCCTACCTTCTTCTTGGCTTTACCGCCGGACTTGTTGACCGGGTCCTTGTCCTTTTTGGCGGACTTGCCCGCGTCCTTCTTCTTCTTGTCGTCTTTGGGCGGCTGCGAGGGTGCGGGAGAAGGATGGGACGGTCAGCAGCACGGACGGTCCGTCCCCACCCCCACGGGCCCCGGCCTCTCCCCCGCCCGCCCTCAGGGCTCCCCTCGGCCCCCGCCGCGCCCCTCAGCCCCGCCGCCCGCCCCGGCTCTCACCATGCTGCGGCGGCTGCTGCTCTCCCAAGATGTCGGCCGAGAAAGGAAGTGCCTGGCGCGAGGCGCAGGGAAGCCCCGTGGCCTTGGGGCGGCTTCCGGGGCACGGCGTCACGCCACTTCCGGGGCAGGGCGGGCGGTGTCATGGCGATCTTCAGCGTCTACGTGGTGAACAAGGCGGGCGGCCTCATCTACCAGCTGGACCACTACGCGCCCCGCGCCGACACCGAGAAGACGTTCAGCTTCCCGCTCGACCTCGTCCTGCGCCCGCACGATGAGCGCGTCGTCGTCGCCTTCGGACAGCGCGACGGCATCCGCGGTGCGGCGGCGGCCGGGGAGGGCCGGGCCGGGCTGACCGACCGACCGACCGACCGACTGACGCCGCGCTGTCCCCGCAGTGGGCCACGCCGTGCTGGCCATCAACGGCGCCGAGGTCAACGGGCGCTTCACGGCGGACGGAAAGGACGTGATGGAGTTCCTGAGCAACCCCGCCAACTACCCGGTGTCCATCCGCTTCGGCCGCCACCGCCTCTCCTCCAACGAGAAGCTCATGCTGGCCTCCATGTTCCACTCGTGAGCCGAGCCGGGACGGGACGGGACAGGACGGGGGTGGCGTGGGCGGGGCTGGCGGGGGGTGCTGAGGGCCATCTCCCCACAGGCTCTTCGCCATCGGGTCACAGCTGTCCCCCGAAGTCGGAAGCTCCGGGATCGAGATGCTGGAGACAGACACCTTCAAGCTGCACTGCTTCCAGACGCTGACAGGTACCGTCTGGCCCCAGGCACTTGGCACTGCGCTGCTTTGCCAGGGCTGCCGCGGAGCTCAGCCTTCCTCGCGCTTCTGTCATTGTGGCTCCAGGGATCAAATTTGTGGTTCTCGCTGACCCGAGGCAGGCAGGGATAGACGCCCTTCTCCGCAAAATCTATGAGATTTACTCTGACTTTGCTCTGAAGAATCCCTTCTACTCCCTGGAGATGCCAATCAGGTAAGGAAAAGCCCACTTTTAACAACGCAGCTGCAACCCCCTGTCGCTTTCTGCCTGTGCAGTAATAAATGCCAACAGCTCTTAAGTTAAGTAGCAAAGCAGACCCAGAGGTTGAGGGAAGGGGGAAGACCCAGCACACTGCTGCAGGGACGGGATGCTGACCTGTGCTTGTTCCAGCGCTGCTCTGCTGGGTAAGTGGGACGCGCTTTTCTAGGTACAATCCCCCCTGTCCTAAGGTAACCCCAGAGCCCATGCAAGAAGCTTTACTCGTACTTAATGGCCAAGCCAGAGTTTGACAGCACTCAGGGTTGCCGTCTCGTGACTTACGGAATCTCTCCTTGAAGGATGCAGAGCCAAAGGATGTAGAGATCCTGTCTTCATTGGCCTGTTCCATAGGTAAAGTCATCCCCTTCTGCTTTTCTGACTGTTTCAGGTGCGAGTTGTTTGATCAGAACTTGAAACTTGCTCTGGAGGTGGCAGAGAAAGCTGGACCCTTCGGACCTGGATCGTAGAGAAGGCCTCGCCTGTTGCACTGACCCCCTTCTCTGAAGAGCAGGGCCTCTGTCTTCCCCGGCTGGCATCTCCCGGAGCTCTCTCTTCCACAGCAGAGACCTCGTGTCCCTGAAACATCCTTCGTTATCTCCCAAGATACCGCTCTATCCCCTTTGTTGTGAAATTTACCTTAAACAGACTCGTTACTACTGTTTACATTGGGCCACCGAGGCTTATTCCGCTGTTGCGGCTCCACTGCCCCCAAGCAAAGAAAGATAAGGTGCGGGTCCGTGGCCTTACCGCAGTCGATTGTTTTCCTTCCTTTCATGATTGTACATATGTATTTTTCCTGTATAGCTCTAACTTACTGTTTTGCAGAGGGTTTCTGTGTAGAAGTAATAAACGTTCCTTCCAGAGGCGGATGGCTGTTTGTTTTCTGTTGGCAGGGTAAATTCGCCCCGGTAGCACCTCAAGAGGATAAGCGGGTTTGGGTGGTTCTGCTTGCCCCGTTCTTCGTAAGACAACCAGAGCCCTTGTGACACTGCTCTGTTTTTATTTCACAGATAGTAGAAGATCATACAATTAAGTACAAAATGTAATTCCCTTCCATTATTTTAATTAAGGCTGGCTACCTGCTCTTGCAACCAAGCTGTTCAGCAAAGTACCTGTGTGCGGGTTCTTCACGAGTTGAACTTGCCTCTTCCAGGACCCTAGAGCAGTAAAGCCTTTCAGGGAAAACCAAGAATATTCAACAAAATCCCAGTTAAAAACCTGAGCCTACTTATTGCAAAGAGTGCTGGGCCTGACTGCTCAAGGCTGCTGGCTGTCAGCAGTGGCTCTGCTAAGGCTGACCCTCAGAGGTAGCCCAAGCCCCTGCGCGCAGCCATGAGAGATGCAGCTCTTGACCGAAAACATCCTAGACTATGCACCTTGTACTGAAAAAATACAAGCCAATGCTCGAAATGCGAGTTTTCACAAAACCCAGCTGCAGAAGTTGCGGGCCAGCGGTAGCTGCTGTCGCAATACCTGCTGCCAGGTCAGTTTTCCTGGCTGATTTGCAGAGCGCTCGCTACAAGCTGACTTGGCAGCAGCTGCTTCCCTTGCAAATCATTAACACTGTACACAGAAATCGCACCGGGCAGGATCAGTTCAACAGAAGGAGCTTCTCTAAACCCTGAAGTGCCAAGAATTTCTTGGAAACGCGCCTATTTCTAAGTGCTGCGGAGAGACCTGCTGCAGCACTGCATCGGCATTCTGCCTCCCCAGAGCAAAACGCCACCCTCGCTCCTAACAGCTAATCCCGGGTAAAGCTTAAGCCTCGCTGCTCTCAAATCGGCCACGAGGCCGAACTAGAACGATCATCATTCACTGCTCTGTCACTGTTCCACGGCCGAGAGCGTGCTGGGAGCTCACGCTTAAGGAAACCGAGACAGCTGCGCTTATAGCAGCTGGAGGGGATGAACGAACGTGGCGAAGGCTCGCTTCAGCACCCCTGAACAACGAGGCTGAGTTGACAGCTAATGGCCGGGATGAACAGTAAGGACAAAACTAAATGTGACGGCACCTGAAGCCAGTCATTTTAGAGTACTTTTAGTGGAGAAGCTCAGGCCGCAAAGCCTGCTTGCTTCACCAACAGTGCTGTGAGAAGGAGGTACGGTAAAATCATTGCAAATGTAAACTAGCTGAATTATCACATCTCGAGGGAAAAAGTGATCGGTAGCAGTAACCTCGTGCCCTCAGGCACGTGACAGTGGACGAGAAATCGAGACATTTTTATCTAGGTTGCAGCAATAGGGAAACTTGCTCCTGGGTCAGTTAGACAAAAAAACCGAGCATCATTCACGTCGGCATGGGAGCATCCTTTTCACCAAGCAGCTTATCCTCAGTCAGCCTTCCTGGGAATCCGGCCCATCTTGGTGCGGATGTTCCGCAGTAAGAAGAAAGCCACCGTGCTAGCCATACAGGTGATCTCGGCTACCCAGAACGCTGTGGCCCAGCTGTAGTGCTTGGCAATGGTACTGAAGGGTAGTCCAGCCAGAAAACCCCCAACTGTAAAGAAAAAACAAACAGAAAACTAGCAATGCTCGAGGGTCTCAATTTTATCTGCCACTACTTGGTTTTGCCTGTATAAAAATTCCTTGGGCCTGATTTGAACTTAAAGCACAAGGCAAAAACCTGTCAGGTACAGCAGGAAGCATCCCTGAGGCTTCCAGCTCTGTTATCTCTGCTTCTTAGGTGACTTCCCGCGATCAGTAACGTGGCACCCAGGGGCTAGACCACGCATCATCAAGAACACACACGGGCTTTGTTTGGTTTTCAGGGAAACGGGCATTACTCACCATTGGCCATGAGGGCCACTATGGCGTGGGAGGTGCCGCACAGGTTGGCAGGGGCACTTTCGTTGGCTATAACCCCAAACAGGGCGATTGGCCCGTACGAGGAGAACCCGAACACAGCTCCCAGAGTCAGGATCCACAGCTGTCAAAACAAGTTAAGATCAGAAACAGGATCTGTGCATCTTACCACTGTCAATCAGCAGCTGCTGACAAATCGCAGATCCTATGCACGGTACAAGGGGGGTTTGACATTTTCGGGCTGACACCAGCTCCCTGGCCTGCAGACAGAAGAGCTCAAGCCTGTGTCAGACCCTACATACGCACAGCCCAGCTCCACCACACCACCTTGTCAGCCAGCACGTGCTCTCCTCTCCTCTCTCCTATGGTTCTGCCCCCTAGACTGTGTACACGTGCTATACGCTGTTTTGCGAGAAAGAAGGAGAACATTAAAGAGAGATGGGCAACAAGCCCGTGAAATCACAGGAGAGAGCTGTGAATCGAGTCGCTTTTAAAAATGATCCAGGAGACACCAACTAAAAGCTTCTCATTTTAGATGCAAGCGACTGATCAGAGCATCTTTATTTATGAGTAGCCACTATCTGATAACCTCTATGTTACTAAACAAACATAGAAACAAAACCAAAAGACCCCAACGGTCTGAACTTCGGCTTTAGCTTACGCTCTAAGAAAACTATCCGGCTTAGAATTATCAGTCACTTGCAAAACGACAACAAAGGATAAGTAACTTGGCCATCTCACGACTACAGCACGCTTTTTGAACTCTAAACACCATCTGAAGATGCCCAGAAGGAAGTAAGTGCCGTCTTATTTTCCAGATGGGAAACAAAACCAGAGAGTTAGGAAAACACTTGCCAAAGTTAAGCAGGAAGGCACCTGCAGGAACAGAATCATTCCTCCTGACCTCACTCGCAAGACCCCTTAGCTGGCTGGATTTTACCTGATGAACAAGCGTCCGCAGAACCTTCTGTGTAAGAACTTAAAAATTTTATATTCAGACTTTTAAAGTCAGTTAGTGCGATCACATGATTACAAGAAAAGGTTTCTTTCACAAAACTTACAGTAATCTTCTCAATGCCCTGGTTCTAAGTTCTGGAGCGCTAACCAACCTCCCAGGATAGGAAGAAGGCAGATCAGCGAAAGCAGAAACAGGCAGAGGGAGAAAAAAATGCAAGGCAGAAACCTCATGTTCTTTTAGGCCTGTAAGATCAGCTAGAGGTTGCAAGGCTACAGTCCAGAAGTGACTTTCCTGAAGAAGAAAAAAGGGAAAGGAGAAAAGAGGTTTCATTTATTTAGCAATCGTTAGGGCAGACGCAAGTCACGTCTACACTACAGCCGGTAATGCAAGCTACCCAAGCCAACTTAGGCAGCAGAAGCAGTCCAAACCAGGCTACGTTAGCCTGCTTCTCTGTAGCGCAAACAAAGAAAACACAAATTTACAGTTCTTGAGAAGGGTAAAGAGAACAGTCACGCTCCCTGTCATCAAACTCCTCACTGTTAAAGGCCTATCCCTACGACTTAGGTCAGCTGTTCATGCACGGATTACCTTGGGAGAATCGCCTGTGACTGTCACGCGGAAGAGAAACATGGACACACACATCCCAGCCATCATGGAAAGCAGCAACGCGTGCCGAGGATTCCCATAGCTTGACAGACCCACCTGTAACCCAGGAAGGAAAACTGTGGGTCAGAAACTGGAAGGACTCCTTTCATCTTTATGGCCTCAAGCTGCATCAGGGGAGGTTTAGATTGGATATTAGGAAAAATTTCTTCACGGAAAGGGCAGTCAAACATTAGAACAGGCTGCGCAGAGAGGCGGTGGAGTCCCCATCCCTGGAAGCGTTCAAAAAACGGGCAGACGCGGCACTTTGGGACATGGTTTAGTGGGCATGGTGGTGTTGGGTTGATGGTTGGACTGATGATCTTAGAGGTCCTTTCCAACCTTAATGATTCCTAGTTTTTACTTTCATTCAAAAATAATCCAGCCAACAAGCCAGGAAACATGAAATTATTACTCTCCCCTTAATTGGTTTAGTGGTGGACTTGGTAGTGTTAGGTTAATGGTTGGACTGGATGATCTTAAAGGTCTTTTCCAACCTAAACGATTCGATGATTCTATCTTATACTTGTGGTAACTAACACCGTCCACACAGCCCAGTCAGAAACATGAATGGCGCATTAAAAGCATACCTTTTAGCAAGACTTCTTGGTTTGGTTTAAGGACTGCCTGCAGTCAAACTGTGCTAAACAAGAAGCTCTTAGTGATGAATGACACTTCTGTTACCAGCTGCGCCCTATTTCCACCCTGAATTTGGCTTCAGATCCCACCACTGGATTGTAATGTGGGTTTTTTTTTTTCAGCCAGAAGACAACTGTCAACAACCAGATCTCTTTCAACACAGAAATCTGGAGAGCACAGTAAAGCCAACAAATTAAACAGATCAAACATCTTAAACCTGACAGGCATTATCGCAATCCCTAACATCGGCACAGATATTTCCCAACACCTTCTAGGGTGTTCAGCAGTTGTCCTCACGCACGCAGAACTGGGTACGGGCCTATTTCTCAGCTGTACCACGCAGTGGCAAGGCCACTCTGCCTGAGCACCTTAGTTAAGCTCTCGAGACGGGTCGTGTCCCTCCCAGCCTACCTCCACATGAAGGGAAAGAAGCGGGTTAATCAAGAATGGTCTGATTTTCAAAAGTCCCATTTCAAAGCAGGGTAGTTTAGACACAGAACCGCATCCAAAAGAACAGCTTGGGAAGACAGAAGAAAGAAACATGGTACTGAGAGTGGCTGTTTTCTAGCGTGAGGCAGCAGCTCCCTACCTCTGCTTTCTGGGTATCCTGAATCTCCAGAGCACCATAAACAAGGGGAGCATTCCGCTCCACTACTGGTGCAGGCATTAGAGTGTGTGTGTGTGGGGGGGAATAAAAAAAAAAAAAAAAAAAAATCTTTAAGCACCCATGAAGGAAGCCAAAAACAAACGTAAAAATTCTGAAGCAGCTCAAATTGACTCTGTGTCAACGGCCCAGCACACCTGAAGGTCCGGATTACTTACTCTTGCTACCGCTCTGTCAGAAAGGTATCCAGCAGCAATGCTTCCCACCAGACCCCCAATCTCCAAGGCACTCATGTAGGAACTACCTAGAACATAGGTGAGGCAAAGAACGGGCCATTAGGTTCGGTCACAACAGCAAAGCTGCTGCATGCTTTAGACCAAGCTCAACTGCCGTCAGCTCACCACGAGCTGGTTAGGGTTGTCTCTGCTGGACAAGACCCTCCAAGCTCATCCTTGTACCAGAATGCCCATTTGCCAGTCCCAGGAGGGCCCTGGCACAAGACAGCACTCGGTGCATGCAGTAACTTCATCAGCGAGTGATTCCAATAACTAGGTGTACCTAAACGGACAGGCAGGAGGTAAGCAAACAAGTCCCTCGGATAGAGGTGCCTGCGTCCTTTCACTGTACCCAGTCGAGCTCTCTGCCACACCTCCCAAACTGCAGCCACAAAGATTAAAAATGCGGCTTTGCGTCTTACCCACGAGCACGGACTGTCCCCTCTCCTGGATCAGGAAGAGCTGTCCCCAGTCGGTACAGCACGTTTTCACTCCAAAAACGACCAGGTAGCCTGTTGAGAGCACCCAGAGGTATGGTGAAAGCAGCAGCTCTGTCAAAGTGCTATTGTCGCTGGAGGAACCTGTAAGGAAGATCAGGAGGAACGTTACTACTGCTTGAGCACAGCTACCGAACCACACTGACTCAGCGGCACTACAGACACATCTGCAAGCAGGATTCATGCATAAGGACGTCCTTACAGAGGGAGCTATTCATAGCTACTGGTAGTGAATGGCTTTACCTCCCCCTTTTTCTGGGCTTGCTGTGATTTCAGAGTCTTTTCTGTCAATCTATTCCACATTCGTTAAAGATTTCAAAAGAATAATCAAAACACTAACCCCAGTAATTTTCTGTATTGCGCTTGCCAATAAACCCTTCACAAAGGTTGTCAGAAAAACGATCTGCTTCTCCAGATTTTGCGCTAATGCTTTTAAGCTCTGCCTGTGAAAGCCACAACACAGACCCAAACAAAGATGCTGACTTTCAGGTGCTACCTTTATTTTTGCATCAGTTGTCCAAGAACGCTTACAAACCTCCCTTCCCCAGAGAACGCTCTGGGGAAGCAATATTGGTTTTGTACACAAAGAGGTCAAGTCTAGCAGCACAGGCATCGCAGGACAGTGCAGAAGGTAGGCTGAGTTTCCACTGGCCTTTAAAATCCTACAGCAAACCTCTGTTGCAATTCCCCTCTACCTGTTCTGCTTTCGGAGGAGCACCACACTCAGTGGTCTGAACAAACATTTACTAACTAGATGTCCTAGGTTAGGGCAGAAAACACTGAGCAGAGTCCACCGCAAGCCAGGGGTCAAGAGAGCCCACGGCGGGGTGAGGGGAGAACTGCCTGTCCTCTGGCAAAACGGAGAAGAAGGTCAGGCTTAAGGAAGCATTCCCTGCTGTTGCGTTTTTTCTCTCTTGCCGGTACCACCCCCCCAGGAGACTCGGCGCATGGCCTAAGCAAATAAAGCCCCAAGAAAACAAGGGCACTGTTAGTAGGAAAACATTACACAGACAGGGAGATGGAACAGCCAGCCACGAGCGTCTCAGCGATACACACAGGGTCGCTGGCAGGCCAAGGAACAGAATTAATTGGCGGTCAGGCTCTTCCTCTGCTCTGCTGCGCTTTGCTGTGACAGTCTCAGAAGCCCATACACCATCCCCCTCCCACAAAATTACGCTGGGGCTTGGTTTATACGATTTATAACTTCAACATGGCAGCTTGACAGTTACCAGAATAAAGCCGCCGAAAACAACCCCTCACGCGTATCCCGCCGAGCAGCGATTTTGGGAAGTGGGAAGGACGGAGGTCTCGGTACACCGAGAGTGACACGTTTGTGCCAGAACACAGACAGAAGGCACCGCACCTTCTCCCGCGGCTGCCCACTTACAGCGAAGTCTCGTGCTCACCTTTCTTCCCTTTCTTGGCTCCTTGGTCAATGTTGGGTAGCCCAACATCCGACGGTTCGTTTTTAATCAGGACAAGGCAAACAAAAGAGACAACCACGCAGATGAAGCCAGAGAAGGACAAAGTCATGCGCCAATCGTAGTTCAGAGACACGAGAGCAGCGACAAGGGGGCCTAAGCCTCCAGCCAAGTTCATGCTTGTAGACAGGATTGCCCACCAAGTCCCAAACTGGGAAGGCTCAAACCACTGTGCAACAACAAGAAAAATGGCATGAGGTCTGAGAAAAAGCGATGCTGCACCTAAAAACCCTCAGTCAAGGCCCATGCTGCGGGTTTGGGACAATTCAGACTCAGATCTACAAAAGCAGGTAAAGGGAGTACCTGCTCTTTGCTCCCTTAGTCACGCAGGGAACCCCAAACGTTATGCAAGCATCAGCTGCAGGAGCTTGACAGGTGCTCACACCACGAGCCAGCTCGGAGTTATTTCCATTTACAGATGGTGAAACCGAGACACGGGCTGGGAGAGGCAAATTTAAGAGCGCACGGTTCTGCATACTCGCTAGGAACACCGTTCTCCTGGAAAGGTCTGCTGGCACAGGACCGCAAACAGACACGCAGAGAGCCACAGGGTAACTTTAGGACTCCCTCTTGCACTAAGTATCAGGCACGACCGGCTCTGCGCGGCAACGTGCGCTCAGAGCCAGAACCACTTGGGTGGCGGTTGTCGGCAGGGAAAATGTCTGAGTGCTACATTCACAAACGCCTTCAGAAAACACTGTGCGTATTGTTTCCATTATTCGGGAGCTTCCTTTCTGTGCACACAACCATCGCGGACAGTCCTTTTCTCGCCAGCTAGACTGCCTCACAGAAGGGCAATGCATTGTTCGTCTCCCCTCGTCTCATGAGTATGTGCGTTCCTGGATTTCACATCTTTCAAGAGATGTTAGCATACAGCTGACCTCCCTTTCTTCTGCCCTGAGGCAGAAATTGATCTGTTCCATTTAGACTGTCATGAAACCCACATACAGGCAGCTTAGAGGCTTGACTCACGCCGTTCCTCCGTATGTTACCTGGTTTTCTACCTGAACAGCCTGCAATTTACAATTCCTGAGTTCCCTGAGCGTGCAGATGGAATTCTGCTTATCGCTCCTTGCCCAGCAGCCAAACCGCCACAACGGCAGAGACAAGCAGACCTCTGCCTGCACGCTTAAAACACCAGATTCTGACAAATGACATCTCTTACAGCGGAGAAGGTCTGCTACCGGGAGGCATTACTTATCAAACTGAGCTAGAAACGGGGTGCATAAATGCAAGGGCTAATAAACTTTTTGAACATTTGCCAGAATAAGTAAAACCTTGTGCACGGAAACTTGCTCCGCAGGCAGAAGAAAGCACAGCTCGTGCTTTCGACCTCCTTGGCTAGAAGGAAGCAGGAATAGGTGCGAGTTCCTCTGGATTCGGAGCAAGCATTCCTGCAACGCGGTCTGCTCAGATCTGCTGCCAGGAGAGCTTAGAAGAAGAGCCGCGCGAAGTTTCCCCCTCGCCTTTCCTAGCAAACGCTTACTTTTCGCAGTATCTTCCCACAGGGCGGCCAGCCCAGTCCCTGGGCCAAGCCGTTGAGGAACCAGAGCCCGGCGAAGGCCGTGACGGTGGAGCTCCAGGAGAAGACCACGTTGACCAAGCCCACCATCAGGAGGCCGGAGGAGAAGAGCCAGCGGGCGCTCATCTGGTCGGAGAGGACGCCGCTGACGAACTTGCTGATGGCGTACGCCGCGGACTGGCTGCTGGTGATGAGACCTGCGGCGGGGCAGAGCCCGGGACGCACCTCAGCCAGGCGGCACGGCGGCCTGCCCCCCCGTTAGAGCCAGCAGCGAGGGCGGCGGGGGGACCCGGGGCGGGGAGGGTCCCGGGGACCGGCACTCACCCAGCTCGTCCTTCCCCAGCGGCACCTCGGCCATGACGGCGGGCATGACGAACGAGAATGTTTTGCGGTTGAAGTAGTACAGCGTGTACCCGACGAACATGGCCGCGAAGATCACGGCCCGGTACCGCCCGTACCCGCCGGCCGCCATCCCGCCGCACTCCTCCGCGGCCAGGCGGGGACCGGACGGGACGGGACGGGACGGGACGGCCGAGGGCCCGGCCCCGCGAGCGGGCGAGGGGACGGCGCGGGCGGAGGGACCGGCGAGCACCACCGGCTCCTGCCGCAGCCCCGGCTCCTCCCCGCCCCGCCCCGCCGGAAGTCCCGCCCCGCCGCTCCCATTGGCCGCCGCGCCCCGCCCGCCCCGCGGCCCCCCCCGCGCCGCCGCGGCCCCGCCGCCCCGGTCCGCCCCCGCGGCAAACAAAGCGAAGCGTTTTTAAGAGAACGTCAGGAAGTGTCTTTTTTATTTTTGGTTGAAGAGGCCAAAAAATGGAGCACGACAGCAGATGCACATTCACGGGCGTCCGCACGAGTCGATCGCAGACTCCACTCGTGTATTGCAGCACCGAGGGGCCAGGAGGCCGCGGCCAAGGACACGGAGCGTCACGATGAAGCCAGGCCGAGGACACAAGATACAGAGGAAGGAGGATAGTTACGATTAACTCTGCCAGTTTGGTTTCTGCCTCACCCCCTACCTCCTCTGCAGTCCGTCACCGGTGGTTGTTCTGCCTACAAGAAGCACTAACACCTTTCTTCTTTCGGGCGCCTTCGCATTCAGCGTTGCCGTTTCCGAGCTTTTCATTTTATAGTAAACTATAAACACAATCTTTTTGTCAAGTCTCAATTCACCGTTTTCAGACTCTGCTACAGAGCAGGGATAGAGGTGGGCTTAACAACAGTCTATGGAAAATAGACACTGTCCGCCTCCCCAATTCCGTTCCACCATCCCACGAATCCAAATGAGAACACAGCTCCCGTCAGCTGAAACCACACAATTTCTTTAAGCTAGGGCCTCGTACGCAAAGACACCACCATCTCAGCTACGTACGCTTCTGCATCAATCCCATTTATCTTCACCAGAGGAGGTGTGGCACAGTTTATGTTCGAAGTTACTTCCTAAAGCTTAAGATGTTTCTCTACTGCTTTTTCTCCACAGAAAAGTCACTTTGGTGACTTCTGTACCAAAAGAGAGACAATTCTTGGTGGGCAAACTGCCACCTTTAAACACGTAAGAAAAACAAAAAACAATTCACTAAGTTAGTAGCGGCAAAATCCCCAGAAAGAAAAAATAAAAATTTACATCTCTATCCCATTTTGTTGTCACTGTTTGTTGTGTTCCATTTACATCATGACTAAACCAGGTCCATTATAAAATCAAGAAAGTAACCATGAAATAAATAGATGTTGACACTAGTGGGATTTCAGGGGTGTTATAACTCATCGTTTTTCCTGCTTTCTCCTCCAGCTTCTGTCTTCTTCTCTTTTTTGGACCCTGCGTAATGAAGTAGACTCAGTTACATACTGCAACAGTTTTTACAGCATACAAAGCAGCGCTCAAAGTCACTGACATGCATTAAGTATTCCACCAAACTCTCAGTCTGTGGTACAGAAGTCAGGGGAATGCTTTGAGGACTGATCCTCGGCACCAAAGAGCTCAAGACATTACTGCTCTCCACCTGCTGAACATTGCTGTCCTCACAACAGGACTGGCAGAGCAGACACACACCTGCACATCATCTCTTTAACAAAGACAGGCTTACAGACTGGCTATAAACTGTCATGACCAAGGCAGGCCGCATAAAGCAGCTGCCAAGGCAGGCAGCAGTGGTACGTTATAACTTCACACTGAACAATGAAAACGTAGGAACAGCGAGGAACCAAAATTTGTGTCTTCCTCTTTACGGAATTAACAATTGCTTCGCTATAGGGGGTTCTACCATTCTCCTACAGCTAAAAAGATGGAAGGAAGCACACGGACAGCTTGCGCTTGTAGCTACCAAGTTCCAGACTGTTAGTCAAACGTTTACCCACCAGAGTCTGATCCAGGCTCATCATCTGTTGCTACTTTCTCAGCTGTAGGCGGTTCCTTGGCTGGACCAATATCCTCAGGTTTGTCTACATTTAAAGCAGAAAGAAACAGCGCAAAAATTAGGGGAGAACACCTAGGTGATTAGGTGCAGGGACATGAGATGACTAGCAGCAAGGTTTACAAACAAGCCAGCTGTGGTGCCTCAGCAGGACTGTGGCAATTCAGTCTCACAGTGGATCTCTGTAACACTCAGAAGCATCACAGAACCGCTCCTGATTTCTCACTGCCTCTGTCTGCCAGGCTTTATGTCCCTAGGAGCTCTGGAGATTGCACAGGTTGCACAGGCAAGTCATCTTTGGAGCTGTGACTATAAGCAGCATCTCTTACTCAGGCCAGAGGAAGTGGCAGGGAACTCTGCTGACAAACAGCAGTCTAGATTTAAAAGGACCACGGCACTCAGAACCTGAGGATCTTAAAGAGTTCAGAAAACCGCAAGTCTTAGTGTCCCAAGAGATTTTTTTTTTTTTTTTCTTTTCCTCCTGGGGTCCACCTAAGCCACCAACCTTTCTCATCAACAGCTCATTCTGTTCCTTGACATAGGCCATGACCCTGAATACTTACTCTGGACACACAGAATGGAATTGATGGCTTATCTTTCTTGCAAGGCAACCAGCCAGACACTTGACTAACCATCCTAGGAAGTTTATAAATACTTTCTGTCCCTTCACAGAAAAAAAAAAAAGAAAACAAACCCAACACCCGAAAAAATGGTGGGGGGAAAAGGACACCACCACACCTAGATTTTCCCCACTGTCTTTGAAAACTAAGAGGAGGATCATTTGATCCTACCGTTAATTACTGTCTTCACTTATTTAGCTGCCTTTCACTCAAGGCAGAGAGCTATGAGTGCATTACACATGGTAATTATATACTAGAAGTTATATACACGCTCCCCACCCGCTCCTTACCTTCTTGTTTCCCCTCCGTGGGAGGGATAGTGTTCTCAGTCTCAGAGGTTGCTGTAGCATTCTTGCCTGAATCGGTTTTTGTGGTGGTGTTCTCCTTTTTGGGTTTGGGTTTTGCAAACTTGGCCTTATTCAGAAGATACTGCACTTCCCTGTCCAGGGCTGCTATCTTTAGCTCTATATCTTTGGACAGCAGGATGGGTTTCTCAGTAGGAGAGAGCTTGTTCTGTTCAGCCACTGTCTCATTTTTCCAGATCTGTGGGATAGGAAAGAAGAGGTGCTTTTCGGATGCTCTTTGGTTCCAGGAACCACTGTACATCAGTATTTCAAAGCCACCACTCCTGGGCCTTCTAATTTACTCAGGATAATGCTGCTCCCTGTTACCTTTCCACCAGCTTCTTTGTTACCCAGACATATGCAAAATGAAGAAACAGAACCCCCAAAACCCAGCATCCACTTTTAAAAACTGCGGCCAGGTTACTGGGCTACACCTCCACTCCTAGAGACAACTGTCCGCCCACAACACAAGAACCATATCCCCCCAAAGCAGTCTGGGGTCAAGCTGGGCATTAGAAAACGCTGAAACACAGAAGAGGTTCGCTGGTGGCTTGGGAACAAGACACACACGCTCTATTCCATGACCTTGAGTCAAAGTACATAACCTGTTACTTCAGACAGGAAATACAACCCAAACTGCCACCCCCGCCCTCCCCCAGAATCATTCGAGCCTTTATTACCGTTGTTTCATTGATGGCTTTTTCCAGCGTACTCAGTTCCACTTCTGTGAATATCTGGTCAGACTCTGGAATCATTCGGGCTCCCCTTAAAGATAAGAAGAAAGTTTATTTCTGTTAAAATAAACAGATTGCACCTTGGCAGCTCAGTGTTTACAGCTCCAGTAATCATAATAACAACTAGCCACTGCACATACCAATTAGTACATTTTACATTTATGTGTGTCTCGCATCTACAGGAAACAGAGTACTAAATCAATCTCTGGATGCTAAGAATGGAATACAGAGCCAGCAAATGCAGCTATCACCAGATCAGAAAAACAGGTTAGACGGAAAGAGCTGAGGCCATAGGATCAAGAGGGAAAAATCCGCTTGCACATGGTTCATACAGCGATGGACACTTCCTGTCCCCCCAGTTTAAACGGAGCTGGCACGCTTCTGTTAGTGAGTTCTGCAGAACTCAGCACTAGCAAGCAGGGTTTTGATCATCTTTTCTTGAGAAGTGCTAGTGACTTCCAGAACACATTTGATCTGGTCATATTCTGCTGGCACCTCTTACATTACCAGCTGCATGACTCTTCTTCCCAACAGCTTGCTCTTACTTGAGAAAGATGGTTGAGTGGTTGAGCAGACTTTCCAGGGCAGCCAGGCGTTCCGGCCACTTCCTCCTTTCCTCGACACGGAAGAAGAGGTTCCTACAAAGCTTTTTCAGCTCTGAAAGCTTGTCTTTCAGCTCCTGCAAATGGGGGAGAGGGAAAAGGAGACAATTAGTTTGCCCACTGTCTAACATTATAAACCTCAGAAGTTAAAACTGCAGTTTTTGTCGTTCTCTCTATCAAATATATTATTTCCATACAGTAAAGAGAGCCACGTGACTAAGCCTGATGTGGAATCAACAGGTTACTGCGGAAGCTGTTGAAGACGCACCCGTGGCTGGAAGAACTTCGTATTTTGTTCTGTGCATAACGCACTGAGGAAGCAAGAAGCTTTCAAGAACCAGATTACAGGATCAAGATGGATCAATACTCTGTCAGCCTGTGTGGTCATTTCCATGTCAGCGATAGCAGACTGGCATCCTGACTACACGCAGCAATACCTTAGTTGTGGCTGCATAGCCCTCCTCCTCCATCCAACTGGATGCCTCGCTAAGCTTTCTGGAAATTTCTTCTCTTTGCTCCTCTGTTGAGACAAACTGATACTCCTCTTGGTAAAGCTTGTCCTGAAAAGAACAAAGCAAGCACTCCCGTCAAATACCACCAAGCGTGGAAGCATAAAACAACCAGGTCGCCCACTTGCAACTGGGCTGGACTGTAAACTCCTGGGGTGCCGCCTGCACTGGCCAGGAGATTCTCATGCAACCCTCCCAAATCTGAGCTCTTGCTCCCAGCATTACCAGGAGCAGGATGGCAACGCACCAGGTATATAGACACACGCGCACACCAGGTCTATGATGGTAAAGCTGCGACAACCATTAATTTCACACACACTTAACATTAGTTGCCTCTTCTGCACAACAGATCTTGAGAAGCTGTAGCTCCTTTACAGCCCGAGTGCAATTGTTCCAAAACACACAGGTAAGTGCACATAAGGGACACCGGAAACCGGTAATGCATTAGCCACGCTGAAGGAAAACATTCATTTTGTGTCAAGGAAACCTCCCAAGTCCAGATGGGCTTGGGAAGCCTGATGGTAGCAGAAAAACTGACTGAAAGGCAAAAGTTGGGCTCTTCAAATCAGCTTCCCCCAGCTCAAACGACTCCCCCGCATTCAGATCAGCCAAGCTGGGTAAGACACTTCTGCCTGCTCTCCAGGAATTCTCATTTCTTTATACCCCTCTCTTACCTGGGTCTCAAAGATGAATGACTCCAAGCTGTTGGCTGATTTTTCTCTTTCCTGTTTCTCTAGATCTCTGACTGTCAAGTCTTGGAGTCTAACGTGCAAAGAGAACAGAAATCAAAGGTAGCAAGTGCCTTTAGACGAGCACCACATCAAATAAATCGGCTTCTGACAACAGCAGTGCTACATGAGCTATCGCTGTTCCAAAGCAATTCACTACCTTTACTTAAAGCTTTAACCTAGCAGAGCCATTTCAAACATACTTTTTCATTGAGCTCTTTAGTTCATCCTCCAGCGGGTCAGGCACATCATTTACATCCACTTCCATGGTGATCTCGTGGACAAGCTTCTGCTTCTTGGGTGCTTTGATCTTCTTCTCCTCCTCTGTTTTGGTAACTGTGCTGTCACTGGAACTTTTGGACAGTTCCTCCTCTTTCGCATTTTCTCTACTTTCTTTGGGATCCTGTAACAAATAAAGTACGTTCTCAGGCAAGGGAACAGATTTGCAGATTTTGCAACTTTTTTCCAAGGCAGGGCACTAACAGGGAAAGAAGAATTCAACTGAGGAAATTCCACTTCTCAGACACTGAAAACACAGTCCCATTCCTTCAGTCTGATGCTCACCTGAGACACTAATTTCTCGCTGCCTTCCTTTTTCTGTGACTCTGCTTTTGGAGGGGCAGTTTCTGCCTGTCCTGGAGACTGCTGTTTCTCTTCTCCCTGCTCTTCACCGGCATCTTCTGCACTACTTCTCTGGTCTTGTTTCTCCCCCTGCTCCTCTTTACCTGTTTCTGCTAGGCTCTCTTCTTCTTCCTGGTCATCACAGGCAAGTAAAGGGGAAACCAACACGGTGTTTTTAATGCAGAAATTCCATGCAAATGTTTCACAGAACAGACAATTCTCTGCTAAAAACATACGGACGAGAACCAGCACTCACAGTGACAGCAGCCATTAGCAAGGGACTGTGCTGAGCTAGAATATTAAGAGTCACTTCAGTGCAGGACACGACTCTGTGACAAGGAGCTTTCGTCTCACTGGAAGGAAACTTAATCACTACTGCTAGCATAACGGCAGCTGTGCCTATATGGCCCAGGAGAAAGCAAGGAGCCTGCTAGACACTTGCACAGACAACACCCAGGCAGAAGCCTATCCATAGAGCACCAGGACAATTTAGAAACGAGAGACTTCCCCAGAAACAAGTCCTGTGACATCAGTCCACCACTGCTGGACTTGAGAGCAAAAGATCACAAGTTTCTTTAAACGCATGCCACATGAAACTCAAGGTGAATATAGCGCTTTCTGAAAATATTTAAAATCCTGACATGCTGCCAGACACCTTTAGCTCTGCTCACGTAAATCGCTGCCTCTTTAGCGGCCACAGCAAGACCCAGGGGCTCCCTCCCGCTAGCAGTCACCCTTGGGGCTCACCTGAACCGAGTCTGTCAGGTTCTCTCCAGTCTCTGGCGTAGGGCCACCACCCCCAAACAGACTTGAGATGGTGTTTCCAAGTTCTGTCGATGGGAGACAAAAAATCCAGAATATTGTGTATCCAAAGGAGGAAGAAAGTCACGTTCAGCGCTCAGTTCTTCCCCTCACAACCATAATGATCACCAGGGGGCTACACACACTCCAGAAAACCATCCTTCCCTGACCTCACTTTGTGGTTTTGCATGCACAGACAAGCGGGGCCTCTACCTCTGCTGGATTATGACCTGAAATTTGTAACTTCCACTAAAAAGCTTCAAGCTTCAACCTGTGGCTGCATTAGCCATCCCTGCCTCTCCCCTTTGCCTCCAAACATGCGGATTTCCAAGTCCTCTCTACAAGGAAGTCTGTGCTCTAAAAAGCTGAGCAGTGTAAAGCAGGGATCAGGGCATCACAACCCAGACAACAAGAAGGGAGAACACTGCAGGGCTGTGGATACAGGGATTCACTTCAGGACAGACCTCCTGAAATTAGCAGCTGTGGCTGAACAGAGGAAACTACTCGTATTTTTCAAGTTGCAATGCATGCCATAGTCACCTTAGGAGCATATGACATTTCAGAGCTGCTGGCAGCACCCAGAAGCCGCTTGCAAAGGCCTTCAGGTATCTGGAGCTGTATACACAATCAGAGGCTATGGCTAACCATTTAATTTCTACGTCCCAAAAACCATGGTGCTTGCTCCACTGAAAGCGATGATATGCTTTAGTTATCCTAGCTACTGTAGGTAAAACGCAACAGCCAGTATGAAAATCAAAGTTCGGTATTTACTTGTCAGCGTTGACTCCTCCTCCAGCTTGTCTTCCACCAAGGTCTCAAACACTGATTCCACCTTGGAGAGGGGAGCACAGAATTAGTTTTAAGCACGGACTGTCAACACCAGAGAGAGGGACAGGACTGGAAAATACTTAGGCTGACAAGCCTCACAACAGGGTGGTGCTTACCCGGTCAAGACTTAGTACTCCGCTCTCATCCATATTGAAGTGAGCTTTGATGCCTTTGGATTCATAATCTGAGTGCTTCTTGAAACTGTCCCCCACTCCCTTTAGCCTCACGGTAGTGAGATTGAGAGAACCAAAAACCCTGATGACACAGAGACAAAAGCAGAGAAAAAAAACTTAACATAACTGTGCTGCAGAACAGCTAACCACTTCTCATGCTCACGTTTGCAGCGATGGACAACCGCACAAAGCAAGGAACCAGCACGGTTCGGTTTGCTAAAGCGCATACGACTCTGAGAACAGATCTGCAAATATGCGCTGGTGGCCAGTCAGACTCACAGGCCTGCCTGCCAATAACATTTTCCAGCTAGACATATTGCACTGCCGTGGAGCTGCCTGCTCAGACGCTTGCCTTGACTCACCGCATGTCATCCTGGTTCAGGAAAGACAGATCTCCATAGTTGACATAGAACTCAAAGTCATCTGTGTAGCGGTTGAAAGTGATAACTTTGCGCTGTGGATAGGGGGCCATGCGCTGGAACAAAATCCTCTTGTTATGCTTTAAACTCTTAGATTTATCCTCCTCCTCAACTTCACGAGTGAACTCCACCTGCATCGCAAACAGAAAATGTGACTCAGCAACTGCAAACTTCCTCTTACGGCACCTTACGTCAGAGGTTTCCGCAGCATTTGGCTGCTCTACCTCACGCAAAAGTTGGGGGACAAGCAAGTATTTCTCAACAGATGTTTCTATACACCTGGCTTCTTGGATAGAGTGCTCCTACAACTTTCTTCTGCCTTCGTTAGATTAGCAGAAAGATCTCCCTAAGTTCCTCACTCAAAGGAATCCGGCAGATCACCTGGAACATTTCTCCCAGCACAGCCCCATTTACCCCAACCTTGCACAAAAAGAAAGCCAAGGGTTACCTGGATAGGAAACACAGCGGCATCCCGAACAACAAAAGGCTTCACCTTAAAGGCTTTGCTCAGAGCAGCTGCCTGGTAGACTGCACCCATAGCAGCAGCCTCATCGGCATTGATGTTCTTGCCCAGTTCTTCTCTATGAAGTGAAAAGCAACAGACGTCAGCTTTGCAGCTGCTGCCACGAACAGCAACTTGTCAATAGGAGACAGACTAGAAGGGGGCCTCACATACTCACTTGCCCACAGCTTTCAGCAAAACCTCCTGCACTTTGGGGACCCGTGTGGCACCGCCAACTAGAATCACCTGGTCAATTCCATCCTAGGGATTGGAAACAGTCACCTTGTCTTGAGAAAGCAATTTTGGAAAGCTAAGTTCAGGGCTTCCTCACGCTCCTTCCCCCGTCACCACGCACCGATGTGGTGCTCTGAGAACACCCACGCTACGTCCTGCCGTCCCAGTGCACCTCAGCGCCCGACAGAGCTCAGACAGGCTAACACAAGCCATGCCGACATGAGGAACCTGGAGTCAGGTCTGCCAAACAGGGACAATGTGACTGCTGCTTCAAGTCACCTGAAATGTGGGACTCTCTTCAAAGTTAGACGGACTACAGTTTAATACCAGAGGAGCCAGCGACTCAGACAGCAAGATGGACCAGAACAGACAGAAACCCGGACTCCAAGAGGTGACTCAGTGTCTTGCATTGAATGCCAGAGCCAAAAGATGCTCAAGAGAGTCCTGACACCCTGGAAAGTGAGCATTTAACAAGGCAGTAAATCTCTCCAAAGGACTGTATCGTGTTTGGTCCAATGGCAGTCCGCAACAGGGCTTCTAAAGGGAGCGCTCAAAGGAGAAGCCTGAACAGCAATAACTCTGTTTCTGGGCCCTTTGAGATAAAACTTCAGAAGAGAGACCAGAACCAGCATCCGAGACAAAAAAAGGAAGGATCACTGTTTCAAACCTCCAGCCCAAGAGTAAAGGTTTTTAAACAAACGCCTCTTCCAAGTCCTTTGTTTCTGGTGCATAGCGCAGGGAGCCATGACAGACTCCTGCTTGACACCGCAGAAAGCAACCTCACTGCAGCAGCAACACCACTCTCTTACACTAGCAGGCATCCGTACCTCTCGGCAGTGCTGATAACACAATCGCCGATGCTTTGATCGTGACACAACAGCAGCTCCCTGCACAGAAACTTCTGCCGCCTTAATGCATTCCTAAACCTACCAGGTTCATCTCTGCGCTGCTCAGAGCCTGCTGCACAGGTCCTGGGACTCGCTGGAACAAGTCGGAGCACAAATCCTCAAATTCTTGCCTTGAGACCTTGGCCTTGAAGTCAATGTCATCTAGTAGCCCCTCAATCTGTCCAGGAAAAAAACCAGCCAGAATGAAATTATTTGTGGAGTATTCTCCAAGCAAAATCTTTGCCTGACTTGCCCAGAGTGCAAAAAGCTCCAGCTTTCTTAACACACCTGGGACCCAACCACACTCATCCAAACCCTGCCATTGCTAAGGTGACAAGAGAATTGAATGTGGATGTAACAGACAACTTCTCTCGATGCAAGTTTATTTACCGAAATTCACACTCTCATCCATTCTGCTCACTTAATCACCAGTGGTACCTGGTGGGCACAAGTTGAGAGGAACCACCAGTGCCACCACCCCTGGAACACCAGGAGCGATGCCCTTCAGCACACCAACACTGCAGAGGGACAGCGTTCCTGCACACCTCTCCATAACCCACCCCACCCTCAGTCCTAAAAAAGCTAGAAGCCCTGTGACAGAAGGTCAGACCTGCGCCATGTGGTCAGCATTCGCGCTCAGGACAGTTTTCAGGCGGTTGGCCTCCTTCAGTAGCTTGGCCATGGCCCGGGGATTCTTTCGGACGTCTTTTGAAGGGTGCTGATCATTAAAGAGTTTCGCCAAATAGTCCCGGAGACGAAGCTCCATCTCTAAACCTCCAAGAGTACGGTCAAACCTGAGCAAAAGAACAGACAGAGATGTAACAACTTAAACTGAGTTGAAATACAAACAAATTTCATGTTATTACTTCACAAATACGCAGAGCAGCAAGTGGTCAAAAGCAGCTGCAGTACTACCAGCTGTGATTGACTGTAAAAGAACAGCAGCTGTTCCAAAAATAACACATTATAATGAAACAAAGAAAAGAAAGATTCACCACCACAGTAGCCTTTGAGCAGGAAAAACTTCATTATACTTATGGTAAAGGCCTTAATGCCAAGCACATCGAACAGCTGAGAAGCCAAAGGATAACTGTCTCAGGTCCCAGGTATTTTCTTGGAAACAGCAGTATAAACGTTTTGGAGTTAAAATTGCTGAGCTGGCAATTCACAGCACCCCCCTCCTTATCTGGCAAACACACTGCATTTTCATTCCTCTCTAAAACAATATTCTGCTTTTTCGAACTGACACGTTCTGCTTCTGTAAGACCATAGGAAATGGTATTACGCTAAAATGGCTTGAGACTATAAAAAAAACCAGCAAGCCTGAAGCAAATTAAGTATACGTGTTTGCCTCCTGGGCTCCTGGAAGTTCTCAGGTACTTTTTGCACAAGAAGGCAACAACAGAATTATTACCAAGTGGAGCGTTCTCACTCCAAACGCTTCCCACTCTGCCATTCAAACTACTGTGCTGAAGCCTCGCTGCAAAATTCCACATTTAGAGGAGACTGTGAAACAAATGGTTTCTTTCCTGAGACCTGTGGGTTTTGTGCAACTCATGTTGAATTCTTACCCAATGCCCTGGATCTGCAATTGAGGTTGTGTTCCCGAGTCCTTAGTTTTCACTGTCTGATACGTAACAATAGTACAAACGGTGCTTCCTGCTCCCATGTCGTAAAACATGATATTCTGAAAAGAAAAGCTGGGACGGTGAAGCAGAAACACCTGGATATCCCCCATGAATAAGGAAAGAACCCACTGCTGTCCGAGCCTGATACAGGCCAAGACTATCCGCTCCCTAGCCTGGCTTTATACCGTAAAGACAGGACTCGTACATTGATCAAACACAGGAGGAGTTCAGGGTCACGCTTGACACAAGTGGACAAGAAACAGGTTTTTTTTAATCCATTTTGTAGATCAGAAAACAACGCTTTGCTCTTTAAAAGTTTCTTCAACCTCAGGAAAATCACGTATTTCAGAGTCAATCTTCCAATACCTTAGAAAATTGCTAGCGTTATTTCCCCCCCCGCCCCGGTTGATGAACAAACACAGGTTTACAAAATGGGAACTCCCAGCCACCTGCCCTCACTCCAGAAGCTTTCTGGCTTCATCATGTATTCACATAGGGTTTCATCTCGTCCTCTTGCTGATGACCGCACAAAACCAGAGAAGATTGGTTTACTAGCAGAGGCCACTTCCTCACAGTTAAGTCCTTTTGATTTTATCTGCAGCACTTTCTCCCCCACATGCAGGCACTTGCACTGGACTCTCCACATCTCTCAACTGCACCTACCTGTGCGGTAGCATTGATGTCTTTCCTCCTAAAAACTCCATAGTTCAACGCTACAGCAGTGTTGTCGTTGATCAGCTGCAGCACCTTCAAGTCGGCCATGCGAGCGGCGTGCAGAACG
Organism: Pelecanus crispus; assembly: GCF_030463565.1. Lineage (NCBI taxonomy): Eukaryota > Metazoa > Chordata > Aves > Pelecaniformes > Pelecanidae > Pelecanus > Pelecanus crispus. Next base: position 8,566,655 of record NC_134661.1, on the reverse strand, counting down.
GCTCTCCTCTCCGCCTGGTTGAAGTAGGCAGGAACAGTGATCACTGCGTCCTTGATGGGCTGCTCTGAAAGAGTTGCAGGGAATGTGTTTTTCCATCAGTGCAGCCACGTGCAAAGACTAGCTGTAACGCAGTGACAGCGGCAAAGCCAGGGAATCCAAGGTAAAGGCTTGTACAGAATGCAGTCCTGAAGCAGCATCAGCAGCCAGGCTCATTAGGGATGAATCTCTCTGTGTGCTGCTGAAACCAAGCACACTTTGCAGATTCTCGCAAAGCCACATGTCTACTGATCTCTCTCTTTCACACATTAGGATACTCTCAAGTGCTCAACCTGAAAACTCAGGTTTCAACAAACGTTATCTTCACAGAGGCTTACTTCATCACTGGATTATGCTCAGCCTCCAGAGTAAAAAGTGTTTGGGCTGACCTTAATATTACTAACCAAACAACACACAGCCTCCTAGTAATGATGCAAGTCAAACACACCAAGGAAATTCACCCACTTTTCATTACTGTGGTATTTCACTATAGCAATACGGCATGGAAAATGTATGACAGACTCTTATCTGTTAAGAAGTTTCACAATAGAGGGCAGTTCTTGCTCTTTAATTGTAGTTCAGCTCCAGCAGCAAGTCTCCATCCAGACCAGTTACAACACAGACTTCAACAGAGCTGTTTCCATTTTTCCCGGTGGTTACCTACTAACCTGCCTCTGCTCTACTCACACACATGAGCGAGAAAACACTTCACTCTTTCTCCAGAGATTGCCAGTAAGGCTCCTTCACTGCAAGGTTGGGTGGGATCTGGGGTGCCTGCCCCCAAGAATAGGATTAAGCCTCCACACTTGCATCGTATTAGAAACAAATGACAACTTGATAGCTGCTAAGTCTTGTTTACAGCCTACAGCTGAAGAAACCCAACATTCTGTTTCTAAAAAGCCGTGGGTTTCAAACACCTTCAGTCTCTACTCAAATCCTCTAATATACACACACGCAGATAGTGTAAGAAACAGCTAAATCCTTCCAACCTGCAAATTCCTCAGCCAGCCCACGTGAATAGTTCAGGATCATCCCCAGCATCTCCTCTGGAGAATACTGCATCGTTCTACAAGAAACAGACAGGACAGAAAATTACAGCAACAAGAGTCAGCTGTAGAAGTCTGGCAGCCAAAGTCCCACCCACAAGGAACCCAGCAGCAGCCACTTACTGGGACAGCTTGAAGACAACCGTCTGCCTTTTCTCATCCTTCACCAGTTCGTGCTCTGGGAATCGGGACCGGTACAGCGCCACGTGGGGGTTATCGATACGCTTACCCAGCAGATCCTGAAAGTATCTGAATGCCACCTTGGGGGTCCTTATGGACTGCGGAAAGAAAAAGCACATCACCCAGCTGTATTTCTTCGACTTGGCTGTTGTCAAACAAACCTCTCCTGAGCTATGCGGTGAACGGCTCTTGTTATGACAGTTTGGAGCACAAGACCAGTACACAAAGAGCCAGCACAGAGAGCCAGTAACGCACCAAGGAGACGAGAAGTACAGGAGAAGAAATAACACTTCCTAGCTTGGACATTTATTATGAAGGATCCAGCAGTGGGAACATAATATTCTGCATACAGGAACTGCAATGGGAACACATATTCTGCGTGCAGGAACTGCAGTGGGTGCGACAGACGGGTGACAAGAGCTCTTACCATTCCTAGTGCACTATCACCAAAGAGACGCTCGTTCTCCTTCAAAGAAACAGCCACAGGGGTTTTCCTTCGTGACTCCCTGTGCAGAAAGAGAGGAATAAACCAGTCAAAACAGAGGAACGTTCAATACAGAGTCCCCAGTGAAGAAGGGTGTTGTTTCCATTTCAGAAAGACTAAGGGGCAATGCTCAGATACCACCTACAGAGAGGAAGGCCAGCCTCAGTTCATCTGAAGGGCTGCAATAGCAGCACCTCCCCTCAGAGCTTTCACATCTCCTGACATTCCTCATGACACAGACAAGTAACATGCTTTGCCAAAACACAGACAGACATCTTTCAAATTCACAGTCGAAGTTGTGGCAGGCAGATTATTGTTTTCCCATAACGGAAGAGAACTTCACAAGAGGGGACTCGTTTCTGCTCCGATTCATGCATTGGCACACCAAGGTAAGTACTTCACTACGGTAACTAGGAAATGGCTTAAAATTGTCCACTAAGCTCAGTGCTACCCACTTCCACAACACATTATCACTTCTGTAACATAAGGCTACAACAAAATGACTGGTCACAAAGAAGAAAGGCTCACAAATAGCTTTCTGGAATGTGCTGCTTTGTACTTAGACAAGACTTGCTTTATTTCTGCTTTCCTCCACCAGCGAGCAAGGCGAGACAGTTCCCTCGTTCTATCAATGACTGCCAAGTTTCAGGGAGCTGGGTGAAGCATCCATTTATTATCATCTCTCAGTCTAGACTCCAGAAAATGAAGCTGTTCCTGACCGTATGTCCTCTCCCAACCGCAGATTTTTCATTCAGTGTCTGGGGGACGGGCTGCAGCAACAGCAGCCAAGTGAAAGGGGAGCTTTATTTGCTTCACAAATGAGCATGGGTTCCAAACAGCTGCAGCAAAACAAACCCGCCTCTGGGTTCCCCAACAGGGAATTGAAAAGCGGGCTTCTTAACTGGACAGGCAAGAACACAATGCTATGCCCTTTCGCGTTTGAACCGCAACGTATCCTTAATCACGCAGGCTTTCAGTTCCTTGTTTAAAAGGCCCCCAAAGTGGAATGAAGCACCCCTAAGGTAAGGTTAAAAAATGCCCTGAACGATAGCCACAGGCCGCTCACCTGCGGCAGGAAGCAAGTCAGAAAATCCCGAATTAGAGGATGGGCCCGTCCCCCTTGCAACAGGGGGACGGCATTCACTGACCCCTCATTACCCTAAATCATTGCCTCCTTGCAGCATTTACAATGACATTACGAACCGCAACAAAACAGCCGAGACCACCCCCCACGTTATGTCTCCGGTATCGGTATCGGGACAGGCTTATGGAACGGCTGCTTACTTGTTCAAGACGATCTCCATCGGCACCCCGGGCTTCACGATGGCGATCTTCATCGACTCGCTACCAACGTCCACCGACATCACCGCCACGGGCTCTGCAGCACGTCAGGGAAAAAAAAAAAAAAAAAACAACCCAAAAAAACTCTCCTGTAAGAAACTACGTAGTGACAGCCCAAACTTCTTCCCAGTACCGAGCGGCCTGGGGCGGGGAATAAAGCCGTCCGGAGAGGACGATGCCGACGCGCCGCGGGGCAGCCGGCCGCTCGCCACCCCCCAGGCCTTCCGCGAGAGGCGCCGGCACACCCGCTCTCGCACGGCGAGCGGAGGGCCCGGGACCCCGCCGCCGCCACCGGCCCCGCGCCGCACGTACCGGTACCGGGCGGGCAGCAGCAGAGGAGAAGCAGCCAGGCCCAGGTCAGCACCCAGCCGAGCACCCTCGCCATGCTCGCCACCGGCCCGTCCTCTCGGGCCCGGCCCGGCCCGGCACGCGCTGCTCTGCGGCGGCGGCCCCGGCGTCTCGCGCAACCCCCGGCCCGGACGCGGCGCCAGCTTATTGGCGCGGCCGCCAAGCGCCGGGCCCCCCGTGCGCCAATCCCGGCGGCCCGCGCCCCCCCATTGGTCCACGTCGGGGGAAGCCGGAAGCGGGCACGACGGGAGCTTCGGTCCCATTGGACGGGAACGACGGGGCGGGGCAACGGGAGGGGCGTGCGTGGTGGCGTCATACGTACGCGTGCGCGCGCAGCCGCAGGGCAACAGCGCCACGTGCGGCCCATTTGTTAGACGCGCGCGCCACCTGGCGGCTGAAAGGCGCGTTGCCGCCAACCGGCCCCGCCCATGACCACGCCCTCTCCCCGCCAGGACCACGCCCCCTTCCCCTGACCACGCCCCTTCCCCAGTCCCCGAGGGGCGTGCGTGATGGCGTCATACGTGTGCGTGTACACCCGCGCGGCAACGGAGCCACGTGCGGCCCGCCTCCTTAGCGGGCGTGCCACCTGGCGGCTGGGAGGAGCCGCGCCACAGCCCTGCCCCGCCCCTTCCCCGGCCCCGCCGCTAAGCCGGGTCCTGGCCCCGCCTCTGCCCCTTCCCCGGGCCCCGCTCCGCCGCTTCCCGGGGCCCCGCCTCTGCCCCGAGCCCCGATCCGCCGCTTCCACGGCCTCGGGCTGCGCCCCTCCCCCGGGGCCTAGCACCGCCTCTGCACTGGGCTCTGCCCCTTCTCCGCCCCTGCCCCTTCCCCAGCACGGCACCGCCCCTGGCCCCGCCCCGGCTCTGCCCCGCCTCTGGCCCCGCCCCTGCCCCGTCCTGGCCCCGCCCCTGCCCTGGGCTCCGCCTCTGCCCGGTCCTCGGCCCCGCCCCTGCTTCTGCCCCGCCCCCACCCCTGCCCCGGGCCCTGCCCCTTTCCTGGGCGCTCTGACACTTACAGAAGCGTTTAGGTTGGAAAGGCCCTTTAAGATCATCCAGTCCAACCATTAACCTAACGCTGCCAAGACTACCATTAAACCACTTAAGGGAAGAGTAATAATTGATTTCATGTTTCCTAGCTTGATGACTGGATTTTTTTTTTTTTTTTTTTTTTTTTTTTAACTTGAAAGCAAAAACTAGGAATCATTAAGGCTGGAAAGGGTCTCTAAGCTCATCAGTCCAACCATCAACCCACCACCACGCCGGTCCATCTCTGCCCGGGGCCCCGCCTCTGCCCCGAGCCTCGCTCCGCCGCTTCCAGGAGCCTCAACCCTTCCCCGGCCTTCATCCCTGCCTCACTCCCCATCCAACAACATCTCTCACACACACACACACACATCCCCCGGATTAGCCGAACCCCGCCTCTGCCTCAGGCACCGCCCCTGCCCCGGACCGACCCCGCCGCTTCCCGGGGCCCCGCCCCTGCCCCGAGCCGCGCTCTGCCGCTTCCTCGAGCCCCGATCCTGCCCCGTGCCCCATCCCGGCCCCACCGCTTCCCCGGGTCCCACCTCTGCACCGTGCCCCCCACCCCCCCCTTCCAGGGACACGCCTCTGCCTCACTCTCCGCTCCGCCCCTTCCCCGGGCTCCGCCTCTGTCCCGGGCCCCGCCCCTGCACCAGCCCCTGGCCCCGCCCCTTCCCCGGGCTCCGCCTCTGTCCCGGGCCCCGCCCCTGCACCAGCCCCTGGCCCCGCCTCTTCCCCGGGCTCCGCCTCTGTCCCGGGCCCCGCCCCTGCACCAGCCCCTGGCCCCGCCCCCTCCCTGGGCTCCGCCTCTGTCCCGGGCCCCGCCCCTGCACCGGCCCCTGGCCCCGCCCCTTCCCCGGGCTCCGCCTCTGTCCCGGGCCCCACCCCTGCACCGGCCCCGGGCCCCGCCCCTTCCCCGGGCTCCGCCTCTGTCCCGGGCCCCGCCCCTGCACCAGCCCCTGGCCCCGCCCCTTCCCTGGGCTCCGCCTCTGTCCCGGGCCCCGCCCCTGCACCAGCCCCTGGCCCCGCCCCTTCCCTGGGCTCCGCCTCTGTCCCGGGCCCCGCCCCTGCACCAGTTCCTGGCCCTGCCCATTGGCCCGGACCCGCCTCTGCCCCCGCTCCTGGCCCCACCCCTTCCCCAGGCCCCGCCCCTGCACCGACCCTTGACCCCGCCTCTGTCCCTTCCCCGGGCCCCGCTCCACCACTTCCTGGGGCCCCGCCTCTCCCGGGGCCCCGATCCGCCGCTTCCACGAGCCCCGACCCTGCCCCGGGCTCCAGTCTGCCCCTTCCCCGCGTCCCGTCCCTGCCCCGCCGCTTCCCGACCCCGCTTCTGTCCCTGTTCCTGGCCCCACCCCTGGCCCCCGGGCCCCGCCCCTGCGCCCGCCCGAGCTCCGCCCCTTCCCCGGGCCCCGCCCCTGCCTCACTCTCCGCTCCGCCCCTGGCCTCGCCCCTGCCCCAACTCGGCTCCGCCCCTGCGCAGGGCCCCGCCTCTGCCTCGGGTCCTGGCCCCGCCCATTCCCCGCCCCTTCGGCCCCGCCCCTTCCCCGGGCCCCGCCCCTCCCCGGCCCCCGCAGCAGCGCCTACGGGCACGGGTCTGACCCCCAGCCCCTCCCGGCCGCACAAAGCTCCGGCACCAGCAGCTCTTTGGCAGCTTTTTACGTTTCAGCACTTTGATGATACGTTTCCAATAAATTTTGTTTTTAAAAAGTCAGCGTTAAAAAAAAAAAAAAAAAAACCACCAAAAAAAAACCAAACACCACCAAAAACCCCAAACTCCAATGGCTGAGCAGGCGCTGCTCGGTGCCGCATGGCGCGCAGGGCACGGTGCGGCTCCACCGCCTTGGCGCGGGACGCAGCAGCGAGCGCGGCCCATCCCGGGAGAGCCGCGCTGCTGGGGCTGCTCAGGAGTCCGTCAAGCTGGTGGCCCTGGGGTGCGCAGCACCCCCTCCCCCCCTCAGTTCATGAACTGGGTGTACCCCTCTGCCCCGGTGACGATGACGTCCATCCAGATGCGCATGGCCTCAGCCGAGGGGGCCACCATGTAGTAGAGGCGGTCGTGGGTCTTGACGCAGAAGGTGAGCGCCGGGTTGGGGCTCTGGGGAGGGAAGCGGGACAGGGTCAGGGCTCTGGTCCCCTTGAGCAGCGGCGTGCTCCCCTTTGCCCCCTGCAAAGCTCAGCACCAGGGCCCGCTGTCGGCACCCCAAGGAGCTGGCACCATTAGGGACCACGCTGGGGGCATCCCCAGCATGAGCTGCCCCGCTGCCTCCTGCCTGCGCGGCCGAAGGTGATGCAGGGAGGGACAGACGGCGATGGTGGGTGGTCCCGGCAGGCACCAAGGCAGCGGCAGCACCCGCCGCTCACCTTTGCCGCGCTGCGGAGGTGGTCGTAGTAAACCTCTTCGATGGCTTGGAAGTAGATGACGCCCTTCAGCTTCGTCTCATGTTTATCTGCCCGAGAGAAGGAACCTGTGTCGACCGCGGCGCTGCGGGCGATGGCACGGGGAGGGGGCAATGGCACGGGGCCGCACAAGGACTCACCCACGTAGTAGGAGAGGGTGCGCTTCATGCGGTCAAAGACGAACCAGCGCTTCTTCCAAGACTTGATCTTGCCGCCCATCTTGACCAGGTAGCCCTTGCACATCTTCTCTGTCAGGATGATGTGGTAGCAGGTGTCCACGCTGTGGCCCGAGGACTCAATGTGCAACCGCAGGTCAAAATCCTCCTTCCGGATGGGGAGGTACCGCGTCAGGGGACGAGCCTGGAAAAGCAACACAGCCCTGCAGAGCCCGCCGGCAGCGGCGAGAGCCGCGTCTCCCCACCGGGACCCCGGGACACTGGCGAGGAGCTGGATCTGCCTGGCCGGCCGGGCTGGGAAAGGGGACCCTGTGCCGGAGGGTGCAGCCCGCCCCGCACCTGCGAGAAGTGCTTCTCCCGCATCTTGACCTCCTTCTCCACCAGCTTCTGCCGCCGCGCGGTCTCGTCCTGCAGCCGGCGTTCCAGCTGCTCCCGGCGCCGGCGCTCGTCCTCCAGCGCCTGCCGCCGCAGCTCCATCTCCCGCTCCTGCTGGCACACGCAGGTGCTCAGCCCCGGGGATCGGGGACTCGCTCCCCAGCGAGCCGTGACGCCGGTGCCCCCACTCACCCGGGACTCCATCAGCCGCGACTTCTCCGCCTGTGCCTCCTTCAGCATCTTCTCCATCTCCTCGATCTTCCCCGCCTCCATCCCACTGGCACTGCAAGACAGCCGCAGCTGCCATCCCAGCGGGAAGGAGCTCGAGCCCGTGGCATGGCCCGCGGAGCTGGCTGTGCCTCTGGCCACGGGAGCTGGCCCTGGGGTTACCTGGAGATGTTGTCGGGCGAGCAGGCAGAGTTGTTGCCGGTGGAGATGCTGGTCTCCATGCTGTCTGAGCTCTCCAGGCTGAGGGTGTCGTACGCGTGGTCCAGCTCCTCAGCCCGGGGCCCGACACCGTGGGGACGGTGGTGGTGGAGGATGGAGTGATGCACGAGTGGGGGGAAGGCGGCAGGGAAGGGGGGCTGCCCGTGCAGAGCTTCCCACTGGGACTGAGCCTCAGCGGCCGCTTTCTGCTTCAGCTCCGCCAGCCGCCGCTTCTGCTCCTCGATCACCTGCTGACCTGCGCCGCGGGAAGAAGATGACGATGACTGAGCATGCCGCGCTCAGAGCCATGCCACGGCGGGCCAGGGGACGGCACGGGCAGAAGACACTGCAGGCGCTGCTGGAGCCGGGGAGGGATGGTGGGAGCCGCTGTCACAACTCCCTGGCGAGCACGGCAAGCAGCATCCACCCGGGCAGAAGGAGGGGGCCTGAGCAGCCAAGGGGGGCACATGCGCCAGGCTGGCAGGAGCAGGCTGGGCAAAGCATTAGTGGGTTATGGATGCACAGGGTTGTCCCTGAGCGGACGCCGAGAGGCACCCGGGGTCCTGGGCTGGTCATGCCCCTCCTATGCATGACGGAAGGTGCCAGCAAACAGCCATGCCGCTGCGTCCGGGCTGCTCTAGGCAGTCCAAGCGGCCCCACGTCTCTACCTGGTAGATCGCCCGGCTGCAAGGGCTCTGCTGGGAGTGGCTCAGCTGGAGACACGCCGTCGGGCAGAGGGGTTGGGAGGGAGAGAGGGGGGGAAAGCGAGAGACCGTGAGAGAGGCACTGCGTCCTGCCGGAGCACCACCTCGGCCGGGCTCCTTTCTCCATCGCCCAAGTGGCAGCGGGGGAAGCGTCACCCAAAGTCCCGCCACCCTGCAGCGCTGGGGCACGGAGCTGGAGCTTACCCTTCTGCTGCAGGGCCAGCTGGCGCTTGGTCTCGATGTCCTGCAGCGTGGCTGCCAGGTTGCGGGGCAGGCTGCTGGCCGGGCTCGGGGGGCCCTGGGCAGGACGGCAAGCGGTCAGCTGCGGGGATGGGGATGGGGGCTGGCACCGGGCACGTGGGAGACGTGGCCGGGGTGGCCAGGGCTGTGTGATGCCCGGCTCCCGCCGACAGCCGTACCTTGGGCGAGGGGCTGCGACCCAGCACGGAGAGGTTGAGCTGTGAGGACGAGGGGGTCACGCTCTTCATCCGAGGGGTGAGGGCACCAGTGTCACTCTCCGTTTTGGCACGATAGACCTGGGCACACAGACGTAGAGGTAAGAGGGGCACGGAGGGCTGCAAAAGTTCCCCCTGGACTGATGGCTCGGCCGTCGGCAGGGCTGAGCGTCCCCTCCCCAGACCCTGCCCCCATGTCGGTGCTGTCTTGGCAGGGGTGCAGGCAAGAGGAGGCAGTGGCTGCCTGCCCCAGGCGTGCTGCCCGCTGCGGGTCTGCTCTGCCCCTGCCCACTGCGGCAGCCGGTGCCTGGCAGCACCCAGGGTGTGGAGCCGGCAGGAGCATCCCGGCACTGCCTGGCTCCCGCCACAGCCGGCAGCACCAAAGCCTGAGCCCCAGCAGCAGGGAGCTGGGATTACCTGGAGAGGTTTGTGAGAGGAGTGAGCTTTAGCTGGAAGCGGAGGAGGGGAAGAAGGAGGAGAGACAGAGGAGGAGGAGGTCTCAAAGCCAGCCATGACCTCCTGGTACCACTTCTCTAAATCAAGAGCCGGGAGCCACACGGGGCCCCCCGGCAGCTGCTGCTCCATCTGGAGAGAGACGCCGTGTGAGGAAGGAGGGAGGGCGAAATGCAGTGAGACGGACAGACGCACAGAGATAGAGAGGTCGGAGCATCCCTGCCTGTGCCTTCACCACCCCCCCAGAACGGGACCTGCAGCCCCCCGGGGGACCCAGGCACTGCCTGGCTGAGTCCCGGCAGCTCCGGGACCCCCTTGCTGCTCACGGGGCCGGTGAGAGCCGATGCAAGCGCCGGGAGGGCACAGAGACCCCTTGCCCTGCGCCGGGCAGGCTGCCGCTCGGCCTCATCTGCAGCTTACCCCTTCCCGTGCATCCCCATCACCTCCCAGGGAGAACACGGGGAAGGAGGGAGGGAAATGGGGCACGAACCTCTGCAGAGATGGAGGGAGAAGAGAGAGACGGAAGAGGAGGAGGAGCAGCGCAGCCTGAGGATGAAGGAGCCGGAGGGGCGCAGCCCAGGCAGGAAGCAGCAGGGGCATGGAGGCCGCCCAGGATGCCCGAGAGCTGCTCAACGGTCACGTACTGGGCAGAGAAAAGCAGATTAAACTGGGAGAAGAGGCTCTGAGCAAGGGTAGGCAAGCACAGGGGAACAAGCAAGCGGCTCCAGCCCCCCAAAAAGAGGGTGCCGTGCCCCCAGGAGGAAGGGCAGCTGGTGCTGCCCGCCGTCCAGGGTGCTGGGCACCGGGTCAGGTCCCCACCTGCTCTGCGTCCTCCTCGCCCGGGACCAGTGGCCAGGACTGGGTCCAACAGGCACAGGGCCGCCCTCCTGGCCCGCTGGGCACCCGCTCTGCTCCCCAGCCCCGCTGCTGCCGCCCCAGAGAGCAAAGCCCGTCTGGAGCAGGCAAGAAGCGCTCCCCGGCAAGGAGACCGGGCGGCTCCAGCCTCTGCTCCCTGCTCAGCTGCAGCTGGACAAATCCCCCAGCCCAAGAGAGAGGTGGGCTCCGAGCACCAAGGCACACGGGGAGGCCACGTGGTCTGCAGCATCCTCGCTGCCCGGGATGCGGCGGGCAACCCAAGGGAGCAAACCCGAGCATGCTCTGGAGCGGGTACCTCGTCGGCTGCGGGAGGTACAGCAAGCAAGATAGAGCGCTGAGCGGCAGCAGAGGCAGCAGCAGAAGCTTTAGTGTCCGGGCTGGGGCCGTGCGCATTGCTGCAGAACCTGAAAACGTCAGACAGCCTCATGTACTCCTAGAAATCCATGGCGGAGGAGAAGGAGGAGAGTTAGACCCATGCGCTGGCATCACGGCGCCGACTGCAAAGCGGGAGCAAATCTCCCCGCCGCGCGTGCCCCACCGCCGCCTGCCCAGCCCTTCCCTGCCTCGCTGCCCTCCCTGCCTGTGGCTGCCTCGGTGCGCAGCACCACGTGGGGAGCCGGGGGGCTGAGCTGGGCGTCCCGGCACGCCGCCTCGCTCCTGCCTCAGCCACAGCTTTGCTGAGTGCAGGCTGGGGACAGAGGGCTGCAGCCTGCCTTGCCAAGGCCCCAGGCACCTTCAGCCATTCCATCGCCCAGATCTCGGGGTCCACCAGGGTCCCCGGGCACCAGCCCTCCCTGGTGCAACAGCACCGGCTGAGGCATCTCAAGCTGCTCCGAGACAGCTTAAAATCCACTTCCTCACCCTTTCTGAACCAAACATGCTAAAGCCGGGGTTTTGCTCTTTTTTGGGGGGAGGCCAGGCTAGCAGGACCCTAAAGGATGCTGTCAGGAGGTGCCCAGCCAGCAGGTAAGCGGCGGGCAAGGGGGAAGCGCAGGGATGCCCATGCCACACGGCAACGCGCCGGGGTTAAAACTGAGGGTGGCAGCGGGAGCCGGGATGCCCGGCGGGCTCAGAAGAGCACCTGAAATCGGGGCGTTAATGAGCACAGCCGCCAGAGAGCTAAATGAGAAATGCCCCAGCCGTGCCACCTCAGCGTGCTGCTGCGGGGATGCCCTGCTGCCCGAAGGTGACGTTAGTCCGCGTAAGGGGTCCGGCAGCGGCTGGGCCAAGGAGGGGGCAAGCGAGCAAGCACGTGCAGTTAGTCCCGTTACCTCTTGTGCCTTGGGGTAGGAGCGGGCGGCAGGAGAAGCTAAGGAGGCAGCTGCTGCTGGCAGGGGGCTCAGGGGCTTAGTTCCCTCCAACAGCTCATAAGGCTCTGAGATATGGAGGGTCTCCTGTTGGAGGGTAAAGATCATGTAGGCGAGGTGGGCACGGGCAGCAAGGTGGCAGCAGTGGGAGCCCTGCTGCAGGCAGGAGTGAGGGGACTCTGCCATCCTGCCCCTGTCCCCAGCACCTCGGTCCCCGAGGGCACCCTCTGGCTCCCCGCTCAGAGCCACGAGCAGGGCAACGGGGCGACCTGCTCCCACCTAAAAGACTTTGGACATGAATTGGAAGGAGCCCCCCGTACCAGCACCATGACAGCCCCACGCTTGCTCTCCGGCAAGGACAGGACCCCAGGTAGTGCCTGCCCTGGGCCCTTCCCTCATGGGCACTCGCAGCCCTTGCCAAGCCGCCAGCTAAAAGCCTGGACTGCGCTGGGGCTCCGGCTGCTCCCAAGCCCGGCTCTGTTAAGTTTTGTCTCCCTCCCTCCCACCCTGGCAATGGCCCCTGCAGCCCGCGGAGAGGCTCTGAGTGGCCGGGAGTACCCGGCTCCAGCCATACGGCACTTGGGAGCACAGGAGCCACTGCAGAACAGAGCCTGCAGTGCACCAGGCTTGTTCCAGCTGATAGCGGCTGGGGGTGGCAGGAGAGCAGCCCTGGGGGCCGTAACCCCCTCTCCCCACTTACCTCTCTGAGAGCTGAGGACATTTTGGGAAAGCTCCTGCCGCCCGTGACGAGCTGGTATCGCCTCTCCAGAGACACAAGCTTCTCCTTCTCCTGAGCACGGGGCAACAGCGAGAGCAGAAGCAGATGAAGGTTACTGGCAGCCTGTGGCCAGTCTCCCCCAGGCTCACCCCGACTGTCAGCACCTTGGCAAGAGCCGGCGCAATCTCATCCCCTGCCTCAGGCACCCCCAGGGTCAGGGAGCGCATGCCGACCCCCCCAGTCGCAGCATTACCTTCTGCAGGAGCTGCAGGACACCGTTCCTCTCCCTGGTCAGGCGCTCAGCCTCCTGGGAGCTCTGCAGCCGGATCTGGGCAGCCTGGGCGTCCAGAGCAGCCACCCGCTCCTGGGGAGCAGGCAGTGGGGATGAGCTGGCCACCGGCGAGCCACGGGGCTCAGCCGGGGCTGCAGCCCAGCCGCACCAGACCTGCCACCCCCCTCTGCCCCTACCTTCCTGCGGGCGATGCTGCGGTGGCACTCGGCCCGGCTCTGCAGGAGCTGCTGGCCCCGCACCTCGCGCTCCTCCTCGAGGCGGCTCTCCCGCTCCAGCTGCTGGAACTCCAGGTCCTCAAACAGCTTGGCCTCCGTCTCCAGCGCCTCCGCCTCCTTCGGACACACAAGGGCACGGCGGATCACTCCCTCTGGACAGGCACCTCCGCATCCCGCGGGCAGGTCTCCCGCAGTGAAACCTCCTGCCGTGCCCCCACGTCCCACTGGTGCTGGCTGAGAACGGGAACCCGTGGCAAAGCCTGTCCCCGGCGCCCTGTGCGGACAAGCAGGCAGCTTTCCCTCCTGCTCGGCGCCAGTGACAAGGGAGACACCGGCAACATCTGCCCAGCTGGAGAAGGTGATGGATGCACCAGGCACCGGCCAGGTCACAGCTGTCACCCCCAGCGAGACGAGATGCTTGCCATGGCCGGGGGCTTCACCCAGCCCTCGCAGAGTAGCTTGCCCACGCTGAACAGCGTCCCGGACGGCGCTGTGCCCTGCTGGGTGCCAAAACGCCACGCGCCGGCATAACCGCCGGCAGGCATCCCTGCATCACCAAGCCGATGGGCGGCAGAGCCCCCACGGACGAGCACCGTGCCAGGCAGACGCCTGCGTGCCCTCCCAGCCTTCAAGCACCGACAGCGCACGGCAGCACTTGGCTCAGGCTCTGCCGCTGCCATCCCGGCAGCAATTGCACCGCACGGGGACGCGTTTCACCCTGCTCCGGGAGCAAGGCAGCCGTCACTTTTGTGGCACGGCACGGCACCACCAGCGTGGTGGCTACCGGGAGCTCCATGCACTGTAACCACCTCGTTGCCGTCTCTGCCCATCGCATGCCGGGACCCGCACCCAACACGGGGGTGCCTGCCCCAAGGAGGCTGCAGCAAGGTGGGTTTATCTGCACAGTGAGGGCTGGCCAGGCACTGGCCACGGGCTGGGGAAGGTCAGCCACCACCGGAAAATACCAGATAAAGGGAAAAAAATGCTGCGGACCGACAGTAACGTAAACCGACGGCACCATGTAAACAAACGCCCATGGGAAATAGCTGGAACTGGACACAGGAGGACCCGGCAGTCCCCGAGGCTCCCCAGCCTGCCCTCCTCCGCAGGGCAGGATCCGTGCTCGTGCCCTGCCCGGTGCAGGGGAGCACGGCGGCTCTGCGGCGGGAGGCGGCCCCGCGCTCTGACGAGCCAGCACCGCGCCCCGGGCCCGGGCGAGCGGCAAGCTTACCAGGACGGCGGTGCCCGGCGCCAGCCGCCTCCAGCCCAGGTGCGACGCTCCCAGTGCAGCCCCGGCTGGCGGGGAAGAGCTGGCCTAAGCTGGAGCGGAGGGAGGTGGGCCATGGTCCGGGAGGGGTTGGGGAGAGACACTGACCCTTCGCATCTGCTCCCGCAACTGCTCCCGCATTGACTCGGGGCACTTATCAAGGTGGCTCTTCGACTCATGGTAAAGCGCCCGGAGTTGCTCTAGCTCCTTCCTTTCAGCATCAACCTTTGCCCTTTCCTGAATCAGGGGGAGAACGAGACAAAACAAAAAAAAAAGAAAAGGGGAAAAAAAAAAAGAAAAGAAAAGAAAAGAAAAAAAGAAACGGGGAAAAAAAAAAAGGAAAGGAAAAAAAAGAGAGAGAGAGAGAAAAAACACACTTCTCAAATCCGCGCCATGCAGAAGCTGCAGTGTTAGAGAGGGGCTCAGCTGGAGAAAGAGGGGTCTTGTGGGGAGGAGCATCACGGCATCTGCGGATGGGTTGAGAGAACAACAGCCATGGGGACCTGGGCTGGGCGGTGTTAGAGGGGTTACGGCCAGCCCTCGACTTCAGCCTCTCATTTCCATGCTGAAAACCCACTTACGGGCAGCGAAAAGATCGATGCTTACAGCATGGATAAAGTCATCCCAATCCTGCAAACAGCTGCACCATGCGTGCCTTCTGAACAACCGCTAACTAGCTTTGTTAATTGATGCTCGCCATCCGGGACGCTGCCAATTAAGCACAGCAGGTCCTGCATGCAGGCTGAGGGACCACGGACCACCCCTCTCCATCGGAAGGAGAGGGCTGCCTGTGGGACGGCAATGCAAACAGGAGACTGAGGTCCAACCCTGCTGCCGGGGCTGCGCCGAGTTAGCGGCAGAGCAGACCCTCACTCCTGGCCCTGGGAGAAGGGGAAAGCGTCCCCAACCCTCCCTCCCATGGCTGCAGGAGCAGCACGACGGAGGCCGGCGACACAGGGCTGGCAAAGGGGATCACCTCCCGCAGGTCTGGCAGCCCCATATGGGGGCTAGGCGTTGGGAAATGCACGCTGCAAGAAACCCCGCTCCATGCTGCGGCAGCGCAGAGACAGGGGGACCCATGCAAAGGGACACGGGGGGACGCACTGGGGGGGAGACAGGGCTGGCACAGATGGGCGCCCTGGGACAGGGGCTGTAGGGTACCCAGGCAGCTCCTGGGCATGCAGAGAAGTCAGAGGCGACAGCAGACTTCGGAGCAGGCACCATTAGTGCAATTAGTGCAGGCTGGTTAGGAAAGCGGGTGGTTAGGACAGCAGAGAGACTGGGAGGGGGATTTCCCTGTGCTCCTCTCCTGCCTCTGCACGAGGCTGCCCCTGCCTAGAGAAGACACCTGCAAAGGGCTGGAAGACCCAAACCAGAACAAAAACCCCAAACGCCATTGGGACGCAGCTGGCAGGCGCAGATGGCAGCTCTGCCCGGCCACGGGCAACCAAACAGCATGGGCACCTCTGGCCACGGGGCCAGCCAGACCCCCAGGCACGCTGGCACTGCATCGTGGTGGCACAGAGCCGCTGGCAAGACGCAGGCATAGGCTGCACGGGGATGCCGGCCTCAGACCGTGGGGAGCCAGGTCCTGGCGGCTCACCCAGGGCCGTGCCACGCTGCCTGCAAGGCTGCAGGATGGCCGGCAACCAGCATCCGGGACGAGCGTGCCACGCACGCAGCGGCATGGCTGCCTTTGGGCACAGCTGGCAGATCACGGCAGCAACTGCACCAAAGACGATGCCAGGGGAAGGGGGCCACAACCTCTCTTCAGCCACCGAGCCAAGCAAAACACCCACAGCCATTTCCCGGCCACCTCCAGCAAGCTGGATGCTACAGTGGTGGCCGCCATCACACGTGAAGATGCCCCGATGGGCAGCGGAGCAGGGGCACTCACCGCAAGCGCCGAGGCCCCTACCCTAGGGTCGGTGCTGCCCTGCAGGCAGCAGCCGCCCGGGAAAGCCCCGCGCCACAGAGCCTCCCTGCAAGACCCCGCTAGCGCAATGGACGGCATCCGAAACACACCCCAAGCGTCAGCCCTGCCTCCTGCGGCAGGGCTGTGGGACCAGTCCCAGGTGGATGGACAGACAGACAGACCCCAGACAACACGAACCCAGAGGGGATGCTCCTTGATGCCTCCACAGAGCCCGGGGACAGAAAAACGTGTCCCCAGGGTAACGCCGCAGCACGGGGCACCACGGCACCGGCTGCAACGCTGCAGCACGGGGCACCACGGCACCGGCTGCAAGCACCAGGTTGGGCACGGCACAGCCCACGCTGGGGGAGACCTGCCCCGGGGCTTACCTTGTCCCGCTCCTTCCGGATGCTGGCGTCCAGGCTGGAGAGCTTCTCCTGCAGCTGCTGCACCGCCTCCTGCTCCTGCCGCAGCCACGCCGCCTCCGACTCCCGCTCGCCCTGCAGCAGCGCCCGCTCCATCTCCGCCTGGACGGGCACAGCCGCATCAGGACGGCTGCCCTGGCTGGATCCGGCTCATGCCCACGGGATCGGGCGCTGGCTGGTGAGGGCAGCGAGCCGCAGGGGACCCTGCGGGGTGCCCCATTCCCTCACCTCTCGCGACGTCTCCTGCAGCTGCTGCTCCAGCTCCTTGACGCGGCCCTTCAGCTGGTCCAGGCGTCCAAGCACGCTGGCACGCTCCTCCTCCAGCCGCTGCGCCTCCTTGGCCCGGGGGCCCGCCAGCTCCTCGTGCTGCGGAGAGGGCAGGTTGGCACAGCGCGGCATGGCGTGGCACGGCATGGTACGACATGGCCATCCCCTCACCTCGTGGTGGGTGCTCTCGGTGCTGCTGCACTCCTCCTTCAGGTTCTCCTCGTCTGACCTCTCCAGGCTCTCCCTCTGCCGCAGCTCCTTGGCGGCACGGCCCAGAGCCATGGCACCCCTGGGCACCCGCTGGCCAGCATCCACGTCGCCAGCCAGGAGCCGGTGCACGTCGCCCGGCTCGGTACCGTCCGTCTTGGTGTACTCGGCGCAGAGGTTCAGGATGGTCTCCAGGCGCTGCCGCTCCTGCGGGGAAGAACAGTCAGCGCGGTGCCCATCCCGACCCGGCACACACCGCCGCCAGAGCCCGCAGGACCCTGTGCCGACAGCAGGTGCCGGGATGCGGGCTCGCTCCTTGCCCTGCCCGCACACTGGGATGGGCTGGGGACATTGCAAAGCCCGATGCAGCCTGCCCCGACCCCACGCCAGAGCCAGGCACACGACGTGCCGGGAGCTGGAGACGGACTAATTACAGGCAGCAGCGCCGGCCGCTGAGTGCCTCCGCTATTTCCAGGCAGTGACTCAGGCCGCCCGTGCCAGGCGTGAGTCAGGGCTGAGCAAACAGGGCTCCAGTGGCACAGCCCCCAGGAGCGGCAGATGCACGGGGCAAACCGCGCCCAGGCAGCTGCTGGCTCTATAAAAACTCCATCCACCCTAAATATAGACACAGCACCCACAAAGCCACAGCACCGTCACCGGCAGACGCAGCCCCGGCGGGGCTGGATGAGACGTGGACGGTTTTGCAAAGCCAGGGGCACTGCAATTTCAGCCGGCAGCCCCGCGGAGCTGTGCCCACCCCGTGGGCTTCCCAGGGCTGCTGCGAGCCAGGGGCTTTGTGCTCCCGGAGAGCTGCCGTGCACGGACGGCAGCTCCTGGCCGTAATCCCCCCAGATAAGCCGGGAGCCTGGCAGCTGCAGCAAATCCCCGAGAGGCAAGGGCCAGGGTTTAAAGCAGCAAAAGCCGAAAGGCGTTTGCAAAGAGAGCGTCTCCCATGCTCCAACACAACCCCTCGCCCGGCCCCAGGTCTCACCAGGCGCTCCATCTCCTGCTCCCGCACCCGCTCCTGCCGCTGCCGCCGGTGGTACTCCAGCAGCTCGTCCTCGTTGTCGCTAATCTCGGTGATGCTGTTCTTGCGCTCCCGCGGCCCCACCGGCGGCCGCAGGTCCCCCGAGGCCTTCCTGGTGGCACGGGGGCTCTGCCGGGGTGAGGGCATGGCTGGGGAGCCCAGCCCATACGCCGGGCTCGAGCAGGAGCCGAAGCTGGGGCGGCGCAGGGGGGTCTCTGCTGGCAGCGGGGGCGAGGGGCTCCCAGCACCCCTTGGCTCCTCCTGGCCCTTGCGCCTGGTGCGGGGGCTGCCGGGCACCTCCCTGCCCAGCCGGGGCTGTGGGGAGGGGGCGTCAGGGGCTGCCCGGGGGCTGGCAGCCCGGCGTGACAAGGAGGGGCTCAGGGGGGGCAGCTCCCGCATGCTCTCCGTGTTCCTCCGGGCCGCCCGCGGGCTCTCAGGGGGCTGCAGCCGGGCCTCTGGGACCACCCTGCCAGCTGGCTGCCGGCTGGGAGCCAGGGGGTCCCGTGGCTCCCGAAAGGGGCTGGGGGGGCCGCTCCTGCAGAGCTGCCCGCGGCCGTGGAGCCGCCCTGGGGGTCAGCCGGGGGCTGCCTGCCCGGTGGTCCCCGAGCCTCTCGGCCGGCCAAGGCTCGCCAGGACCCCCACCGGGCGGGGGGCGGCGGGCGCTGGGGGGGCGGCTGCACGGCGTGGTTGTAGCTAGAGGAGCGGAGCGGGACGAGGGGGGGCATGGCCGGACCCTGCTCCTGGCTGCTGGGCGAGGGGCTGGTGTAGCCACCGCTGCTGGCTGGGGAGGAGAGGGGGGAGAAGGCGGGAGAGGTGTTCTCGTAGCTGGAGCCCCCCGAGGTGGCCCCTGGGCTGGGCGGAGGGGACAGGAGGCAACGCCCGCCCCCGTTCACCACGGGGGACAGGGGGGGACCGGCCGCGGGCGGGCGGCTTCTTGCCGCCGGGGGATGCCGGCTCCTCCAACACCAGCGAGTCCATGATGTCCTGCAGGTCCTTCTCGATGGAGCTGACGAGGGAGCTGTGGCTGGGGCACCCACGCTCGGCCGGCTGGCGGCCGCCGTTCACCAGGGCCTCGGGCTCTGTGGGGGGACACGGGAGCAGGCGTCAGCGCGGCGGGACCCCCCCGCAGCCCCTACCCAGCCTGGGGTCCCATGGAGCAGCCCTGCATCACCCCTCCGCGCAGCCTTGCAGAGCCAGCGCCGGGTTGCAGCTCCTCTCCCCCTCACCCCGAGCCTGTTCGCCGCTCACCGTTTCCCGCGCCCGCGCTGGGGAGCCAGGCCAGGGAGGAGGCCGGCATCCCGCTGGCCCCATCACCAGGGAGACAGAAACCCGATAGCACAGCCCAGCCGCCTGCTCCCGACATCCCTGCTGCTCCCGACATCCCTGCGCTGCTGGCAGCTCCGGGCCCCGCTCCCTTGGGGAGCAGCTGCCCCCACCAGCCACCGGCCCCGGCACGCTCCGGCACCCCAGTGAGGGGGGCAGAGATGCGACAGCCAAAAGGCGCTGAGCGCAGACCGGCAGCGCGTCCGGACCCACCGCCTTGTCGCCCACAGCCTGCCTGTGCCCCTGGCCCGGGTGCCCCCCGCCCAGGCTGCCCAGTCCTCCCAGCACAGCACCGATGTGCCTGTCACTCAGGGGACGAGCTAATAGCGGCAGGCGCAGAGCCCGGCCAGGACGGCGTGCCACCCAGGCTGCGTCACCCCCTGGCACCCAGCGGCTCCCCCGCGGCGGCCAGCAGTGCCTCCGCACCCAGAGAGATGTGCCGCAGCCTTGCCCGCGCCATCCCGCCCGGTCCCGTGGGGCAGAGCAGGACCGTGCCGGGCCCACGCGGGCAGCGGCCGCAGGATGCTCCGCAGTCGCAGGATGCTCTGCAGCCACGACACCTCCCCACGTCCCTCCTCCCGTCCCCCAGCTGCGGGGCGCGCTGACTTCCCGGCACACACGTGGCACGAGGAGGCTGCCAAGCTCCTCTCCCCGTGCCAGGGCGTGCCGGTCGGGACAGGGAGAAGGGCTGCCTGGGGTTCGGACATCCCCGGGAGCCGGGCGCGGCACCGGACCTCAGCGCAGGCGCTTGTCCCATCGGCGCCGCAGACAGGCAGACACAGCAAGATAAGCAGACGGCGAGATGGAGGACTGCAGCCAGGGAAACGGCCTTCGCAGCCTCCGCATGGCCGCACCAGCATGTAAACACCGGTTTCAAGGCAGCCGGGGGGGGGCCCTGCGCATCCTGCATCCCTGGCACGGGCCAGCGGGCAACAGCTCTGCCATGGCCAGGCTAGGCAGAGGTGGGAGCCCTGCCTCGCCGCCCTCGCAATCACCCTCTTCCAAGGTGATATTAATCATTAACAAACGCCAGCGCAGCTGCCCCGACAAGTCAACGGCCGGCACATCCGTGGCCAGGTGCAAGTCCCGCTCCCGAGCACGGGAGCCAGGGCAGGACAGGGCTGGGAGAGCATCGCACACCGGGAAGGCTGGCAGCGTAGGACAGGGAGCACCCCGGAGTCCCCACCGCCCCGCCTGCGATGAAGTGGGGTCACCTACTTGCTGGCAGCCCGTAGAGAGTCGCTGGGCTCCTGCCCCCCGCCGGGATCATGCTCTTCATCCACTTGGCCTCAGCAGGGTGGTTGAAGCGGAGGAAGGTGGCCTGGCCCAGGCAGATGGTGCACCCTGGGGAGAGAGGGGAGAGGGCTCAGCCACCGGCCACGCCGGAGCGGTGCCGGAGGGAAGCGAGGCAGGAGCCGGCGCAGGCAGGCAGCCGGGCGCTGCCTGGCCCTACCATGCGTCCCCAGGAGGGGAGCGGGCTCCCGCCCTCAGCGGAGGCTTGAGGAGGGAGGCTGCGATCCAGGTCACTCCCCGGCAGCTGCAGGCAGCGCAGCGCATCGCAGGCGCAGGCACAGCTGGGGTCCCTGCCGGGGGCTGCGCTGCCGGGGGGGGAGCTGGCGGCGCTCCAGGGCCTGCGCGGCTGCCAGCTGCAGACAAGACAGCTCCTGTCCCCGGCCCCAAAGCGCCTCTTCTTGGCCCAAAGCAGCAGCCCTCTCGGGGGAAGGCTGCTGAGCGGCTGCCGGGGAGGAAGATGGCTCAGGAAGGGGGAGCAGGGCTGCGTGCTGCCTGCTCCCCGTGGTGCCGGGGAACTGTGCGCCGGCAGTGGGGAGCAGCGGGCGGCTGGAAGGCTCCGTGCTGCAGGCACACCCCGTTTTGAAGCGCCTGCCAGGGCCCCGGGGAGAGGCTCACGCTGCACCGACAGCCGCAGCTGAAAATCCCTCGCCGGAGGGGACGCGGTTTTCGGAGCAGCCAGCAGCCCAGGCTCGAGGCAAGGCGAGCGAGAGGCCGGTGCAGATGAACACCATCGCCGCCGTGGGGGCCTGGGTTCCTTGTCTGGGTGCCGGGGAGGGAAGGAGTCGTGCCCCCCGGCAGGAGCTGCCGCAGCCCCCCGGCTCGCCGAGAGCATCCTGCCTGCCAGGCAGCGATGCCAGCGCCTGGCCCGGCCATGGCTGCTCCAGCCCCGCGGCTCCCCGCGCTGGGGCATCACCGACCCACGCCTTCCCCCGCGTACCGGCCCCGGCGGAGCCGTGCGTGACGCCGGCAAAGCGGGGTACCCCCACCCCGAGCTCAGGCTGCCCCTGCCCCGCGGCGTCCCTGCCTGCCCACCCTGCCTGCGGCCGCCGAGCCGGGGCGGGGGGCCGGAGGAGCCCTGCCCGCACCCCCCAAACTCGCACCGCGGGACCGCCGGCCCCCCGCGCTCGGCCCCCCCGGCGCCGTCGCGCCCCTTCGCCGGCAGCCACGTGGCTCCCATTGTGTCCCGAGGGGACGCCCGCGGGTGGGGTCCCCCCTCCCCGGGGAGAGGCGGGGGAAGGCGCCGGGGGGGGGCTGCAGCGCGGCCAGCCCGTGCAGGGAGCGGGGGGCAAAGGGGCTTTGCAACCCGCGAAGGGAAGGGAGCGCTCCCCCCCGCGCCCCCCCACCCCCGGCGCGGACACGCGTGGCCCCCCCCGCACCGCGCCGCGCCGCACTCACCGCGCCGCCGCCGCCGCCCGGGCAGCGCCGCGCACCGCCCCCGGGGAGGGGCGGCGGGCGGGGACGGCGGGGGCCGGGCCTCACCCTGCCCCGCCGCCCGGGCGGAGGGTCCTCCCCGGCAAGCGGGGTGCAAAAGGGGGCGGGGGCCGTGCGGGGAGAGGGGACGCCGTGGGGGCCTCCCCACGGCTCTGCCCACGCTCCGCCGCGGCGGGGGACAGCAGGGTCCAAGCCCCTCCGGCCACGCACAGCGGCGGGGCCCCGGCAGCGATGCCCCGAGTTGGTTTTTTCCTTCATCTCCCCTTCCCAAACCTGGCTCAGCATCTCTGCTGGTGTCTGGGAAATGGGTGCCATGGCGAGGACCAAGCCCCGCCGGCACCGTCCGTCCGGAATCGCTCTCTCCCTCCCGATCTCATGTGCTGCACAGCCCCCGGGCACACGGCAAAGCCAGTTCCCAAACGGCGCCAGCATGCGGCACGTCCCCACCCCGGGGCAAAGAGGCATCCCAGCTGGGCCGCGCAATCGCAGACGGATCCGCAAACAGCCCCGATACCCGACGGCACAACCCCGCCTGCGAACGCCGGGTCCTGCTCCGGAGGAGCCCAGGCTGCCCCTACCTTGGGTGAGGCGCGTGGGCCGCCAAAGCGGGACGCCGTCGATGGCGCAGGCGTTGCCGCAAGGGTGCAGGGTGAGCGTCCCCCGTGTGTTCTCGATGTAGCAGTGCTGGGGTGCCAGCCCGGGGCCCTGCAGGACGATGTCCCTCGCGGCCGTGCCGATGGTGGTCCTCCCTGCCGGCAGAGAGGGCGGCTCAGCGTCCCTGCCGCCGGTGCACCCGCAGGCACCCCTGGCAGCCAGCACTCACCTTCCTCCAGCGGCAGGAGCGTGATGGCGGTGCTGAGCCGGCCGCTGCCCAGGCTCACCAAGTGCGGCTTCTCCGTCTGCACCTTCAGCCCCTTGCCCGTGTCGATCAGGTCCAGCGGGCTGTTCTGCAGGAGCAGAGGGGAGGGCTGCTCGCAGCTCTCATGGCTGCAGCCCACTCCCCTGCGCTGCCCGCCGGGCTCAGGCCGCTCGGAAGCAGCTGCACACGCAGGCAGGGAGCGATGCCCAGGCACGGGCACATGCAGGCAGGACAGCCCAGCAGCGGGACGCAGGAGCTGAGGGCTCCCTCCTGCCCATGCCGCCCGCCCCGGGGAGCAGAGGTGAGCCCCTGTGGGAGCAGGAGAAGATCCCCGGGGCTTGGGCTGTGTTTAAGAGGATCCGAGCTGCCACCCACTTAGCTCAATTGGCTTTGCCACCTATCTCTTAATAGGATTGGGGTGAAGAGAGGCCGGAGGGCAGCGCCGGCCGCCTGTGGCACGGCTGGCTGTGGAGGAGACGGGCTCCCGGCGGGATCCCCATCCTGCCGCAGGACAGAGGTCCCACGGCCCCGCACGCTCACCTGGATGATCGTCTGGACTCTGCGGGTTGGGCTGGCGGGGATCCTGCTGGCTGCCTCCATGGTGCCTGCTCGGAGACGCCAGGCGTTCTCGGGCACAGGCTGCTGCCAGGAGAAACAGAGGACGTCAGCATAGGTGACCACGCTGAGCACGGCTCTGCTGTATTCCTCCTGAACATCCCTGCCGGCAGCCTGCACGTCTGGCAGCCTGAGCACGAGCCTCGCAAACCCTACTCCACCCCAAACTGGCGTTTGCCAACAAGGTGATTCCCCTCCTGAGCTCCTGTCTCCAGCCCTGGAGCCGCTGCCCGAAGCCAGCGAGCATCCCTGCCTGGCGAGGCACATGCCCCCGTCGGCCCCGGGGAACCTGCGCGCCTGCCGAGCGCCAGCACGGAACACGGCACCAGAAGGAGCTGGCACGCTGGCTCGGCTTCGGGGAGGCGGTGTAGGAAACGCACGCCCTAAAAGCCAAGAGCGATGGGCAGCCAGACCCCGATGGCCGCTGGTGCACAAGGACATGTGAGCACAGCATCCAGCTGTCCCCAGCAACACCTGCCTGCCCGTGCACGGCCCGCAGCACGCCCTGGCACACCCACACATGCCATGAGTGCCCGTCCCCGGCACCTGAGCACGCACCTTTGCTCCTGCACAGCCGGGGAGCAGCAGCACCTCAGGATGCGCAAGCCCAGCCGAGCGCGCTGCCGCCCTGCCTGCACCCTGCCTGCACCCTGCCTGGCCAGCACATGCGCCCGCGCCAGGCCGGCAAGGCTGCTGCCCATGGGAGCGGCCACCCACCGCCGTTCTCCACACAGGCAGCTCGGGGAGGAACAATTTCCGTCACCCGGCACTCACGCCACCCTCACAGCCCGGGATGCTCCGGGGTTACTAAATTTACCGTCTGCTGCTCCTCATGTCCCTCCCTTCCGCCCAGGCCTGGCCGAAGGCGGCTTAACCCTTCCCGGGCAGGCTGGGGCAGCGGGACCAGGGAGCGCTCCCACCGCTGTTAGGGACGCTGGTCCCCAGGCAGCGGGAGGAGGCCCGGGCTCGGCTCCCGGCAGCATCGCCCACGGTCCCACCAGCCCTGGTGCCCCATGGGGCAAGGGACCCCCCCCGGCTCGGCTGCGGGGGTGAGCGGGCGGCTATTACACACTGCGGAAAAAATGAAATGCTGGAAAGCACCAGGCGTGGGATCCAGGACTGGGATGGAGCCTGGGCGGCTCTGCGTGACGCCAGGGCCGGCCGCCCCACAGTGAGGGCTCCGTGGGGACCGTGGGCACCCCAAAAAGATTGGGGACAGCTCGGCTGGGGTGGGGGGAAGAAGAGATGCGGTAGTCAGGAGCAGCTCCCCGCTGCCCACCAGCTGCCAAGGCGGGACCCCCCAGTTTCCCTTACCTGCCACCTGGCGTTGGCCCGGGCACCGAGCGGGACCCTCCGTGGCAGCGTGCCCATGTCCCCCGGGCGCAGGGGGGCCACGCTTCCCGGCATCGGGAGACCCCACAGCCCAGCCGAGCCCCTGCTCCTTGCCTGCACCCAGGCCCCACCACAATGTCCGGGAAGGAGGAAAAGCCAGGAGGGGCTGGGCTGCCGCTTAGGAAGGGAGCGGGGCCACGGTGGGATCCTGTGCTGGTATTAACCCCTTCCCAGCATGGCTGTGCCGGTGGGGCCGGGTGAGCATCATGGGGGACCCCTAACCCCATCGCTCGGGGGATCCGTCCCCACTCCTGTCCATCGCCTGCTGCCCAAACTCGCTCCACCCAGCACCCCCTGCTCCACAGGCAGCTCTGCCAGCCCGTGAGCCAGAGGATGACCCTAGCATCCGTCTGCTCCCCGACACCCACCCTGCCCACTGACAGCCCCCAGCCCCCTGGCATTGCCCTCCGCCCCAGCAGAGCCCCTCGCCTGGCTCCTCACCACGCAGGAGACGCCTGCCGTCCCCCCAGCCCGTCCCTCGTGGAGGTGCAGCCCCTCTGCAGCCGGCTCTGCCGGAGGAATGCGGGGCGGGAGCACGGCCGCCCCGGCCAGCCGGCGCCCCACCGCTGGGGCGGACAAGGCGGCCTTTCTTCTCCCGCCACCGCCTGCAGAACGCGCTGCTTGTTCCCGCCGTGGGAAGCGGCGAAGGCAGCAAATGCCAAGGGGTCGGGCTCGGTTACCGCCAAACAGCCCATGGCCCCTGTGCCCCCTGCACGGAGGCCTGCCCGCTCGGCCCCGGCCTCCCGGAGGACAAAAGCCCCTTTCTTCTCCCGGTGCAGGCAGAGGCCTCACCTGGGAGGACGCCCAGCCCTGCTGCCACGGGGCTGACGCCGGGCAGGCTGCACACGGACAGGCTGCCCCACCGCCACCGTGTTCGTGGGGAGCCCCTGCACCCCGCTGCCCGCAGGCTGCGTCCTGCCTGCCTGCCCCGAGCCCATGCGGGCAGGGGTGCTCGGGGGGTCCGCTTCTGCCTGACCCGCTGCTGCCCACCGAGACCCAACCTGGGCACGGCCCGGCCTGCCTCGCACCCCATCAGCGTGGCCGGTCGCCAGCAGCCGGCAGACAGACCCCGGAGCCGCGCTGTGTGCCGCTGGCCGGGGCACGGCCAGCTGACCCGTGCTCGCAAAGGGCCGTGCCGGCGCGCTGGAGTGCAGCCTGGCACCCTGCTGCGAGCAGGGCACCCAAAGGTGCCCCAGCTGCCCCCCGTCCAGGATGCAGCGTGCAAGAAGGGGCAGGCGCACGGCATCCCACGGCATGGCCTTTCCTCCCCACCCACAGCCGAGTGAGTCACGGGAGGAAGCCGGAGCGGCCGAGCTAACGGGTGCGCACCACGCAGCGTCGCAGCCTCCGTCCAACTTGGCTGCCTGCTTGTTCCCCATCTGCTAACGCGCTTAGGGCGCACTTACCCCTTCCCACACCCTCTGCCCCGGTAAACAACCAGCCCTTCCGCCGGCAGCTGGGAAGGGGGAGCCCGTCTCTGGCACAAAGCCGGTGGGGAGCGAGGAGCCTGCTCCCAGACACTGCATCCGAGCCCGGGGCTGCCCCATGCCGAGCAGAGGAGACCCAGCCGGCCCCATCCCACCCGGGCGAGGGGCGGCGGGGGCTGCTTCGTGGTTGCTGGGGCGACGCAACGCTCCTGGCAATAACATCACCGTAAACCAGCTGCCAGACAGCTCTGGTGGGAGCTGAGGAATCCCGGCCGCACCCGCTGATCTCAGCGCTCCCGGGAAGCGGTCCCGCACCGCTGCGGCGCGGCACAGCTGCGCTCCGGCTGAGGCCCTGCCGGCATCGCACCTTGGGCTCTCCGCGGGCTGGGGTACGCCCGCCGCGTGCTTGGGTCAGGGAGGGCGCGCATCCCTGCTTCCCTGCACCCAGCGTTCCCCAAGATGAGCCAGCTCTGAGGGCCGGTGATGCCGTGCACAGTCCTGACCGCTGCCGGAGCTCAACACCGAGCTTGGTGTCAGCACGTGCCTCTGGCCACCGCAGCATGGGCAGGGAAACCACTGCTGAGCTCCAGGACCCCTCGTAAGGTCACACGAGAGACTTGTTCCTCAAAGCCCTCTCGTAGCAAACAATGGCTTCTCATCCGCAGGCCAGATGCTCGGCTCAGCTCAGCGGGGAGCATCTGCGGCTCCTTGCTAATGACAGCTCAGGGACTGTGGCACAGGACGGGTTTTGTGGGTCTCAGATCCGGTCCCTGGCGTGAACCCATCACGCAGCCCTGCATTCACTGGGAGGGGGGACAGGTGAACCTCACCTCTCCGAAACGGGCATCACGCTCTCCGTTCTGGTGTCTGGCCATCAGCAAGTGCTGCCCTGTCACGCAAACCCGTGGCTCCATCACCCTGCACGGCACCCTGCCCGCTGCAGCCCTACGCACGCCAACACATGGCATCATGTGGCAAACCCAAACATACGAGGAATTGCCGAAAAAACCACCTGGGCAACGCTGCCCTGCTGCTGCCTGTGGTGCTCGGCCGGGGGACGTGACCCGCTGCAGCCCCTGCCCGGTGCCCAGGGAGGGCTGGGGGCTTGCAGAGCAGCCGGAGGGTGGGAGAGCGGACAGCCCTTCGGCACAGCAGCTGGATTCCTTCTGGAGCTGCCAAATTCCTCGGGCTTTCTGGCAGCAGCCGAAGGGGCCGTGGCAAGAGCGTGTCAGGAAGCTGGAATAAACAAGGTCCCGCCATGGAGCAGGGTCTGGCCAGGCCAGGGCCATTCCCAGGCTCCCCGAGAGGCGTCGGGGACGGCGAGGGCGGCCTTGGGCCAAGCACCATCTCCCCCTGCAAGCACCCACGAGCCGCCGCGGGATTTGGGGATGGGAGAGCCCCCCAGGTGGGGCCGGCTGCTCTCGCGGCTCCCACGCCAACAAACTCGCCGCTGACGCGGACCACCGGCTGCCGGCCCACCCACGCACCCCAAAGCGTTGTGCAATGACGGGTCTGACGGCTGAGGGCTTTTCCTGCTCTCCCACCCGCGGGTCCCTCCCTGCGCCCCTCCGTGGGACCCCCGTGGGTCCCCGCCACGTCGCACGCCGGCCCCAGGCAGCGGAGCCCCTTCCCCTCGCCGGCCGGGGGGTCCCTGCGGGGCACGACACCCCCGGCCCCGCGGCATTCCTGCGGGCATGGGCTGCCCGGGGCACGAGTGGGGGTCCCGCCGCCGGCCCCCCCAGCCCTGTCCGAGCCGCCCCGGGGCCCCGACCCCATCCCCGCCGCCGCTCACCTCGGTTCCGCGGGTCCGGCAGCCCCGTCCCGGCCGCCGCCTCCTCCGTCTGCCGGCGGCCGCATCCCCGCCCCGCCCCGGTGCCGGCCCCGTCCCGCCCCGCGGGGGCGAGGGGCGGAGGGACGGGGCTGACCCCAAAGAGGGGGCCGCAGGGCCCCCTCCCCAAGCAGCCCAAGACCCTCAGCCGGTTCCTTTGACCATACTCTTTATTTGATTAAGGACTGGGTACTCTCGGTGTACGCTGGAATGTGCTACTGCCTACGCCAGTATCGTACAGGGTTACAAAAGGGCGGGAGCTCGGCTCGGTTTAAGTATTACCCTCCAACGAATTTAAGAGGGAAAAAAAAAAAAAGTCTCCTTGGATGCTTGAACTAACCTCGACTCCATTTTAAAAATCATACAGACAAGCAACTCTCGAACACGACCGAGTTCCTACGATTCGTCACCTACTTGGCTAGGGAAGGGGGTTTGCTCTCCCGCCCTCCCGGGACAGGGATCAGGCTCGTTTCCCTCTCGGGGTCTGCTGACGGAGGAGAGACCAGGAACTTCTTTGGCAGAGGACCCCACAGGAACCCCGACACGCTCGCTCCCACAGAAGGGTGCGCTCGGGAGCACGGCACACGTGTTTTTAGGGCATTTTCTTTCCATCTGCGTGCTCAGGAGCTACGGCAGCGGCTGGCGCGCTCCGCTGCAGACCTCACAGCGACCGGCCCCGAGTTGAGCAGGTGAGATGAGTTTTGAGGGGAGCACAGCTCTGTGAGATGAGGCAAAAACGCTCGGGAGGAGGAATGGTTCTGGGATGGCCAACACCAGACAGGGCCAAGTAACCCAGCCTCGCACCGAGCAGGCAAAGCCTTCAACCTCCCAAGACACTGCAAGGGTTCCGGGAAGGGCACACAGCTGGCTCTAAACGAATTAAACTGCCTCCAAAGCCTGGCCCAAGAGCAGCTGCAGCAGACAGCAAGCCCGTGCCCGGGACAGTCCCTTCCGGACGCTCTCCCCCCCCACAGCAGGAGCCAGAGCATCCGGAGCCGGAGCCTGCGCTACCTCGGAGCCCTCACCGAGCCAGAGAGGCGAGCCCAGCTGTACGTACGGCAGGGCTGGAGAGACAGCAGTAACCGTGCGGGGCAGAAGGACCGAAGCCCCGAGTCCCTCTTCCCCGCCCCACGCCCCTGCCACAACCCCCCCCCACCTTGGAAACCAAGGCCAGCTTGCTCCGCTTCTACCGGACGGAAGGGTCCAGAGAAGCCAGGCGCCCCTGCGCGCGTTATCTTAATGCCTGCTTTCACCAACGGTAACGAGAGTTGAAGGCCGAGGAGAAATTAAAATGGCAGCACCAACAACGGAACAGCGCGTGGCGCTTCAGAAAGGAAGAGAACGATGTCTGGTAGGCTCTGGGACTGAGCTCCGGTTGTCTTCAGGGGAGAAGGGGACGTGTCAAAGCCAGGTTCTCTGCGGAGATCTTGCTTTTCTGCCGGCCGGTAAAAATCTGCCAAAGAAATTCGTAGCCTTTCCCCCCACGAGCACGCCAATTCTCTGCCAAAAATGTCTGTGACTGAGGAACGCTGCAGATGGCAGGCAGAGCCACACGTCTTAGCAGAGAGGGGGCCGTGGCGTTCCCAACATTCAGCATAAGCTTCGGCCTCTTTTTTTTTTTTTTTTTTTTTTTTTAAATTTAAAAATTTCTTCCTTTGCGATTCCCCACGGCTGGCATTACAGGATTTCGTACTTGTCCACCAGGAAGGTGGTTTCAGTGGAAAACCTTACAGGGCTGTTCCCGTCTACCTGGGTCACTTTGGTAACCTGCGGAGACAACACGCACAGTTAGCTCAGCATCGAACGCCGCTCCCCACCCGCAGCTACGCGGCGCTTTCTGACGCCGGGGAGGTCACGAGGACAGACTCAACCCAGCGCTTTCGAACCACAAGTCAGCCCTGAAAGAAAGATCTTTGTTCTCAGGAAACCTGAAAACAGGGGAATGATTTTCTGCGGTAACTGTGTCTGCGAGTTAAGCTGCCGCTAGCTACAGTTCAGTGGGGACAGACAGACGGTCATATGCCAAGAAGTCTGTTGGCTTGGGAGGCTGATGGATTCTCTAACAAACTCTGAGGGGAATTAATGATTACTCAGAGGCACAGAGGCAAAACTGAAACTGCAGGCAAGTTCTGGGAAGCTGAAGTTGCCAGTGCTGCTGCTCCTGAAGGCGGCTAACGCAGAGGCAACTTAATGCCCACACCTCAGCCTTCACTAAGCGGGACAGCAGGGCCCGCACGCCGCAGCGCGGCTGGTTTTAGCCAGCGGACGACTGAGGCAGCTTGAAAGAGGCAAGAGTGACATCACGCCTGCAGCGACCGTACCTGTATGTTGCAATAGTTCTTTTTGGAGACGAAGGAGACTTGCACTGGGAAGAAGTCGTTTGGCTGCCCTGCTATGCTGAACTCCAGGCTGCCGCTCTTGTTTTTGGCATCTATCACTGGCAGGCACCACTCGAGGAGGTTTCTCCGGCTGTCGTGGCGATACTCACCATCGATCTCCCCAATCACTGGGGCGCCGACACCAGACCTAGAGTGAGCAACGAGAAGCTACAATAGCACAGAGCTAAGAAAAGGCTTGTGAGGCCCACTGGTGTGGCCAGACCGCAAACCGGAGAGGGGAAGGAACCGACGGGACCCAGGATGGCACTTGTCAGCACTGCCCAGACGAGGAAAGTTACTTACGGCAAGGGGATGGCGATGATCACATCATTCAGCTCTAGGCTCTCCTCTTGCAACTCGTATTCAATGTTAACGTCGCAACTGTTCCCACTTTCTGACGGCCAGCAGTTAACTGAGGGCACAGAAACAGTACGTTGAGCCATGCAGGCTTTCTAACGGAACAGGCTGTCAAACAACGTGACGCACTTCAAAAGCCTTCCCCCCCCCTGAAATTCTGACTTTAGGAAAGGCTTTTTTGGTTTTCAAGGGCATTACAGAAAACGCACACTGCCAAGAATGGGTACTATCCAACAGAAGACGCACAGTCACCCCAACGCCTCGCCACGTGCCACGTTTTAGGCAGGCCGGCTGCCACAAGGCGGGCTACGAGCTGGCAGCCCACAGATCAACCTCAGCCTCTTCTGCCCGAGCCCGTAGCTGCGGCACTGGCACTCACTTGTCAATGGAATGAAGGACTCTTCCGTGGTCTGCAACCTCCACTTCAGCACGCCCACGTCGCTGTTAATAGGGAATGACTTCTCTGGGTTCTTCAAACCAATCTGCGATTCTGCAGTGAAGAGCTTCTTGTCCACGTTTGGATGAGTCTGAAAGGGAAACATATGCCCAGGCTGTAACTCTAAGCCTAAGGAGAGAACCGTACGTAGGTAATGGAGGTTCTAGTAAGACAGGCCGACGCATCCCAGAGTATTTTCCTTGACAAAACACACATCGGTTTTGCTCCTGGCTCAGAAGCCCAACTGGAGCACATCTGCTTATCAGCCTGGGATCGCTTCCAGAAAATGTTGATCCGCTAAGAAGAATCCGCACCACTGCAATTTCCGCTTGCCACTGTGCCAGAGACTCCAGCAAAGCACGTCCTGGGCTGACACTCAGAGAACAACTTTAACAAGTCTTAAAATCTCAAAGACCACCCCAAAGACCTACAACAGACATTTCTCTTGAAGAAAAAAAACAACCTAGTGCTGTTGGGAAGAACACCCTGAAACCACACAAATACTACTTCCCTCAGCAACCTTAATGCATAGACATGACAGCAGCCAAACTCAATTTAAATATCCTCTCTTCGCAACAGCGAGCGTAAGCAGCTTTTCGGAAGCTGAGGATTTTTGCAAGTTAACGCACAAGTTACACTAGAAAGACAGGAGTCAGCACTGGGTTTGATCTCATCTTCCACCTGAAGCAGCACATGTGGGAGCATCGTTAGGAACTCGCTTATGAGATGCGCCGATAAGGAACCTCCTACTGTATCAGCAGACCTGCAGCCAGCTACGTATAGACACGCTCTTGGCGAGGAGGAGGAGGGAGCGAAAGAGCGTATCAAAGCAGCACATCTCCAGGGCTCAAGTCAGGTCACACAAGAGAGGGAGAAAGGGGCGGATGTATCTCTAGGAATCTTACGAGCTTCTACTGCTGACTGCAGTAGAATTGTCTTGGAGGCAGCAGTGACAGGACACGAGCAACACCGAGAAGAAACACCTTTCTAGATAATAAATTAATTCTTCAATGGGCACAGTAACTTAATTGTAACACTCCCGCTCAACAACCAAAGCTCGCATCATATAAACAAGCACCAAGCAACACACCAGGCTGCTGCAAAGTCCAAGCGAGATCAGACGGCACGCCAGCGTGCGTGACGAGGATAAGCGCACGAGACTTGATTTCTCAAGTGACCTTCAATCTTTCGAGCATGAGCTGGCCCTGCCTTTGCGCTGTGGTAACATCTGCAGTGACTACTCCCAGTTTCAACGCATTTGCTGAGAAGGTTTGGACAAGAACATCGGACGGTAACACACTCAAGTATTTCCAATAGTCTGCCCTGGAGAGCAGCAAAAGCATGTTCAACAGCACAGGACACCGAACGGGCTTTACCTGTAGCTGCACTCCCCTCTTGTCTTCATTTTCTACGTGCAGGCGAATCCGTGCAAACTTTTCATCGGAAATGTGCAGCATGATCATGCCATGTAGCTCCATGTTCTGCAACCCTCCGTCACGGCCGCAAGTCAAGGAAATTTTCTCCTCTATTTTCATGTGTACGCTAGACAGACAGAAAAAAAAAAAAGCAGCTATCTCGAGTCCCACGCTTGGCACCTAACGGGCAAGATGAGAGATTAGCGCTCAGCAAGGACAGGCTATGTGCAACAAGCAGGTGCTCCCAAGAGTGTGATGGCCCCAAACAGAATAGCATGGACGGCACAGCGGATGCTAATGCTGCTCCGAGAGGTAACTCAGGGGCAGGCGGCTCCACAGATACAAGTCTGCAATGGATGGAAGCCCAGATAAACAGCAATGATACAGCATCCCGACATGCTGTTCGCTCAAAACCCCTCTGCCACACAGCAGCGTGGCTCATGGCACTAAAAGGTTCTGAATTGCTACGTGTAAAACGAGCCGCGAACACTTCCATCCTAAGCCGCAATAAGGCAGAAACTCTTTGTGTCTGGGGAACAGGAAAAATAGCAACTATTTTAACTCATCTGAAGGCAAAACGCTAGCAAAAAGGCGTAGGAAAATTCCCAACCTCAGCTAAACAGCGGTTGTGCATCCTGTTTTAGTTAAGGCGATTCCTAATCAAATTAGCTATCTGCTTTTTTGCTGCTCTGCTTCCTGACATTTTGCCCACCACCTTTTAAAATTAACGGGCCGAGAGAGCACACGGGACCTGAATGGCAGGAAAAAGCCTGCTCTGAAAACTCAAAAGGAAGCTAGCTCACGAAGCAACGCGCGCACCACGGAGAGCGCTGCGAGAAGACTGCTTTCAAAGCGAGGGCAATACCTACCTCTCCATGTTAACAGGAGGAGCAAGAACTTTGGCTGCTTCTGTAGAGCGCTTGCCTACAGAAGTCATGATATTTTCTCCTTCCGATTTCAGCTTGTCCACAAAGTTGTCCACCTCCTTCCCCTTAGCGCCAAGTTTCAAGGCTTTACTGGGACCTGAAGGCCTTAAAAAAAAAAAAAAAAAAAAAAGGCATAAAAATCTCCAAGGCAGCTCATGGCAACAGATTCCTCCTTCCTTGGTTACATTTGTGCTGTAACCTGACTATCCCAACAGTATAGCGTTCACCTCTGCAGCCTTTTTGGGGGGAGAATGCGCATGAAACTGATAATCTTAGAGGTCCTTTCCAACCTTAGTGATTCCTAGTTTTACTTCAATTAAAAAATAATCCAGCCACCAAGACAGGAAACATGAAATCAATTATTACTCTCCCCTGAACTGGTTTAGTGGTGGACTTGGCAGTATTAGGTTAGCGGTTGGACTGGATGATCTTAAAGGTCTTTTCCAACCTAAACGATTCTATGATTCTGTGATCTTATGTGTAGGGTGTTAAGTTCTAATTTAGATCTGGATTCTGTTCCGAGTATTACCAGTAGCCAGGACCTCTTTTTTTCCACACAAAATGAGAAACCCATCGCCCATCAAAGACTCCAGAGAGACTACGGGACGCTACTGAGGATGCACAGCACAAACGCTCTTCAATAATACAAGATGGGTCTCAAGAATACACAACATACCCCGGCCTACGAGCACCTACACTGAAGGCTCAGAGGTCAACGCGCACCGATTGGCAAAGCTAAGGGGAGGCTTTACAAAGGCACAACAATCGCTACCTGTGCGGTAACCAAACGGAAGGGCTACGCAGGCAAAAAACCTGTCTTAGAGAGCCTTTATTTGGGCATGCGGTTTCGGCCACTGCTGGCTTCGAGGAACAGCTGCTACCTACTGTACACCTACCTGGCAGGCGCCGGTGCCACTTTGGGCTTCTCCGTTTCAATGATAGTCTCCGTGATCATTGCTGCCGTTGTGCCCCCAGACACGGCCGAGCTACCAAAGCCGCCAAAACCGGGTGCCTTTTTGCCCTGTCTCTCCGCATCCCTCCTGGCCTGCTGCAACTCCTTCGCTTTACGGCGCATCTCAGCTTTTGCTTCACGCTCCTGAGTCTGAAACAAAAGACAAGAGGCTGATAGAACTTTGCAGTCTCAATCTTAGTCTGCACAGTAACAAAGTGCATTTGCTCATAAACCCTTTGCAAAGAAAAAGGAAACAAGAGATGGACATTTAGTTTACAGAAAAGCTAAGTAATTTTATGACCCCCATCGAAGTGGAGTAACACCTTTCTACAAAAAAAAAAAAAAAGAGCAGTGTTTCCCAGACAGGGTACCCCGCCGTACCAGGTCTGCAGTTATTCCCGCTCACCTCTCGGACAGCTCGGAACACCTTCTCTTCATGCGAGTCCATCTCAGTGAAGGTCCGAATTTGTGCCAGGTTTACGTTTTCACGGTAGCCCAGGGCAACAATTTCATCAAAGGCAAAAATCAGGTCAAAGCAGTGTTCGGAGATCTCATTCTCCTCCAGAGCTCGACAATATTCAGGGATCTAGTTAGGGAGGGGAAAACATTTTAAAGGAGTATTCATAGGAAGATGAAGTTTTGCCATTATTAGTGCTTCTACACTAAAATACTTATACAACTTAGCTTAGCTGTAATACTAACTCGGAGAAACCTCAACACACACCGAGGCCAGCAAATTTCCTGAAGATCCTTTCGTTGCACCAAGACAGCTACACAAACTCACTGCTCAGAAACGCATGTAAAGTAGCACTGTACTTCAAACAATCACACGCTGTAATGTCATGTTATTTTTAGCAGGAACATGGGTGTTATCTTAAGAATACAAGGAATATTTAATGCTAAATTTACAACGTCATCCCTTTGGTCTCACCAGCTGAACTGCAACTGAGGATTTTTTACAGGTCATTCAAAAATACCACTGAAACTTCAAAGCTTACTTCCAGGTCAGGAAGAGGCTCTGGAAAATGAAGTTGCCAGGCAGAGGCAGACAGCGCTTCAGCACCAGCTGAATCAACAGGTTCCCTTATAACGACGCTGTTCCAGGCTACGCACGCGCAAACTCTGCATTAAGTGACGGATCCTTACCACTCTAGAGAAGAGTCGGAGTGTTTCTAGGTCTTCCAGGATGTTGCTGTTCTTGGTGGTGATCAGCACCATGTAGAGCTTCTCCATCGGCTGATAGACATAGCGCACGCTCTCCGTTTCCACAAAAGTGTGCTGCTTCCCCGTGTTCATCAGCTTTGGGAAAGCTGCCAGCAGCCCCTCGATGCGGGTCCGAGTCATCTCCACGAACTGCCGGGAGACGATGGCCTTCCCCGCCTTTGTGCAGACGGCCGCTGCCAACAGCACCTGTGGAGAAGATAAGTGCTGGTTAGCCGGGCCTCCCACGCCACGCAGTTTCGGCGAGCCTGGCCTGGCGTGGCGTGACTCCCTCAAAGCAAGGACCGCTTCCCACTACGTTTCACCTTCACGTGTACCGTGCAGTCAACTGATTTTCCTTAAACATGGTTTTAAGCCTTTTTCTGTGACCAGCACCAGAAACTGAACTATACTGAGAGCAGATCCACCTCTGCTCTTCCCTCTCCCCACTCTGCTTTCTGTTCCTGCGTTATCCTGAATGAAAGGTCTTTATCCTGCCCCGTTGGGTAAACGTGGCAAATCAGCCCGTTCCTACATACACAGAGGTGTGACAAACCCCCCAAAATGCTTTAGGGGAGGCTCTAGGTTATTGAGTTTTCTATCAGTCCGGCCCCAGTTTACAACTAAATACAGGAGTGTTTTAAAACGTGACATTTCTTCCCAACGCCACGTTTACAGTAAAGCCAAGTTAATAAAATACGGACAGCTATATTAGTCACAGCACTCTGATGACTCTCCTGGGCAGTTCGGAGACGTTATCACACCAACAATAAAAAGGCAGAACGGCAACTGCCAGCCTACATTTTCTCATTGTCTCAGACTACCGAGACTTCCTCCTCACGTTCCTCTCATAGATCAGCTTCTTAATTAACTTTGTCAGGATAAGGCAGCTTCTGCACTTAAGATCTTTTAAATCCCCAACCGTTGTCATTAACAGCTGTCTAGCAACGAGGCAAGTGGCAGACCCTCTCAAACACAGACCCATTTCAAGTCCCACCTCTGCCCCAGGTGTGCCTGTCTTGGTAAGACGGACAGGCTCCTTCTGGACCACCCTGGGGCTCTGCAGCTTGACAACTTGGGGACAAACATAACCCGAAGCGCTTACAGGTCAGAAATAAAGCTCCTCTCTGTAAGCGCTCCCCAAAAGCACTCAGACCACGGTGCAAGAGAAGCGGACGGCACCAAGGATCCCTGCTGCACCGTGGGCACGCAGCTCTGCTCTTTAACGGAGAACTCTCTCAGATGACCGAGACAGCCATCAAACGACGCTGCGGATGGGCAACAAGGAGCAGGGCTAGCTCCGAGAGGAAAAGGAAAAAAAGGCTCACAGCATTACACTCTGCACCGACACGGGGGTCGCCGGCCATCGCCTGCACCTGGCTGCACCCAGCACTCGAGGGGACGGCCGTAAGACCCCAAACGACCTTTACAACAAGCGTAGTGCCGTGTACCTAAGGCAGCGGCCACCGGTTCCTCGGTGCTCCGCCGCTGTGCGCGTCCTACTCGCCCCGGACGCGGGCAGGGACGACGTGCCTGCGCCCCTGCCGACCCCCGAGGGCTGCCGGCCCCGGCCCCGACTCCTCGGGCCGCAGAAGAACCTGCCACAGCGCTCGGCCCTGCCCCGCCAAGCCACGGGGTTCCAGCACCGGCCTGCGCCCGGGCCTGGGCGAGCGGCGGGCCTACGAGCCGCGGCGGGAAGGGGCCGCGGCGGGAGGGGGGCGAGGCCCCACCGGGAGCTTCCCCAAGCCCCGCTCGACCCCGCGGCGGCGAGCGGCAGGCCGCGGGCAGGCCCTTACCATGGCGGCGGCGGCGGCGGCGGCGCTGGGCTCCGCGTCCCCTCGGGCAGCCCCACAAGATGGCGGCGCCGAGCCACGTCCCCAGCCGGAAGCGCCGTCACGCAGGGCGCGCGGGGCGGGGCGGGGCGGCCCCGCTGGAGGACCGGCGGGCGGTGACCACCGCCCCTCCCGCCAGGGGGCGGCGCGGCGACGGCGCCGCTCTAGCCGGCCGGGGGCGCGCGAGGCGGGCGGGTCGCCATGGCGACGGCGGGGCGGGGCGAAATGGCGGAGCAGCGGGCGCTGGAGGTGAGCGGGCGGGGGGCGGCGGGCCGGGCCCCGCCGCCGCCGCCTCATCGCGTCCCTCCGCCTAGACCCGCCTCGTCGAGAACCAGCCGTACGACGAGAGCCTGGAGCTGCCGGAGACCGAGGAGGCGGGCGGCGCGGCGGGGACGCCGGTCGGGGCCCGCTCGCCGCGGGCGGGGGGCGCGGGCCGCCCCCGGGGCTCCCGCCGGCCGGGGATGCCCGGGGCAGGCGGCGGCGCGGCCGATCGCAGCAGCGACGAGGAGCGCAGCGGCGGCAAGGTAGGCGCGGGGCCGGCGGCGGGCGCGGCGGCCCGGTGAGGCCACCCGGTGAGGCCCGGTCCCTCTCGCTTAGGAGGAGGAGGCGGTGGCCCCCTCAGCCCCCCCCGCCACCCTCAGCGACGACGAGGATGAGGACGACGACGACGACAACTCGGAGGATTCCTCCGAAACCGACTCGGAGGACGACTCGGAGGAGCACGGGGCTGCGCTGGAGGGGTAAGTGGCGGGACCGGACGGAAGAGCCGGGGTCCAGTGCCAGGCGGTGCCGTATGGGCCCATTCAGCTCCGCTGGCGTGCTCGTCGTCCTGCGAAGGCGAGCATGGCTGTGGGCATCGGGACAGGCAGCTCCTTCCTCCTCATACCTGGGCAGCCCAGGAAGGAGGTTCCTTCATGCGACGAACTGCAGCCACCCAAGGCGGCTCCTCAGACAATCCCCACGCCCTGTTTTGCTCTGCCAACGAAAGGCACAGCTGGGAACGACCAAAGGTGTCAGCCAGCCTCCTGTCTCGGCTGGCAGCAGCTGCCTGAGAAAGAGAAGGAACATCTCAAACGCATTATTCGCCTCCTGATAATTCTCCTTTTCCGCCGTTTTCAACTCCAAACCCATTACTAACTCCCCTAGCTGTTGTCCCAATGACTGCCTTTGTGCAGATCACTTACCCAGCTTTTGACATCCCCTAGACAAGTCTCTATAATCACAAGCGACAGCTGAAGCGCTTGTTTTGGCTAGGAGGCCCAAGGCAAAATGTGGCCTGATAGTACTGGTCGCGTGCAAGAAGACTTTTTTAAAGAGGACTGACTACCGTCCTTTGTGATCTTGCACAGTTGGGTCCCAGTTCCTGCTTGCACAGAACCTACCACACGTTAATCTTTGCCCGCATTTCTCTTCCTTTCCTTAGTGACTTCAATCTAGCAGATTATGACTACCTGCCAGTATCGTCTGAAATCAAAGAACTCTTTGAGTACATCAAGAGGTGAGTGGAAGGGGCTTTAGCCGACTCTTGGCTCTCCTTTGTGCCAATTGTTGCAGCAAGTTTTGCAGGACAGTTCATAGTCACCCATGCTGCGGCGGTGGTTTTTTTTTTTTTCCCAGGTACACTCCCAAAACGATAGAGATTGAGCACAAACTGCAGCCTTTTATTCCAGACTTTATTCCTGCAGTTGGAGACATTGATGCGTTCCTAAAGGTACCGTCGCTTCAGGTTCCTCTGCACCCTCCTGCCACACGAGCCGAAACGGAACGTGGCATCGGTGCGAGAGGGGCACTGGAGGCCGACCCGTCCCTGCAGCGGCGTGTGCCCTTGCCCCGTGCTGTCGGGGATAACATTCTAGAGACCTGGGAAACTGCGCTCAGTAGCGGTTCAGTCGCCTCTCAAACAGCACACACATAATTAGGGGCGAGGGCTGTGTTTGCCCTTGTCCAACACCTTGTGCTTTTCAGGTAGCACTGTACTCACATCTCATATTCAAGAGAGCACACCTACCAATTCCTTTCAGGGTCTGATTTTTAAACCACAGGGAGGCTCTGCACAAAACAGCCCAACCTTTCCCCGCCTTGGACTCCTGTAGAAAACAGGGGCTCTGTTTATCTGCAGGTTCCCCGTCCCGACGGCAAGCCTGATAACCTGGGCCTGCTGGTCCTGGAT
The DNA here is from genome assembly GCF_030463565.1 of Pelecanus crispus. Lineage (NCBI taxonomy): Eukaryota > Metazoa > Chordata > Aves > Pelecaniformes > Pelecanidae > Pelecanus > Pelecanus crispus. The sequence continues at coordinate 8,526,868 of NC_134661.1, read as the reverse complement.
GAGCCGTCGACCAAGCAGTCAGATCCCACCGTGCTCTCCCTTTGGCTGACAGAGAACTCCAAGCAGCACAACATCACGGTGAGTCGTGGAGAGGGAGGAGGCACTTGCTGCGCACTGGCTGTAGCAAAAACATTGCATTTTACTCTTACTTTTGTCTGTGTGGCTACAGTGTTGCAGCACAACTGATAACTTGCCTTTAAAAGCAGAAAAAACTAACCTTTTTCTTTAACCCACAGCTTTAAACTGCAATGGATCTAAGCCTTGCTTCAGGCAAGTCTTGGTACAGACTTTGGATCTGTTTCCTTCAGGTGAAGTTTTGTTTCCCAGCTGCTCTTCTGTCTGCAAAAATAGCGTGGTATAGCGCAACTAGGAAAGAGAAAGCGCATGGTTAATCAGGAGCGAGCACAGGGTTTGCAAAAAAAGCCCCAAAACACCACGAAGTGCTTCCAGGTTTGTATTTCTGTTTCTAGCAGCAGATAAAAGTGAAGAGTTTGGAGAATGCAGAGAAGAACCCCAAAGCCATTGACAGCTGGATTGAAAGTATCAGCGAACTGCACCGCTGCAAACCGCCTGCCACGGTCCATTACACCAGGTGAGCCGTTACGACGGCTCTGCTTCACACACGCTCGTACAGTGTAAGCTCAGCTTAGCGGGAGGCTGGCAGCAAAGCCTAGGGGCGCTGAGTAAAACTCTCAAAATACCCCAGAGAGGGAGAAGATGTGCTGATTTTCAGGGTAGTCATACCATGCGTGCGTGCGGGACGCTCGGTGTCCCTCTCTGCACTTCTCTTTCCCTGCCTAACTTGAATTAGTTTAACAGCTAGCACTCAGAACTTGCAACTTAGCAAGCTTAGGCTTGTTTTGATAAATAAAAATGCCCACGTTGCCCCTCGGCAGACGGGCTGATGTCTCTCAGCTGGTTAGAGCAGAGGCTGTCCCGTTTACAGCGGTCTGGCAATGGGAAGCCATTTCAGTCGCCTGTGATCCTGAAGACCACATTCTTTGCTTCCCTGGCAGGCCAATGCCTGACATTGAGACCCTCATGCAGGAATGGTCGCCGGAATTTGAGGAGCTCTTGGGAAAGGTACGTTGTCCGAGCAATAGGCAGTTAGCTCAGTGCGTGCTGTTAGAAACCACCTTCTGTGAAAGCTGGGTTCCTGTTCCCTTTTGAGCTCTTTGCCCGCAGCCCGGCCCGTTCAGGTTCATTCCGACTCACCATTTCTCCCTTGCCGGAAGACGGGGGAGCAGCCTAACGCCCGAATTCCTGGCTGCTGCCCGGGTGGCCTCTGCGCTCAGCCCGAGGTCAGCATGTGCTCTCGGGCTCTTGCCGCGTGGGAGCAGAGCTGACAGCCCACTCTGTTCCAGGTGGGCCTCCCGACTGCAGAGATGAACTGCGACCTGGCCGAATACATCGACATGATATGTGGTAAGCGGGGGAGGCTGTGCTGAAGACGCAAGCGTGCTGCTGGCCTGGCACTGTCTCACTTAAAGCACGAGACCTCTAGGTGCAGGCTCAACCCCGAGTAGCCAAGATCATTCTCTGGTGCCTTCAGCAGGAAGCAGGCTCTTGTACTGCAAGCGCCTGCGGTCTTTGATGAGCAAAGGCCCGAGTAATCGGGGGCAGCGGGACGCTCAGCCTTTACTTACAGCACCCTGTGCAGGGCGGTGCAGCCTGGACGCTCTCACACGCTTTTGCTTTCTCTCGTAGCTGTTCTGGACATCCCTGTGTACAAGAGTCGGATCCAGCCTCTGCACGTCCTCTTCTCCCTCTACTCGGAGTTCAAGAACTCGCAGGTAAGCGACTCCAGGCAGGCACCGCTCACCCAGCTGAAGCGCTGCAAAGCCTCTCTCCTTACGTTCGGCTTTGCTGCGCTGTGGGTGTTTGTAAAGGGCTGGTAGGCCATGACAAAGGGGTCCAAAGAACATTGTCTAAGCTTCTCATTTCCCTGGTACCTCAACGTTACACAAGCAGCCTCTGACTTGCCACAAGGCTGGGATGCTGTGTTGTTTAACAGTCCAGCATAAGCCCAGAATGCTTTTCCCACTGAAGTCAGGGCGACTGCTGAGCACACAGTGCACACAGAGCAGGAGTGGCTTGCGTTTTCAGGCATACGCCGATTCATGAGAGTTGAATCTTTGCACTAAGGCATTCTTTCCCCTGCAGCATTTCAAGCCCCTGGCTGATGGGAAGAAGGGCAGCAGCCCGCCATCCAACCCACCTTCACAAGCGGCAGACGCCGAAGTGTTAAGCTTTACTTGAAGCTTCACGTTAAACCCTCGTTTCCTGGCTCAACATCTGCCGCTGGATGTCGAGATTTGACCAAAGCAGCCTGCGAAGCAACGCACAGCACTTCAGAAGCCTCCCTGCTGAGCTGTTCTGCATTCGTAGAGTAGGACTTTACTCATCGCATTTATTGCAGAAGCTGCCTAATGGCTCCATTTTTGACTTGTCCCCAAGCAGTTCAGCGTTAAGCTCTTCCCAAAGACAGGCTCCCTGTGCCACAGACGCTGCAGAGGCTCCTCGAGCACACGCTACAAGTGCTGCAGCGAGTGGGAATAAATTCTGTGCTCAAACACAACACTCAGATCTGCCCAGTGTGTTCCAAGACCTGATCTGGGGATTCCAGTCTCTTCTGCCCTGTATTATTGATGCCCTTTTTCTAGTCTCAAGCCCCTTAGCTACTGCCAAGGAGAAATAACCAGCGCGGCACCACACAGACGTTTGAGTTGAGTTTATTGCTGTTGGGATGGCGCTCTCCAGCCCCTGCCATGCTGTCTGCCCGTCTGCCGCAGCTCTGGCAGGGGCGGAGAGGAGGACGGAGCAAGCAGGCCACGAACCTGCTAAAGCAAGGCCGGTGCTTGGCCTTACCCCAGGAGGAATCGCAGTGCTAGCAGCTTGGCAGAGTCAGGCTACGAACAGCTTTGATGTGTTTTGGTTATAATATTCTATTTGTAAAGTGCAGGGGCTACATAAAACCAGGGCTAACAGCACAGCTACCCAGACCTGCAGTATGTAGCTTAACGTATAGCCAGGGGCTGGTCGGTGCCCGCCACCCAGCACGGCCTCCCCGGCACCCTCGGCTGCGCTTCGCCAGAGGCTGGTACGTACCTGGCACCGGGCAGCCCTGGCTCACGGGCACCACACTGCGTCTCACAGCCAGATCTCGTCGCTGCTCACGCTGGGCATTTTGTAGATGCGCCCGGACGTCGGGAGCTGGACAAAACCTGCAGGCCAAAGCCGGCTCGTTGCTGTCGCCTTTCGGGGCAGCCATAGAGGCTGGCGTCCCAAGCAGCATGGTTTTCATAGAATCATAGAGTCGTTTAGGTTGGACAAGAGCTTTAGGATCGCCCAGTCCAACCATTAACCTAACACTGCCAAGGCCTCACTAAACCAGTTAAGGGGAGAGTAGCAATTTCATGTTTCCTGGCTCGGTAGCTGGATTATTTTTGAATGAAAGTAAAAACTAGGAATCATTAAGGTTGGAAAGGATCTCTAAGATCATCAGCCCAACCATCACCCTAACACCCCCATGCCCACTAAACCATGTCCCAAAGTGCCACCTCTGCCCGTTTTTTGAACACTTCCAGGGATGGTGACTCCACCACCTCTCTGGGCAGCCTGTTCCAATGCTTGACTACCCTTTCTGTAAAGAAGTTTTTCCTAATATCCAATCTATAATTAGATTGCCCACCAGCACCCCCTCACCCAGCTTGCTGAGGACCAGGGAGTTCTCCAGCTCCGGCAGGGCACTCTCCTCTCCCCTGGCACCGGCTCCCACATCCTTGGGGGAAGCTGCGGGGCGGAAAAGGGGGGAGAGCTGGGACATCTAGCCCTCACCTTAGGCAGGACCTGTGACCCTGCATGTCCCTCTGCACCGGCACCTCGGGGTCTTACCTCCGGCATCCTGCGTGAGGTCACCAAGGCGCAAGTCGGGCGGCAGGGACCGGGTCTGGCGAGGCAGATGTGCACCCTGGGGCTGCGGGTGCTCAGAGCCGCTGCAATGGGAGCACCGGCTGAGCGGGCTGCTCCCTCCCGCTCGCCCCTTACCTGGCACCGGCTTGGCCCGGCGGCATGCCAGGCACGCGGCGCAGGAGCCCAGGCTGAGCAGGGTGCCCAGGGCCAGGGCTGCTCCGACGGCAACGCCCAGGAGGGGCAGCTCCACGCGGGCATCCAGCAGACCTGCACGGGCAGCGCAGCCCCCTCAGCAACCCCTCCGCAGGGCCGCTGCTCTGCGCTCGCCCCCCACCCCGACACCTACCTGGGGGCAGGAGGGAGGCAGTGGCAACACCCACGCTGTTGGCAGCGCTGACAGAGAAGTTGCCGGTCGCGCTGCCGAGGTGGACGCGGAGCGAGTGGTTGGCCAGCCCCGGGTAGCGCGTGGCGCCCAGGAGGAGGAACTCGGAGGCGTTGGCCATCATGTGCCCGTCCTGGTCCACCCAGGTGATGCTGGCGGGCGGGTTGGCTTGCACCAGCACGAAGAGCACCAGGAGGAGCCCGGCACCCTCGACCTCCTGGTAGCGGGCATCTGCCCGCAGGATCTCCGGCTTATCTGGGCAAAACAAACACAGGCAGTGAGACGAGCAGGAGGAAACGGGGTCAGCACAGCCAGGAGCACAATTTGTCTCGCCAGGAGCCGGGAGCGCTCATCAGCTGTGTTTGCACGGGACCGACAAGACGCTGCCCCGCCATGGCTGCGACAGGTGCAGGTCATGGTCCTGCTCCAGCCGGGCAGCAGCCCCACACGCCCTCCCCACACCTCTGGCCCGGGCCGGGCCGGTGCTGCGGACCTTACACTGCACGTCGAGGAGGACAGAGGCGTTGTAGGTCTCCCCAGAGGCCGGGTCCATCAGGGAGCAGTTAAGCTCGCGGTTGGTGCGCTGGGCGGTGAGGGTGAAGGTGCTGGTAGTGCCCGCGGCTGAGCAGTTTGCCTCCTGCTTCCGGCCGTCGAGGTACCACGCCAGCGCAGCGCCGGGGGCTAGCCGGGGGGCCCGGCAGGTGAAGGCACGGCTCTCCTCCTCCTGCAGCGTGCACACTGCCAGCGGCTGCCCATCGATGGTGGGGCCCGGCTCCCCCAGCCCTGCCGGAGAGCCCGCGGTGCATCAGAGCCGCAGCGGCATCCTGCTGCCGGAGCTGCATGCCGGAACCCCGCCACAGCCTCACCTGCCGAGCAGAGCACCGGGACACCGAGCAGCAGCAGCAGGTGGGTGAGGGCAGCCCCCGGCCAGGCCCTGGGACGCCCCATGGCACGCTGGCCGTGCTCAGTGCTAGGAGAGAGGCAGCTGGAGCAGGGACACAGGACTGTCCCTGCGCCGGGCCCACGGCATCCCGGCACGCAGCAGGGCCGGAGGATGCGGCCAGGCTGCACCTTACCTGGAGCATCGCTGCCACTGCGTCCAGCCGAGCCTGCACTGCGGCTCTGCGCCTGGGCCCCGGCACGCAGGGCCGTGGATGTGGCGCAGGGGCGGTCCCCGGCACGGCTGCGAGCATCCCTCTCGCCGGGCCCCCGCAGCCGCCTTCCCCGAGCAGGGCCGATGCTGCGCACAGCCGCTGCGGCAGGGGGGTCGGTCCCGCTGCCCGGGTGGCCCCCGAGCACGGTGCTGGTGCACGCAAGCGCAGCCAGAGACCACCCAGGCAGAGCAAGGGATGAATGTCCCTGTGCCACCCACCTCCCCTCTTCAACGGAGCGGGGCTCAGCACCCTGCTCAGCCCAGCCCGGCACCCACGGGGCCGCCTGTCTCAGCGGGGCTGTGCACGCATGGAAATAACACCACAACCGCCCGCAACGCCGCAAGCAGAACCGAAGTGCCAGGGACACAGGGAGGTTTATTGGGGGTGGAGCAGAGCCGAGACAAAGCAAGGCACTTGGCTGCTTCCAGTCCCCTGCTGTCAGCCAGGAGGAGGAGGAACAACAACAGGATCTCCGGCACAGGAGATGGCACGCTGCCTTGCCCACCTTTGGCCCATCTCACTCGCTCCCGGTGCCAGCGGGGTTGCGCAGCCGCCCCAGCATCTCGCAGAGCATCTGGTTGCAGAGCGCCGAGTAGGGGTTCAGCAGCACCAGCTGCCGCCGGGCGAAGGTGCTGCCCAGCCGCGCCGCTCGCTCGAAGTCCCGCCGGGCGTCATCCTCGCGAGCTTGCAGCCGGTGGATCAGGCCGCGCTGCACAAAGCTCTGGCAGGCGGCACGGCCACGGCCCCGGCTCAGGCGGATGGCCGTGTCCAGGTCCTGCAGGGCGCCTGGCCGGGGAGAGAGACGTGTCGGGGTGGGCTGGGGGAACTGGGGGGCTGCCCGTGACCTGGCCGCACCGGTGCTGCTCACCTGCCACGTCCCCCCGCAGCCGCAGGGCCTGGGCCCTGTTGTTGTAGCCCGAGGCGCGCTCGGGCAGCAGGCGGATGGCCTCGCCAAACCTCTCCAGGGCCGTGCTCACGTCTCCTGACTCGGCGGCAGAGACACCCTGCAGCTCCAGGTCCCGGACCTGCTCCAGCAGCTCCGGTGCGAAGGCGTCCCCTGCGGCGGCGCAAAGGGGAGCCCTTGGCCGGGGAAGCAGCCAGCGCCGGGACGCAGCCCCAGCGCCCACCCTGCACCCCCCGTCCCGGCCCCGGGGCTGCTCCCTGCCCGCCGAAGCCTCCCTCCTCTGCCTGCCCGCCCGCGGCAGCACAGGGACCCCGCTGCCAGATTCCCGTGAGAACCCCACACGGCGTTGCCTCACCTTCCTCCTGGGTGTTGTCCTCCTCCTCCTCATCCAGCCCAGGGATATCCCCAAATGGGGTGCTGGGGTTAAAAATGGTCTGCAGGACAGCCCTGTCGTTCGCCGTGGCCATGGTGCCCTCTGTGCCGAGACCCCCGCGGCCAGGCCGCAGGGCGCAGGCGGTGGCCTCCAGCAGGTTAATGTTCACACTGCCGGCACCGCTTCACCCTTCCCCATCCTATCCCAGCCCCGGGACGAGGCCCTGCCGCCCGGCCCGTTCCCGGAGGCAGCAGCCCAGCTGGAAGACCCGGGGCTTCCCAAGGTGACCCGCGGCACAGCGGCCGCGGCAAGCCGAGCGCCTCTCCGCCGAAACCCCACTGCGGCCTGGGGGCGGCCAAGCGGCCCCGAACGCCCCGCGCAGCCCTCGGGCGTCCACTGGCCCGGGGCTCCCGGCACCCCGGGGCTTTCCGGGAGGAGAATTGGTGACACGGCGGGGGAAGCGGCTTCTCAGCCCTCAAGAAGAAATGGAGAGCAGCCCTCTGCAGCAATAAACTTGACATGTTTATTAATTAAACTATCACTTAAATAAAAAAAAGTGCATAGAAAATAAACATGTTTAAAAACTCCTTTGTTTTTTTTTTGTTTTTTTACAACTATGTACACTTTTTTATTTTTACATTCAGTCTTTTGCAGAGCTTTCAGCATTTTTTTTTAACTATTAAAGTATTTCCTTCTTCCCTGTGACAGGGAATTAACACTGATGTACTTTAGACACGTTTCCTCTTTTTTTTTTTTTTTTTTTTTTAAAAAAAAAAACCCAAAACCAACCGGAAGCTTGGAAGAACACAAGAAAAAAAAAAAAAAAAAAAGAAGAGATTTGTTATACATGATAAGTTGCCAAGAAATGTATTTCTAGAACATAACCTTGCCTTTGCAGAGCTTTTTTTTTTTTTCTTTTTCTTTTTTTTTTTTTTTTTTGAAACAATTATTCACCTACCTGTATTTACTAAAGAGACTGTTAAGTTCAATAAAAGAAACACCACAAGTATAGTTCTCGGTTGATAGACAAAGCTACTGTACCTCGTTAAAAAGATACCAGGAAAGCACAGAGCACATTTTTTTTTTTTTTTCCCCCTATATGCAGGTGGTACCCCAAACATTCATAACCAAAACGAGAGGAAGAAAAGGAAGAAACCAAGTTGTACAAGTACTGACCGGTAACAAGAAGGGCCGGGAAAGGCCGAGCTGCCCGCTCCCGGCTCCCCGGCGGGCCCCGGCAGCCCTCGCCCCAGCAGCCGCCAGCCGGTGGGGAACGCGCGGTGCGGCTTTCCCGGCCGCCGTTAGCAACTGTAACACAATCCTTACCTATAGTGTTAAGAGAATTAAAAGCCATGGACCGATACTGAACTAGGCTTCATTACACGGTGCATTACTATATTAGTTCCTATATATATCGTATTTATAGTTATAAAAAAAACTTGCGAGTGTTGAGAGTGGACCAGTAGTATGGGTTTGAATGGCATGATTCTGCACAAAGACCGTCTCGCTGAAGAACCTGGTATTGCTTTGAAATGAAAGAAAACCAGAAAGAAAAGATACCCAGCCCTTTGCAATGACCCGCTTTTCCTTTTAAAAAAAAAAAAACAAAAACACGTAGGTTTGTACAAAGAAAAATAAACGCCCTAAGGTTCCTTTTTTTTTTTTTTAAATTTTTTTCTTTTTTTAGTATTTTCAGATACCGTGATCGGTGTCAGTCCTTATAAAATATACATTCATACACGGGGAAGCTGCGCTGCGCTCACCGCCAGCCTGGGCAGGATGGGGTCGAGGGGCAGGTGGGCGCCGGCGAGCCCAGGCGCTCGCTGCCACGGCTTCTCCCTCGTGCCGAAGGGCCCGGGCTCGCCGCGAGGCGCAGCGCAGCTTCCCGGGGGTACAGACAGTTTCACTGGCCACAGCGGCTCCCGCCCAGGCAGCCGCGACGGGTATAGCAGCAAAGCGGACAGCCAGCCGGACCCGCGGGCTCGGCCGGGCCTCGCGGGAGGAGAGATGCCTGGCGCTCGGTTTTTGGGGGGCTCCCGCCGCACGCCGTGTCCCGTCCCCCCCCTCCTCCCCGCTTTGGGCAGCGCTTCCCAGCAGCCGGAGCCTCCTCCCACAAGCCAGGCAGAAGGAACGGATCCACTTGCCAGGGAAGACGCTCCTCCTCCGTCACCGGGACGCGGCGGCAGCGCGGGCGAGAGAAAAGGCGGCGGAGCTGAGCTACTCGGAAAAATTCACGGGCTTCGCCAAGGCGAGGGCCGTCCCCCAGCACTGCCGTCAGAAACAGGAAAGGAAAAGGACTGAGAGCAGCCGTGCCCGGGGACGTGGGGCCGAGATCCCCCGGCACGCGCGCTTCGGCCTCCTCAAGGTATGTGCGTTCCCAAACTGTCAGTGCATCAAATCATCTCAGTAACAAATGCAGCGTCAATTTGACTTTTCTTTCAACAGTTATCACCAAATAATCACCACACAGTGCAATAACGAAAGGAAACCGGCAGTTCCCGACCCTCCGAGCGCCGAATTTCGTTCTCAGACCAGAGGAAGAGGTCTCGGGGCCCCGAAGGGCACGGATTCGGGGTGCCCCGCTGCAAGCACCGGGGAGCCAGCAGGCGCTCCCCGTCCCTTCCCCACCGACTGCCGACGCTGTTTCGGAGCAGCCCCGCCGGCTCCTGGAACGGCTGCCGACCTACCCACAGGGACAGCTTGGAAAAGCGAGGGCGCTCCCTGCGTTCCCTTCTCCACGGGAAAACTCATCTGCCTTCGAGAGAGAGAGACTGCGGGACGAGGCGCGTGCCCCGGGCCAGCCTCCCCAGCAAAAGAGGTATCGAGGGTCAGGTCTCTCTTGTTTTTTTCCTCGTTTTTCCTTTTTAAATACGCAGAGGATGCCAGCGCGGGGCAAGGCAGAATCACGCCTCCTGCCTGGGGGCACGGACGGTCATTTCCCCCAGAGAGTCAAATTCCTCCTAAGCTGGGCAATTCTCCCTCCCGCTCCCATCTCGACAGGTAAATAAAAGTTTAAGGTCCAGCCAAACCTCCTGGAAACAGTTACTGAAGTCAAAAAGGCAGAACAAGAGTGAAAAATAAAAATAAAGTATACCCCCCCCTTCTCTGGAGAAAGGATCAGACTGTGTCCAGCCAGGTATTTCCTATAACCGTCCTATGAAAATAAAAAAATCATTATAAAGAGATTCTCTTAAATTAGGATAATACCACTGTTTAAAAAGCCTCGTCATAAGTGCTTTCCCCTATGAAGTGCTTCTGATAGAAAAATATACAAAATATATTTACATTTATAAAACCTTAAATACTAAACTGTAAACAGAACAGAGTAAAATCCAATGTTGTCATTTGTTAGGCTTGGGGCTTTTTACTTCTTTCTCTGTGTTTTGGTTTTGGAGGCACGGAGCAGACCCAAGGAGGAGGATTTACGCTACCCAAACCAGGACGATAGTGTCTTTTGATTCGCTTAAACCAAGCTCGGTTCCTCAGCTACAGCAATTGCAACCGTGCCGATCGCTCGTTTATCTCCTATGCGCTTCTGGACACTGCGTGGCGCAGACGAGGCTGGTTAGTGTTTGGCCTTGCCTTGGCAGGGAACTTACGCTCCGTTTCGACGCCTCTTCCCGTGCCTTCCAGGGAAGACGACGTGACTAGACCCGGAAGAGGGACCATGACAGGCACCTGCCTACGGGATCGCTCCTTTGTCTTCCCGCCTGGCCCTCGGACGCCGTAGTGCGGCCGAGCGGAGCGGATCCCGTGGGAGCCTCCTCCGCACGGGTCCTTCCTAGCTCCACTCTACAGCGGTACGTGGCTAACCCCGGAGCCGGCTCTCACTCCCCATCTCTCCCTAGAGTCGCCTGGCCCTCTGACCAGCTCCGCGGTGGCAGGGACCGCCAGCTGGGTAGAGGAGGAAGCCAGCTGCTGGAGACAGGACCGGGGAAAGGACCGCTTCCCTCCTACAAAGCCAGAGAGGGAGGGCGCTGCTGAAAGGAAGCCTTCGCTCGCAAAGATCTACGGCGCCGTAAGTGCTGGCACAAGCCCTCTCTCTGCCGAAGGACGCCAGGAATTCCCCTGCGCTCAGGCAGGGATTTCGGAGCGAAGCGCTAGCCAAACCCTTTCCAGTCCAGCTGCGGGCTGCTCCGTTCCGCTCTCCCCGGTTCGGCCTCCCTAGATGAAATCAGCCAAGCCAGACCCGCACCACGCACCAGGCCCCTGCACCACGCAGTACGCCGGCTGACTCGCAAATAGTGTTTTGCAGACGCATAGCACAAGGAACCAGAGACACGCGCGCAGTCCTCGGGGCAGCTGGTTGGTGGGGTGCAGTCTCTCTCCCTAGGAGGAAAGCTCCCTCAAACACTGTGCTACCGAACTTCTGACACAGCCCTCGAACGAGGCGGAGAACTCCACGTTCAGCACTCCGAGCCGAGGGACAGAGAGGCACAGGACCCGCCATCGCTCCCCCACGCTTGGGCCAGCGCCGACCTCCCCTCCTCTCTCCCGCTCATTAGCCCCACGCTGAGAAACAAATACCGGGGGCGGGGGGAAATGAGAATAGCAAAAACATAATCACGCTGAGGATCTTCTCCAGTCGCCCGTGTCTTTCACAAGGGTAAGTGTGCGCATGCGAGACATGAAGATGTGGACTCTGACAGAGAAACGCAGCCGCCAGTCAGGTCCCTGAGCCCAGCCGATCTTCATTCCTGCCTCTGGCCTCCCCGTCCCATCGGAACGGCCGGGGAGGGACTCACTTGAAGCTCTGGTTCGCCCCAGGCCCCTTCAGGGCTCGCTTGCAGCTGACGGAAGTTCTAGTTTAAAAACTTCCTGCACTTCTTGGCGCCGCAGTTACAGGGCAGTTTGTTGCTGGCGTCTTCAATGGGGAACTTGTAGTCGTACGTGAGCTCTTCCCCTCGGTAGATTTTGCGCATGGCGAAGATGACAATGTGTTTCTGGCCATCGATGTTGATGACCCGGGAGTAGCAGTTGGGCTCACAGGAGTGATTGATGAAGCGGGCCGCGTTCCCGTGCATGGTGGCATCCACCACTTCGGAGTCGTCAATGCGGAACATGTAGCAGCCGATCCCCTACGCAGGGAAGACAGGAAACGGGTTAGGTCAGGGAAGTGAAGACAGGGCCACCCTAGCAGACGACCTAGCTCGTTACAGCAAGCAAAAGTCAAGCCCTTAAGAGTATCTGCAGCCTCTCCTCACTCGCCTTCATAAGCTCACGCTTGAATGATTTCATCCCTGCGCCCTTTGGATCTGCAGCACTAAGACTGGGCCGAGACCCTTCCCAGCCCACAGGAGGAAATAAGAAGCGCCTCTGGAGCTCCAGCAAGAATGGAAAGAACCCAAGAAGTCTGTAGTCCCAATTCATGATGTTCCAAACGTGGTTTTCACATAAGCCTGTCCTACCTTCACAGCCACTTTCTACTTCTCCCAAACTCTTTAAGAACTTCTACGAAAGCCCACAACTCACCTTACTGTCGTAGTATTTCTCTCGTTTGTCAGTGAGGATGGAGCGAATGACATTGCCTGAATATTCGATCACCATCTCACCTGCATCGATGTTCCTTTTGCAGAACAGACCCCGGCCATGGATGGGAGACCTAGAAAAGCACCAAGATAAGCGGATGTTTCAAACCATACAAGCGAAGCTCAGAAACGTAAGATTGCAAACGCTGCAGAAAACAGGTTATCCATTACAAGAATCACTGCGGTATCATTATTCTTCTCTAACGTAACACTAACAGGAACAATACTAGGTCTCTGCTGCCCGCTCCTGAGCGCATGCCTTAGCTGTCACCAAGGCAAGGCAGCAAGGTATAAGTAGTTTGTGCTGAGGATTACTTTTCACATACATAACTTGGGCGGGGAGAAGGAGGAGGGGAAGACCCCCAAAACTGCTTTTTCCCCTCAATTTTACAGTCTGACTTCATTGAAGGTTTCCAGTTTTCACCTTTCTCTGTCCCAGCGGCAGAGGTACCAGAGCAAAACCGTACCTGTAGACACCAACCGCCTCCTTGGAGGTCTTCTTCAAGTGTCGGAAGCGCATGGGCATTGGCAGATCCATACTAGTCGCCCTCCTAGAACAAAGAGACGCTGCTAAGTGATGACCTTTATTTGAGAGTCTGTGCCGTGTATTACCCGGGATACTTTCCAAGCTATAATAATTTAGACACTGTGACACTGCAGCCCACTGAGAACACAATCAAAATTAATCCAGTGTTTCTCTGTATATGCAAAGGATTATTTCCTTCTTTTTCTGCCCAAATTCTCGTCAGATTGTTTTACATTAGCAAGGAAAAGAAACATTCAAAGGAAGACTGGTCTGGTGGTCACCTTCAGCTGTCAGTTCTCTTGCTATCGCAGGACTCTCCTCTATATTTGCTAGCGCTTGGTAGCTTTAAACACCACCTCAAAGAACACAACGCGTAACTAAGCCCGACCAGCTCCTTTTAACACCACAGCATTATTTTCCCCTTTGAACCTTTAAACCCTGCTGCATACCGAGCCGATTTGAGCTGTACTTCTTCCTCTTCCTCGTCATTTGGGTTGTATTCTGGTGGCTGTCGGTGTTTAGAAGCCAAGAAATTGAACATATCAAATGCAGATTTCCTGCAATTTCAAGAGAGGAAAGGAAGTTTGTTTTACTGACTGAAAATAAACACATGGTTGCCACAACAGTTTGACATGTTTACTGCTTTACGCCTTCTCGGGTCTGTCCTCTCCTAAAGCCTTCTATGCATCACGGTAACACACAACAGTTTCTGAGAACCGCAAATAAAAGCATCAGCCAGGAAAGCTTTGTTAAACAAAGCGGCGGTCAACGAAGCGGCACGGAAGAATGTACAGACTCAGAAGATGCCATATAATTGATTTACACGAGAAAGTTGCTAGCATTTCTTGTTAACCGAGAGCTTCAGTGCTGTAGAGATTTGTTGCTTATGCCCTGACATGGAGTTAGTTAATGGAGCAAATGTTAACCTTAACAATGACAAAGCTCACACTTGCCTCAGGTGGACTTCAGCCCTAGCAGAGCCATGTGGATTCAGAGGAGGTTCATTGGCCTCCTCTGGCTTATGAAATCTGAACTTGTAGTTGTGGCAGTGCTTTGCTCCGTACAGTTGCTCAATGAGGAACACAACAGTATCGTGGATAATCCCCAGCATCCTCAAACCATTCACACCTGGAGCAAGAAATAGAGCGCAACAAAAAAACCCAACTGACAATGCAGACTTGGAGCAGGAGGATACAGAAGCTTGTTAAATGCAACTTTTGTGCTAGCCTGCAATTTTCATAGAAGCACTGTATTAGCTAGCTCATTCCCCGTAAGAGTTTTCAATCGTTTCACCAGGAAGAAATTCTCCTCCATAAAGCAGTTTGCAGCTGAACTGAAACTCTTAAGACTCTGAACCCTAAGACGCTTGCAGAAAGATCTGTTTGCTCTCACATGTTCCAAAGCGTGGCAGAAATGAGTTTGGCACTAGATCTTACCTGCAAAAGACAGCTGTTTCAGGCGGGCATTAGAACGGGCTTCTTGAACTTTGTCAGTCAGTGACTTCCAGGCATCTGCAGTCACACAAACAGAAGACAAGATAGTGAAAGAGTATCCGAGCGCTGGGCACTGAGGATTGCCAAAACAGGTGCCTCACTATGCCTCTTATTTTGCCGCATCTTATCAGGTTTCCAGTGAAACAACATACCATCAGTAGGCTTCTATGTATGTGTGCAGTATGCCGTTTTCCAACAGAATGCTCATATTTAAATAAGCTAATTGGAGAATATGATGTTTGCATCCTTTCATGGGCCATAAATTAAGATCCTTGGCCCCAATTGCTTCCATCCTCTCCAAAATTCACTTTGGCATACAGGGAAGGAAATGCCTTCAGCAACTGGTCTGGAGGAAAAGTCTAGGTACCCTACCGCCTGATCCACGCTGACTATTTCTTGACAAAATACCATTCAACACCATCGGTCAATCGATAGAACAAAATGGGACAATGATTAAAAAAAACCCCCAACCACCAAACTTTTTCACTATAATCCAGACATTGCTAGGAACTGGGATTGCTCTGGGGCTGTAAATCAAGAGGTGTGGGTTTTTTCTTTTTTTTAAATCTATAAAAAAAATGCAAGGAACAGGTCCTCAGAAGTCATAATTTTACTTCTAGCAAGGAAAGCTAAAACCAGTACAACCAAAACCGCACAGTTCTCACCTTCAATGCTTTCTGCGCAGATTTGAAAACCATCATCACTAGAGATCTCAAAAACCAAACCTTTCTTTGGTTTCTTCTCACCAAGACACTCTTTCCTCTTTTGTTCTTGCTGAAGCCAAAACATAAGTGGGGAGCTGAAAGTGCTCTCTTCTTCCTCGAGAGCTTTTGAGCCTGGAAAAGACAGAGGCCAGCATGAAGACGGGAACTGGGTAGAATAAATGTTTTTCCTGCTGGTTGTTCCACAACCAAAAACTATTTACTAACTTTCTTTTTGACCAGTAAATCCACCCAAGAAAAAAAAAAAAAAATCTAGACAGTGTTTTGGTAAGAGTGTGAAATCTCAAGTGCCGAAATTTCCGTAAACTAAAAACAGACACAAAACTATTTGTCCATTATCTATTAATAGCAAACAAACCCTTCCTCCCTTCAAAGCAAGAATATCATGGCTACTAGCTCTGAGATTTTTCCTGAGAGAACGAGATGCACAAAAATAAAAACTTCAAGGTACTGATTTCCCAGTCCTGGAGAATCCCAAGACTCGGTGCTTTTGAAGAAGCGACATACCTGCATTTTCTGGCTCATTTGTTGAGTTCTGTGTTGACTGAGATTCTGGGAGGACTGCCGTTTGCCTTTGAGAGGGAAGGAAGCGAACATGAAGAAAAATGTTTAACAACCTACCTCATTTCCTCACCAGCCCTGAGCACTCACCTACAAAATCTGAGAACTAGACAGAGGTACAAGAGCCTTTTTCCAGATCGAATGTTCTAACATCAGTTCAATTGGAAACAAACAAGTAAAAAGATTCTACTCAGCAGCATTTATTTTTGAGGCATCTATCAGCCGGTGGGTAGCAGTCTAATTTAATACAGTCTGTGACCTGTTCTTTGTATCAGCACTACTCAGTAATAAGGCATATGCTAACATATGATCAGCCAAAACTGTATGAATAGTTTTGTTCTCAGAAAGCAGTAAGCTTCCCAGAGCTATATGCAACTTAATTTCAAAAACGGCTCCATATTGCAACTAAATGTGATCGCTCATTCCAGACTGAAAGCTCCCAAGATATTTTAACTAGCAAAGTAAGACTTCTTGCATTCTCTGTGTAAATTTCCTTAAGCTCAAGCGAGCACAATCTGATGGGAAGGTCTGCTTAACGCTTACCCTGCAGACTGGCCACACGGTTTCTGTGATGGCTGATCTACGCTGGCTGTGTCCTGTGTATCTGCCTTCGTAGCAGGAGTCCTGGAACAAGAAGGTTTAGGAACGTTCAAAATACCTGCCAAGCTACATGTGCCATAAACGAGACTGGAAAGCAGTAACAGAACCACTGGGAGCTGCCACGAGTGATTCAGCAGTTCGGGAGAACTACAGAAGCAGGAATAACTGCTCCTAAGATACGAGGAACCAGATCACACTTCCAGCATCACATCAGAATCAAGACTTGCACTTCAAGAGGAAGGAGGAGCATGAATCTGGGTGCAAGAGAAACACGCCTGAGCAAACATAAGTGACGAGCTCAGAGGTCAAGAGGTGCATGGTGGAATGTGGAAACAGCTACAGAAAACGCTTACAGACTAAAACAAATTGGCAAGTGTCAGCAACCCAAAAGAGCTATTTTAAAAGGTTAAGGCTGCCTCAAGAGTTTTGGACTGACAGTTTAAGAACCAGACCTATTACAAGACATTAAGATGATCAAGGAATTACACGAGTGACGCGCAGTATTTCTCTGTTACCGAAAGCTGGACATTACTGTCTTTTAGTACCAGCAATCGTTTGGAGAGTTTGCTCAGGCAGCCAGGATTGAAAGTCAGCGGTGCAGCGTCTTTGGTGAAATGTGTAATTGTTGGCAGTGTGATACTAAGACACAGCTATGGACTGCATCGATGAAACTGTCTAGTTTTGCATGTAAAACACAGACCGGCAGCTCTTATTCTCCCTACAGATCTGTATTTCAGAGTCAATTCAAATGTCATTTTTATTTAAGGTCCGGAAAGCAATCCTCTACCGCGAGAGACAAGCGCACGCTCTGCTGTTCTGAAAAAGTAGGGGGCAAGATTCTCCCCGTTCTCCCAGTTCCTCCCCAGTCCCTCTTGGCTGTAGGGACTAAAGAGGAGGGAATAGGGGCAGGAAGAATAAACTGCACGCTGGAGAGACACTAAGCACACAGAAACTGGCATGCAGTTTAAATTCTATAATCAGAATGACCAAGGTAACACCATAATAGTGTGCCACTTCGGTGCCTTAGCACGCTGCTGATAGCGCAATTAAAACTGCTAGAGCACTTACACACGTTAACAACATAAATGAATAGAACCCATCACCCTTCTGAGTGCCATTTCCTCTAGTGATAGCTCTCAAACACTCGTTTAATTTGCCAGAGCTGTCAACAATGAATAAAGTCCTCATAACCCCGATCCTCAAAGTCTTAGGTTTTTCATCCTTCCCCTTCCAGAGGTAAAAGTTCTACTAACTCCTTTAGGGAGACTTGCTTTCTGTTGGCAGCTGGGGTTTTTACCTTAGAAATTATCATTCAAAAGGAAAATTTGCTGTAAAACTAGCGCGAGATCCTTCCTTATACTGTTACAAAACCTCAGGGATGAGCAAAATCAAACATTTCTCTTACCCTGTAGCCGAGACCTGGGGTACAGCAGTGGCCCCTCTATCGGGAACGTGTGCTTCAGAGGAACCAGTCCACATGTGAGAAGTTTTGTGCTTCTTTCCATTCCCTTTGTCTAACGATGGCTGAATGCGTTTGATTTTCGGCTTCATTTTCGTGGGACCCAGCACAGAGCTGCTGGCAGACTGCTGACCGGATGACGGGGAGCCTCCAGGAGATGCTGAACTAGCATGCATCACTGACGAGGAAGCCTTGTTTTGTTCGAGTCCGGTATTATTGGGAACATCAACCAGCTGCGGAAAGCTCGACAACTGCGTGGTTGCCGAAGCCGTGCCAAGGTCCAGCTGGGAGGAAGCAACCCCGGTTTTGCTGGATAAGAGTTGTGTCATATGCTGAAGCTGGTAAGAGCCTTCTGGGTCAGTAGACGACGGAGCAACCGTCATGCCCATCGTCTGCGCTGAAGGCAGAACGCATATGCTCGATGCAGCTGTCATCGCTGCCGTAGACGGAGTTTGGGATGCTCCCAGTTGTGAAAACATCCCAGAACTGGGCGGTAAAGTCACGTGCTGCTCCTGAAGACCAAGGCTTTGCTGACTGGCTTTGATCAGGAGGTTGCTTATCGAACCAAGGTCCCCTAATAATCCAGGGCTAGTTAACGTTACCGAACTTTGTCCCAAAACATGACCAGGAACCGACCCACCGGTAGTAGGGGCTGCTGTGGCCTGCATGGATACGACGTTCAGCACTGAGGAACTCGATCCTAGGCCGGATACAGGCCCCGCTGGGAGGTGACTGGCATCTGGCCCGATAACACTGGGAGACGTGCCGACTGCAGTAGTGGTCCCACCTTGCGGGAGCAAAGATGTTTGCTCGAAATACATGACCCCAGACTTGGACCTTTTGATAATATTGGGGACGGTTCTATGGGATGTTGAATTTGCAATGGTTCCCAAATCCAATGGGTGGTTGGAAATTTGGGAAGGAGCAAAATTGATTAAGGTCATGTTGGAGACCATATCGGGAGGAGCTATAGTAGAAGGGGTTCCAGAGGGAGCCAGCTTTTTATTCTTCCGTGACTGCAGACGAGATATGGGCCGTTTCTTGCCCATGGCGGCAGCTGGTGTAGGAGCGGTGGTACCAAGGTCTGTCCTCTGACTAGCTTCAGACACTAAGAGCTGAGGATCAGGCGGTGGCTGCACACCGATCAGAAGACCTGGCGAAGGACTGCTGATGTTTGGTGGGAAGCCAGTCTGAGTGGCTGTGGAGAAGGGGTGCATATGCTGGTGATGGGACATGGGCAGCAGCCCCTTGCTCGTGGGAGGGAATAATGACTGAGAGGACGGCAAGCTTGGATTTAATCCTGTGGTCAGGGTGAGCCCGCTCCCCATGGGCCCCAGCACCGAAGCATTGGTCTCCATCACGCTCTGTGCAGAACTAACAGAAGGCGTTAACTGTATCTTTTGAGTAACGCCGTTGGGAAGAGTTTGGAGGACGTACAGCGGCTGCATGTTTTGATTGACTACCAGAAGTTTTTCTGCAGCTGGCTTGAGGTGGGGTGGCGTTGTCTGCACCGCAGCGTTGGAGATCTGCGAAGGGCCGGGACTGTCCGTGGAGTTTGGCACGTACTTCTGGCTCTGGAGGGGAACAGTGGGCGATACCGGCACCTGGATACCCGGAGTCCCGCTGTTTCTCGTTAAATCCTGGTTGCTGCCATGTCCTTGCTCAACGGGGCCGCAGGGTGGGCTGGCTATATGCTCTGCATCTATGTGACCCTGGATGAAGTGATCGGGAGTCATGTGTCCTTCGGGGCTCGGGTCTACTCCTGGACTCAGGAGAGCTGTGTCACCTTCCCCCGAGGCAGATTTTTCTGTGACCGTCACTCTCTTCTCCCCAGACTCCGTGGAAGGCAAAGCAAGCATTGACCTCTCTCCCGAGGAGGAGAGCGAGGACTCTGAGATGACGGCGAGCCTGTTGTGATTTTGGCTGGGCACTGTCGGGCTGCGAGTGGTCAGAACAGAGAGATCGGAAGGAAGCTCCAGCGGCAATTCAAACTGCTCCTCCGCCGATATGGAGGAAGAGACACTGCTATCCACCGGCTCGGCGGTTGGCAGCTGCTGGGAGAACACCTCAAACAAACCCATATCCTTGCCACGGTTGCTGTCGAGACCTAAACCTTCTCCAAGCGTTAGAAGTTCAGATGATGAGGACTCTGGACTTTCTCCCAACGCCTGCATAGACGGCGTGTTCTTTAGTACAAAGTCCATGATGTCAGAAGGGAGGATGTTCCCACAGTCATCGCTGTTGTTATTGTCAGAGTCGGATTTCAGAAGTTCTGTGTTAAAAGTGTCCAGTAAGTTCTTGTCAGAAGGCGTGCTTGCGTGAGCCCGGCGGCCGGTTTCCAACGAGCTCAGCTGAGCTTCCAGCGAATCCTGACCTTGCGCTTTAACCCTGCTCACAGGATGGCAGTTATCAATCTTTGGGTCAGTTTTGTGGACAGTGGAGCTCTTGGTGACTTGTACTTTCTCTCCAGCTTCTTCAGTTCTATCTAGCTTTAAGTTCTCGGTTCCGTTTTCTTTACCGCTCCTTTTAGTTACTTGACTGACTTTTCTTGTTGTTGCTGTGACACTTGTATCGCTTTCAGTTCCATCATCGACACCGTCTAGCTGTGAGATTTTTGGAAGATCGCACTGCTCCTCCTCCCTGAATAAGTTATGGGATGCAAGCCTCTCCTCCGTGTTCGAGGAAACCACCGTTCTAGTGAAATTATAGTAGTATAAGTCATCTTCATCTGATGTGCTCAAGTCATCCGCGCCATCCACTTGTCCTTCTGCAGACCGCTTCCCTCGCTTCTTCCCAGTTGAGTTACTGTAGAAGGGAATATCTTCCTCGCCGTAAGACCTCACGCCGTACAGAGGAGTCAATCCAAAGAACATGTTGGATCTGGCCCGAGCGCTTCTCCGTGGATACCTCCGCTTGTACGA
Source organism: Pelecanus crispus (assembly GCF_030463565.1). Classification (NCBI taxonomy): domain Eukaryota; kingdom Metazoa; phylum Chordata; class Aves; order Pelecaniformes; family Pelecanidae; genus Pelecanus; species Pelecanus crispus. The sequence goes on along the minus strand of NC_134661.1, from coordinate 8,506,333 downwards.
GCTTTCTTCTTGAGCTTTAGATCCATCCTGGAGCATCAAGTTGTTATCTTGAACGGGCAAATTTTCATACGCGTTATTTTGAGATTCCTGTGCTGGCGCTTCGTTTGGACTTCCCTGAACTACAGCGTTATCTTCCGGGCTTTCCGAAGTTGAGGAGGGCTCCGCCAAAGCAGCCAGTTCTGCTCCTGCAGGCTGAGGTTCAGCATCACTTTCCTGCTGTGTGTTTTTAGACTGGTTTTCGCTTTCCATCTTGAGAGGAGTCAGGGTGACTTTAACGGTGCGTTTTCTAGGTGCCTGCGATTCCTTAGAGGCCACTTCGACCTGTGCTGCAGAACCTTTAGACGGCCCCTGTGAAGATGGAGACTTCTCGCCAGCTTTTTCAGCAGGAATATTATTACATAACCTCTGGCTAATTTGTTCAGTTGCCAAACCCTGATTACCAAATTCTGGTTTCAGGTTTCCTTCATCACTGCCTACCGCTTGACTTGAATCTGTAAGAGATTTCAGGGAATGCTTCTCTTTAAAACTATCTTTCATTAACTTTTTCCCCTTCTGACGCCTGTCTCTAGGGGCAGAAACTACCTGCTCGCTTGCTGCAGGAGATCTGCTATTTACTCCAGCAGACTTCAAGGTCTTCGCATCCACCTCATCAACCACAGTCGTTTTCTCTGGCTGTACAGGTTCCACGTGCTGATCTCTGTCTTTCCTTGGGCCTCTCTGATGCAAAGGTGGAAAGGATATTGCTTCTTTGGAAGAAAACGATCCTGAACATTCTTGAAAGGTTCCTATTTTAACATTCATTTCCGTGCCCGATGAACTGGTCGGTTGAGTGGACATTTTGGAGTTTCCTCCAGAAGCAAAACTATGAGCTGAATAATCTGGGTCCTTTGAGGTCAGCGTTTTCATCTTCTCTCCCTTAGAAGGCGCACCTTTGGCTATCAAATCTGAACTGCTAGGATGTTTTCCTTCCGTAGACTGAGATGCATCCAGCTGGTAAGTTTTACTTCCACTTGTAGCCGCTGCCTTCTGGGAGCCCGAACTGGTAGAGCAACTTTGAACTGGAGCGCTTGGAGTACCTGCATTCGCCGATCCCACAAAGCGGTCGGTACTTTTGATGCTCGGTTCGTGTTCTGAAGAGGACCCCACGCTGGAAACTGAAGATATGCTGTGCCTGGAGTAAGTGTTCGCAGCTCGTGTAGGGGAAATCATCCGGAGTTTTGATTGCTGCTGTGACAAAGAGGAGGTGCTATGCCTCCTAGAACCAATGCTCTTAAGTCCAGAGGATAATAAAGGATCTCCTACTGTCACTATTTCATGGGTCACTGGGGTAGGACTTCCTGAGAAAATAAGGCAAGAAAGACTGTCAAGTGATCTGAAACCTTCACAATCAATGCATACCCAATTCCTTCACCAAAACACAAGAAATTAAAAACCAGCAAAACCTTTCAGCCAAATAGCATTAACATAATGCTGCTTGAGACAGGTATTAAAAATCTGATACCGTCAACCAGTATTCACCACGCAGAGTTGACAAGTTTCTATCTGAGGGTTCCGTACCTCAGCTTTAGCTGTGAATTTTCAACATCAGTTTGAAACAAAATGCGACTCATACATACAGAAATAGCAGCTGAATTACAATACCAGATTTCCGATTCTCTCTGGAAAAATACCAACTGAGATGATTAAGTCCCTAACTTATGTTACAGCTCTTCTGTATTACTGCTATTATATTACCCAAACACTGCTTTCTTCATCCCAGGGAAATTTTTCAGTTGTACACTTCCTGACAGGCCACCTCTATTGTATATTTTCAGAACTTTACTTCCCTCAAACCTATTGCCATTTCACTATTTTCTCTAGAAACAGAAAACTAAACACCACGTTCTGAGTGAAGCCAAAAAAGACATGAACCAAACCAAAAATATTTCCAAAACAAACGAAAAAAACCTCAACAAAAATCAAAGTCAACAGCACTTGAAATACCTGCAGAGGGTAATGGCCTAGAGCCGGGAGACCTCTGTGTGGATGGATAACTTGGCGTCCTGATCCTGGGACCCTTTGACACCACTGGATAGTAACAGGAACTAGAGGTCTGAGAATGCAAGGGACGATCTGGTGATGGTGGGTTTACAATTTCAGGTGTATTTCGGCTGTCTTTAGGTAGAGTTTCTGTTGTTGTATAAAAGAGAAACCACAGTATAAGCCACCACTGAATCCTAAAAGCTACAATCTGATAAAGTATATATTGCTATCAGGTTTCACTTGGAGAATCGGGGCATTTGTTAAATAAACACAAAGTCAAAGATTACTGCCTCCTTGCCATAAGATAATGTCTGGTTTCTTCTCCTAAGAACATTTTCAAATACTTGCAGCAATACAGTAACCTTCAGCTTACAGATGAAATTCCATTATATTTTAATAAAGTTTAAGATTCTATGTTGACAATGACAACTATTATAAATGTTTTAAAAATCTTCCCCAGCCTCACCTTCTGGGAACTGAAAAGGATAGGGTTGAGATTTATTTTTTTTTTTTTTAAACTCACCTATGGATATGGAGAAAGCAATTCAGAAATACAGAAGCAGCGCAATACTACTAGTCAACATGGTACTCAGCAACCCCCATATTCCATACCAATGCTGACACCTGAAGTACAATTTGAAGTTTTAGATCACTAGAAAAATCTCAGGTCTGTAGACTACAAAGCATTACTACAGTTGTCGTCATTTGGCTCCAACTTTCAAAGTTACCAGTACACTCAAGAGCTCAGATTTTTTTATTTTTTTTTTTTCCCCCTTTTTTCTTTTTTAAGTCTTAAGATGCTGTAACATAGTTTGGAAACCTGAAGTGGATTCTAGTCCAAATCGGTTTGAGAGACAGGTCCTAGCCACTGCCTGCCTTTCTGGTAAGGATACACTACGGCAAAAACACATATAGAACACACTTTTAGGAAGTCCTTAAAAGATTACCTGTAAGGGGAACTGGGCTGTGGGCAATTGTTCTGTTATCATCGTGCTCTACAGTGCTGTTGATGTCAGGTTCTATGACCGGAGGTCGGCACTCCATGATCTTGCAGGTATACACACAGCGCTTCCTGGCATCTGTTGTGCTCCAGTACACCCTGGAGCACCTGGAAGATAATTCAAACATAAGACAACTTACTCAAGAGTCAAGTAAACCTCAGCATTCCTATTTTAAATTTTCAGTTTCTCAAAATTACATGGGACAAAGGCTTCCTGGCACAACATGCTGCACACCTAGCTTAATCACAAGATTCCTGAACAGTGTATGAAAGCTACAGTCCATTTTTACAAATGTTACTTCAGCGCTGGCTTGGTGTCTAATATACTAAAAGACATCTAATCACAAAACAGCTTATACTCACTGATAGCCGATGGGAAACAACTTATCTTCACAGTCTGAGAGGTCATTCAGAATTCCTAAACAGTCTATCGTCATTGAACCTGAGCAGAAAGAGGAACAGAAAAGTTCTGTGAACCAGATTCCAGCACCAAAGGTGGACCAAGTGTCCAGAGACTAGATCGTACCAATCATCATGTGGATATTCTCTGGTTCCAAGCCACTAAGAAATTTTCTTCTCAAACTGATCCCTTCAAAGTCCACAAAAACTCTCCTTAGAACTTCAAACCCATTCTCAGGAACCACCTGGAACAAGAATCCACAAAACTACTCGTTAATTTTAAAGGAACCACCATGTGTACGCTACGCAGTCTGTCTAACTCGATCCTCGGTTTGGTCTTTTGCTTTTTGAACTGCCACATAGTACCACTTGCCAAACTTCCCCATGCCAGTTGTATCGCTGACTTCTTTTTAACAGCACTGCGGTCCGGCCCTCATTAGCAAGGAACACATTCAATATTAACTTCTAAAAAGTGCTCATAGTTACTCGCTAACACCCTTGAGACAAGGCAGGGTGTGAAAGAAGAATCTCACCTCTCCTTTGATCAAGTCACGATGCCTCTGGCAGTAAACTTTCTTATCGTCCAAAAAGACACAATTCTTGGCTCGTGAGCACATAAAATGATAGTTACTTGTACAGGAAGTGAGGCAGCAGCCTACTGTGGCGCCCGACTTCTGGCAGAACTCACATCTCTACAAAAGCAAAAGAAAAAAAAGTAATCCCTTCTAAAAGCAGGCTACCATTACTGTTGTCAGTTGTTTTTTCCGGCACAGACAGAAGTTTAGAGTAATGCCTGACCTCCCACTTCACTGCTGTAACATTTCACTACCGTGACTCACATGCACAAGTGAGACATCAAGGAGGAGGTGAGAGGAAGAAGGATCCCTCACACAGAACAACTTCTGCATTTGCAGACTGGTTCCTCCAGGCCCCAGACTTTTTTGCTTGTACTCCATATCCAAGTGTCACATTTGCAAGCTTCACTGATTAACATGTCAACTATTTCTCCTGCACCGGGTATTCTCCACACGGGCGGCTTACTACTGGCTAAGAGCAGTCCTATTCCACTGCGCTTCTGCTGTTTTAATAAATATTTAGGACCAAATGACGCAATAGTAAAGCAAAATTTGGACAAACTAATTTCTAGTCCTGCTTCCAATCTCATTTCATTCTTCTGGGAAGTAAGGAACAACCGATTCACAATAGGAAGATGATTTTGTTTTCTAAGACTGCTCAGGAGTTCAGAAAAAAAGACACCACCATCATTCTTTTTGCAGTATTTAACAGGGTAGCTATGTACAAGCTAGATGTCAAGATCATCTATACTCAAACATGAAAATGCTCCTTGATCAACACCTTGAATTGGATGATACCCGATTTCGATTTTTATTTCTTTTATACATATATAAAATTTAACCTAGGTCAAAATACCAGGAACAGGCTTGCTCTCTTTCCTTTAAGTTCCTCTGCTGTCATCAGTTCGGACTGCAACAGAAGATCTGGCAAGTCCTTGTACTAGAGAGATAGACGTTGGGCTTTAACACAGCATTTGACCGTGCTTTAGATATTCTGTATTATTTTTAAAAACAGGTTGCGACTACAGGTATGGCATCAACTGCTTAAGGTATGGCACTAGCAATTTAAGACCTGAGAAAAACACGACTCCAATTCTCCTGTTACAAGTTCCTCTGGGTCTCCACAATATCTCTAAATTGAGCAAGGAAAAAATAAATTTCAAATATCTTCAGTCAGTTCTATTATATGTAGCGTAGAAAAAAAAATGCAAGGAGAGGACAGAGCAGAAAAAACACACACAAGGAATCCTTTAGCCGGGTTCCTGGTCTTGGCTCTGTGTAAATCAGCATGAAGTTTAACAAAGTATTCTTTACTTATACCCACCAGTTGCTTTCCCCTGATCACAGCCATGTGCACGTTTTTCAGAGAACCATCATCATCCTCAAATACTTCTGCTGACCATAAAGCACAGTTCACATGTGTCCATTCGTTTTGGCCAATATAGAGAAGACGTCCAGCATCCTAAAGAACGGAGGGAAACGTTCCTTTCAAATGTTCCATGAGACACAGCAATGCACAAAAAGCATCCAGCCTATCCACAGTACCAAATCTATAGTACTGCTTAAACTGGCTCCTATCAAAATGGGCACGTGCCAGATACTCACATTAGCGCTGTCATCACCATATTTCAGGCACAATGCGCACTGCCTGTTGTCTTCTACATCCGGAGGTGGATTAAGTTCAGGACTATCCTCTCTGCTTCTGTCAGAGCCTTAGAGTTAAAAGAGAGAACACTGTTTATTCTTGAAAGTCAGGGAGGCAAAAATTCATCTGGAAAGACTGTCAGTAAGTGAAAAGGGTAGAAGAGCAAAACAGCAGCCTAGAGTTTTCAACAGCCAGCTTGTAAAGGAAGGAAAAGCACACATCAGCCTCTACACAGCCCTTGTTCCGGGGGAAGAGAGGCAGGTGCAAAAGTATTTCTGGGCCCAAGCTCGGCTCAGAAACATCTCATACGTAACAGCCTCTGAACGATTTCAGGTCACAGAGGTCTCCAAAATTCTTCAGTCACATACAGAACTAATACCACCCTCTCTTTACTACTAGAAGGTTTGGAAAGAAGCACTCTGGGTTTGGGATGCATAGTGCTGCAATCTGTTTTCTTACTAGAGATAGGTGGCGTAGGAGGATGTAGAGGAGTTGGTGAATCTGGCTCTCCGGGCCCTTTGGGTTTTGGAGCTGGAATGATTTTCTTCATCAGAGGGGGTTGTTCAGTGCGGTTGTTCTCTTCACGCTCCTGCCACTGAGCATAATTATGGTCAAGCGAAGGGGGCAGCACTGCATTCGGCAACATACCACTGCTGAAATGCAACAAGGAGTCAGCTGTCAGACCCGACTACTCCAGAGGACCTTGTGCCCTGCCTACCAGCGCTACTGACATTCAACATACAATAACAACTCACTTAACTACTTACAGTCCACACATGCTCTGACAAAGGCTATAACTGGTCACTTAGATTTTAAGGTTTGTAATGTGGCTGTCTATTTCTTTTGAGGGTAACAGATGCAGAAGGAGGGCCACACCAAATCACAGAATCATAGAATCATTTAGGTGGGAAAAGACCTTTAAGATCATCCAGTCCAACCATTAACCAAATGGAGGGTAAGGAGGAGGAGGTGGAAGGAAAGACAGGACTGACAAGACAACATACAATATACCTAGTTCTAAGTAATGTTTTTAGTCTACTCTGCTTTAGAACAAGGAAGCGTATACAAAACCTGGGAATGGGATTATTGTTTAACTTCTTTAAAAAAAAAAAAAAAGAAGGAGGGGGTGGGGGAGAAGAAGAAAGGAAAATGGAAAACCCAACCCCACAAACAGGCTCTCTTGACACTTTTTGCTTGGACAGCTGGCAAACTGCAGGGTGTCGCAGTCAGACACAGAACAATTACTTACTTGCTTGTTACTTTATTTGGCTCCCAAAATCTGGACTTTTTTACGCTGAACCATGGAAAAACACGCTCCATTTGCTGAAGGAAAACAACACTCCATTAGAAGTGTTATACAACATACCCCAAAATTCAAAGACATTCAGCCAAGATCTACTGTAAATCCACAACTAGTAAGATTTGTTAACATCAACAACCCTGACAACGTATTATTTTATTCCTGGAAATACCCAAGCAACGGTAAGCATGATGGACCCTTCGGATTCCAACAGCAACAAGCAGTGGTATGATACCAAGCAGATTTCAAAATAACTGCAGCCCAGCTCACCCGAATAAAGAAGGACTTGACCATGCTATTGGCTTTCTTAACTTCCGGCTGCCCTCCATCGGAATTAATGGCTGCTTGAATTATCTTCACAATATCATCACTAAAATCCAGCTATAAGAAAGCCACAAAAATTCACATTAACAGGATTGCCTCTTGTACAGCTACACCACCCACTAATTTTTTTAAGGCATCAAGTGAGCATCCAGATGACTAGAAGACTGAACCAGAGCATCGACTTAAAAGCAGAAAAAGAATTTGGCTGTAAAGAAACAAGCAGCCCTGTGCATTTGCAAACTGGCTGGCAGAACTGCTACACCCGTAACTGTTCACTTCTTCCTTCTACCCTGGAGTTGACTGCTGATCGATTTTAAATTGGCTAAGCTAGCTACCTCACAAGGATTTGGCCAAAATCTGGCAACAGCATGTTTGCCTAGCACTTTGCGATATACAGTCTTCCTCAAGATTACAGGCTCTGTAGGGAAAAAAAGCTGCTCCCTACAAAGAAAACCGATTCAGTCAACGCTAGCATTTTGTATAAATAACCCCTAAAGAGATCATCCCTCCACGCATGAATTATTAGTTTCCAGATAACCGACTACCACCAGTGTTATTTGGCTAGGCCCTCAGTTACAATTTGCACATCAAGGATGACCTATCCTGTTTCCATCAACATAAACGTCTGACTAAGAGCAAAAGGGGTTTAACCAAGTATGGCTGCTGGTTAAAGAGAGCCATACGACAGTGTAAATTACGTGTCTTTGGGCCAACATTAACAGGAGCGCCAGCCAGAAGTACTTTTAGCAGCACGTTAACCTGTTTCCTTGTTCACAAAGGAAAGGCTTAAGCATGCTCAGTTATAAACACCACGGGTTGTAAAGCAATTCATAGGATCTATTGTTAGAGCAGAACAGTAAAACTTTGACATACCACAGAGGTGTAACATCCTTGATCCATTTTTCTTTTCACTCCTTCCAGATCCAGAGGTTGCTGCTCCTCCTGTTTACTGACTTCTGTTAGGACAGGAGGATCGGGACCTTCAGGAGAACTTCTGGACGGGATACTCTCTTCTGTCTCAGGATTTAAATCAGGCGGTTTTGCTGCCTGTTAACATCAGCAACCAGACAGAGGGACACAGGCTATTGAAGCGTGGCTGCTACTCATGTCATACTCCCATGCACACTTATTAGCCCAGAGATTCTCGCTAACACAAAAGAAGGGAGGCTCAAGTTCTGCATTCCTGTCCAAAACGTAGGGACAAAAATGAAAAGATCTTAACCAGCTTTCTGCTGCTGACCTGCAAGGCACACAGCAGAGCAGAGTGATCAGCTATAAGGACCAAACTCATTTTTCAGAAGTCTTATTTCTGAGTATATATTTCGTGACTAAGATCCCGTTCTTGTGTAAAAAAAGCACCTTCACCACCACAGAGCAAAATCCTCCCATTCCTTGAGGAACTTTACTATTTTTCCTTTCAACCTCACAAGTCGTGTCATAGATCTCCAATTCTTTGTTTCCATAGGAATGAGCAAAAGAAAGAAAACAAAAATCACAGCACATGTTGTTCTAAGTATGACAAAGACACTTTTGCAGTATGATGCACAGCAATACCAGAATTCAACTGAATGTCAGGCAACACTTCGAGCCAGAATATACTAACGGGGCGCGAGGCTCCAGCTTACCTGTCGATACCGCAGCAAATGGCTAGTAGTTCTAGAATTCAGCAGGGCTGTTAAAACCTGCTTTAAGGAAACCTGCAGCTCCTTTTCCAGTGCCAGACGCCACTCTGCAGGATGCTGCTCCGTGCAGTTAATGCAGGTGTATGCTACACTCTCAGGCAAGTTAGAGAGTATCTCATACATTTCATCTGGAGACAAAGAAAATAAAATAACCATCTGAACTACTTCACTGAAGGATGGATACAGGGAAAAACCCCTACTCCACACTTACTGCCTAACTGAAACACTTCTCACGTAATAAAAGCATCTTGTGCAACTAACCAAGCGATACCGCATTTGAGGCAAGTCACATGCTTTCAGGATGTCACCGATACTACTACTGGTTTACCTGTAGCCATTCTACAAGTATTTTTCAGGTAGACCACAACAGGTGAGGGCGTTAACATAACACCCTAGTATAAAAGTCCAAAACTGGATTGCTTTGGTCTACTCGCTGCCCCACGTTCTTAAGTACCGAGGAGAGAAGGATTTGCCTTACCAGAAAGGTTTTCACATTTGGAGTGGACCCAGCGGTCGCATTTCCCGCACTGCATCATCTTGCTCTCATAGTCATCATCATCATAGCATTTGTCACAGAGAGGACAAAAATTTCCTGCAAGCGAGATGTGATTTTTATCAGAAGTTCAGCTGCCACACACACCTTAAAGGCTAGGTGGTTACTTACTAGTGTGCTAAGAAAGCAGCTCTCTGAAAACACCCACCAGTTCCACCTACTTTTACAACACTGCAACCAATGGCCACAAAAACAACCTGCTTGGAAGACCACTGACTACTCTAGAATCCCGTTACTGGGTACCCATTTTCTGGGGGTGGCAAGACTAACAAAATACTATATGCAATTAGCTTTACAGAGTAAAACGGAAGGACAAAGATGACATACAGGCAAGAAATTAGGTGGAATAGTCAAGATTTTCTATTCTGAGATTTCTTTTTCCCCAGAGTGCTCCTCCTAGGTTCAAAGGTGTCACATACAGTAACTAACGCAAAGAGGAACAACCACTTTACAACAGGAATTTTGCTGCTTTTAAGTCAGGAGTCCTTTAAAATGTCTTTTTCTCAACAGCTACTTCAAACCCTGGGCCAACAGGTGTGTAATAATTGCTTTATACGGTATAGTGTTTAAACTCTGGAAGCCTCAAACTCTGACAATAAAACAGTGGTGACTTTTGTTAGCTGCTGTAAAATCTAAGAACCTAGCTTTCCTACAGAAACTGTCACCCGTGCTTTCATGCTTGACCCTAACACCAGCTTTCACTCCTGTTTGTACCGCGACAAGCTCACCTGCCCCGCAGGCCCTCTCTTCACTCTACACTGACGCTGTCTAATTCAAAACCGAGCGTCTGAAGAGGCTCCTGCTGTAAAGAATCACAACTTTATGTACCTTTAGCAAAGAGTTTGGCACAATCATGACACAGCGAGAAGTCATGAGACCACTGCGCATCCCACCCTTTGCCTGGTGTTGTTGATCCACAGCTCTTGCAGCGAACACATTTGGTACATATCTGGAAAAGGAATGTGTTTGGCAAGAGTTATTTGCTTTTATCCAGTGGTTTCTGTGCTTTAGCCCTAAGATACATTTCATAGTTTTTATTACTTAATGAGCGCAGAGAGCTTACACAACAGAATAAGGAGTTTCAAGTACCAAAACTTTCACTAAAAAGGAGAGAGCTCCCTCCCTTTATGGTAAGAAGGTGATAACGCAACAAGGAAAAAAAAAAAAAAAAGAAAAAAAGAAAATCAATCACAACATAGTTTTTCTGTCCTTCATATTTGCACTGAAGAAAATATCCCCTTTCCCTTCACATAAAAAAGCATATGTAGTTGTGGCATTTCTTCTGACCTAAAATATGAAGTCTTATTTTAACAGTTTTCCAACTCCAAGGACATCGTAATAGGAAACATCTAAACACTATTAGTACCAAATACAATACAGGCAAAGCTTTCACGCTTGTTTGGAACAAAAAAGTTGAAAGACACAAAACAGTGCTTTAATCCAAATTGTGTCTCAATACCAGTGGCAACTGGTAAGTGTGTTAACAAGGTAAACACATTCTAAAGCATTCTAAAGAGCTTCTTCCACGTTCTGGGACTACGATTGGAAGAATTACTACAACTAAAAAAGGTGTAATCTCTTTAAAAATCCTGCTTGTTCAGAACCTGATCAACAACCCACCTCGCTGTCTATTTCCAAACGTACCTTCCAATGGAACAGGCACCTTAGAAAGCTAAGCGATTGCATCACAGCAAGTGATCTGCAGAGCTCTGGCCCGCAGTGTTATGATCAGTCAGCAAGTGAATTACCCAAAGAAGAAATCAAAATCCCTCACCCAAACTTTCTTTTTCTTGGTGGGTTTGGTTGGGTAGTTTGGGCCCAGGCACTCAGGGTGATAGCTGTTTCGGCACTTGTTACACTCCAGCAACTGCTACAAGAATAAGGGGAAAAAGCATTGGAATAGAGAGCCCTCAAAGGGATGCAAAATCCCAGACATTTTCGTTTTACATTGCATCCCCCATTCAGGGCAAGAGGAAGAAGCTGCAACAAAGCAACTCGAGAGGCATTCTCCCCAGCGCGCGGCGACGCTCCTGCAGAGACGCCGCGCTTCCCGGCTCCCCGGTGCGCGCTTGCTAGCTGAGCTCCGGAGCGAGAGGAGCTCTGGGAGCGGCGCGGGGGGTGCCCGCCAGGTCTCCCGGGGTTTTGGGGGTACCTTGGTGGCCTGGTGCTGTCTCCCACACACGTGGCAGAACTTGCAGCGACGGCAGCACCAGTTTTCCAGCTGGTCCTCCAGGGGCCGCTCGCTCTCCTCTAAGCAGAACTTGTGGAAAGGCTCACAACAGACCTGACAATACACAAACTGCAAGGGGGGAGAGGGAGGTTTTAGCAAGTCAGAAGCCGCTCTGAATTCCCAAACAAACCCCCTCGCGCTCTGAACCGCTCTGAATTCTGCTTTACAACTGACAGAACAAGGATATCTACTGGCATATTTCAGGAGGGAAACCGCGCGTACTTCCGATAACCCGAACACATGCTCATCCACCCAGAGTAGGCACCTAGCAGCAAAGGGGAGCCTGGTGCCTGTTATCTGTTCTGAGTGCTGGCAAAGGCCCATAGGGCTCTTCGGGATCTCCCTCCCTCACTGTAACACAAGCCAACTGCACCAGAAGGAACACTTAGGGCAGAAGGAAGGGATAGCGGAGCCAAGAGGGACGTTCCTCCCTCCATTCGGCTTAGGTGGCCCACGTGAAAGCTCTTCTCATTTCTACGTTATCCCCTGCAAGGCTGGTCATACTAGAAAAAGAATTGTCCTTAGGGCACGAATACCGCAGGCTCACAAGGGACATAAAAATCATTTGTCCACTTGAGCAACCCAACAGAGAAGGGGGTGGCTCCACGCCCCACTGGACCTTCACAGTCCTCAGGTGCACTGACGTCCACATACAGAGCTTAACCCCCTTTCCCCCCAGATATCGTTCACTCATCATAACCAAGTCTTTTCCAGAGTGCTAGCATCACCTTCCCAGGACAGCTGGTCTGAGGATGTTGAGAAGGCACCTATCTACACCTGGAAACGCATTTAACACATCTTAAGCCCAAATCCAGCTCTTTACACAGCACCAGAATCTTTCCAGTCACGTTTCAGTAATGGTTTGCAGCTCTCAGCAGATACAGACATACCTGGGAAAGTCAACACTGCCTAAAGCCCTTTAACGTTATCGGGCAGCCTTTCTTATTTCAAGTTAAAAGAAAGCAAAGCCCCTGCTTTACATCAGATGTGGGATTCCAAATTAAGAGGAGACACAGGTGCTCTCAAATATGCTATTCTTTATGTCTAATACAGTTCACCTGCAAAGTAAGCACTGCAGAAGTTTCCAAACTGATTTTAAATGCCTTGCATTTTAGTATCTTAGGACAAAGTTTAGCAAGGACAGATTTACAGGTATTATTTTAATTTCTCTCAGGTTAAGGTCATGATATTATTTATTTATTTATTTTCCTAACAACGTGGTGCTGTAACTAAGTCATCAACAGCAGAACACAATGCTTTACCTCCACATGTCCACTGCTGGCACAGAGAAAACAGACCACCCTGGGAGTAATAGGTACCGAGGTGACGATGCCTAACCCACCCATCTCCCAAACATTCTCCACTTCACAGTCCTCCTGAAAGTACAAAAGGATACATCACCATGCAGAATAAGGCAATACAACATCAGTATAAAGTGCTCACATTGATTGCTGCTTTATACATTCTGTGCCTGTGATTAAGTGGTCTCAAAACTGAAACCATTTCAACTTCTACCTTGGTCTACTTTACAGTGTATATTGGAATAGTCACATCTCAGCGCTGTTCTTGCCAAGAGAGCTCAATAATACACTGGCCTTCCTTCTACGGAAAGCAAGCCTAAGGAACGAGACAAAGTTTTTCACGATTGCACAATTATTACTAAAATGAAATTTCAGAAGAATTATACTTTATTAAAACTCCATATTTGTAAAAAACACTTACGAGATCTCACTATAATCTCCAGTATGAACACTTATAGATGGACTGAAAAATTATTAGGAAAATATTAATTTTTATTATTTCAACACTGTTGTTCAAAAAAAGTACATGATTTATCAGTTTAAAACCCCAGATAGACCCAAAATGTTGTGAATTACAAGTCACTAACATTTTCCCCAAATCTTGTTGGCTCAAGTTGTGGTAAGGTTTTATAGTTCCATCTTAATGGAATAATTCTTCATAAACCTCAAATTCTTGCTCATCCTCATACATTGACAGTTAAGGTTTTAAAGCTTTAAGTGTCTCTTCATCCAGTATGCTAATTATGAGGAAAAAAAAAAAAAAAAAAAGGCATAACAAGCTTCTAAAATCAACCGAGTGACTTGTCATGAAGGCTCCTATTTGCAGTTCTCTCTGAACAGTACCAGACACACAAACTTAGAAGTCACCGCCAGCACGCTTGAGGGACTCTAGTTCCAGTGTTTAGAGCCAGGTAACATTCAAATACTTAAAACATTTTGTCCTCTACCTTGAAATCCACTCGGATTCTGTGGACTCCATCTGTAGGTGGCTTTTGCTTGGAACTGCTTCCGTTAGTCAGAGTGCTGAGCAAATTCAGCGTGTTGCTTTCTGGCTTGCTTATAGGAGGGGGCTTTTCCTAGTCAAGTAAAGGAGCCTGCATTAATCCCAACCCCGAACGTTAAAACTTTACCAGTAATTATATTAAAAGCCATAGATAATTCACAGACAAAAACCCCATCACAGAATTAACGAGTGTGTAAAAGTTGCAAGAAAGTAACTATTCTGCAAACCATTTCTTAAGAGCATTCCAAACACAAATATATTGCTAATTCCATTTGCTGCATTTTCCTCTAACATCACGTTGTTCTCTCTCATCAGAGCCGCTGGCTTTTATTTTGCTGCAGTGTGGCAACTCTGGGTGTAATTAGTCCCTATGCACTTCTCACTCAGATTTAAATACGACAATTTAAAAAAAAAAGAGGACGTGTTTCTGAGATGAAGATAGTTCCATTTTTCATAGAAAAGCTAGCCTCCACCCCAACAACGTACAAGTCTTAGAGAACAAGTTAACGTCTAAAGTGAATCTTAGGCATATGCCAGGTACTTTGGTATCCACATACTGCCGCCAGGAAAAGCACAAAAGAAAAAAAAAAATCTGCAAATTAAGTAATACAGTTCTACTTTCTAGACAGACAGAAGTTCCAGGTTCTTGAAATTTACTGACTGTGTACAAAAAAACAGTATTCACCTTTTCTTTTGGTTTCTGTTTCACAGGGAAAGTTGGACGGGGAGCAATTTTTTTCTGTTTGCTTTGTTCTGTGCCTAGGAAGGGGGGAAAAATTATGAGTATTTCAAGTAACTAACAGCCACCTGTAGAGAAGAAAAGGGAAAAAAAATCAGCTGGGTAACGTGCGATGAATTTTAGATCAGAAATTTTTCCACCCTCTTCTGTGACTGCACCTCTCCAACTACGAGTTGAGCAGTCTCCTCGAGGCATGACCAGGAGAGTTTGCTCTGCTAAAAATCTGAAGCACTCCGGGTGCAAAGCCACAGAAGTCCCGGAGCTGCCTTGTTGGTCACTGTCCATGCTGTTCCATACTACGTGCAACAGCGGACTATGTTTTCGTAGTAAAAAGACTACATTCTTCTCGTTTCACATTCTGACTGTGAACAGTCAACAGACTTAACAGTATTGAAAAAGTACTTCAAGACTGCCAAGACTACGTGACTAAAAATCACAATAAGGATGGCCATCTTCCACCCCACCCCAACACACGCTGTAGTTCAATAAAAAGGAAGCCAGTTCTAAGAAAAAATTCCAAAATAATCTGCTGTAATTTCACCAGATCATTAAGCATTTATCAGTTTTAAAATCCAACAGCTTTTAGCGGTACTGTTACTTAACATGACTCAAACAGATTGAGGATAAACAGTCCCATTTACCTATTTCTGGCTGGGGAGTCTGCTTTTTCTTAGGCTCAGAAGTGGTAAGTTTAGGCGCTTCTTTTTTCAAAGGTCCTGAGCTCGGTGGCTGAGAAGGAGGGAGCTGTACTGGCTGGGACACCTGCTTGCCAGTCTTTCTGGTACCAGATGCAGGGACCTGTTTGGGCTCTGACACTGGAACGGAGGAATTCCCATCCTCATGCTTTTCCTCAACGGGCTTACGGGCAGGTTCACTGCTCTTCTTTACGGCATTGTCTTCTCTCGATACGACAGTCTGAGGAGTTTGTTTCTGTCCAGAGTCCAACTGGTTCTTTCCAGAATGGCTTTCTTTCTTTTCATTTGTCTTTGATTTCTTCTCCTTCTTTTTTGCAGCTAGGAAGAAGAAGCATCGATAAAGCAAGACACATAAAACGGTGTGACTTCGAATGATTTGCTGCTTTTTTAAAATAAGGAAACAGACACTTTGACGTCAGATTTTTGTCACTCTGTTGTACAAAAGAAAAAACAGTACTCAAAAAAGTAAAGCATTTTGCACTTGGCTTATGTTGCAACCTGAGTTCTAATACCTCGGGCCTCTATTCGGACAGAGCAGTAAGCAAAACCCTTCTGCAGTAAAGCAGATTCAGAGCTTAACTGCGCAAAGGAGAAAGCAGACTTTGTATGGCGAAGTTCAGTGAGTTCAAGGCAGCCGCCTGACCGCTGTCACACTAACACGCAGACCTCCAGAGGTCCAGTACCAAGAATGCGGGGAGAGACAAGGAGGCTCCAAGAGACTCATCAGGCCCTGTGTTACTCAGGAGCAGGCAAACCTCTGAGAAATGCTTCTCCTGAAGGGCAGAGGGGAGACTGACCAGCCATCAGCAGCAGCTCCCTACAAAAGGAAGGAAAAACTACAAGTCCAGCGCTGAAAGAGACAGCCACTGCTAGGGAGTACAGGTGCTGCCTGCGCTCGCATCTCTCCTGCAACTTTTACCTGACATCACCAGAACAGGCAGGCTCCCTGCGAACATTTGGCTGCAGACTAACCTTTTATAAGCTCAGTGTAGCCACAATGACAGCACAAAGAGCAACATTTAAGAGATGAAGATTTCTCTCTCGTGCTATACTTGTGCCAAGTCTTTCAGCCTACCTTTAGCTTGCTTCTGGAGATACGCTTTTGAAGGCATCCACTGTAGATTCTGACATTTCCTCATTCTACAAAGAAAGAGCATGTCGTGAAATCAGAAGAAAAATGCAGGCATTAAGAGGGCAGTTTGTAGATATTCAACATGAAAAATTAAAAAAACCCCAAACACAACCAAAAACATTATCAATACACCCACTACCTTTTTCCAAGCAATCTTCCTTCCCTCCATCCCCCTTCAGAGATACCTAAAAGAAACTTCTTATTTTCCTCTGTATTTTCCTTTTGGTTTTCCACACTCTCAAGACAATTTTGAGGCTAATAAAGACGCTTATGTAACAACGCTGCTTCGCTGGTAAATCCCCCATCAATTCCATTTCTTAGATTTGAGAAGCATCAGAGTACTTCCAAGAGCTCTAAGAAACCACACCAAACTCTCTCAACTGCAAGTTTTACATATCCAAACTGAGTCCATTTCAGACAAAACCAGTTACTCCTGGAGTGGAATTGGATTAGGTGACTTTGTAAGCGTTCAAATTTATTTCCTATTTTTCTTATGTTTAGCATATGATGTCTTCTGTAAGTTGGGCTAGGCTTTGGTTCTGCCTTCATTCTTGCAGCAGGACCCATGGTTTCAAAACCTAGCCCGAGGCCTGGGCAAAGCTGCTAAGAGGGAGACTACTTACAGATTGTAGTCTGCAGAGTGTTTTCACGCAAATGAGCACTACACAGCAATTCTCACAGCTATGCTTTGCAAGTAGCTTTCATACCACAACAATCTTTATTGGTGCCCCTTCAAGTTGCTGCCTTTTCAGACAGATTATCTAGTCTGGTAAAACCAATTAGATGCAGCAATTTAAAAAAGCAAGAGGTTCAGGCTAAGTGGTATGTATGAAAAATGACAGGAAAAAATCAAGGAAGAGTGGTATTTCTTAATGACATCCAGAGACATCTTTGTTATATGAAGTGTATATCCACCAGATAAACATCTTATTGAAAACACAAGCTCTTCATAAATGCAATGTGGGACAATAAGAGATAAACATTTACGTATACATTGCCTTCCTTGCAAAAACCCTTACTGCCTAAAGAAAGGCATTGGTCTCACACCAAACACTTGTCAATGCTACGCCAGCTTCACCAAACTGGGGAGAATAAACCAGAAGCAAACTTCAGAAAAAGCACTCTTAACAAGCACGCCTTGAATCAGGATCTTGACTCTTAATTTAAACTATTTACAATCCCCTGCTGTGATCCAGCCTCAGCCCAGGCCAAATTCACTCAAAGCCTGCGCTACAGGGTAAATGTGCTGTTCCCTGTCCCCAGAGCGTGGGTGTGCTTATCCCACTCAGCACAGGGATTACACAATTTCTCAGACACATACTTACTTGCAGCACTGCTTCTTTATATTGCGCCCACCAAACTTGGGTTTGTCTAGACAGTTAGTGCAGACACCACAGTCCTCTGGAACCTGGCAGCCCGAACACTGCCCGCAGCGCCTTGAGCGTCGGCCCTTCTTCACCGGAGGTTCTTGCTGCGCCTTGTTTCTGGTAACCGGCTTAATTGGCTTGATAGGTGGAGCAAGAGGTTCAGCCTCTTCTGAGCCAGCTATTGATGACTTATCTATCAAAAAAAATTTCTCATGTGAATTCATCGATGTCAAAGCAAGTTTCAGGCGCGTCTAATTTGCTAAGGGAATTTATTCTGTTAAGCGTAAGTTCATCCGCAGAGGCACACAAGGGGTGCGTGTGAGTGCGTCTGTATACACACATATGTACGTGCACACATGCATACGTGCACACACCCCTCAAGAGACCAAAAGGTTAGTGCAGAACACAGGTTCATAACAATTACCAACGGTTAAAAGGATTAACCCTGTTGGAGTGGCATTGTAACGGAGAGCCTAGAGCTGTTTAACATACTTTCCCTTGTTAATCACTTGAAGTCCTCATTTTAAGCAGTCAACAAAAGCTGACTTTGTACGAATCCACAAATAAAAACTAAAAATCTTAACTCACCATCGTTCCCCATGGAAGACAGTATCTTCTCCCGTTCTTCCCACGGTAAGGCACTCAGAGTGGGCATGTCATCAGGAAACACTGCTCGCTTGCGGCCCAGCGCAACAGCTGCCCTCCTGCAAACATGTTTTATTCGTGGTCCTCGGACTGACGTTTCTGATGAATCGCTCTCTTGTCCCTAGATTTCAGAACATGAGAACAGACAGTATTCCTAAGAAAGGTACCAAGATGAGGCTGGGAAACATGTAATGGAAACTTCTAAACAACCTAAAAAGAGTTAAATTGTATCTTAGCTTGCACTTTGCAAGAATCGGGATAAAAATAAAGACTCTCAGCCTGCTAAGCCTCGGTTATCCAAGAGAGGATAAACTCAAAAGAACAAGAGGTTTTACTCATTTGGAATTACAAGGTAAGTTTCTACCTGCTACTGGGAAGCAAACTCGCTCATGAAGCCATGTTATCGAGGCACTGATATTGTAAAAATCAGAGTCGACTGGAATTAAGACTACCATTCAGCGCTAACTGATCTGGCAGAAGCCAGAAGTAAATCAAGCTGTTTGATAGCTTTGTAGCTGCTGGCCTTTAAGATGAGGGGCTTGTGTTTACTGAGGTGCTAAAAGAAATGTAGCATTTTAGTGCAATGTTCCATGTTTTCATCATAGGATTCCGAAATGTCTCCTACTAAAAGAACTTCCCCAAACAGGTAATTGTGAGAGCCTGGGCTTCTTCTATACCAGGCCAGACATACAGAAGCATGCACTTCTTCATTCCAGAGACAAAAGCTTGAGAGTTTTCTATTTAAAATATGTGCTAGTGATTTTCAACACTAGTGCCATTAAGGAAAGCAAAAGTTTAAATAAAAAGGAAGTATTCTCTGAAAGTGTATTTCACCTACCTTCCTGGTAGCTAAAAAGGACTGCAGAAAAGGGTAGGTTTGGGGCGGGGGAGCAGGGAGAGGGAAAAAGAGGAAAGCGGTAGGAAGCAGTTCCCCAATCAGATGCAAAATCCCAATGGATTTTATTCCCGCCCATAAGTGACAGATCATCATGTAAAGTGAAAAACAAAAAAAAAAAAAAAAAAAAAAGAGAGAGACCAAGACCAACTTTATCTTCAGAAGTCAGCTTTATGCTCGAGAAGAGCCTACAAGAAACATCGAGGCCAAGAAAGACTACTGCAGTTTGCTGGAACCATGCTTTTAAGAGTGAGTACTACTACTCTAGATGATCACTTTGCTTAGATTTATTCAGAGGAACCTAATAAGCAGCTACGACATACTGATCTCTAAAAATGCACACAGCTCCCCCCTGAGCTGACTGCACAGCAGCTCCCTCTCCCCCTCAGCTT
This sequence comes from Pelecanus crispus, assembly GCF_030463565.1. Classification (NCBI taxonomy): domain Eukaryota; kingdom Metazoa; phylum Chordata; class Aves; order Pelecaniformes; family Pelecanidae; genus Pelecanus; species Pelecanus crispus. Next base: position 8,486,434 of record NC_134661.1, on the reverse strand, counting down.
CTGCCGAGGGGTTCTCATTTTCGGATCGTTTGCCATCTGTTGCACTAACAGCTGCTTAGCTCGGCATGTTAATTCTTCACGCTTAGGATACGAAAGCTACTTGAGACTTTCAGCGAGAGTTCAAAATAAGACACACTCTAGCAAAAGAAAAAAAAAAAAAAAACCAACCCCAAACCAAAAACTCAGAAAAAGGAATACCTGTGCCTTTGGCTGATCTGCTTGTTTGAGGGACTTGCTCTTCTCAATCTTGTACAGCTGGGCTTTTGCCTTTTTCAGAAGACTGGCCACCCTCTTGTCAGTCATTGGCAGTTTGTCTGCTTGAGCCAACATGGAGCTGATGGAGGAAGCGGAATGTTTAACGGCGCTTGACGAAGGAGCAGAAAGACGCGGGGCTTTTTCCTTCTCCGAAGACGGCACAGCGGGGCTGTGGTCCAGATCCGATTTGTCTAACCCCCCTCTACCTTTCTTGGACGTTTTGGTTTTGATGGCTGCCGTATCTACCAGAGCAGCAGTGGAAACGTCTGCCGCGGGATCTATTGCCGTAGACTTCTTCCGCCCGGCAGTTTTTTTGGCAGACGATGAGGCTGCAACGTCTTCGCTGACAACTTTTTCTTTGGACATTTTACCTACAGGAAACAAAGCAGAGCTACTCTGAATTTCTGACCCTTTTCTCCTTTTCTCTTTCCTTGACTCCCGTTTGTTCTCCTTTTCTCTCTCTCTGTCTTTCTCTCTGCTCTTGTCCTTCTCCAGGCTTTTGTCAGCGTCTTTATCTTTGGAGAGTTCCTCTGCCGCCCTGTCCTTGTTTCTGCCTCTCTCGGTCTGGGGACTCGACGTGAACCAGGGGAAAAGAGGAGTAGGGCTGCTGGACGAGAAAGGCTCTGCCGGAGTGCTAGTCTGCTTCCTCGGTCTCTGGCTTCTCTCTGCCGATTCCCCAGACTGCGTTAGCGAATGGGAAGGAAAAGTAAAAGTTGAATTTAAGGCACTAGTGGCAAGAGAACTAACAGAAATGCTAGTTAATGAGGAAGAGACAGAAGACTGTGGGGTGAGAGTTGTCAGGTCAGAGGTACTAAGTCTCCCGCTTCTCGTCCTCATGGAGTGCGAAGGAGATCTGGGTTCCGATCGGATGGGGCTAAACACTCTCCTCTTCCGCTTCCGCGAGGAGACACCCGTTGCAGAGGTCCCTGTAGTGGTTCGGCCAACCGAGGAGGACAGAGTTACAGATTCAAAGATCCTGGAGTGGGCCTCGCTCGGCGTGAATCGGGGCGCTCTCAGCAGAGGACTTCTCTTGTGCATATCGAACCTCGTTCCAGAGTGAAGAGAGAACAGACGTGCTGGAGCTGTAGCACCCGGCGTTGAGAAGCCAGACGCAAAGCCAACGTCCTCTGGTGTCAGCGGTGGGGGTCTGAAGTTATCGAATATCGGTTTGCGAATAAGACCCTCTTTGGCATATTTTGCTGATGAGAAGTACTGCGGTTCCGACCTGGAATGCTTCAGGGAGGTCCACCTAAACGTCGGCTCTCGCAGAATCGACTTCCGTTTCTCTTGCATGGGCGCAGCAGAAGCGGGAAGAAAAGGTGAGGCTAACGGTATGGTAGGAGGCATAAGCCAAGGGGTGTGGTCCGAGATGCTGGAAGCAGGCTGCAGTGGTGGGGGGGGCGTGAGCAGAGGGGGAGGTGGAGAGGAGGAGGACTGCTGCTGCGGCACACTTGGTAAGGCTGACAGCTTTTTGGCAGTCCTCTGGCCAAAACTTCTTTCTGTTATCGAAAACCTTCTGTTTCTCCTATCGCCATTACTGTTTTCAGGGGACTGAGAAACAGGCAGTGGTGTGTGAACTTCTGGAGTATTGCTTCGCTCCTCAGAAAGCGTCTGCATCTCCTCGGAGGCCTGGGAGTCCGTAGATGTATCCACGCTGGGGCTACTGGACCGCGAGGAGTCCGAAGACATCTGAGACGAATGCTGAGAAGCAGCGCTGGACTTTTCGCTGGAGCCACAAGACGTGGCACTGAACCTGCTGTTTGGTGTGGATTCTAGTCTGGATATTTTAATAGGAGGATCGTAGTCTTCATCCTCAATGAACCGTTTGGGTGTTTTAATAATCCGGGAAGAGATAGCACTCACAACCGGCATGATGAACTGGCGGATATTTTTGAGCTGGGTTCTCCCCTTCCTGCCCTGCAGTTTGGCTGCTTCTTTCTCAATCTTTTTTTGCGCCCCCTTTTTAGCCCTCTGCAAGAGTTGCTTAGCAATTGCAGCATCCGTCCTTTTGGTGGAAGGTATAATCCTAACGGGCTTAATCCTGCGCGGACTCTGTCTGACAGCAGTCTTTTCTTCTTTCGTAAGAGGTGGCGTGCCATCTTTTTCTTTGCGAATCCTTTGGGGTTTCTCCAGCTGCGAGTTTATGACTAAGGTCGAGGAAGTCTTTAAACGTTCAGAGGACGGCGGCCTACCTCTCCTGCGCACGATCTGAACGCTCTTCCTCCCAATCTGAAGTTTCGCCCCAGGCTTAAATTTAGATTTCAGCGGGGAGAGCTTACTAGTTCTTAATTTCTTGATTTTAGTCGCTTGCTGAAATGTAGTGGATGGTGACCTCTTGATTTTTTTCAGACTCTCTTTTTCTTCTTTACTGCCCTTCTGAATGTCCGATGCGTCCTTTACTTGTGACAATTTGAACTTCACGCTCGTAAGCGTTGGAGGTCTTCCTCGCCTTTTCTCCCCACTCTTCAACTCCTTCTTCTTTACTTTCTCCATGGATGTGGTTTCAGACTTGCTCGAAGGGGAACACACTGATGAAGAGTCTGACAGTACAGCTGAACTTCGGTCAGAACTGCTCCGGGGCCTCCCGCGAGGTTTCCGTGGACTAGACTTAACTGAGAGGGAGGTAGAGAATGCAGAGCACACGTTAAATTTCTCCGAGTGTCGGATCAGCATCACCCAGGTCATGCAAGTATTTACTCAGTATCAACCGCACTGCCCGTACAAGTTGCCAAGACATTTCAGTTAATCCACAAATAAAAATACAGCTTTATCAATACATGTAAAGAGTACCTTCCCAACAAACCTCTTCTCCCATGTAAAATGAAGTAGATAACTTTTTTTAAAACGCGAGCTTGCCTTTTCACAACAACTACATATGCAGTGGCACAAAACCACTATCAACCTCACATTGAGAGGGAACAATAATTCTTAAGGGCGTGTGCCACCTTTCAAACACTTCAAAGATTTTTTTTTTTTTTCTTAAAGCAGATCACAGCTAGCTGAAAGAAAAAAAAAAAAAACAAAACAACCCCAAACCTTCTCTAGTACCATCCATCTGCACTGCCAAGGGATAGGTCATTAGGGCAAGAAGAACGTAGGGGAAAACTTGATACAAGGTAATTTACTAAAAAAGCCCCCCGGTTTTAGCTTTGAAACGCAGTTAGCACTTGGCATTGCACTTGGAACCATCAAGCAGCTGTGCCACACTCGATTACTCACCTCCACCAATGCATTTCAATGCATGCCCACCAAACCCTGCTATTCCAGTTCTGGGTCTTCACACAGCTCTGACAATGTACTTCATTCTTCATTTGAAACACCCTGTTAGCAAGGCTCTCCGCAGCAGAATTTGCTGGCAAGGCCAAGCTGAGCAGATCATTGTGGTGAATGAGCAGAGTGCTGTGGTGAGAGCATTTATTGACAAGCGTCTAAATCAAAGCTGAACTCATTCACTGGCAGACCCATCATGATTTGATCCTACACCGTTGAAAATGCAACAACTTAGCTACGGCTTGTCCTCAAGCTTTCTATAATTGTTTTGTTTCCAAAAAAGTGAAGGTTGCAGTTACAGGTCATAATCAGTCTACTGAAAGATACCGAAATATTCAAACCAGTTTTAGATCCTTACTATTAAAATAATTGCCTCTCCAAAACACTAACACGAAGTTTCAAATACTGGTTTAATCAGTACCACTCTTTTACTCAAACACATTCAAAGATTTTTTACTCAAAGTTACCCTGCTCCTTTAACAGATCAGCTGTAAAGAGTCCAAAACTAACTGAGTCGAATCCAAAGACTAGGGTGGCTTTTACGGTGGATGAGATTTGATGGAACAAACAGGAGAGGCATGGCAAAACCATCACCAAGGAGAATACAAAGTCAATAGCCAACCCTGCGACTTGAACGTACCTGTGGGGGACCTGGTGGGACTTCGTACTTTGACTTCTTCATCTGAACCAAAACCTAAAAACTGTTCATCCTGCAACGAGAAAGTGGACGGAAATTTGAAGATGCGGATATTAACATTACAACGAACTTTACTATGATCAAAGCATGAAAGGATTCTAGAGGGTTGCCCCCCAACCAAGTAACATACTGGCATTTGTGCTTCTAGCAAACAATTGCTAAAAACGAAATACAACTTTTATATATACATATAAAGCAGCTACAGTTTATAGCTATGGAACGATCAAAAAGAGTTATGGGGAAACAAAGGACAAGTACACATGGAAACAAACCCTTAATGCATAAAATCTGCTGCTCATATCACACCACAAAGGTCTGCTCTTACAAGCCATTATTCAAACCACCCTAAGACATACTCTGGCAAAAGAAGTGTTTGCATGTTTATTTTTCTAGTGCAAACGTCAACTAACTTCCTCCAAACTCATTTAAAAGACTCTCTGGATGAGCAGAAGCATCTGAGCTCTATAATTCTGCCTGAGCATCCTGGAGCTTGAGCAAGACCTCAGGGCTCGCTCCGGTCCCTTTCCGACAGCTTCCCTGAGGAAGGGCTTGCCGCCCGCTCCTGCACAACCCGACAGTGACACTTATGGCCTCTGCAAGGAAAACGCACGATTTTGGGGCCTCTTTGAACCCTGCAGAGATCGGCGTGCCTTCAGATGAACCCCATCCCATCAGCTCTATCACGCAACAACCTCCAAGCCTGGCTAAGGAACAAGTTAAAGAGGACTGAAGCTGCTGACGGGAAGCCAGAGTCATCCCTAAGACGCAGGCATCATTCATCCACCCCAAGAGCCGCAGCCTGTCATAGCACTAAATATCTAGAAACACTGCAAACCAGTAAGGTGGCAGAACAGGCTTTCTCTCAGAGGCACCAAAGGTTGTTTCCTCTCCCAACGGTTCCCAGCAAAGCCACCACCAAAAAAGCATTTCTTGTGAAGGGACCACAGCCTTTACTTATAGTTACATTTTGAAGAATAATGAATTAGTAGCCACATAGGTAACATAGTAATGAATTAGTAGCCACGTAGGTAACATTATGGAACGTCAAGGACAATTTTCTTAAAAATTGACTCTTGATTACAGCAAAGGTGGTTTTTGTCGTTGGTTGGGTCTTTTCTAATTCACTTCAGACTTTGCCTTTAGGAGAGATGAAAACCTGACTTCCGCTGTAAAGCTCTTCCCCCTGACAGGGTCGTGACGTTAAAGGCATTCCGTTCACATTAAGACAGGTTTTTCAGGGAGCACGCAAAAACGTCAGTCCTATTCGCCTGCCACCAAAATCTGTAACACATTTTTGGTTTTACGTTGTTCTGGCTTTCCTAGTCCGATTTCACCCCAAGTATTTATGTTTGCCTGTCTTAAGCTTCCTCTGAGCTTTGAAAAGAGATGTCACTTGTTGCTTGCTTCTTTACACTGCCGTGCAATGCGGCCGCATGCTAGAAAGTAACAATGCCATCCCTTTCTCTAACACGTTGAGTCTGCAAAGAGCTTTGAGGAGAGCCAGTACTACAAGAGCCATATCCTGAAAGTAAAAAAGTGCAACACTGTGAATAGGAGAAGGTAAGCTGCGCAAAGAAATAACACCATTTCCTGATGCAGCTTAGGCCTGATAAAAGACTTTGTCAAAACAGTGCATTTTTTCCCCCGCCTTGTGCTTTGTACATTAAATTTCTAATTCATCTGCTTACAGGACAGACCACAAAGAAAGTCTCGGCTACTGAAACCACAGTTGTGTTTTAAAGAAATTAAACCACATGCACTGAGACCCGTACCTGTGTCTACAGGAAAGTCGTGATGTGATAAAAAGCAGCAAGGCTTAAGACAAACTGTTTCTAAAAATTTTCTGCTTGGTTTCTGTTTGAGGAGCCTCAGTATTAAACAATTCAAACAGAGTAAATATTCTGAACAGAGGGTCATTCAAGTTTTCAACACAAATAATGCTCTAGTGAGTCAAATAAAATACACACACACTTAGCCTGCAGTTCATAATCACCGTAAGCAAACGTCACCGCACATTGCTGGGGAGAGGGGAACAGTCCTGCCCTTCCTCACAGCCCCGCTGCCTATCTGCTCTCTGCAGCTGCAGCAGCGATGCCAAGGAAACCGGAAAAAGCAATGATAAAGCAACGTAAAAGAAATAAAATTATGCCAAAACGCATCGTTTCTGCCTGCAGAACCCTGCATCACGCGGAACCCCCGCGAGACCTTCCCCTGAAAGGGAGAAGCTACCACTTCTCAACTTTAATCCCACAGTAGTAAAACCGGAGCGAGAAAGGCCGCGGAAGCGCCCGGCTCGCCGCTCGCCAGCGCGCAGCACTGCGGATCAACGGCCCCGTCACGCCTGCCTGCCGCTCCCCGAGCACGTGGGCTCGCTGCAAGATGTAAACACTGCTGCGCAGGCACTGCCTTCGCTGGGACGCGCGCCCGGGAGAAAGGGTCCCCGGCACCGAGGAAAGGAGAGGCTGTTAACGGAGACAAATTCGGGCTGAAACCGTCTAAATGCTGAGAACGCAAGCAGAAAAATAACCAGCTACCTACAAACAGTCCGGTTGAGAAACACAAAGGGAACAGCCGCTCACCCTGCGTGATTTCTTCCTCCTCAGCCTACCAAAAATTGAGATCTGCAGCACTTTCAAATGCACAATTGTGTGTGTATAACATACACCGGGCATGGAGAAAGCCTAAATAATGCTGACTTTTGTGTGTACAAGCGCATCTCCCCCAAGGAAACAGAACTTAGTGCTGCAAGCAGAAGGGTCTTAAAGCATGTATGCAGCCCCTCATAGGAGAAACCTATAGACTGCTTGGTGAAAAAAGCCATCAGCGATTTCCATCCAAACACCGATTCATTTCCAAGCCTCTCAGCTCCAACTGAACAGCTTCCCGGCACTTCATTCATTTGCTGCGCGAGAACGGCTCCGAGCAAGGGGCAGCTCGCCGGCTGTACTTCCAGAACCGCAACGCTGCGGCCCGAGAAGTGCACCCCAACAAACACAGAGCCCTCGCTACGGCAGTGCCAACGTACTCAGCAAATGCAGAAGATAGCTCTAAGGACTAGTCACATTTCCAACAGACCGCTTAAAACACTAAATAAGTAAACAAATTATTTTCAGGAAGAGTAAGGGAGGCAAAGACTTATTTACAAGATTGAATTAGAGACCATCCCTGCCCAGAGAGGCAAGTAAGTTCAGTGTAATCTAAAATAACACCTTACGCTAAAACCAGTTACCGGCGCCCGACTTACACGTGTATGAAACGCTCGCCATCAGCCAACTACGGCAAAGCTCCGGTAACGAAGGAAAACATGCATCTAACCTTAAATATGCAGTTGCAAATAAAAATAACCTTGAGTATAACAACAAAGTTGCAGGGGGGCTGACTCTCTGCAGTTAGACCTTAGGAACAGAAAAACAAGCATACATTTAAAGTTACGACGTGACAGCTCGGTGTTCAAAGGTGTCAGCGTCACAGGACAGAAGTGTATTTTCTGCTAACTGCTCTTCTGCCCCAGAACAAAACACTGGGCCTGAAGACACACAAGAACCCGTAGTGTGGATTTCTAACGCCCCAGCCGCCCCTCCGCCTTTCTGTGCTCTTCAGGAAAAGAAAGAGGCATGCGACTTTAACATCCCCCAAGGAGTTTGTTCAGATCTGCTCCCCTGCTGCCTGGCCCAGATGATGATTTCCACACAAGCCCATGGTAAAGATGATTGGAGAGATGAGGAAACAACGCATGATTTCTGTGGGAGGAATCCCTGTTCCTGCTATCCCGAAACGTCTATCCCCACCCCAGCTATCACCAAACACTGATGGGTACACCTTCTCTAAAAATATTTGGGGGCTGGGACCGCGAAGCAAATAACAAAACATAACTAACAGTCTTGACTTGCATCGGCCTCCAAGTTCACATGGCTACTATGAACGTTGTCTTCATTTTGTTATTGGGGGTCCTAAAATCCTTATTATTTTATCTGTGGCTACTAAATCAGTACTTTCTGTATTTTTGACAATTGCCTCTCATAATCCACAATTAGAACCCGCATTATTTTTAAACCGATTGCCGTCACCTTGCTTTTCCAATGGGATACATGAATTCTGGCTTTGGCCTCATACCCTGGGAATGACCATTTCTTCTGATTTCCTACCAAGCAGTCACCAGAACTGTCTATGGTAAAAAGACGCCCTCCATAAAATAATTGCTTTGGTTTCATTTACAGCTACAAGTAGCGTGACCAATACGCCATTCATGTTCATTCAGTGACATTCCTGAGTGTTTCGGTGACCTCAAAACAGTCATTTTTGCTACCTGAGAAAGCATCCTTGTAACTTATCAGAGAAGATCGAGAAGGCTGCTAAACACCAGTACGCATTTGCCGGGCTAAACCATCCCATCAGCCATCATATGTCAAAACGCAGTTTTGAGGCAAATTAAGCAGGAACAGCCTCCCTCCAGCTTTTCAGAAGTAACTATAAAGCACGACAGATGGAGAGTGATTAAAAACCATACCAGTTTTGAACGTGACCTCATTTACCTGAGAAAGAATAATGCAACACAAAAAAGGTCACTCGGGATTATAAATAAAAGAATGAGGGAAGGCTTGCCTCATGTGCAAGACACGAAGCCTAACCGAGCAGGCAAGGGAAGACGTCTCAGTGGGCAGCAGAGCTTAGAATCATAGAATCATAGAATCGCTTAGGTTGGAAAAGACCTTTAAGATCATCCAGTCCAACCATTAACCTACACTACCAAGTCCACACTAAACCAATCAAGGGCAGACCAGACTGAACCATGTCCCAAAGTGCCACCTCTGCCCGTTTTTTGAACCCCTCCTGGGCTGGGGACTCCACCACCTCTCTGGGCAGCCTGTTCCAATGCTTGACCACCCTTTCCATAAAGAAATTTTTTCCAATATCCAACCTAAACCTCCCCTGGCGCAGCCTGAGCCCATTTCCTCTCGTCCTATCGCTAACTATGTGGGAGAAGAGACCAACACCCCCCTCCCTGCCCCCTCCTGTCAGGGAGTTGTAGAGAGCGATGAGGTCTCCCCTCAGCCTCCTCTTCTCCAGGCTAAACAATCCCAGTTCCCTCAGCCGCTCCCCACCAGCCCTGTGCTCCAGACCCTGCCCCAGCTCCGCTGCCCTTCTCTGAACACGCTCCAGCACCTCAATGTCTTTCTTGTAGTGAGGGGTCCCAAACTGGACACAGCATTCCAGGTGCGGCCTCACCAGCGCCGAGTACAGGGGGACAATCACCTCCCTGCTCCTGCTGGCCACACTATTCCTGATACAAGCCAGGATGCTGTTGGCCTTCTTGGCCACCTGGGTACACTGCTGGCTCATGTTCAGCCGGCTGTCTACCAACACCCCCAGGTCCTTTTCGGCCAGGCAGCTTTCCAGCCACTCTTCCCCAAGCCTGTAGCGTTGCATGGGGTTGTTGTGACCAAAGTGCAGGACCCGGCACTTGGCCTTGTTGAACCTCACGCAGTTGGCCTCGGCCCAGCGGTCCAGCCTGGCCAGGTCCCTCTGCAGCGCCATCCTACCCTCCAGCAGATTGACACTCCTGCCCAACTTGGTATCATCTGCAAACTTACTGAGGGTGCACTCAATCCCCTCATCCAGATCATCGATAAAGATATTAAACAAGGCTGGCCCCAAAACAGAGCCCTGGGGAACACCGCTCGTGACCGGCCGCCAACTGCACTTAACTCCATTCACCACAACTCTCTGGGCTCGGCCACCCAACCAGTTTTTTTACCCAGCGAAGACTACGCCCATCCAAGCCATGAGCTGCCAGCTTCCCAAGGAGAATATTACGGGAGACGGTGTCAAAAGCTTTGCTAAAGTCCAGGTAAATGACATCCACAGCCTTTCCATCGTCTACCACGCGGGTCACCAGGTCATAAAAGGAGATCAGGTTGGTCAAGCAGGACCTGCCTTTCATGAACCCATGCTGGCTGAGCCTGATCCCCTGGTTGACCTGCACTTGCCTGTTGAGTTCACTCCATATGAACCGCTCCATAATCTTTCCCAGCACTGAGGTCAGGCTGACAAGCCTGTAGTTTCCCGGGTCCTCCTTCCGGCCCTTCTTGTAGATGGGCGTCACATTGGCAAGCCTCCAGTCATCGGGGACCTCCCCTGTTAACCAGGACTGCTGATAGATGATGGAAAGCTTCCACCTATGTCTCCTACTCAAACACGACACTACCTCAACTGGTTTAAAACCTCAAAGTTGTAAGCAGGTGAAGAAAGGCTTTTCCCGAAGTAACCCCGCTACTACATGAACAAAAAAGTTGCAAGCCAATCTCTATTATGATATTCTTGAGCAAAATTACTCTGCAAAGAATTTCCCACTAAAGATCTTGGAGGAAAATCTACCTTCAAGTGAGAAACTATCCTGAAGGTACCGACTGATGTTCCCATCTCTGTCTGAGGAATAAGTGCATAACCCGGACCACTGCGGATCCATCAAGTTGCACGGGACTGTCATCAAAGCTGTCAGAAACACTAAACCAGCAACGCAGCTGTTCCAATGAGCTCTTGGAAAGGTTTATGTAATTTTACAGTAGAGTTATCAGAACAACGCTTTACTTTTCTCTTCTTGTTCACCATCTTGGTTTTGGCCCCAATTATACCACACCTCATCTTCTTGGAAAGAGATAAGCTATTTTTAGAAGCTCATTTCAGAAGCCTGCTTGGTAACTATGGCACAGTATCTAACCGACTCCTCTTCTTTCAGCAGAGTAAACATCCTTGGAGGTTGGCAGTGAGCAACCACGAGATAAATGTCAGGTGCACTCTGCACTCATGTCGGGAGCAGAGTCATCCGGGAGTTCAGGGAGACGCTTCCCAAGTGGTTACTTAAGATGCAACACCACTAATAAGACTTGGGGTTACTGTTGTGTACCGATGCGGCTGAGGGTCCACTCGTCCTTTCATTAGACGAAAGCTCTGAACGGGAGCGATGCACAGACTCTGCTGGGGCTTCGCCTCGAAACAGCACCGATCTACACAGCATGTCCCGAGAGCAAAGAACAGCTCTCGGCTGGGTCACCTCCACAGGACAACCCCCAGAGCAGAACGATGGGAGGATACACCCCTGCGAGCGCGTTGCAGCTATACCCTCGGCAATCAACTACGACAATACAACCGTGATTAGGACTGCAGCGCCCAGAGTCCCTCAGACGACACCTAATTTTAGATTTAGAAAGAGCAAGTTGCTCTTTATGGGGCTGAAGCGCAGAGAGCACCCGTTCTGACAGCGTCACCACACGCACAGGTCAGTCTTGCCAGCCTGCTAGAAGGAAAATGAGAATATCCAGTGTTCGGAGGAAAAAATTCTAGAGCTCGTCGTTAAATAAAAGTAGATATAGATAACAAAGCTGCCCAACACACCAATGCAGCGGGTTGCAAAACTTCAGCCACTTCTGCATGTACGTGGCTATGCTCTAAAGTTGCTGTATCAATGCATTAAAAACACACCTACAGTCGCGGCAAACTCACCTTTCGCTCTTAAAGAAACGTACACTGCCCGGCAAAGCACGAAAGTGTTAAGTCAAACTATGCTTTGTAGCTTGGCTCAGGGGGGAACAGCTCACCCCTCCATGGGAATTTTGTAGTACCCCTTTACCTTAAGGTCCGAGAATTCACTTGCTGTCAGTGCACAAGACTGAACCGAGGGCACTGACCATAAAGAACCGCAATACTCTCAGTAAAACACAAGCTCATCAAAACCCCAAGAGGCTCATGTGGCGTGGCCACCCAGCTAAAAGGGTTTAATTGCCAGAGAAGCATCACATTTGAGTAGTTTGCAAGAACCCACAATTCTTTGCCAAAGTCATCCCCAGTGGCCACCAATGCTGGAGAGAGACGTGAGACGCAGCAGCTCATCAGCGACTCCCTTTGTCTGCCCTTTACCAATGCTTCACTGCAAAACAGCCTGGACTTGCACGCTTGCACACTCCCCCCCCCGGTGGGATGGGGGAGAGAATCAGAAGAGTAAAAGCGAGAAAACTCGTGGGTTGAGATAAAGACAGTTTAATTGGTAAAGTGAAAACTACGCGCGCAAGCAAAGCAAAACAAGGAATTCGTTTGCTGCTTCCCATCAACAGGCAGGTGCTTGGCCATCTCCAGGAAAGCCAGGCTCCATCACGCATAACAGTGATGTGGGCAAACACCATTGTTCCGAATGTCCCTTCCTTCTTCTTCCCCCAGCTTTATATGCTGAGCATAATGTCATACAGTGTGGAATATCCCTTGGGTCAGTTGGGGTCAGCTGTCCCGGCCGTGTCCCCTCCCATCTTCTTATGCACCCCAGCCCGCTCGTTGGTGGGGTGGGGTGAGAAGCAGAAAAGGCCTTGACCCTGTGTAAGCACTGCTCAGCAGTAACGAAAACATCCCTGTGTTATCAATGCTCTTTCCAGCACAAATCCAAAGCATAGCCCTATACCAGCTACTGTGAAGAAAATTAACTCTGTCCCAGCCAAAACCAGCACAAGCGACAAACCTTTGCTCATTTGTGTCCTGAACCGACAAAACAAAGTCCCTCCACCGGAAGGCTCCCTCTGAACGCAGGTTACCCGTGCTTCTGTTCGCTGAAACCAAATACAACCGAAACCTGAACAAATTGCCTCCCTGTCACAGTTTTACTTCACATAAGACAGTGCCTTTTCCCACTTCATTCTCGATGCTTAAAAGCAGTACGGGCAGCAAGCTTTGGCACCGCAGCTGGAAAACCTGCAGCAGGCACGTTGCCTCGCACACGTCCGCAGGTGAAAAGCACCTGTGCGCGCCATTACCCACTCGCTGATGGAATCCATCGGCGCTGTTCCACACACACTCAGTGGGTCAGGAGGATGCAGCCTCGGCAGGGACGCACTCAGAAGCCGGTTAAAAGAGGCCAAGGAGTGACCTACTGCCTCAAAGAGTTACCTGGTCTCTTCCCTCATTTCCTCCAAATGCGGTACAGCAGAAATCTGTAGTTCAGCGCGTTGATGACAATACGGAAGCACGTAGCGAAACACACTGCTGCGAGAGTCTGTCCCATGAGTTTTCCAGCTGAAGGAACTGCAACGTCGAAAAGCCCCTGGAGCAAACTGGTCAGAGCGTGCTGCTGCTGCTTCTGAAACCGTCTTATCTAGCCATCGCCGCCATCAGCGAGACGAGTGACATCACCTTCCATCAAAAGCAGCTTCTCATGGGGAACCCCAAATTCCTTTCCACCAAAAAGCTTCACAGAACCACTGCTCTGAGGGTTTCGAGTACCGTGTAACGCTGACCGAATCGCAGAAATGTGAACTCATCAGGATGGTTAAAACATGTATTTGTATTTTCACGCTTCTGACAAAGGAGGGCTCGAGTCTTCAGAAAGGAGAGAAAGCATGAAGGAGCCCTCCATCTCTTGGGCTGCAACCTGCATCATCCTCACCGTGTGTCTCTTGTTCTACATCAATACCTACATGTGGTTATCTCCCCGTGCACGTGTGGTAATCGTGTTACCAGTAACAGGCAGGGCTGCACATCTTTACTTCATGGATTAAACACCTGGGCAGTTTTACGGTGACCATTCAACGTAACACTAGGAGAGGAAATTTTGAGGCAGACAGAATTTTAATGCCCGTGGAGGAGAGAAATTATCTGTACTTCCAGCTCAGGCGTGACCGTGGCAGCAGTATGGAAGCCACTCCTTCCTCCCAGCACATGGATCTAGTACCATTTCAAAACAAGCCAGCCATTGGTGAACACCTAAGACTCTAACACTTACCTCGTAAAAAATTATGATCCATGTATAATTACAGCAGCGCTACTAGAGACACCATCATCACTGCCACGTTCCATTTCGAACCTCAAGTTTCTGCAACTTTCAAGCTGATACGGATTTATGCAGTAAGCCCTCAACATGCACCCAACACGCTCTCAACTTTTACATCCCAAAGCTTCAATTAAACTTCAGAGATGGGGAAGGAGCTCTGAAGCAACAGGCATAGCAGGCAGTTAGCAACTATACGCAAACTTCTCTTATACCAAATATCGACACAACGAATCAAGAAAACACAACCAAACTTCCCTTGTCACCAAAGCCTCATTCGCATCCAGCAGAAATCCAGCCCGAATGCCACCGTTTTCAACCAGTTATAGCTTTACTGTGCAAAAAGTCCCCCCCAGCTCTTGCGGTGCCAAAATCAAGTATCATAACGTTGCTCCCTTAAAGCGAGCTGGTTTCAAGATAACTCAGCGAAACACCGAGCTGCAGCAGAAGTCAAGGATTCGTACAAAGTTGCCAGAAACCCGGGGAGTGTGCAGTGCGTCCCAGAATTCAGGTACCTTTTAGATGAGAAATAAAATCTGCTACGTTCCACAAAACGGGCAAGGAGACAAGGGAAAGATCGAGCACGATACTTGCTCTGGACTTTTTTGTCACATCAAATTTTGATGGTAGCGCACAATTTCAACAGGTACTTACACAAGTGAAGACTGGAATGCAGCGTGCCACCAAGAGGTCAAGAAAATAAGCATGCAGAGCAGAAGTCATGCATGAAAAGGTAACACAGCTTCTTCCCCTGATTGCCACGGGCTCCTGAACTCAAAGCGACAACTCAGAGTTTAGTCCCGATGCAGAATGCCAACTCAGCCAAAGGCTGTAACTGGCTTGGTTCAGGCTCACACCCTCAACCTTGCAGAAGTGATCGGTGCAGGCATCAGGTGGTTACTCAAAGGACATGGCAAGCCCTAGTAAGCAGGGGTCTTCTGGAAGCCCCCTTCTAGAAGAACACCTCCACCCAAAGTAGGGTACCGCACAGGCACCAGAACTTGCCCGTTTCAGCACCAACGCACAGCCGCCCTCTCCTCTAAGGAGACGACGGGCAGCACCCACAGCCTGATTTCCTAGATGTGCTAGAGCTCTTTTCACGTCCCCCACTCCTGCCCTGCAGAGAAGAGCTTGTCCAAGTGCTTCTGGTGACCGGCAGCAGTGGTGTGGTCTTTGCTATGACTACAATGCATGCAGAATTAAGTCACCGGTCAGAAGAAATAGGCCCTTCAATGCAAAAATGCTTTGTTTCTTGAGCATCACCAAAGGAAAGAAAGCAACTCGGTGAGCCAACTAAACCTGAATACTTGAGAGTATCTGCTCTCCGAGTACGCCCGAGAACGCTAGCGCATGTTGCAAATTCAGAGTGAGGAAAAGCACCCCAGGTCTACCCTGCTGACGAGTGGTCAAGCAAATCTCAACCTACGGACACCAAGCCACCAAGAACTTTCATCGCTACTTTCCACTGTATGTAACGTTACTTGACAGAAGTTTTTAGTAGCCAAATAGAAAAGTGATATCAGAGGTTAAATTCTTAAGATCCAAGAGACTCCGTCTTCATCAGCTGCTAGCACCAAGAACGCATTCAACCTATTTTATTTTAAAGCAAAGGTGCCTTAAAGGCCAAACTCACATCTTTCAGAGATGTTTTAGAGTTCTTTTGAGATGCAAAAAAACACTTTAAGACAATTGGAATAAAACAACAACAACAAAAAAGAGTCCAATGTCATCTTAGAGAAAAAGAAAAGAAACAAAGCAACTCGCCTCCCCCCACATAAAAACCTCCCGAGTTGTTAACTCTGTGGTCAGGTTGGTTAGCCAGATTTCAGTCATTTCTGCCACCGAACTCGCACTCGTGAGATATTAACTTCTTTCAAGTAGACCCGGTAAATTCCATCAAACCTGGTCTACTGCAAACAGAAAAACGAACGAGTACCCTAAGCCACAGCCTTTAAGACCCTGGTATTAAATAAAAGGGATGCCAGCGGGCAGTCCAAGTTAAAACCCAAAGCGCCGTACCAGCGAGGTTGCGAGCGCTTGCATGATCAGCTCTGCACGCGCCAACGCGACCCCCTTCCTCCCCGCACCGCAGCCTGCTGGAGCTGGAACTCTGCAGCCCCGGAATGACTCTAGCTCAGCCGCGAGTGACTAGCTCCACTTCACGGCACCCAACAGAAAACACCCACACCGAGCCGGAAAGACACCAGAAAACTGTGGTTTTATGTGCGTTTTAATAAACTCTGGTATCGCCAGTGATGGAAAAGCAAAGCAACTGCTCTTTAAATGGGCAAAACATAGACAAAGATACGCTCACCCACTCCGCAGCTGACAATCTGCCTGTAGAGGAAGAGAGACGGAACCGGCCTTTCAAAAAAAAAAAAAAAAAAAAAAAAAAAAAAAAAGCATTCTTGCTACAAAGGACCTGGGGAATTTTCTTGCCGGCGCAAGGACGCAGCTAACAAGTGATGCAAAACAAGAATCGGGGGAAAGGAACGTCGCAGCTCGTAGTAAGTAACACACCCCCATCATGTCTTCCCTGTTCTGTCAATAGGTGGGTTGTTGTCAGACTCTTGCTCTGGCTGCCTTTGAAAGGCTTAAAAAAAAAAAAAAAAAAAAAAAGGCAGGAAGAAGAGCAACTCAAAAAAAAAAGAGAGAAAAAAAAAAAGACAGGCAGCGCTCTGGGTGCCAGCGAACCGCGCTGCTCGCACCGGGCCCCGCTGCCCCGGGGTCTGGCTGGGCGTCCAGGGCGGCCACGGGGGAGGCGGGAGGGGCCGAGGCACCCGGGCTCCGGCCCCGCCGAGCCCCGGCCCCGCCGAGCCCCCTCTCCCGGAGAAGGACGCGCTCCCCCGCCGAGCATCCTCCGCAGCGGGGAGAAAGGCGAGCCCGGCCCCGCGGGGAGAGCCGCCGCCGCCGCCTGCCCCCGGCCCCATCCTACCTCCCGGTGGCGGGGAGCGGGCTCCTCAGCCCCGCGGAGGGCGCGGGAGCGGCGGGAGAAGGATAATGGAGGCGGCGGGGAGGACACACCGGCGGCGTGCGCGGGGAGGGAGGGCGCGGAGGCGGAGGGCGGCCGGTACCCACCCGCCGGGCCCCCCCCTCCCCTCCCGCCGACGGCGGCGGCCCGGCGGCGGGGCGCGCCCTTTGTGCGGGGAGCGGGAGCGGCGGCGCGGGCCCCGCGGGCGCGGTAGGTGTGTCCGGGCGGCGCGGGCAGGGGCTGTGCGGGCAGGGGGTGTGCCGCCCGCCGGGGCGGAGCGGGGATGCTGCGGGCCGGGACCCGCGGGCCGCGCCGCGCCCTCCCTCCCTCCCCGCCGCCGCCGCCGTCGTCGTCGTCGTCCGTCCGCGCCCCCCCACCCCCCGCCCCGCCGCCCCTCCTCACCTCTCCGCTGCCCGCCTCGGCGCCGCAGGCCGCGCGGAACCGCCGCAGGTTGATGCCGATGGCGGCCGAGACCTGGAGCGCCGCGTCGAAGCCGGGTCCCACCCCGGCCGCGGGGCCCCCGGAGCCGCCGGAGCCCGGCGCTGCCCCGCCTCCCCCGCTTCCCGCCGCCCCGCCGGAGCACGGGCCGCTGCGCTCCCCCTCGCCCGCCGCCGCCGGCGCCGCCGCCGGTTCGGCGGCTCGCAGGCTCCGCACGGCCGGCACCCGCAGCCGGGACCCCCCCAGCCCTCGGCGGCCCCAGCCGCCGCTGCCGGGCCGGGCAGGGAAGCGCCACCGACCGCTGTGCGCCATCTTTACTGTGAGGCGACGAGCCAGAGAGCGGGGCCGGGCCGCGCCCCGCGCCCTGGATATCCCTTCGCCGGCCGGCAGAGGTCCTGCATAACGGCGGCCTCTATGCGGGTTGCGGGGCCCCGCCATCCCTCCGCCCGGGCGCCTGGGTAAACCATGCGCGACGGGTGCTGGCCCGGCATAACGCTGGGCGATATGCAGGGCCCCGGGCCCGAGCCCCCAGCGCGGCCCGCCGCCCTGGATAGCGCAGCCTTCCGCCGCCGCGCTCCCCGATAACTCGGAGGGCTATGCAGGCGCGGGGCACCTCGCGAGCGGGCCCCGGAACCTGGCTGCCACACAACCGGGCCGCAAGCGGCCCGCATAACCCCGACGGCGATGCCGAGCGAGAGCGCCAGCCGCCGGCGCCCGGGACCGCGCATACGGCATAGGCCGCCCCGCCGGCCCCCTCCATAGCGCCAGGCCGTATGCGGGGCGCGGGGCGCCGCTCGGCGCAGCCCCGGGCCCGGCATGGGACGCGAGGCGCGGGCGGGCGCCCAGCATACCGGCGGCGCGCAGCCAGGGCGCGGGGCGGGCGGCGAGGCGGGAGGGCGGCGGGGCGGGCCCGGCCGGCGGGCAGCGCCCCTCAGCCCCCGACAGGGCGCCCGCGGAGGCCCCACCGGCTCCCCCCACCCGGAGCGGGGGCCGGGGCGCGGGGCCCGCCCGGGAAACCGGGGCGGCCTGGCTCACCAACGAGCCGCTCTCCGCGGCGGGGAGACAACGGCCGCCCAGGTAGGTGCGAAGGGGTAGCGGCGCCGAGGCACCGGTGTCCTCGGCCCTTCCCCTCCGCGCCCCCGGCCGCCTCCTACCTGCTGCCCCTCGCCCCGCGGGCCGGGTCGGGGTCCCGCCCGGTGCCATCTCCGCCAAAGAAGGGAACGGCGATGGCGCTAGGCCAGCAGCTCCCTCTGGTCCCCGGCATCACGCCGCAGGCTCGCCTCCATCTTGTACAGCACAGCAAGAACGGGGTTAACATCCAACAAGTGCCCGCTGTATTCCCTGAGAAGAACACCACTGCAAACGCACAAGCATCAGCTACAAAACCCCTCTGTCTGGGGAACATACGATACCTGTTTCCTTTAGAGCTCATCAGCCGAAGGGAGGGAGCGACCGAGGAGCGGAGAAAGGCTGCGTGCCCCTGACAGAAGTGACCAAACCCTAGCAGTGATGTTACAGAGGACAGAAAAGCTTCTGGAGCCCATTGGGTTACAGGGGCCGCTTCTGCTTATTTCACCCTCCACACGCTGCCGGGGCTCCGCTTTGGGAGCAGGGCTAGGGTGGCTTCTCACGAGGACTTCCAGGGAGGAAAATTAAAATTAGATGGTTTCTGCCTCTCTGGGGAACGTGAAAGGGACTGGAGCGCTTCCAAGCTCTCCCATGCTTTGCTAGTCGAGTTTCATCCAATCCTCCCAAGGAAGCGAGTTTGACAGCCCCCACGACCCAGCGCTGGCGTGCGAGCTGCAGCACCAGGCCCGCTCCTGAGTGCCTGCAAGCATCCGCCCCAGAGAGCGCAGTACACCCAGGCAGGAACAAGTCGCACGGGGCAGGCAGGCCTTTGAGTGGGATCAGGCAGATTTGCTTTCAGGGAGGTTCTTCTGGGGCCAGAAACCTCCTGCGAACCAGGACGACACTTTAAATCCCACGTGTGACCTCTCTCTCTGTCTCTCATTAAGCAGTATGTGCGACAGCCCCCCGCCGAGGGGGCCCGATGGGTTTCCCTCACAGGTATGGATCTGCTGGGTGATGGGATTGTGAAGGCGTGAGCAAAGAGCTCCCGGGGAGGGGCTGGTTTTGGGGCCGTCATTCACCCTTGCCGGCACGTGCACCCGCTGCTCAGCCAGGGCGTCACGTCTCGGCCCCGGTTAGATTCGCTGGTACCCTTTGTGAGAAAGCATCGCCTCCTCAGAGGGGAGCAAGAAATTGCAAAGTCCTCGGCAGCAAAGGGAGCAACAGGAGCACCCAGCACGTCCCAGGAATAAAAAAGGTTTTCCAGGATGGCTCCTGCTTGGCCGTGCCAGGCAGAAATTGTCATCTCCTGGACAGAAATGTCTGGGAGAAGCGAATGCAGGACAGCAAGTCTGGGCAGGGGGCTGGAAGCCCTGGCCCTGCTGCTGCCCCTGTCACAGACTCACCTGGGGAAGCTGGTGAGTTTTTAGCCTCGGTTTCCCCATCTGTCGCGTGGAGGTGACCAGCATCTGGTCCCAGGTTGTGACCTGTGACCCACAGCTGCTGGGTCAGGAACCCTTCTCTTGAACAAAAAAAAAAAAAAAAAAAAAAAAAAAGCAAAGCTTTCCATCGATGCCACCTCCTGGTTGCCGAATACGGAGCGTGTGAACTCACCTGCGCTACCCGTTAAGGAGTCCAAGAGGCTTCTTGCCGGGATGAAGCGTTGAGAGGGTCAGCTCTGCTGCAGGGAGAAGAGAAATTGCCGCGCTACTGGCACAACCGCCCCGGAGACGCCGGGGTCGCTCGGGGCAGCCAAGCCGGGGGGGCTGCAGGTTCACTGGGGAGCCAAATGCAAGGCCCAGAGGAGCAAAGGAGCAGCCGATACGACGACAGTTATCAACAAGAAGCGATACTGACTGGGAACCATCTTCTAAGACAATAAAAACAGTTCAGTCCTACCCCGAGGGGACTGCCGGCTTCGGAGAACTCCTTCTACAAATTATCTTCTGAAAACGTGTTAAGAGTGTGGGTGATCTCACCGGGTTTTTTGCATATGCCTCTACAAAAGCTGGTCGGAAACAAGCAAGCTTGTGCATTTCCGGGCAGCTTACACTTCCAGCCGGTGGTGAGCTAAGATGAGACATGCAGTAAAGCTCCGCTTACCTTCAAAGACTTCCACTCTACAAGTCTCACCCCGAGCCAGCGGAACTGCATGGAATAGTGCTATGCACCCCACGATACAAGCCACGGCAGGTATCTTTCGATAGCGTAAATAAAGTACTGGCTTTTCTTTTGGGCTCCCGCTAGCTGATGTGAAATGCGTTCGGAAACAAGCACGTGCACTCTCTCAGATTGAAACTGGGGCTCTCGCGACTTCCCTAACGCTGTAGCTGAGGCACAGCGGTTGTCCAAAGGCCAAGCACCGGTGTGGTAGCGAACAGCGGAGTCAGCAAGCCAGCTTTAGTGCTGTCTCAGGGGACCGGCCTTCAGGCAGCTACCCCTCCGAGAAGCCAACCTCCATCACTGGCAGCACGACTGGGTCGGGGACGGGCTCGCGCCTCAACCGCCACAAAAGACCACGACAGCTCAACATCAGTTCCTGGCTTTATTGTCACGGACCCTGTTACAGGCTCAGGACCACGAAACCGAAGACGGCGTTACTGAGGGCAAGTCTTCAGACATTGTACCCGATCAGACCACCCTTGCCTATGATCTCCCCGATGTAAAACCACATCAGCACCTCTGTGGCCACCAGACCGTTCCTCAGCGCTTCCTGAAAGAAAAGAAACCACCAGTTAGATCGTTCGCTCCTGTGACAGTTTCCTTCCCCGCTCCTGTAGTCACGCTCCACGTAGGACAAGCAAAGCCGTCAACCAATTCACAAGGCAATGGTTTAGGCGGAAAAAAACAGGAGTGAACGGGGTGTTTATCGTGTTCGGCCACCCCTCGACAGACCACGTCATCAAGATGGGTCTAAAACGCTCAGTACGGTGTCAGTTGTCATTCCTGGTATTTTACGGCCCTTTCAAAAGATCATTTCTTAAACCGCGTATACGGGAAACACTTTCATTTCAAGGCTGACCGATGACACAGCTGTTCCAGGCGGCTGGGCTAAATCAGCTGCCTAAGGACGCTCCCTTCCCTGGCACAGATAACGACGGGGCCCGAGGAGCACGAGCATAGCCTAGTCCGGGTGGGGGAGAGGTCAGGCAAAGCCGGTAGAATGAAAGGCTTTCAAATCTCGGCCCCTAAATTCCTTGAGCTTTGGGCCTCATTGACAGCAGCTCAGTTGTTTTCTGTGGCACAGGCAGAACATTTCAAGCTAGCGTGCCGGTGGTTAAGTCAGGTCTTGGAAAATACTGCACTGAACACCCACGGCTCATAGAATACAGCTGGCAGGACCTGAAGGGGCCGCAGAACGCGCCTATGCCTCACCTTACCCAGAAAAAATGGATTTTTTTGTAAATGTAATTTTTTGGCAACCTGGCACCAAACAAAACACACGTTTGGAGCGTCAGGTGTGACAGAAACCCACTGCAGTATGCATCGGTTCCGGTGGGGACCAGTCTGGCAGCGGGCGGGTTTGCAGGGAGCACTGCCTGGATTCATTGCTATGCGCTGGTTGCATGGAAGAGGAGGAAGGAAGGAAGGCAGCCTGACCTGGCTTCCCTGCGGGGAGCAGAAAAGCCTCGGGGGGGGGGG
Source organism: Pelecanus crispus (assembly GCF_030463565.1). NCBI lineage: Eukaryota > Metazoa > Chordata > Aves > Pelecaniformes > Pelecanidae > Pelecanus > Pelecanus crispus. Next base: position 8,464,288 of record NC_134661.1, on the reverse strand, counting down.
GGGGGGGGGGGGGAAATTAGCGAAAAAAATTCTCTCCCTCCCTGGTCCATCACGTTTCAACACGCCCGGTTTCGGGCGCAGGCGATGGACAAAAGCGCGTAGAATGAAAGGCTTTCAAATCTCGGCCCCTAAATTCCTTGAGGTACGTTTCCAGCCGATGGATCCGAAAGGGCCAAGAGCCCGCTGCGGGCAGAGAGCGCCCGGGCAGGGGTCCGGGCAGGGGTCCGGGCAGGGGTCCGGGCAGGGGTCCGGGCAGGGGTCCGGGCAGGGGCAGCGCGGGGCCCGCCGCGTTGAGGCTCTCCCTCGGCAGGGCCGGAGCCCCTCCCCTCCGCTCCCGCCGTTACCTTGACGGTGAGCTGCGCCAGCCGGCCGGTCTGGAAGCTCCTGACCAGGCCCTTCATGCTGTCGATGGCCCGGGGGATCTCGGCGGGGGTCGGCGGGGCCAGCTCCACCTTGGCGTAGTACCAGAACGTGGCCAAGCGCGGCTTCGAGTACGCCACGGCGGCTGCCGGGAGAGGGAAGGGAAAGGCGTTTTCCCAGCGGCAGATGCCGGCTCCCCCCCCCGTGCCCGTGCCCGTGCCCGTGCCCGTGCCCGTGCCCGTGCCCGTGCCCCCCGCAGCCCCGCTCCCCGCCGTCGCTCACCGCTGAGGAGCTGCGGCCCGCGGGCGGCGAGGCGCTGCGCCATCCTCTGCGCGGCCTGCGCCATGCTGCCGGCCCCCAGCTGAATGTCACCTCCCGCCGCCGCCGCCGCCGCCGCTGCCAGGACCCCGCCGCCGCGGCTGCCCCCGCGCCGCCCGCCCAGCCCGCCCGTCAGGCGCTGCCGCGGGCAGCCCGCAGCGAGGACCCGCCCGAGCAGCCGGGGTTCGAGACCCGGGCCCTGCCGCTCCCGCCCCGCCCCGCGGGGGACGCCCCACTCGCCCCCGCTCCCCGCCGCAGGCTCTTCCACCGCCGCCACACCACCGCCGGCTGTGAGAGCATCTCCCTGTTTAATTTGTGATGCCCTTCCATTCCCAAAGATCATCTCTATATTTCATTTCCAATGCCCTTCCATTCCCAAAGATCATCTCTATATTTCATTTCCAACACCCTTCTGTTCCCAAAGATCATCTATTTAATTTCCAACGCCCATCCATTCCCAAAGATCATCTATTTAATTTCCAATGCCCTTCCATTCCCAAAGATCATCTCTCTATTCAATTTCCAATGCCCTTCCATTCCCAAAGATCATCTATTTGATTTCCGACGCCCTTCCATTCCCAAAGATCATCTATTTAATTTCCAACACCCTTCGGTTCCCAAAGATCATCTCTCTATCTAATTTCCAACGCCCTTCCATTCCCAAAGGTCATCTATTTAATTTCTGACGCCCTTCCATTCCCAAAGATCATCTATTTAATTTCCAACACCCTTCTGTTCCCAAAGATCACCTATTCAATTTCCAACGCCCTTCCATTCCCAAAGATCATCTATTTAATTTCTGACACCCTTCTGTTCCCAAAGATCATTTCTCTATAATTTCCAACACCCTTCCATTCCCAAAGATCATCTCCTTCTATTTAATTTCCAACACCCTTCTGTTCCCAAAGATCATTTCAAAAGGAAACCCTGCTACGCAACCGTCACTGTACAAGCAGCGTAACTGTCCCTGGCTCCAGTCTGCGCCCGCATCTCACCCTGGAAAGGGCTGTGGACACAGAGGTCATCGCTTTCACATTGAACGTACGGTTACAGAGTTGAAACACAGCAAGAGAACAGAGGGAGGTTTTTGGTGTCGCTGGAAAAGAACGCGGCCAACGCGGAGAGCACGAAACGGAGGGCCGGGGCGGCAGGCCACAATGGGAGGCTGCTGCCTTCCCCCGAGGCAGAGGCTCAAAGCTGTAGTGCAGTGGAAAGTCCGAGTACTAAAGAGTAAGTCTTGAAAGGAAAAGACAGAACAAGGGATGAAAGGAAAGGTCCTAGGAGGGACGCCGGAGGTGGTGGCGATGCATGAAACGCGGTCTCAATGAAGGTGGCGAGTTGCACAGACGCCTGGGTGCTCCAGCCGCTACCCCTGCAAGGTGCTGATCTCGCCGTCGATTGCAGGTCTAGGGATGAGATCCTGTTTTTCAGTTCAGTGTGTCCTCCAGCTCCTCCTTCTGCTTTTTCCTCTCCGCAAGCCACTGCTGGATCTTCTCTTTAAGCTCCGTGTTTGGTCTGATCTGGTCCATAGTGAGGGGGCTCCGATTGAACGGATCCGTCTGGTCGCTGAAAGACAAAAGCATTGAGGAGATTATTCAGACAATTCCAGCGCTAAGGAAAAAAAAAAAAAAAAAAATACAAGAGGAAGGTAGGCCAGGAAGAGCGGCATGATCTTTCTGCTGTTAAGCAAAGCAGACACGCTGAGGCCAGGTATCATTGGATAAGCGAAACAGATCCCCCAAAAACATCAACGTATGAGGCCCGTGCTCCGTACCTGAGGAGGTGCCGGGCTATAGTCGACCGGTCCACAGTGACACGGGATGAGGGCAGTATGACAGGGTCCGACATCAGAGTGCTCATGATTGGATCCAGAAATTCGTCGCAGGCATCTGCATACGTCTCCTCCTCCTGCTGCTGGCGGTCTGCAAGAGACTGGCAGGCATGCGCCGCTTTTAGAGACTCGGTCTCCCGGTTCTTTCAAAACCGGCTTTGCTCCCAACGCATAGCTAAAGCATTTACAGGTCCGTGCTGGCAGGGAGCCCTCCCAGCTGCCCCCCCGAGCCTCAGAGGAAGCCCTGCTCCCAGAAATCCAGCTCCACAGCAAAGACGCAGCGATACACCGATGGAAAAGGATGCCAGGAACCAGTTCCACCTTTTTTTGTGAGCTTAAATTCACTCTGGTTCTCACCTTGATCCTCTCAGCCAGGTTACTGAAAGACACTATCATGTTGCCGGGCTTGTTGATTTTCTTCAGAACCCGAACGGTCTGGGCAAAGAGCATTGGCGAATAGGAGCGGCCGTCCTTGGGCACCGTGGCACAGAAGTTTTCTTCATCCCTGGACCACAGGTTGAAAGAGGGCAAAGGTTTAAGAATCCACATTTATCGGGCTGCGAAACACACAGCTGCATTACCATAGCAAAGAACTCAAAGCTAGAGAAAAAGCTTGACCGTAATTAAACATTTCTCCCAGGTCCTCCCCAGAGCGACCCAAGGTATGAACGTAACAGCGATGGTGCCTAACTTCCATCCCTGCTGGCTGGGTTGCAGCTGACTTCCCCAGGGTAATCTAAATTAAAATTAGGACAGAAGAGCACAGCACGCTTCCAAAAGGCCCACCGAGACCTGTGGTAAGCACACGGAGCGATTCTGTTAGCGCTGCTCCCAGAGGGGACGCTCCCGCCCTGTGATGCAGGGGGCCACGGGGCTCTGCTAGCGGGGACGTCCCGGGGACGGCTGCAGGATGGCTCATGCCGCCCCACGCGCCAGCTCTCCCTTGTCACCTACCCAAGGTTTAGGTAGATGGTACAGATGTCAGACACGAGCTGCTGCGGCTTGAAGTCAAACTCGCTGAAATCCTTGACTTTCAAAGCTCCCATTTTAGGCCCAACCAGGTGTTGCAGAAAGTAGTTGAGCATGGAGATGATGCGCTCAGCAAGGAAAGGATGCACGAACAGGGACTTAATTTCTGGAACAGAAACCAACAGTTCCCTGAGCCTCACAGCAATCCCATCCCGCTCCGACCACCCTAAAAGCAAGCTCCTGCCCACTCGCCCCCAGGTAGGGCCCTTCTCCGGCTCCCGGCGGGCAGGAGGGGTTGCTCTCCCTACCTGAGGTCAGGAAGGCCAGAGTGCCGATGGTTTCGTTGGACATGATGTTGTGGAAGCGCGCCAGCTGACCAAACATCTGCAGGCTCGACTCCTTCTCGCGGCGAGCCTCCTGGGACAGGCTGTCCCACTCGCCACGGTCCTTCTCAATCTGCTGAACTTTAATCTTACTGAGGTACTGCAAAGACACGGTGGGAAGTGTGTGGGAGAAGAGGCAGGTAAATGGGCAACGACAGCTAAGCCAGACCTGTTCTGCACTGCTCCGGGCTGACAGAGGCCAAGTCGGGATGCAAAAGGTACAACAGAGTGCCTGAAAAGGCCTCTCTCAACCACACATGTTTCAAAAACCACCAAACACTCGTTTAGACGAGTTGGTAAATGTTCACAACCAGATGGGCAATATCCACATCACCTGTCCTATCTGCTGGCCTCCCAACAATCCATTCTATGGCAGGTAAAAGCTCCCCAAAAAAGCCCTTTCTAGCAACCACAGGCAGCTCTGAAAGGTGCGGAGAGACAGTCACCACGCACCAGGGACCTGAGTTCACCTGGCACTCGCTTTGTAAACCCAAAGGAAAACAGCCGGAAGACAAAAGGCCTTTGTTAGGATAAAGCACCTGCGGAGAGGCCACGGGGATTTGATAATCAAAAACTGCAGAGGTTGTTTACAGCCTGGCTGCGTCCAGATTAGCAACAGGCAGATGTCCTCGCAACTCCCCCAGCACGCTTCACGCTGGATCTGAAAAAAGCCCTTTTGCTACTCTCTGTTCTGACTGGCCCCCCAGGACACCGGAGGAAGGGAAGGGTCCAGACCCCGCCGTCCTTCTGCCGTCACCCCTTCTCCCAGGGCGCTGGCCACACCAGCCTGCAATCGCTTCCTGCAAGTATCTACTGCACAGATTCATCGGGCAGGACCAGAGCAAACCCATACTGTTCTAGGGCTGGAAGGGCAGTATCGCACCCGGCCGTCTTCGGGGGAGCGAGAACTGTTGCTTGCGTGATGCCGACAGCACCTGCGCTCACAGCCCTACCTGTATGGCTTCATCCAACAGGAAAATGGCATCATTCATGAGCAAATTAAGGAAGCGCAAGAAGAGAGGGGGGTTCATTGCCTCCAGGTTCTCCGAGGCGTAATCAGCCAGAGCCTGCAAGGAGCGAGAGAACGGTGAATGCCGTGGCACGGTCCCAACGGCAGGACACAGGTCCATGCGCTCTATACAGAGCTGCGCACGCACGCTTATATACGTGCCCCTTGACTCACCTTTATGCTCTGCCGGTACGAATCTGTGCCCCACATGTACCTCAGGATGGGATACATGGGACGGCGGTAGTTAAACTTCTGTTCAAACTGGTGCGGGTCACCTAGACATAAGCAAAAGTAAGAGCATTTCAAGTGGGTGGCGGGCACAGGCAGGGGCTGCTAATTCCTTTTCGCAGTTTGTTTGAAGTAAAAACCCTGCTCCTGTACAAGTCAGTTGTCCTGGTTTCAGCTGGAATAGAGTTAATTTTCTTCCTAGTAGCTGGCATAGTGCTGTGTTTTGGATTTAGCATGAGAATAATGCTGATAACACGCCGATGTTTTAGTTGTTGCTAAGTACTGCTTATGGTAGTCAAGGACTTTTCAGCTTCCCATGCTCTGCCAGGCACACAAGAAGCTGGGAGGGGGCACAGCCAGAATAGTTGACCCAAACTGCCCCAAGGGCCATTCCATACCATACGGCGTCATGGGCAATATAGAAACTGGGGGGGTTGGCCGGGGAGCAGCGATCGCTGCTCAGGAACTGTCTGGGTATCTGTTGGTGGGTGGTGAGCAACTGCATTGGGCATTACTGGCGTTGTATATTATTATTATTATGTTGTTGTTGTTATTATCATTACTATTTTTCTTTATTTCAACTACTAAACTGTTCTATCTCAACCCAGGGGTGTTTCTCACTCTCATTCCTCCGATTCTCTCCCCCATCCCACCAGGGCAGGGGCAGTGAGCGATGGCTGCGTGGTGCTGAGCTGCTGGCTGGGGCTGAACCAGGACAACAGTGAAATCTGTCACCGATTTCAAAGCGGTACAACCGATCCCGCATTAGAAGAGGATGAGTGAGGACCCGCTATAACTGCTGCTGAGCTGAAAAGCTTGAGCTCCAGAGGTTATCCTTTCTAGATACGCAGTTCTGTACAAGCCAGAACCTTGGAAAGACTGACGCTTTGCTGGAATGCCGCCTGCCTAACAGCGCCAAGCAGCTTAACAAAGCACAAATCGATGCGTTTGTTTTCACCGATGTACTTCAGACCCTGGAGACGTTCCCCCTGCAGATGTTACAGAAGGAAGACAACTTTTCCCCTTTCGTGCTTACCAGTAAACTCGATATCGACAAAGACTTTGATAAGCGCCTCGGCAAGATGAGCAGCGTTTTGGTAAGAGCAGAACACCCGCTTGCGATGAAACACGCTCGAGACGAGTGGGTTCTGGGCCTGATCTAAGTGAGGCATCACAGCTTCCAACACTTCTGCCAGCTTGGCTCGCAGATGAGGATTTTTCATCCTGCAAGAGAAAACAACAAAGCAAATCCCGGATGGCATGAGGGCCAGGGGGCGGGGACCGAGCTGTGCAGGGAACACTCCAGGAGCTGCGCCCATCCATGCGGGAGTGCCCAGTTGTTGCAGACCATCTGCAAAACTAACACTGGCGCCCAGCGGCTCCCCCTCAACCCTGGAGCCACGGGGTGAAGGCACGCACTCAATGCCCGCAGTTAAATCTCAGGCAGGGAGGCGAGAGGGCGTGGCAACAGCAAAGCTTGCTGCTTTCCTCCCTCCCTGGCAGCGCACGCTGCTCACAGCCCGTGCCTGCTCGTCAGCCGTAGCTCCCGAGCAAACCTGACTTGCCGTCCCAGCCGTTTACTTACTGCCCAGCGACTTGCTTCCTACTTATCCTGCAAGTCCAAAGCGCTTTGCCCACTAGGCCTGCTGTCCAGTACAGGACAGATCACCGAGGTGAGGGTATAAAACTCTCCCCTGCCGCACGTGTGGGGCAGAAGCCGAACCACATGCCCAAGGTCACGCCGCAGGGTACTGCCAGGAAGAACTACAGCCTCCGTCTCCCGGGGCCAGCCCAGGGAGAGCGGGAACAGCGAGAGCTGCCTACCAAGTGAAATCCCCATCTGCTCCTGCCGCCGCCGTGAGTTCGCTGTATTTACACATGCAAGTGTAAACAAACGAACAGCAGAAACGTAGCGTATGCAGCAACGTCTTATCAGGAAGATTGCTAAAACTACTCAGTTTTGTGCAGTGCTCAGCTACCATAGTAGACTTCATAGAGACTCTCCAAACAGAGCAATCCCAATAGCTTCCTCTAACAAGTACCAAAATGACTCCCGCTGATGAAGCTCCTGTGTAATACGACCAAACGAGTATTTAGACACCGAATCCTGTTTGTACCTCGCCTGAAGCCTGCAAGGGCCTCGTTCACTGTGCCATCCTGCGGGCAGAATTTAGCTTCTCTGATGAGATCAACCCACTCACGGATGTCTAAACCAAACCTCAAAACACCTCTGACAATTTCCACTTGCTTGTTCCCCTCTGGGCGCTCTGCAGATAAGCACCCAGGGCTCACACCCGGGGCTGTACTTACCTCTCCACATCACCCATGAAAACAGTAACAAAGTGAAGGATGTGCTCCAGGGAATCAGCAGAAGTCTCCAAGATGTCGTCAGCGAAACGCCGCAGGAAAATGAAGAAGTCACCCAGATTATCGGCAAAGAATTCTGCAAACAGATTGCACGTGAGTTCCTCCTCGGGCAGCTCATTTTGCCCTTCTCTAGCCTCCCATCTGCTCTCCCCTCATCGCCCCAATTCCAATTGAAGTTTTGGGAACTGACTAGCTGTATCAGAACACCGCAGCCGTGAAGGATGCCCAGCCTGATAAAATGTGCAACACACAGGATTCACTTCACCTCTCTCAGAAGTCAGGTCGCTTACAGGGTGAAACCCAGCAGCCGTCTGCTGATCGTACGCACTGTTACACAAAAAAGCTCAAGGGAAGAGAATCTCTAAACAGAAACCACAAGGAGGATTTTGTGCATGGGGAGAACAGTAAAGCAATACAGTATTTGGCAAAACTTTGCAACTTGGCCGTGAGGGGGCTCTTTAAAACGTCAGCAGCATCAATACCCTAAGTGTGGCCCCTCAAAAGAGCCCCAAATTTTCAAGTGACCCTCTTCAGGGAGAATATTCAACACAAAGAAAGATGCCATCGGTTGTAGCACTGTGTCCTGCCCTGGACAGGAAGGTCCTTCCTCAGACAGCTCTCCCGGTGCTCATCTAGAAGGTACCAGGATTAGCCTGTAAGGTGAATGAGGAGCTCCCAGCTTTCTCTGGGGCTTCTGACCTCGCTGCTGTTTTTTGAAGTTGTGGCTAACCTTCCCTACGCTGTTTTACGTGCTCTGGAACCCTTCTTTTCAGAGGCAAAATGTCCTTTAAGCACCTCAGTGAAGAGGAAACCCAGGTGCTACAAGCATCTTAAGGAATCGGGCCGCGCACGTGTGACTACTCTAGACGCAGTAATACGCGAGTAGCTCTAGACTTGGACGGTCAATTGCGGTAGGCACACGGACAGATGGCCCGTGGGACAAGCGGCATCACCTGGCACATAGGCCAATGTGCTGTTTTCCACCTCTGGCAGCGGGAAGGTCAGCTCTAGCAGCTCCGTCCCGCGGTTTCCCATGGCCAGCTGCACCAGCAGAACCGCCATGGACACCTGCAGATTCAGGCAGTTCTGCAGCATCTGCGGCTCCGTCATCGCCGTCTTGGTGGAGAGATAGATGGTCATCAGGCGCTCGAACTGCTCCCTGAGGCTGTCGGCAGCAGGGCTGGAGCTCTGCTGGGCTTCTCGCCACGCTACTTGCAGGCGGTGAAGGCTTTGGTTTATCTTTACCATCTGGTCGTGCAACCTACCCAGAAAACAAGGCAAGGAGGAGATGAGGCGAGACGTACACATGTTCAGCACAGAGCACCTAAGCAATACATAAGCTAGCGCACGCTTTTATCCTGTTCAAACTGTTTACTGTGGATAATCTGTCTGAGGGGCCAGTGATGGGAAACCTTTGGAGAAAGGCAAGCCAGGACTTGGGAGGATACTGGACCGGACCGAGGAACCGCAGCAGTCTGCACAGCGGCCTGGTAAACTGACGACCGCCGCGAAGCTCTCTGCAGGGGCGCGGACAACGAGCCAGCACAGCTGCGAACCCCCTTAGGTTACCAAGGTCAGGAATCCGGCAAGCCTGAGCGATGCCTGCGAGGTGACATTTTCAGTTTCCCAGCAACAAGCCACTTGCATGACTTTTTCGTCTATTTCTATATTTAGAGAATAAACCAGAAGGGGACGGTGCTTGGATCAGCGGTGACCTCACAGTATCCAAGCAACGATTTGCAGAGAGAAGCTGAGAAAAATAGCGTGTTCTGGTGTCCAGAAAATCCTTTCCTGGAAACGGACAGCTACCTTGCATTTCTGCTTCACATTAAATCCCTTTACTGGGGCTGTTCGGAGAGCTCGCAGCAGGCAGGCGCTCTGCCACCGAGACGCTTTCTAGTAGAGAAGCGAGACGCCAGCAGCTCATTCCCCGATGAGAGGGGGAAGTGCGCGACCCACAGACAGCCAGCACTTGGCTGTTATGTTTCTATAAATCATGTGGAGCCCATAAGACTGTTAGCGTTGACTGTGAGCACCAGGGGACAAAGTTTCTTTCCAAAAATCAGTGAGCCCGAGGCTCAAACGTCAGTCAAAACGTGCAACGAAAGGTACTTGGCAGCGCAACCGGCACACCCTGTATTCTGAGTACTTACTAAAAATTTACGTGGCCGTATGCAGGTGGAAAGCGGCACTAGGGGTGATCCGAGAGCAGTTACCTGTGAAATCCCAAGTGAAGGGTGTACTGCGTGAGTACCAGGTTTTCTGTCACCAGATTGTAGCTGTTTGCAAACTCCGGCTCTTGCTCGCTCAGAGCAGGTATCAAGCACGTTTCTTTTTCCAAACCTGGAATGAAAAGCATCTCTGTGTCGAGTCCTACCCAGCAGCGTTGGTGAGGACAGGGATCAAGCGAGCTCCCGCTGAAGACACAAAACGACTGCAGGCGATGCAAGGCAGCATTTTATTTGTATTCAGCTCTTCCCTTCCTTCTCTCGACTCATTCAACTCTCCCTTTACTGGCGTGCATTGAGAGGGTGCTACTGAGAGAGGTAAAGACCTGAGGAGATCCCCTTTCCCACTCCCTTGCTCCCCTGAGGTTTGGGCGTACCTTTCATATGTACATTCTTGCTCCTCCTCTCCTCTTCGTTCAGCTCTTTCAGGGCACAGTAAGTAGGGTTGAAGGTTAGCAGCCTCGGAGATTTTGGTTTGCAGAAGGGCTGGCACAGCTTCAGGAGGGCAGCTCCCAGGTTGAGGAAGAAGGCATCCGAAGCGTACATCTGGAAGAAGATCTCCGGCATCTGGTTAGCCCAAATTTTGGTGCGGCCCGCGTTCGCGTGGAGGCAGTTTCCCAGCCAGGAGAGAATCCTGTGCTTCGTCTCTGGAGACAACTGCAACAGGTTCTTCAGCATCTGGTAGATCTTCTCATGGAACTGGGCCATAAACTGTTATGGGGAACAGAACGTGGTTGAAGGAGTCATTGGTGGGATCGCTCTTTTGCCTCTCCCATCATTAATGCTCTCAGAGCTCTCCCGGCTCCAGACCGCATCCTGCTCTTCCAAGGGGCAGGGCTTCCAAAGTAAATCACGGCCAGGACGCCTCTATTAATCACCCGTCAGACACACACGTTACGAGTGGGTCAGATCCCGAGGCAAAGTATATTTAGGGACATCCTCAAAAGCATAGTCGAGAGCAAGTTGTTTCCATGGGGAGTAAACCCCAAATTCTTTACACGTTTTTGGCAGCAACAACAACCCCGAAAAAAATGGTGTGGCTGGGAAAGCCTCTCTCTGTGACCGCTTCCACACCCAAATTTACTCCTGTATTTATATCCTGCGTTCTGATGCTTCACTCCTTACCTACTGAAATGTTCTGAGCACTGTTCCTCTGAGAAAGCTATTTACTTTCATAACGAGAGAGAATACCGCCTGTTGCTTTCACTGCTGGGGAGTCAATTAGCATTTTTATTACAGGACAGGTACTAAAAACTATTTCCTGGCGATTACAACAGCTAAGACAGATGATCGTCACGTAGCACCTCAAGTTATGGTGCTAGGATCTGTTCCATGAGTACCACCCTCCCCTTTTCCCAAAGCTCAGACAACTACTTTGATAAAACACGACTTGCTTGACACAAAGACTTGGGTTACAACAACCTGAGGAAGCAGGCGAAACCATTCATGTGTTACAGCTGGGGAATCTAAAGCAGTTTCGTGACTTGCTTAGTCACAAGCCAGATTATCTTATTATTATAAGAGCTGGTGGTGGAACGGAAGCCCTGACATCGCGTCTTTAACCCTTGGGCAACGAGAGGCCACTAAAACACATGGGGAAGCAGTGCTATCACGCTTTGGCCCACCTGATGGATGTTGGATTCCTGCACTTTGATCTCTTGCGGGCTGGACCGGGATGGATTCAGAAAATAGCCATGGTTCTCGACTACGCCGGGGGTCTTTAACAAGCAGGAAATGTTTAAAATGGCGCCTAGCAAAGTCTTCTGGTACATCTGTCCATTGCTGGGATCCTTGGGCTGGATGTAGCCTGCAAAAACCTAGGGAACGCAGCAGGACATGCTGATGGTTACATAAAATTCCAGTAAAAAAAACCCACAAGCTGAGGGGTTTGGGACAGGCTATCAAAAAGAAGGAGAGGTGTAAGAGCACACACACACAGAGGAGCTCTCGATCACGGCCGAGGCACCCACCTTTGCTATGTCCTTCTGCTTCGTGAAGTAGAGGAGCACATCGAGGTACGTGTACAGCAGGATCTGGCAGAGCTCCAGGTCCTTGATTCTGCCCAACAGGATGTCAAACACGGGAACCACCACCTCCCCGAACGTCCGCACCTCCTCATCCATCGTTAAGGCTTCTATGACCTCCTCGAGAAACTCGGTCACATCTTCAAAGTCTAGGGAGGGAAGCAAGGCCGTCACCATGACACTCCAAGCGCAGGTACACATGCCACAACCTAAACGCAGCCCTCCCTCTTGGCAAGGAGGGGAGCCAAAGCTTCACCCGAGTCCAGGACGCTCTTCCTGCAAGCTTTAGTGTGAAAGGCGGCCTCGCAGCACGAAGCTAGCGGCGCAACCCGGCCGGACTTACGTGCCCCTCTCAGCGCCTCCAGCATCAGGTCCACCAGCTGCTCGTACACGTTCTGGTTGACGTAAATCTCTGGGGTGAGGAGGACAGTGCGAGTGTTTGACACAGTCAGGTTCCGGCAGCGCACAGCAAAGGGCAGCAGGTTCTCTGGGACCTTTGTTATCTATGCAAGGAGAACGAGACAGAGCTGAGGCCCTGGCATCCGCTTCTGCCCATCAAAACCTCATCGTGGTCACCTCGGAGCAGAAAGCTGGGTGACAGAACTGCCTTCTTCCTCAGAAACCCCTGCCCACCTCTTCTCTTGCCCTCTGGAAACAGGCATAGAGGTAGCGCAGAATCTGTCTCTCCCCCGCATCCCGGTCGGCAGAGAGGTTCTGAGTGCTGGCGGAGGTCATGTAAATCAGGTGGTTTCCAGGCTCTGGCAGCAGCAAGCGAGTGAACAGGGCCTAGGCACCAGCAAAGACAGACAGAAAGTGAAAGGGCCCTGGCAGAGAGACAATCCCTCCAGAAAAAGAAGGCCCGTATTGCCGCAAGCTAAATTATTTCTGCCTGGAAGAGCTCTCTCCATCCCTCATTAAGTAACAGTGCACTACAGTGTAAACCCTCAGGCTTGCTCCTTGGCTGAGCAACTTCTCCAGTCCCCTTCAAGAGCGGCAGCAGCCCTGACAGAAGTCATTTCCACCGAACCACCCCCCAGGAACAGCTGATGCGTCTGCAAATGAAGCTGATCACGTGCATGAATGCTGATCACAAAGTTTGGTTTGGCAGTGCAAGAGACGGCACGCTGCCCCGCTGCCGGCGGCGCTTGCCTCCCATAGCCGCACGCAAGCCTTCCCTCACGCCCCATCCAGGCCAAATTTGTTCCCCTTCCCATCCCCAGCTGATCTGCACGGCAGCACACTCCCACAGCCTCTGGAAGGAGGGAAGAGAAGCAGCAAAATCTAAGCCTTTCTCAGCCTCGTACCCCCAAAACCCCATGGCCATTTCCACCAAAGCTGCAACCGGCAGCTCCACGCCAGGCTTTGGCAAACAGACTGCATTTGGGATGTGGCATGCATGCATTGCAAGGAAATAAATTCAATTCCTGTCGCCCAAGCGAGTGGAATGCCTGCGGCCCGAGGCAGGCGGCCCTACCTGCTCAACGTTGTCCATGTCCAGCCAGTCCTGGTCATCCAGGTCTGTGGCCATTTCTTCCAGATAGACGCAGCGCGCTGGGATCCCATTCCCGCTCTTCGTGCTGGGGTCGCCTGAGAAAAAGTGCAGATCGACCCACTTCACCCAAACCGACAGAGAATGTGCCGGCAGGCGGTGAAACCAGCGGGCAGGGCCCTGCCCGTGGCAGAGGCGCCTGCCGCGAGCTGCTGCGCTGAGGGAGGTGCCCTCTCCCAGCTCTACCCTCCAATTTCGGATGGATCTGGCAAGCTCTGCCCAGTGCAACGGAGTTCCCCCAGCCTGTAACGCCCGCCCCAGCTGCCCCCCTGGCAGAATGAGGAGGGTTCCCAAGGTTCCTCACTGTTGTCGAGGGTGATGAGGAAGATCCTCTGGATCATGTGGTTGATGTTGAGCTGCTCACACAGCTCCCGCTGCGAGCGGAAGGAGCGGCTGATCTCAGCCACCGAGTAGTCGCAGTCATCCAGGCTCTCGGAGACGCTGTTGTCGGAGTCATCCTGGCTGACCGAAGTCTCCTCGCCTGCAAAGCCGAGCTGCTCAATGCCCCGCCGGCAGAAGCCTCAGCTCCGCCGGCCGGAGGGCCCGACGCCCGCGCCCCCCCCTACCTCTCAGCTGCCGCAGCTGCTGCTGCTTCTGGACGGCGGCGAAGTGCTTGGCGTCGGCGATGGAGCCGAAGAGGGCGGCGAAGGGGTTGCTGGAGATGCTGTTGTTGTTCTCCTGGTCGGTCATCTCCCCTCAGGGCCGCGCCATGCGGGGGGGGCCGGGGCAGGGCTGCGGGGACAGCCACCGTCAGGGCGCCGAGCCGCGCCGTCAGGGCCCCCAGCAGCGCTGCCCGGGCCCCGAGCCGCTTCCCCGGGGCGCGGCGGGCCCAGCCGCTCGCTGCGAGGGCACCGGCCGCTGCCGCGGCCCGCTCGGCGCTCACCGGGCCCAGGGCACTCAGCTCCGCCGCCGCCGGCGTCACCGCGTCGCGTCTCAATAGGCGTCACATCCATGCGCCGGAAGCCGGAGAGAGGGCGGGCGGGCGGCAGCGGCCCCTGGCGGCGCGGAGGAGCGAGTGCCGCAGACCGGCCCCGCCGGGACGCTGCGGGGCCCGCGGGTCTCTGGGGCTCCGGGGGGTCTCTGAGGTCCCCGCGGGCCTCTGGGGTCCTCGGGGGTCTCTGGGGGCCCGGCGCCGCCCGCTCCGGGCCGAGTCTCAGCCCCGGCGGGGTACGGGGGGTCCCGAGGAGGCCGCGCCCCCTCCCGGGACTATAACTCCCGGCGTGCCGCGGGGCGCTACGGCAGCCCGCGGGGCCCAACCTTCCTCGGCGGCTGTCAGCTGTCAGTCAGCGTGGCGTGGCGTGGCCAAGGGCGGCCGAGCCAATGGGGCGGGGCGGGGCGGGGCGAGATGCTATAAAAGCCGCCACGGCCGGCAGGCTCCGGCCGCGGGAGCGGCCGCGCTGGGGTTGGGGCTGCGCCAGGCCCCGCTGCGAGCGGGGGGCGAAGGTGCGGGAGAGTCCCCCCCCGCCAGCCTGGGCTCCTGGCTCCCGCCGGGCGGCCGGCACCAGCCCTTCCCCGCCCGGTCCCCCCCGTGCTGTGCATTACGGGGTCCGAGCAGCCCCTGTCAAGTGTCATACAAACAAAACAAACCGATTTATTTGTGTGCTTTTTTTTTTTTTTTTTACTTAAGAGACCTTAATCACCCCTTGTTTGGATCTCGTCTTCCTTGTCACAAAAGAACGACTCTGCAAAACTAACGCCACATGGCTGCAGCAGGCCTGAGCCCGGCGGCGGGAGGGTGGGCTATGGCACTGCGGGACCCTCCGCCGGGCACCCACTCTGCGCCGAGGGCACGGCTGGGTGACCCATCCCACGGCTCAGGCGGCGGTCCCCGGCTCCGGCGGCTCGTCCCGGCTGTCCTCGGCCGTGCTGCTGGGGACGCGCAGCCCGGTGGGAGCATCCTCGCCGTGCCCGCTCCCCGGCGGGGCGCAGGGCTGCAGGAGGTGGTCCCGGTAGAGGCTGAGCGTGGAGCGCTCCTGCTGCTCCTTCAGCTCCTGCAGCTCCTTGGCGCTGGCCGCTGGGGTCTGCACCTCGAAGGTCATCTCGAAGCGGCTGTAGTCCACCCGGAAGGCGCCTTTCTCCAGGGACATGCAGGGCTCGAAGCGGTACCCCCAGAGGATCTCGTCCTCCGTGTACGAGGTGCGGGCTTGGCACGTCATTCCTGCGGCAAGACAACGGCTGAGCCGCCACCGCTGCCGCAACGAACCACCCTAACGAGGGCCTTCCAGCCCTGGGTCACCCGTTGCCAAGGTAGAGCCAGATTCGACCCCTGGCATCTCTGGCCAGGATGCCAGCCCCGAGCCCAGCTTCGCCCGGCATCTCCAGGACCCCAGAGGAGCCGCCCGTCCCCACCCCGACCCCCGCAGACCACTCGCCTGTGGCTTCCACGATGCCCTCGAGGATGATGATGATTTCGAACTGCTCCCGGCGCAGCGACTCGGCCGACATGTCCCAGAAGGGGCTGCGGCGGTTGATGACGTGGCAGATGACCTGGGGCTCCACCAGGAACAGGCGGTCCTCCCCCGTGTCGTAGCCCAGGTTCAGCTCCGACTGCTCCAGGGGGATGAACTCCCCCTCGGCCGTCTGCCGGGACTTGATCAGCTTGGCCCGGATCTTGGCGTCCACCATGTGGCTGTCCCGCAGGTCCCCCACGCGAAACATCAGGCAGAGCTTCTCGTCCCGGTGGGAGATGACGCAGTTCTTGCTGAAGATGAGGGTCTGGGCGCGCTTCTTGGGCCGGGAGATCTTGACGAACATGCAGCCCACCATCAGGGCGTCGATCATGGAGCCGACGATGGACTGTGCCATCAGCAGGATGACGCCCTCGGCGCAGTCGGCCGTCACCATCCGGGAGCCGTAGCCGATGGTCCGCTGGCTTTCCACCGAGAAGAGCAAGGCAGAGATGAAGCCGTCCACGTTCTCGATGCACGCCCGCCACTCGGGATCGCCCCGGTGCCCAACGTCGCCCCGCGCCCAGGCGTCGAAGAAGTAGACGGTGCCGAAGACCACCCAGGTGACGATGTAGCACATCATGAAGACGAAGAGGAACCAGCGGTACTTGAGGTCCACGATGGTGGTAAAGATGTCTGAGAGGAACCGCTTCTTCTCCTGGATGTTGCCCAGGTTCACCTGGCACTTGCCCATCTTGGTCACGTAGCGCTGCCGCTGCCGCTTGCTGGCCTGGACCACGGGGCCGTCCTCCTCCAGCAGCTTGCGGCGCCGGCCCTGCAGTCCCTCCGGAGCGGGGATGGCAGCGGCGGTGCTGCGGATGGGTGTCTTGCCGGGTACCGAGCTGGGGATGTTGGGCACGCTCAGCGCATGCAGCGGGTACCTGCGGGCGCCCGCCTCCCACGGGGCGGCTGGTGGGCACCGGGACGGATCGCTGGGATGGTGTTGGGCGGCCACGCTGCTGCAGCTCGGCGGCAGGGATGGCTCACCAGGGACGATGCTGCCATGGCGAGGTGGGGAGGGGTAGTTTGGCATCGGGGCGCTTCTCTTGGCAGCAGCGGCACCGGCTTGCTGCTGCCCGTCCTCTGCCATAGCCCCGGGGGCAGCTGGGAGTTTGGGCTGCAGGGCGGAAAGGAGCCCATCGGTGAGAAATTGCCTCCGACAACCACAGCCACCCGGCGGCATCCCGTCCGAGGGATGCCCCAGAGCCCCGGCGCGAGCCATACCTTCTGGGGGAAGGTGCCGTACCGGCCGGTGTTGGTGGGCGGCCGGGGCAGGTAAGCCAGCATGTGCTTGGCGGTGGGGGTCTGCACCGGGGGGATGGAGTTGCTGCGGCCGCGGGGCTCCTCGGGCACCAGCCAGCCGCTACCGAAGCCGTTGCAGGCGCAGGGGAGCACCATGGCGGTGCCGGGGGGGGCTCAGCCCTGGGCTGGGCACGGGGTCCTGCTGCGGGGGACACAAAGTGGGGGGTTATTTTGGATGCAGAGGGTGGTGCGGGGTTCCAGCCCCTCTCTGCACCCCCATGGGCCGGGGTCCCGTGTGATTGCCCTCGCCCGGCAGCCCAAGTGCCAGCCACGGAACCGTGCCGGGGCGGCTATGGGATGGCAACAGACGGCCGAGCCCATGAGGGGCCATAATTGCATTGCAGAGCCCAGGGAAGGAGGCGTCCGCCTCTGGCAGGGAGCAGCCCCAGCAGTGGGCAAGCTCCGGGCGATGGCCCGCGGCTGTGCTCCACGCTCGTCCCGGGATGCAGCCATAATTGCCAGTTCTCTAACGAGCTCCGAGCAGGCACGGGCAGCCCCCGGGCGCGGGAGGAAGGCCAGCCCGTGATGGAGATGCAGACGCCGTAGCTGGGCTCCTTGGGACGGGCTGAGCCCAGCCTGGTCCCTGCGGGGAGATGCAGTGGGAGGTCACATTCCTGCAAATACAACCCAGAGAGTGGCGACCTGCAGGGACAGGGATGGGAATGGGGACGGGGATGGGAATGGCGAGCGTGGGCGCTCTGCCTCCTCCGAGCATCCCCTGCCGCTGCAAAGCAGCAGGACCAGTGGTCCTTGGCATGGCGACGGAGGATACCAGCCTCTGGACAGACCTCCCGGCCCCGCACCGACCCCCGGTGAGGGGGGCACCCACCTCATGTCCAGGCTGGCAGGTGTCGTCCTCGGCTGGTGACTCCCGCTCCACCCCGGCTGCTGCCGGGCATCTTCCTGCCGGCCGCGGATGGGAATCCTCCGCCAGGCTGTGCCGCCGCAGCCGGTGGGAGGGAAGGAAGGGGAGCTAGGCAGCGGTCGCCAGTCCTGCTCCAGTGGCAGAAGGTGACCCCTTAATCTGGCTCAATGACGGGCACAATTACCTCGAGATGATTTAATCAGAAGGAATCGTGCCCTGAACGCCCGAGGGAAGGAGCAGGAGGGGTTTCCCGGCGGATTTCCCTGCTCTCACCCTCGGGAAGATGCTCCCCATCCACTCCTGGGGATGGGACCATCAGCAAGGGCTGGAAAACGTCCCCCTCTCCTGCCCGGTCCGTGCTCCCTCGCGCCCGGCTCTGTCCTCCTTTCGGGAGCCCCCTGCGAAGGTCGCCCCCGACGCCCACCGGGCCCAGACCCCCGGCGCCAGGAGGACTCGGTAATTTACCAGCCTGGCCCCCGATACCCCCGTTGATAAGACAGACGGCAGATGAAGGAGAGATTAGTCGCTAATCTCCCAGGGAAGATGAATCTGCAAGCCAGACCCTGCGGAGGGGATGCGTGCGGGGGCGGATGGGAGGCGAGCAAAGTTGGGATTTTCCTGACGATGCGGCCCATCCTTTTCCCCCATCTTTTTTTTTTTTTGCAGCGGGATGTCTTCTCCCAGGCAGGAGGTTGCTCACGTAAAGCACCAGTCACCATGTCCCCTGACGAGGTGCTGGGCGCGGGAGGGGGTGACGGGTGACTGCCTGCGAGCACCGGGTGAAGGCGCGCCCGCCCTTGGACGTCCTCGACGCAGCTCTCGAAGGTTTCTTTGTGTATTTATTTAATGACCAAATGAGAGCCAATGCCTCAAACCCTCCTGAGAAGAGCCCGACGCCGGCTCTCCGCTGCCTGCAGCCCGCCTCGGGGTCCCCTCCCTGTCCCGCCACGGCCGGAGCCGCCGCTGCTCAGAGCCGCTTTCCCTGCCAAGGCTCTCGCTTGGGGGTGGCCGAGGCTCGGAGGATTTGCATGCTTTGGCTTAACCCTCCCGGGCACGGCGAGGCAGCGGCGGGACCCTGGCTGGAGGCACGGTGGGGGATGCACCCGGCTTTTCCTGCCGAGCCGGGCGCGCTTTCCTTTTAGCGTGGAAAAACCAACAACGGCTGGAAAATGACCGTGGCCACACCCCGGCGTTGGAAGAACAGGCTTGATTTCACTCCCCCGGGCGCCAGACGTGGCCGGCAGCGGGGCGGACGCTGCTCCACAAGCGTTAATGCCCGTGGCCGCCGCTCCGGGCAGCTTATCTCGGCCCGGTGCGCAGGTTAGCGCAGCGGCGTTATCATGGCCGGCAGCCGGCGGGCGAAGGCGCAGGTGGCGGGGATGCTGCTGGCCCTCCTCGGGTGGGTCTCCTCCTGCGTCACCACCTTTGTGCCACTCTGGAAGAGCCTCAACCTGGACCTGAACGAGCTGGAAGTCTGGACCATGGGGCTCTGGCAGGTCTGCATCGCCCGGGAGGAGGGAGCGGTCGAATGCCGAGCCCACGGCTCCTTCCTGGCGCTGCCGCTGGCGCTGCGCATCTCCCGCCTCCTGATGTGCCTCTCCAATGGGCTGGGGCTGCTGGGGTGCCTCCTCGCCGCCCCGGGGCTGGAGGGCTGGAGAGCCTGCGAGGACAGACCCGGGCTCAAGCGCCGGCTCCTGCTCGCTGGGGGAGCGGCGTTCGGCATGGCGGGGATGGCCACGCTGGCGCCGGTCTCCTGGGTCGCCTACAACACCGTCCTCGACTTCTGGGACAACACCGTCCCCAACATCGTCCCCCGCTGGGAATTCGGGGAGGCCACCTTCCTGGGGTGGTTCGCCGGAGCCTTCCTCGCCGCCGGCGGGCTGTTCCTCGCCTGCAGCACCTGCTCCGCGAGGGCCGAAACGCCGCCGGCCCCCACCTGCCGCCAGCCCCCTGCCGCACAGGGTCCGGCCAGGGGCCACTCCCCGCACCCCAAAAACAGAGACCTGGTCATCTAGGGACTCGGGGCGCCCCACGCGCCTCCCGGCTCTTCCCATCGCAGGGATGGCTCTTGCATGTTTTCCAGGATGATTTGCCAATTCCTAGAGCTGCCTTGCAGATTTTTTTATCCTTCCTCTGTGTGCCTGCTTCGCTTTTTCTTTTTTCGGGAGCAAAAGCTTTTCCTGCAGTGCTCACCGAGCGAGCGTGGGAAGGCAAGGAGGCAGAGCAGCGGGCAGCACTTGGTCCTCCCGGCGACATACGTGGTGGAGTCCCTTACCGATGACGCTGCGTTAGCGTCCCCTGCGAATGCCCCCGTAGCCAAGTCTGTTGTGGTTAACAGCTGCGCCCCAGCGTAGCAGCTCATTCCTTGCATGTCCGTATCGCTCTGATGCATTCGCAATAAATTACCGCGGTCATCGGCAGCGTGTTTCTGAGCTCTGAACGTACAGCTGCGTCTCGCACGAGGCACGGCACGAGCGGGGAGGAAGGGTGGGAGCTGCGAGGGGCAGCGCTGCCGCTCCTACAGTGCTTTGGTCCGTCCGGAAAAGCTTGGGGGGAAAAAGGGAAAGGTGGAAAACAAGGGGGAGAGGGAAAAAAACGTGGGACGAGGCGGTACCGAAGACTGCTCCTGCTGTAAAGGCAGGATGCCGGCGGCCGCGGCCGCTGCAGTAGCCTCATTTTCTCACAGCTAAGACACTAAATCCACAGGTGTGCCACAGACCTTCACGTAGAAAGTTCCTCAACTGCATCGTTCACCTGTGCACAAGAGGCAAGAGCAGTGTTTGGGGGGTCTCCTTAACCATTTCTTCTGCATCTTCCCGATTCAGCTGTAAAAGTAAAGCCTGCTTTTGCACGCCTCTCTGCGACCCGCAGCGCGGAGCGTCAGCCTGGATTACCACCCAGAGTCCCGACAGAAGCCAGCCCGCTGCTACAGCACTGGTTAAAAACCGAGTTCACCGCCGGTTTAATCCCCGCAGGCCAAAAGCCGCGGGCGCGTGACCGAATGAAAGGAAGCCCCCAGCCGACGCCGACATTCCTGGGGAAGCAAAGTCCGCTTTCCTCCGAAAGTCCCCTTGTGAAACCTGCACTTTGCTCAGGTGAAGAGGAGCGAAAGGAGCGGGTGGGCAGGGAGAGAGAAAGAGGAGATCCGCAGGCGCTTCCCTCGCTGCCGGCCAGTCGCGCGGCGAGTGAAGAGGGGAGAGGCGGGTGCTCTGTCCTTCCTAAGGAAGATCAAGGGAGGCAAAACAGGAGGGCGGCACTCTTGGCTGGCGAGCGAGCGTGCTTCCAGAGACCCGCACGCTGTCAGCTGCCCTCCAGAGGTCCGAGCGACCCAGAAAGCAAAGCAAGTCTGTTTTGGCTGTAACCCGTCACCCACGCCCTTGGGAAAGGGGAGAACAAGACACGGAGCAGAGGTTTCCAGCTTCAGGACACTCCTGCCTTCCAGCCCGATCCAAATATCATGACTTTCCAGGCACCGACCTGCTCTTGTGAGAAGTCTGCTTTTTTTTTTTTTTTTAAAGCATGCTTTGGACATCGGCTGGATATTTCACTTCCTGGCAGCAGCACAAAGAATGGGGCAAAGCTGCTGTCCCGTGACAGTCGGAATAACCGGATTCTCCTAATTCAAGAACCTCTCCCCAGACCGCATCCGACTCGCCTGCCAGTCCGGCTGACACAACAGCGTTGCAAAAGCATCTAGAAATCGCCAGTCTGCTGGCGGGGAGGAGCGAGCGCAGCTGCTGAGCACGCATCGGCATGGCCCTGGGGTCTCTGTTCAAAAGTTCGATGCTTTTCATTCATTGCAGTCAAAGTACCCTGAGAAATCGGTCCGAGGTCTCATCCTTCTGCTCTCCGTCATGACAACGGGGGGGAAAAAAGCTGCAAAAGCAGCAGCCCCGGCTCCATGGCATCCCGTTACCCGGAAGGAGCACGGCTCGCTGTTTGGACACAGGCAGCTTGAGTCCCTGCAGACAGCGGCGCTTCTACTTCATCGTAAAATAACCAGGAGAACGCAAGATTCTCCCACGGGAGCTCTTTATTCCTAAACAGCGGGGAAACGCACACCGACAGAACGGTGGGACCGTGCTGACAATTTCCATTCAGAGATAGCTCTGCTAATTGCAACGAATTTTGTGCTAGGAACAAGGCCCAGAAACATCTGTCTGATTTGTCGGGGAAAAAAACCTCACCCGCGTGTGTGTTTCTCCCCTCTTCCTACGCTGCTGACAAGAAATCTGTTATTTTGTCAGAGCGATGCCAGCAGCAGCAGGTAAAAGGGCACTGTTATAACGTAGGGTCATGTTAGCGGCTCAATATGTAATTAAACGTTTCAATTCCCCAATTAATAAAGAAAATAGAGATTTTGGCCACAGGAAGAGAGTGCTTTTCCCTTTAACGTCAATGCTTATTTACCGCTGCTTGCTTGGGAACGGCAGGCTCCCTTTTCCAACCCTGCCCCGAGTCGATGCAGAGCGGCTTGCAGCGGGAAAGGGCTCCAGGAGAGATTCTCTGCTCCAAAAAACAAGACTCAACACCTCCTGGCATCCATAACGACCACCGGCATCTCCCTTGGGACCTGCCTTCCCCGCCTCTCCCCCACACGCTTCTCTGCACGCCTGCTCCAAGCCTGGCAACGCTCAGAGTCACCAAACTCACCCATTTTTCTGCTAAAGCATCCGAAATTCCTGTCCCGGCAGCTCCCGAGTGCTCCGCTGTCCTCACAGGAGATCCACGGTGAGCTCATGAGTGCACGCACGGTTCTGCCTGCCTGGGACCTTCATCAAGCTGCAAAAATTTCTGCACTGCTTTGCCCACAGTATTTTTTTTTTCCTGCCTCCCTTTCTTTGTAATGAAGCCAGGAGGAACCCTAAGGTGTAACACTGGAGCGAAATAAAAACACGGAGGGAGCTTTTTCATTCTAACATAGAACAAATGCTTTTATTGCACTTTTAGAAAAATCTGCATAGTCCTAACAACCAGGATCCCCCCTCCGCTTACTCGGAACGTTTGGTTTAAAACAAGTGCCGCAGCTCAAACCAAGGACAGGCTGCCCGCAAAGGGAAACGCAAACGGGGCACATTTTTTAAAGAAAGTCAATGGGGGGGTGGGGGGTGGAGGGGAAAAAAAAAAAAAAAAAAAAAAAAAAGAGAAAAAGAAAAACAACCATGACCACCAAAACAGGAGCTGATCCTAGCCCTCACAGCTGTCACCAACACTAATCCGGCACTGAAAAGCCACCGGAGGCGAGAAGGAAGCTTGCCTTCCGCTCCGAGAGGGGAATATCCTTCGGGGTGGGGTGATCACCCTTAACTGGTAAGCTATCGCTGTAGCACGACTGCGCAGGAGACAACCTTTACAGTCCCGTCCTGCCCCTTGTCACCGCCGCTATTTGCTTGCGCCTTTCTTGGAGGAAGACTCCCGCATGTTTTCTTTTGCCCGTTAAAATACGAAAGGCATGCGCCCGCTCGCCTCGACCGGAACGTGCAGCTGCACGCGTGGCCGCCCGCACGATAGGAGAGCGTAAGCCCCTGTCCCTCTCTGCTTCCTAATCACACACCTCGGACTCCTGCTAGCAGGAGCTTGGCAAGATCCGAACACGTCGCCTCTGGTAGCTAACCGCTCCGGAAGACGTAAATGCGCCTGATAGATCGACGACAGCTCGCAGCCCGGCTCACCAGAGGAGCCGGTCTCTCGCTCTGCTGCCGTCACGGGCCCGGGGATCTGCGTCTGGGAAGCTGCCAAACCAGAAGAACCTCCCGAGGCGGCCTGGGGACCCCACGGCAGGCAGTGCTGCCAGGGACCTGGCGCGTCACGCCAGCGCAGCGGTTCGGGTCCTCCGCGTCACCGCTGAACCTTTTCTCTCAAAAGTGCAATACTGCTTTTTATTCGTTCGTATTTACAAAGAACACAGCTCTGAATCCGAATCCCCCCTTCTCTTCCCTCTCCCTTTCAGACATCGCCCGCCCGGGCAGGCGGGCGGTCTGCAGTGTGCGAACCACGCCACGGCGGGGAGTCCGCAGCCTATTTCACCGTCACGGTCGAGGCCGCGTGAATGGACTCCATCACGGCTGCGAAGCGGCTGCAGAGGTCGTAGGGGGAGTTGGGCCGGATCTTCGGGGGCTCTTTCAGAACAATGACCTCGGTGGAGCAGTCGAGGAGCCGGGGGAGTAATTCGCCCAGCTTCATCTGCAGTTTGGCTGTCAAGGGGGAGAGGATGAAACAGTCAGTGGCACTGCAACAGTAAAAAGACCAGATGGCGTGGGGCTCCAGGGCCGCGAGCTAAAAAGCTACGCCGCCTTTCAGAGAATCATCTTGCAGGGCTGAAAACCGCCCACCTCCTGCAGGCAGGGATGAGCAGCCGCCGGCCTGCGGCCCACTCCGTCCCCGGCTCCTGCCCACTACCCAGGGCTCCATCACGAGGGGAGCTCCGCCGCCGCCTGCCCTGGGGACAGTGCCACGTCTGCCGGGGCATCGCGTTTTCCAAATAAAGGCGCCATACTGGCTGGCAAGTCAGAAGTAGCTATGCGTTTCAAGGCGACACGCCAATACCGACTTTGCCTTTGAACGAAACGGAGCGCGCTTTTGTAACCTGACGTTCCAGCCTGTGACATCTCGGACCTCGGCAGGCACCGTCGGGTGCCGGTGAGGGGCTGTCCCCCAGGAGCTGGCCGCACAAATGCCACCGGACCGCGTGTTAAGGGACAGGCACCCTCGGATGAAGAAAAGCAGGCAGAAAGGGGTGACACCTGAGCGAGCTCAGGTGATCCGGGAGGTGCAAGCAGCCTACTTCTGTTTCTCTAAAACCTCCCGTGTAAGTAAACGCATTGTGGCAAGCTGGAGAATGGGAAACTGGCCAATTAGCATAAATTTCTCCAACCTTTATTCTTTACAACAGTATTTTGAGAATAAACCTCTGTGTTTTCGCCCGATTTTCCTACGGCAAGTTTACCCTCTGCTAATGACAAAACCCCTGTAATGACTCCCCAAATCTTCACACACAGATCAAGGGGGTCGCAAGCAACTTCTCTTAACAAAGATGACCTGAGAGGAGTCGTGGCAGCCCGACTCCAGACCGCAGAAGAAAACACAGAACAAAACCAGCTATCCAGAACTGAAATTCGGCCATGAAATGACAAATGCCTCTTTGAAATGCAAAGATCCCCTGAATCTGCTCCCCCATCCAGTCTTCTGCAACCCCGGCCGTGTTTCTGGCCGCTGAAAAAACCTGTTCCTCCCTCCTGAAGAGAGGCGTGCCCCTGCACCTGAGTCTGCCGGCATCCGCCTGCCATCTACGGGGAACCCTCCGTCCAGTGAGACGTACCAAAACCAAAGCACGCCTAGGTAATGCTAAGCCATTCTTTTGAAAATTTTGAAGTTCTATGATTCTATGAAATTAGCTTTTCACATTTCAGGGAAGAGGAATCCTTTCTCTCCAGCTTTAGCACAAAAGAAGATTCAGTTCTATAACTTCATTCAATGGATGATTCAAATACATTTTTCCTCTCACAATCAGAAATATCCAAACGTGCTACCGTGCAAATGCCAGGAATTTAGGGAAGTGTTTTAAATGCTCCTTTAACCCCTTTCTTGTTCGGATCTAGGCACTGGCCTGCCCACAAACAGCATGACAAAGGTAAGGCAGGCGCCATTCCCTACCGTCCATGTCTTCTCGTCCCAAATAGGAGCACCAGTGGTTTCTCATGACCTCAAGGGCGTCCAGGTCCTCTTTGGAGATCTCAAAGTTGTTCATGAGGTGCATGCAGGGGATGATCAGCTCGTTCAGGATGCTAATGCCCTCTGCCACACGCGCTTCCTCACAACTGACGAACAGAGACGCTGCCACCTCGTTCAGCTTCTAGGGGAGAAGGAAGAATCAGGAGACAGACTCGTAAAAAGCAAGCACGGACCTGCGATAATCGGCACGCTGTCAGGCAAGGCACGCAGCTCGGGCCCCTTCACTGACGGCCCAGCAGAGGCACAAAGACTAACAGAACCAGGCGCCAGGCTCCGGTGGAATAGCCACCTCTAATCACAGGAATCACGCCGTGGAAACCAAACCGATAAATACCTAGATTTATATATGTATATGTAATTTACTATATATACGTACAGAGTACATATAGCTTATTTACAATTCTGCTTTTAAGACGCCAAGATCCAGATCTGCCTTTACCCAGACTCCCCGAGAGCCCTACTGCACATTCTTTCACTGAATTATTATTTCCTAGATTTCCATACGGCTGCTGGTACTCAGCAAGGGGCAGAAGCCACGGTAATAGGCGCAAGAGAGACAGTTACACTGGCCTTGGCAACCGTGGAGCGCAAACTAAAACCAAATCTCATTTTCATGCTGTTTTTTCACCCCCTGTGGAAAAGGACATCGTCTTTTGCTCAGAGAGAGAAAGCCATTAATGTTAGAAGTAAATATCGGGGGGGAAGGAAGTGAAGGGACAGAAAACAGTGCAACCGCTGAGTTAACAACACAAGCGCCGAGTTAAAACCCAAGAGCATGTTCAGCAGCACCCGAACCTTCCTTGAAAACGCAGCACGTTAATTCAGTGTGCTCCTAAAAGGGGACACGGTACGGTCCGATTCCCTGGGCAGCGCGCACCGAGCAGCTGGTTAAGTGAACTGCGCCACAGGAGCCGACGTCACCCGGGCTGCTCCCTCCCCTCCTCTCCAAAAACGAGCGTCAAGCTCCTCAATACAAACCAGGAGACACTTCCGTCTGTACAAGGCAATCAGCGATTCGTTCACGCCTCTGTTGGTTCCTTTCAGCAGCAGCTTGGTGTTGCTTTGGTAGGCGTAGACCAGGTAGGTGAGCGACTCCTGGTACCTAGGAGAAGAGTGTCAGCAATCCAGCCCACAGGCTCCGCGGCGTCACAGCTGCAGCGCAGTCAGTAGTGTCAGCTCAGGAAACATCTTCCCTTTGGCCGGAATGGTAACTAGCATCAGGCCCGACAGGAAAAACTTTCTTTCCTTGCCAAAGCGTAAATGAGCAGATGCCCTATGTCAAATAATTAACGCTCCTTTTGGCCCAGTGTGCCAAATGAGGATCTTGGGAAGAGCCCTTCAAAGCCAAGTCTGCGTACAACTTAGCCTGAGCATGAACGCCAGCGTCGACCTGACCTTTTTTATACCTAGCTCTGGGAACTTTGCACTTTGGGAGAGCACCCAGAGAAGCGCAGAAGATGATGTTTTCAGTTCCTTTACATCTAGCTTATAAACCCCCTGGTGCAAAAACAGAACAGCTGACAGAGATTAGGCCATTTCAGGGAAGCTCAGCACACCCTCTTGTCAATTTGCCCACCTGAATCTGATGGCTCATCACTGCTAACCACCTCAGAATTCAATTCTGTTTCCATCTATGAATAATTTCTGAAAGCCAGTTTATTTTCCGGATTGCAAAATAATCACTTTTCAAATTACAAACGTTTCATAAAATGGCACCGTCCTTCTCCGTACTGCACTATTTATGTAAAATACAGGTTCTAAACAGTACGGAGAAAAAAAGGCCCTTTTAAAATTCTTAAGAGCCTAGAGAACTCCAAAGCACGTGTTTACACAAAGTATAATGTCCAATTCAAGCCAGTTTAATTTTAATATAGGAGCCCAAAGGGCGGGGAGCGGGGAACAGTGCTGGCAATGATTCCTGCAAACCCACCTCTGGAAATGAAAATATAAAGCTCTCCTTCACAGAGGGAAAAATTAGGGGAGACTCTAAGAAACTAGCTAGTACCTCATCATCATATTTAAACCGCTAACCAAGGTTGGCTGTGGGTTCAAGAGCGAGCTATTAGCAAGTCCAAAAGAAAGCCCATTGGCCTCAAATACAAGACTGAACTCAAAGTGGCCATCACGGGTCAGAAAGAAGAAGTTCTGTCAAAGTGGTCTCTCTTTCTAGGCTATAGCTTAACTTATCCAAACACACAATTAAAAGCAACTTACTTTCTCTTCTGGTACAGCTCCAAGCCTGTCAGCAGGTAAACTGACACCTTGCGAAAAAGACTGTAGTCTTCGTGCCATCTCTGTTGAGGAGCAGCAAGAAAGCCGAGCATCAGCTAACGCACACACGCGTTTTACATTCCTTTGCAACTCAAAAGCGTATCAGATTTTACCCTTTGAAGAGTTTAAAACATCTCTCATAAGCAACACATAAATCAATTCCGTCAACTGCACAGACATTCCTCAAAGCTCAGGAGATTTCCAGTGTATTCTTTCTCCCTTTCAGCACCCTTCTGCAGACGCACACTTCGGACAGCAAGGAAGCTGCCGACGGGCAGGCCAGCGACCGCTGCCTTTGCTGGCGCCGCGCTCCCCACTTCCCACGCGCTGCTTTGGACAGCACCGGTTCTGACAGCGTGAAGGATCAAAGGCAGCGCTCCGGCCCCTTACCTTGTACTCCTCCATATCGACATCGTCAGGACCAATTTCTCTCAGCTTTGCTCGTGCTACCTTCATAATGCTAATTGACCTGCTCCGTGTAAGCAGAGATGGAGAAAATCAGAACAGTGGCCCTGGCTGCTTCCAGATGAGAAAAGCCTCTCACCTCGGAATCCACGGCACAAACCTTTCATCGTAGCTGAGGTTTTTGTCCGCAAACTGCTCAAGAAGGGTCCGTTCCACCACCTGCTGGGGAGCGTTGTTTTGCAGGAAGTAAATGAGCACGTGTTGCAACCGGGCGTCGTTCTGAGGGGTCGGGGTCTCCTTGGCAAGCAGGTAGAGCCGGGAGTACTCCTCGTGGAACGCCTGCCAACGAAACACAGGCGCTAACACGTCCGCTCTTCTGCCTGCAGGAATGCCACAGCAGCTGATAGGAAGCTTAAACCTGTCCCGTAACGACGGGATCCCCGTGGGCGATACCTAGCCTCCGCTGCTTGCTTACGTTCTAGTGGTGAATGGAAGCCTACAAACACCTGGAACTATAAACACAAGGCATCCGCACCAAGGCCAAGCACAGGCGTGAAGTGTGCGCTTTTCAAAAGCACCAAGGTGCCTGAATGCCTTTCGGGGCGGGGGGCACATAGCTGCCTTCAGACGGTTTTGGTAATCCTCTTGCGAATGCTGAGGTTGTAAAAATCGATTGTAATGCTCTTACATCTGTAGTAAGGTGCAGAAGTATCTTGTGATCTATATTCCTGTAGCTTAACAGCACAGGTGATTTCTCCCATGTGGCATTTTTAGCTAAATCTACCTGTCTGTAACATCTGACACCAGCTTCAATATTCAGCAGTGCTTATTCTTTCAGATCCCTCTGTTCAACGCATACATTTCCTGAGGGCACGCTTTACAAGAGAGGTCACAGTAAGCGTGCATATTCGGGACCGAAAAAAAACATTTCACCAGTGCTGGTTTATTTTCTGGCGATCACACCGAGGACCTAGACAACAGAATCTGAAAGGCACACAAAGAAAGTCTACTTTTTATAATCCAGATCAAGGGAATTACCAATACTAAAAGGATAAGCAGAATAAATAGTGGAAAGCAAGAAAAAAAAAAAGTTGTTGTTTCTCCCGGGAGGAGGGAATTCTTGCAAGCTCTAAAAATGGTTTAGAACTGAAGGATATTTTGTCACAATGAGAGAGCAGAAACAGAAATGCAGGACAGAAAGACCATTAACTAAAAGAAAAACTGCACAAGTCGTTCCCTTCACATTCTTGATATGCCAATATAGCATAGATTCTTCATTCTGTGAAAACAGATATCCATACTATTGGATTTAGCAAACAAATAAGATACCTTAACAAGCCCTGCTTCAGACCCATCTCGATCAAAGGTCTGGCGGGCTTTTGCGATAGCCAGGATGACACCTTGCATGGCTGGACTCAGCATCACCTACCACGAAAGCAGGAAAACAAACACAAAGGAGAACACGGAAAATGGTAACAGACAGGGAAAGAAGAGAAGGCACGGTGAAGAAAGGAATAAATTTTCGAAAGGTAAGGTCTACAGGAAATCGTATGAATACAGGTGGAGTAAGCCACAGCTGTGATTTACTTGTATACTACTTACTCCATCTATCACATGCACTTTACATGCAGGGTCTTTTTTAAGCACTTAAAGGTCTAAAGGCTGGTTACTCCAAGCCCTGAATTTGTAAATTCAACAAGTGAGAACGTAAAGCACGTTAGCCTCTAGCACGCTCTCTGTGTCCCATCCAATCTTCTTAAGCAACACATCTAAGAGAGCAGTGCCTCACAGCAGAGCGTTTCATTCTGCCAGCTTCATCCAAGCATGTATTAAACATACTCAAGGAGTAACAGTCTCGGTATTTATGTGAAATCCAATTGCATGCGTGAAAAAGGCTGAACTTCCAAAACACTGCTTGAACATGTATGAGTGCGGTTAAATAGCGAGACTCAAAAAATCGGTAGCTAGGGTACTGTAAGTTGTGCTATTAATGGTTAACATCCTCTGAGAGAGGGGATGAAACTCTAACCGAGGACAGTAAAAAGGCCTGTAAATAAATTAATACCACTAGGATCAATTTTGACGTAGTTGTGCCAGAAAGAAGACCTAAAGGAACGACGTGAAGGTCTAACGATTGAGTGCTTTTACAGAGCTCCTTTTCTGATGGCATTTAGAAACGAAATGACTAAACGATTTGGTCTGGCCGCCTTAATTTCCACAGTGGGGAAAATGTACTTTGTAAACAGCATTGTTTCCATGACAGACTACTATTGTACCCAATCTTAGGAAAGCTCAAAGCCAGCTAACTACAAAGTTATAGGTTAATGACCGGCAGTAATTAACCCCTGCACTGGGATCTGTACCTCCTCATTATATCCGTCTGCATCGGATCTAACGGGAATCTTCCCCACACTGGGGATTTCCACTTCAGAGACCTGGGAGCTAGTTTGGGCAGCAGACTCTGTTTCCTTAGCGTCCTGTGGTTGTTCTGCCTGAACTGTAAATGCTGTTTCTCCCAGCTGGGCCTTCATTGGCTCTACCTCCTTGGGCTGTGGCCAAGAAGAAAAAGAAGAAGAGTAAAAAAAACAAAGCAAAATACAGGAAAGCAAAAGGGGTCCGAGTTAAACGTGGCACAGCTACAGAATTACACAGAAACAGAAAGAGCAAAGGTCTGTGAAGAAGAATAATACGATGACAAGAATGGGTTGCTTCCTGGGCCAGGGCTCCGCTCCTACCTCGCAGAGAGCTGCCTCAACGCCATTCTTTTCGTAGGCGTCGGCGGTGTTTGCAATGGCCTTGGCAGTCTGCTCCTTGGCAATCATGGCGTGTTCAGAGGACAGAGAGCGCACGCTCTGCTCGCAGACCGAAGACTGATCTGTCAGGACAGAGGTGTGGTATTAGTGAGCACCAGCTGCAAGACTTCTTCCCCTCTCTTGTTCTAAAATGTTTTGTAGCTTGTCTATGCAGGATTAAAGAGCTGCTGCATTCATCCCAGAGGTGAAGGCACTTCACCGTAAGCTTGTGCATACCCCTTTCCATGGCTATGGCACACATCATCAGGGATTGCCAAGTAACGCTTTCCCACTCCAGAGAACAGCACTTGAACATTTTCTGCTCGATACTTATTTTAAAAAAAAAAAAAAAAGGTCTGGAAGTGAAATGCGATTAGCCCATTATGATTAAATGAATGGAAAACAGCGTTTCTGGTGACAAGCCTGGAAGGATGCACATGCAAAAATAGTAGAATAGCCTTTTGTATTGCCAGGACAGAGCCTCCACCAGCTGCCTTTGCTACTTCATCAACAGTTTCTCCGAGATATCTAGAAATTTATGCAAGGCTCCAACAGAGAGGTATTTTTGACCAGCCGGTCGTTACCGGTTTCAACACGGTTTGCCAATTCAGGCGTGGTATTACCTGGTCCTGATTCAGAAGAGAGGTCCTGCGATTCAGAAGCAGGTGAAGGCTCCATCTGAGGAATCTTGCAAGACTGCTCCTCCTCCCACTCCTCTGCCTCCTGCTCGAGTCGCCAGTTGTCCTCCTGGATGTAGTGTTTCAGCTCTGGGGCCAAGGCTTCGACTTCCTTCTGAAACTGCCCAACTTCTGAGCCATCATCCTTGTCTGGAAGAAATGCAGGACTGGCATATAACAAAACACATAGTAGCAGGACACCACCATTAGAGGCTAAAAAAATATGCAGTATTATGGAAAGCCACAATCAAATTGGCTGAGGGATAAATGGGAAAAAACCCAACTTTCCACTAGCTTTGTAATTTAAGATGATTCATAAGCAAAAGTGAAAAAAAAAAAAAAAGGCAAATCTACAGAGTTATCTGAAACAAAATCCAGTTTTGTTCTACCACTGGACAGCATTTATCACAGAGAAATTCCAGAAACCGTGCCTGCTGATGCAGTAGGTCAGAAATAGATTCTTATTCAAGGGCTGCCATTGCACGGAGAACAGCATTTACACCGTCGATAGCTGGAAAATTCAGTTTGGCTGGAGACATCATATCTACCACACTACAGAGCATAAAGGTAGGGAACTGCATGGATTCCGTAGCATGAGCGTCATGCTGGTATTTCTCAGCACTTTTTAGATCTACTTCAGTATTCAATTTTAAAATAGCCAAGTAGTATCAGCTTTAGACAAGTCTTAAAACTGATCAAAAGCAAATGGCAATTCTCTGCAGCAGATATTTCTTACGCACCCATTGTAAAAGCAAAGCCGCTTTAAAAAAACAACAAAAATTGCATTAAATGGAGGTGGGGAAAATCACGGGTTCATTTCAGAAATGGAACTGTCATAGGAAGACAGACAAAGAACAACCTCCAGCTCCTCATCAGCCATATTTAGCAATGAACAGAATGACAGTTCTCCATTGTTTCTTTCTATTTATTACATCAAAATGAACCACGCGTGAAATTATTAGGTTCTTCTACAGCTGTTTGCCATGTATAGTGCCACGTGCACGATAATTTCTCCACATGACTATTTATACATTGGCACTGCAAACATACTTGCAAGTCTAAGCTGCTGTTACCAATAACTCATGCGCTAGGAAAGGCTGCATAAAAAGAGAGCCCTGTTTAGGTTCAATAGAACGATATCACTAAAAAACAAGCCAGCAAGTCAGAAAGCATGATAAAAACAGGATAAATAAAGTAGGAGGTGTTTCACATGCCCTTAGAAAAGAAACGCTGTCCTAGAAACTATATAAAGAGTCAAAGTGAAAAATACCAGCAGTAAATGTATGTTGGAAGTGGCAAATGGGGAGCTCGAATATTTATGCACACTATTAATACATAAAGTACTGTACCTATTCTCACCAGTACCGTTCGTTCTTCAGTTTTCAACCCTAACAGGGATTTAGAAATGAATCGAGTACAGAGCAAACTATTTCACTTCTACCTGAGGTGAAGTTTTTTGCGTTGTCGAAAGACAACTGTGCCAAAAAGAAGCTGAGGACCGCAAGGATCACGCAGGCCAGAGAGACAAGGTAATACACAAATGCCTAATCAACCTGCAGTTCTGGCTCCGGTACCTGCAGCAAAGCGGGACACCTTATCGCTTATGTACATCAGGCAGTAGGCACTGGCATTCTTCAAGCCTCCGAATGAATCCCTCTCCAGTTCTTCCCATGACGATTCTGTCACTGAGATGTCGTTGTATTTGAGCCAGCTTTTTCGAGGCTGGTCGTATATGTAGGCCCAGTAGTGACCAGCGTTTGCTTGCCCTTCGTGTACCAAGACTGCATGCAAACGATAGGGAACCTGCAAGTTCACAGGGACATAGTTTTCAGAGGTACTTTTAGTAAACGAATTGGTCTGACCTCTGTACAAAAATTGCAAAAAACGTTCATAGCTGTAGCCCGGTACAAGACTCTTGATTCAGATGGCAAATTTCCTACTAAGGGAGAACTGACTTTTAAAAGCAACAACATTTTCATAAAGAATCCTTTCTCTGCTTCATCATAATATTGGGATTTCTTAAAATGCAATAAAGTGGACAACTCAGCTACTAGCAAAAAACAGTATCAGCTATTACCTAATGAAGCTGCATTTCTTACCTGTTGGAGGAGAGGGTCACAGTACATTTGTTCAATGGACAGGTTGATTCTGGTAATAGACTCCTTCAGCTCTGCCAAGAACATCACGAACGAGAGACATACATAAAAATTAGTGACTACTCATCAGGCTATTCTGGCCCCTTTCACTTCAAAAAGTTTGAGGCCGTGCAGTAACTATCAAATACGCTTAAGCCTGCACAAGATCAGCTGTAGATCAGGATGTATCCAGTTGAAGCAATAGAGGGGAAATCAGGCTGGCACTCAACAGAAAAACCACAACAAATATATTTGGGGCCAACCTCGCACGTCTTCTTCAATCTCGTTTCTCCATCGCTGCAGACACGTCCGAACAAGGTTCAGCTCTTCCTCGGAAACCACGTGAGGAGCTGGACATTCAGACATTTCCGCTGGCGAACCAGAAGGCTGGAGCGGCGTACTCGATTTCTGCTGTGGCGAAGGATTTGCCAAACAGAAAGCTGCATCTTCAGTCCTAGTATCTTCCCTTTCTAGTATGCTGTGAAGCAAAATCCAAGAGCAGTGGACAGGTTTTTCAATCTTTCTCTTGTTTTTTCTCTTTTTGGAAAACAGTATGAAATAAGCCAAACAAAAATTGCTCCAGAGCCAGAGCAGGATTTCCCTTCCAGGATGGTACAAAATGTAAAGAGAACAAGTACACCAAAATGTACTTCTACCTTAACAGACCGAACTAAAATATAGGACAAATACAAGCTAAAATTCTTACAGAGCTCTGTAAGCACAGATCCACAACGAGCAATTCCAAAAATTCCTTCCCTTACTACTAAGAAACTCATGTATCTGCTCAGCTTAATTTAGAGTGCAAACCAACCATGCTGGCCAGGTTTGTAATAATCCAATATTGCAGTAATTTACTGGTTGATGAAGCAAAAAAAATTAGTAGCCTAACCAAAAATAGCACATAATTTAACTCAGAATTGCTGCTTAGACAAGGAATACGGTGACGCTTTTGGAAAAGGAAAAAGAACAGACTAGGCGCAGTGTTATATTTACACAAACAGAACTGAATTACGAGCAAAGTAGCGACTGGCTACTTGCACAGGCTTTCATACATTACAGCATCACGCTCACAAGCGCTCAGCTAAATAATCCATTTTTAAATCATAGAATTGTTTAGGTTGGAAAAGACCTTTAGGATCATCGAGTCCAACGGTTAGCCTGGCACTGCCAAGTCCACCACTAAACCACGTCCCTAAGCGCCACGTCTACGTGTCTTTTAAATCCCTCCAGGGATGGGGACTCAACCACCTCCCTGGGCAGCCTGCTCCAATGCTTGACCACCCTTTTGGTGAAGAAATTTTTCCTAATATCCAATCCAAACCTCCCCTGGTGCAACTTGAGGCTGTTTCCTCTCGGTTTATCGCTTGTTACTTGGGTGAGGAGACCGACCCCCACCTCGCTACAGCCTCCTTTTCTGAGCCTCCTCTTCTCCAGGCTAAAGAACCCCTGTTCCCCCAGCTGCTCCTCATAAGACCTGTTCTCTAGACCCCTCACCAGCTTCGTTGCCCTCCTTTGGACACGCTCCAGCACCTCAAGGTCTTTCTTGTAGTGAGGGGCCCAAATTTTAGAATGCAAACCAGGAGCATTTAGCTGAAAGGCAAAGCGTTCTCCTATGAATTAGTTTTGTTTCTGTTTACTAACCCATTCGGCTGTGAAAGCACGTCCAAAATGCAAGGCTCGGCTTGGGACTGCAGGAGTGTTGCCTGAGAGCCCTGAGCAGAAGAAACAACTACTGCTGGCTTTGTAGCGATGAATTCGAGAACATACTGGAGCATGTCGGGCAGTGGAAAGCGGGCTGGGCCAGAGCCGTATTTCATGTACCTACAGAAAAAAGCAGGATGTTGCGTGAATGAAGGAATGTGACTGGTTAAACCCAAAGGGACAACAGAAGAGCAACAGGGAAGAAAAGTCCCCGGTCGGGATGGAGACAGTTTCACCAGCGAAGGAAGGAAGGGAAAAACCCAGGTGATGCAAAGGGACGCACTCACCACCTCCCACCAGTGGACCTTGAAAGCCTTGAGGCTGCAGGGCACTGCTTAGCAGCAGCCAAAACACGGGTGCGCTATCAGCGCTGTTTTAGTCGCAAAACCAAACTGTGGAGACAACCAACTCCATCCCAGCCAGACCCTGCAGGATGCTACACACGGGCCTAAATATAAACTGTTTGCATGACGCCCACCAGAACCTCACCGAGCACAGACACCACCGGGGCTACCGTGACACAGCGCACCTCTTTGCCTGCCACTTGTTCACAGAACTGCCACTTTGAAAATAAAAACTGCAAGTGAGTTTAATGCTGATTAAAAGAACTTTTACACAAAGCACGCAGGAAATGAAATCTTCTGGTCGTCCACGAACCAGATCTTTGCTATCGATCTCCTTCCTTCCCCAATAAGTAATGCCAAATGCTAAGCTGGAGGGGACATCTAATATAAAAAAATAACATAGATTCTTTTTCATGTATTACTGGGCTTCCTCACTGGAACTTGCCAAGACAGCTGACGGTGACAACTGCGCTATTTAAAGCATTTATTCTTGTAAGAGCGTCAGTAATATTCATAAACCATCAAAACCACGAGTTTGTTTTTGAAAACACACTTCCTCATGCCACACTTCTCAGAACAAACCCGGTTCTGTTTGTCCTTCCTCTACAAGCTCCTCTTCTATTGGAAAGCTCATCTGACAGGAAGCATTTGCATGCTCCCACAGGGCACAAAAATAAAGCGAGCTGACTACTTACCTTTCCAGTTTCTGCTGCAGAATCACCATTTTCTCCTTCAGTCTCTTCATTTCTTCCCTCTTCATCTGAATAAGCTCTTTGCTGCAGTAGAGGTACCTAAACAGAGAAATACAGAGCCCCGCCACATGAGACTTGTTTACTTCTAACATCCACAATCTTTCATAAACATTTTAGAATCCTTCCTTGCTCACCCATATGACCTTTTAATTTCTTTAATTACAATAAAGCAATAGCTTTAAACGTACCGTACAAGAGGACAACTCACCTGTCCATATAAATAGTCTGGGGAAATTCTAGCTTGGTGTGAATTTTCTCTGGCTGTCCTAGTGACTGATTGAACTCAAATCGGGAGAGTTCAAAGGTCAGTACTGGTGGGAGTTTTGTAAACCAGCGCTGTAACAAAAGCAGAAATGCCCCCAAAGGGACTTGTTTTAAGATGACTGCTAAACGGCACATTTTAGACTGACCCTAAATGATTTTAGACTGATACTAAATGTCTCTTTGTCTTTAAATACAGATTTAATATATATTTTGCTTACGGAGTGACTAGTCAGAAAGCCAAATTTTACGAGATTAAAACTTCCGCTTCCATTTTACATTTTTACCGTGAAAAAGCCTCATAACAGCTTTCAGAAAGTTACTTTTCATTGCTTGATGCATCCAGCTTGATGTATGATTAACGGGTCCAGCACTGAATTTTACAAAGGTAGCAGGCACTACACAAACTCTGCATGTCAGCTAAGAGCCTCCGAGAGAGTTCTTTTCTAATGTAGATCACATGCAATGATGAAGAACAAAACAGAACTCCTTAAGCAGTACCCAATTCCTTATCCTCTCTCAGTCTATTTACAAATGATTTGATTTAGGAGATTCAGAGAAGAAACCCACTTTCTGCATGTTTCACACACTGCTTCAAAGAGCCATGCTGAAAGAAAAATTCTCGCTTGAATTTACGCTTTCTCTCGCTCTTCCTGGGCTCACAAATGCTTCCAGCACCCACTGCCAGAAGTGTCCTTCACCTACCTTCGCACGGCACCAACCCAGACCATGCTCCCTGCTGGACTCGGGATGAGCACGCTAAGCTCGTTTTCCTTTGCATGATTCCTGTCAGATGTCCTGCCACAATAAATCTGCCCCACACCAAAAGTGCAACAGCACATTTGTAGATCTAACGTATTTACATGAAGGTGTGGGGTTTTTTTAATGATTTTCAAAAAACGGAAAGGCCAGGTAGCAGAGCTTTTTGAGAAGAAGCCTGATCTTCAGAATGAGAGAACACAAAACCAGAGAAGGAACGATTTACACACCTATTATCTAGGAGAAATGTAAGTTCTCGTTAATCCCACTGGTGCTTTGGGCTTCAGTGCACTCACCTACGTTCTCAAAAGACAAAATGCACCTTATTCTCTATGTCCCCTATCATGCAGTCCTCTAGCCACGACATCCTAGGAAGTGAAATTAAGATGCAGAGAGGTTTTCCAGTCAGATTTCTTAGAATCAAAGCCAGAGCCTTTTCCTTCTATCCATACAGACAAAGAACGATTAGAACATCTCCACTATTAGTCCCATTTCCCTTCTCTTTCGGAAGAGGATTTGGAGGAACTACAAAGCTTGGATCGAAAAGGACCTGCCCGATTAGCTCCCTACGTCCCTTTGTCTCTGGCACCAGCCTACACCAGTTTCACCTACACCCGCTGTAAATGCATCTGAGCTTCAGGCAGGAACTAGGAAAGCCAGGAACAAACACCTGAGTCCAGAGTCGGACAGGGCTTACCCGCCCAAGACGTCATTTCTCCCTTGCTAGTTTAAACCACAGCAACACATTTTTCAGAGGTTCTCAGAGAACCCAAATACCTTTCCCTGCCCCCTCTGCACCAGACACCTTCGCAAATTTCTTAATGTTATTTCCCAGTCTTTCTCTAAGCTAACGTCTCGGCTGCTCTTGCACATGTAGGATGCCGAATGTCATGGTACACCTTCGCTTTCTACTTCGCTTCAACTAAGTACTTTATGATTGGTTTGTGATTCGTGAGATTTAAAAAAAAAAAAAAAAGAAAAAGAAAAAAAATCAGCACAGTCAGAAGGTAAGAGTGAAAATGAGAAGAAAAAAACCAAAACAAAACACACACTGTAATAGGGAGAAAGATACAAATTCCAAATGGCATACCATGGAGTTAAGCACTGTACTTTTACCCTCCGAAAATATGGAGGCAGTGGTTCTCCCCCTACTCAGGTACAGGTAGGCTTCAACAGAAAGAGAGAGACTTTATCACACTTGCATCAGAAGCAGATGTTTACCTTTTTCATTTCAAACAAACTCCTCGAACTGGTTATATAGGACAACACATCTTTACAAATAAGCAAAGACATAGTGTCTCACCATGTAATGCTAACATACATTTACGCGAGATTCCAGGTACCCAGAAAACATTTTGTATTCAATTCTTAGGAAATGTTTACAATTGCCATTTAAAGTTATCCAAATATACCGAGACACCCCTGCGCTGTACGTGTTGCGTTTTCTGCAGCAGGCATCCAAAAGCTCGAAAACAAAACGTAAAACTAACCTCCTGTCCATACTTCACCGACTGAGATGCTGTCGCCTCATCCATCTCTCCCTCCACCATGGCTCCTTCCAAGCACTCGTTCAAGTTTCGATAACCGTTTACCTGGAGGGGATACTGACCAAAGGCTTCGATCTTGGAAAAAGTATTGCCTGGATGATGGAAACGTTACAAAACCCGTGAACTGACTTAAGAGAACAAAAAACTCTGGTTAACTCAAGAGTTTGTTGTCAGCATCAATTAGAGGCATTACTTGCAAGACCCGAACCACATATAGCTCTCTGTACACGCCTCTGCCAGGGTAAGCCTCCTTACAAACAAGTGCTTTCAAAGACGTGAGCGCTTGCGAGTATTTAGTGTTTTCCAAAGACACACTTTACAAACGTTACAGACAATTTTATCAAGAAGAGTATTTGCAAGTTTAAAGAACTAGGCAACTTCATCAGGAATGTGCAGCAAAATCCCGCATCATCACTGCTATAAATCAAAACACTCAAAGGAGCTAAAAAGTGAATCCACCAAACCCTTCACTCACCCTCATGGACACCCTCAGTCAAGAAAGTCCCGTAGAAAAGTTGTACCATTGGGTTTTCAGACTTGTCCCCAGGGCTCCTGTTTCAGAAAGAAAAAGCACACACGCATTTGCAGCTGTAGGCTGCAAAAAAACCCCGAGTCATAATCTAAGCCTTTGCTTGGGAATCTTCCTACAGTCAAAAGTAAAGTTTTCTATCCAAGCACAAAATGCAGAGGAAGCTTCTCATCCGTTTCCACACTCAAAAGCACATTAGAACACTGACACCAGCAAGGGCCGTGGAGGGGGGAAGTTAAGGCACTACCTTTTGAAGCGCAGTTCCAAAAAACCAGGTCTTTCACGTACACCAGCTTCTCCTAAAAAGCTTATTTATTCTGCAGGCGATATTGGCACTGAGTAAGTCCTACGCTTATGTACAGAAAACGTACATACAACACTTCAGAAGCATATTTCGAGCTTACGGAACACCATCTTCAGTAAAGAAAAAACTCTCTTTCACGTAGTCAAAATTTTCACGTAAAGCCCTCTCGCTTACTAAGGCGTTGCATTTAAAACCTGTTTCTCCTCAGCGCCAGGTCAAACTCACGAGATCACAGAAAACTCACTTGACATTCACAGCAAGCTGGAACGCATCCTCCAGCCAGTCCAGTAGTTTGTGCGTAAATTCACTCACATCTTGCTAGAAGAGAGACAAAAGTCGAGAGTCAAGCGTAATGCCAACCAGAAAGCGTTTTCGCGGTCTACTGGTTTCACAAACCTACTGGAATACAACCCGGCTGGTATTGCTGTACCTACCCAGCTGAAAGAAGTGTGAAACTGAAGTGCTGTGCTGATTTAGACCGATAATGAACACTCTGCTCATCTGAAAACTAGATCAGAGGAAATTATTGCGATCGCTACCCAACTACCCAGATGGCACTGGGTAGAGCACTGTTACGCTGGCTGTTTAATTAGCAAGCACGTACATTTCGCCTAAATGACACAGGGACAGCTGCTTGTCAGTTGACAAACATGGGAAGAGGCCTCTGAAAGTAATAGCGGGATGAGACGGAATAGGATTGCCGTGGCTGCAAGTGCCGTTTTGAAGAACGCAAAAAGCTTTTTAACGCGGTTTTACCTGCTGTTCTTCAGCGGATCTGAACGCGTCCCTCAAGAGTTCCAGCGCTGCAGAAGGGTCTACAAACTTACGACGCGTCCCCAGCATTAAAGCAAACAGACACTGAAGTTCTTGCATGAACGCAATATTTCTTTTTCCCTGCATCGCAAAAAGAAGAAAAGCCAAACCCTTCCCTCAACTGAAAAAAAGCAGCATCTTCAAACAAAGTGCCACAGAGTACCGCATGCACCTGACAGACTACTACCTGAAGAGGTACGCTAACGACCGAGGAAAGAGGAGACGTTAAATAAAGGATAACAGCAGAAAGACACGCAGCATGATTTCTTGGGAGCAATCTGGTCTCCCAATGGATGCACGGGAGAAAAAAATTAACCGAAACAAAACCTTTAGAGAAAAGCGTGCCAGAAGTAGCAATTGCTAAAACAGAAGGCAAAGCCCGGTGAATGCATGAATGTATTCTGTCCGCACTTTGGGTTTTTTAGAGTACCAAGAGCACACGTGAAAGCAAGCAAAGCAAAGCCTCTTAAATGGCGGTGGCCACAAGCTGGAATGATACAAGAAGTGCAGGATAATTCTATGTATGCCTTTCTCTCTAAATATATTCTAAGCACCTCCTGCTGACGGCTCTCAGAAGGTACTGGGGCTGGAGGAACCTTCAGGCTGGCTTAAATACCAGTTCTTCTGTGGTGCATGCGAACAAACAAACAATCTGGAGCTAACAAAGATTTATGGGACGAATTTCTCCCCACAGCACGGTTAGAAAGAAGCTCTAGAGGAGAGCTTTACGAGAAGCATCTGATTTTTTTCTACAGCGATTCTGCCTTTGAAAAGTATTTCCCAAATTTGTCTTTAACGCAGCCTGACAATTTGAAAGCCATTAACATAGGCACAGGAGTCTCAGATGGCCTCAAATTAAATCTGCTTAGAGAACGAGCAGAACAGTATACCATCAACGAGGGAAACTTTACAGCGTCACTCGATGAAAACTTACAGTGCGACTACGACAACTTTCGAGCACATTTTGTGGGAGGGAGTACCCAAGGACCAGCCTCCGAAATTCTGGCAACTGAAACAGAGACTGAAAGGAAAGGAGAGGTGAAGACCAGTCAGCATCTGTGAGGATTTGACTCACTGCAATTTCACGCCCCGTTGTCACTCTTTTACTCGACGGCTTTTTCTGTTAAATTCTAATTCTTCGATGGCCTTGCGTTACTAAAGAAACATTTACGAAGCGAGCAGCCTGCGTGCCCAACCAGCACATTCGTACCCACCAAGGAACAAAACCTCATCCTGCCATTTCTAGGAGAAATATATATATATAAAAAAACATTTTAGGAAAGAGTATTCTAGTCTGCACAGGCAAGCTTAGAGAAAGCATCCAGGAATAAGTCACGGTGAGAAAGGAGCCCATCTGAAGCTTTCTTACTTCCCCTCAAAGCTGGAAACATATAATTGATTAACATCTATCTGCTGATGTGAAATGGTTAGAAGAGACAAATCTGCTCAGTTCCACTTGTTGTCTCTTCTTGTTGAGGTTATCACTAATAATACATGCTGCCTAGTGGCTTATTTGTTCAAGCATCTATGCCAGTGTATTCCATTAACTGGAATATGATACACCACGTATTACGGAGCCAACAATAACTGCAGTAAAATTAAATTATCAGTTTGCTTTGCCAGTCAAGCTTCTGTCACTCAGTAAGCACTTGGGCATCGCTGCACCAAAAAAACCCTACATACGTACACGCAGATTATATGTATCTATTTTTACGCAAAGTCTATTCAACCGCTCTTTGGCTCCTTCTGTGCACACCTAGAATAAATCACAACCGTATCAAATAAAACCAGAAGTCTCATTTGAGCACAGGCACATTCGCTCATTTGCATACGATGACTGCTTCACAGAGCTGTCGCATATTTAATTCTAACTCATAAACATTTTGACCCCAGGACCGCAGCAACTCCAGAAGAACTTTTCTATCAGGTTACCTGTATGACAGCGCTAAACCAACAGGTATTTCCAATATTTTTCATTCCAACGGGCCAGTCGCCCACTCT
Source organism: Pelecanus crispus (assembly GCF_030463565.1). NCBI lineage: Eukaryota > Metazoa > Chordata > Aves > Pelecaniformes > Pelecanidae > Pelecanus > Pelecanus crispus. The sequence goes on along the minus strand of NC_134661.1, from coordinate 8,421,386 downwards.
TCTCCAGTCATTCTGCTTGGGGTTCTCTCCCCAGACTTCACAGCGTTTCCTTTTGGAGCGATTTTTGTTTTCAGCAGAATGCGCTTCCTGGGGTCTGTCACAAAAGACGCACACCGTGCTGTAAAACACCATCTCGCAAAGATTCCCTGAGAGCTACGGGAATCCCACTCCCCTCTAGGCACAAGAGGGACACCAGAGCTGGGTGCTGTCGGGCGATAGCCAGGCAACAGATGTCTTATCTGACTCCAGAAAGGTTTCAACTCTCAAGCGAGGTGGATGGAAAACGTGACTGCCAGACAATTTGCAACGATGGAAGAAAGTAATAAGATACGCACGTTTTTCTTCATGAACTAGCTGCAGGCAAAATTGGTGCCCTTAGCAATTACTGGAGGCAAATCCAACCCAGGGTAAAAAGGAGACAGCTATGTAGTGACTGGTGCGAGGTGGATCGACACATGAGATTTCAAGGTGCTTCTTCAATAGGTGCTGTAATGCCAGCACAGCGTCCTTCCGTGCGGCACGTCAGCAACGGCAGCAGGGATTGAAGAAGCCACAACTAAACCTGCTGCTTCTATTTCAACCGTCACTTTGCCGCGCTGCCCCAGAAGTAAAGCTCGACTACCCAGAAGGCAATAATGACCCAAGCACCTTCTAAAAGCGGCAGGTGAACATCTGGTAGGTGATTTATGTTTGTCTTGCAGCTACCGGCTTAAGAATCCACTTACAACACCCGGGAAAACCGAAACCAATTTACAGACCCACTGACCTTTCAGCAGCATCTCTTTCAGCAGCCTGAGCTTTTGGCGATTCCAGTGGTCTGAAGGCGTCGACTGCGTGGAGGTCATCTTTGTTGTTAGGGGTAAGTGCAGCAGTAACATCTAGAAGTGGAGGCAGCATTCCCGTCAGTTTTCCACCAGGAGCAGGCAAACGTTTTCCTTAGGAGGAACTTCTAGAAAATGTTACACCTCACAAATACGATTTTTCAGTTTACAGAGCATAATTTCCTAGCTCAAGTTTTAAATACGAATCCTTGTAGTTCGGATCATGCTAGGAAAGCTAAAAGCCATCGAGCGGGCTGGGTGAGGAGCACAGGACAGACCGCGCAGCTGTGTACCGGCCACATCGCCTTACACCCCAGCTCAGAGCTCGAGGGAACGTTTCAAACCTCTTGAAATAACAAAACTGGAACATCAGCTGCTGCTTATGCACGCTGTGCCTCGACATCAGCGTCGACAACTGACACTGTTTCGAGAAATAAAGGATTTCGATAAAATCTGCACAATCGCACGGAATCGCCCTCCTTCGCTCGTGTCAGGATGCTCAGCTATGAGTCGTTTCATGTACTAGCTACGTAGCAAAGAAGGAGAAAGGAAGATGAGCAGTTCTGGAAGAGGCGGAAGCCTTACACAGCGGAACAAAGGGCAGCCGCACTGTTCTGGGCGTTGCTTCAAAGCTCCCAGCGCAGATTCTTGGCATTGTGAACCTGCCCGGTGATAGTATCACTTGGAAAAGCTCCAGTTAATAGATGCGCCATTAGCAAACGGTTTAAAGAAACTGTTCTCAACTGCCTCAGATGACAATACCGCTTTTTTACATCTAAATGTGCCAAACTGATGGCCCGCTTTGGCAATACCTGCAACATTTAGAAAACATTTTTCAGCTAGTCAAATGGCTAGCTCAAAGGACATTTTAAGTTTTCAGGAAAATATGACACTAAAGGCTCAATTTGCCCGCTCTGCCAGCAGATGCTGTTAGAAAGAAACATGCGAGCCTTGACAGGGATTCAGTTCTCTATTCTGCTCGCTCCACTTCAGGAGCTTTCTGGGTTTTCTGTGTTAGCCAAGAGCCACTGTTTAAAACGACGACAGCTTCGTAACGCTGACGCATCGCTTACAAATACGCTATTAAAACACTATTAAGTCACTTCCCTTTCGGACGCAGCTCTCCTTCACCAGGAAGGTTCAATCCCCTGGGCTGCCCCATGGCCATTGGTGAGGACTGGCAGAATCAGGTCAGTGCCAGGACAGGAGCCGGAGGGATTCGCAGGCAGAAGTGGGGAGGACCCATACCTCCCCTTTCGGCACAGGCCAAAACACGTGAAACCGTAAGGGCAAGCAGAGACGAACCACTTACTTTGTGGGAGCTGTTTTCCCACAGCGCTCCCTTCCCAAGCGGATGGCTCCGCAGCAGCCGCATCCTGAGCCGGCTCCTGAGCGTGCTCCTCCGTCAGGAAGGTGACCGCTTCCATTAGGTCTCCATTAGCAGCCTAGCAGAACGATGGGGGGGGAAATCCAAAGTGCCAGGGTTACTTCATCTACGTTTGCATGACATTCAATGCATCCGTGGTCGAGATAGGCACGCTGCCACCAGCTTTGCTTTCTCTGGCCACGGGAGAGAGCTATCTGTTGGTGACAAGCGGTAGCAAAACCCAAAAGTACCGAAGGCTTGAATTTCTCTGTCGGAAAGCACTTTGGCTTTATGACTAGGACAATATAGACTCCATTAGCTAATTTCATTTCCTTCACAAGAGATTCGAGTAGTCGCAGGAGGCCTGAAGCGCGACAGGCTACTTTTGCCACTGGGAGAGACTCACAGGAGTCAAACTCTCCGTGGATTTCAAGACATACGTCTCTTACTGAGCTAGGGCTTTCTTCGGACCATCACTATGGGCTAAACTCCTTTAAATTCATTCTAACATTTTCTGGATGTTACTTCTTGACGAGACATTTAAGAATTTCCTTAAACAAGCCTCTTTGTATGTTTTCAGCGCAGCCCACATCCTGCTGCTGCATCTCAAGAGGACGGCCGGCGTCTGATGATTCCAGGCTGATGCGCCTGCAGCCAGTTTAATGCTGCAATTTATAAATACTGAAACACGTGCTACAAGGAGGAATCTTTCCAGGTAAACGTTGCTTCTCCAAGTGCCTGAGATTCCTGTGCCCCTTCACTTTGGAGCAAGGACGAGTGTTCTGGCGATGGGCAAGACAACCACCAGCTACAAAGCTACTGGTGTTATCGCAGCTGTCCAGAACCCCTGAAGCAGTTTACACGGAGAAAAACCCGCTCTGACCCACCAAGTTTGTGTTTACCAGAATGCGGGGACAACAACCCTCTGGGAGCAAGACTTCCAGGGAACGTTTACATTTTAGCTGTTGCAGCACAGATTTTGAGGTCTACCGTTAAAAACCCGAACTGTTCTCAACTCAGCGTGGGGTTTTTGTTTCAGATGTGGATGAACACACACGAACCCCAAAACCGCACATGTTCCCCGCTGACACCAAGGAACACTGGCCTCACGTACCTGTTCGCCTCACGGGCACACCCGAATGAAGCACATGCGAGGGGCAGAACAACAGCGGAGGATTTACCCTCCGCCTCCTACACCAGCCAAATTACTGCACACAGCACATGCTGTATCGCTTTCACAGGCACTGACTATTTTAGCGAGGACTAGCTCGTTATCAGCCCACTGACATGCCAGCAAACACCCGACCCGTGCATTATGTTTTGAGAGAGCCTGACTTTTGGGTCAAATTCAGAGGTCTCCTTTCCACAGAACAATGACAATAGGCACAAACCTTTAGAGCCGCATGAAGGAAAGCTGAATCTTGAATTCCTGTGATCTCTTTCAGCTGGTTTAAAAGCATCTGGCAGTCCTACATGCAAGAAATAAAGAAAGCTCACGTGAAAAGGTGACCAGGACAGACATCAAGCTGTTTCTGCAAGGCTTGCCGAGGGAGGGCTCACTGCAGTATTGCTTCTTTCTTTCCTTTTTACTGACAGATTGACACAAAACCCAGTCGCACTTGCCAAACCCGGTCGCACTTGCCTGATAGTAATACCAACATCAGCTTGAACATCGTACTCGATTTCCACCCACACCCCCCCACAATTTACAGACTAACGTTCAACCCGTCGTACCCTCACGAGCACGTCAGCAGGCCTGAGAGGAAACGCTATCCCCGCCGTCGGATGCGCCGCACCTGCGGTGGGAAGGGGCACCCCCTCCCCCAGACAGCAGCAGCATGTGCCGCGGGACATATAAGGAGGCCGCATGTGCTCAGGGGATCGGCAAGGGGCTATTTTAAGTCTGGCCGCACATGCCATTTGCGCGTGTCATTTCTCACTGACAATAAAGGTGTCAGAGTAAGGGCCCGAGAGGCTGCTATCGCTTCGCCTTCCCCCACCACGCAGGCAGCTCGAGGTCTGGCGAGATACGCGCTCTAAGCCGTGGCTGTCAACCTGTTCTTCGACTGGTTCCACCGCTTAAAAAAATCCCCGATTACAGAAATTTTCTTTAACAGACTTATCAAATCTTTGCACCCTTGGCTTACCACAGGAGCAGTCACCGTGCTTACCAAGCCACGAATAACTGCGGTCAACCGGCTATCAGGAGAGGCAGCTCTCTACAAGGAGCCCCTTCCAGCAGCGAGCCCCGATGCCGGGGTCCCTCCCCTTTCGCAGCCAGAGTTCAGCCGCTGCCGCCGCCGGCTCAGTTCGGCTGAAATTCAACGCTGCGACACACAGCTCCGTAATGCCGGCGCTGCACACAGTACGGGAAGGACATTACAACAGGAAAAACAGCCGGGACTGTATCGCGTCCACCTGGTTTATAAAGGCTACCTAGGCTCCCGCTGTCAGCGCAGTCCGATGAATCCCAGTTTCTTAGGATCACGTGTTTAATTAATCCTAACTGGCAATGCTGCAGACGAATAAATTTGAGTTTCTACTTACTCTCATCATCGGGAAAAAATTTAAGATGCTTTCGTGCCGCTGGAGCACAAGTTCCACCCAGCGAGTAGTAAGTCAACTATTTCTTTGAGCCAGCCATCCACGCCGCCGACGGATGCTACTCCACGCACGAATACCGTAAAGACAGCACGCATCCGTGTCGGCGGTTAAAACAAAACAAAAAATTCCTAGATGATTTTTTGATGGGGATTCCCCTGACGAGCTATTCGTTTGATATTCCCACCTAACGCGCTACTTTTGCTCAACTTTTACAAGAAAAAGTGCGCACGCACCCCTCCCAACCCGTCCCGCGCGCTCTTTTAGCCCTGAGAAAAGCCGAGACGTGCTGCAAAGCCTCAGGCCCGGCCAGGGGCAAGAGGAGGACCCGCGCGATAAGGAGCCAAGGGTACGAGGCTCAGGACGGGCATACTTTCGGAAAGGCGAAGCGCTTGTATCATGTTGCTAATTTTGCTACCTTAGCGAGCGGCGCACTTGTCGGCTAACCCCACCTAACGCTGCAGGGCGTATTTTTCCGTTGGAGGAGAAAAACCCCACGCTAATAAACTGCGTTACAGTAACGAAATCCGAGGCAGGACAGGGCATGATTTTCAGGGTTTTTTCTGCTTCACCAAAAGGAAGGTTTAACAAAGGCTGCCGTAACCATAAAAGCTAATTACCGATCCACTGCTCTATGTTACCACTTAATATTCTAATGATTTCCAGCCCAATTTTATTCAGCCTTTGAGAAGAAAGGTTTGTACAAACAGCGGAGAGCTTATCCCGTACAACGAGTTTCGAGAGGCTTGCGGCTGACTGGCAGCCCACAAAAGCCACCGGGAACCATGCTCCGTACAACCAACTTGTTACTTTTTTGGGGAGCGTGCGTGGTTTTGTTGCTATAACTAGGCCAGTTGATAGCTTTTTGAGGTTACACGCCATGGTGCTTTAAAACAAGCTCCAGAGCTGGTAATTAACGCCAGCGTGCTGCCGCTATTAACGCGTACTGCAGTCGAGAAAACAAACCAAACCAAAGTCCTACCTGCTGGAAAAATGACAACCCAAACCAAAACGCTATTAGTATTAAATTACAGCGATGAGAAGCGCGCACAAAACCAAGAGGTTGAGAGGAAGGAGGGTACTGGAGACGACAGTCGGCCAGCGAGCGATGAAACTGAAAGGTTTTGCTATCTTCCTGGCTGCAACGTGACTCACCGCGCTCGGTAGTAGTTTGTTTTGATGAGAAACCGCAAGCGGGAAAGGGTGCAGGTGCGGTGCAGGAGTTCAGGGGGGTTCCAGAAATAACAGCGCGCGAGGAGGATGAAGGTGACGGCCGTGCAGAAGAGGCAGGCAGAGCCGCGGCCTTTGGCCTCCGCACCTCAGCCGTGCTTTTTATCACAGGGGGAAAACGGATAGGAAGAGGGCTAAAAACCCGCAAGAGGCAGCAGGAACAACGCCTGCGTTCCTGACTGAGGTTCTGACAAACCGATATCCATCGAGGGAAGAAGCGGCGGCCAGCGAACCGTTCCGCCATCACCGCACGCTCCTGCACGTCGGGCACCGTCCCAACACTGTCGCTTCCAAGCAGGAAACCGCTACCGCGCAAGCGGGGTTTCTAAACGCGCAGTGAAAAGGCCGATACCTTCTTCCCGCTCGCCCCTTTAACACTGGCCTCTCGGAAGCGTTTCTCCCGCGTCCCGAGAGCGCAGAGACGCTACGGGGAAGCGCAGGCGCCCGCGCAAATTGGGGACACGCCGGGCTGCGGTCGCCAGCGTGCGCACGCCGGCCTCGTGAGCCGAGAGCAGCGGTGAGCGACGCGTCCCTTTCGGCGCTCAGGTCCGGCTCCTTTTGGAGACAATTTACGCAGAGCCCTGAAGTTGAGGAACAACAGGTTTTGTTAGCGGGTAGCAGAACGCGCCGGTTTATCGGCGGGGAAAGAGGAAAAGTAATTCCTGCTGGTCGCAGAGGAGGAAGGCGTCGTGAGGAGAGCGTCCCCAGCCACCCGTGCGCCCTTCCCAGGGAGGAGACGGCACGCATCCCGCAACGCGAGTCCGTGGCCGCGCCGCGCTTTACCCGCTGAGGTTTCGAAGGCGCAGCCCGGCGTGATCCCAATTTGCGCCGAGGCCGGCAGGCACCTGGAGGCTGTTTTAAATGAAACAGCTGAAAGACGACGGACCGAGACTGAGACCGGGACCGGGACTGAGACCGGGACAGGGACCGAGACTGGGACCGGGACCGGGACCGGGACAGGGACCAGGACAGGGACAGGGACAGGGACAGGGACAGGGACAGGGACCGGGACCAGGACAGGGACCGGGGCCGGGGCCGTCGCCCTGCGGCCTGAGGAGCCGCGGAGGGCCGCCTGCCCGCCGGGGGAAGCCGCGGAGCGGGCAGCGGGGACCCCCTGAGGGCCGCGGGCCTGAGGAGAAGCCGGGCCGCCGAGGCCGGAGGGGGGGCGGGCGCGGCGGCAGCAGCCCGGGAGCAGCCCGGAGCGGCGGGAGCAGCCCCCCCCTCCCCGCACACCCCCCTCCCCGGCCCCGCTCGGCACCCCCGCTCTCACCGCCCCGCCGCCGCCGCCGCCCGGGGCCTGCAGCTCGGCCGTCATGCCGGCGGGGAGCGGGGGGCCGCGCCGCACAGCGCGCATGCGCGGCCGCCCCGGTTCCGGCCCCGCCGCCGGGCGGGGGCCGCTCCCGCCCCGCCCCGATCGCCACCGCCTGGCACCGGCCGCCCCCGGGCCCGGCACCGCTCGCCCCAGGCAGCACCGATCGCCCCGGGCCCGGCGCCGGTCGCCCCCGGGCAGCACCGGTCGCCCCCGGGCCCGGCACCGCTCGCCCCAGGCAGCACCGATCGCTCCGGGCCCGGCCCCGATCGACCCCGGGCAGCACCGATCGCCCCCAGGCCCGGCACCGGTCGCCCCCGGGCCCGGCACCGCTCGCCCCAGGCAGCACCGATCGCCCCGGGCCCGGCGCCGGTCGCCCCCGGGCCCGGCACCGATCGCCCCCAGGCAGCACCGATCGCCCCCGGGCCCGGCCCCGATCGCCCCCGGGCCCGGCCCCGATCGACCCCGGGCAGCACCGATCGACCCCGGGCAGCACCGATCGACCCCAGGCCCGGCACCGATCGCCCCCGGGCAGCACCGGTCGCCCCCGGGCCCGCTCCCCCCGCTCAGCCCCGGGTCTCTTCCCCCTCCACAACCCATCACCGGGAGAAGCCGTGAGGCTGAGGCTGACCCCGACCCCGCAGCGCTCCCCTTCGCACGTTTAAACGAAGAAAAACCCACCCCAAAACCCCACAAAAACAATCAAAACCGTTTTTAAAGCGATTTTGGTCCAAGCAGCAGGGTCTGGCGCTAACCGAGGGCTGCTGATGGCGGGTGGGCCGGGGCTGGCAGCATGACCCGGGGGTGCAGGGGACCCCCGCGCCGGCGGCCTTCGCAGCACCCCAGTTTCGGGTGGGGTCTTCGCACCTTTCGCGGGCGTTTTAGGGATGGGACGGGGACGGCTCCTGGCCCGGTCGCGCCGCTCGGGGTGCCGAACCCCAGCGGGTGGGCGCGTCCTGGGGGAAAACCGAAAAAAGGGTTCAGAGGGGACCATTTACCCACTTTCTGCGTTTGCCGAGCTGGCAGCTGGGCGGTCTGGTTTAAAATGAGGAGAAAATAGCCATTTTCCAGGTTTGGTTCCACCGAAAGCCCCCGCCACACACAGCTTTCCTATTGTCGCCTCGCGCAGGCAGCGGAGCCAAGCCGAAGGGCATCAGGCGCCGTTCCCTGCGCATCCTCGTGCCGGCACAGCCCAGATTTCACCTTCCTCTTAATAAAAAACAGCTTAACGCCTCAAACAGAGACACCCCAAGCAAGGGACCAAGGGCTGTGCGGGATCCGGGCGAGCCCGCCCGGATCCGACACTGCCGGCAGCTCGCCAGCGCGGCCGTCAGAGACGGGTCCATGCGAGACCGCGCAGATGAGATGTGGCTCACGCGCCCCGGGCAATTTGGCTCAGCCCGACGAGCCGGCAGGGCCCAGCTCCCCGGGGGCTGGCGAGCAAAATATCCTTCTGCACCATCAGAAACATGTCACTTGCAATTGCCGATCCGCGCTTCTCCCCGGCCGGGCACCGCGGCCACTGCGGCGGCGATGCCGACGGAGCCGCGGCGCTGCAGGAGGAAGGGGGTAAAAGGGTGAGAGGATGCCGCCGCCATTCCTCCTCCTTGCTAATTCCCAAGGCAAAATGCCCTTTGCCGGCTGGGTGGGCCTCTCCCGCATGTGGATTTTCCCTGGGTAGTGACAGAGCATCCCTTGCCTTTTGTTTTGGAAGAGGTGTGGGAATTGCAGCGTGGGCCTTTCCGGGATCGACTCTTGGCGCCCACGTTCTCACAGGTGCTCCAGCTCAGGAATTTGGGAGGCGAGAAGGTGAGGAGGAGGAGTTATCAGGGTTGATAAAGTAAAACTGAGCAAGCCGGCGGCGTTATCTGCTTTCCCTGATACGTGTCCTGGTTTCAGCACTAAACCACGACATACGCAAAGAGAAAATAAGGTAAAGTTTAAATGCAAAGTAAGAAATCCCGCCCATTTCGGGAGCCTGCGAGGATATTAATAGTGAGAGACAGGGAGATGATGTCGGTCGCTCTAATTTTTGCTACGGGATCCCCACGCACTGGCGTGGGCACGCGGCTTCACCCGAGCAGCTCCCGGCCCCGGCTTCATCGCCGCCTCCACCCTCCGCCTCCTGCTTGGCATCCAGAAGAGACTAGTCCTGCCTGGGAATATCCCGCTACTGCGGGGACCTGGGGGAAAACTGAGCAGGGAGATGGTCTTGTCGGAGGAGACAACTTCCAATGTGCTTGTACTGAGGTCAGCCAGCTGCAAAACGCAGACGCGGTTGTACCTGGGCTGGAGCATCCCCAGCCCGGGGAAGGGTCCCCAGGGATTTCCCTGCCTTAAAAAAAGTATTAACCATAAAAACTCTGACGGTCCCGGTTGCAAAGATAAACTCAGCCTCGTATTTTTAGCTCCGGGTTTGCCAAGGGTGTGTATTATTATGTTTAGCAGCCTGACTAATGCCGCAGTGACTGATTAGGGTGCAGGACAGATACCGGCGATTGGTTTGCAGCGTCAAGTGCGGTCAGAGCGCCGTTACATCGAAGATAATTTACTGCAGGGGGATCGTACGCCCTCAGGTGAAGAACGAGCTGAAGGCCTGCCCTTACCCCACTCCTTCCACGTCCCGAGATCTTTCCACACAACCTTCTCTTAGCAAAAGGAAGCGATTTGCACTGCAGGTGCTTTAAAAAAGGGAAAAAAAACCCAGCCAGAACGGTGTATTAGCACTAGGGGCATGCGACTTGCAGGGAATTTCAGTGGGTAGCAAGCACTTGCACTTGAGACAGCAAATAATCCTCGGAAGGAGGAATTTCCCACCTGGAGTTCCAGCCTCCGCGGCAGGATGCGGGAGATTTCACCGCCCCTCGGGTCGCGTCCCGGCTCCGGGTCGCGACACCCACGACTTGTGAGCTTGCCAGGCGCGGCGCCTTTGTGGTTTCCTCGCAAGGATCCTGTTCCTATTCTTAAACAGAAACAACGGAAAGTTTTCACCTCCCCTTTGCCACAAAACCTGGTCCTCAGCGCAAAGTCTCGCGCTGGGCTCTGTCTCCAGCTCAGCGCCCAGAAACGGCGACACCCCCAAATTCATGCTTCCCTGTGAAATCCTTGGCCATGGGGCGGTCAGGACACGACGCTCACGTGCAGCCTGGAGACGTTCGCCTTCCCCTCGACACCCGGAGCAGCAGCCCGGCCATCGGCAGCATCCTGCACACGGCTGAGCACTCTGTGCTCCGGCTGCCGTCCCCTCCAGGGCCATCCCCACGCGTTGTGCGGCAGCGGCCGACCTTCCCAGCACTGCCGCAGCCCTCCCTGCCTTGCTCTGCATCTGTCTCTGCCTTCCCTCCCTGGACCGGGAGCATCCTCTGGCCCAGGAACATCCCGTGGACCGGAGCATCCCTGGCCTGGGAGCATCCCCTAGCCCGGGAGCATCCCCAGGACCCGCCGTCTTGCCCCACCACCCCGCAAGCCCAGCTCCCCTGTCCACGCTGCTCGTGTAAGAAGGATGGCTTCATTTGCAGGAGCTTCTTGACTAGGAGTAGGACTTTTTGAGGTGACCTGGCAGGGCTGGGACCCCCGGCCCTGGGGCAGAGCCCGGCTGCTGGCCCCCGGCTGCTCCAGCTGCATGCTGGTCTCTAACAGAAGCAAGAGGGAGGAGGCTTTTCTGCAAGACCTTTCCAGGTGTTTTACAAGCTAACAGCCTTTTCAGCCCAAATGAACCTTTCCAATTTGCTTAAAATCTTTCTCATTTTCTCCGGAAAATGAACGGAAAAATGCCCAGCTGTAATGGCCAATGTGGTTTTATGAAAACCCAGGCTGGAAGAGCTGTGGTTTCTGATTGGAAATACTTCTTAAAAACTACTGCCGCAGCAGAAGAGCTGGGGTGAAAGGTGAGGAAGGCAGGCACGAGATTTTTACATAAAGGTAGCTGGCGTGCGTGCAGCCGCCGCTGCAAATCTACCTTTGGGATGGGGTCTCTGCCGAAAAGGCGGCAGGCAGCTGGTGCGGCGGAGGCGGCACTGGGGCCCGGCTTCCCTCTCCTGCCCGGCGAGGCTCCGGCACGGGTCTCCTTTAAAAAATAAAAATAAAAAGGAAAAGATGGTCACACAAGACTAAACGCCGGTCGGGTCCGCTCTCAGCAAGGCAATTCCTGCCTAACCTTGGGTGATATCGTGCCTGCGACGCGTGGCTGCCGTCCCCGCTCGGGATGAGCTGAATCTCCTTCATTAACAGCAATGGGCTCTAAATACCTTCCCATACTTATTATTACCTGGCTTTAATGGATAATGAAACAGTGGCAGAATATTGCTAACACCTGAAGGGTGTCTAATGGAGAAGAGGACTGAAAGGATAAGTGCTCCCCTCCCTTCACCGGGGGGTTTAAAGGCGTCGGGCTCCTTTGCTAGCAGGGTGTGGATGGGCTCAAAGCTACTGGCATCCGCAGCGACCCCCGGCAGCGGTGACATTAGCCAAGGGCGCAGCACCGAGCACCCGCTCTCTGCCTTGGTCGGGGAGCCACGCAGGGGGGTGCCGGCGGAGAGACCCCGCGTGCCCGCCTGGCCCTGGGGACCCTCGCAGCTCCCCGGGGATGCAGTGACCCTGAGCATCCCCGAGGACCACTGCCCCGCGGGAAGGCGGCCCCCACCAAGCGTCCCGCATCCCACCGGCGCGGGGGGCCGCTGCGAGCCCGCCCGTGCCAGCGCCGGCAGCCCTGCCAGCGCGCGGTGTTTATTTCATGTCTCGCAGCGTTAAATCATAGCAGACGTGCAATTCGGAGGAGCGCGAGGCTCCGTAATGGGCGGCCTCGGGTGCGTGATGGGGCCGGGGCCGGCAGGCAGCCGTGCTGCCAGGGCTCCTCCGTGATGCTTTATTGCTTTTGACGCTCCGAACGCGCTCTGAAAGGCGAGTCCTGGCAGCCCGGAGGAAGGCTGCTTGCCTCTCCTGCCTGCTCCGCGCAGGCGCGTGCCGCCACAGCTGAGGCCTCCCTCCCCGCTCCCACCGTGGTCCCCAGCCCGGCTGCAGCGTCCCGTCCCGCACGCAGCTCGGCGGCACGCCTGCCAAAGCCCCTGCTGCCTGCAGAGCCCCCCCGGCAAGCCCCACGGCACAGGGCAGGAGCCGCCGAGGCTAACGCTGCCGCCGGAATAACACCCGCACGGGGCTTGGTTATGTTCCCGGCGAGGGCAGGGTGGGGCGACGGGGGATGCTGAGCGTCGCTGGTCCCCTCACGGAGTGGGGATGCTGAGCGTCGTTCGTCCCGTCGCACCGCAGGGACCCCGTGTCTGCGTCCTGGGCTCTCCCCGGCCTCCGAGATCCCCGCAGCTCCTGGCGAAGCACCGGCTGAAGAAGTTTGCTGCTTGCCCAGCCAAGGCAGCTGCTCTCAGCGTGGCTGCCCGAGGAAAAAGCCCCTGGTCTCCATCCCAGCGCAGAGATGCTGCTGCGCCCAGCTGCAGGCAGAGCCCGGGCAGGACACGGGGCTGAGCCGCGGGAAGCCCCGGACGGCCAAGCGCTTCGATTCCCAGAAAAGCAATTACCGCGCAGCAGATTACAGGGCTAATAAAATCCCATTACGCCATTTCGGAAAGTAAATCTGATCCGGGCGCTGCCGATTGATATCAGCCGTCCCACAAAAAAGTCCCGCAAGAGCCCCCTGCGCGCGCGCCTGATACGAGGCTATAATAGATCACGCTAATTAGATATCCGATAACAGGAGGGCTGATAGGAACTACATTAAAATCTCTTTAAGATGAAGACGTAAAACCCAAGGGAGAAAATTCAGAGTTAATGATGCTGCAGCAGAGGCTCCGCTTGAGCGGTCCTCGCCCCCCTCGGCCGCATCCTGCCCGCCGCGGATGCGGGGGGCCGGAGGAGAGGGGGAAGAGCAGGGCACGGTCCCCAGCGCCGCGGCGGCGCTGCCCGTGATTTTCATTACCCAGATTCAATAAGGGGAAAGAGCTCCGAGCTGCCTGCGCTCCCCAGGAGGTGACTTGCCAGCCGCTAACGGAGCCGAGAAATCAAATTAGCCCCGGCTCTGCTCTCGCTCTCTCCCTGACACCGCTGTTGGCAGCCGAGGGGGAGTTCATCAGGGCCGCGCACTAATTCTTATCTCGTTTAAGTGACTCCACGCTGCCATCTGATGCGATTTGCTCCGCGCCGCCGGTGCCGCAGGCTCCGCTCCCTGCCCACCGCTTCCCCAGCACTTCCAGCAGTCGGCAGCTTCGTGGGGGCACGGGCACCTACAGCGCATATAAACGCAGATATATGCACACAAATATATAAGATTATAGGGAAGGGGGGCCGGGGTGAGGCCCCCCAGCAGGCAGAGGGACGCTGCCTTACCCCAAGGACGCGATGCTCTGGCACGGAGGGAAGGATGCTGCGGCCTGAGCCGGGACCAGCACGTGGGCGGGCGCTGAACAAATTTTTGCTCTTGATCGTACGGGGCCAACCTTTGCTTACGGTCTCGTTTGCCCAAAGTTGTTGAATATTTGGGGAAGCTGAAACAGGCAAGAGGTGCTTTCCTGTGCTGAAATTTGCATGCAAATGCAAATTGCCGCAGTGAAAATAGACCCCTCGCCTTGGTGCATGCTGGAGGCCGTTGGGGAAGTCTTGCTGCCCCCAGGCAGGGGGGCAAAAAAACCTGCATCTGTCAGCTTGTCCGTCTCCGGTGGGACGGATCTGCCCTGCCCTAGGGTGCAAAGGGAAGCCGGGTACCTCCAGACCCCATTCCCTGCCGATGGAGACCCACCCCGTGCCAGGGCCATGACTCTGTAACCTCCCGGGGCAGACCACCCCATCTCAGAGGGTTCCCCCCCGACCTTACGACCGCTGACACGCTCCCGGCGTGGCCCTGGTGCCTGCGGCGTCCTCCCCACCCACCGCCGTGCCCCCTGCTCCTGCTGCACGCAGGCACGATGCTTGCACCCCCAAAACCTGCTTTTCCACAGCCAGGCGCCCGGGCGGGGGACGGGGGAGCCCCAGGGGAGCCGGTGGGGCGGGGGGGGTGGGTTCGTCTCGCATCCTCCCAGCCTGAAACTTGATGCAGCGGGAGAGGCTGATCGCGAGATTAATTGGGTGTTCTCAAAAACCCGACGGCGGGGGGAAAGCGAGCAAAGAGTGCTGGCTGCCTCCCTGCTCGGGTTCACTCCGTGGAGCTGGCAGGCTAGGGAGGTGGAGGGGAAGGAGGCAGCGGCTGCGAGCCGGCAGAGCCATGATGCTCGCCGCTGTCGGGGCGCTTCTGGCCCTGCTGCCTCTCGCCTCCACGCTGCAGAGCCAAGGTAAGGCGGGGGGCCCTGCGGGCAGGGCTGGGGGGCTGGGGTGGAGCGGGGCGCTCCCCGTACCGAAAAGCACGGTGCGATACCTTCCTACAAGCCGAGCAGCGCTGCACGGCATGCAAAGGCTGCTTTTCATAGAGCCCTTACACCTAAAATCAACGTACCTGGGAGAAGCCCAAGCGCGGGAAACCTCTTCTGCAAGAGCCCAGGCGATGCAGGCTGAGCGCCCGCAGCGAGGTAACGCGGCGTTTGAATCCTGCTCCGCGTGGTGGGCTCCTCGGTACGGGGCTTTGAAGTACCCTGGAAGCGTGCAGGGTCCGAGCCCTAAGGATATACAGAGAGAAACAGGGTGATCTCCTGCCTAGAAGCTGCTGCCTGAGCCCTCCACCCGAGAAAGGGATTTCTCTCATATAATATTTCATCCCTCATAACGCAGAGGTGGGTACTTGGGGACGACGGCGCGCAGAAGCGATGCCGCGCCTATGGTTTGTAATCTCAGCTCCGCACGGCGCAAAACCCGCTGCCAAAATGTTCACGAGGTGCCGTTATTCTTTTCTCATTTAACCTTCCTGGGAAAGAGTAGCAAAATTATCGTGCTGTTTTGCACCAGCGCAGCTGAAAGCTTTCAGCGGGTTTGTAACGCGGATCTTTGGAGGGGTCAGACAGCCCCTCTCATGGGGGCATGGTTCCCGACTCCCAAACCTTCTCCCGCAGTTAGCCCGGCAGAGGAGGAGCGGGAGCAATGACTCTCTCGCTTTAGCGACGCCGGAGGTACGGGGGTAGGAAGGCCCGTGCCGACACACACCCGTGTGCCAGGGCTGTGCCGAGTTGCACCAGGCGAGTCGCCGGCACAGATTTGGGGCCGGGAAGACCGGCACGGTGTCCGTGGCAGACGCACGGAGAGGCTGGGGTGAACCCAGCCCAGTCCTCCCTCTGCGAAGCCAGAGCATCCCGACCGGGAGCTCGGCGGCGCGGGTGCGAGGAGGAGGAGGAGGAGAGGGCGTGCGGAGGAGCACGGGCGCGAGGAGGAGGAGAGGGCACGAGGAGGAGCGTGGGCGCGAGCCAGCTGCCGCCAGCTGCAGCCGGAAAGGCCGCTTGGCCCCAGCTGCGATGACGGCAGCGCCTGTTTTCCTCCTCTCGCCCTAATTGCTGCCTCTCGCCCCCCCGGCCGCCTCCGTCAGCGCACGCCTGCCTGGGCGAGGGCCGTGCGCCCGGCCGGCTCCCCGGCATTACCGATTGCGTGCAGGCTTGGACGGGCTGAGGCTGCTGGGTTTTTTTTCCTTACCTTAAAAGACAGATTAAAGTTCCCTTCCCGGCAGCTTTTCCCAAGTTCCCGCAGATCTATTCCAATTAGTCCTTTTCATTACGCGGGAACTGGACTCCAGGGCTGGGCGTGCTGCAGAGCAAAGCCATGAGCGCGGCTCTGCCGCCCCGGCTCAGCCGCGGCGCCGCCGGCTGCCTTGCAGCGAGGATGTGGGTGCCGCGAGCAATTTGCTCTGCGCTTGCCGGCACCAGCCGAGGGATCGCTTCCACAGGAAGCAAACACCAAGATACCGAGGTACCTAATAAATGAATTTAGCATCCTGGTTCACCTCTAACCTTCAGCGCCTCCACCTGCAGGCAGAGAAGAAATGCCCCTGGAAGCAGCGAGTGGTAGGAAACTCATCCGGGGGCAGCGAGTCCCTCATGGTCCCCGGCTGCCGCCATCCTGGCATCCATCCGGGAGAGGCAGAAGACGGCAGCGCTGCCCTCCGAGGCTGGGGGAAGGTCACAGCCCCAGCCACCTGCGCGGCAGAAGATGTTAATGAAACATTAGGTGATGGTTCTGGCGGGCAGGCTTGTTTCCCGTCGGGATGCTCCTATTTAACTTTGACGGGAAACCCCAAGCGAGGGATGGCAGCCAGCAGCATCCCGCGGTTCGCGGCACGCCGCCGGGCGATCGCAGCCGCTGCCCCGGTGCAAGCAGCCCTCCATCCATCCCCCCTCCCTCTGCCAGCAGGTACCCGGCGGGGGGGCCGGCTGCCGGAGCCTGCCGAGCCCGCCCTGCGCCGCCTGACCCACGACTTGCTGGCCCACTACCAGAAGGGCACCCGGCCCGTGCGGGACTGGCGAACGACCACCACCGTGGCCATCGACCTCATGGTCTACGCCATCCTCAGCGTGGTGAGTCCGCCGCATGGGGTGGGAGCAGCTGCCTTCAGCGCGGGCAGCTTCTGCGTGCCCGCAGCGAGGGGAGCGGTACCCTCCAGAGTGCCGGCACCCCCCGCGCCGACACCGCGTCCGCTTCTTCCCGCAGGATGAGAAGAACCAGGTGCTGACCACCTACATCTGGTACAGGCAGGTGAGACCACGCAACCTCGCCCCTCCCTCGCTGGGACCTCCCCGGGGCCGAGCACCCCCGCCAATTCTGGTTTTCCCATGGGAGAGGCATGCAGCCCTGTGGGAGTGCAGCACGGCCAAACCCGTCCCAGGGGGTGACAAGACCTCTGTAGGGCATGAACCTCAAGGTGCAGCTTTCACGCCCCGTGCTTCACGCTGTCGGGTGGTGCGACAGCCAGAGGACGAGCCTTCCCTCCCTCCCACGGATGGCGTTGGAGAGGGGTTCCCATGGCAGGGTGCTAGTGTGGGTTTGGGTCCCAGCGGGGTGGAAGGGACCTTGCCCTCCAACCCCTTCCTGCTTTGTCCCCCAGCACTGGACGGATGAATTCCTCAGGTGGGACCCGGCACACTTCGACAACCTGACGCAGATCTCCCTCCCCGTGGAGAGCATCTGGGTGCCCGACATCCTCATCAACGAGTTGTGAGTGAGGTGAAGCCCCCGGGGCCGCGGCAGGCAGCCCCGGGGTTCGGACCCCCCTCGCCCACCGCGGGCACGCGCCACCCCGTGCTTTGTATTCCCGGCGCAGAGCTGGCAGCCTCCCCGCATCGGGCGAGCTGCAGATGGGGAATGGCTCGGCAGTTGGGCCGCTTCCAACGCTGGCTAACCGCAACCGTCGGTAATTACCCGTGCCGTGCCGGGGGTGGGATCCAGATATCTGGAGAGAGGCTTTGTGAAGGCAGCATAATGCGAGGGCAGCTGCAGAGCTGCCGGCCCTTCCCGCGAAGCCAGCCGGCGTCCTTCCCTGCTTTGCTGGGATTTAAGGTGTTCCCACCGGCTCCAGAGAGCCCCGGGACAAGGATGCAAGCGCTGCTTGGGCGGGGAGAGGGCAGCAGCCCGGGCAGCGCAGGCATGCTTGCATGGGTACTGCCAAAAAAGCAGCTCGGGGGGCAAGCCCCCGGCTCCTGGGTGGTTCGCCTCCCAAACGCAGCTCGGCAGGAGGAGCCCCTGCCTGGAGTGCTCCCCAGCCCTGGCCTCTGTCCCTCGTGCCCCGCAGCGTGGATGTCGGCAAGTCCCCTCACATCCCCTACGTCTACGTTGGCCACCATGGGGAGGTGCAGAACCTCAAACCCATCCAGGTGATGACCGCCTGCAGCCTGGACATCTACAACTTCCCCTTCGACGTCCAGAACTGCTCGCTCACCTTCACCAGCTGGCTGCACCACAGTGAGTGCCGGGGCCCCCGCGGCCGAGGGGCTCGGGGGGGAGCGGGCAGGACCTCCGCCGGGCTGGAGCTCTGTGCAGAAGGCAGCTCACCCCTCTAGATGGCCCCAGTGGATCGGGGATGCGTGCGGGGAGGGGCAGGCACCCAGCCCGGCGTGGAGGTGCCGGCAGCGAAGTGCCGCTGGGCCCCCCTGGTCCTCACCTCTCCTCTGCCCCCCAGTCCGCGACATCAACCTCTCGCTGTGGCGGCAGCCGGAGCTGGTCAAGTTCGACCGGAGCGTCTTCATCAACCAGGGCGAGTGGGAGCTGCTCTACGTCCTCAGCCGCTTCCAGGAGTTCAGCGTCAAGAGCAGCGACAGCTACGCCGAGATGAAGTTCTACGTAAGGGTCTTCGACCACCACGCTTCTCGGGGATGGGGTGCTAAGGAAGGGTCTTGCCACCATCCCTGTTGAGTGATCGGCCAGCTGCTCCCTGCCGCGGTGCTCCCGCCTGCGGGCAGGAGGCTCCTGGTGCCGAGCCCTTCCTCTGGCTCACCTGAGTGCGTCCCACCATCCTCGCCTGCCTCGGTGGAGAGCCGCACCGGCTCAAGCCCTCGCTGAGCCTTTCCTATCTCTCTGTCCCGCAGGTAGTCATCCGGAGACGTCCCCTCTTCTACACCGTCAGCCTGCTGCTCCCCAGCATCTTCCTGATGGTTATGGACATCATGGGCTTCTACCTACCTCCCAACAGTGGCGAGAGGGTCTCTTTCAAGATCACCCTCCTGCTGGGCTACTCGGTTTTCCTCATCATCGTATCCGACACGCTGCCGGCTACGGCGGTCGGCACCCCCTTGATAGGTACGGCGGCGCTACCTGCCGAGCCAGCTGCTGCGGTGGTCCTGGGCCCGGAGCAGCAGGAGCTGCTGCTCTGCACAGAGACCCGCAGGTCCCCGAGAGAGGCGGGCAGGGAGGACTGGCTCGGGACCATGCTCCGTGCACCAGCCTTTGCAGGCCACTCACCTCGCCGACGCCTCCGCAGGCATCTACTTTGTGGTGTGCATGGCGCTGCTCGTCATCAGCCTGACGGAGACCATCCTGATTGTGCGCCTGGTGCACAAGCAAGACCTGCAGCCCCACGTCCCCGACTGGGTGAAGCGCCTGCTGCTGGAACGAGCCACCGTCCTGCTCTGCATCCGGGACAGGAATAAATTCAGCCACAGCAGGACGCAGAGCTCGGACATCTCCAGGCAGGTGGAGAACAACGACAGCACAGGTAAGGGCTGCACAGAGAGGGCCCACGGGCACCAAAGGGGACCGGGCCCCGCGTAGCCATCTACGTCCACGTAGCCCTGTTTGCACGGCAATCCAGATGCCCGGGTCACCTGCAGAAATCCCGCCTCCCCGTCTAAAGAGATTTTTTGCACTTGCCTCTCTCGCTCCCGCAGCCAAGCTGCACCACTACGGCTGTGAGGACCCCCGGGAGCGCGAGAGGGTGGGGGGCGCGAGGCCCGCGCCGGCCGTCGCCGTCCAGGCGGAGGGCTCCCCGCTGATGCACGGCGTCCTGCGCGAGATCGCCGCCATCCGCCAGTTCCTGGAGAAACGCGAGGAGTTTCGCGACGTCGCCCGCGAGTGGCTGCAAGTGGGCTATGTGCTGGACGTCCTGCTCTTCCGGGCATACCTGTTGGCCGTCCTGGCCTACGGCGTCACGCTGGGCACCCTCTGGTCGCTGTGGCGGGACGCCTGAGCCGCGCCCGCGTTTGGGGGGCGGGAGAGGTCGGCCGACCAAAGCTCCTCGGCTTTGGGACTCCCCGGTGTCTGCGGTCCCAGCCCGGTGCATCCGCCGCCTTCCCCCCCAGCTCTGGAGCAGCAGCATCTGAGCACCAAGGCGGGGCTGAGGGGGAACCACCGAGCACCGGTGGCCCCTGCCCAAGCCACGCTTGCCATACTCGCTTGCCACGCTTGCCGTCCCACCGGCCCCGCCGCTTCAGCACCGCGGACAGCGGCCCCGCAGCCGCCGCCCGCCCGGGGGTCCCCGCCAGCCCTGGGGGTCCCCGCCGCCCCCCAGCCCTCACCCCGCTGCCCTGGGGCAGCCCCCACCTCCGTGCATGAAGCAGCGGGGGCCGCACGCCTCCGTCCCCCCTCTCCGTTACTCGCCGGGCTCCGCACGGGTCTTTGGTCGCCCCGATTTGGCCGCTGTGCACGCTTGCCCACCCAGCAGATCCCCCGCCCAACGGAAGGGTGAACCCGGAGAAAAGCAGTGCCAGCCGAGGGCAACCCAGCCGGCGTGCAAACGGGACCGGCTCGGCGGGCACACGGTGCCGGAAGGGAGCCGCAGGGTCACCGACTGCTGCCCGCAGCCTTCGTCAGCCCCCATGCTCCTCTCCACCCCTGCCAGAGGTGCGAGGCTCAGAGGGGAGGAAAGAACCCCTGGTGCATCCCAGTGCAGGGAGCTGAGCCAAACTGCAAGGAGCAGGGCTGCCCCCGCTCTTGTTTCAGAGCTGGGGGTGGCAGGGGTTGTGACAAAACCCACTGACGGTGTTTTTGGGGTGGTCCCCGGCCCCGTCGCGCTCGCCCAAGGCCCTGTACAGCCCGCTCTTCACGCCAGTAACGTACCTGAGCAACCGGCATGGGCACCGTCCTGGGAAGCGCTGGAGGCGACGGGAGAGCCCATCCCGTGCTGCAGGAGCGGCTCTGCGTACGGCGGGGGAGGGGCGGGTTGATGGCACCCCGCTCTGCCACGTCTGCCCCCAAACCCACCGCCCTGGACCAAGGGCCCCGCTCGCCGTCCCGGAGCCGTCACCTGCAGGAAAACTCCCCGCTGAGTGACAGCGGGGCTGCGACGGGTGGAGCGGGCTCCCGCCGGCGCCGGCCCGCGCTGATGGTCCGTAAGTGGCCGCATATTGATGAGGTGTCCAGTTAAAGAGTTTGCGAGACACTAAATCAGCCCATTGATCCCGCCGAGATCGATGGTGCTACAGACCCGATCGCTGCAGTGGGCAATTAACACCCTCCGCATTGAGCCGCCTTCGTGTAACATCAAACGCTCCAACAGACAAATCCGATGGGCCCATTGACCCGGGCGCGCGATGCCGCCCGGCCCGCGCCTTCCAGGTGGCGGCAGGACCACCGAGCCAGCCTCGCCGTCCTGCTGGGACCCACGGCGAGGCGCTCACCCGGACCGCCTCGGTGGCCGCCTGGGCGCTCGGTCTTCCGTCCTTCCCTGTGCTAGGAAGCCGTCCCGCGCCCGACCCAACCCACTCGTGCGGCTCAGCGATCCTTTCCCCCTGGAAGAGGAGGCTGCCTGTGCCGGAGAAAGGATCCGGGTTCTCTCTCCTTGCCCTCTCGCTGCTTTGGGAAGCGCTGCACGCGGGGAAAAAGTTCCAGGCATCTCTCCGAGAGGAGCCTGGATTCTCCTCTTTGAAAAAAAAAAAAAAAAAAAGAAAAAAAATCAATAAATCTGAATCTAATCTACTAATAAAGGTTTAATGAGGACATAATGTTGATGGAACAGAACATTGTTGCAGCATAATCGCTCCCAGCTGCTGCGCAAGTGTGCAGACAAAGGCCCGGTCCTACGACAATTTCCCCGTTATTATAATAACGCCTTTGTACCGGGCCGAGCGCCGGCGAGGGGCTGCAGGCCCCCCTTCTCCCAGGGGCGTGCAGCCGGCAGGGCGCTTGCAGCCGGGCCGCCTCCGCGTGCCTGGGCCAGGCCCAAAGTCCTCCCCCGTTTGCCCGAAGGCTCCCTGGAAGAGCTGCGCTGGGGGGAGCCCGGGGAAGGCAGGGATCGCCGCCGGCACCTCGGCACAGGCCCGCAGCCCCCCAAATCCGCCGGGAAGCACCGGGGCATGGGACGAGCCCAGCCTTGACGCCCGCGCGTGCGGCAGCCCAGCGCACGTCATCCATCCCTGGAAAATAAGCGATGCTTTGCATCCGGCGGCTCCATCTGCGCCGTAATTAACGTTTAACCGCGCCGTAGCGCCCGGGCGGGCGGCGGGCAGCGCCCGTGGGGCGCGGGCATGGCCGGGTGACGCCGGCAGCACCCGCCTGGCCCCGCCGCGGCGCGCCATAGGGCTTGCCGCAGCACAAAAGCGGTGCAGGCGCTGCTGTTAATGTAGTCAGTAAATAAATAAAGGAGGGCTTAAGCTTAGTGTACAGCAATCAGTCGAGAACTACAGGATAATTAACGCAGCGGGGGGCCAGACTACTCTGCAGTCAGGTTTAAATGAACGAGTTCACTTTCATTGAGGCAAACTTGCTCAGCTCCCTGGTGAGCCGCGCAGGCAGCAGCGGCGCAGGCAGCGCGCCGCGGGACAGGGAGCCGCGCAGCCCGCGACCAGGGTTTGCTCCCCGTCCGTGGGGACGGCGGCGTGCCCGCATCCCAGGGGCACCCCCAGCCCTCGCCGTTGGTTTCGGGACGGGGCCCCCCGCCACGGCCCCAGGGAGCCCAGCAGGCACCCCCAAACTCACCACCGTGGGTCCCCCCGCGGCTCGCCCCGAGCCGGTGGGATGCATCCTTCCTCCTCCTCCTCCTCCCAGCAGGCACGGGCACAGGAACAGGAGACGGCAGGCCGAGACAACGGAATTAACTTTATTGGTTGGTTTTTTGTTTTCTAACTGCAGATTCAAGGTATACAACTGAACATTGCTATTTTCCTTATGAGACTTATAAATAAAAATACAAAAAATGTTCACTACAAAAAAATCTACCGTTAGTAGGATGTAAAAAATATTCTCTTTGCTATAGAAGGCACGAACTTCACTTAGTGACACATGGAGAGAAAAAAACCTGCAGCAGTATATTCTCTTTTTTTTTTTTGTCTTTTTTTTTTTTTTCCTCTGTCAGAAACACTGAAGTCTTACAAAGAAATGCATCTGAATCTACACAGGACGAAGGCAGATGCAGAGAGCTGCAACTAGGAGACACCACAACTGGGTTTTTTTTGTTGTTTTTTTTTTTTTCTTTTTTTTCTTTTTCTTTATTTTTCAGGAAACTTTTAGCTAACGGCATCTGTGGCTAGAGGACAGAGAGGACTCGCAAGCAGAACCGCAAGGGAGCAAACGGCGAGGGGAGAGGGAGGAAGTCGTACAAAAAATAGGAGCCAATAGATACTCTGAGAAAACCAAAGGGGAAACTTGGGCACCTTCTGCGCCCGGGCTCAGAGAGGTGCTGAGGTAGACGGAACGAGGACAGCGACGGACCCGAACCACGAGCGGCAACACAGAGCAACGGGACGGGCAGGCGGGCGCTCACGACACCGACGAGAAGCCAGGGGAGAGGGGGCCCGGGGCGGCGGGGCCCCGCAGGGCGCTTGGTCCTCACTGCTATGATACACATATATATACTTATATATATATGGAGGGGCGGCGGGGGCTGCGCCGCGCCACGGCAAACAGATTGCGGGGACGCGCGCCCGGGGCACCGCGGCATCGCTCCGACGCCGACCCCAACGCCGTCGCAGCCGGGAGGCCGCGGCACTAAGGGAGGGAGGGGGACGGCGGGGCGGGAGGGGAGGTTAAAGCAAAAAAAGCCACATGAGCTCGGCCGTGTGCTCCGCGGCACCCGTGGCCGGCAGCGCCGGTGCGCCGCGGGGAGCTACCGCGCACGCGCCAGAAATTGCAGCAACTTTCCGTGTGAAAGAACTGTGTTGTTTTTTTTTTTTTTAAATAATTTTTTCTTTTTTTTTTTTTTTCCTTTTTTTTTTTTTTCCTTAGGCACAACAATTAAACAAGCCGTTCTCCACAGTCACCTCCCGGATTGTACAACGGCGGCGTCCACCCTGCGCGGAGCAGCAAAGCTCCCGCAGGCAGGGGCACGCGCGCGTGCAAAGCCGGAGCGGGGTGCGAGGGAGGACGCTGCACCCGCAGCCGCATCCCTGCTCGGCACCGGGAGAGTTGGGACGGGCTCCGCCGGGATCGGCAGCCCCTAGCAAGAGGGGCGATCGCCATCCCTCCAAAGCACGCCCAGACACCGTCCCGCTCCCCTTCCGACTCTTTTCCCTCCCCCACTTTTCACCCAAACGCAGCAAAATGACAAAAAATTAAGCCGCGGCCGCAAGCGCCACGCGGGGATGGAAACCGCGGAGCCCGCTTCCGCAACCGCGAAGGAGAAACACAACAAAAACGAACACAAGAGGTAGCTTCAGAACCGACAGCCCCGGCCCCGCAGGACCGGGCAAAAAATACCAGTTTTGGTAAGGATAATGCACAACGGGAGGCCGGCAGGGACGCTGCTGCCGCGCCACCCCTCCACCGCCGGGCACGCGGCTCGTGCCTTCCCGGCCACGCCGCCCCCCGTCCCCCCCAAATCAATAAAAGCTCATGAGGTCACAAAAAACCGAGGTAATTTCAAGTAAAATGTGCTAAATGCGGAAATATTCCAAAAGAAAGTTCAAAAAAACCCGAACGAAAAGCAAAAAAAAAAAAAAAAAAAAAAAAAAGGCGAGCGAAGCCACCTGCCACCAGGCACCCCTCGCTTGCGGGCTCCTGCAGCCGAGGGCTGGGCAAAAAAACCCCTGCTCGCAACCCCACATTAGCAGAAAAAAGAGGATCGCCCTGCCTGGAGCGATGCCACGCTCCGGCGGCGCCCACGCCGGCACCGGCGTTGACCGCGCATCGCCGAACCGGCCGCGTCTCCCCACGGGGGGCTTCGCCCTCGGCCCCTGGGAAGGCGGGGAAGGAAGGGGAAATGCAGAGAGAGGTCTTTGGTCAGGGGGAGGGCGGCAGCCCCCGGGCGCCCCGGCACCCACCCAGGCCCCGGGCAGCACCCCGAGGCGCCCGGCTCGCAGCCGGTTCCCTACCCCAAACACCCTCCTCCTCCGGCCGGGATCCCCCCCGAGGATGCTCTCAGCAAAGCGACGGCTCGCCGGATGCCAGCGCTTTCCCACCTGCGACGCCGCAGCCCGGGAGCGTGGGAGCCCTCCCGGAACAGGGGCTGAGCCCCACGCGGAGCCGTGAGCCCCACGCGGAGCCGTGAGCCCCACGCGGAGCCGTGAGCCCCACCTGCGAGCTCGGGTCCTCGGCGGGGCACCCGTGGCGGGGTCTATGCGGTGGATAGAGGAAACCAGGAATTAAAGCCTTCCCAAAGCGCCGGCCGTACGCGCGCTTTCGGCGAAGCGCGCCGCCCCTACGCGGTCGTCCCGGCAAGCGGCACCGGTGGTGACCGGTGGAGCCGACTCCCCGGGGGCTGCAAGGGGCGAGGGCAGCGGGCGCACGAGCAGCCGGGGAGGGCGAGCGGGTGGGTGCGGGGAAGGGGCCGGTGCGTCCCCCCTGCCCCGGCGCGAGCCGCAGGATCCTTCCGGCGAGAAGCGACGAACGACAACTGAAAACAAACAAGGCCGTGGACGCTGCGGGTTCGGTGGGGTTGTTTTTTTTTTTTTTTTTTCCGCCCAGTCCTCCGCCGCTCGGCCCCGCCGCCCCTGCACCTCCTCCCTCAGACGTAGCAGAGGTAGAGATAGGTCTTCTCTATCCGCCAGTCGGTGGGGATCTCCTCCGGCTTGTGGCCCTTCATGTGCTTCTGCATGGCGGAGAGGCTGGGGCAGTACTCCAGGCAAATGGTGCACTGGTAGGGGGAAGCGCCATTGTGGGTCCGAAGGTGTTTGATCATGGCCGAGTAGTCCCGGGAGCGCTGGTGGCACAGCTTGCACTCGAAGGGCTTCTCGCCTGCGGGAGACAGGGAGACGGGCGCCTCAGCGGGGGCTCGCCGCCTCCGGGCGGTAATTAACTGCCCGGCATCGACGCTGCCGCGGCGGGCGCAGCCGATGACCGGGTAATGAACGGCAGAACCGATCTCCCTATTGATCCTCTATTTACAATAGTTACGTGCCGGCTCATCCGACGATTTGTTATCCCCGGCCCACGCCACCGGCATCTCCACCGGGGGACCGGTCCAGCGCCACCGGCCTGACCGCAGACCCCCGCCGCAGCACGTACCTGTGTGGACCCGGTAGTGGGTCTCCAGCTGGTGCTTGAGGCTGAACTTTTTGCCGCAGCCGTTGCACTCGTATGGCTTCTCGCCGGTGTGGATGCGCTTGTGGCCCTTCAGCGTGCTCTCGTCCCGGAAGCAGCTGCCGCAGAACTCGCACTCGTAGGGGTGGTCACCTGCAAGCACACATGCGTCAGAGCTGCCGCCGCGCCAAAACTAGCTCGCCAGCCCGGATTCGCCCCCGGCACGCGCCGCCGCCACCCCGGGGGACGGAGCGTCCCAGCACGGCGCGCCGGTCCCCGCATCCCCGCGTGGGGGTCCGCAGCAGGGTGAAGGGCGGCCGCGACCCTCCCGCCACCGATTCCCAGGCTTTTCACCCGGCATCGCCGGCACAGACCCGGCCCCGGGCGTCTCCCGCGCTCCAGACCGGGCGGCTGATAAATGAACTCCGGTTGGGCACCAAAGGCAGAATGATTTGAAGGAAAGGTGAGGGCTCCAGCTACTTATTTATTACAGCCGCGAAGGCAAGGACAATAAAGATAGATTGATCGTCCGAGACTTTGTTCATGAATATTTAAATATTACTGATTTGTCTTGTCACTGTAATTACAATTTCTCTGTGCCGCATATCCTACAAGCACAGTTTATGGTAAAGAATGGCCAACTGTATTTCACTTGTCCTGCTGCAGATGTGCGGAGCTGCCAAGCGTGTAATGTTCCCCGCATTTCATACATTTTCTTCAGCTGTGAAGGCTTAAGTCATCCACAATGACCTACGTTTTTTCATTATCCCCGTGTCAAACTGCACTCGTGCCTGGGCATAAATTGTCCTTCTCGTTATATACTCACATGCCTGCGCTTTCGCTTCCTCTTTAAAATGATATTTTACTCTCTCCCCGTGTGCCGCAGCCGAGACCTGCGGCCCCGCGCCCCCTCCCGCAGCGGCTGGCTGGGCACCGGAGGAGGAGGAAGAGGAGGAGGAGGAGGATGCTCAGGGTGCATTTCGCACCCCCCCTCCAAAGGCGAGGCAGGTGGTGCCTGTCAGCGGCTGCGTTTCACCTCTCCAGGCCCAATTCCAAATTACCGCCTTGGTTTTCGACCCTATACTCAAAGACAGCAATTCTGCAGCCAGAGGCGGGCAAGCGCTTCCACGTGCTCGGTTTTTAGGAGCCGTGTAAATGGGAGCTGGGGCCCCCGGAGCGCTCCGGCCCCGGGAGGAGCGCGAGCATCCCGAAACCACGCAGCAGGATGAAGCACCCCTCGAGCGCCGATGATCTGGTGTTTTTTCACAGCCAGGAGCTGCTAAGGCAGCAGAGGTTGGGGTGGGACGTGCAGGGCCCGACCCGCAGCCCAGGTCACCGGATTACGGGCTATAAATAGCTCCAGCGCTCGGCATTAACGTGCTTATCACCAGCGCGCGACTCCCAGTTCCCACGCCGGGACCCCAAGCCCAGGGACGCGCGTGGCTCTGGCAGCGTCCGGCCGCAGCGACCCTCCCGCCACGCTGCCTGCGCGTCCCCGCAGCAGCCGCCGCTGCGTCCCCTTTGGAGGCTGCAGGCGCGCACGCTGCTTGGCGGGGGAAAGGAGAGGGGGTGCCCCTGCTTGGCACGCATTTTCCTCCCAACGACAGCGCAGCCGAGGAGGGCGCACGAGCCTCCAACTCACGTGGGCGAAGGACGGGCGAGGAACGCTTCACCCGCGCAGCCGCAGAGAGCCGTGGCCACGATGCACGGCGGGGCTGCGAAGCGCGGGGCAGGCTCCCCCTGCGCGACCCCGCTCATCCCCCCAGGGATTTGCTTTTCCCTGCACCGCGGGGTTTTGCAGCCGGACGCGAGCGTCGGCGCTCACCGCATGGCCGGGACCTCTCCCCCTGCCATCCCGGGGATGCTGGCGGAGGAGCCCGGGACACGGTGCGGGCGCTTTGAGGACACGGCGTAAGGTGGCCAAAGCCCCGCTCTCCCGGAGCCAAGCCCGGCCCCGGCGGGCCGTGCCGCCAAAGCACCGGCTACACGTAGCGCAGGTCGCCCTAATCCCATTAGGGCCGAGCACCAGCTGATTATGTGCATCCACCGCCCGTAAGCCGGTGAAGCGCGTATGATCGCGCATCCCCTAAGAAGGTCACGTGTCACCTTATACCAGCTCAACTTATTACACGCGGCTTTTCATTTTCCGTTTCGTTTTTTTAAATCCAAACAACAGCAGCCGCCTCGACGCTTTTAAGATGATTTCACCTTTCTCCCCTCCTCCCCTTGTTTTTTTTTTTTTTTAAACAAATGGGGAAGAAGCCTGCCGCAGCGCCGAGCGTGCCGGCGGCGGTGCCGTCGTACCTGTGTGGGAGCGGAGGTGCCTCTTGAGCGCGGTGTGGCTGGGGAAGGTGCGGTTGCACTCGCTGCAGATGTAGCTGCGCACCCCGGCGTGCACCTCCATGTGCTGCTGCAGGGCGCTCTGCGTCTGGAACCGCTTGCCGCACAGCAGGCAGAAAACGGCCATGTCCGTACCTGCGAGAGAGGGTGAGCTATGGTTTAGGCGCTGCCCAGCACCCGGGACCCCCGCCCCACCGGTGTTTGGGGGGTCCCCGCTCCCGCCCGGCGGCAGCGATGCCCCTGCAGCAGGGGGGACCCCGAGAGCAGCGGGGCTCTGGGTGTCGCTGGGGTCCCAGCAGCAGGACCCCGGCCACCCCCAGCCCCACGGGGGGAACGCCGGGGCAGGGCGGGGGGCTTTTATGCATTGGAGGCAGCTGGAAGCCCCAGCCCTGTGACGCCCAAACGCGAGGCAGCTGTGGGGCGATCGCCGCGTCCCCGCGCACCTGCGAGAGCTGCCCGGCTCAGAGCTCTCCATGCCCAGGGAAAGGGGACCCCAAGAAACACCCCGCAAAGCTGCCCCGGGGAGCAGGGGGCTGGATGCAAGAGGGCGAGGTGCCCACCCCGCGCTGCGCGCGATCTCCAGCCGAAATACAAAGACGAGCTCCGTCCTCCCAACCGCGGGCACGGGTGTGAAGCTGGCTGCATCAACGCAACGGCAAAAGCAGGGAAAAAACCCAACCCCGGATACTTAGACGCCGTCAATAAAAATATCAGACCTTTGTGTTATTAAACAATTTGCTTTTGTTTATGCATAGCTGATTGTTCAGAACCTACGAGTCGGTGCAAATTGTATTACGCGAGGAGATTAAGCAAATAAATGCTAGCTTTTTGGAGACATTAAAATGTGAGGACTATGGAAATAAAATTATCTAGAAAATTGTATTAGCAATTCATTAGCAGCAGCAAGATGTTCAAGGTAACCAACGGATCTGCGCTGCCTTTAGGAACAGCGGGGGCGGGGGGGGGGGCTGCTCGCCATGCTGCCAAAACCAGCCCGGGGGAACCCGGCGGCGAGGCGGAGTCACCGGAGGGGAGCCCACCGGGACCGCCGCGCCACGGGGCAGGCAAACGGCGGGCACCGGCATCGTGCTCCTGCCTGGCGTGCGGGCGGGTGCCAGCGAAGGAAGCCCCCCAGCAGCACGCTCCTGGCCAGCCGGGTGACGGGCATCCCCGAGAGCGTCTCGGCGTGCACCATCGGCCATCCCAGCGTGCACCATCAGCCATCCCGGCGTGCACCATCGCCCATCCCGGCATGCACCATCGCCCATCCCGGCGTGCACCATCGCCCATCCCGGCGTGCACCATCGCCCATCCCGGCGTGCACCATCAGCCATCCCGGCGTGCACCATCGCCCATCCCGGCATGCACCATCGCCCATCCCGGCGTGCACCATCAGCCATCCCGGCGTGCACCATCGCCCATCCCGGCATGCACCATCGCCCATCCCAGCGTGCACCATCGCCCATCCTGGCGCGCACCATCGCCCATCCCGGCGCGCACCATCGCCCATCCCGGCGCGCACCATCGCCCATCCCGGCGTGCACCATCAGCCATCCCGGCATGCACCATCGCCCATCCCGGCGTGCACCATCAGCCATCCCGGCGTGCACCATCAGCCATCCCGGCGTGCACCATCGCCCATCCCGGCGTGCACCATCGCCCATCCCGGCGTGCACCATCGCCCATCCCGGCGTGCACCATCGCCCATCCCAGCACGGCACCGGCACCGTGCCGTCCTCCGGTGCCGCGCCGCAGCCGGCTCTGAGGATGCAGAGGCGGCCAGGAGGGATGCTCAGTCCCAGCCTCGGCAAGGCACGCGGCGGGCTGCCCAGAAACGCTCCAAAATCTGCAAAAAACCCCCTACGAAATGGGAATAAAAGCAGCAAGAGAGGCGGCCCCGCACGGGAGCCGCCTTTCTCCCTCCACAGGGATTTATCCTGGGGAGGGGCGCAGGCTCGCGCGCCCCCCACGCAGCTGCGGACAAAACGCTCCTGAGACAAAAAAAAAAAGGGGAAAATAATAATAATAATAAAAAAAAAAAAAAGCAGCCAGCCCCGAACGGGCCGTGCAAAGCAAATCCTGAGAGGTATGCGGCCCCGCGGCCCTCGGCGGCCCCGGCGGTGACAGCAGGACGGGTCAAAGGTCCCCGGGGCTGAGCCCCCAGCGCCGCGGCCAGCTGCGGAGCGGAGGCCCTGGCCGGCGGGACGCCGGCCCCGATAAATCTGCCGCCAGCAGCCCCCGCTGGGGCCGGGGACAATGGGCTCCCGCGGGGGCGGAGGGCAGGACAATGCCGCCGGGCCGGCGCGCGGGGCCGTAACAAATCCTCCCTGGCACCGTAGGGCCCTCATTTGTGAAACTAATTGGCCCCCGCTTGAAAAAAAAAAAAAACCGGGCCCACTCCGGCAGCCGCAGCGATGGGGACAAGCCGCCTCGTGCGCACGGGGGGACGCGGCCGCTGGTCCACGGGGCCGGTGCTGGTCCCCCCGGAGCTGGGCATCCCCCCGGCGGTGCTGCTTGCCAGGACCCGCAAAAGGTGGTTTTTAATTGAATTTTTGTTTTTTGTTTTAAGGTAACGCGTTGGTAAATAAATACCCGGAATGGGGAGGTTGGCGTGCACCGGCACGGCGCGCGGAGGCGCCGGGCGCCCTCGGGGAGCCCAGCGGCCGCGGGGTGCGAGGGCTGCGGCCAGCCTGGCGCGGAGGATTCGGGAGACGGCCCCCACCGCAGCGCTGAGCCCAGCAGCGGGGCGCGCAGGACGGCGGGCAGGCCGCCGCTTGCTTGCGGCCCCCAGGCTCCGCCGATGCGGCCCTCCAGCAGCCGGGGAGCGCGGCACCGAGCGGGGGCTCTGCCGGGCACCGTCCCGCTGCGGGCATTAATCGATTAACTTGATTTTTTCTTTAAGCTGCACGCGTAGCGATGTCCCGCCTTTGGTGAGAGGATGGGAAAGATGGGAACGCCGACGAGCGGGTGCCCGGGGTCGCTGCCGTCCCTGCCGCAGCCGGGCTTCGGCAGCACCAGGCGTGCCGCGGCGACTCGGCGCCGCTCTCCCAGCCGGAGCGCGTCCCCGGGCTCCCGCCCCGAGCGCATCCCCGGGCTCCCGGCTGGAGCAGCCCCGAGCCAGCCCTCAGCCATCGGAAGAAAAATCACCCCCGATAAAGAAACGCCGCCGCCCCAAACCAGCGAGAGACGGATTTATTCATTTCCCTGACGTTTTAATGGTTTCTCCCCTTTTTGCGGGAAGATGATTACAAATTAAGCGGCATTTAAACGCTTTTTACTGTCAACAATTAAAAGGGGCGAAGGCGGGCGAGCAATTCATTCCCCGGGAAACGCGGTGGCTCTCGGCGGGCGCCGCCGGCCCTTCCCTCTACTGTACGCCGCACAATGGCCCCGAGCGCGCCATTAATTTTGCAGGATGTTCAAAAGCAAATTAAAATATAAAAAGCCCCCGGGCACAAAGATAGATACCGAGGGAGGGGGCGGCGTAGGTCAAGCTTGCGGAATTAAAGTCTTAGCAACCGGGGAGGTTTAAGCGTTCGGCGGCCACCTTCGCCCATCTTCCCCGGTTTGACGTATCTCTGCCCGGCCCGGCGCCGGTTGCCGGCAGCCGTAGCCGGTAACGGGCCGGCTCTCGGCCCGGCGGTGGGGTTCATGGCAGCAGCCGGAGCAGGTTGGGTTTTGGATGCTATCGGGGAGAGCGCACCGGCTGCCTCGCGCGAGGCACTTCTCAATAGCAGGCGGCCCGAAAATCTGGTGTCCAGGGGATGGATGCTTGCTCCAGGGAGGGGGAAAAAAAAAAAAAAAAACCCTACGGCTGCAAGCATGCAGATGCACCTCCCGGTCCTCCGGCGGCTCGCTCCCAAATCAGCGCCGGGGACGCAAAGGCAAGCAAGATGCGACACGCGACGCTCAGGGGCTTTTCCGCCCCTGCCCAGCTCGTGGCGAGGGATGCGGCAGGCGCGGCGGCGGCGAGCGCGGCGCC
Organism: Pelecanus crispus; assembly: GCF_030463565.1. Taxonomy (NCBI): domain Eukaryota; kingdom Metazoa; phylum Chordata; class Aves; order Pelecaniformes; family Pelecanidae; genus Pelecanus; species Pelecanus crispus. Next base: position 8,389,002 of record NC_134661.1, on the reverse strand, counting down.
GTCTCCCGCCCGCTGCCTCCGCGAGAGCAGGAATTAAAATAAAAACCCGCGCGGCGGCGGGCGAGGGGGCCGGGTGGGTCTCCCTTCGGAAAGGAGCCGGGCGCGCTGCCGCGCCGTGAAGTTTAGGATGCGGGAGGTGCGCTGGCGGGAGAAAGGCGACACGTCCCCTTTAAAAGGAAATATAATTTACAGTGTGCAGCCAGGCGGCCCATAGTTTCAATCTCGTTTACTATAGAGAAAACTCTGCTAGCTGTTCTCTATCCCACAAATCCGATTTAATCAGACAAGCCAGCCAGCGTGGCTTGAAGTAAAAACGGATAATTAGTAAACAGAGAGCTACTTCAGTGCTTCATTGGCATTCGAGCCGGGCTAGTGTGTCGCATTTAAAATGCAGTCTGATGAAGTTTACAAAATCAAACCATTTGTTACTCCTATTGAAGAGGCTTCAGGCCACTTGCAATTAAATTGGAATTAGTGCTCGGAATGAGATACAGCAAATTCATACTAAAAAGGGATCTGACTTTCAGACATTTGACTTCAAGTTTTTCCCCCCCTGCGCGCGCGCCTGTGTGCGCGCTCCCGACGGCTTTCTGCCGGCCCCCCGGATCCCGCGGCAGCGCCGCCGAGCCCGGACCCCCGAGGCAGGCGGGTGTAGGGGGACCCGGCGATGCTCCGGCGGCAGGGGAGGGGGGACCGAAGGGGACCGATGCCACCGCGCCGGTGAAGCGTCCTCCGCTCAGCTCCAGCTGCGACGGCGTGGCTCCGTCGGTCCCCGGGCGCACGGAGCCAACGCGGGGACCCGCACACCGAACCGCCCCTCCCCGAATCCTCCTCCTAACGCTGGCATCTTTTCCCTGCCTTTCCTCAGAGCGGCGTTACGAGACTCGAAAAAACGAGGCAGGCCTGTCCATCCGCCGCGGCGGTACTCAATAGCGTCAGAAAGCCGTAATCAAAGGCTGCGGAGGGGCACGCCGGGAAGGCTCCGGCGTTACAGCAGGCACGAGGGCGGGCGCATCGAAGGATGCCGACGGAGCCAGCCGCCGCCTCTCGCGCCCGCCACAAAAACCCCCAAACCCTCGACTCGCATCCTGCAAATCGGGGGTCTTCAACGAGACTCGCCCCTCCTTCGACCCCTGTATTTAACGCAATCTCTTACGCGCCGCACGTGCCAAAGGCGGCGCGCTAAAAACGCCACCATCGTTAGGAGCCAGGCAGACGGTTCCAAAACGTTCCGGCCACGCGAAGCAGGAGCCCAGGGGCTGCTGGCTCTCCCCAGATGAGATTTCAGGGACGCCTGACGGTTTTTTGTCGGCGTGTCAAGGGCTCCCCACCAGCCTCCACCTCCCGGACAATGCTGCTGGCTGCAGCTGCAGGGCATGCATGAAAAGCAGCGTTAGGGGAGGACGGCGCTTTTAGCATCCTCGGGGCCGTGGAGGCAAGCAGACGAAACCACCGGCGCTTGCAGCCCGAGAGCTGCGGGCAGCCCTCCTTTCCAGCCCTTTCCAGCCCCGCCTGCGGAAAAGCGGGCAGGGAGGCGGTGGCAGCGCTGCCAAGGGGAGCATCGCCCGGAGCATCCACCCCGGAGCATCCCTCGGCACGACTCCATCCGTCGCCCGGGCAGCAGCGCCCGCCCCACCGCCAGCATTGCACATCGCCGCCGGCTTGCGATGGCTGGGACAACGCGTGTACGGACAGGATTGAGAACCATTAGAGCCAGCGGGACTTAAGCGCATACTTAAGGTGCCGGGCTCAGCTCGGCACGGAGGACTCCCTGGGGCCGCCGCGCACATCCGAGGAGGAGGACGGGCGATGAAGGACAGGCAGAAGTGGCAGGCAGGGGCACGGTCCCGGGGATGCTGGCCGGTGGCACCAGCACCGAGCTTGCGTTTTGCCCCGGGAGGGCTGCGCGGGGTAAGAAGATTAACCCAGTTTCGGTGTCTTTTCGGGATTATTATGAAACCAGAAGCGGCGTTCTCGGTGGCAGCACCGAAGCAAACCCGCGGGGCGGTGCGAAGGAGCCCTTCTCGCCCGAACGCTGCTGTCGGGATACACGGCGCACACGCGGAGGCGTGGGTTTTTAAGGGTGTCACGCCAGGATGGCAGAGCCAGCCCTTTACAACCCCCGGCCGCTCCGGTGCGGCGCCGGAACAAAAGCGCTATTGAGGGGTGACGGTGGCACCCGTTAGCCGTGCCGGCTGCTCGGTGGGACCCGACAGCCCCTACAACCTTCGTGGTTAAGTAGAGAAGCGAGGGGGGGGGAAAGCCCCGGATGATAAACACAGGAGATGTGCGCGTTCCGTGGCGGAGTCACCAAATCATCCCTGTTTCAAAGGCTGCCTCTGGACTCCGCGGCTCGGCTTCCGCGCTAATTAACATCTTTATGGAAGGCAAATTCTCCCAAGGGGGCATTTGTTTGATTATTATTATTTACTTGGAGATCGCGCAGCTTTCCTCCCAACTTTAACTGACTACGGGAAATTAATTCTCAAAAAGCAGCCGGTGCTGCCTGCTCTTCTGCCGCTGGTTTCCCTCCGGGGGTGGCTGGATGCGGCTGCCCCGGCTGCAACAGGAGGGCAGGGCATGCCCCCTCCCCAGCACCCTTTTTACTGACGCCTACAAAAACTTGAGCCTTTCAGAGCAGACGTACAACATCAGCCTCGCGAGCGCAGGGGGTTAAAAATAAAATTAAAAAAAAAAAAAAAAAAAAAAAAAAAAAAAAAAAGCCCCAAACCTAAAGGCTTTGTTTTTCGCCCCCGCAGCGACGCACGGTGCTGCTTCCCGCTCTCCCCACCGCCCGGGGCGGGATGCGCACGGAGGGGGCTCGAAGTCCGGGCGCCCGCAGCAAGCCGGGGAGCGAGCGGCAAGCCCCGCGCCGCGGCTCTGGCACGAGCAGCTCGCGCCCACCGGGGGTGATTTATTCCGGGGGCCATCTGGACCCGGGGGACAATGCGGTGCCGCATCCCGGTGACCCGGCGCATTAGTCACACCCTCCCCGCTCGACCTCTCCGTCTCCCTTTGAGCGCAGCGGGACAAGCGCATCCCCTTCTCGCCTCCCTTTTGGGGGGCCCTTTGCTCCCCCTGGTCCCATCGGCGGCACCTCGCCCCCTTCCCCGCCGCCCTGCATCTCCATCGCTGTCATCATCATCATCGTCGTCGTCGTCGTCTTCCTTCACTGCGCTTTTCTGCGATTGCTCAGGCAAGAAAGATTAGGAGGGAGAGCGAGCGGGGAGGGAAAGAGCCCCGCGACTATTAGCGGCGGCAGCTTTATGGCAACAGGCACACAACTCATTCGTTTCATGTTTCGCGGAATATAAAAGCGCCGAAACATTTTAATTTTAAATTCTTATCATTGAATTTACTGCTTTTCTCTCGCAATGATTTGTGTTGCTTTTTAATTTTTACAGTCTCTACAGAAGCCAGATGCTACCGCCTAGGGCCAAAATAATAAAAACCCGCCGCAGTCGCGAGTTACAGAACAAAAAGGAAACGCGCGGCTGACAGAAGTTAATATCTCAATTTAACAGTGCTGCTCCGCTAATGATCCTTTGATATGTGTTTATTTAGAAAGGTCTGATCTTGACCTTGAAAGCAAACTAAACCACAAAGTCTTTATGAGAGGAGAGAAAGACTTTATTTATAGACTGGCTTTGCGTCAATCACGGCGGCAGCTGGACCCGCGCTGGGCGCAGCGCTGCCAGGCAGCCCGCGGGTCCAAGCAGGGTGCTCATCGAGGGATGCATTTCGGGCGGGGGGGGACCGGCTGCCGAGGAGGGGCAGGGTGATGCAGGGGAGGATGCTGAGCCCACACGGAGACCTGCCTGCAAACTGAGGGACGCGGGCGGCCCCCTGCCTGCGAGGGATGCTCCCGGGGGACAGCATCGGTCCAGGGGTGCTCCCTGGGGACAGCATCAGTCCAGGGATGCTCCCCGGGGGACAGCATTGGTCCAGGGGTGCTCCCGGGGGACAGCATCGGTCCAGGGATGCTCCCGGGGGACAGCGTCGGTCCAGGCATGCTCCCCGGGGACAGCATCGGTCCAGGGGTGCTCCCTGGGGACAGCATCGGTCCAGGCATGCTCCCGGGGGGACAGCATCGGTCCAGGGGTGCTTCCCGGGCGGACAGCATCGGTCCAGGGGTGCTCCCTGGGCAAACAGCATCGGTCCAGGGGTGCTCCCGGTGGACAGCATCGGTCCAGGGATGCTCCCGGGGGGACAGCATCGGTCCAGGGGTGCTCCCGGGGGGACAGCATCGGTCCAGGGATGCTCCCGGGGGGACAGCATCGGTCCAGGGGTGCTCCCGGGGGACAGCATCGGTCCAGGGGTGCTCCCGGGGGGACAGCATCGGTCCAGGGGTGCTCCCGGGGGACAGCATCGGTCCAGGGGTGCTCCCGGGGGACAGCATCGGTCCAGGCATGCCCCTGTCACCAGCGCAGGGGACAAGCCATCCCCCGAGCATCTCCCGCCTGACCCCTTCTCCCCAGCACATGGGAACGGCCGCCTCCGCTCGCCGGCTGCCGCAGCATCCAGCCGCAATCCCGCCCTCCCCGAACGCGGTCCCCAGGCTTTGGAGGGAAGGGGCGCGCTCAGCATCCCCCAAACCTGCACCGACAGAGTGCCAGCGGGTTTTCCTCCCGAAGAAACCAAGCGTCGTGCAAACCTCGCCCTAGGAAACGAAAATCCGATGACCTTTTTAGGGGCCAATCCCGTTTTACTGCATTTCCACCCCTCGGCTGGGGGAGGCGAGAGCTTCCCAAGCTCCCAACGCCGTGCGAGCCCGGGAACGCGCTCCGCGGAGGCTTCGCGCCTACAGTGCGCTGCGCTTTCAAGCCTGATTTCTATTATTTTAGGCCAAACAGTTGTTTGAAGACTTTTACAAACCCTAAAGCCTTCTGGCTGAAGCTGGGGGCGTGCCCTCCTCGCAAAAGGTGAAATCCCCAAAGCCCTTTCCTTGCGCTGAATATCTGTCAGAATCTATCAATACGGATCAAAAACGTTCAGGCGGCCAAAAATGCAGCGCATCAACGGGGACAGCCTCCCCTTTTCCGCACCCATCAGGCATTTTGGTACCAATAGCTTGAGGTCACGGGAAGCCCTGTAACACCAGGGGGACGATAACCTGCTCCGGTGAGCCCGGACGGGAGGGTGCAAGGCAGCGGCGTTTGCGTCCCGCCGCTGAACAAAGCCTGCGGGAGACGGAGGCCGTCACAAAAGGCCTCTCCGCACGTCGGCTGGAGGGGCGAACGCCGCCGTCGAGCCCCCGGCCACGCAGCTGAGCGACGTCGCACCCCTGCAGACGGGTCTCAGCCGGCGACGCCAATTCAGCCTTAACATGGGTGTGAAAAGCGGCAAGCTCGGAGACGGAGACTTTCCCCAGGAAGGGAAAAAGTACGCAGGAGCGGGGGGATGCCGTTTGCCTCTGCAGCAACCAAACACCGCGCCGGCAGAAGGGGACGATGCTCGGGGAGCACCCACCCCCTGCGCCCGCAGTGGGGATGCCGGCGCTGCCGAAACGAGCTTGCACGCACGCACCTCGTGCGTCTGAACGCCCTTGCACGCCATCATCCTTAGCAAAAAACGGTATTCAGCTCCTTCAGCCACTAAAAGTATGGATGAAAAGCCGCCCTCTTTCCCAGCAAAACACGCGTCACTTGACCAAAATGCATTAATCTGTCCGGTACCTGCGTATCTCTGCGCAGCACCTCCCCTCGGTGCCGCTTTCCCCTAAGCCTGTCCCAGCGCTCTCCATCCTGGAGAATCCCGGATCCATCCCTGCCATTCCCAAGGAAGCCACACGTTGCAGATCTGCCCCTGCCCTGCCCGAGGACGAGCGCTTCCCCTGGGCGATCGGAGGCAAATTGCAGCGGCGTTTCTGGCCACCGCATCAGAAGGGAAGCTGTCAGCTACTCGCTTACTCGTCGTCACCACGACGGCTTCCCAGATTTCCTCTTCCCAATTGGAATTTGGAGTGAAACCAGCTGAAACAATGATGTGACTTTCTGTCGAAAAGCTAACGTATTTTTCCCCGCTGCTTTCCCAGTGATGGTAAAGCAAATGTGTTAGAAACTGCTCCACGGTTAAAAAAAGAGCTTGAGCGAGGAGACGAAGCCCTCACCAGGGTTTCTGGCCCACCGAGAGCCACCCCCATCTCTTTTTGGCCAACCAACTCCTCCACGAGTGTTTTCCCACCGGCGCATCGCGGCGGGCGCGCGCTTTTCCCTGCCGGGAGGGTTTTAGGGGAGAGCAGGCGATGTCCCTGGCCAGCGGCGTCACGTCCTGCCCTCCGCGGTGCCCCTGCGGGCATCCCACCCCACGGGAGACCACCATCACCCGGGCCACCATCGGCATCGCCACCGCTGCTGCCGCCGGCATCCCACCCGGCACAGGGCATCGCCCGCCCGCCGCCCACCCGCTCCGCTCCTGGATCCTTCCCGGCCAGGGCGGTACCGCTCCGGCATCCCCCGGCCCCGAGCAGACGCGGGGAGCCCCGGTTCGCGTCCCAGCCGACGAAACGAGCCTTTTGGAGCCGCCCCCGGCCAGCGGAGCGACCGGCTGCCGCGAGGCACAAAGCCGGGATTCGCAGCGTCCGCTTATTATTCCTTCACCCCCATCATTAAAAAAAAAAGAAGAGGAGAGATGAAAAGGCCTTCTCGGTAAACCCGGGGAGATGCAAAACGGTACCGAGAGCAGCCTCTCCCCCATTTCTTGTGCGTTCTTTTTTTTTTTTTTTTTGCAAAGCGGGGAGACGCGAATCCCGGGGGACAAAAGTAACTGCTAAGGTAAGTTAAACCTTGTCGAGATGAACTTTCCTGCTACTTTTAATTAAAAGTTCTTTGGAATTAAAAAGGACACTATTCAGGAAAGGCTGAAAAAAAAAATTCATTGACACCAGCCCGCCCCCCTCCCCTTTTTCCCAAGGAAAAGAAAAAGCTGTTTTTGTGTGTCTGCTCACCCAGCCCGCACTGTACAAAAGGAAGCGGATTTGCAGCAAGACACATGAGATGACCCCCTGACCCCGAGCCGCTGAAAAGTCCTCAATGGCATAAATACCAGATAATCAATCACATACCAGGAGGGCCGGTCCCCCTGCCCTCGCCCCCGCCGCCGGGTTTATGAGAGATGCACTGTAAACGGACACCGGCTCCTGACGGGAGGCCCCTCTCGGCATTCCTCCGCTGGACCAGGAGACCCCGAAAGCCTCCTCGCCCGTGTTTCATCCCTATTTTATAAAGCCCCGGCGCGGCAGCGCCCAGTGTCCCCGAGCTCGCCGGCAGCGCGCTAGCCGGCAGCGCCTTTTCTTTGCCGCTCCGGAGCAAAACGAGGAGCGAAGGGGTACGAGAGGTGTCTGTGCTCCGGAGCGGTGGGCGAGCATCCCCCAAGCCAGCGCCGAGGCAGGCACGGAGAAACCAGGGGAAAAACCAGCCCGACCGACAGAGGCTTGGCTCTTTTGGGGGGTTCGCTCGCTTTTTGAAGCTCCCACGGGTTCTGGCAGCGACTACAACGCTGGCTTCCCTTACGGGGGCTCTGACGAGCACCTCGAATCCGAGCAGAGGAGGGCCGCCAAGTCCCCCCGTGCTCCGGGGGCAACAATGGATGTTAAAGCTTTCAAGGGAGGGAAGGAAAAAAAAAAAATTGCTGAGATACTGCACTGGTTCGGTTAAATGGGGAGCCACTTGGCAACTAAATTTGATAATGCTTTTGTCCGCGGGTCAGAGGTTAAATATGTTCACACTAATCCCCTTCATCTAGAATTAAAGGACAAGAAAGATTTCTCCGTAGCTTAGCGAGAGGGCTTTTCTCATCGCGCTTTAAATAGTATTTGCACAGGAAAATTAAAGGCCGGCCATTGGCCGCCGGTTTTGGACGCGGGTCCACCACGTTTCCACCTCCCGGCCTGTTTTTGGCAGCTACGGCCGCTCGCACGAAGCCCGGCTTCGTCGCGCTTCCCCATGAGCCCACCTTGACGCGTGGGGAATTTTTGCTGCCGTTTGCTGTAAAGGTGGAAAAAGCAGCCGTGCTTTGGGAGGCAGGGAGATTCCCGGTTTCAGGAATGCGCGCCGGGACTCGGATTTCAAGCGCTGTCACAGGACATTACTGTCAGACAAAGGGTCTCTGTGCTGCACCCCCCAGGACCCGCCGCCCCGAGTCCCCGCAGAAGCCGGGGCCGGCGGCACGCACCGCCCGGGAACGGTGCTAACGAGGTGCCGCGGCCGCCGGCCCCGCTCGGCGCGCTTGCCGGCGAGCTCCCGGCACGCCGCGGCCGCACGCCGTGCTCGGAGGTGGCGAGGGGCAAGCCGGCGGACGCGGTACAGCTGCTTGCGTCGTGAATGACGCTCCTGAATGACGGAGGCTTCCGACGGGAAGCGTAGCTGTCCCAGCCCTCGTTTTTATAGAAATAAACGTTTGCAAAACCCGCTGTCCTTTGAGGACGCCGGCTGGCGTGGGAAGCGCACCCGGGCCACGAGCTTGGAAGCACGGGAGAGGCGACGGGCTCTAGCTGAAGCCATGCGCTCATCCCCCCCTCCACTTGTACCATTTTTGGTCCTTTTTGCAAATAAACTCGGCTGCGAGAGTATTTTAAAAACCCGAGGCTTTGCATTTTGGATGCATTCGGACTGCTCTGTTCCACCCTTCCTCAGCTCACCATTTGCGTTCTGTTCTGCCACAGATGAAGACTGGAGCGAGTGAGCCCCGCTCCCTGTTGAGTGGCCAAAATTAAGCACAGAGTATTTTTTCCAAGGTTCTTATAAACGTGTGCAGGCGACGCTGCACAAAAGATGCTGTGCCTGCGCATGACACATTTGGCTCCAGTCGGATGCCTGTACCCAAAATTGTCACAGCAGCCACGAAAGCATCTTTACCATTAGCATTTCATGTCTTCACTTGCTACTGAAGCCACAAACTCCCGGAGATGCCTCCAGTAGCAACTCCCCCAGCCCAAAACCCAATTTTCCCAGCTTGGTCAAGGGTTCCCGCCGGGCACTGCCGGCGTTTGAAGGTGCCAGGAACAACGTCCATGTGCAGTGGTGAACCAGAGTTGTTTCCTAAGCTCGGGAGTCATGGTTTGAACGCAGCACCAATTTTCTCCATTCCACTGCATCACGGGCACTCCTGCCCTACATAAATCCGTGATCCTTGCACCCGAACCAAGCCCACCTCAGCCCCGCGCCCGCTGCTCGCAGCCTCCAACAGAAGCACTGGGGGACGGCAGCACGCTGGAGGAGCACGCGCAGGGGCCTGCGCAGCACTTCCGTACCCGAGCATCCAAAATCCACGCTGGCATCCAACAGGAAAACTGCAAAGCGTCATCTGGGCATCGCCGCACTGCATCGCCCAAGCATCGCCACACAGCATCGCCGCACAGCATCACCCGGGCATCGCCGCACAGCATCGCCCAAGCATCGCCGCACAGCATCACCCGGGCATCGCCGCACAGCATCGCCGCACAGCATCGCCCAGGGATCGCCACACAGCATCGCCCGGGCATCGCCGCACAGCATCGCCCAGGCATCGCCGCACAGCATCGCCGCACAGCATCGCCCGGGCATCGCCGCACAGCATCGTCGCACAGCATCGCCTGGGCATCGCCGCACAGCATCGCCCGGGCATCGCCGCACAGCATCGCCCAAGCATCGCCGCACAGCATCGCCGCACAGCATCACCCGGGCATCGCCGCACAGCATCGCCCAAGCATCGCCGCACAGCATCACCCGGGCATCGCCGCACAGCATCGCCGCACAGCATCGCCCAGGGATCGCCACACAGCATCGCCCGGGCATCGCCGCACAGCATCGCCCAGGCATCGCCGCACAGCATCGCCGCACAGCATCGCCCGGGCATCGCCGCACAGCATCGTCGCACAGCATCGCCTGGGCATCGCCGCACAGCATCACCCGGGCATCGCCGCACAGCATCGCCCGGGCATCGCCGCACAGCATCACCCGGGCATCGCCGCACAGCATCGCCCAAGCATCGCCGCACAGCATCGCCTGGGCATCGCTGCACAGCATCGCCCAAGCATCGCCGCACAGCATCGCCCAAGCATTGCCGCACAGCATCGCCCAGGGATCGCCCAAGCATTGCCGCACAGCATCACCCGGGCATCGCCGCACAGCATCGCCCAAGCATCGCCGCACAGCATCGCCCGGGCATCGCCCAAGCATCGCCGCACAGCATCACCCGGGCATCGCCGCACAGCATCGCCCTGGCATCGCCCAAGCATCACCCGGGCATCACCGCACAGCATCGCCCAAGCATCGCCGCACAGCATCGCCCGGGCATCGCCCAAGCATCGCCGCACCGCATCACCCGGGCATCGCCGCACAGCATCGCCCAAGCATCGCCGCACAGCATCGCCCGGGCATTGCCGCACAGCATCGCCCGGGCATCGCCCAAGCATCGCCCAAGCATCGCCGCACAGCATCGCCCAAGCATCGCCGCACAGCATTGCCCGGGCATCGCCGCACAGCATCGCCCAAGCATCGCCGCACAGCATCGCCCAAGCATCGCCGCACAGCATCGCCTGGGCATTGCCGCACAGCATCGCTGCACAGCATCGCCAGCGCTCCTTCCCCCAGCCGGGACCGCGCAACCGAAGCGAGCACGGGAGGGATAATTACCTCTAAGCGTACTTAATACTACAGTGCATTATCTCTAGCTATGGAGAAAAATGCTATCCGGCGGTATTTCCCCCAGAAGCCTCGTCGAGCTGCTCTCTGAAAGCTCTCAGGAGTCCCGTGAAACGGTAATAGAAAGGCACGGGCAGCCCAGGAAGACGTCGGGTTGGTTTCGGTAAGGAAGCGCGCCAGCAGCTCGCGGCCGGGCACCGCTCCGATCGAGCCGTGGGCGAGGAGGCACCGGGAGGGGTGAAGAATCGCGTCTCCCGAACCCAAGCTGCCTGCCGCCGGAGCAGGGACATTGCGGACGGCTGTCGGTGGCAAGTGCCGCCCCCAAGACAGCCACCGGCGGAGAACCGCGGCTCGCGGTGCCGCGCTGAGCGCAAGGCGTACAGAACGCACGTTTCAACGTAATTTATGGCTCAGATCACCAAACCTGCGCGCTACCTTCCGCTTCCTCAAAATCCTTAATCTCCGACAGCGGAAAAAAAAATAGCGCAACGTACGTCCGCAACATCACTGACGTTTTTTAGGCGGGTACCGTTCTGAGGCAGAGAAAGTGAAGCAAAAGAAAGGAGATAAGACGAATGCGTAATTAACGGGACTAAATGTGAATTTGCCGAGAACGGAGAGAGACAGTGCGTGCCCGCGTGACAGCGCAGCTCCGGCGCGGTCCCCTCTCTGCCTCCTCCGGGCTCCCACGCATCCCCCTCGCCAACCCGAGCCACTGATGGGGTTTCTGGAATGCTCTTTAACAGAAAAATGACAAGTGCTCTGGCATTAAAAAAAAAAAAAAAAAAAATCACCGCGTACCTCCGTGTGCGTTTAAGAACAGAAGCAGAGATTTTTCTTGGGGGAAAAAAAATTGGTTAAAGCCCTGCAAAGAGAGGCGAGAGGAAGGCTGGGCTTCCCGAGCAGCCGCTGGGCGACGTTTTCCATCGGAGCCGGCGCGGGGGCATCCCACCGCCGCCTCCTCTCCCGGGCTCCTGCTCTTGTGCGCCGGATTTTTCTCCCTTTGTACCTCCGCTTATACCGCATGACTGTTTTGAATCTCTAAAATAATGTGACAAGTTAATGATGGCACAATTATCTAAATGTTTAACAGACATGTTATCTAAGTGAATCGGATTGAGATTCCATCCCGCTGACAATAAACATCAATGGGAGAGCAGAAAGTGATAGGCAAATTATCGCCAACCCTGCAATTTCAATGCTATTAAATTTGGAGGAATAACAGCCCTGAGGCCTGTAAACTCTGAATAAAATAGACCCTTGTGTTTGGCCAACTATTAAATCAAAACGCTACCAACATCCCGGAAAAAAAAAAAAAAAAAAAAAAGGAAAAAAAAAGGGCGGGGGGAGGGATTTATAGCTTTTCAATTTTCAGTTACACGTTGGTTTTATTAACTCTTTTCTGCTACTTGCGTCCCGGTCCGGCACCGGCAGCCGGGGCACGCGCGGGACACGGGCAGGGGAGGGCGAAGGCTCCTGCGCATCCTCCGCGGAGCAGCCGGGGGCACGCCGAGCCCACAAATCAAAGAGCCAACTACGTGCCGAAGAAAACACAACTCTATATTAGGCTCCGCGCACGCCCACCTGCAATTGGGTCAGGAGTAAACGGGTGCCGGCCCGGCAAGCGACAGCGGCCGCCCGGCGCGTACGCGCTCGCGCGCGCTAATTGCCTTGGCACACGGGAGGGAACTCGAGACGAGTCACCTCTGATATTTATAAAAGTCGGCGGCGAGCCCGAGCCCCGTTAGCAGGACCGCCGGCCACGCGAGCATCCCGAGCCCCGCTGGCGCTTGCTGGGGGTCCCTGGCCTGCCTTCTCCGCGCATTTTGGTTTTTCCTCTGCAATTTGGGAGAAGGGTAAGGAATTTTCCACGCTCTGCCTCCGGCGCGGCACCGAGCTCGCGCCGCTGGAAGATGAGCCAAAACAGTTGCTGCTTTTCCTATTGCCGCGGGACGGGGGCCAAGGACAGCGAACACCCGGAGAGGGCGTCTCAGTCCCGGATCGACCGGGCTGTACGCAGCACACAGCCAGCTCTGTGCTTACAAGCAGAAACTGGTTTTTTTTTTCTTTACTTATTATTATTTTTTCCCTCGCATCGGAAAGCAGGGCGCGGGTCTTCCGCCCTAAGAGACGGGCAGCGTTTGATGCGGCACACGTACGCCCGGCTGGCTTCGTATTTGGCGCTGTCATTTGGCGGGGCAGTGAGGGCAACGGGGAAAAAAAAAAAATAAATGAGATAAAGGGGGGGTCCTGGATCCTGCCCGTTCACCCGAGAAACAGCCCCGTGTGCTGAAAAGACACCCCGAGAACCCTTTATCTCGGCCACCCATTGCAGAAAAGCTCTCCAGCCGTAGGTCGCCCGGAGAAGCGGCGGCTGTTTGCGCACGGGTCCCACATCCTCCCCTAAACACCGCGTTTTTGAGCAAAGTGGGTACTTTTGGTCAGCCGCGTACACGCTGCTCAGTTTGTGATGCCATCCTTGAAGGCATCGCCCCCCGCGCGTCTCCCACATCGACCTCTTTTTCTGTCTGGAGGGGTGGAAAGTCTTCCGCCCACCAACCCGCTGCTATGGGTGAAAGGAAGACGCCCCCGAAATAATTCCGCTCTGGGAGATGCCGCTATTTGGGAACGGGGTTAATTATAGCGATGGCAGGGGAGGGGTGCTTTCCGTGCCAGGGCAGGGCTCTCCGCCTGCCACCCGAAGAGGAGAGGAAGCGATTCATTTCGGCCGCCGCGTCACCGCCGCTCGAGTCCCCGCAGGAGCGTCAAGGTCGGTAGCAAAACCCTGCAGCCGCTCCGCAGCCGCGGGATGGTTTTGGGTGCAGGCGTGGCTCCGCGGCCGCCCAGCAGCACCCGCTCCCGACGTTACGGAGCCGCGGGCACCGAGGGGAGCCAGGCTCCCGCCGACCGCCCCGGAACGCTCGGCAGGTCCGGGACACGTAAGGAAACCGGGAGGCAGCTGCTGTTTGCTCGGCCACCTTTAAGTCGCTGCTGGGCTGGGGTGGCTCGTCCCTGAGCGTGGTCAGCCCCTTGGCGTTGCTGGCTGCCCCATGGCAAGCTTCTCCCTCCCCCCTAACCTACAGCACACGCGGTTTTCAAAAAGGCCGTGATCTGTAAAGTCCGTCCTCCAGCCGCACGACCCTGGATAAGGGGGGCAATCGCTTTACAATTTACAAACCGGTGCTCGGCCAGCGCAGCTCCCGGATCGGCCGGCGGCCGAGCTATTCCCGCCCGGTGACACGGCACTTCGCATCGCCGGCCGGCGCCCAAACCCCTGGCGTGAAACCGGCCGGGCCCCCCGTGCCAGCCCGGCGCCCGCACGTCGCCGTGCCACCTCCCCGCGCAACCTCAGCCGTCGGTGGCGTTTGCCAGCGCTTCCAGCGCCGAAAGACGAGCCCGTGCTCGGTTAAACCGCTCCTAACACAGCGCGGGGAGGAGCGGGCGCGCTTCCCTGCTCCGGCCTGCTTTTGGGGGTCTGAAAGGCTCCACCCGGGACTGCCCGGCCGCGAATTCCCCCGTGCCGCGGAGCAAACCCTTCCCGTGCCCGGCGGCCTTTGCAAGATGCCTAAAGAGCTCCTCGTGCTCCCCGACGGCAGCCACGCCGGAGGGCTGGAAGCGCAACGGCAGAAGCGTGGCAGAAGCCAACTCCAGCGAGCCGTTTGGAAAGGGCCGGTGTTTTGCTCGCGGAGGGAACAAATCACCGCGCGTTTGCCGCGCCACCGTTTCCCACGTGCGTACGGTAACGCTGAGCGATAAATGCAACCGCTGCCTCGCACCCATGTTTTAGGGGACAGGGAGCTGGGGCTACCGCGCTCCTGCAAAGCACAGGCTCCAAGATGCGGAATTCACTGCCCAAGCTGCAGAGCCAGGGAAGGCTCGGCCCCAGCCACCGCTCCGGTCAGGGTTTTAAACACTTATGAGCCCAGGGGAAAGAGGTTTTCTGTGCCCAGCTGGGTCCAGCCCTCTGCAAAAGCCCCGTCCCCGCGTCCCAGGTCCCCGAGCATCCTTTCCTAAAAGCGGCTGCACGCCCACTGTGCAGTCCAACCACCCAGCAGACGCTCGCACCCGTGCACGCACCTCGCGGCAGCGCAAGGAAACCTTCCCAGAGCTCCGGATGCGACGCGATTATCCCTAATACACACTTTGGAAAAGGGGAACGCAACTATCGGCGTAGGCTGGGATTTGCAAATGACTCGTAAATGATCGCTCTCGGGCTCCCGAGCAGCCAAACACTCCTGACAAGGGTATTTGTCCCTTGGGAAGCTGCTCTTAAACCCGAAATGGTGGCCAAGTGCCGTCATGCCGATCAAATTTTGGTGCACGTGGCCTGAGAAATGAAGGGTGACCAGCGAGCGCTGCGAGGGTGCCCGGTTTAACCGCGGAGGCAGGTCGTGCTCCTCCTTCCACCAACAGCACCGCTACGAGCTCAGCAAAAGCAGACCAGAATAAGTCAGCAGCAAACATCCGAACCCAAAAGCCGTTCGGGCTTGCAAACACCACACGCGGGTTTCGACACAAGTACCGAACCGCTCCCAGTTAAGAGCTCAGCAGAAAACGCGGCCGACTTACCTTATAGAATCATAGAATAGAATCGTTTAGGTTGGAAAAGCCCTTTAAGATCATCCAGTCCAACCATTAACCTACACTACCAAGTCCACACTAAACCAATCAAGGGCAGACCAGACTCAACCATGTCCCCAAGTGCCACCTCTGCCCGTTTTTTGAACCCCTCCAGGGATGGGGACTCCCCCACCTCTCTGGGCAGCCTGTTCCAATGCTTGACCACCCTTTCCGTAAAGAAATTTTTCCTAATTTCCAACCTAAGCCTCCCCTGGCGCAGCTTGAGCCCATTTCCTCTCGTCCTATCGCTAACTACTTGGGAGAAGAGACCAACACCCACCTCACTGCCCCCTCCTGTCAGGTAGTTGTAGAGAGCGATAAGAATCATAGAATCATCGAATCGTTTAGGTTGGAAAAGCCCTTTAAGATCATCCAGTCCAACCATTAACCTACACTACCAAGTCCACACTAAACCAATCAAGGGTAGACCAGACTCAACCATGTCCCCAAGTGCCACCTCTGCCCGTTTTTTGAACCCCTCCAGTGATGGGGACTCCCCCACCTCTCTGGGCAGCCTGTTCTAATGCTTGACCACCCTTTCCGTAAAGAAATTTTTCCTAATTTCCAACCTAAGCCTCCCCTGGCGCAGCTTGAGCCCATTTCCTCTCGTCCTATCGCTAACTACGTGGGAGAAGAGCCCTGCACCCTCCTGTCAGGTAGTTGTAGAGAGCGATAAGAATCATAGAATCATAGAATCGTTGAGGTTGGAAAAGACCTTTAAGATCATCCAGTCCAACCATTAACCTACACTACCAAGTCTACTCTAAGCCAATCAAGGGCAGACCAGACTCAACCATGTCCCCAAGTGCCACCTCTGCCCGTTTTTTGAACACTTGCAGGGATGGGGACTCCCCCACCTCTCTGGGCAGCCTGTTCCAATTCTTGACCACCCTTTCCATAAAGAAATTTTTCCCAATATCCAACCTAAGCCTCCCCGGTGCAGCTTGAGCCCATTTCCTCTCATCCTATCGCTAACTACGTGGGAGAAGAGCCCAACACCCCCCTCCCTGCCCCCTCCTGTCAGGGAGTTGTAGAGAGCGATGAGGTCTCCCCTCAGCCTCCTCTTCTCCAGGCTGAACACCCCCAGCTCCCTCAGCCGCTCCCCACCAGCCCTGTGCTCCAGACCCTGCCCCAGCATCGAATTAAAGTCAAGAAACGGACCCGGGCAGGTCAGAAGCGGGAACGGCGAAGGGCGAGGCTCTCCGTTGGGCAAAGGGTTACAAAGGCAGCCTAAATATTAAACTCGCGCCTAGGCGAAGGGGGAAAGGAGGGCCACGTACCGGTGTGCGTCTGCCTGTGCGTCTCCAGGGCGTCTTCCTTCGAGAACTGGGCGCCGCACTGATCGCAGACCAGGGCCTTGGCGCCCGCTGGGGAGAGAAAGGGGAGAGGAGGGTTATTGGAGGGACGCCCGCCCAAACCTGCGCGGGGGACGTCGCTGCGGCCACCGGGATCGTGCAAACCGCAGGGTGTGCGCAGCAGCGCGGGGGGTTCGGGTTTTGTATCCCCCGCGCAGCCACGGAACGCAGCCGCCTTGCTTAACCCCGTGGTCCCGTTCCTTGCACGTAACAGCACCGCGCACGATGAAGCGTTGCTTGCCAGGAAAAAATTAAATATTTTTTTTTTTAAAAAAGAAACCATTCAACATCAATGCGTCTCATTAGCGTCGTAACCGATCCAATTGTAATTGGTTTCCCGCCCCGTCCCACCGCAGCCGCCGTTGCCAGTACCCGAGGACGCGTCCGGTGGGAGACGCAGCCGAAAAAGCGCGATCGGGCGAGGAGCTCAGCGGCGCCTTCGACTATCACAGAGAGGCGCGGTACTGGGAGGAGTTCTTAGAAAATCGCCATCAACACGTGCCGCTAGCTTGGGCGAGGAAAAAACCCGAATGCCCAGCGGCCGATAAGTAACTTCCAGATAAAACCAGATTAACGACACACGCCACGTCCGAAGCATCGCTGCCGGGACAGAGCTGCGGAGCCATTTTTTAGGTTTCCAGGTTTGATTCATCAGCTGCGAGGGGCTGAGTGTGCCAGAGCAGCCTTCCAGGCGGGGGGCACGGCTCCGCGGGGGGCCGTGCCGCCCGTTTCCAGGGGTCCGGACAGCGTCCCCCATCCCCTTCCCGGCCCCCCCGCCCCACCGCCGGGGTGGGATCCGGAGAGAGGTGCGCAGAGAAGGCGACGGGGAGAGAGGGCGGCATCACGAGACGCATTAAAAAGAGAATTCCTTCGCCTTTAAATTGTCTCGGTAACGGCTGGCTCGCAGGCAGAAATATTTGGCAGCGGCGAAATTAAAAGTGATAAATTTTCTCGCCAAGCGTTGATCGATAATAGAGGTCTCATCTGTTAATCAATACGACAGTCTGCCTGTTTACTGTGCATATGTTGTTCGCCGCCGCCCTCGCCGCGATGTCAAGTTTGCATTCAAAACAACCCGAGTGTGCACGGGCCACATGGCCGCTCGCAAAGGGATAAATAAAAAAAATTAAAATAATAAAAAAAAAAAAAAAAAAAAAGGGCTTTGGGGTGACGCGAGGAGGGCGGCGGGGCGGCTCCCTGGGCGCGGAGCGTGGCGCGGGCGCCGCCGGCGCTCCCTTCGCCCACGGCAGGGAGAGGAGCGCGGCGCAGGGGGTGCCGAGACCGCCCGTGGCGGGGGGACGCTGCCGGAGCGGCGAGGGGAGGGCGACGGGGAGGGCAGCAGCCGCGGGCTGCCCTCCGGCCGGCGTGGGCGATGCGCAGCCGGCAGTTGCCAAGGCGATGGCTCTCCATCGCCGCTCGACGCTCTCCCAAGCCGCGCCGCCGCCGAGCGCGATCCACGGGGACGCAGCAACAGGTCCACGCCGGGGGGACGCCGCGCTCGGCGAGGGGGTGCTGACCGCATCCGCGGGGCGGGAAGCCGCGGGGTCACGCCAAGCGCGGGGTCACGCCAAGTGCAGGGTCACGCCAAGCGTGGGGCTCGCTCTTCCTTTCCCCGCTTCTGCGCGGGGACGCCCGCCGGTGCCCCGTGCCCCCCGAAAGCCGAGCGTGGGCACGGCCGGAGGGGCAGCGGGACCCCCAGAGCAGCCCTGCGGAGGCACGGCGAGGAAGGGCAAAGGCGGCCAGCATCTGGCCGGGGAGGGGGGGGGGGCAGAAAAAAATTCCTGGCGAGGCGAAAATAAACAGGGCGAACGCCGGGAGGAGCCGGGCGCGCTCGCTTACATAAGGAAGCACAGCGTGTACCAAAACAGCGGACCCAAAAAAAGCCGGAGCTGTCAGAACAATGAGTACAGACGCGGGGCATTTTACAGCAGGCGCTGCCGTACAGTTTTATTTACAGTACCTCTTATCAGCGCGGGAACAGCACGCCGCCTGCCAATTTCCAAAGGCCAGGACTGCGTGTTCTTTCCCTCAAGTAGATGTGTACTCCAGGCGGGGGAATTTTTTTTTTTCCTCTTTTTTTTTTTTTTTTTCTCATCAGCAAAACAAAAACTGATACAGAGCCAGGATTCCTGTAATGTACACACGCTCGCGGAGAGGAGGAGGACGAGGAGGAGGAGGAGGAGGAGGAGGGAGGGTGGCGATTGAATATGTAAATAGTTCAAGGTTAATTTTACTATGTGAGTCACCGGGAAAAATGTCATCCAACATCTGAGCTTATTATAACAGGGCTCAGGAAAAAAAAAAAAAAAACACCACCACCGCCACGGCTCGATGTTTGTTATTAAAGGGAGCAGGACATATTTGAAAGCAGCACATCCAGAGCCTGTGTCAGGGCTTGCTTCGCGCCCTCTCGCTTCCCCTCCGCGCTTTCGACGACACCCACAGAAACCATTAGCCTCTCCAAAGGCGCAACACAAGTTTGGGGAGGGTATTTTTAGCCAGCGCCTCGTATCGCCTACAGTACATAGATATCTCCGGATGATCTTCCCGACGGGACGGGACTCCGCGTGCTGCCAAGTATCAGCCGCGTTTCGGCACAAGCCTCGCGGTTGGCACCAACCTCCTCGCCGCACATTTATATCCGTGCGAGCAAATTTATAGCCCCTGCCTAATAAAGCTCCCCGCAGCAAGAGGCTGGTGCAAACGCACGAGGAGCCGCCCGTTTTTCCATCCAGCGCTACCCGCACCGTAATCGCCGCCCCAGCGTCCCCCCCCTCGGCACAGTCAGCGCTGCCCGGGGACCGCGGTGCCCCCGAAGCAAAGCGATAAGGAGGGGCAGGCGTCAGCTTATTTCAGTTCCAAAATGCAAGGGCACAGCCCCATGCTGGCCCGGGCGGGCAGCGTTGTTGGGGTTTAAAGCAGCTCTCAAAAATGGGATGGCTCGAAAGGGTCTCAGCGAGCATCCCTGTGAGCAAGCATCCCCGTGAGCGAGCATCCCCTCGAGCGAGCATCCCTGTGAGCGAGCATCCCCTCGAGCGAGCATCCCCTCGAGCGAGGATCCCCGTGAGCGAGCATCCCCGTGAGCGAGCATCCCCACGAGCATCCCCGTGAGCGAGCATCCCCGTGAGCGAGGATCCCCACGAGCATCCCCGTGAGCGAGCATCCCCGTGAGCGAGCATCCCCACAAGCGAGCATCCCCACAAGCGAGCATCCCCACAAGCGAGCATCCCTGTGAGCAAGCATCCCCACAAGCGAGCATCCCCTCAAGCGAGCATCCCTGTGAGCAAGCATCCCCACAAGCGAGTGTCCCCTCAAGCGAGCGTCCCCACGAGCGAGCGTCCCCTCGAGCGAGCGTCCCCGTGAGCAAGCAACCCTGTGAGCAAGGATCCCCACGAGCAAGCATCCCCGTGAGTGAGCATCCCCGTGAGCGAGCATCCCCGTGAGCGAGCATCCCCGTGAGCGAGCATCCCCAACAAGCAAGCATCCCCACAAGCGAGCATCCCCACAAGCGAGCATCCCCAACAAGCGAGCATCCCCAACAAGCAAGCATCCCCACAAGCGAGCATCCCCAACAAGCGAGCATCCCCAACAAGCGAGCATCCCCACAAGCGAGCATCCCCACAAGCGAGCATCCCTGTGAGCAAGCATCCCCACAAGCGAGCATCCCGAGCGAGCGTCCCCTCGAGCGAGCATCCCCACAAGCGAGCATCCCTGTGAGCGAGCATCCCTGTGAGCGAGCATCCCTGTGAGCGAGCATCCCCACAAGCGAGTGTCCCCACGAGCGAGCGTCCCCTTGAGCGAGCGTCCCCTCGAGCGAGCGTCCCCACGAGCGAGCATCTCCTCAAGCGAGCATCTCCTCAAGCGAGCATCTCCTCGAGCGAGCATCCCTGCGAGCGAGCATCCCCTCAAGCAGGCGTCCCCTCGAGCCAGCGTCCCCTCGAGCCAGCGTCCCCTCGAGCACAGCTCAGGCGGGCGCGGGCAGGGGCTGCCGGCTCCCTCCCCGCAAGCCAGGCTTAGCTGGGTGGGTCTCAACAGAGCGCTCGTCTCGTTTTAGCCGCTGTCGTCCCAACCGCACCTCCCGACGCCCGTTCGCTTCGATCACTTTATTGGGGACGAGAAACAGGCTCTCCACTTTTAGCGCTTTGGATGGTAGGAAGCAGTAAAACGTCCCAAGCCGGCTAGGAGCGGCGCGCTCCTTTGCCCGGCGGGGCTGCAGCCCCTCGACGCCTCCGGTTCCCCACCCCTCTCCCCGCCGAGGAGCGCAGCGGAGGGGGCAGGCGCGGCGAACGCCGCCTTCCCCTTCCCGAACCGTCTCGCCATTTGCTAACCCGCCGCTTCCCCGCGCCCCCAGCCCCGGCTGCGAGATAAACCGTCGAGGGGCCGGGGGCCGCGGGCAAGAGGCGCTCCCAAAAGACAAACCGCAGCCCAGGAAAAAAATAAGGGAAAAGGAGAAAGAGGAGCCGCGAGCATCCTCCGGAGAAGGATGGGAAATGGGCGATTCCGCGCGGGGAGCGGGGCGGTGGGGGAGGACGGGCTGGCGGCAGCAACGCCCCGGCCCTTCCCCACCGCAGGTTTCGGCACGACGGCCCCGCCGGTTCGATGCGACGTCTCTTCCCCTCCCTCCCCCAGCACGGGGGATTAATAAAAATTTGGGATTCTCTATTATTAACAGGCTGTAATTGGCAAGAAGGTGGAGAAAGGGCGGGGGGGGGGGGGGGAAATATGGATTAAAAAAAAATCGCCAACTAAATTTATGCACTGTCGTCGCTTTACTACCTAATTAATTCAGTAATTTCAAAAACAATTTTATTTATGTTCCATTTACCACATCAAAAGTGCAAAGAAAAAAAAAGCACCAAACCACAGCGATGCTAAAATAATACCTCAAGGCATCTATTTTTAATCAGGGGAAAAAAAAAAAGAGGGGGGGGAAGAGAGCCGGCCCCGGTTTCTATACAATCTCTGTCGGGCAGACCACCAACTCGGGAGAGCGAAGCAGCCGAGCCCTCCGCGAGTGCCTTCCTGGCTGCCGAAAACAGAGCTTGTCAAAAAAAAACAAATCCATAATGGCCTGAGGCTCCTCTCCAATCTATTTTCTGCTCAGCTGGTTTTAAATGAAGTTATTATGAGTCATTAAAACACCCGCAAGCCTGTGGAAGTCAGCCAATTACAATTTTAAATTTAGCCTGTTCTCTACCCCATTCTCTTGTTTTCTTCTTTTGCCCACATCAAGCTGCTTTTTGATTTTTATTATTGCTGTTATGATTATTTCCCTTCTCCCCTGTTTCACCCGAGTGGAAGAGACAGTCGTGAAAATCTCCGCACTAAAAAAAAAAAATATATATATATATATCGGAGAAGCCCAAGAAGGGCCAAAAAAAGACAGCGCTGCAGAGCAGGCTTGGATTTAGGGAGGCAAATGGCTTTGCCTCCTTGTTTTCCCAAAGTGCCGTCAAAAGGCAATGACTGAATAGAAGGGAAAAAGCGAGGCGCCGGCTTCGGGAGGCAAGGAGGGACAGCTGAGCCGAGGGCGAACGCCGGCGGACAGGACGCGCCCAGCCTGCGCCCGCCGCGGCCGGCGAGCACCGCGAGCATCGCCCCGGCGAGCCCGGAGCGCGGGCGGCTCTCCTGGGACGGCAGCATCCCACGGGCCGCCCCGCAGAGGCTGGGAAAGCGCCCGGAATGATGGAGCCGGGGCGGGCGAGGCGCCGAGAGCCAGCGCCACCGCCGGCGCCCGACCCGTGCCACCGCCCGCCACGCTGCGCGGTGATGGGTTCGGCGCGGGGGGGCCTTTCTCATATTAAAAAAAATTCCCCAAATGCAGATTTTTTAGCTCAGGAGCGCAAAAAAAAAGGCAGTCCTTACATAATTTCCCCTTTTCCTCCGCCCTGCGAGCGCTGCTCTCTCCGGCAGCCTCCTCTCGGCGGGGAAAAAATGACAGACCCCATCCAAAGCCCCGGCAGCCCCGCGCGGCGAGCGAGCACGGCGCGTACTGCACAGGCCATAAAACTCCAAACAGCCTCCAGACACTCCTGCAATCGTCCTCCATCAAAACACTTTGTCTTGCATACAGAAATGCGGCGGGGTGCCGCGCGGAATACCAAATCAGCCCGTGACGGTGCGGGGAGGCGGCTCCTTGGCAACCGGGGGGGCTTCACAGCCGCGCCGCTCGACAGGAAACAAAATCTGTCAAGCCTGTTGGGCAAATGATAAACATTAGCGGTATTAAAAAAAAAAAAAAAACCAACAAAAAAAACCCAACACAAAAGCTGCGTAAATGGCTGGCGAGCGCGCGGGGAGGACTGGGGGGCTCTCGCCCCGCTCGCCCCCTCCCCGTCCCAGGAGAGCGGGGGTCTGCAGCACCGCGGCCTGGGGGGAACTTTGGGAAGTTTCCCCCACCCAGCAGAAAGCCGGGGGAAGCGGGAGGGCGGCGATGGCCGCGCACGTTTGGCGGCGGTAACGCAGCCGGGCGCGCGCCCGATGCGTTCAGTAGGGGCGCGGGGGGTCCCGGCGCCGCGCCCCGCACCCCAGCTTCAACGCACGGGGGGGGGCGGCCGAAGGAGGGGAGCGGGGAGAGGCGACGGCGGCGGGTGAAAAATAAATGTATTTCATCAGGTAAGGGCGGGGAAGAAAGCAGCTGGCTCCGACCCAGCGGCCGGGTCCAGGAACGCAGCCAAAACAGGAGCTAAAAAGCAAACCATATTCTTCTGGTCGGAGCTCAGGCTCTCGAGGCAGAGAGGATGGGGAGGGAGGGGGGCGGGGGGGGAGAGAGATGTATTTTTCATCAGCCAGTGTATAATTTATAAACAGCATTAAACAGTTTTTGTTTTCTTTCTTCCTCTCCCCCGTGCGCACGGCTTGGCCGGCAGTCAAGCCTGCATTAATTTCTGCTGTGGGTACAGTGTGTTCTTGGATGCACATCTGCGGATGATCATAAACGCGGGAACGCTGGCAGAACATCCAGACCTGCCGGCAGGCCGCTGACATCACCCGGGACCGAGCGCGGGACGCCGGCCAGCCGGGGCGGGGGGGCCGCCGCCTCCCTGGGGAGCCGCCGCCGGTACCGGCGCGGGGGCGAGGGGGCCACAGCCGCCACCACCGCCGCCGCCGCCCTGGCACGTCGCATCCCGGCGCCCGCGGGAGACGGGGCGACGCTGGGTGGCGGAGGGACAAGCCCCCTCCCCTAAAAACGGCTGCGGGGAGGCGAGGCTCCATCCCGAGCGGCTTCGCCACCGGGGACCCCCTGGGCACGCTGCATCCCGCTCCCGCTGCCGGGGACCCCCTGGGCACGCTGCATGCCGCTCGCCGAGCATCCCCCAGCGCAGCCCCGTCCCACCACCCGACAGCACTTGGCTCCTTTTCCCCCCCTCCTCGACCAACCCAGCGTATTTGGGTGGGGGGAAAGCCGCCGGCCAGCAAGGCAGGGGGCTGCGGGCACGCTGCCTGCACGCCGCCCACGAGCAGCCCCGCGCGCTGTCGGCGCTCGCCGCCGCTCATGGCGAAGGGCCGCGGCGTCCGTCTCCACGGCGGAGGTTCCTGCCACGTGGAGCGGCAAAGCGAGCCGGGGGGAAAGGCATGGATCTGCCTTCCTCCCTCTCCCGGGGAGGGAACCCTCACCGTGTGGTAACTGCCATGCCGGGACGCTGGCAAGCGCGCCCACTGAAAACCAGCCGTGGCAAGGGTGGCGGCGCAGCCGGCGGCGCCGGCACCGGCCTCCCCAGCTCAAACGGACGGCGCTTCCCGAGCGCATCACCGACGAGCCGGGCTTCCCACCTGGCTCTCCCCGGCAATTCATTTTCCTGCGGGAGGGGCAACCCTCGCTACCACCCTTGCAGGTGTTCGGGAGCGCGTCGGCAGTGCGGAGCCGGCGGCGCCAGGCAGCACGTAGGGAAAGGCTTTGCGCGGCATTAAGGGCTTTGCATTTACGCTTTATATTGCGGCGTAAACATTCAGCCGAGCGTTCACCTTGCACATGGCAAGGCTGCCGCGATAACACCGCCGAGCACCCGCGGTGTCAGGGGCTGCCGCAGCCCCCCCGCCACAGGCCGGTCCCCAATTTGCTCCTTAATTTAAGCACGCCTTTGCCATCGGGTATCTCCCGTAAATGCTCGGTGAGGGAACTTTGGGATGCCAGCCTCCGTTAAACCCAGCGGTTGCTGCCGGCAGCATCGGGGGTTGCTGCAGGGGGGTGATGCCGGGGGGGCACAAGC
Organism: Pelecanus crispus; assembly: GCF_030463565.1. Lineage (NCBI taxonomy): Eukaryota > Metazoa > Chordata > Aves > Pelecaniformes > Pelecanidae > Pelecanus > Pelecanus crispus. The sequence goes on along the minus strand of NC_134661.1, from coordinate 8,364,195 downwards.
CGTCCCACCGCGACGCTCTCCCACGGAGCAGATTCCCAATTAAACGCATCGTCCATCGGCGCGGAGGCAAACCGCCCTTGGAGCGCTGAAAACAAGCCCTTGCACCGCCGCCCCGGCACAACCTCGCTTCATCCCGGGCTGGCGGGGGGGGGGGAGGCGAGGGGAGAGGTGCAAAGGTCTCCTGCTTTAATAAATAACAGCGCTGGAATTCGTGGCGGCTGTTTGCGAGCACAGGGCAGAGTGCTCCCCGCCCCCCCCCCAACCCTCGCCGGATTTAAAAAAAAAAAAAAAAAAAAAAAATTAATCCTCTGCGATGACAAGCTTGGCTCGGCGTTCACTGTACATACTGTACCCACAAAGCTGGCCGCCCGCCAGGGATGGGCCGCGAGCCAAAGCGACCATAACAAACACGAGCTGCGCGCGCCAGCACCGGAGGCGGGGGACCAGCATCCCGCACCCCAGTGCTGGCAGGGGACCGGCAACCTGCACCCCAGTGCCGGGGGGACCGGCATCCTGGGGACCAGCATCCCGCACCCCAGTGCTGGCAGGGGACTGGCAACCTGCACCCCAGTGCCAGGGGGACCGGCATCCTGGGGACCAGCATCCCGCACACCAGCGCCGGCAGGGGACCAGCATCCTGCACCCCAGCGCTTTGGGGGGACCGGCAACCTGCACCCCAGTGCCAGGGGGACCGGCATCCTGGGGACCAGCATCCCGCACCCCAGTGCTGGCAGGGGACCGGCAACCTGCACCCCAGTGCCAGGGGGACCGGCATCCTGGGGACCAGCATCCTGCACCCCAGTGCTGGCAGGGGACCGGCAACCTGCACCCCAGTGCTGGGGGGACCGGCATCCTGGGGACCAGCATCCCGCACCCCAGTGCTGGCAGGGGACCGGCAACCTGCACCCCAGTGCCGGGGGGACCGGCATCCTGGGGACCAGCATCCCGCACCCCAGTGCTGGCAGGGGACCGGCAACCTGCACCCCAGTGCCAGGGGGACCGGCATCCTGGGGACCAGCATCCCGCACACCAGCGCCGGCAGGGGACCAGCATCCTGCACCCCAGCGCTTTGGGGGGACCGGCAACCTGCACCCCAGTGCTGGGGGGACCGGCATCCTGGGGACCAGCATCCTGCACCCCAGTGCTGGGGGGACCAGCATCCTGCACCCCAGTGCCAGCGGGGGACCGGCAACCTGCACCCCAGTGCCGGGGGGATTGGCATCCTGGGGACCAGCATCCCACATCCCAGTGCCAGGGGGACCGGCATCCCAGGGACCAGCATCCCACACCCCAGCGCTTTGAGGGGACCGGCATCCCGGGGACCAGCATCCCACACCCCAGCGCTTTGGGGGGACTGGAAACCTGCACCCCAGTGGCAAGGGGACCGGTATCCCGGGGACCGGCATCCCGCACCCCAGCGCCGGCAGGGGACCGGCAACCTGCACCCCAGCGCCGGGGGGACCAGCATCCCGGGGACCAGCATCCCGGGAACCAGCATCCCACACCCCAGCGCTTTGGGGGGACTGGCAACCTGCACCCCAGTGCCAAGGGGACCAGTATCCTGGGGACCAGCATCCCGCACCCCAGTGCTTTGGGGGGACCAGCAACGTGCACCCCAGTGCCGGGGGGACCGGCATCCCGGGGACCAGATTCCCGCACCCCCGCGCTCTGGGGGGACGCCAGCATCCCGGGGACCAGCCCCAGCAACCTGCCACTGCCTGCGGGCCTCCTGGGGAGCCGGTGCCCGTCCCAAAAAGCGGCGAGGTGGGGGTGGGGTCAGAGCTAGCTGCAACGCCCCGAAAAGCAGAACCTGCCGCCTGGTCCCTGACCCGTGCCCCTCAGCATGGACAAGGGGCAGAAAGGGAAAAAGAAATATGAATGTACGAGGGGGGGAAAAAAAAAAAAAAAAGATAAAAAAATACAAAATCTAACATAGCTTCCTTGCAAAGCTACCCACAAACACGGCTTTGGCTGCGGTACCTGCTGCCCCAAGTGATTTGCCCTCAAACAAGTGGGACAAGGACTCCCACCTGCGTTCGAGCAAAGCAGTCCAGTTACCGCCTGCATTTTATTTGTTTTTTTTAACATTAAACCGCCAGCTGTATAAGGGGCTGCACGCCCAACAGGAACATCAGCCTACATTGACTTGCAGAGCACAAGTCTTCCCACCAGCGCGGCGTTCCAGCCCTTCCCTAGCTATTTAATTAAAGGGCCTGCAACATGTGAACCTGCTAGTTAGATTCATTAGGCAGAGGACGCCTAATTCCGCAGCAGTTTTGCTAATGAAACTGCGGCGGGCGCCCGTAGGCGAGGAACGGGGTGCCGGGACGCGCGCAGGAGCCGAAGCGAAGGCGACGCGCGTACGGAGAGTTTGTTATTCCGAGCTGCTTAGCCCGGAACATATTTCCCCAATTAAAGAACTGAAAACAAACTCCAAAAAAGAAAATTCAAATAAATCAGATCACTGGGGAATGGAGAACAAGTTTGCAATGCGCTGCCCCGGGAAGGGTACGGGCAGCTCCGCAGGCGTCTCCTCCAGGCGCAACGCGCGAGCCAGGCGGCCGCAGCAGCTCTGGGTGGGCACGGAGAGCATCCCCCCGGTCCTGCCCCGAGCGTCCCCCCCCGTCCTGCCCCGAGCGTCCCCCTCCAACCCACCTGAGTGAGCCAGTAAGTGCATTCGCAGCCGCAAGCTGTCCAGGAACCGCTTCCCGCACAGCTCGCATCCGTAAGTCTTCATCCCGCTGTGCAGCTTCCTGGGGGAGAACAGAGAGGGGTTAGTCCGGCGCGCGGGGGAAAGGTTATCCAAAACAACGCCGGGAAACTTCCCGATGTTGCACGCAACCTATGCATCGCCCGAAATTGGTTCAGGTCTGAGAAGCCCTATAGGAAGGGCGCAAACGGGGCATCCCGCGTGATGCCCTGGGAGTGATGAGATTACCTTCTCCCGTTCAACGTTTGTTATCGTTACGAAAGTTGGATTATTTTAATAACCAAATAAATCCAAACTCTAGAGTTAATGCAAAGTACGTGTTGGCAAACCTCTTCCCTATGCAGCGAGCGCTTTTGAAAAGGGTACTGTACTCCAGAAAAAAATAAAATTTAAGAGGTTGTTTGTACGCCTTTCTGACCGAATCCCAATTTCCAAATTCAGCATGACACCAATCACAAGCAAAAAAACCTTAACCACCAGCTAGCAAACAGGAAACATGCCACTCACCGTTTCCTGGCACCACGAGGCGCGAGCTAAGCTACGCCCGGGCGGCGTTGCGCAACGCCCCGGCCGCGGCGGCAGAGCCGCATCCCCTACCCCGCCGCGTCGTGCCGAGCATCCCGGGGCGCAGGGGCGAGGCTCGGGCACCGCTCATGGCATCTCCCCCCGCTTTGCCATCGCGGGCAGCGGGTGCCGGGCTCGGCCGCGACGGGCGAACCCACGCTATCTCCCTCCCTCCGCCGCGGCGGTGCTGACACTCCGTCTTTGGGCAACAAACGACCCGCAGCGGACCGCAGCTCCCTATCAAACGAAAAAAACCTTTAACAGCGTTTGCACAGGCCTGGGCAGGAGCATCCTCCGAGCCTACGGCGACCGACCGACCGACCGACCTCCGCCTCGCTCCCTGAGCTTTTTGGGGCTCGTTGCCACCCGGGGCAACCCCTCCCAAACCCGCGCCCCCCGCTCAGGGCCAGCCGTTCCCAGCCCCACGCCACGCCGCCGCGGAGCATCCCGAGGCTCGCCCCCGCCCAGCAGCCACCGCCGCTCCGGGCGCGCGGAGGGACGGCGCGCGGCACCCCGAAACGCCTGCAACGGGTGCTGCTGGGCTTTATTTCACCGCGCCAGCTGGTGACAAATGGACGCTTTTGCAAAGCGACCCCGGCTCCCCGCTCGACGGCGGCGTTGACAAAGAGCCCCCGAGCCGCAAACACTTCCAGCCAAGCATGCTGGCTGCCGCCCGCGGGCCACACCTCGGTTAATGCGAACCGTTCGTACCGACGGCCGGGCAGGGCTCGCGACAGGAGCACGTGCAAAGTTTCAAAATCGGATGCTGTAAACAGAGAAGTATTTGTACGTGTTTGAGGAGCAACGCAGCAAATCGCTGCGTGCCGACCTCTGATCGCATCCACCATTTATCATCACTGCAACAAGACCGGGGGATTTTTATTGCCTTGTTGCCAAAGACAAAACAGAAACGGTCTTGTCCGGGGCTGGACGCCGAACCCTCCTCCCTCTGCCGCTCCCGCGGGAGGGCTCGGCCCCGGCCGTGCGGGGACCGCTCGCCTTCTGCGCACGGGCTCGGGCGGAGGGGGATTCGGCTCCGCGCAAGCTCCGTTTCCCACCCCCGCTTTTAAGTTTTACTGGCGCGAAGCTGTCGCTGCGCCAAGCCCTAGCTGGAGCATCCCTCGCAGCCCCAAAGCTTCGTTCTCCTGCCCCACGGCGCACAGCGTCCAATTCCCTCGCGAGCGTGCGAAGCAGCCGGCCCCGCGTCCCGCCCCGTATCCCGCTTTGCAGGGATGCTGCACGGCAAGGCTGGAAGCGCCGGACGGCGGGAGGAGACCCCGCGACGGTCGGCAGCGAGCAAACGCCGCGGAGCGGAGAGGGAGCAGGGAGGAAAAGAGCAGGAGTTGGTTTCAACTCTCAACTTTGCTGTATAATGTAATTATTAATCAGGCTCGTCCTGAATTCACTGTGTCATAGCGGAGGATTAGGAGTCACGCACGAATTCAGGCCAAGAAGGTTTACAATCCAAAGGATTTATCCGCCTTGCAAAAATAAATAAAACACCAGCCTCCTGACGGACTTCTGCTGCCAAGAAGTCAGCTAAATAACTGACAATCTTCTCATTTTGCATTTTTAATTAGGGACGTGCCTGTCACACTTCCCCGGCTCGGGCTGGGCTTGCTTCTGCCCTGAAACCACTCTGTTAGGAAGAGCGCAGCACCCTCCGTGCCACCGGCGCAGCGCTCGCCTCTTCGAGGCTGGAACGCTTCCTCGGTGAATTAAAGTGCGAGCCGTTAATTGATTCGGGTAAAACCTGGAATTTCGTTTTTTTTAAAGCGAGCCTCGAGACAGAGAGCAGAAACAAACCCCGCACGGGTCCCCAAAGCCAGAGCGACCCGGGTGAAATCGGGACTGCCTTCCCGGCTGCGGCAATCCATTCTCGCCCCTGTAACGGCGAGACGGACGACGGCACGCGATGCCGAGCACCGTCCGAGATGAGGGCGTGCGGACGAGACCTCCCCTCCCACCCTCCCCGGCAAGGAGAGGGGAAAACACGGGAGCAAGGAGCCCGCCGATCCCAGCGCTCCCTGGAAATCCGCACCTCCACCCAACTCGGGCGCTGCGACTTCCCCTAGTCCCGTAACCTGTTTTAACGCGCCGCGGCGCTCACCGCGTAATTTATTTGCAATATCTCTATCAACGAATTTCAGCGGCGACAAAAGTTTCCATTCGGCGCCTGCTTATAGGACGATCTTATCGCTCGCCATCTTGCACGGTCCCTTTCAACAAGGTCTTAAAGCGCTTTATCTGCTCGGTTTCCCGGTAGCAAAATATGATTGAAATGTTCTATTTCTGCTCACCGGATTAAGGAGACGTTGCAAAACGGCACAAAAACCTGGCAGATGTAAGCAAGGTATTACGGCTGCTCAGGCTGTTAAGATCTGAGGGGAGAGATCAATACGTGCTTCTGAAGTTGCACCTCTAGAAAGGGGGCGGGGGGGAAGTTGAGGACGTTCAAATGCATCGCTCCTCGGCGATGCTGCCCAAACCCGAGCGCAGAAAGATAAACCGTGCTACGGTATTGCAATCTGATGCTGAAATTACGCCCCACGGACTCCCTTTCTCCTGCAAGGTCCCTACAAGCAGCTCAGCCAAGAAGATACTTGTGGGATGCAGGAGCAGCAGCAATCGGGAAAAGCGCCTTTTTTTTTTTTTTTTTAAAAGACTGTTTTCCTCCGTCATTCCTGCTCGATGCCACGCTGGAGGCACACAGAAACACGAAGCCGGCCAAAGCCTCCGGGTCGCGAGATAGCGCCGGAGGATGCTCCAGCGCGGGGGTTTGCCAGGGCGGCGAGGCGTCCCGGGGCCGGGACCGACGTTCCCGAGCGAGCCCCGGCGCGGAGGTTTGGCGAAGGGCTCTCCAGGCGGGATACGCACCGAGCGCGGGGCGATACCCCCTCCCCACCTAGCGCCGGCAAACAAAAGCCGGGCGGGAGGCTGGCCCCTCGCAAGCTGCCGGTAATTAAAAAGGCCTGTAAATGCCCCGCAAAAAGCACTTCAAAGGGACGGCGACTCCAGCGAGACCGCGCGGTGTAAAAATTATGAGCTTTCCCCACGGGGTGCTTTGTGTGAAAAGGCTGGGATCGGTGGCAAACGCCGCTGCCCGCTCCCGGAGGACGCGGGGGCTCGGCGGAGCATCCCCGGGGGCGCGGGTACCGGCGCGGCCCCGCTGCCCAAAGACCACCGCAAGCGGCCCACCGCCGCCGCAAGCACAGCCCTGCGCCGCCCGCTTCAGAGCCTGCCCAAAAACGCCTTCTGCTCTTTGTATTTACGGAGCTCTGGTCGCCCGGCCCCTCCCCACCGCCCCTTTTTGGGAAGCGGGGAGGAGACCCCCCCCTCCCCTCCGCGCTGAACAAGACGCGTGGCTTTTGGCTGTTTGATTACTTTTAAGTGTGTATTTTTCCCCTCAAACAGAGTGAATACAATGGTTAGGAAATTTGACAGAAAACTATTCCAAGCCATTTATTGCCTTAATGCGCACCTTTGTCCAACAGGCAGTTTTGACAGGAGCGATAAATTCCAAATTTATGTCAACAGAGCATATGTTGAACACCTCATTTCTGAGCTAAAGCGGCATGCTGCCCCATAAATCACCCTTCTGTTTGAAATGAAAGTAGATTACGGGCCCGTGTTATTGAGCAGTTAGAGGCATAGTCGTATAAATCAGAACTTTTAACTCCAGGCGATCCGTTCTGCAATTAACTAAAGGGCACTTTGTCATCTCTGGGCCGGGCGCAGCTTGGCAGGGCGACCGGCTACCGGGGAAAGGCAAAGAAAACCCCCTCTTGCCAAGGAAGGGCTCCGGCGCGGCGCGGCTTCGCGCGATACCTGTTGAAGCGGCGAACTCCAAGGCAAAGCCCGGAGCAGGGCGCTTCCCGGCTGGGAATATATGGCTCTGGGTGGGAATATACGGCTCCGGGTGGGAATATAGAGCTCTGCACCCCTGCCATAGAATCATTGAATCGTCTAGGTTGGAAAAGCCCTTTAAGATCATCCAGTCCAACCATTAACCTACACTACCAAGTCCACACTAAACCAATCAAGGGTAGACCAGACTCAACCATGTCCCCAAGTGCCACCTCTGCCCGTTTTTTGAACACTTCCAGGGATGGGGACTCCCCCACCTCTCCGGGCAGCCTCTTCCAATGCTTGACCACCCTTTCCGTAAAGAAATTTTTCCCAATATCCAACCTGAACCTCCCCTGGCGCAGCTTAAGCCCATGCAGCCTGGCCTTGGGAGATCAACGCCGACGGCCTTTGGAGGCTCGCGCGGCACTGCCCGTATCCCTCCTGATCCGTGTTTTGGCAGCCGGTTCAAACGCAGCGGGGGAATCGGGAGGCTGGCACGCGTAAGCGAAACCTCAGAGCCCTAACAAGTTAAAAGCGAGGCAAAGACGTGCATTCGCGCGGCGTTAAGAGCCTCGCGCCGACTTGAAAGCGAGAGGCAGGGAGCGAAATCTGTCCTCGCGCATCTCGCAGCGTTTCCCGCTTGCATCCCCCGACGCCCGTGCAACGGGTCGAGACCCCGCTCCTGCTGCGTCTCCCGGGGACGCGGAGCCAGGAGGATGCTGCGGGGGCTGCGGCGGGCGCAGGTTACCGCCCGCAGGAGCGGCACCGCTATAAAAAGGTTCAGACGCTAAGTATTTCCTTTCCTATAAAATATTCATTGCCGCGCGCGAGAGCCGGGGAGCAGAAACCTCAAGCGGTTCTAACTTTGTGCCGCAGCAATAACAGAGTTTTATAGGAGCCTTCTGATTTTATTCATAGCGGGCTGTAACTGCGGTGCCCCGTCGGAGGGGCGGCTGCCGGCCGGCACGTCCCCGCCACGGCGCAGGCACCGAACGCCGGGCGGGAGAACCGGGACCGGCGCGGCTTCGCGTCCCCAGTGCGAGCGGGTTTCATAATGCCCAAAAAGCCCTCCCCGCCGCCCGATCTCCACCTGGCGCCTCCCTCGCCCGGGTAAATCGATAACGAAAATCAGTTCGTCCCCTTGATCTATTTTATCAAGATCGAGGCGGCGGTGCCACGTCTCATTTGCAGCGGGCATCCCGCGGAAAGCCAAGGTCAGCGGGCGGCAAGCCGTCTGCAAAAACCACGTTATGCATCCTCCGATAAGAGTTTTCCATCTGCTGCGCGGCGGCGAAGGTGATTTTCCCCTCCCCGACACGGTTATTTACGAGGCTCGGCGACAGCGGACTGCTCGCACCGGCCGCAGGACGTGGTGCCGGGGAGCCTCGGCTCCTGCACGGCCACCGCTCTGCCCTCATCGCCCAGCCCGGCGGATTAAAATAGCAGGGAGAGCTATTAAGGGCACGGGAAGGGGGAAGGGAGCCCAGACCTTCCTTTCGGTTTAATAAATTAAGAAGGGGAAAAAAAAAGAACAACCCCAAAAAAACAAACCAAACCCTGCCCTCAAGCCACCACCGCTCCTAAAAAAAAAAAAAATTAAATAAATCTTACGGGAGCTGGAAATAAAGATTTTACTATTTCTGAAGTTAAAAAAAAAAAGGGAGGGGGGGAGGGGATAGCTATCAATAGAGAGCACTAGAACTCCCTGCCCGTACAATATTTATATTTACCACGAGCTAATTCATGAGCTTTACCAGATGCTGTGCCGTGACATCGTTTCACCAGGATGCCAACGCTTCCCCCTTTCCAAAAAAGCCGAGGAAAGGAGCCCTCCTGTTTTGCCTCACCTTACGTAAAAAACAAGCGCAAAACGCCAAACGCACGCCTTAAGTCGTTTTTTACACCCTGCCCGTAAACAAACGCCGATAAATGCTGCAGAAGGGCAGCAGTGCTCCGAATTTACCAGCTCCCACCGGCCGCTGCGAACGGCCCCCCGGAGCAGCACGGGTTTCCGGACCCGTGGGCTGGGAAAAGAGGAGCTGGTCACAGCAAATAGGGCAGCAGAGATTTTTTTTTTTTTTTTTTTTTTTAAATTTATTCCAATGCCCTGGGTTCAGCTCAGCGTTATTTGCTCAATATATTGCATGGGATTTCCCGGGACGGAGCCTTATCCCCACCAGCGCTCCCTTTGTGCATCCGCCCGCCCGAGCGAGGGGCTGCGCGGGGCATGCGCCGGATGGGATGGGCGCGGATGGGAAGCCGTCGGATTTATCTAGGACGGCAAAGCCGGCAACGGGAAAGACCTCCCGTCCGTCGCAGCCGGACCCCGCGGGCACGGACGCTGCCCCAGCTCCAGACCCGGGCGGATCTGCGTGCCTTGGCTTTCAGGAGGGTGTTTGGGATGCAGCCACGGCACGATGCTGCCTGTACCGAAGGTGCACCGAGCGACGGTACCGATGGCAGCAGCTGCTGCCGGCCCTGGGAACGCCCCTGCATCTCCGCCGCAGCCGCGCTGACACGCGAGACAGATGCCAAAAAAATTCCGAAATGTCAGACTTCCATCGGCGGGCTGGAGCGCGGGCAGCAAGGGGTTAACGCAGGGCGACGCACGCAGCCCCGCTTAGAATAACCGGCGCTAATTCGGCCGTCCAAAACCATCATCATCCCCATTCTTCGGGCATCTGGTGATGCTGACATGCTGAGCAGGAGGGGAAGAGCACCCGCCCTGACCGGCACGCCGAGCAAACACGACACGGGCGTCGGAGGCGTCAAGCAGCGCGCCGGGGGGAACGCCGCCTTAAAAATCATACCAAATTGTGACCAAAAAAAAGGAAAGAAAGCAAAGTGACCCGAGCGCCGAGTACATCTGCCGCAGCAGCGGAGTGACTATTCAGATGCTTTGATTCCTAATTCAGAAATAATAAGCGGTTCACGGATTCCAAGTTTAAAAATATATTTGTCATCTGGTTTCCTTAGCAGCACGTGTGCCGTCGGAGCACCGGCGCGGTCCACAAACGCCAAAGCGCCGGCCTCGGCCGCTCGTTCCCCCTAACCTTAAGGGATGGTTAGGACACGGGGAAAGCGTTGGGCAGGGCGCATCGGATGCTTTTCGGGGAGGTGCTGGGAGGGGTCCCGGGGTGGTCCGGGCAGCATCATCCTGGTGCCCCCCAGGGAAGAGTCTGCAGCTCCCGGGGCCCCGAGGAGACGGCGAAAGTCCCCAGCAAGCCAAAAGTGGGGAGATCGGGGATGCTAACGGGATGCTGGAGCAAAGAACAACTCGAATAAGGGAGAGAATTTTAGGGTCCGGGGATTTTTTTTTTAATTTCCAGGCTCTTGGGTCACCCGGCCGCAGGGAGGAGGCTGGACTCATGTCAAACAGGGTGGTACCCACGGGGCTGCCGCAGGGATGAGCCGGGATGAGCCCGGGAGCCACTTCCCTGCGCCGAGCCCATCAGCCTCGGCTGGGCAGCGGGGCGGGAGGGGACATCCCCGCGTCCCCCTCCGACGACCTTACGCCCAGCTTTGTGTCCCCAGCGAGTTTTGCACAGCGTCCTCTCCTGCCAGGAGCCCCAATCCCGTTTCTTCCCCCGCGCCTGCTCCTCGGAGGGTGCACAAACTTCCGCGCCCGCCGCCCCCCTCCCCGCCAGCTCCTTCGGGTCCCTGGTGCCGGATGAAATAAATCCGCGGCAGAAGCCGGGCTGCTGCGGCCCCTCGGGGAGACGCGTGCTGCCCGCCCCTCGCCTCGCCACGCAGACGACGCCGGTGCTGCTGGTGCCCCCTCCCCGGTGCGTCCCTGGTTTCGGCTCCCCTCCCTCCGCACCAGCCCGGCCGGGAACCGCAGCCAGGAACGGGCACCGATCACAGGCAAACGCCGCCTTTCCGGCGAGCGGCCCGCATCCCGAGGAGTTTTATAAGGTAATCAAATATGCAAGAGATTCAACAAACTAATTTCAAGCACACACCTGGGGTCCTCTGATAATCTCCGCTGTGCCTATACAGCGCAAGGATTAAAATTTCATAGAGTCATGATTTCATCAGGCGCTAAACTACAAAGGATTAATTAACAGCCAGGGAAGAGCTCATGGCTTGGAAATACAGTCTTAAGGAAAATATCTATCTCCGCTCTCCAGATGTCAGCACGCAGACGAATAAAGCGCCTTGACGAAAACACTTTCTTATTACTAGCGACACCAAAGCACCGTGTTTTTGCGGCTGGAAGTAAGGACGCCCAACTCCAACCTGCCGCTACCTGGCTCTGCCCGTCGCGGCATGCCCTCCCGCAGGGCTGCTTCGGGCTGCAGGCTCCCGGCACGCGACCGAGGGCGCACGGCCGGGCGCTGCGCCCGCGTTTCGGGCACGGGCAGAGCCACCGCCCTCGGTCAGGGGATGGGAAGAACCCCAGGCGCTCCCCGCTGCAGCGGCGCGCGCGCGAGCCCGGCCGGGGGTCTCGCCTTGGCTGCCACGCAAGCCACCCGCCCTCGGCTCACCGACCCCCGGAGAGCCTCCCGAAACTTGAAAAGCTCGGGAAGGACGCAAGGGGAGCGACCTGCCAGAGGTCGACGAGCGGAGCCGGCGTTTCTTCTGAGGGTGCTTTGCAGGCGCGGGGGCCGAGGGATAGCGCTTGCCTCCACGTAAAACCCTGCCAAGCGCCGGGGCCGAAGCTCTCAAACACAAGCGTCCGTGCCACCGAAAAGAGGCGACGGCTGGGGCTTCCGCGGCGCGAGCCAAAGCAGCAGCAGGTCCCCCTCCTTCCCCGGGAAGATGAATTAGGGAGCTGTCAGCGAGGGACAGCCGCAGCAGTTGTGTTGCTGTAAAGGGGCAGTGGAAGTGTCTTTGATTAATGAAACCGTAATACTCAGCTCTTACACAGCCCTTCTTCGGCAGAGAGATACCCTCGGACAGGCTGGAAACATCGCGCTCTGCGAGGATTCTCCGGAAAGACTTCTCCACCAGCGCCGCTGCCTCCGCCCGGGTCCGCGCCACTTCCTCGGGAGTTCCCAGGGCTGACAAAGAACTAATTATTTCCAATTAGAAGCCGGGAGACGAACATTACGCACCTTGTCAAGCCAGTAAATTAACGTATCTGAACTGCGCTGGGCTGTGGTGAGAGCCCAAAGCGCCCAGGGCAAGGAGATGGCAGCGAGAGGAGCAACTCGGAGGCGCCGCAGCCCAGGGACGGCGAGCCGGGCGCACCGAGCCGGGCGCACCGAGCCGCGGCACGGCTGGGTTTTCCTCCGGTATCGGCATCAAAAACCAGCACCCAGCTGGAGAGCGTTGCTGCAGGGCTCCAGGGTCCCGCGCTGGGCAGAGCGGGTACGAGCGCTGCTGCCGGTCGGTGCAACGGCACCGATGCATCCGGCTGATTTTTGGTTTGCACAGGCTGGGGGTACCGAGCAGGAGCCCGGGCGCTGGGTGCAACCGGCACCCTGAAGTACCAGCTGTTCTCCCTGCAAACGCACGAGCAAGAAACGTATTCCAGAACCAGAAGCACCACGCAGAAACGGGCATTTCTCACCGCTTCACTCCTCTTGAAAACGCCAAGTGCCCTCCCGGGATGCTCCGACGACGGCAAAGACCAGGAGCCCCGGGAACGCGGGCACGGCCATCCCGGAGAACGACGAGCGCTTTCACCCAGGCTGTTTGTGCAAGCTGCCCGGTTTTGCACGCGCGCTCCCAAGGCGGAGACGCAAAATGCTTATCATCAGCAATCTGTAGGCATGATTCACTACCGCGGAAAACAAGGGAGGTGCAAGCGGCGCGGGGGAGCACGGTCGGAGCGGAGCAGCGTCCGTGCGGATGGCTGGGACGGAGCGGGGAGCCAGGGCTTGGACCGAGGCCATCGCTGTCCATCCGCCAGCAAAACCCTCCTGCGGAAAACATATTTTTCGGGAAGGGCTATGGAAGCAGGAGGCGTCAAAAGAGCTCGCGTGGCCCCGGCGGAGCCGTCGGTGCGGCGCGGCGCGCGGGGCCGCCTGCATCGGCGTTCTCGGCATCCGAGTTGGCTTTGCTCCCGAAACCGCGCAAACATCTGCGCGGAGGGGAGCGAGCGGGCCGCTGGCTGAAATCACGCTGGAAACTCGTCACCTCATGCAAGAGCAACGCGGGCAGACGTCGCTGGCTGCGGGCAGCGTCGCGCCCCAGGGCCCCGCACCAGCGGACGGGGGGCGCGAGACCGGCAGCTTTCTCCTTTATTTTTTTGCTTTCTGCATCAGTTTAAACGCCGGCGCATTAATAGGAAGAGCGCTGCCTTCAGCTCTGGCGTAATTAGTTTTGCTCAGCCTACGACATGTTTTGCTGAAAAATAAATAAATACCTTGCGGGTGAGCCAAGTTATGAGCGGGACGCCAGGCCTGACGGCACGCTCCGCTCCCCCCGGCCAAAAGTACGCGGCGTCCCGAACCGAGGAGCCCGGGCGTTGCTGAGCCGTCCCGGCGCTTCGGGACCTCTCCAAGGAAGCTTGCTCACGATTAATCCGTTTATGAGCAGCCTCGCCCCCCTCCCCAACGTGCACAACAGGTTCCATGCAAATTCGGGAGCTTTTAAATTATACCGTTAATGAAAGCAAATAAAGGCAGTTAAAAGGCAATTTGCTCAATTGGTGTTAATATTTAAGCACAGCATGTGTAAAAACAAGATCGCGGAATTCGGTTTTTCCACGAGAGAACTTTTGGTCCCGACTTTCCCGCGGAAAGGATGGAGCGCGCCCGGCGTCGGGTCTCAGAGCCCCTGGGCAGCAGGCAGCCAGGCTTCGTGCTGCGGACGCGTCCCACGGTCGCCCCAGCACCTCCCCGGCAGCCGGCGAGACCGGCGATTCCTCCTCTGCCACGGGGTGCAGCTGCAATCCCCCCCGAATCGCCAGGAGTGGGGCAGGCTTCCCAGGGTCCAACTATTTTTGCTGCACTAGCAGGCATCCGAGCCTTTTAACCCAGCGTGCTGGCCAAAACCCCCTTGCACTCGCTGGGTAACCCCGGGAGGAGGATGTTTAGTTAGCCGGGTTTCCCGCACGTATCTCATCCCGGGGGAACGCGTTCCTTGCCGCAACCGGGACACGAGCCGTGCAAAGTGTCCGGGGGGCTGCCCTCGGGCCGCCCAGCACCCAGGGGTGCATGGGGTGCATCCCGCCTCGCCTGGCACCTGCCTGCAAACCCCGGGGGAAGAGCGAGCGGTGAGCACGCACACGGGACGACGCGAGCCCCGCGCATCCCCTGCTCCCACCGGACTCGAACCGCCCGCGGCACTTCGGCCGCGCGCAGGCAGAGGAGCTGCCAGCGGGACTCCGAGCACCGCGCATCCCCGGCTCCACACGTCGCTGCAAGCACGCGTAAAACCAACGCCTAAACGCGCTGGGAACGCGGCGGGTGCTGCGCAAGCAAAAAAAAAAGCATGGAGAAAATCGGTGGCCGGCCCGAGGTACGGCGGGATGCCCGAACTACAGCATCCCTGCTAAGCACGTTCCGGGCTATCGCTTCCCATGCAGGGATGCGGTGTCGCGCCCGGGGGTGCCGCGACGGTAGCGAATTCTTAAAGAAAATCAGTAACAGTGATCTGGCGTCCAATTAACGCAGGAAAAAAAGCGACCTCCGCATCCTTTCGTCAGACAGGGAGCCGGCCCGTCGGCGGAGAAAGCAGAGTTTTACGTTACGCAACACAAAGGCGAGGACGCAGCTAAAGCAACGCTGCCGCTGCTGCTGCTCCTCCGGTTTCGAAAGCACAATTACGGCCAGCAGAACGGCGGCTAACGCTTGCCCCTCAATTAAGCCCGACTCCTGGCAATGCCCCGTTTGGTGGGTTATGATGCTCTCGCATAAATTCGCTTTCAAAACAGGAGCCGCCGCTGAATGAGACCTCGATTTCTAATGGTTGGAAATATTTTGTACACTCTGCTGCTCCCTCTGTACCCCTTTGTCGGGGCCAAGGTCTGCAGGCTAAAGCGGGTACCAAAAGACCATCTGTAGCTCCCGTCTTTACAGAGAAGTTTAAATAGGGGGATGAATGAGCACAGGAATTAATGAATGATAAAGCCGTATGGTCTCAGTCAGCCTCCTACGCCTGTATGTGGTATTCAAACCCTCCCAGCCTTCTGCCACAAAGAGAGGTTTCTAAGCTACAAAAAAAAAAAAAAGGGGGGGGAGAAAAAAAAGAAAAAGGGGGGGGTGGCGTGCGTGCAGGTTTTTAACAACAAACCCAGCGACTCGCCTCAAAGTTCCCACCAGGCTTCCCGGCTCCAAATCTGGGGGCACGCGCTAACGCAGAGGGGGAGGGAAAAACGGGGGGATTCCCCAGAGCCGGCTGCAAACCCCGCTTTGATTGCGGGAGGAGTCCGGAGCAGCCGGCTCTGGGGCTCGCGGCGAGGGCACCCCGGGGTTCCGCACCAGCCGGGGCAGGCGGATTTCGGAGGAGCCGCCTGGACCGACCGCGCTGCCATCCACCTCGCCAGCCTTCGGCGCATCACAGAATCATCGAATCGTTTAGGTTGGAAAAGACCTTTAAGACCATCCAGTCCAACCATTAACCTACACTACCAAGTCCACTCTAAACCAATCAAGGGTAGACTAGACTAAACCATAGAATCACAGAATCCTAGAATCGTTTAGGTTGGCAAAGCCCTTTAAGATCATCCGGTCCAACCATTAACCTACACTACCAAGTCCACACTAAACCAATCAAGGGCAGACCAGACTCAACCATGTCCCCAAGTGCCACCTCTGCCCGTTTTTTGAACCCCTCCAGGGATAGTGACTCCCCCACCTCTCTGGGCAGCCTGTTCCAATGCTTGATCACCCTTTCCGTAAAGAAATTTTTCCTAATTTCCAACCTAAACCTCCCCTGGCGCAGCTTGAGCCCATTTCCTCTCGTCCTATCGCTGGTTACTTGGGAGCACCCTCCTGTCAGGTAGTTGTAGAGAGCGATAAGAATCATAGAATCATCGAATCGTTTAGGTTGGAAAAGCCCTTTAAGATCATCCAGTCCAACCATTAACCTACACTACCAAGTCCACACTAAACCAATCAAGGGTAGACCAGACTCAACCATGTCCCCAAGTGCCACCTCTGCCCGTTTTTTGAACCCCTCCAGTGATGGGGACTCCCCCACCTCTCTGGGCAGCCTGTTCTAATGCTTGACCACCCTTTCCGTAAAGAAATTTTTCCTAATTTCCAACCTAAGCCTCCCCTGGCGCAGCTTGAGCCCATTTCCTCTCGTCCTATCGCTAACTACGTGGGAGAAGAGCCCTGCACCCTCCTGTCAGGTAGTTGTAGAGAGCGATAAGAATCATAGAATCATAGAATCGTTGAGGTTGGAAAAGACCTTTAAGATCATCCAGTCCAACCATTAACCTACACTACCAAGTCCACACTAAACCAATCAAGGGCAGACCAGACTGAACCATGTCCCCAAGTGCCACCTCTGCCCGTTTTTTGAACACTTCCAGGGATGGGGACTCCCCCACCTCTCTGGGCAGCCTCTTCCAATGCTTGACCACCCTTTCCATAAAGAAATTTTTCCCAATATCCAACCTGAACCTCCCCTGGCGCAGCTTGAGCCCCATCCATTTGGTACGGATTAAGGATGCCTGGTAAAAAGCTAACAAACCCTGAAAGGCCCTAAGGGGGGTTTTAAGCGAGGGGTCGCGGCGAGGTGTACTCTGCACCCAGAAGCGCATCCGTTGTCGAGCAACTCCATTACAAAAAACAATAAAAGAGGCAGAACAGGGAAACCCAAGGCTGGCGTGGGTTTGAGGAGCGCTTGCAGAAACGGACCCTGCTCGCCGGTGCTGCGGAAAGGCGAATCCCCAAACCTCCGTGCCTGCCCGCCGAGCAGCGCGGCGTCGCCGAGCACGCAGCGTAGACCCCGGCCGGCGCCCACGCCGGTGCCCACGCCGGCACCGGGCTGGAAGGTGCTACGGCTGACGGCAGCGCTGGCCCGAGATTAACAGGTGACGTCCAGGGAAAGGCACGGACACGGAATGGAGTCGCCAGCTTGGCGAAAGGAGGGCTCCTGCCAGCCCCGAAACGCTCACAAGGCAAAGCTGGGATGGAACGCTCCAAACCTTTCCGACTCCTACTGAAGGATCGGGGGCTGCCGGGGGGGGCCGCTTCTCTCCCAAATAACCCGCAAGAGGCTAACGCCGAGGCGAAGGAAGCGTGGCGCAATGCTGGAACGCTACTTTTATTTTAAGAGCCGTCATGTGTAAAGCATTAGCGTTTTTGAAATTGCATTCTCGAGTTAATTAAATGGACAATCTTTTATACATAAAAAGTGAAAGCAAGCAATTAAAAGCCAGGCGAAGAGAAGGCGCCTTTTGGGAGCTGGGCGCTACCCCTCCGCGCTCGCTCCGGCCGACGCGAGCATCTGGAGGGAGCCGGCGTCCCGGCGTGCCGCTACGGCACCCAGGCAGACGGTTTGCACCACGTCGAAGTTTACCTATGGGATGCGGCATCGCAGCGCTCTGCGCTCGGGCGAGGCGCTGAACTGTCCCCGGGGGTCCCTCTTCCCCCTCCCAAAGCGCCCATGGAAGCCATACGCACTCGCTTCACGGATTTCCTACGTACACGGACGTTTACTGGCTCGCGGCGGTGTGAAAACCCGCGGTAGTTATCTTTGCTGCAGTAAAACGCCGACCTTCAGCTTTTAGGCAGGAGGTAAAGTTCGCTATCGATTGGACCCACCGTAATCTGTTTATAATTACTATTATCTCCGAGTTGATCTTGCGAGAGGTCAACAGTTTTACAAAAATCTTGCAAGCCGTGTGTTTTAGCTCCCAACTTCATATCTGGGTCAAAAGGTCAATTACTGCAGCTTGCTAACTTTAGACTTAAGGGGAAAAAGAAAAAAAAAAAAAAAAAAAAAGTATGTTCCCATCCCAAAGCCCGGCGCGGAGCGGGGGTGCGGGCAGGCACCGACCCTCAGCGCAGGCAAAGCGCCCAAACCTTTGGAGCGTCTGGGCTCTGAAGTCAAGGGGAAGAGTTTTCTCCGTCGGGGTTGGTCCGGGTCCGCAAGCTGAGCTGGGCTTAGCGGCTGGTGGGGTGGGAGCCCTGGCTGCGAGGGGCTCGGGGCATCCCCCACGCACCGGGATGCGGCCGCCGGCTCCTTGGCACCGCCCCGGCACGCGGTCCCGGCGGGGCGCCACGCGCCGAAGATGCCAACCCGCTGCCGTAAAGCGTCGCGTCTTTAGGCGGGCGCCTGAGATGAGTATTTAAACCCCCGGGCTCTGCTCCTGGACCCGCTCCGGGGAGGTGACAAATGGAAGCGGCATGGAAACCCGCAGCGGGGCCGGGAAAAGCCCCAAAAACAGATGAAGACGCGACCCGATGTCTCGCCCTGCCAGCCTCCCCATGCCGCGCATCACCAAATACCATCGCCCGCGTTATGATATATATATATTATATACGTATAGCCGTGCAACGCCACGCTCGGGGAGCCAAACCTCCCGCCAGCCCCTCCTGCAAGGGGCGGCTGGGCTTTGGGAGGAGGCGAGCGCCCGAAGCGCGGCCCGGGCACGCGGAGCATTGCTCAACTGCTCTGCAGGCAGGTGTCATAAACAAGCAGGCACATGGCAAACATATCGATTTCCCGGAGCTTATCGCGCAGCAACCAGTGCTCAGTTACCAGGCTGCTTTAATATGTAATTTACTGCGAGAAGGGAGAGCGAGGGGCTGAGGGCGGCTGAAATATTTACCGCGGGATGGCCGGGGAGGCTGAAGGCGTGCGGAGGGCTCGGCCGCGCCGCGGGCGAGCAGGAGGGGAGGGTCGGTGCCTCTCGCCTCTAGCCATCCTTAGTATTTCCCAACTATTTAAAAAAAAAAAAAAAACCTCGCCGCTGCGACGGAGTGTTTACACAGATGCTATTAATCTTCTTCTGCAACTGTTTACGCTATGAAAATATAGTCTCAGCTGCCCGGGCTCTCCATCGTCTTAATTTAAATTCAGATGCTTAATTTCTGTCAAAACAGAGCCCACCGAAATTACCTCCATCCATTTCTGGCACTCAGCTTGCCTTGTCACCCGGGAGCCGCCCGGCAGAGCGGGGAGGGAAGCCGGGCGGGAGCCTGGAGAAGACGGGGAGAGGCTGCATTTTGAAGACTTCTCCTCCCGCCCACCTGGAGACTGGCCGTGAAAGCAAAGACCCAAGTGTCCTGGTTTGGGCTGGGATAGAGTTCATTTTCTCCCTAGTAGCAGGCACAGTGCTGTGTTTTGGATTTAGTAGGAGAAGAATGCTGATAACACACCGATGGTTTGGTTGTTGCTCAGCACTGCTTATGCCAGGCAAGGACTTTTCAGCTTCCCATGCTCTGCCAGGGGCACAAGAAGCTGGGAGGGGGCACAGCCAGGACAGTTGATCCCAACTGCCCCAAGGGCCATTCCATACCATACGGCGTCATGGGCAGTATGGAAACTGGGGGGGTTGGCCGGGGAGCAGCGATCGCTGCTGGGAACTGGCTGGGCATCGGTCGGCGGGTGGTGAGCAATTGCATTGGGCTTCACTTGCTTTGTATATCATTATTACTATTATTATTATATTTTTATTATCATTACTATTTTACTTTATTTCAATTATTAAACTGTTCTTATCTCAGCCCAGGAGTGTTTCTCACTCTCACTCCCCCGATTCTCTCCCCCACCCCACCGGGGCAGGGGGAGCGAGCGATGGCTGCGTGGTGCTGAGCCGCTGCCTGGGGCTGGACCGCGACACCAAGCCAGGCTGTTCTACACGCCCAGCCTGAGATCACGCTGCCGTCCTGCACCCGGTTACCTCCCCTGGACCGGCGAGACCCATCAGGGCAGAGGGGATGCTCGCCCCAATTCAGCCTGAGAGCACAACCAGGAGGCACTCGCCCTCCCGGAGGCACTGCAGCGCCCAAACCGCCGCCACCTGCGCCGTGTCTGCCCCGGCTAACGCAAAACCAAGTCAGCATCCATCGGGCGGTGGAAGCACGTCCCATTTCTGCACGTATTTCACCAGCAAGCCGCCTTCTCAGCCCGCGAGCCGAGTTTCGGCGGGGGAAGGAGCCATCCGCTCCCTCCCGGCCCCTCTGGCAACGTCCCACGCGTGCGGGCGTTTTGCCAACGCGACGCTCGAGGGAATCCTGGGACCTACGGGAGGCTGGCATTTTCAGAGCACAAAATTTTAAAAATCCTCTTTATACGGTGCCTCTCAGTAGATCTTTTGGAATTTACAAGATAAATACTGGTAATTTGATTCTTATCTTCTTCAAATCCAATTGTAAGGCAATTCTGTGTAAAGGACACTAATTATAGCCGGCAGGGAAAGAAAAGGTAACCCATCAGTGAGAATACACTCGAAACGTTTAAAGGGGTATGGGGCATGGAAAAGTTACAGAGATTTCAAACGTGCTCTTGCAACAACAATAATTCATCGGGTGAAAACCTTTCTCTGCGCCGTCCCCGCTCCCCAGCACGGACTTTTGGCGGTCAGCTCGCAGCGGCGCTGGACATGACGGCAGCCAGGTTTGCGGCCAGTTTGCCGGCGCTTTGGCTCTCCGCGGATCTTTTACAGGCTGCTCGGTCGTCAGGGAACAAGGCTGAGGGAGACAGCCACGCCAGGGACAGGCCAAGCTTCACGCACAGACATGTTGCTTTTTACCCTTATGTATTAGCTATTTACTAATAAAAAGGCACAAGTTTATACGCACTGAGCAGCAATGTACGCTGAGCGCGGCAAAACCATTACTCCTTAGCCCAAATATTATGTATTTTCCAAAACGCGCACACCTAAACGCGGGCCATTCCGGCTCCGAAACGCAACCGGGGGCCGAGAGCCCCCCGCGTGCTCCGGCCACCCAGCAGCTCCCTGCTGGCGAGCGTCCTGCGGAGGAGGAGGATGGTGGGGAGACCGCGCCGGCCACCGCCGCACGACACGGCCCGAACGTTACGGCGCCTGTAAAGGAATAAAACCCCGACCCCGGGACGCGGAGCCGGGATGCGGCAGAAGATGACGCGGGCAGAATCAAAGGGATTTGGCCTCGTTCGCCGAGCGCCGCCGCTCTACAGAGCGCGCCGGAGAAGCCGCCGGGCCCGCGGGGGGCTGGCACCCCGAGCACGAGCAGCCGCGGCTGCGGCATCTTGACGGGCGGGAGCCGAGCTGCTGGGCTGAACGACCAGCACCGGCAAGCCTCATGGTTTATTCATTCTGGGGGAGGGAGGAGAGATGCTGTTTCTAAACTGGTGGGAGGCCGGCATTAACATCCATCGTTACCATCCCTCCAAAGACAATTATGATTATTTCTTTTAATACGGTGACGCTTGCAGCTAACCCATGTCCGACCCGCCAGCACGCGGCACACGCCGTACGAGAGGCGAGCAAAAGTAATTGAAAATAAAGGCACCCTGGACCGGAGTGGAAGAGTTGCCTCAGCAGCGACCCTCGTCGCAGCAGGTGGGAGCGGTGGCATCCGGAGGACGGCCGGCGCGCGCGGTAAATCAGCGCTTTGCCGAGGCTGCGCGACAGGGGCGGCCGGGCGGAGCGGGGGCACGCGGCACGGCGGAGCCACGGTCGCAGGAGGCACCGCTGCCGCGCAGCCCAGCCCGACCCGGGGCCGGCGCCGGATCCGAGGCGCATCCTGTACCACGGACTCCACGCAACGTCGTAGCGAGAGGGGAAAAACCCCCCCAGACTGCTACGGCAGCTTTAAAACCAGCCTTTTTTATTTTTTCCCCAACATCGCGTATGCAAACATTTCCTATTACCCCGCTTCCATGATTCAGCAATTCAAGCCCTAGTAATAAAAAGCGTGGTAATCCGCACATTTGAGCGGAAGAATGCAAATTCATGCCTTTGATGACTTTTGAGAGCTGCGTTATTAAGAAAAGACATTTTCCCTTTTTCGCATCGAAGGAAAAATACAGTTATTTGCAAAATGGCAAAAGAATCAGCTCATTAGTTAATAACAGCAGCAAAGCCCCACCATGGGAAAACTGAGTGGGGCTGCAGACTGAAGCAAGAATTAAGCCAATGTATGTAAAGAAGGAAAAAAAAAAAAAAACACGTCCGATACGTGCCCGGCCCCGAACCGTGAGTTAGCTGGGAGAGGGGCGAAGGTGCCTGAACGCACACAGGACCCTGCAGCAGCCGGGCGCGATGCCCCGACAGAGCAAACCCGGCGCCTTTCCAGCCCGGCCGCGGCCCCCCGGCACCGCCGGCCCCAGCCAGCACCCACCCACCCGCGGAGCCGTCCCCTGCTGAGCCCCCCACCCCAAAACTGGGGCACCGGGGGGGTCCACAGCACCACGGGGGGACCTGGGCATCGCGGGGGGGACGCGGCTCATTGCTGGGGGGACCAGGGCCAGGCTCGGAGCTGCCGCTGACCCTGGACCTGCCGGGTCTGGGGGACGCCTCGCCGCGTCCGGCCGCTCTTTGTCTGCTCGCCGCCGTCATTTCTCTCGTCCTCCTGCTTACTTATGCGGAAAACGTGGTTTCCGCGGGAGCCGTCGCAGCACAAAGAGCCCGCGCAACGATGCGTTCACCACGCGTTACGCCCAGCGAGGAAGAGCCGGAATCCCCCCAAACGCCGGCAGCGAAAGCAGACGCACGGCGCACGCAGGCAACGCACCGCGAGCGTCCCTCCCCATGGCGGCTGACGGCGAAGCAAACCCTGGCGCGGCACGCCTTCGCACGAGAAATCCTGCTTGCACGCACCATCTTTTGGGTCAGGGGGAAAATGGCTACCCCGCACCAAAGCCCAAAGAGACTCGGTCCTGCGGAGCACCTTTGACACCGGGGACTGCAAATGCTCATCCACGAGCGCGCCGAGGATGCAAACGCCGCTCGTGGCATGTTGGCGTGACACGCCGCGGCGCTGAGGGCTGGCGGCCGGGCACGTCCAACCCAGGTGACCCCCAGCCCGGCTGCACAAACACAATGCAATGTGGGTTTCGCTTCATTTTAGCAGGAAGAGAGTCCCCATCGCTCGCGCGAGGTCAGCGATCCTTATCAGCCCCCACCAACTGTATTTGCGGGTGGCACCAAACACCCAAGCGAGCGAAGCCGGGGCGGCGGGGGGAGGAGAGGAAAGCAAACGCTGTTCGCCTCCCAGCCTCAGACCGCGGCGCCTGCCCGTTGCGGGGCGGCGAGCAAACGGGCCCCGGCGCATCGGCACCCGCCGCTGCACGACACGGCATTGTGCGCGGCGGCGTTTGAGGGCCCCCTCCCCGACAGACATATCGCTCGCGGGAAGCTCGCCGCGCACGGCCACTTTGTTCACTTAGCAACGAAGGTGCTAATTAGGGAGCTGCTTTCCACCTCCAGCCGGAGGAGGATGCGGCGCAGCTGGCAGCGGCCGAGCCTTCGGCGCTCGCCCGGCAGAGCGGACCCTGCCATGCGTCGCCTGCGCTGCGGGATACGGAGAAGGAAAGCACCCCGGGTGCCAGCCTCGGCAGACGCCCATCTCTGCTCCTCCACGCAGCCCCCCATCGCCAGCGTCCCTTCTTTTGCCGCCTCCTTCTAGGCGGGCACAGCTGGACGAGTCACTCTCCCAAAAGCGAGGTCCCACGCGAGCTCTCCTCCCGGCTCGGGTTTGCAGCCGCCCAACGTGCACCGGCGGTCCCAGGCCCGTGCGGAGCAATGCCCGCGTTGGTGGCACGGGGTCCGGCACAGCCCCCCGCTCCCCCCAGCCACGTGCCGGCGGGCTGGGCACCCGCTCCAGGGCAGCCCGCAGCAGCTCCCACCCCGCTAAATAATGCATCGGCCAGCCCTAATTAACGCAAGGCAAGGATGATATACATTTCTGGGCTGCTTTAAGTTACATTTGGTTAGACGCTGAGGGAAGAGCTGCCTCCAGCTAAAGGGTCAGATAAGCCAGAAATCAATACAAGCGACTGCCTCTGCATCCCGAGATCCCGGTGCCCCTCCCCGGCTCCACGGGCAGGGCTGCGAGCAGCCCGGTGCCGCCCGGCTCTTGGGTGCCGCCGATTCGGCACCCTGCGGGCTGGGAGCAAGAGGAGACAGGGACCCGGGAAGCAAAAATAACTCCTTTTCACTTTTTTTCCATGGGAAAGGGTTTCACCCAAATTCAATTTTTCCTGAAAAATCTTCCTGCTGGAGGGAAGCAGCGTTTCTGCCGGTTTCACCGCACACCGCCGGTTCGTGGGCAAGGCAACCCACGTGGCATGGCAAGCGGGAGGTGGGCCCCAAGCACCCACCGCCCCAGCTCCCGGTGAGACCGGGCAGCTGCCGGAGCCCCCCCCACCACCCCCCGAAAGGCGAGGGCAGGGCGGGCAGAGCTGGCCAAAAAAGGTTCTGCACGCTACAAGCGCCTCCAGCCACCGCTCTCGTTCGCAGAAGCGCCCGCCCTCCCGCCCGCTCTCGGCGCTTGGGATATTTTCTACGAACAGGGGGAAGGAAGAGAGAGAAGAGAAAATCACCGCGTTACTGGTAAAAATAGCAGAACACCCAGAAGGGAGGTACAGAGGGTTTCGGTTCCGAGCGCTGCACCGTTTCGCAGAAAGGGGCCCCGGCGTGCAAGCCGGCGGGCGCCCTGCCGCGCTCCGACCACCCCACGCCGCCGTGCACCGGGCTCGCCGCGCAGCGTGGTGCGAGCGGGACGGCGCACGGCACCGGCACGGGTCGAGGGGGGCCGGCGAGGGGCCGAGGCGCGGGCGTTGCACAACGCCGGCGCCTTATCTCTCCCACGCAAAGGCAGTTTGTGTGTGTTGCGCAGCAGGCTGCGACCACAGCCCGTGCCCAGCCGGAGATAAGACATCCGTCACCGGCGCTCGCTGCGCCGCGCTGCCGGCAGCGAGCTGCCACCGCCAGCCCGCGTTTGCGCGATGGGCGAGCCCTTTGCTGGGTCTCTCTGCACCGAGCGTTCCCTCCGTGCATCCCCTCGCTGCTCCCCACCGGTCTGCCCCCCTCACGTAGCCCTTTCCTGGACCGACTCGAGCATCTCCTTCCAGACCCCCGATACGCCCAAGCGACCGGGATGCCCGAGCTCGCGGCCGTCCCCGCTCCCGCGCTAAAGCAAGCCCCAGCAAACCCCCGAGAAGCCGATGGGCCGGCCAAAGACACGTGGTAAAATCTGGAAACCCATGAGCCGTCCCTAAAGCCTCGTGCTGCCACGCGTGCACGCTTCCAAGAAGACCGGCTGGGTTCTGGTTGGATTTTTTTTTTTTTTTTAACGTGCAGCCTGCGCTGTGGTTAAATCGAATTTCTTAGAGTTGTAGCCTTCACGGGTTTAGACTGTGCACGCCAAGATTAGTACAACCTGTCCCTAAATACCATAATAAAAAACACATAGTAAGCGCTTTGCCTTTATTTATGTCAGCGCTGGTTTCAAGGAGGATGAATCACGCTTCCTCCTTAGCACCCCTTTCTAATATGATTTACTATAAATAATGCGCGGAGAAAAGAACGAGGGAAGGTGAGGAAGGGCAAAGCGCGCAGAGCCCAGCACCGTTCCCAAACTCGGTGGCGAGAAGATAAAAAGCGCTTCCCGCGGTCGTGATGGAGCTGCAAACAGCACCTGGGTCACACTTGCCGTAGTACCTGGTGCGTTAATGCACACTGGAAACAAAATCAGATTATAAGTGATAGCGATAATGCTTTTTTCTTTATACACACACCTATATGGATTGCATCGTGCCTTTAAAAAAGTCCCTAGGAATGACTTAGCAATCAACGCGGGCCCTCACCGATGGGAAACGCCGGTTTTCGCCTTCGCAGACCCCCGGCTTCGGGCGCGGGGGCACCCGCCGTGCCAGGGCTTGGCTCTGCCAGCCCAGGGGCGCGACGCCGGGAGCCCCGCGGGCGTTCCGGCGGGCAGAGGGCTTCCTGCTGCCTTTCCGCCGGACCACCGACCGGGCCTCGCGGTGTCTGCCGCACGGTTGCTTCACATGGCAACGAGAGCCCAGCGCGGTGCCGGCGGCGGTGCCGGCAGCGACCCCGCGCCCGGTACCCACGAGGTATCTGTGCTCTTTCTGAGCCCGCGGCGATGGAAACAGCCTGGTGTTTGGGGCTGTGGGTTTTTGGGGTTTTTTTTTTGGTTTTTTTTTTTGGTTTTTTTTTTCTAGTTTCTCTTTGTTTTTCCGCTCAGTCGATGCCTGCCTTCTTTATAGGTCACCAAGGTGAAAACAGGCGTCCTCCCCGCCGCCACGCCTCGCGTTTGCGGACAGACGGAGGTGTGTTTTTTCGAGAAGGGGGTGCAGGGGCCCCCGCCGTGGCGTGCAAGGCGAGTGCCCCGGCATCGCCCGTGCCCCGGCATCAAGCGGCGCTCTGGGGGCGATGCCGGCGTGCCGCAAGGCAGCCGCTCCTCGTACAGCACCCAGCAGAGCACGGGGTTATCAGCGCGGCTGATACACGCAGATAAAAAGCCCATCTCCCGCGCTGACACCGGTAACAAAGCAGGGTGTTTAACGCCGATTTATGGCGGGCGGCTCTAGCGAGGCTCGGGACGCCTCGGAGCGCTCGTGCCGACGCGGAGAAGCATTTCCTCAGTCGCCGTATCGCCGACTCCTTTGCGAAACGACGTGCCAATAAAACAGCCACGAGACGACTAAGGCCGGCGGAAAACTAAACCAGCACAGTGGGGCGCGTACGCAACCATAATCTACTTAAAATCAGTTAAGAACGCTGCCGCGAAAATGATACGGGCAGCCCTGGCCCTCGGCCAGAGCGCGGAGCCTCGTGCCTACAGCCCAAATTTTACGGCGACGCTCGCTTCTTCAGCTGCAAAGCGAGCGGGCCGGCAGCTGCTCCCGTCAAAGAGAGGAATCCACCTTTATCTGCGAAAGCGCGTGGTCCGGCGGCGCCTGACGCTCTTGCGAGGGCATGGGCTGCTCCCCAGGCCGGCTGCGGACGCCGCCCGGAACGCCGCGAGCGCAAGCCGGCGCTCAAAACCGATAGCAAGCGTTCCAGGCACGCGTCAGCCTAGATAAAGGTTATCCAGGACGAGCGCCCAACGCGACGCTTCCGACACCCCCAAAGCAGGTCTTTGCAACCGGGCTCGAGCCTGGCGATAAGAGCAGAGACCACGACCACGCCGAGAGCTCGTCAGCCCGCATTTAAAGGCGTCCAACGGCACGCCGGTTCGCCCGCCGCCTTTGCGTTTATTCGCAAGGCTACGTGAACCTTTCTCCGCTGCTCCCGTTGTGCGGCGCTCTTCCATCTCAATTCCCCCACGTGCCACCCTCCTTGTTTCGGCTCTTTGCTGCTTCGCGACCGCCGGTCTGCCGGGGCCGGAGAGCCAGCCCACCGCGGCAAGCCCAACGAGACGTGCGAGGCGCAGCCTTCCGACGAAGCTCCCGTCGCTCGCAGAGCGGGATGCAGGCGGCCGCGCCTGCCCCTGATGCCAAAGGAGGGAGCGATGCCCAGCGAAGGAGCGAACCCACCACAAAGCACCGAGCTGCCTAACACCGGGCTGGGGGGGGGGGGGAAAGAAAAAAAAAACCCCAAACCCCTTGCAGGCAGAGTGACACAAGCCAGGACTGCCGGGCGAGGAGGAATGAATGGAATAGGCTAATTTACACAGGAAGTGAGCACTTACCAGACCCTTCATCCCAACACACAAAACCCTCTGCCATATCTGGAAGCAATTACACCCAGTTAACATGATCTGCCTGCCACTAAAATTAACTGCAAACAGAAATATTTTTCACTTTTGCAACAGGAGATGCCATGGCCCCGTGTTTGGCTGCCGGGAAATATTTAGTAATTACTCATTTAAGGCCTCTCTTGAAGCTGTCAAGGAGGAGCGGGGGGGGGGGGGAAGAGTAAAAGAAAAATCTTGCTAATTGCGAGCAAAAAGGAAAATGCAGCGCGCTTTACTCTATCCACGGAAAACAGGTTTACGCAGCGGCGTAGCTAAAGAGCCACCGTCGCGGGGAAGGCTGCGGGGATGCTCCGTCACAAACCGCCCAGGCTGCTCTGCACCATTTCCACGCGTCACGGGGAAAAGATTAAAAAAAAAAAGTCGATAGCATCACCCCTGAAAGAGCACAGGCTCTCCGAGAGTCCCTCCGTGCAGCCGGTAAATACTGTTTTAACTAACACCGCCGTGCGACTTATAACAAGAACTGAAAAAGCCCCGCAAAGCTTATCGAACCGCCGCCAGCGGCATGGAGCAAGCATGCTTCGGGGAAAAAAACATCCCAATCCTCCTCAATCAGGCAGCTTTTAAGCATCGGGGTCCCAACCCCGCAGCCGACGGGGATCAGCCGGCACGGATCCACCCGCCCCGCTCCGTGGGAATCGAGCGGCGCTGGGGAAGGTGGCCGCGCGCCGGCCAGAGGGCACGCAGCATCCCCGCCGCCGGGGAAGATGCAAAAGTTACCGCGGGGCGAGGGGAAAAAGGAATAACTTAAAAAATAAAATAATAATACTAATAATAGAAAAAAGGCGTTTTCCGGTGGGAATCTCCGAGTTTTGCTTTAAAACGCGCCAGCCACGCAACCAAACCGATGCGGAATAATTGACGGAATAACACGGAAGCCAAAGGGGGCTTTTCCCCCCTCCGCGCTAGGAGCCGAGTATGGAAACGGTTAAGTCCCCCACTGAATAAATCAAAAGTTCAAGGCTGCAACATACCACGCCGTATTCCCCCCTCTGCCTATGACAAGAACCAGAGAGCCCCGAAATCCCAAGCATCCTGAGCGGGGTCTCCGCCGGCGCTCACAGGTTACACGCTCGGGGTCAGCGCCGCGGACCTTAGCTGCAACATTCATTTCCTGAGCGGGGCACGTCCCCCTGCCCATAAAGCTAATAAGAGCTTCCTCGGCCGGCCGCCCCGCGCCGCCGCGGCCAGGCAGCCGGCAACGCTGGTTTCCATTAGCCCCTTATGATGCCAGGTGCCGCTAATAAGGCCCATCAGCGAGAAACCAGAGCTGCCAAGTCGTCTTCGGACTCTGGAAGTAATCACGGGCAGAGTATGGGGGGGCTGCCGGCTTTTTTTTTTTCCCCCCCTTCATCCCTCCCTCCTTGTTTTCTATTTCTCCTCCTTTTTTTTCCCCCCAAGTTTCGATTGCAGCGGAACATAAATTGCCGAATGCTTAAAATAAAATAAAAAACAACTACTGTATCAGGCTCCCAAAATTAACACTAATAACATCTCACAAAGCACTTGGGATCCGATTTATCACGTTTATTGCTTTAATGGTATACTGCATCTGTTTCTCACTGTGACACGTCGAGCGGTGCCAACGTGCCTAATGGCATTAGTAGTACGACGCTCAGCTAATCCAGGCGGAGACGCGTGGAGGCGAGGCCGGCAAAGGAAGAGCCAAACGCCGGAATATTTCCCGACGCGGCTACTTAAAATTTGCCCCGGCGTTAACGTTACGGCTCCGCGCGGGCGGCAGACCGACAGGCTACAGTCTCGGGGACTGCCGGGCGCTGCGACCGGCACCTGGATCCCCACGGGAAGCTGCGGTTTCCCCGAGCAGGAGCATTTCGGACCGGCACGAGCATCAATTCCCGGTCTCGCACGCCGGACCGGCGGGAGCACCGATGCCCGGTCCCGCACACCGGCGCTGCTGCAAGCAGACAGCTAGATCTGCCACTCGCCCGCGCTTCCCAAAGGGGAAAAGAGGGCAAAACTCTGCAGTTTGGGCTACCGCGGCTGGTCGGCAGCCACGGTGGAAGAGCAAACCTCCTTATTCATAGAATCACAGAATTGTTTAGCTTGGAAAAGACCTCGAAGATCATCCAGTCCAACCATTAACCTAACACTGCCAAGGCCACCGCTAAACCAATTAAGGGGAGAGTCATAATTTCATGTTTCCTGGCTTGGCTGCTGGATTATTTTTGAATGAAAGTAAAAACTGGGAATCACTAAGGTTGGAAAGAGTCTCTAAGATCATCAGTCCAACCATCAACCCAACACCACCGTGCCCACTAAACCATGTCCCAACAGTGCCACGTCTATTCCCACCCTTCCCACACTCCACCAGAGCACGTCTTTGAGGCAACCGCTCAGCCGTAAAACCTCAAAACCGAGACGTGAAAACGCGAACGGAGGCTTTCCCCAAGGCACATCCCCATAGGACGGCGAGGACAGTCACCTTCCAGCCAAAACTGCTCCAAGGGGAGCGTTCGCCCGCCGCTGGCCTGGTGACGCCGTCGCCGCAAAGCACTTTCATTTTCCAGCCGAGCATCCCCATCTCGCACAGACACACGTGGCAAACGCCGGCGGCAAGCGGCATCGCTATGGCGGGCGACCTCCCGGACAGCATCGGGGTTTCGGATGCAAGCCCATCCGCTTGCGAACTTTCTCGAACTGCGTCCCCACCCGCAGTCTTCCCTCTTGCTATTGACATTAAGAAAATGAAAACACATCTTTTATAAAGTTTTAAGGTATTTAACATCCCGATGACAAATGACTCCGGGCTCAGCATGGCGTTGGCGTCGCAGCTCGGGAGGTTTTTCTTCATACAAACGAACCCAAAAAGGGCCGCTGAACCATGGCTTTTTTTGTCTGCAATTAGAAGCGACGATCGATACCGACATTAGATTAAGTTTGAACTTTGCTGAACCTAGAAGGAAATCTTTTATAAAAAAAATTAAAGAGTCGCCGACTCAATATACACTCAATTAGTCAAAATCATAAGCTCGGTGAAGAAGGAAAAAAAAAAAAAGGATGCCGCAGCAGCCAGCAGGCTTGGGGACCAGAAACCCTCGCCCAGAGTCAGCGTCGAGGCTTGCGGCCGCTTGGCCACCAAAAGGCCGCGAGCCCGCGCTCTGGCCCGGCCGCTGGGCCACCAAAAGGCCGCGAGCCCGCGCTCTGGCCGGCCGCTTGGCCACCAAAAGGCCGCGAGCCCGCGCTCTGGCCGGCCGCTGGGCCACCAAAAGGCCGCGAGCCCGCGCTCTGGCCCGGCCGGCCGCTCGGCCACCAAAAGGCCGCGAGCCCGCGCTCTGGCCCGGCCGGCCGCTCGGCTGCCAAAAGGCCGCGAGCCCGTGCTCTGGCCCGGCTGGCCGCTTGGCTGCCAAAAGGCCGCGAGCCCGCACTCTGGCCTGGCTGGCCGCTCGGCTGCCAAAAGGCCGCGAGCCCGTGCTCTCGCCCGGCCGGCCGCTCAGCTGCCAAAAGGCCGCGAGCCTGCGCTCTCGCCCGGCCCGCGTTACGACAGGGCACGCACGACGCTGCCACGAGGCCGAGGGCGGCCGCGGAGCCACGCTCCCGCCCAGGGCTGGGGCAGACGGCCGTCCCGCGGGCACCCTCCATCACCCGGGGCGAGCGGCCCCCTCCGCGCGCTTGCCAAAACCCGGCAAAAAGCCAGCCCGGCCCTCCGCTCTCCTTTTCCCTGCGCGCTTCCCACGCTGATGAAGGCAGGAACGCCACTCGGGAGGCTCCAGACTATAAACATATATATTTACACTTATATAAGTGCGCGTGTGTAAACAAACATACCCGCCATATGCATGCGCTCGCTCGCGCAACGCAAACAGGCGCGGCACGCGTTGGCTCGCTAAGCGCCTTGCAGAAGGAGCGGTGTCAGCCCTGGCCGGGCTCCGCCTGTCGCCCGCGGGGCTCGGCATGGGAAAGCCATCGCGCCGGGCGGCCGAGCATCGCGCCGGGGCGGCCGCGCGTCCCGCGCCGGAGGTGCCCCTCCCCGGCAGCCGCCCCCCGCTCACCGCAGCCGGGAACGACTCTGCTCTGGGCACCTCCCCTCCGCGCTCACTTCGGGGTCGGAAAGCAAAACCACAGCAGCAGATGCGCAGCAGAAAGAGGTCAGCGAAAGCCGCCGGTCGACGAGCGACACCGCGGTGGCCCCCGGCACATCCTGCCCCCGCCGACAGCCGGCTCGGGGAGGCGGTGCCGGCACCTCGGCGCGGGGCGCAGGTCCCCCCAGAGCACCTCTCCGGCAGGCACTGGCGCGGAGAGGAGCCCGTAGCCGGCACGGTGCAGCTGCCACCACCACCAGAACCGCTCCAGCCGGGAGTTACGGATCCCAGCCTAGTGTAGACGCTGTGTAACGGCTCCGTAAATACAATACGGTCCCACAAATCCCCCCAAATGGTAATTTTCACCACGTATTAGAAAGCAAACACCATAAAAAAAGCCACACGAGACCTCGTCTACACACGAACCACCTTGCATTTAGACTCTTTTTTTGGGGGGGGGGGGGGGGT
The DNA here is from genome assembly GCF_030463565.1 of Pelecanus crispus. NCBI lineage: Eukaryota > Metazoa > Chordata > Aves > Pelecaniformes > Pelecanidae > Pelecanus > Pelecanus crispus. The sequence goes on along the minus strand of NC_134661.1, from coordinate 8,332,000 downwards.
AAGTTCACTTGACTGTCGCCCAACGCCTTTCAACATGGACGGTCTTGCAGCTCAGTTTACAAATGGCTCGCAGGATTTGGCTCGCCCTGCGAAGTTTGCCAGCGCCAGGTAACCGGCCTGAAAGCCGGAACAGGCAAACGGGAGCTTGGTGCCGGCTCAAGCAACGGCCTTCGAGGGCGGCTCGCAGGGGCCGGCGCTCAGCTCCGTCCTTCGGCCAGACCCCAGCGCTCGCGGGAGCACGGCGCGCGCCCAGCCGCCTGATAAGGCTCACGAATAATTACGAAATAAGCTACGGCTGCAGCCGTGCTTGTCAAAATAAGGAGAGCCCAGGAAGTCGGTGTGAAACGGGGGCTGCTGCAGTGGACAGGCTGGGCCGCGTTTTCCCCCATTCCCCCGCCTGCTCGGGCGCAGGGGGAAGGATGCGACCCAACAGCCGGCCCTGCCGCGGCGCAGGTCCCCGGCCAGCGGCAGGAGCAGCCGGGCAGCCCCGGCGCTGCCCTCTCCCGCGGCCGCATCCGTCACCGCTCCCGGGCTCGGAGGGGGAAAGGGAGATGGTCGAGGCCGTGGCAGAAAGGCACGTTAAAATTCTCTCTGAGCCTTCACTGCAGCTCTCCTCCGGTGACGTTCGGTCTGCATCACGGCGCGGCCGGGGAAGAGCCGCACTGAGGCGGCTTCGGGCACGCTCCCAACGCGAGCCCCGGCTCTCCCGCTCGCGAGGCGGGGGGAACAAAGCAGAAAGCAGCCCCCCACCCGCAAAGGGCTGGGGGACCCCTCCGAGGGGCGAGGGCTGCTCTCGGCGGCTCCGAGCCGCCGGCCAGAGCGAGAGGCGACGCTGCCGGCGCTCGTGAGCCCGCAGTGGGCCGAGAACCCCACTCCGTACCGCAAACGTTCACGGGCTGAGCGTGCGGGGAGCCGCTGCTCCGGCACCCAGCGCCGGCTCCGGAGCATCCCGCATCGCTCGCGGGCGGCAGGCTCCGCAGGCGGCGAGCGCGCCGGCAGCACCGGCTCCCCCGCCGGAGATGCGCACCGGCACGGCCGCCGTCCCTGGAGCACGTTATGCGCATCAGGACCAATTAACCTGTTGATTCATTAAAAATCCGAGGCGGCGCGTGGCCCGGGGAGGCTGCGAGCAGCTCCGGCGCCGTGCCGTTGCTGCCTTCCCCCAGCAGGACGCTGCCGTCCTGCCGCCGCGCCGGGGGCCAGCGCTGCGCAGCAGTCACCGAAGCACGCCCAGCACCGAGTGGTTTGACCGGCGATGCCGATACAGGCGCGGTAATTAACGCGACTCCGTTCCCCGGCCAAATCGGGGAGCGAGCTCTGGTCCCCGCTCCCACGATCGAGAGACGGTAAACTGGGGGGGGCACCGAACTCACGTGCCGATAAGGACCGCCGCGCTCCCACCCAGCAGCAGCCCCCCGAGGCGCAGGGCTCGGCGTGAGCACAAATTTCCCCCCCAACCCCGAGCAGGGGAGCCCCGAAATCGCAGCCGCTGGAGGTTCACCCCGAGCGCGGCCCCGCAGGGAGGGACCCGCGGCTCCGCGGCGGCACGAGCCCTCTGCGCTCGCCTCAGCGCTGCGCAGCCCGACCTAGGCGCTACTTTGCGCAAAGTGCAAATATTTCATAAACCGGGAGGCTGAGCGGCATAAAGCCACCGGGGCCGGCAAGGCGCTGCGTGCAGCGATGCAAATGTCATCGCTGCGGCCGGGCGCGGGGATCCCACAGGTCTCTCCCCCCCCCCTCCTCCTCCTCGCCCCCCGCGGACGCTCCCGGGTGCCGGCGCGGGAGGGATCAGCTCCTGGCGGAGGGTGGGCGAGGGCTGCCTGACCCCACGGCATCCCCTTACATGCCATTTACACGCAGATCCCTAAACTAAAGGGGTAGCAACCGCGAGCCGTTCGGCAAACGCCGGTGAGGGAAACCGGTGAGGGAAACCGGCGGGGTCTGCGCTAGCAGGAAACGGCTACGGCCCGAGCCCCGTCCGGGCTGTCCTCCCCAGCCGGCGCTCGCGGCAAGGAACCTTCTGGCATGGCTGCCAGCCCCGCGAAAGTCGCGACAGCCGTCCCTCCGAGCGCGTCCCGGTTTCGGGGTACGCGCCGGGAACTTTGCGCCGGCGCGCCCGCCGCCCGCCCGAAACCCGAAATCCTCCGGCGAGATCCCACCCGGCGCAGAACGCGGCGGCTTCGGCGCTCACCTGTGCTGCTCGAGGGTCTCGTTGTCCGGCAGCTCTGCCCCGCACACGCTGCACTGCTCGCCCAGGGCTCTGCTCTCCGTCTTCATGCCGGCCGCCAGCTCCCCCAGCTTGCTGAACAGCTCCCGCTGGATGAAGCCCTGGGGCAGCAGCCCCCCGTAGGCGCTGAAGTCCATGGAGACGGCCAGGGCCGGCTGCACGTGCAGGGCGGACGCCACGGAGGGCGGCACGCCGAGCACCGGCTCAGTCTTGTGGTTCGGCAGCAGGGAGTAGATGCCCAGGGGCTTCTCGCCCTGGGCGGCAGCGGCGGAGGGCTCGGGCCCCAGGGGCAGCCCCTGGCCGGGCTCGGGCGGGGGCTCGGCGCCCTCCTCGCGGGCGTAGTGCAGTTCGCGGGCGCTGGTGATGACGCTGCCGCGGGTCGGGGTGCCGGGCCCTTCCTTGCCCTTCTCCTCGGGCTTCTCGCCGCCGGAGGCGCCGGGCTCGGCCGCCCGCGGGCTGTCGCGGCCGGAGGCATCGTCCACCTGCATCGCTTCGGTTTTGACCTCGGCGAGGCCGGGGGGGCGGCGGGCGGCGGGGCGCGAGTCCTCGGGGGCGGCGGGCGGCGGGGCGCCCTGCAGCAGCGACTGCCCGATGGTCATCAAGCTGTCCACCGCCGCCTTGGTGGGGCTCATGGCGGAGAGGGGGCCGAAGGAAGCGGAGGCGGAGGGGCTCTGCTCCGCCGCGGCCGCCGGCAGGCTCTGGCCGGCCGCGCCGGCGTAGCCGCTCTCCTCGCCGGCAGGCTTGGAGACGAAGAAGCCCTTGATGTACCTCGACTTCCTCTCCTCCTCTTCCTCGGCGGCGGCGCCTCCGTCGGCCATGGCGACCTCGGCGTCGTTGTCCTCGGAGGCCTGGATGGTCTCCAGGATCTTCAGGCACTGCTCCTCCAGGTACTCGATTTCCAGGATCTCGGCGGCGTAGAGCAGGTCGTCCAGGTCTTCCACCTTGGCCTGCAGCGTGGCGGTGTAGGCGTACTCCAGGATCTGCTGGAAGGTCTTTGGCGAGAGGAAGTCCAGGGTGTAATGCTGGCTGTTGCGGTGGAAGAGGATCTCGAACATCTTGCTGGTGCAGGCCAGCACCGTCCGGTGCGCGTGGAACTCCTGGCTGTCCACCATGATGACCACGTCGCACAGCGTCCCCGCCAGGCGCATCTGGTTGGCTTTGTGCAGCAGCCCGCTGGGGTGGCAGGGGTTCTGCAGCTGGATCATGCCCATCTTCGTCAAATCCATGGCGCGTCCCCGGGCTCGCTCATCAGGGTGCCTCGCCGTCGCGCAAATCTGGGACTAGCTTTGTGTGCCGACTATCTGCGAAAACAAAAGGCGGAGGGGGGAGAGGAGCGGAGCGGGGGGAGAGGGGAGGGAAGGGGGGGCGGGAAGGGGGGACAGGGGGGGAGGGGGGGAGAAATAAAAAAAAGGGGAAAAAAAAAAAAAAAGAGGGAGAGGAGGGTTGGGGGAGGAGGGAGAGAGGAGAGGAGGGAGGTTAGCCCGCAGCCCGGCCGCTCGCCGAAAAGTTTCTGCGCCGGGCTCGGCGGGGGCCGGGGCGGCGGAGCCGCGTCCCCGCCGCTGCCGCCCCCGCCGCCGCCGCCGCGCCCCGTCCCGTCCCGCCGATCCGCCGAGCCCATCAGGTGCAGGGCGGGCGGGGGGGCCGGGGAGGGGGCGCCGCGGCGGGGGCCGGCCCGGCGCTGCCCGCCCCCCGCCCCGCTGCCCGCACTCACGGCGGCCGGCGGCTGCTCCGGCAGTTCGCACTGCCCGCTCTCATCGCCGCCGCCGCCGCTCGCCGCGCCGCGCAGCAAATCACCGCCGCGCCGGCCCCGGGGCCGCCCCGCGCCCACGTCAGGGCCCCCCCCCCCCCGCCGCCGCCCGCTCCATCTTGAGCGCGGGCGCCCTCCCCCGGCCCCGCCCGCAGCCCCGCGCCCGCCGCACCTTGCGGGGCGCCCGGGCAGCGCCGCCAGCAACAAACATGGAGGAGCCGCGGCCCCGGCGGCGCGGCCCCGCCCGACACAAAGCCGGCGTGGCCGCCGCGCTGGCGGGCGAGGGGAGCCGGCCCCCGGCCGCGACCCCCGCGCCTCAGCGCCAAGCCGGGCCCGGGGCGAGCCGGTGCGGTGGGGGCGCGGGGCGGAGGCGGCGCGGGGCGGGGGGCGACCGCAGCCGTAGCATCCCCGCCTCGGAGCACCGCCAAGCCCACTCGGAGCACCGCCAAGCCCAGCACCAAGCTTGGGTTGGGCGACGGATCCCGGCAAAGCCGGGCTCGGGGCGAGCCGGTGCGGCGGGGGCGCAGAGTGGAGGCGGCGCAGGGCGGGGGGCGACCGCGGCCGTAGCATCCCCGACTCGGAGCACCGCCAAGCCCAGCGCCAAGCTTGGGTTGGGCGACGGATCCCGGCAAAGCCGGGCCCGGGGCGAGCCGGTGCGGCGGGCGCGCAGCGCGGGGCAGGGGGCGACCACAGCCGTAGCATCCCCGCCTCGGAGCACCGCAAACCCCACTCGGAGCACCGCCAAGCCCAGCGCCAAGCTTGGGTTGGGTGACGGATCCCGGCTGCGCCCCGCGTCGCCCCCACAAAGCTGATGTCGACCCACAAAACACCCGCGCCGCGCCCCCCGCACGCAGGCCTGCCGGCAAAGACCGGCAAAGACGGCGGCCGCGGAAAAGGGAGCCAAGCAACCGGGCAAGGGGAACGCCAGCAGCTCCGCGATGCCGCCGCCAGAAAAAGGCAGCGGTAGAGCGTGGGCCGCCAGACAGAGCATCCCCGGGCGCAGCATCCTTAGCCGGGGTCAGGTGCGCGCCGGTGCCCTCGCACCCCAGCCGTCTTCGGGGCACGGCACGCTACCGGCAGCGCGGAGCCCTCCAAAGCCAGCGCTACCCGTGGCACCCGGCAGCCAGCGCCGGGCCCGGCGTCGTCAGCTAAAACAACAAATACGGACGGTATTAGTACAAAGATCCCCTTGGGGTAAAGCAGCGCAAATGTAATCTAAGGAGAACGTTATGGGGAAGTGTGTTTATAATTATAATGGGATTTAATGTACTTTGGGACCAGATGATAGCAGTCATTTAACGAGAACAGCCTAATAACAGAGGCCTCACAATGCAAGGCGGCGCTGCTCGGGTTATTAGACGCGTACGATAACGCAGCGCTCGCGGTACTATACTTAAGGGTAAGGCATCAGCTACCCCTATTTTTTCGGGGGTTATAACTCTGCCGTTTTAATTGGCAGAGCGCGAGAACGCGGCGCGCAGGCAGCCAGCGTGCCTGTGGTATGGGTTGGTTTTTTTTTTTTAATTGCCTAAAACCGCTCGAGTTCCTCCCCCTCCCCGACTTTTAAATCCGAATGACTGAAAGGGGGGAATCAGCGTGGTTTCAGGTGGCTGTTTACCCTCCTCTAACTTTCAAAAGGCTGGATTTCAGGACTGAAATTTTGCAGGCGGTTAGGGGTATGTTTTTAGCCTAGCTCGCATGAAATTAAGCTGCGTGAGTCCCATTAGCAATAATGGAAATCCCACGGCTAAATTCCCAGGCAGCATCCTGAAAATTAACCCCCCCAGTCCTTCCCGTCAACTGGTGCGTTGCACTTTTTGTCGCTCCTCTAATACATACAGTAAAAGCTACCGACTTGTTTAAGAGGCTGACTTCCCGCGGCTGCCCTTCCCAAAAGGTACCGACCGGCCTGCCGACCCCGCTCAGGGAAAGCCCGCGCGCCCGAATCCCTCCCGGATTCGCAGCGCGCCGCCGCCTTGGCATCACGAGCAGAGCGTGCCGGCGCCTTTGGGGACCTCCCTGGACGGCGGAGGGTCTGAACGCGAAGGCTGTTTTGCTTTTAGAGGCAAAGCAAGACGGGAGAGCTGGTTAGATGACTCTGGCCAGAGCATCTTTCCGCGAGCCGCGTTCGTCAGCCAAAACCGAAGGGATCCCCCCCGTTGCGCCGGGATTTCTCCCCTCGCCCGCCGCTGTTTCCGGGTGGGCTGCACCAAGGCGAGGAGCTCTGGAAACCCCAGACCTCCCCCAAGCACCGACCACGGAGGTCTTCCTCCTGACCCCTCTGACCAGCCTGCACCATCTCCGCCCCTACCCGAGCCCCATTCCCTCCCAAACTCTTACGGTCCCGCCCCGCGCGCCCGGGGAGATCCCTTGCTGGCGAGAAGGCAGAGCGACCGTAACACGCGTAAAAGGGGAAAAAGCCAAAACCTCTCGTCCGCAACCTCAAGCGCCGACGCCCGTTCCCCCGGCAATGCCCCCCACACGCTGCGCAGGGGAAACGCACCGGGTGCCTCCACGCGGAACGGAAGGGGCCGATCCGGACGCCTTCACGAGCCAAGGAGGAGAAGCAAAAGCAGCCGCTTGCCTTAGCGGCCCGGAGAAGGGAAGAGCCTTCGGGGTCGTTTCCCCACGCCCCGGCTCGGGAGTTAATCGCCCGTCGCCAGGACCTTCCATTTCCCTCCCATCCCTCCCCATCAGTTTCCAATTTATTTACTTTTCTGATCTTAATCCCCACCTTGTAGTGTAACGTGTTTATTAGAAAGGAACCAGCACGTTAAATGAAGCCAAGCTGGGCTCTCGTGTTAAATAGCAGTCACGCCCAAGTGCCTCTCCATGTGCCATTACTCCAAGTGATTGAGGCAATTTCTTCCTCCGCCACGAGTTTCAGTTGTAAATCTCTCAACCAGATACGGGAGCAATGATGTGCTGCCTGGTGCGATTATTATTAACCTCCAGCGTTAAACTCGTGAGGCGTCCGTGCTTTCTCGGGGAGGTCTTCCCGCGAAAGGACCAGGCGGAGCATGGGCGGCCTTCCCAGGAAACCTAGGGATCCCTCCGGATCCACTTCCAGCCCCTAGCCCTTCGTTTCTTTTTGGAACGTTTCTTTCTCTTTTCCCGACAGAAATGTCCGCGGGCCTGCAGGAAGAAAAGCTCCGCAAAGCACGGATAGGGCAAAGGAACGGTCCCTAAATCCTTCAAGGGGTGATGGCGAGGGCAGCTCCAGGCTGCTCCTCCGGGACTCGGCTAGGCGCCCGGAGAGGAGGAGGAGAAGGAAACAGAAAAGTCTCCAAAATTACACTAAGAAAGGAAATCCCTGGCTTGGGACACTTAGCCCACAAAAAAATCAGCGCAGGAGACAGCTTCAGCGAGCAGGTCCCCCCAGCATCATCTGCCCTGCGCCAACGGGAGGGGAAGAGGACCCCCCCCCCAAATCCCCGCCACCCCAAAACCCACGCACAGGCGGCCGCTCCCTTCCCTCTCCCCTTGAGTAAACACCCTCTTCCATCCCCGACAGAGCCCTCATCCCCCGCTTTCCACCCCAGAGAGGGATGCGACGGAACCGCTCCCACTCCTCCAGCTTGCCGGGCCCCAAACTCGGTTGCCCCCAGCCCCGCTCCGCCCCCCAGCCCTCTCCTCCCCGCTCTTTCGGAGAGCGGGCTGGCGCACACCCGAGCCGCGCACGGGGCGAGGGGACGGGAACTTCCCTGTGTTGCAACTCGGACGTTTTCCCAGGAATAGTTTTGCGTTGCTTTCGGTGCGTTTGGAGGGTTTTCCAGCCTTGCTGGTGCGGAGCTGAATTATGAAACACTGCAACGAGGATTTTGTGCAACATAGGAGCTGGTTTAACTTAAATCAAAAATCCATGACTTTTAAAAACTGATTTTTGGTATCGCTCCAGACTTGGAGAGAACTTTATGGCGTCCAAACTCTTGCGCGCGTGCACCAGACCGGGATTTTGTCAGGCACATTAGCTTTGCTCGGAGACGGGGTAGAGCGTGGTGCTCTACTTTCGCATGCGGCAAGCTGACAGCTTATGAAAAGATGATTAAATGTGTTAGACTTTATTTAAAAAAAAAGAAACCCAAACCCACAACAACAACTAAATGCACAAAGCTGTTTGTAAGGAGAGGGGAGGAAAGCCGCGGCGGGCCCCTGGAAGGCTGCTCAGCGTGCAGCCGCGGCGCGCTAAGGTCCCCGTGAAACCCATGGCTTAGCGCCGGGATGCATCCGAGCCGTGCGGATATCGGACCCAAGCGCGTTGTGGCGGCACCGGGGAGCGGAGGATTTGGGAACGGGCCCTTTCTTGCGCCCCCACTTGCCGCACAAAGAACCCGAGGGTCGCTCCGAGGATGCAGCTGGGTGGGGGGCTGCGGCGTGGGGACGCAAGCGCAGCTTTTCCGCAAGTTATCCACGTTGCAATTGATGCCAAAGTCGATCGTCGCAGGAGCGCAGCTGTCACCAAACCCAACGGAGCTGCGCAGGAGCTCTCCCGTCGCCGTGGGCAAGGCGAACGCGTGAAGTCGGATAACTCGGAGCTAACCAGACACGCATGGACCGTGGTGTGGCGGGCACGCTGCAAAGACCCCCGTCCGCCCTTCCTCGCCTGCCTGCCTGCCTTTTCCCTTCAACCCACCGGCCGTGGCTCGACGAGGGACACGATTTGGCCAGCGCTCGAGCACGCGACAAAGGCAGGGCAGCAGCTACGAGGATAACTGCGTCACCCGCCCCGTGACCCGAACGGGCTGGTGCGTCGCCGTGCACGTCTGCGCGGCTCGGCCGGGCTGAACGGGGCTGCTGCGTGCCACCGGCAGCTCCCTGGCCTGACAAATCCTCCTTTTTTTCTTTTTTTTTTGGAAGCTAGGCTCCTTTAAGGGATATCGCATCCGAGCAACAAATGGGGGACGGTAAAATCCTTACGGCGCACGACGTTTCTGCTCATAAGCACCGCTCTGGGTCGCAACTTGTCTCATCCGAGCGGCGGCGGCGGCCGAACCGACGCCGCTGCACGGGACGAGCAGAGCAGCATCCCTCCCACGCCGGACGAGGGATGGGTTGCGATGCACGAAACGTCGCCGCTCGCATCCCTCCCTCCCGCTTCGTCCAGGTTCTAGCTGCCGTGCAGCCCCTAAGACAATGAGGCTAATTAGTGGCTTACGCCCCGAGCCTGCGAAGGCCGGCAGCGTGAGCGGGAGCTGTGACTCAGGAGCGTGGCAGCCCGGGCCAGCCTTCCCGCATTCCTCCCCTAAATCCCCCACACAAAAGGGAATTTAGCCACAGTGACTCAGCGAAGGAGCACAAACTTTACAGCCGGGCTTTGAACCGCCGTGTTTATGTATTCCCCCCCAGCAACGCGCTGCCGGGTTAGTAATTAAATAAAAATGTCTCCCTCTAGCAGGCTATGACCTAATCATTTGTACAGTACCTATTTTTAGCGTTACCCTTTGTACGTATTCGAGAGAGCTCGAGCCAGAGGCAGCAACTTTTGAAGTCCTAATAAGCGGGAGGGGGGTTGTCTTTGTTTAATTCACTGTGTAATTATTTTTCCTCTTTTCCCCTTCCCTTAACCTAAAATATTTGACATCCTGCATGGGGCAAGGAGAGAGATGTGCCGAGGCTTTAAATGTCAGCCCGCACCGTACGGTGCCGAGGAGGCTGCACACGTGCTCAGTAAAGTTCATCCTGGAAAAAAAAAAGAAAAAACCCAAAACCAAAAAACTGCTTTTAAACAGAGCAGAATCTACACCGGGGCCTCAGCGAAGGGCTGCTGGGGGGGCTCGCTCCGCCCGCCGAAATAGGGGATGCTCTAACAAGGCTTGTTTCTGCGTTTTGGCCCGAATGACTTTGGAGCTCCAAAACCTGAAAGTCACTCAGGACCACAAGCGGCATCGCCATCCCGTTGGAAGCAGCCCGTTGCCTTGCCCTGGCGACACTCGCGTCCATTTACCGGAGGGGAGCGAGCCAAATCCCCAGTCCCAGTCACCGAGCAAACACCTTTATCCCTAATTTCATCTTTCCTCTCTAGCACGGGCAAAGCTCCGCGTCCCGTTTCCAGTTGCGTGAGTCATCTGTCCCCCTTTCCAAAGGGAGAGCGAGGTATATAGGATATATATGTCCATGCGCCTCTGTGTGTGTGCACAGAAAATGCATTACCCGTTTTGACAGCGCAAGCAAAAGCCCACGCTTGTGGAAGCCTCCCCCCCCGCCCCACTCCTTTCTCTTAATGTATCTGTGCCCTAAATATTCACACAAAATGCCTCCACAGCTGGGGAAACTTCTGCCAAAAGGGGCTCCTCCTCCTTCCCTCTCTTGCACCGGGGGGGGGGGGGGGGGGGGAGAAAAAAAAATCTCGTGGCTGAATCACACCCCATACAGATCTTGTTTCTAAAATGTGTCTCAGATGATCTGGCTGCATAATGAAGGTATTTTAGTCTCAGATTAAACTCCTGTTCATCTCTTCCATCATTCCTAACGCCCTCCTGTAAACGGTACAGCTCCAGGACATGCGAGAGAGAATAAAGTCTGAGGCCAAACGTTATAGCCTAGGTTCAAGGTTAGATATTAACCGATTTTATTTTCTTAATAATTGCCAGAAGATACAATAAAACCCCGGTATCTTATCTGGTCACAGATTCCTAAGTGACTGAAACCTCAGATAACATTCGTGCATCAAGACAGCTCACAAACCGCCCTTCTCAGGGGAGATATTTATGAATCCCCGGCGAAGGTCAGAAAAAAATCGGCGCGTTCCAGCTCAGTCTCAACCTGCGCGCCCATCGCCGCGAACGCCACGGACAGCGGCTTTGCAGCCTGGTTTTGGGCCGGGGTTGGCCCCGGGCCGGGGTCGGCCGGTGGCTTCGAGGAGCTGCGGTGCCCTTGGACAGGGCTGGAGGGAGGCTGGCACCGTCCACCTTCGGCCACGCCACATTCCCGGCTGGAACGGCTCGATCGGCCTCCCGAGAATGAAAGTAAACACTCCTGCAAAGCCGTTCCTGGATAAGACCTATCTGCCCAGGGCCAGAGGCTCACACGTGTTCGGCAAGGATGCAAACGGGGGGGACGGCAAGGCTTGCAAGGCAGGCAGCTGCCCCGGCTGTCACCGGGCACGCGGCTGCTTCCAAAATCCCCCCCGACTCCTCTCAAGGCATCGAGCCCCTTGTGAAACCCAGCCCGCTGTCTCCCCCCGCCCTGCCTCCCCTCCGCCGCTTCAGGCGCTCCATCCTTCGGCTGGGAAATACCAATTCCACCACAAGCGGACCAGAATTCCATTTCCCTCTGCCATTAAAAAGAAAAGTTCACCATTAAAAAAAAAAAAATTTCACCATTCAAAAAAAAGTTCTCCATTAAACGCTCAGCGTCAGAGCGCCTGTATCGCCGCTCGCACTACAGAAATGGATACGGCATCCGCAGGTTGCCGTGGCTCCTCGGTGCCGTGCAAAGGGATCAGTGGGGCAGGCAGGGAGCCTGCTCCTGGATTCACGAAGCAAAATGGCTTTTGGGGGGGATTCCAGCCCCAGAGGCTTTGGAAGGGGCACATTTTGGAAGCATCCCTTCAAGGTATCTGAAGGGGGAAAAAAAAAAAAAAAGTAAATCACAAGTCATGAAAAAAGTAACTGTCTCAAAAAAGGGTGAAATGGAATAAGGAAAAAAATTTGAAAAGCCTAAAGGCAGAGAGGAATTCAGAGCCTCGGCGAGGCTTTCTCAGCACTAATGGCTCATTTTCCATCCCTTTCCCCTGCCTTAGGGGGCAACGCTTTCTCTGCCTTAGGCGTCCCCAAGGGCTGCAGGACCCCCCGCCCCGACAGGACCAAAGGTGTGGACGGAAAGGAATCTGCAGCCTCGGAAGGGCACCGAGGCCGGGGGAAAGGGGACGTTACAGTGGCCGCGCGGGGGGCAGAGCTGAACCCCGGGGGCAGATCGGATGTCGGGGGCACGGGAACGACTCACGGTTTTGGAAACGGGATACGGGAAAGAGGGTTTAACCCCCAGCCAGCGCATCGGCGGATAGCACATGATGGCCCTGAGCAAGGGCAGTTGCTTAAATACAGTTTTTCAGGCGAGAGACGCCCGACTTGAAATGTTTTCTTCCAGGGTGGAAGCAGCGCGGGTCTCAAGCGCTCGCCACGCCCAGCTCCGGGGCCTGAGCTTTGGCCACGCTCATCCTTGGGATTGAGCGCTTGCATTCCCAGAACCCGGCCTTGCATACGGTACTGCACGCCATCGGCTGCGATAAACAAGGCTCATGGGCTCCCAACAAAAAATGGCTTTATTTCAGATGTGAAGTGGTGCTGCGTTCACTGGCAGGTAAAATACTTCACGGGCGTTGCTCAAGAGTTCAGCCAAGGTGACGAGAAATAATCCTCGCTGGCTTTAAAGCCTGTGGGTTTTGCAGTAATCCCGCTCCTCGCCGCATCCCTCCCCGGGAAGAGCGTTTCCAGCAGGATGCTGGCGGCTGCGCAGCGTGCGCCGACACATCGGCCGCACGGCGAAGCTGCTGCAGCCGCGGCGCGCAGACCGAGCCCAGCGCCGGGCTGAGCGCCGTCGGTCCCACCGCTGCCCACGTGAAGAGCAGTTATTCTGTACATTGGAGGTGTTTTTGAAGCGGTCAGCGCCATGGTAATTATCTGAGAGCATCCTGCCCTCCATCCTGGGGCACCGAGCTGCTCCGGCCTCACCGTTGCAGGGGAATTGCAGCGCTGATGCTGTGCTGCTGCGGTTAGCTGCGTAAAGGCAGCCGGACCGCGCTCGCAGGACTCCAGCCACTGTACCTCAGCTCGCACGTACACCAGAAGAGTTGGTACCTCAGCTCGCACGTACACCAGAAGAGTTGTTTTCTTGTCGGTTTTGCATCTCCTCCGGGCTCCCGACCAGGACTGCAATTGCAAACGATGCAACACGCATCTCCACTCTGCTGGGCTTTCGTGCGCTTGCAGCACCAGTCGCTGAGGGCATCCCTTCCCTCCCGGCGCAAGGCTGGGCCCGCGGGGAGAGTGGGATGCTGCTCCCGGGGTGGCAGCGCCGGGCACCGGCCAGCAAATCTTGAAAGTCGGAAAGCTGACGCTGGGAATCGTCTTGAAGCAGGCTGGGAGGGAAACCACCTCGCTTAGGCACAGAGCAGGCATCGCCCAGGAAGCTCGGCAGCGTTACTTGTGCCTCAAACCCATGCTTTTTGACCAATTTCTGGAAATCTGGAGGTTGTCATGGGATACCGTACTAGGATCAGGAAGTCCGGTTTCATCTGCGCTTTCATTACTACGCTGATTTACACCGCACTTTGTCGGAATCTCCTTTTGGGCACGTTTATTCTAGGGGGATCCAGTCACAGAGCAGGGATGGGAAGGTACACGTTCCTTACGTGTCGGCCACGCGGTGCCCGAGACGAGACGCCTCAAGCCTCTGTGAGCTGAAACGCCGTCCCTGTCTGTCGCAATCCTAATCCTGCTGCAAGCAGGAGCCAAGGGCAAGCGTGCTCTGCACAACGCTCGCGGCCCGGGCTGCACGCAGGCCGTGATCTCCTGCAAAGACCGCTACACAAGCGTACAACTCAGATTTTTCCTCTTTTCAGAACACCTAGCGTTATATTCCACGATCGGGCTCCCGATATCCTTGTGCTGGTGCGACTTCACCCCTTGCAGTTCCTTCTGCAGCACAGAAATCAACGCCGCGTACACACGCGGGTCTGCAGACCTGCTTCTGCAGGGACAAAGTTTGGACGGTAATAAACGACAGCGCGTGATAATTCGTGCCGCCCCCGAGAGCTGCGGCCACCAGGAAGGCAGCGGCGTCAAAAAAGCGCTGACGATCGAGGAGCGTAGGACGAGGCACGCTTCGCCGGAGGTGGGCCCTTCTCCGTCGATGCTCCCAGGAAGGTCCTTGCTCGGAGGGAGGAGGAAAGCGGGGGGAAGGAAAGGAGATGAGTGAGAGCGCTGCCTGCTGCAAATATTGACATAACCATTATGGGCATGTATAAAACTCCCATTTGCGTGATGCAAGTGTGATATTCTTTGAATACTTCTGTCTCGAGGAATTCTTTATTTTGCCATAGAAGAAAAATGTTTTCATATTCTCTCCTGCCGTTCAGACCTGCAACCCAGCGAGCCCTTTTGCCCTTGAGAGCCATAACATTATTTGTTAACATTTTTATGATGCCAAATGGTCTGTGCTAGAACGGGTGCCATTCTTTAGCTGGGAAACCATATGGCATGCCGAGTAATAAATAAGGTATTGTGATAGTTAATGAACCTAATTGCTAGCAAAGGCTTTAATACAGAGAATGTGCTGCTGAGAATTTAGCACCACATTAGAGATGCAGCAGAGCTCCTCTGACTTCTGAGGCTTAATTTAAGTTCTATATTGCAAACTCCAGAAAATAATTCCAAACCCTCCTGCTGGAAAAGCAACCTGCTGGTAGACTGTGATTATACTGAATTACTAAAATCGCAATCAATTTTATACACTCAGTTAACCCTTGCTAGGGAACTCGCCTCTCCGTGGTTTGAGGGGAAACCACTTCCGAGAGGTGCCGGAGCCAAGCGAGCGGGAGCGTCACGGCCGTCACCATCCTCGCCAGGACCCGGCATCTCCCTCTTCTGGGAGCAACCCCTTTTCCCGGCCTCTCCGCCTACCAGCCGAGCCGGCTGTAGGCAAAGAGGGGAATAAAAGCCGCGATTATGAACGGTCACCGCTATTTCGCTCCGTGACTAACTTATTAACTGCTGTCCCCACGTCATGGCGACCAGACGTGGCAGAAAGCGCAGATGCTGCGCCTCTGCCGCGCAGCGCACGGGCTCCCGGGAAGCGCTCGCGCACTCGGGAAGAGCGGCGGAAGCAAACTTAAACTCACTTTGACTCCCTCAGCCCCCGAGAGCGGAAGAGCTCTTCTGGCCTAATGACATCCCCGGCATGGCTACGGATTTTACATTTTAAGATGTGAGCCCTTTCAGCCCGGAAAGCCCTCGGACGACCCGCGCCTGCAGAGGGGCACCGGTGCTCGCCGCGACGCTGCCCATGCGTCCCGGGTGGGTGCAGCCGCTGCCGCCGGCCTCTCGCGCGGGGGCTTTTTACAGCAGCGAACGGAGGTGCAGGACACCGACTATTGCCTTTTGAGCTGCTGGTGGCATGCCACAATCCACAGGGAGATAAGGATATACTGCTTTTGGAAACGCTATTTCGGAAGACGTGCGGTTCTCCCGGTTGCAAACAGGGACCCTCTGTCCCGTGCGGAAGGGACGGCCCCTGCCACGGGCGACAGCCGTGCTGCAGCGTGCCCGAGGGCTGCTCCTAAACGCTCACCAGCGTCGGAAGCCAGTGCTCAGGCTCTACACGTCATCCCCTGAAGCCACCTGTATTTTATATAAAAAGCCACCACCGGGATGGGAAGCCCTTTTTAGAGATGCAGCCGCCCGCCGAGCCGGCTGCACAGGGAGACCCGCCGAGTCCTCGGAGAAGAGCAGCGCTGCTCTTCCAGTCCCTCCGCAGGGGGGGGAAAAAAAAAGAGCTTATTGGTTTCTTCCCTGCTCTGATTGCACTCGGCCATCGTGCAGTCACGTCCTCCTGCTGACAGCGGGCGACTCGGCAGCGACAGCGCGGCTCGGAGCACGAGGGAGGGAGACGGGAAGGTTCCCCGGTGTGGCTGCCCTTCTGCGTCCTGCCGCACCAGCCCGCAGCCTTGTCCGTGGCCGCCGGCAGACCTCTCCTGCCGCAGGCTTCGGGCAAGCAGCACGGGCTCGGTGCGTGCCCCGGCGACGCAGGGAGCCGGGGCAGGAGTTGGCCGAGGCCAGCACCCGACGGTAGCATCAAATGAGGAAAGCGCCGAGATAAAGAGCCGCGCAGGGCGGATTTAATACTGTACATAAATACACTTTACAATCTGGGGAAGGCTCGGTGCTAAGAGGAAACCATTGGAATATTTTATCGTGATGCAGATCGAGTGAAAAGACTGTGAATAAATAAAAGGGAAGATAATTATTTGATGGAGTTCTCTTAGGATATGCCACAGCGGGGAATACTTACGGAGAATACATATTACTAGAGAGACACAGCTATTCAAGCATCAAACTAACCTATAAATTGTCAGAGGAGAAAATTGGAGGAGAGGAATGGATGGGGTTTTGGGCACCGCTCTCATCAGTAACGCCGGGTTGCGCTTTCCACCTTCCCTGTCGCAATTCCCTCTGCCCGAGGAGTCACAGTCCCTGCAAAAGGCAAGGCTGCCTCTAATAAATGTCTTTCAGAAATTACAGCCGAGCCACTACAGTACGGAGATGGCGTCATTTATCTCCCCGCCATCTGCGCGGGCTCGTCGGGTCGGGTAGCAGCAGCCTGCTCCCGGGAAGCCTCCTCTCTCCTGCGCTTTTGCAGGGTGAGAAGGTTTGGCAGCGGCACCCAAGGTGCCTCGTTAACCATCCTCCCGCCCCGATCCCCCTGGGAACCACGCTCCCATCCCTAACCGCAGCCTCCGAGGCTGGCTTTCACCTCATCCCGCGCACCCCCATTTCGAAGGGGACCCCCACATGGGAAGGGGTTTCCAGCTCTGAGACCAGGCGGGTCCGTCCCCTGCAGTGTTTCTCGGCATCTCCCTTGAGCTGAGAATTAACGGCCAAGTCCCAAGCCCTTCTGCAACGCGGTGCATCCTTCGGCCACGCTTCTCACCCACTCCCGGGGGCTCCAGGAAAGCGCTTTGCAAACACTGAGGAAGCTGCGCACACTCGGCAGTGTTACTCGGAGTGATTTTCCCCGTTTTGGGGAGCGCGGCAGCGACTTCCCTGAGGTCGGAGTGCTTCCTAGAGGCAGAGCTGGAGAGAGCCCGACGGTCCCTGCCTCCTGCCGCACGGCTCCGGACCAGCCACCGGTTCCCTCCAAGCCAGTTACAGGTCCACGTCTCCCAGTCAATAATTATGTATTAATCCAAGCGCCTTCACTCACCAACACGCTTAACGGCCAGCTGTAGCTGGAAATAACCCACAAAACCTCATTCATGCAATGCAAAAATTAGAGCAGCTGCAATGCGTATACCACGTTAACTTATCAGTTATGGGACCACGGACACGGATGGGCTCTGGAGCCACACCGGGGACCTGGCACACTGGTGTCCTGGTTTCGGCTGGGATAGAGCTCATTTTCTTCCTAGCAGCAGGCACAGTGCTGCGCTTTGGATTTAGTAGGAGAATAACGCTGATAACACGCTGATGGTTTAGTTGTTGCTCAGCGCTGCTCATGCCAGTCAAGGACTTTTCAGCTTCCCATGCTCTGCCAGGGGCACAAGAAGCTGGGAGGGGGCACAGCCAGGCCAGCTGACCCCAACTGCCCCAAGGGCCATTCCATACCATCCGGCGTCATGGGCAGTATGGAAACTGGGGGGGTTGGCCGGGGAGCAGCGATCGCTGCTGGGAACTGGCTGGGCATCGGTCGGTGGGTGGTGAGCAACTGCATTGGGCATCACTTGCTTTGGATATTATTATATTATTATTATCCTTACTATGTTACTTTATTTCAATTATTAAACTGTTCTTATCTCACCCCAGGAGTGTTTCTCGCTCTCACTCCTCTGATTCTCCCCCCATCCCACCGGGGCAGGGGGAGTGATGGCTGCGTGGTGCTGAGCCGCTGCCTGGGGCTGGACCACAACCGCCTTGGTACAGGGCTGGTGGCTCCCACTGTAAATGCTGGTGATAATCATAGGCAGGCACGCAATTAATAAAACAGCCGTTCTCCTTTTCATGCTCCGAATCACACCCTTGCTGCAGCATGGGGCCCCCAAGCTTCGCTTATGGACACGCGTTGCTTTTTCCCCCCAGAGAGAGGGCCATTTCCATGTTGGGGAGACCCGACGTCGCCTGCAGTACAAACGCACCCGTGAAATTTCCAAGTTTAATGAGTGTAAGAGTAGCACAGCGGGTGTTCATTATCCTTTCCCCTCCCAGGCGGGTCACAGGTTGAAAATATAATCCCCATAGGAGAGCTGCTATGGGGGGGGGGGGGGGGGGGGGGGGGGAACCCCAAACAAAACCACCCCCAAACTTCACTGGACATCAAAAATACTATATTGCTTTTCCAAAGGCTAACTCGGGAATCCTATAAAGACGGCACAGGAAATCGAAACCATGCCGATACAGACTCTGTGGGTAACCATCGTTTGTTATACAGCTTGTTTAATAAAGTGCCGCTCCTGTATTTTTCCCTTTCCCCGGGGTTTTTGGCACGGTTCCGTACCAAGCCACCCCTTTCACCCGTACCTTCCCTCCTGCGCAGCTCCGACCCTCGCTCCCGCGGGGAGGTGGGCTGCCAGCGCAGGATGGGAGGGGGCCGAGGAAGACCCCCCTCCGTACCAGGCTCTGCTCCCACCCCACGCCTGCTGCAGAGCCGGGGACCGGGTCCGTGTGGGCGTAAATGGGTTTACACCATTCAGCGCCGGGGCGCTGTCGTTAGCGCTGAACATCTCCCGTCTCTCAGAGCGAAGGAATCCTTTGGTCCCTTTATGGGGAAGATGCAAGAGACAGCCCGTGTTGCAAATAGGCAGCCTCGTGCAATTAGCGGAGAGGCTCATTATTTTAAGCGAGACTCGGCACCGCTTCCAAACCCCGAGCAAGAGCAAAGTCAGCGCCGGAGGCAGGATACCTTTAAGGCTGGCTCAGACAATAAAATCAAAGGCGGCCTGATGATGACAGGTCTCCCTCCCTCCCTCCGCCTGCCAGAAGGGAATTGCTCAGTCACCTGCACCCAGAATAGGACTTTGTCCCCGTTCCTGTCATTAATTTGTTCCCTGTGAATTAGTGGGGCCCCGGAGATCCACACAGCCCACCTGTTCCCACTGCCTGCCTCCCCGCGCCCGACTCTGACATTTGGAGGCTCGGCGGCAGGTACCGGCACCGCAAATGGTCCCATAAACCATCCGCTAACGCGACGCCTGCCAGCGCGCGCCCGCCCCGGCGCCGGGGAGGCCGGGGTGCTGCTAGCCGGGCACGGGGAGCCGAGACGGGCACGGCGCCCGGGACGGACACGCACGACCAGTGCATTTTTAAATAGCTCTTGTTTTTTCCCCCCAGTAAAATAGCTCTTACTAATGCAACAGTGGGGATGCTCAAAGGCGTGAGGAAACGCAGGGCACCCCGTTTTCGGTGACTTGCAGCACGGCACCCTGCGCGGCTGATCTACAGCAATCTCCCCACCCGGTTCCAGCCTTTCAGCGGCGATCACGCTTACGCGAGCGTTACTCCATTTATTCCGAATGCACAACGCTACTTTAATTGCTGCCATTCTGGACTCTAAACAAATCGGCCCTAAATGCATTTCTGCAAAACAAGACGTATTTTGTTAAAAGGGGACGGGAGGAGGGCGATTTTTAAAACCACTATCACCGTAATGCGATGAAATTGCCATGTAGCACGCAGGGGTCTGAAAGCTGCAATTAATATCCCACACCTTTCTGAATCCTTTGTGTCATTACAGTCCCGGAAAAAAACAGCGGCTGGCCTGGGTGTGCAGCAAGGGACCGCTCGCCCCGCTCTTCCCCTTGGAGCCGGCGCAGACGCCCGGATGCTGAGCACCTCTGCCCCTTCCCCAGGGACGCAGGCAGAACCAGCAATGCCGAAAAACCCCAGCGCGCCTCCATTTCCACGCTGCGGCTTTTGGCTCCTCTGCTGAACAGCAAAGGCGCTGGCAAGCGTGCTGCCCGCTCCCATGGCCGGCTCGCTTTTTTGGACGTCTGAGCCAAGGTCAGCCACGTTCAGGGATGCCAAGCACAGGACATCTCTGCGAGTTTCAGAGAAACGGGCGGTAGGGTACAAAGAGAGCCCCTCTTGGCGTTCTCACCGAAACAAAAGCCACAGGGTGGTCATCCGAGACCAGCGCGCCCACGTCGGACCTAAACCCGTAGGCACCTCCAGCGCATCGGTTCTACCTCTTCATTTGTCCCTCGTACCGCAGGAGCCGAGAGTGGTCAGATTCATTGCTAATCAGGGGAAAATAAAGAGGTTTTTGAAAATAACCTGTACACAATCCCTATGAAAGGGAGAACGCTCTCCTCCTACAGCAGCCGACCAAGCACGAGCAGTGAGGCACAGCCCAGCTCCGCTGACTGAAGCTGCTGCGGCTCCGGGGCTGATTTGCACCCACGAGGGACACGGCCCTAAGAGCATGCATTTGAGCAAGCGCTTCTCCCTTCGCAAGCATCGGCCCCCACGAGCAGCTTTTTACCGCGCTGCATCCCAGCTCTGCAGTCGGAGGTTAATGCGCCGCTGGCAACAAGCGCTGCTCGGCTCTGCTGCCGGCAAAAGGCAAGTGGGACGTGAATGCCCTCCAGAGCTCTCCACAGCTCCCGCTTCCCGCTCCAGCCTGGTTTCCCGAGCCATAGGGCAGAGCGCTCGCGCTGAACGCCGGGGGTACCGCCTTGGCCCCGGGATGCGCCCCTCTCCGCTGCTTCATCGCCTGAGGCGCCAGCCCAGCTCAGGGGGTTTGCAGGCTCTGGCACCGCTCGCGTTTCTCTTTGCTCCAAGGCTCCACCGCCTTGGCGCCCAAAGCAACCGCAGCGCAGAGACCCAGCTAACCCAGCTCGCACCGAACTTCCTGGAGCCGTCTTCCACGTCTCCCGGAGGGAGCCATAGGGATTTGCCGGCCCGGGCACAAAGAACCTGGCTGAGCAACCTGCTGCCGCCACGGCGCTCGTGCCAAGCTCTGCGCTGCCGGGGCGAAGGAAAGACCAAGGTTTGAGAGGAATCACGCCGTGATTTCTAGGCAAAGTCCCATTAATGAAACGGCTCAGAGGCATTGCGGTTGCTAGTCAAGTACTGTAGAGATGAAAGCCTTATTTACGAGTAAGATATATCTGCAGAGGGAGCAATAAACTGCAAAGTATGAAGGTTTGCAGCAAACGCTGTAAAGTTTTACACTCCCGAAAACTAGGAATAAAAGATGTACCCATTTGAAGCAAAGTGGATGGAAAGGGTTTCCACAGGACTGTAAAACAGCCTTATAATAGTTAATTGCTAGCTCCTTGCTGCAGCGCAGAGGAGTTTAAACCAGAAAAAGAACCGCTGAAATCTCTAGCGAAGAGCGGGAGAAAAGAAAGGAGAGCAGAGCAGGGGGGAACAAAAAAAACCAAAAAAAAAAAAGAGAAGAGCGCAGGGGAACGTGAACCTTTTGTTCGGGATCCTCTGCACCACGCGGAGGAAGAGGAGTCTTTTGTTCGCGGCGCTGTGCCGGCCGGCCCCGGCTGCTCCCGCTCCCCCACCGCGGGCAGGAGCCCTCGGGGAGCAAAAGCCACGGGGGCAAGATCCCAGCAGTGCGCCTGGTTATGAATTATAAACCGGTCACCTAAAATCATATCGATGGACGCGCAACAGAGAAAAGCAGCCGAGCACCTGCGCTTGCTTCTGGCCCCGGGAGGAAGGGCACGGAGGGAAAGGCGCGGCGGCAGGGGGTATTCCTCCAAGTCCGACGGGAAACTTCAAGCGCAACGCTTTCGACTGAGTCAAAGCCAGGAAAAAAAAACCCTTCAAATGTTGTCCACAACAACCGAAACAGCCAACCACCGCCCTTCCAACCTGCTCCATCAAAAGCACCGGTCGGGCAGCGGATACTCCTAAGGAATCGCCGCATTCCTACCACGCCGTCTCCCCGGACCTGCCGTCCCGCGGCACGCACGCCCACCCCAGGAGCTGCCACCCTAACAAGGCTTGCGGGAGAAAGCTGTGGGAGTTGGCAAAAAGCCCTGAAGATCTGTCGTGTTTCAGAAAATAAGCGCGTTTTATCCTCTACAAGCACAATTGCCTCTACTTTTTTCAAATAACAGCGTTTTCAACAAAATATGGCTGCTCCCTTCTCCAACAAGTATCTGAGACTAGAAGTATTGGCTTTTCGGGTGCTTTCTTTACACGTATTCCTGCAAATACAAAGGAGGGGAGCAGCAAAAGCTCAGTCTGGTAAAAAAAGCATGCAAAATAGAGAAAAGGCTGCTTTTGTCCCCACCTCAGAGGGTGCTCCCTTCCCCGAGCACCCCAGCTCGGCCACGTGCCACTGCCCGGCTGCCTCGCTTACCTCTCTCCAGGGAGGAGGATGCAGGAGGAGGATGGGGAGGGGATGGGGGAGGGCACCGGGCTGGGGCTGCAGGGGGCTCGGGTGCTGCCGGCCGCGGAGCCCAGGGCCAGCCCCGTGGCTGCTGAGGCTTAAAGCCGGGTGGAGCCGGGGCCGATCCTGCGCTCGAGGCAGGAGCAAGCTGCTTTCAAGCCAGCTCCCAGGCACCGGCACGAGCCCTGCTCGCAGCGGACGCCGCGCAGAGCCCAAACCACGAGCGCTGGAGATGCTGCAGGTGCCAAGACCCTCCTGCCCCCCCGTGCCCCCCTGCCCTTTATAACCTCCCCAGCTGCTGCTACTTGCCCAGGTGCTGGGACGAGGCCAAGGTGCTCCTCATTAGGCTGATGGGGCACAGTCCTGTCCATCAAGGAGGGGCTCCTCCCCTCCCAGCAGCCTTCTGCAGGGAGAGGTTTGGTGGTTTGGTTTTTTTTTTTTTTTTTTGGTCGTTTTTCCTCCCTGTAATGGCAGATTTTGTGCATTATCCAGGAAAGCAGGCAGAGCGATACGTTTCCACAGTGTAAATATCGAAATGCTGTTTATATCAATCAGAGAAGCACTTAGGTAGAGATGACAATGGAGCCCGCAGAGCCCTAATCACACACTTTGATTGAACTAAAAGTACAGGGGAAAATGGAAATCAGACGTCTAGAGCTGAGATTTCAATAGAGACGGAAAGCTGGCGCGGCAGAGCCTTTCGGGGGCTGCTCCTGGCTCGGGGAGCCGCAGAGGGGAGGCTCTGCGTCCCATTCCCAGGAGCCGCGAGCCGGGGCTCGCTAGCCCCGAGACGCTCCACCGCTCCCACTCAGGAATCGTAGACTCATAGAATGCTTTGCATAGAATGCCCTGAGGTGCTCTGGGTGCTAACAAAGTACACTTTTGTCCCCAAATCATGCCTTTCAATGGGCACAAACAGGCTCTACGGACTGAAACGCAAGCGCTGCGCCAGCAAACGCCACCAGAAACGAGCCAAAGCCCCCAAGCTGCAGCCAGCCGCGGGGCTACGCTGCTTTATACACCTCAGCCCACTGTCTTAAGCAATAATAAATGCAGACCCGGGCAAGGGCACATGCATTCAGGCTCGGCGATGCTCAGCACAGAGCTGACCCCAGCTGGGTCACCCCTTCCATGGCAGGGTGCGGTTGCTGCTCGTTCCCAGCACTTTCCTTGGGGGCACGGACTGGTGCATCACCAAATTCTCACTTTTGGCATCAGCTTTGCTGCTGGCATGTTCCCTTTCATCAAAGCACACCCTCGCAGCCTGGTGAATGTGAGTGGCGGTGGGGGTGTGTGAGACTGGATGGCTGCGCCTTGGTCCAGCGTGCAGCACCTCGAACGGTTCCTTGCGCTCCAAGGATTTAACGGGGGGGTAAATTCGCCTTTCTTCCACCTCCTGTTCGTGTTGCAGCGCTGAGATTTCAGGCAGCGGGGATAAACCACCCCCCCCAGCAGCGATAGGATTTTCCTTAGGGCTTCTGGCTGCAAGGAGTGCCTGTGGTCTGCTTCAGGGCTACCATCCCATGGGAAAGAAACCCCCGGGTCCGCTTCCCGTGGCTGGGGGGGCTCTCGTGGGGCCGGTGGCTTTAGAAAGCGTTTCAGCCCAGGGTCTCAGTGCCGGAGTAGCAGGGAGCACTTGTCACTGGCTTCGCTCTCAGAAGAAAAACCTCTTTAACGCGTCCCTCTTTCAAGCTGACAACCTTTTTTAGGCTTCATCTGTTCGGCAGCTGGTCTCGCATCAGCGGGTCTGGGTGTGCACGGGGTACGGCAAGCAGGGTTTGTTAGGCAACGCCACCTCGGGATCTAAAATAGCGCTTATTAGTTTGAGGATGATACAGCGGCTCATCCGCCCGTCACTCCTAATGACAGGTCTTTCCAAAAGCAAAGGCCAATTATATAGATTCGGAGCCGGTAATGAGCCTAAAACTGTTTGATCATTTTGGCTCCCGCTGGGTGAGCGGGAAGATGCCGGGATGCTGCGGGGACCGGCCGCCGCGAGAAGCGCGGGGCTCTGCTGCCTCTTCGTGGCGGGGACGGCGAAGGAGGCTGCCACCGCTGCGTCCCCTCCGCGACACCCCGCTGCTCCCCGTCCCCCGGACGGCGGGCGAGGGGCTGCGGGGGAACACGGTGCAGGCAGGGGTGCCGGGGTCTGGGGCCGGCTCTGGAGGCAAAACCCGGGTGCCAAGGTGTCGTGGTCCAGCCCCAGGCAGCAGCTCAGCACCACGCAGCCATCACTGCCCCTGCCCCGGTGGGATGGGGGGAGAATCGGAGGAGTGAGAGTGAGAAACGCTCCTGGGGTGAGATAAGAACAGTTTAATAGTTGAAATAAAGAAAAATAGTAATGATAATAATAACAATATAATAATGATAATAAGAATAATAATATCCAAAGCAAGTGATGCCCAATGCAATTGCTCACCGCCCGCTGACCGATGCCCAGCCCATCCCCCAGCAGCGATCGCTGCTCCCCGGCCAACCCCCCCAGTTTCCATACTGCCCATGACGCCGTATGGTATGGAATGGCCCTTGGGGCAGTTGGGATCAACTCTTCTGGCTGTGCCCCCTCCCAGCTCCTTGTGCCCCTGGCAGAGCATGGGAAGCTGAAAACTCTTTGACCAGCACAAACAGTACTGAGCAACAACTAAACCATCAGCGTGTTATCAGCGTTATTCTCCTACTAAATCCAAAGCACAACACTGTGCCTGCTACTAGGAAGAAAATGAACTCTATCCCAGCTGAAACCAGGACACAAGGCTGAGAATTGTCTAGGTTTCAGGGCGAGGAGGTGAAATTCAACTTTCCAAAAGAAACCCCCAAAAGATGAAAGCCACAAATACAATGAAAGGGAACAGGAATTTTGGCAGGCACTTCTCATGCACTGGAAGCGATTCCGCCTTCCTTCAGGAGACGCTGCCAGTCCTCTGCCAGGGCATCTAATAGCCTTAAAACTTCCTTGCCACATTAATTACCAAACACGCTGACTTCAATCTGCTATTAAGAAGCAAAGGTGTCGGACGCACTAGTACCACTGACAGAGCTGCCGGGCTGCGACAGCCGGCGACGCCATCCCGCACTGTACTGGTTTATTGCCATCAATTACTGTAAAGCCAGGGACGTGTAATGTAATCCCAGGGATTGCCATTAATTAGGGTCATTTGTGCAGGGGATTGTACGCCTCGGGGGCTGCTGGGGGTGGGGGTCAATAGCGCGTTATTAGGGAAGAAGTAAAGCTCGGTGCAAAAACGGAGCGCGAGGGACAACGCCGGTCACGAGCAGGAGCGTGCCAGGCTGGCATGGGGAGCAGAGGGCGCAGGAAGGAGGTTAAAACCGAAAGTGCAACACGGGCTGCGCAACGTACGGTGGGAGGAGTGAGCAGCAGAGCTCGCTGTCGGCAGGATGGACGCTCCAGCGGTCTTCACGGAGGCAGATGTTTACCAGCAGCGTTTTGACCCGCAGGCGTATTTGAAAGAATTTTACAACTTGAGCGACAGCCAGGGAGAGCAGAACACATTTCTGGTGCAAAACCTGAGGAGCCTGTTGAAAATGTTCTCCTTGGGTGAGTACCCTCCCCGCCCCGAGGTGCCGGCCAAGGTCGGACGGCACCATTTGCAGGGCTGCGCGCCGCTCGGGGCACGCCCCAGCGCAGAGGCAGCTGCACGATATAATTATATAAAAATATACATGCACGTGCTCTTTTTTGGGGGTGTATATATATGCATGCACATCTATCTACAGGGTTTTGCCAGCTGGAGTCGTTCCACGGTTTCTGGAAATACCGTCAAACGCAGGCTGGGGAGGGTGGGCAGGGGGCCCGTGATGCCGCTCCGGATGCGGGCATGGCCCCGGCCCACGGGCAGGGCTGGGGGCTCCGAGCCCACCGCAGGAGCTGCCCCAGGGCTGAGCCGCTGCCAGGGAGCCCCGGGCGTTGCAGGGACGGGGCTGTGCCGCGGCTCCCCGGCGCTTGGGGTGGTGTTTCTGGAGGAGGGGAGGCCATTAGGACGTTTCCGTCCCGGGGCACGGTCTCCATCCTCACTGGGACGGTCTTTCCCCCCCCCGACTGTGCGCCAGATGGGCTGAGGGGCGATACCCTGATAGATGTCGGCTGTGGCCCCACCATCTACCAGCTTCTGTCCGCTTGCGAGCGCTTCCAGGAGATCATCGCCTTGGACTACACGGACCAGAACCGCCGGGAGCTGGAGAAGTGGCTGAAGAATGAAGCGGGAGCCTTTGACTGGAGGCCGGTGGTGAAATTTGTTTGCGAGCTGGAAGGGGACAGGTGAGGCTGGCTTCCTACCGCCCTGCCACCGAGCGTGGCGTGCACAAAGTCGCGGGCGCAGATGCTAAATAACCACATAACGAGCCTTTGGCTATTTATCTGTTTATTTACTCGGCAGGGAGAAGTGGGCTGAGAAAGAGGAGAAACTGAGAAGGAAGGTGAAGCAGGTTCTGAAGTGCGATGTGACCAAAGCCAACCCCACGGACCCCGTGTCCCTGCCTCCCGCCGACTGCATCGTCTCCACCCTCTGCTTGGAGGCCGCCTGCAAGGACCTGGCCACCTTCCGCAGCGCCCTGAGAAACATCGGGGCCCTCGTCAAGCCGGGGGGGCACCTGGTGATGCTGACCGTCCTCCAGGAAACCTACTACGGCTTCAACAAGCAGGTTTTCTCGTGCCTCTACCTGGAGAAGGAAGCGGTGGAGGAAGCCGTGGAAGGTGCTGGCTTTGACATCAAGCTCAGCGAGGTCCAGTCGTACCTGCCCGGCGACCCCCGCACGGATTGCAAGGGCATGCTGAGCCTCGTGGCACGCAAGCGTGCCTCCATCACCGGGTAGCACGTGGGCGCTGGGGAGGAAAACAGCAGCGCGCCTGGTTTCAAAAAGCCCTGCCGATGTAACCCGCAGCCCTTTACCCCTTTATCTGAAAGCAAATAAAGTCGCGAGCGTCCTCACGGTGTCCGCGGGCTGGGATTTATGCGGCGCGCACAGCACCGGCACGCGAAGCCCCGGCTGCGCGCCAGCAGCCCAGGCTGGGGGTGACGCCCCGGCTCGCCCCAGCCCAGAAACAGGAATCGCACCCAAGCCCCTCCCCTGCCATCCTCCGGGGTCAGAGCAGGGCTTCCGAGAAGCTTCCCTTTTTCTGTCCCACACAACAGCCATAATGTGCTGCTTTGAGACCAAAATCCATTCCTATGGGAAAAAAGTTTAGCTGCAAGGGCAGCGGGGTTGTCCAAACCCAGACCCGTTTCTGGACAAATTCTGCGTGCTCTGCCTGAAAAGTTGGGGGAGAAAAAGGATGCTGTCAAGGGGAGCAGCACGCCCTGCCCAGACAATCCCCAGCACTCACAGCACCAAGCGTACCTGCCGGTCCCTTCGGTAAAGCTGTAAAAATCTAAAAATCTCTTAACAAAACGTTGCAGCCCGCCCTCCCCAGCAATACGTACCCGCCAGGTGCCGGCACGGACACGGGAGCGGGGCAGAAAGGGGTGGCAGATGGAATTGGTACTCTCCCCAAAGCAACCTCCTCCGGCTCAACGCGCCGCTGGCCATACTCGCTTGTTCTCCGACGATTATGGACAGCCGGACCTGTGACATACTGGAGATTGGCTTTAGAGATACTCGAGCCTAGGCATTTTTATTAATAATTAACATTAGCACAGCCAACAAGCCTCAATTCTCAGTGTTTTTTTTTTTAGAGTGAACGTGTGGGATTTGTGGCTGAAGCTCCTCCTCCCTTGCCCATACCAAGTGTCTTCCAGGGTAGTTTGGTTTTGGTAAAGGGAAATGGGGCAAGAGGAAATTTTCTCGCTGGATACACACGGATAGAGTCCTGTCGCGAATCTCGTTTCCTCTGATGGAAGAGGCTGGCATAAAGCAAGAGTGATCCAGCCCAGGAAGGAGCTGAAAGGTTGAAATGAATCACGGTGCTCAAGTACCACACAAGCTCCGCAGCACCCAGCGAGCCCAGGTAGGAACCGGAGGGGTTCATCCCGCTCTCTGTCCGGTCGCTTTTTAGTTTCTTGGTAAGAATCTAATAAAAAAAAAAAAAAAAAAAAACAAACCCACTGAAGTTTTTAGGGCTGTAGCGGCAGGGGTTTTCAGCACCGCCGGCAGTGGCCTCGTTGCCCAGCTCCGAGAAATGGAGCCGAAAACCAGAGGATGCTCGGAGGCAGCTCCGGACCTCCGCCGCTCGCTCGTTAACGCTGAATATAACGCCACCGTTTCCAGAAAGCCCCCTGCGCCTGCCAGCGCGGCGCTGTAAAGGCAGGAATTCAGCAGCTGCTAACACGTTCTCTGGAAATAACGTGCCCGGGTCTCGTAGCGCTGGTGTCTTTAATCGCTGTTTAACTATTCGAACATTGGCATCGCTGGGGATTTTTTACGGGCCGTTTAAAAAGCGCAACGATCCCCTTCGCGGAGGAGTTTGTAGCTGCAATTACCCTTCTGTCGCAACCTGCCAGGCATCATCGGGAGCCTTTCCCGGCGAAGAGGCCGGGCGGTGTTCCGAGGAGGACTAGTTGCTTGTTTTGCTTCCAGTGGTTTTGCGTGAATATTTTTTGTGTAGCTGTCACCGTCTTGAAGAGCTACACCAGGCTATGGGAAGCAAGGAAGTGGGAGAGGAAAAAGTAAAACACCAAGAGCCTCTCCTAAAGCTTTAGGAATAGGTGAGCAGAATCAGTTGAAGTTTCTGCAGTATTTAAGAGCGCTTGCATATTAAGAGTGAAAATAGGCAGCTAAAGAACACATTTCACCCCCCCGCCCAAAGCAAAAATCCTCCTGTTTTTCCAGTTTGCTGCTTTGAATAGCAAAGAGGGCATAAAATAGTAACAGAAAAAGGGGACCCCCCCCCCAACAGATTTTTACAAGATCTGTGACAATCCTGAGCGAGCTTCCCCCTTTCTTGTCGGGAGTTTTTTCAGCTCTGGGCCGTTGCGAGGCTGCGACAGGCAACGCCCGAGCCCGTCAGCACCTCCGTGGGTCTGGCGGAACGCGGCAGCGTGCGGCCCTCCGCACACGCTGGAAGGCGCCCGGTGCACGTGGAGCGAGCCGGTGACGGTACAAATGCCGCGCGGGCTCCCAGCCAAGCCCGAGGGGACCCAGTAAGGGGAAAAAAAGGAAAGCGGAGGAAAGTAAACGAGGCTCCAGGGAAATTAAGGCAAAGTGGAAGTCCTGGCAGAGCGAGGTAATAATTTCCTTTCTGAATGAGTAACTGTTTAGAATTTAACCAGGCGAACACGATTAAACCAAATGAATATAAATTCTAGGTGCAGTAGTAAGTAATGAAGTGAAGAAAATGAACAGCGCCTAATTAACAAGAAAATAGGATCTGCCATAACGCATTGGAATCTAATGAAAAATGAAGGTTCAACTTCCCCTTTCAAAATTTTTCCAGATGGAAAATACCCCCGTTTCACATCCGGCGCTTTCTAAAACATCCAGGGGATTACAGGCGCCGGGAAGAACTGCGCTCGATCAAATGACGGGGGCAGGGGAGCTGCTTTGCAAAACACTCGGGGGAAATCAAGTCGCCGGGAAGTCGACTGTCCAGCGCTCTGGGCGAGCCCGGAAGAGCCCCCTTCACGTTCAAGTTTAACGGAGGAGCGCCAAGCAGCCCGCCCCGGTGAGCGTGGCTGCGGGAGGCGGCCATCAAACAGCGTCAGGGCAATAAAACCAATCGGCGGCGTGAAACGCGCCGTTCTCTGGGTGGCTTCACCTACGCTTCTTCTCCCCCTCGTGCGTTTACGACACAGAACGAGGGCTATGCGCTGCTCAGGAGGCCTGGCGTCAGCGCGGCTAACTGCGCTCACGGCGAGGTGGCATCCAGCCCTACGGCTGCAGCTGGGCTCCTGGAGCAGTGCCTTGTAAGAGAGAAAAAGGTTAGGAGCCCAAAGGCAGGGCAGCCACAGCTTCAGGAAACATGAAATTGCTCCTCTCCCCTTAATTCGTTTAGCGGTGGCCTTGGCAGTGTTAGGTTAATGGTTGGACTGGATGATCTTAAAGCTCTTTTCCAACCTAAATGATTCGATGATTCTATTCCCGCGACGCTTGCGCAGCCCTCCAGCAACCTCTGCAGGCTTTCCTAGCTGCAAAAAACCAATTTAGAGCTTGTTTTTTTTTTTTTTTTTAAATTGCATTTTTAATAGGGAGCTTTCGATGGGAACCGCTCGGTTTATTTGAGGGCCGCCCACAGCGACGTGGAAGTAACAACAGAAAACGAGGAAAAGCCTTGGCCGGCCGGGCGAGGCACCCCCAGCCACGCCGCCCTCCACCCGCCGGCCGGGATAAACGGAGCTTAATGGCTGCTCCTGAACCGGAACAGGCCTGCAGGGAGCGGGGCAGCGGGAGGACGGCGCCTCGCAGGCCGCTGCCCCCCGCCGCAGGCGCGGAACCCCCCGAGCCCACAGTTTCCCGCAGTTTCTCCTGACTGGAGGCGCGGGCGGGACGACCGGAGCCCCGCCGGCCCCGGGGCGCAGCTCCCCCCGCCCAACGCCGCCGCCTCCGCCCCGCCATGCCGCGCCCCCCTCCGCGTCCTTCCCGGAAGCGGCTCACCGGAAGGGGCGGGGCGCGCACGCCGACGCAGCGGCGTCACGTCGGCCGCGCCTGCGCAGTGGCGTGCAGCGGCGCCGGGGAGCGCGGGCTGCCCGGCCGCGGCGATGGGGGCGGCGGCGGCCGAGGCGGACCGGACGCTTTTTGTGGGGAACCTGGACCCCAAGGTCACCGAGGAGCTCATCTTCGAGCTGTTCCACCAGGTACCGGCCGCAGCCGCCGCCCCGCCCGCCCGCGCTTTGTACCGGCAGGCCGCGGCCGCCATGGCGGGGCGGGCCGGGCCGAGGGTACGGCGGCCGCCGGGGGACACGCTTCCCAGCGCCCCCTCTTCGCGCCCCCCGTGCTCCCTGCGTCCAGCCCCAGAGACAGCCCGCGCCAACCGCTCCGCGCCGTGTAACCCCCCCGGCCACCCCACCGGCCCTGCGTACACCCCACGTCCCCCCCCAAAACTGGCGATACCCTCCCCAAAACCTGGCAATACCACCCCCAAACTGCCGGCCACCCCCACACAAACTGACAATACGCCCCCCAAACCTGGCAATACCCCCCCCAAACTGCAGTACCCCCCAAACTGGCACCACCCTGCCCAAAACGGCAATACCCCCCCCCAAACTGGTGGCCACCCCTCTGCAAACTGACAATACCCCCCCCAAAACTGCAATATGCCCCCCAAACCTGGCAATACCCCCCCAAAACTGCAGTACCCCCCAAACTGGCACCACCCTGCCCAAAACGGCAATACCCCCCCCAAACTGGTGGCTACCCCCCTGCAAACTGACAGTACCCCCCCCAAAACTGCAATACCCCCCAAAAACTCGCAATACCACCCCCAAACCTGGCAATACCCCCCCAAAACTGCAGTACCCCCCAAACTGGCACCACCCTGCCCAAAATGGCAATACTCCCCCCTAAACTGGTGGCCATCCCCCTGCAAACTGACGGTGCCCCCCCCAAAACTGCAATACCCCCCAAAAAACTGGCAATACCACCCCCAAACCTGGCAGTACCCCCCCAAACCTGGCAGTACCCCCCCCAGACTGGCACCACCCTGCCCAAAACAGCAATGCCCCCCTCTAAACTGGTTGTCACCCCCCTGCAAACTGACAATAACCCCCCAAAACTGGCAATAACCCCCCAAAAAAACCTGCAATCCCCCCCCAAACTGGCAATATCCCCCCCTTACCCCCTGACCTCCCTGCACCCTGGGGTGCTCCTGCCCCCAAAACACCGCCTGAACATCCCCATGCGTAGTGGCAGAACGCTTGCGAGCTTTCTCTGCGTCCTTGGTTGGTTTAGGTTTATATCCCCCCTGCGCCCCTTTTTATTTTTTTTTTTATTTGTTTTCAGCAGACTTAAAACCCCGCTCTGCTTTTATTTAACGCCTTCTGTTTCTTGATTCGCAGGCAGGTCCAGTAATTAAGGTTAAAATCCCCAAGGATCGAGACGGCAGGCCCAAGCAGTTTGCGTTTGTGAATTTCAAACATGAAGAATCCGTCCCGTACGGTTTGAGCCTGCTTAACGGGATCAAACTCTATGGAAGGCCCATCAAAATTCAGTTCCGATCAGGTACCTGCAAAAAGAAACGTTAAATAACCCGGTTACTAGAGAGAAAGCAGAACTGCCGTCAGCTTCCCCCTCCCAACCTCTGACAGATTTATATTTAACCGGTTCCATCGCACGCGCTGCTCGCCAAATGGTCGCTCGCCTAAGGGCTGCTGATTCCGTAGGACGAGGGCGTCGAGCAGGTGTCTGCTTTTGTCCCTGTACCTTAGCAGGGGACCTTTCTGTCAGTTATGGCCAAGCGTAATCCTGGAGCTCAGTCTTCTGTTTGGTTTTGGTGAGGTGGTTTTTGGATTATTTGTTCTGTGCCCTTGAAAGCTGTTCTAAATTATCACACGAGTGGTAAAAGTTGCACCCCATGTTTGTTAAATGAGGCACGCTGGCCGGAATACCACTGCCCAATCGCATCTTTGCCAGTGGGTATTAAGACAGTTGCAGTGTCTTAATTTTGGAGCCTGGATCGTGTGCTTTTGCGGGTCACTGGCAAAACCCAAGAGCTAATTAAGCAAGTGGAAACCGTTAGCGCCTTGCAAGTTCGCTTCATACTTGGCTTTCCTCTAACTTGTGTTTGTCGGTGTCATGAAACGTTTGTTTCTCTTCAGGGAGCAGTCACGCATCTCAGGATGGCAACCCGTCTTGTTCCCCGCATGGAGCTGCCAACGCCAGCCCATCCGGCGCGCCGCATCCGGCGTCAAGCTGCAGCAGGTACGCGTCCTGCCGGCACGCGCCGTGGGTGCCGTGCGGGTAGTTTCAAGTGGAAAGCGGCGTTTGCATGGTTTGCTGTATTCCCGCCTGTCTTTCTGAGCGCGATCTGGCCTTTCTTCCCTGCGGAGTGAGCGCTTGCGTTCATAGCGCCCTGTGTTCTGGGTGCCTGAAATCTTAACGTGTTAAAAACAGCGTTGTGTTTTCGCACCGGCACGGAAAAGATCCGGTGAGGTGGGGAGAGCAGTGCCGAACGCACAGGGCAAGCGCATCCGCGCCCGTTTCTGCCCACGGTAGCGAGTTCAGGCTGATGCTCAGAGGGCTGTTTTGTTTCTAAGGCGACAAGGACGCAAACGCCCCTTGGACGGCTGTAGCCTCGTGTTTAAGGCTAAAATTCCTCATTTTTTTTTTCCTCCCGGCAGATATGACAGGAGTTCTGACAGCACGGTAGCGGCGGGATTCTCGTCGGTGCAGAGGTCTCTGCCATCTGCTGAAAACCTTCAGAGACAAGCGGTGGTATGCTGTTCGCTTGCGCTGATAGCGTCCGAGCCTGCAGTCGCCCACGGCTGACGGACAGCACATGATGGAGTTGTCTCTAATTCCGAGTGCTTGTTTCCTGCGACGATTGTGAGAGGGTGCAGGAATGCACGCCTACTGCCGCGGTGGTTAATGTCGGGGAGGGATTTGAGCTTTAGTTTAGCTAGAGACGAAGCAAGCGGTAGTAGCTATTGCATAAGTTCACGCTTTGTCTCATTTATGAATCAAAAACTTCCGCTTTTCCTCTGCGTTTACAGCGTGGTTAACGCGTGGCTGGGAGTTAGCATTTCTCAGGCCCCTGTGTTCGAGCGCTCTGCCGGGGAGTGAGCGCGGCGAATCCACTGAGCCTTTTCCTTTTCCTCTTCTCTTTCCAGATGCACGGCGCCATGTGGCAGCAGCCCCAGTTTGGGGGGAAGTACGAGCAGCCCGGCTTCGCCCTGCCCGGCTACCAGCCGGCTCCTCACGCCTTCCACCCCTCGCCGGCCTCCCAAATGCTGCGGCGCCCGGAGGTGCCGGCGCTGCGCAAGGGCCGGCTGAGCGCCCACCCCTACCACCCGGACAGCAGGCACTTCGGCCGCGAGCAGCGTTTTGGGGAGCGGGGGCCCGACTTCTGCAGGGGCAAGAGGGAGGAGTACGGCTTTGACGAGAGGGGGCACGACGCCGGCGCCGAGCATCACTACAGGGCGGGCAGGGAGGAACCAGCCTACGAGGACCGGCACCGGGACGGCTGGAGCCACGACTACGACTACCGGAGGGAGAGCTACAGAGAGGCCAAGTGGCACCCGTCGCGGCATTAACGCCTGCTCTGGGCTTTAAAGAACTCACCGGCAACAAAAGCTCGATCCGTTTCTTACCGAGTATATGTAAAAAAAAAAAAAACAACCCACCAACGTTACCTTTTAATGTTTGTAAAACCACTAGTAGCATAGTCCTCCAGAACTAGCCTCTCAGTTTTCTATGCCTTAATCTCGGGGCTTTTCGCAGGGAGAGGGGAGGAAAAAAACCAGGCGACGCACCACAGTTTCAGAGAAATCATCGCTGTTTGCTTGCGTTGCGGGGTGGCAGCCCTTTGTGTTTTCATGGCGGGGTGGAGGGGGCCACCTGCGTCGGACGCGGAGGTGCAGCCGTTATAAGCGAGGCGGGACGGGTGCGTTCTGGCACCCTGAGCGTTTCACACGCAGCGTCTTTTTGATACGGAATGCTTGGATACGGCTCGTCTCGGAGAAGAGCGTTAAAAGTCTCCCTGGATAAAGGAAAAAAAAAAAAAATTAAAAACCCGCGGGTCAACTGCGCTCGTTTAAACCGGTGGGAGGAAAGCTGGTTGTGCGTAAGTGGAGCCGCCCGGGGACCGGAGCATCCCGCTGGATCTCTCCCGGTTTATCCGGGCTCGGCAGAGCCAAATTCCCGGTCTCCCGCCGCGGGACTACAGCTCCCAGCAGCCCCCGCGGCGCCGGGACTACAGCTCCCAGCGTACTCGCGCCCCGGCACTACATCTCCCAGCACCCCCCCGCGCCCGCCGCCTGCGCCCGCCGGGGGGGCGGCGCCGCGGGGGCTGCCGGGAGTTGTAGTCCGGCGGCGGCGCTTTGCGGCCCGGCGGCGATGCTGGGCGGCAGCCGCGCTGGCCTGGCTCGCCTGCGGAGCTGCGGCGGGCGGCGGTGGCGGGGCCGGCGGCGGGCGGCGGCCATGGCCGGCGGCGGCATGGGCCAGCGGATGGTCTGGGTGGATCTGGAGGTGAGGGGAGGCGGGCGGCGGGCGGCGGGGCGGGGGCCGCGGCCGCGCTGACGGTGCCGCTCCGCTCTCTGGCAGATGACGGGCCTGGACGTGGAGAAGGACCAGATCCTGGAGATGGCCTGCCTCATCACCGACTCCGACCTCAACGTCCTGGCCGAGGTGAGGAGCAGCCGCCGGGCCGGCGCTCCCGGCGCTCCCCTTCCCCTTCCAAGAGCACCGGGGAGAAACAACCCCCGGGCCACCGGCCCTCGCCGCTCCGGGGTGGCCCCTGCTCGGGGGCTGTCGGCACCTGCTGCTCCGAAACGGGCGCCGAGGGCCCGGGCGAGAGCGTGGGGACGCCGACGTTACCTCGCGACTCCTCCGACCCCCTCGGATCGCGGGCTTACCTCGCGAGGCCGAAAGCGTGGGAATGACGGCACGATGCTGAACCTTCTGCGATTGCCTGCCTTTCTCTCCCCCACAGGGCCCTAACCTGATCATTAACCAGCCCGACGAGCTGCTGGATAGCATGTCCGAGTGGTGCAAGGAACATCACGGGAAGGTAACGCTCCTCGAGCAGTCACGCTACGCTTTCTCTTTCTTTGCAGCAACAAGCACAAGGTATAATTTGGCATTACGACAAGCACAAGGTATAATTCGGCATTACGACAAGCACAAGGTATAATTCAGCATTATTAGCTGCAGTACAGTCACCCAGAAAGGGACCACTCCTCTGCTGAGCAGTTTGCAGTCAAACAGAGGAGATGATGCAGAATGGGAGATGGTTAAGCGTCGTCCTTATTCTGTACCGAGGAGCTGATGCGGAACGTTTTGCCCGAGGTCTCACGAGTCACCCGTGGCACAGCTGCGAATCGCATTCCTGGATCTTTAGCCTTCATCCCGCAGCTCAGCCGCAGGATTGCCCTGAAGCGGCCTGCGCTTTCTAGCCTGGTTTTTGATAAGTTAGAAGGCAGCTCCCGGCGCTATTCAAACCTGAGAGCCAGAAGCATCGGCAAAAGCCAACAGCTAGCGAGCGGTCCCCTGAGACGGCCGGAGCGAAAGCTCCCGGGAGAGCTGCAGGCAGGGCGAGACCGGCGGCGGCGGGCCTGGGAACAGGATCTGTCGCTCAGACGCGGTTCCTGTCGTCAGAGGCGGCGGCTCAGCCTCGTGCCTCTCGGCGTCAGGTTAAGAAGCCGGGTCCGGCTCCCCGGTCTGCTCGCTGAGCTGGCGGCCGTGGCCTGCCTCTGCAGGAGCCCCGGCTGTAGGCCCGGTTGTGTGGATTCCTCTGACACCTCCTCCCGCTGAAGCCCGTTCCGTGTTGCATAAAATAATTCAAAGGATAATTCCAACGGAGCAGGGGAGGACGTGGCTTGAAGCCCCGACTAAGAGCAGGCGCAGAATCAGTGTAGAATAGTCCAGAGCCGCCAAAACGCAAATTTATCGCCACAAACGTAGGTAGTAGCAGAATGAACAGGCCTATTTACTGCAAGCGTTGGAATGTTGGTTTTGCCTGTCCCCTCAGCGCTGTAAGCTTTTGTGTCTTCTGTCACCGAAAGCTTAACTTTTGCAGCGAGAGATTATTTTCAGTTCTTTCAGCCACCGAAGAAAGCTTCCTCCTTGCCGGCAGCAAGAAAGCGAATATGGATTTTCCAATCCCTGATTACGAATTGAAATTCAAGTTAGTTTTCAATTAAGGGCTGAAGTTTTAAGACACCCGTAACCCCTCCCCTCCTTCCCCCCTTCGGCATCTCACTCTCCCCAGGAAGGATTAGCAAGAGTTTGGAAAATTAATATTAATTTACCACGATGGGTGCTTTTCCCCTTCTCCAGTGGAGGACTCAAGCTCGGCTTCGGTTCACGAGCGAATTGAAGACAGTAGCACGCGTTATCGCTGCTCCTGAGGAGCTACTTATTTTTAATTGGCTAAGGAAAGAGAAGCAATTAGAATATAGATGAAAATGCAGCCACATAATGAATTTTTTAACCACCACTTGGATCTGTCAAGTAGATTTTTGCAGCACAGTCGTGGAAATATATAGCCTAGCCAGATGGAAATAAATCACTGAGAACACTTGGAGCAGATTTGACATTTAACTGTTAAAAAAAAGGAAGAAGGAACTTTCCTGATTTATAGAAACCTTGATAAACACTTGATAAGCCGGGATCCGGAGTATTTCTATTTGTTTATACCTACTGCTCTGTGCTGGGGAGGAGATGCCTCTCCTTAAACAGAGAGGAATGTGATGCTCTCTGGGATCACGTACGTACAAGGTGTATAAATGAGGCTTGCACAATGTCTTGGTACTTGAGACGAACGCCTAGAAAGCACAGCAACCGGGAAAGGGCGGGGGGAGAAAAAAAAAACCCAAACCACGTGAATGCCAGCGTTGTTAGGACTATTCTACGATCGCCTTTACTGGTGTTGATTTTTACTTCCCGAGCGGCGCCTGGCACGTCAGTCAGGCCTGCTTGTGGAGATACCCGGAGAGAATGAAGGCGAGGGGACGTCCCAGAGTACCGAAACGCAGAGTCCCGATGGCACTCGTGGGCACGCTGGGGAACAAACAGTGCCTGAAGGGCTGACCTTTTGCCGTTGAGCACTTCTGGAAGTGTCTTTCATGGCAGTGTCTTCCTGATTTGTGACGGATGGCTCTTTTTTTTGCAGTCTGGCCTTACTAAGGCTGTGAAGGAGAGTAAAATTTCACTGCAGCAAGCGGAGTACGAGTTTCTGTCCTTTGTCCGACAACAGACACCCCCGGGTCTCTGCCCCCTTGCAGGTAAAGCACATTCTTTCTTAATAACGACAACATTATCCCTCCTGCAGCTCCCAGCTGGGTGCCGAAAGGCCCGCTGATGCACGTGGCGGGGATGCTTTAGTTTTCTGTGCTGAGATCTAGCACGTGAATCAAAACCTGTTTAGTAAGGAGAGGTTCAGTAACGGCGTCACCCGTTCTGCAGATTCCCTAAAGCAAATCTTGCACGTCATTACTGCGGGAGACTTCGCTTCTCTTTTGCATTAATGTTTCTGTGTACAGTTATAATTGGGGGGGGCAGCTTAACCGCCGAGGGCAATCTGCAAGCGTAAAATCCGTGCGGCAAACCCGACGGCATGTTTTCCTTGCTGTGTATTGAACCAAACGCCAAACATGAACCTGCCGAATGTCCCGCTACCTGGAGCTGCGTTCAGGACGTTCACATACGGTCTTGGGCCTGGTGCTAAGCAAAATTAATCCCAAGGCCCGCTTTCACGTGGCGGAAAACCCAATGCGTGCATAGTACTTTGATACTTATCTGCGTGACGGGAATTGTAGGAGCAGTAACCGAAGAACTTAATAGAGGGATTACGTATTTAAACCGCGTGTGATCCTGCAACGAAAACCCGACAAACCTTTACAAGCATCTTTAGAAAATGGGATAAATGAGCTGCTTGCCAATAGCTTTTCATACCCTATGATCTTTTCCCCAGCTCGCGTAGCCTGCTTCTCATTTCGATGTCGCTCGTAGTAGCTTTGTCGCGTCTTTGAAGAAACATCTCCGTTTGTGTCTTTGTAGGTAACTCAGTTCACGCAGATAAGAAATTCCTTGACAAATACATGCCTCAGTTCATGAGGCACCTTCATTACAGGATCGTTGATGTGAGCACCGTCAAAGAACTGTGCAGGTAACCGTTCCCCAAATTAAGCAGTTGTATGAAGGGTAATCTAGGGAAGCCTCTTAACTTAGGCTGCTGGGAGAGGGCTGCCCGCAGCCACCTCGTTCCTCATCTGTTCCGCTCGGGGCGGATGCACGGAACGAGCCGTGAAGTGCTCGGTGAGTGGCTGCTCTGGAGCTCGCAGCACTTGGCTCCCAGGGTCGTGGCTTCTGGGGATGCCAGTGAAACCGGAATTCTTTCACCAATTGTAACAAACCCGCAGCAGCCACCAGACTTCTTTTTGAATCCCAGTTTCCTTTCTTGAGTGGCACTTTTTTTTCTGCTTACAGACGCTGGTATCCGGAAGAGTACGAGTTCGCACCAAAGAAGGCGGCTTCTCACAGGTGAGGTTTCTGCTTTTGTCTGTAAAGGAGCAGGGCTCATCACGCAGGAACCACGCTCTTCCCGAGCAGAATACAGAGCTTCCTTTGAATTCCAGGCACGCTGCTTCTAATGCAGGCGACGGTGGAGGCTGCGTGCTTCTGCTCCCTGCCACACGTTTGTGTTCTCCCCTCTGAAGCCTGGTTAGTGTAGGGAAACGGGTTATTAAAATACAGAGGATCAGAAGTTCCCTTATCTCTTCTGAATTGCTCTGTGTACCCTTCAAGCCAGGATGCTTGTTTGGCGGCGTAGGTCCATCTGGCACTTCTTAGGTGTCACAGTGAGAGAGGATGTGAGAACGGTAGCTTAACGGTGGGTTTTATCTGCCCTTGTTTTGGGCAGGGTTGTTCACAGAGACGCTAAAATTGGACGACTGCAAATGGGGAGATGAGAGTTCTGTTTGTGGTTATCTCCCAAGTTCCTAGCGTGCCAGAGAGCTTGTTCTCCTTTCTGTGGAAGGGTTTAATTTTGAGTTATGCTCCTGCCAGCATCCAAGGCTTCCCTAAAAGTTGCAGTTGCCTCGAGGTTTTGGAAGAAGAGAACCTGTGCAACGTTAAGGCACGTTTCTAGAAAGCTACGTTTTCTGGTTCTTCCGAACGGAGGAGACGGTGGGTCCCGTGGGGTCCGTAGGCTTTGATAAGTCCATGTATAGCGTATACCGTATGCGCAGTAAGCGCGTCCGTTTTGCTCTTTCATCTGCGCGGAGTAAACGCAGAAAAAAGCGCGAGACGCCCGCGCGTTGAAACGTCCGCGGTGGACTTTTTGTAGGTGCCATTTGGTACTTGGAGCTATGACTGTCCTAAACGACAGTGGAGAGGGGTCACTGCACCTTTGCCTCTCTGCTCTGACGTGGCCCTGCTAGGCAGGAGAGGAGCCTCTGGCACAAAACGAGAAGGGACGACTGTCGTAGAGGGCTCGATCGAAATCGCGGGTCAGGCGCGCTGCGCAGCAGGAACGCGCAGTACGATTACTGCTCCTGAGCAGGCCAAACTGGCCAAAGCGGGAGCTGGAAGCGGATCTCCAGAGCCCGCCTCTCTGTTGTCTGGGATCAAATTGCTTTTCATAGTCGAAGCTGCAGAACCTGTTGGTTTTCAGGAGCTTCCGTGTCCCACGGTGACATAAACTAGTAAGCCGTGCGTTACTCCCTGGCGCGTCAGCGCCGGTGGACTTTTATTGCTTTCCCCGTACCCGAGACTAGCGAGGGTTGTTTCTATTTCTGAGGGGCGTGCGATCCGTGCGTATCAGAGTTTGATTTCTTACAGCCTGGAATTTTTCAGAAGCGTCAGAATCCGGATGCGGCTGAAGGTGCGCACGGGCGTTTTGAAACCCTCCTTAATTCTCTTTCAGAGCGCTCGATGACATCAGGGAAAGCATCAAAGAACTTCAGTTCTACAGAGATAGCATCTTCAAGAGGAAAACGGATGAAAAGAAGAGGAAGCTAATAGAGAACGGAGAAAGCGATAAAACCGCCAGCTGATTTCTCATCTTACCGTGCCATCCCGTGGCACGTACCAGATGTGTCTCCCGGTTCTTTTCTGTTTGCCAGTCTCTTGAGAAGCTGCACCCTTCAGTTACCTTGTTTCTTAACAGCTGTTAAAACGCAGATGGAAGCCTGAGTTACTGCTTCTTTTCTGTTTGAGCAACGAATCAACACACTCGAGCCTCAGCAGCGTCTTTCTTTGTACGTACTAGGTAAAACACGCTGTTTGATACTCCTCTTCATCTGGTTTTAGATGCAGTCTTTCACTACACAATAAAAACCGTTCTGCTCAATGATGGTGTTTTCATACAGCCTTTCTTTCCTGCTTGCCGTCGGCTGCGAGGTGAGCCGGTCCCTCGTAGGTTGGCGAAGGAAAACACCCTGGGAATTTATTTTTGTTACACGGCGATGGTACGTGCGCCTGCTGCATTCGCGGGCGTTTAACAAAGTCCTTTCGTGCAACGCCTCCGTTTAGAAACGGGCTGAAAGTTGCACGTGGGTAAGTACGGCCTACCGCGTGCTAGGCGCTGGTGTCACGGCACAGCCGCCTTTTCTCTCCCTCCAGCTAACGCGCTGTAATTCACCTTGCAAAGACGGCTGCAGGTCGTGAATGCAACGGAAGCGTTCTTAAAATGGTCTGTTTAGTAGCAGAAACCGCGACGTAACTCGCTGTTGAAGAGCTACGTGCAAACCCTGTAGCAGAGCAGGTAAACGCGCATAGAGCAGGGATGGCTGTGATATCCCAGTAACCGATGGCACGAACGTCAAGAGGGAAAAAACGAGCTGTGCTACCGACGACTGGACAAAGCCACACGAGTAATTGAATCGCTCTGTGTCTGCGCATCCCCGGTGCTTGCTGCGCGAGTAATTACCTTGGCGTGGCAGCTTCTAAGAGAAGGCACTGCAGAGCTTTACAAACATGAAGCTCTTTGCTAATGAAAATATCGGTGGGGAAGGGTCTGAAGTGCTGGCCCAGAACCGCAGCGACGGCTGAAGCCGTCCCCTGCCAGCTTGTCAGTTCACGAGAGGCATACTCGATCTTTAATCGCGTGAATACAGCAGCGACTTGTGGTTAGAAAGGGAAAAAGCCTGCTGAACACAGGGCGAGGAATCGGGGAGCCCTCGCGAGGCTACTCTCTCCTTTTGCTTCTGAGAAAATGGGTCTCAGCAGCACCCCAGCGGGACGGGAGCAGATGCCACTGTAGAGGGAGATGCCTGGGTGCTCGCCGCACAAAATCCCTGGGCATGGGTGGGCGAGACAGACCGGTGAGGAAAGGCTGCAGCCCTTCGGCGAGGGGTTTTCCTCCTGCCTGGGTGAAAGCACCGGCAGCACCTCTGCGAGCTCTGTTAGAGGGAAGGTCGAAACGTGGCTAGACGTCCTTTTTTATTGTTAATTGCCAAACGATATTCGACAAATCCCCCTACACCAAAATTTCATTTCCCCCTTTTCAATTCCATTTCTGCTGTCTGATATTTCCATTGCTCCCGAGCAGTGCGAGCAAATGGGCTAAAAGCCCTCTAAACGCTGTACGAGCTTTCCTTGAAGCACGCCAGGAGCCACATCGATTTAACAGGAGCATTTACCCGCTCACTGAACCCTTTTTTTTGCATGTTTGGTGTTTTAGCAGTGCGAGCGCTGGACGATGCGAGCACGCCAGCAGAGCCAGCTTTCCAAATAAATGCATCCTGCCGCTTTCGCTTGGCCACATTACAAACCAGGTCACCTGTTCTACATTAATTCATCGGAAACGGAAAGAGCGGGCGATGAAAGAGATGCGGCTAGCCCCTCAGCTTCTGGGGCGTTAAAACATCAAAGATTTGCGCTTAGAAGGTTTGTCACATATTACTACACGCGTTCCTACAGACACGGCTACACGTATGTTGAGCGGCACCGGAGGTGCTGCATCGTCATCATTTGCGACCCATCCCTGGTGGGACACGAACAGGCTTTTGCTCCCGCTACCAATATCAGGGCAGCTTTTCACATCACCAGAGCTGCCAGCTAAATTCTAATTGAGGAATCATAACGAGCAACAATAAGCAAGCCAGTCTTGCAAAGCCCGGGGTCAGCTCACGGGTCCAGCCTTAAAAAAAAAATACCCTGCACCTCGTAAACAGAGCAGGTTTTAGCTAAAGGCACGGTGGACAGAAAGAAGCTGGTAGCCCCACGCTGCTTTTGGGAGCCGTGCTGCAGAGGAGACCTCCGTTTCCCTCCTGCAGCGTGCCCTCGTACAACGGCGCACGCTGCCGCGCTGCCGCCGAAATAGCGCGAGGGGGAAAGATTATCGCGTTTACCTTCCCACACAGAACGAAAACCTGACGCTTTTCTGCTCAGACTGTGCAAGCGGCGTCTGTTTTACATCTTGGCCTTTTACAAGATCACGTCTTGTGCCATCTGAATAGCAAAATGCCCTTTCGCACGCCGCGGACCTACTTGTAACACCACCGATATCTTATGTCCCACGCAGGTGGCAAAACCGTCAGATTGCCGCCGAGACGTACTCCGCGTTTTAGTTAAATATGACCGATGCTTATTCCGGGCTCATTAATATTAACGTGCCCTTGCTCGTTTGCAGTTCTCACTGGTTCGGCTCTCTCCATCGGGGTCCGAGGCGTGGGCCCGCTCCCAAAAGCCCCCCGAGCCCCTGGAGGGGCTCCACCAGCCCTCTCACCCCCCGAACGGGAACTGCTGGGCAACCCCCGCACCCAAAAACCCGGGGGTGGCAGGAGCATCCCGCACGGCACCCCTTCTTCCACCTGCGTTGGGACACGAGGAGGAGGAGGAGGAAGTGAGCACGAGGGGTGGAAGACCGACGGCAGGTGAGGGGCTTATCCATATGTGAAAGCAAGCGCCGGTGCCAATTAGACCGGAGGCAGGGAAACCTCAATTTACAGAACAGGGGGTCCCCGCCAATGCCCACCCCAGCCCGTGCCCAAACCCATACAGGCTCCAGCGGCAGCAAGATCTGCTGCCGAGCGCTTCGGCGTTTTTTACCTGAGCGCGAGCAGAAACAATTACAAGGAGGGTGAATATTTATAGGCTTCAGGGCCGAGAGGGGCCACCGCGAGTCTCCTCTGCTCTACTGCTGAACGCAGGTCGGGGTATTCCGCCCTCTCGGTCCTCCGGCGGAGGGAGTTACTCATCCTACGGCTTCGTTAGCGCTACGGAGTCCAATAACATCCTTGAATTAAAGCTTATCTTCCAGGAACCCGTCCAACCTCCACTCGAGGACAGCAAAGGACGGTGAATTTATCATTTCCTTTGTTAAAGTGCTCCGGCGTTTAATTACCCCCGCGGTTACGAAGACGCGTGTTGTTTCAAATCTGCATTTCTCCAGCTCAGTTTCCTACTCTCTGCCCAGCGCCATGTCCCCCTCTCCTGCTCGGAGACCCCCTCCGTAACGGGTACGGTCCCCAAAGGCAGAGCGCAGAGCCCGTACGGGCTCACCTCGCCAGGGGATGTAGTTTCATCGCTGCTTTGACAAAGTACGCGTGCGTTTATTCCTCCCCGAGATGTAGCGATCGTTTTAAATTAACACCAGCAAAACAAACTTTGATTTTTATGGCCAGAATCAATTAAGTTTCCCTGTGAGGTAATTCACTGCCACACGTGGTATTTATTCCGCGTGGGAAATGAAGGCACGAGTAACTTCAGCTCACTTCTCACATGGACACGCCACTCACGTGGGGGCTGGTTGTCACCCGAGCGCATCCTTCGAATGTTTAAGCCGTTTTTTCCTACTTTTGAAGTTCTGAGTGTGAACTTCCTGCGTGTGAATTTCCTGCTGCGTAGCACGCGGGGAAGCGCAAGCTCAAACCCAAGGAGCTCCTGGAAGCTCCCAACCAATCATAGAATCGTTTTGGTTGGAAAGGATCATCCAGTCCAACCATTAACCTAACACTACCAAGTCCACCGCTAAACCAGTTCAGGGTAGAGTAATAACTAATTTCATGTTTGCTGGCTTAGTGGTTGGATTATCTTTTAATGAAAGTAAAAACTAGGAATCATTAAGGTTGGAAAGGATCTCTAAGATCATCAGTCCAACCATCAACCCAACACCACTGTGCCCACTAAACCATGTCCCAAAGTGCCGCATCTGCCCGTTTTTTGAACGCTTCCAGGGATGGGGACTCCACCGCCTCTCTGGGCAGCCTGTTCCAATGCTTGACCACCCTTTCCGTGAAGAAATTTTTCCTAATATCTCCACTGTGTCCACCTGCCTGGACAGCTCTGGTTATTACGA
The DNA here is from genome assembly GCF_030463565.1 of Pelecanus crispus. Lineage (NCBI taxonomy): Eukaryota > Metazoa > Chordata > Aves > Pelecaniformes > Pelecanidae > Pelecanus > Pelecanus crispus. Next base: position 8,287,120 of record NC_134661.1, on the reverse strand, counting down.
CACGACGATCGGTACAGCTGCTTCTGGGCTGGCAACCCAAAGCAAGCAACGCAGAAAAGGGCGTACGCGCCCCGCGCCACGGCTTTTACGGACGCAGCCTGGCGAGCACAATGCTGAAGTCTGGGCCAAGCAACGTATTTTCATAACTGAGTGATTTCAGCCGGCACTGCCCATCGCCGAGGAGAGCTCGCTCAGCACGATGCAACCACGCACCCTTGACCCGGGTGGCACGGCAGGAGCAGAAAACAAACAGGACAAAACCAACCCCAAAGCGTCCCGTGTTCCCCGTAGGGCCAGCTGGAAGGTACCCACGCACGCTGCAGGTACAGGCGACTCCCTGCCATGCTTTCAACGCCGTCCCTTCGCAGCCGGCATCTCGCCTCTTGGCCGCTGCTGCTGCCCAACCTCCCGCGAGACGTCCCAGAGAAAAGTGCTGCCAGGCCGGAACGCAAAAGGGTATAAAAGAGCACACGGGGTGTACATCTCCCTGGTTCTTTTTTATTACGGGTATTAATAATAATGACCATCCAAGGCTTCTCAATCACTCTTATTATTTGAACACCTGCTCTTCTCACCGTGGGAACGATTGTTATTGGAGAGAGGCCATTAAAACGGTTAATGGCGCAAATAAATGAGTCTTTCGAACGTCCCTCTCCTTTGTCACCCATTCCTGGGCAAGCAGGCAATTTAAACCTGGTTCCTTTATTTACCGCGCCCCGGTACCTGCAGGTGGGCTCGGACCCCCGTTGGGCAGGGCAGTTGCAAGGGGCACCTCCACCCCCGGCTCTGCCTTCGCAGCCGGGCAGCCTCTGGCCCTCCTCGCCCCGAAACGCTGCCCGGGCTCAGCCGCCGTAGCCAGCGCCTGGAGCGATGCCCAAGGAGCATCAGCTGCGGCGCTGCCGGCCCTCCGCCCACCGGGACGCCGGGGCGGTGCTGGGACGGACCCGAGGTTCACCGTCGCCCCGGCAGACCTGCGCAGAAAGCTGCCCGGATCGACGCCACAGCCGCGCGCCGGCGGGATCTGCTTTGTCTTTGATTTCCATTTTGTTGGTTTTCCCCCCCTTCCTTTGACTTCTTCTTTCTGACCTACTTCTCCTCCTTTTCATATTTTATTCCTTTTTAAGAGGCTTTTATTTTTCTCGGAACATTTTTTTTAAGGAAAACATGCCATCTGTGTTTATACATTTTTAAATATTGTTTATTCTTGCTTCTGAAGTAACTGTGCCGTATGAAGGATTTTCATCTCATTTTCCCGTATTATGCAATAGCTTTCCTGTTTTTATGCGCTGGCAGCGTTTGAGGTTCCGATTTCGTGCAAACTTGTCGCGCGTCTTGGCAAAGCGCGGATACCCAACCCCCGCCCCGAGCGGGCCTTATTTTTGCGCTGGAAACGAAGCTCTTCCCCCGCACAAGTCATGCAGAGGCCGGGGAGGGGGAAAGGGTGCGGAGCAGCTTTGCACCCTTCCCTTGCCCAGGGGTACTTACACGAGTTGTTATTTCCACGCATGACCCTCCGAAAGCTCGCTCAATGTTGCACTTACGATCGTGGAGGTTTTGAGTGGCAAACCAACGCTTTGTGCGTGCAGTCTCGTCATTTATTTAATCAAAGCACTTTATGAAAAATTACCGACCGATGGAAACTTCGTAAACGACCAACAGGCGAGATTCAACAGCAGCGCGTACAAGGTTTTGTTGTAACATCTCTACGGGCGGAAAGCTTTCTAGGCCGTCCTGCATGGCGCATCCATCCCGGCATCCGCGCTAGCGTTGCGTTACTCCGGCGCGAGCGAAGGCGTGAGACGAGTTCGGGTGAGAACGCGCCCCGCCACCGCCCTTCTCCTGCTCCGTCCTGCCACGTGCCGCCGTAGCCGGCGGGTGAAGCCCCGCGCTTGGGCTGGGAGCCCCTTCTGCGGGGATGGCGGGCAGCGCCATCAAACCAACCTGCCTCCTCCTCGTCTCCCCCTCTCCTTTCTAGAAAAGGCAAATGGGATGCAAACGCCATAATGTGCAGCGCATCCCTTTTGCTTTCTGCCAAGGTACCCGGGGTGTGAAAAACGATAAGGGCTTCTGTTTGCTTTTAAGCAAACGCAGAGATGTACGCCTGTCTCCTCGCCTGGAGACGTGAAACAGCAGCGGGACCTCGCCCAGCGACGTGGTACCCAGGCTGGGGACTCCAGGTCCTGCCGAAACTGTCCGCTGCCTCATCGGCATTCCAGCCCGTCTGCAGCCTCTGGATATGGCCATGTGCATAACAGTGTATTTTTGGACGCGGTAGTTAAAAAAAAAAAAGAAAAATTACTCGAAGGCAAACAGAGTGTGCCTGGGTTTTTCAATTTAATTTAATAAATTATCTTGGCTCCAGTAATTATTTATTTGAAATAGGAATGTGCTGAGAGGCCTCGAGTCCTTTTAATGCTACATTAATAATGTAGCCACGGATTACCGATACAATTCTAAAGCGAGTGAAAACACCCCCATCGCTTATTGCGTCCAGGTTTTGAAGCCATCCTCGCCCTGAATGTGCAATTGCTCCGGTTGCAAACACCCCCCCTCGGCAGCAGCGAAAGGTGCAGCAGGAGCATTATCCCATCGATAAAACGAAGGCAACGACCCTGACGGCCCCAAAACAGGCAGCCGAGCGAGCCCAGGGCCCTTCCCGCGCCGGGCAGGGTGCAGGCAGCCCCCCGAGCTGCGCCCTTCCCGGCGCCCGCAGCCCGCCCCAGCGCAGGGGGGCTTACCGAGAAATAACCCGCTGCGCTTGGAAATACGGCGTGCTTCCCTTTGCCAGCGATACATCAACATCTTTCCCCATGCTCTATCAAGCTCTAATTATTTATATCTGGGGGAAAAAACCAAACAAACCAACCACCCACCCACCCGGAAAGCCAGAATGGTTGTCGGCTCGCTCCAGATCCTGCAGAAGCGTTTTCAGCGCAGCTTGGAATCATCGAATCATGGAATCGTTGAGGTTGGCAAAGACCTTTAGGATCATCCAGTCCGACCATTAACCTCACACCACCAAGTCCACCACTAAACCAATCAAGGGCAGAGTAGCAATCTCTAACATCCCACACCAGCTCCCTGCCTGCGTCGACAGCGGCACCCTCGCCCTTCTCCCGCAGAGCCGCACCCGAGCACCGTCGCACGCTGGGACGGGCATTTTCCATCGCGGCTTTCTCCGTAAGGAAGCGGGGCAGCGGCGCAGGCTCCGTTAGCCGAGTTCAGCGGGAAGCCCCAGCTGGCCGTCAGATGAGGTCTTTCCCTGCCTCCTGGTTCCTCTCCGGCTCTTTCCACGCCGCTTTGCCGCCCGAAGCCGCGGGGGGGGAGCGCCCTGGGTGCACCCCACGGGGATGCCATCTCCTCCCTCTGCCCGGGGCGGCTGCAAGCAGCTCCGGCCCCTCTCGCAACGCGCGTACGCAGCCAAGAGCCTCACGTCGCCTTTCAGAGCTGCCGCGGCAGCGGGGAGGACACGGATCGATATACAAAGCCCTCAGACCGTGGGGGAACTGCAGAGGCCCTGATCAGATGGAAAGAGAAAATATTTTCATTTTGACCGCAAGTGGCAAATAGCGCTGGTGTGATTTCCCTTCGATTCCCCTTGCTCGGCGTGCCCCTGGGCTCCCAATCCATCTCATCAACTCTTTTATTTGCTTCTGCGCTTGGAACAAATATTTGATGCGTGTTTATACAACATTTTTTTACGATCCAGTCTGCCACTGGATTTCGAAAGTAAATGAAATACAGCGCGGCGGTCATGTACCAGGGTGAAAGCCATCGAACGCGTATGTAAATCCACCTCCTTGGACGGAAAGCCATGTCAAGTTGGTTAACAACACATTAAAACCCGCTTGCCGCGCAAGGCGAATTTGTTTTCCGGTTCGCTGTTCAGAACAAGAGCCCCTGCAGCTCCCGGCGCCGTCGGGCTGGAGGCTTTGCCAGGCACGAGGCGGCCGAGCTTCCCACGACGGCAGAGCGCAAGCACTTACCCACCCAGACACAACCGCCTTCCCCTGCGCCCCCCGCTCCGTTCACCCGTCCAGACCGCACCATCTGGCTGCAAACCATGGAAATCGGGAAAACCACCAGCTCGCGCCACACCGAAGCAAAGGAAGAGCGAGCTAGACCCTTGCACTTCCCACTTTTGCTTGGCTTCGGAGCAGCCCGCTCCAATTCCCACTTTTCCCAGCAATCACCGTGCCCTTCCCCCCCGCTCCTCAGCACGGCCACTGGCTCCGCCGCAACCGTCCGAACGAGCTGCGGCACATCCGCACGGGCACGACACCGCCCTTATTACGGCAAATGGCAAACCCCCGAGCAAAATCCCCCCGGCCCGTTGAGGCGGAGCTGGACGGCTGCTCGGAGGCGGCAGGGATGCTGCGGGCAGCCCGGCCCCGGGCACCGCTGCCCAGCGGCCGTGGGCGATGAGAGGGTGCAGCTGGACGGGCTCAAGGTCGGCTGCAGACAGCCTGGAATAGAAAACCTTCAGATGTGTCTTTTTTTTTTTTTTTTCTTTGGTCTTTTTTTCCCCCTCCCGCTGCTGTTGACGATACCCTTTTACTGGAATAACTCACTGACGCTGACAGACAAGCTTTTAGGGTAGTGAAATCTCCGTGACACTTTAAGTGCTCTAAATAACAAAACAAGGACGTGCGGAATTACCCCGTGCGTACTCGATAAAACACAACTTGCCAGAAACTCAAGTGCCGCTCCAGCCACCCGGGCCCCGGCGAGGACAGGCCACCCCTACCCATCCCGGGGGCGAGACAGCAGAATAGCGCGGGCAGAGGAAAAAAAAGGAGAGGAAAAGGACACAACACGGGTCGTCGTGGTGAGGAAGAGCACGGCGCGGGGCGCAGCCGAGGCTTCCCGCATGGAGCGACGGGGATGGAGGCTCCTTCTGGCACAAGGGACCCATCGCTTGCGGCGGGCAGGGCTGCCTCTCCCCGCCGCCTCCCGAGTGACGGGCGAGAACCAAATGGCTGCAAATTGCCGGGTGCTGGAGCAACGCTTCATCCGTTGCGCCGAAGGAGCCACGAACAGCGGGCTCGGCGCTACGTGTGGGGCACCGACCGTCAGTCAAGCGCCAAGTGACGCGGGGAGGGAGAGGTGACAGTCAGCGAGAGACCCGCGGGGAAAAGAGAATAAACAGGCGTGATCAGCCAGACGCGATAATGGGTGTGATAGAGCCTAACAGGGAAAATATTTTGGAAAAGAAAACAATTAGCCGGTGAGCCAAGCGGCCCCTCATCATCCCCGCAGCACTCCGCGCCGGGGGAAGGTTACTCTTAAGGGCCAGGAGAAGTAACAAATAATTCCCGTGAAAGCCCTTTTGCTGCCCTAAGACAAAGCTCGCGCCGTTCACCGGGGAAACCCCCTTTCCGGGGAAAACCACGCAGAACCACGCGCCGGGATGGCTCCAGCGGGCCCTGCAGAGCCGGGGTATCCTCGGGGGATGAGGATGCTCTTGACCGGGTCCCTGTGGTACCGCGAACAGCAACCATGGTTAACCGGCCGGCGTCCTGTGGGAGAGGAATTAAACGATGCACATGGAGAAACGCAAGGCTGAGGCGAAGGAGCCGTCTTCCCCGCCGGCGCTGCCCCCCAGCACAGCTTGGGGTGGGACCGGGGACCCCTCCCAGCAGCGGCTGCGCTTTCGGGCGCCCTTTTATTCTCCGTTTTTCTTTTGAAGGATGGTTTGTACTCCTCCCAAAATGCAACTGCAACGCAACGGAGATTGATGCTTCTGAAAGGTGGTCCCCAAACCCTGCGTGTGCCTGAAAGGACACAGTGCAAGGCATTCTGTTCATTTCACAGAGTGTTTGGGTTGCGTTTTATTACACAAGTCGGTTTTATTTGCTTGAGGAAGCAATATCACTGGAAAAACAAACAAACAAAAACCTGCCAGTCCTCCTCCTCAATCCAAAGCAGCCTACCAGCTGCAGATGTTCTCCCCAAAGACGCGAGAGCGGTGCCCAGGCTGAGGACACGAGCCCTGGCTCCTTCCAAGCAGCGCGGGACGCGATCGCTCCCGGGGCCGGCCACAGCGCATCTCGGGGCAAAACCCCACCACGCACGTCCAACAGCGTCGCACGTGCTGGGCTGGATTCCACACCGCCAAGACTCACGCTCTTTTCCTCTCAAGCCAATGTTTGCAGAGCGAACAGACCGACCAGTAGATGTGTGCCAGCAGGAGCAGGGAGGAGATTGTGCCCTGTGCTCGGCGCTGGTGAGCCGCACCTGGAATGCTGTGTCCAGTTTTGGGCCCCTCGGCACAAGAAGGACATTGGGGTGCTGGAGCGTGTCCAGAGAAGGGCAGCGGAGCTGGGGCAGGGTCTGGAGCACAGGGCTGGTGGGGAGCGGCTGAGGGAGCTGGGGGTGTTCAGCCTGGAGAAGAGGAGGCTGAGGGGAGACCTCATCGCTCTCTACAACTCCCTGACAGGAGGGGGCAGGGAGGGGGGTGTTGGTCTCTTCTCCCACGTAGTTAGCGATAGGATGAGAGGAAATGGGCTCAAGCTGCGCCAGGGGAGGTTTAGGTTGGATATTGGGAAAAATTTCTTTACGGAAAGGGTGGTCAAGAATTGGAACAGGCTGCCCAGAGAGGTGGGGGAGTCCCCATCCCTGGAGGTGTTCAAGAAACGGGCAGAGGTGGCACTTGGGGACATGGTTCAGTCTGGTCTGCCCTTGACTGGCTTAGAGTAGACTTGGTAGTGTAGGTTACCGCCTACGTGAATCAGGCTGCACAAAGTACCGCCGTTCTACATCTGCTTTAATACGGTGTAAGGCTTTACCGATATCAAAACACAATATTTCCTCCGTGTAGCCCGAAATAAACGCGCAGCCCGCCTGAAGGCGCAGCCGGAGGAGTTGCTCTGCAACCTCTGCTTCCCCCAGCCGCCGGTCTTCTCCTCCGCCGTGCCAACGTCACGCGCGGCGCTGGAATAAAAGGAAATAACGAGCGCTCCCGACCCAGGCAGGCAAGACCGGAGGGAGGATCGCGCTCTCCAAACTTTGCAGAAGGGAAATGAAGCGTAGAGAGATGAAGTGACCTGCTTAAGGTCGCATGGGGAATTTGTAGCGGAGCCAAGAACCGAGCCGCCGTCTCCAGGGTCCTCATCTACTTCTTCCACCGCAAGATATTCCTTCCTCTTTCCCTCCAGATTGCCAAGTTAAAAATAAAACCGCGTTTCCTTTCCAACGTGGCTTCAGCGCAGAAGTCTGGTCTGCGAACTGCCTGGGCCGTGGCATCGCCGGGACGCTGCCTCTTTCGCTGCAGTGCTCTCGCAATCTGCGTGTTTTAGGGGGTGCGCGAGTCTCTGCACGTATATACATTTGTATGCATATATTAATTAGGCTACGCGGCGCTTTCCTCCCCGAAACTGAAGCGGAACCTCTTCGTAGGCCCCTTTGAGGCGAATCTCTGTCGGTTCAGAGAAACTTTTCACGGCCAGCCAGCGCTCCGCGGCGCCTGTTGGCGTTGTTCCCTTCGGTCGGAATAAAACTCCTTCTGATAACGAGGGAGAAAAAGGCTTTCGGTTCTCGGCGCCGTCGCACACGCGAAGCCTGCCCGCGCTAGGATGCGAGGGAGCCGGCTGCCAGCCTCCGCGCCACTCAGCGGGGAGAGCAAGGTGATGAAGGTGATGAAGGCTTTGATCGCCGGGTTTAATCCGTGCCGTGCGAGCCGGACAGCAGCTCCCTTGGGGGATGGCTTGCGGCGAGTCGCAGCTTCACGCTGACGTCGTTTGCTGGGGAAGCAGCGGGCTGCGACTGCTGCGGGCCCAATTAAGCACTCTCCGACGCGCACGGCGAGGCGCGCGCTGCGAGCGCCGTCGGCTCCCGCGGGCTGCGTGCTCCTGGCGCGCCAGTCCCTTCCGGGCACCCTGGGTTCTGGCTGTGCCCCGCCACGCGCCGCAGCTGCGCCGGCTCTCCTGGACACCGGCTCGTGCGCGGGGCGGGTGCCAAGCCCTGTTTTTGGAGGGGAAGCGGCTGCGTTGATATCCGCAGCAAGCCTCCACCAGCACCCTGAGGGCTGGAGAGCAGCTGGCGGAAGGCTCCCCTGCTTCGCCCGCTGCCGACTCCAGCAGTTCGTATCCGCTCGGCGTCCCCCGAGCTCTCCAACCTGGTGCGTCCTTCTGTTTTCTCTCACCTACTCGCTAACCCCTCTGCGGCAGGAGCTGCCTTTTTTTTTTTTAACCAGGGAGGTGCACAGGCTGTAAGATTTTTACCTGCGAGCCGTATCTGCAAACACCCCCCCGCCTTGTTCCCCACACAAGTTTCGATGCCGGAACCGCTGCTTACGAACACAACCCCAAAACACCCGGCAAAGCCGTTCTCCCGAGCCGCAGGCGCCCCGATGGCATCGCTGCTGTTGCTGCGCTTGGTCTTGTGGTGTCTCCCGAACACAGAGAGCTGCAGAGCGGCGAGCGGAGGGAGAGGGAAGAAAAGCAGCTCTTTTTTGGGGAGCATGGCAACCAAGTCAGGATGGAAACGCTGCTCAGAGCCCACAGGTTTCCCGTGGGCAGTTATTTTAAGGCGGCACAGCCCCTGTGGTCAAAGGGAGGTAATTAAAGGTACACATTACCTTTCCAGGCAAAATCCCCTTGTTTCAAAATGGAACAAGAATCTCTTGCAGGAATGAAGATTGTTTTGTCCCTCGTTTGCAAAACGGAGGAGGAGGGAGAAGCCCTGGCTGCATCCCCGTGCCGTGTAGGTGTCTGCACGAGCCCGGGACTCGCGGCACGTGTCGGCGGCGAAGGCAAGCGTCCCACCTTTTCGATTCCCCTGCGATCGGTGTCAGATGCTTGGCGCTTTCCCTCCTGCCTTCTCCCCCAGCACCTCGGGCCCATATCCAAGGCAGCAGGGCATGTTTGGGATGATATTTTCGGTCTGCGAGCCTCTGCAGAGGATGGGCTGCCCGGGCACCGGAGGCACCCCGGGGCTCCCCGGCACTCCCACTGCTCCCCTGGGAGGTGACAGGCTGGGGAAGGCTTGGCAAGAGAAATGGCCGTGCTCGAGCCATTTGTTTCAGGGACCGTTCATCCCAGAACCTGGTGATTTATCTCCCACGCTTTTTAAAATAAATGCATCATCGCTGACTTCTCAGCTCTATCCTCCAGTACAGCACAGAGGCGGCGTCTGCTGCGTCTTCGCCTTCCTGCTCTCCCCACAGGGAACTGGCCTGGGAACACGAGGACCGCACGTTTTCCCGATAAAAGGGGATTCCCTCTATTTGCAGAGGTGCAGCTCTCCCCGAAGCAGACACGGGAAAGGTTTGGCGTTGCTTGCTGGGTTCCTTCTCTCTGCTCGCTGCGGAGCACCTTAACCAGCCAGGTACCCCCAGCACCTCTCCATGCATGCCCTTCCATCGCCAAAGCCGCCTGCATGCCCCAGAAGCGGGGCATCGACGGCATCCCACGGGAATTTAAACACCCAGATACCATTCCCAGGCGGAAGGTACCTGCTGAGAAGCCAAGCTGTGCAGCCGTGCCCTCCGAAGAGACGCGCTTCACGTATAATCCTATTTGTACCTCACGCTCGCGAGAACCTGCCCGATCAAATATCAGAGGCAGCTTTTAAAAGGTCCCAGTAAGTTTTTAGTCATGGATAATATGAGTAGATAAACCAGGGCTAATCAAATCACCCCCTTCAGAACAAAAGGTTATCGGTAAAAAAGATGAAGGGGAATGTATTCCCGTCACGAGCGGCTTCGCAGACCTGGCCGGGAGCGCCGTGCGCGTTTGACGGAGGCACGAGGCGTGCGTCGGCGGAGGAAGGATGCTGCGCTGCTCTGCCCTGCCCTGCCCGATGGCAACGATGGCCCCCGACGCTTCGCGCGGCTCTGTTACCCATCGGCAAAGCAGGGCCGGCCGGGGGGGGCTCGACCCCGCGTGGGACCCCAGCACAGCGACGCAAACGCAGCTGAAACGTTCCACGTCGGCGCGGGCTCTTCCACCCGCTCGCTGCGGCAACAGCGGAGCTGGAGCCAGCGGAAGAGCTTTCAGATAAGCTCGGACGAGGCCCTTCTAGAAAAATCAGCTCTCTCTAATGGACCCGCTTTAATTTCAGGCAGCAAAAATGCAAACAATATGTTTTGGGACAATTATTTCCCTTTCCGGAGGGGCAAAGTCACTTGGCCTGGGGTCTTCGTCGTGTCCTCTGCTGTGTGCTCTAATTGCCCCGAGATGCTCTACCTGGAGAGAGCCTTAATACATAATTATATACCATTAGCGATGAGAATAACATGACAACTGCTTTGGATAATCACGCAGAGCACAATTTCTGCCAGTCTCCTAGATACCACAGACACATAAGTAGTGGTCTCATTTTGTACGAGAGAGTATTTTGGAAGAATTATTTAAAGCCGGTAATAAAAACTGCAGACACACAGTCCCAGGTTCGCAGGGCTCAGATGAAAACCAAAGGGAAAATTCACCGCGAAGGCCAATCAACAGGTAGGATTTTTAAATTTTTTTTTTTTCTTTTTTAAAAAACCTAACTAAAAGCAGAGTTAACGTAGCAAAAAGTAAGCCAGGCTTCAGCAAATTTGCTCGTGTTCTCTCCGCCCGAAGATCGCGTGGATATCTTGGTGTTGATTTAAAGACTTCAAGAAGCTGCGCTGCCATCCCTAGGTAAACTGTTCTCGTGTTTTATGACCCTGCTGCTAAGAATTTGTCCCATATTTCTCGCCTGAATTTGTCTGACTTCCGTTTCTAACCGCTGGGTACAACGCTGCCTTTCCCTATTCCGCTCAAGAGCCGCCTGCCGTCAGAAACCTCCCGCTCCTCCGGGGATCCGCGGGGAAGGCCAGCGCTCCCTGAGCCCATCCTCACAGCACACCTCGCCCGTTTTCTTCCCTTTTCCCAGCCATTTTCCAACACAGAGACTCAGACGAGCCCAGACCTTTCCAGAGCTGTTTTCCCCTGCAATCTGGAAACCACCCTTACAATTTCACTGTGCAAACCCCACTTAATCGCAGCGGGGGGACGTGCCAAGATCTTTCTCCCAAAGCCGTGGCTCTGCCTGAAAATGTCTTTCTTGGCAAAGCACCACGGCGGCTCCCGGACCCTCGCCTTCATCCTCCTGACAACGTCACTGGGTTTTAATCCCCCGTGATGGCAAGAGCAGCGGCACGCGTGATGCCACGTTTAAAGACCGCCAGCAGGATGGCCCCCCCCGTTCACCGTGGGTGCAATGCTGCTGACTGCTGCGGGACCTTGTGGTCCTCGCCGGGCGACACGCCTCGGCGCCGGCACTTCCCTCTGCAAGAACAACAGGGCACGGCGGCGGTGCCGGCGTGCCCCCCGTAGCCCGCGCTTTTAACACCCTGAGCAGCACGGTCCAGCCTGCCCCACCTGCGCTTCGGGACTGCGCCCGCGCCGTCGCACTCCTCCAGCTCTTTCCCTGCGGAGCGTTTTTCAACCTGAAGGATGGCACTGTCAACCCGTCCCTGGTGAATAAAGAAAAGCAAACAGAAACCTTGGGAGGTGCTCGAGTCCCAAGGACGAGGCTGGCTGCTGCCAAGGTCACAGGCGCGATGATATTCATCTTCATTCCTCACCATCACCATACAGTCCTAGCCTGAGAGAACCGAGCCGCTTCCGGGCTGCGCGTTGTTAAAGGATGAGGGAGCACAGGGTGGTTCAAGAGGAGATTGCTTCCTAAGACAATGGCTGAGCTGATAATGCCAGCTAAAGTCGGGCCACCGGGGACCTCTTACAATTTTAAGATCCAATCAACTTTAAAATATTACTGTCTCAGGCAGGTGGCGAGTCTTGGAATGGAAAACAAGCGATCTTGTTTTATTTAGGGGGGGGTGGGGAGCATGTTCTCCCTGTCCTCACCCATGTATTGAAATATTAATGGTGTTTGTGTGCGTTGCTGTGTTCCCATCGCATTTCCAGAGCTCCATCTATAAAACCTCTGGTCAAAACACTCGGTAGCTACGCTACCAGCTGCACGGAGAAGCGAATGGGAGAGCTGCAGAGGGTAGGGGCAGCAAGGATGCGAAGAAAAGCCTCGGGGAGAGGCTGCAACCAGAGCGATCTGCGTCTTATTCCCTCTCTCCTCCGAGTGAAACCTTCTCCGACTCCACCATCTTTCTGCTGGCCAGATGTCGCCGCTCCGGAGCGGCTCGTCCGGCGTCAGCGGATGCGCTGCTAGCCTCTCCACGGCCGAGCCGAGAGGAGAGCGGCTGCAGAGACCACGATCTTGCTTTAGCGAGCCTATTCAGAAACTCCAAAATACTCAGGTGCATCTGGCCTTCTTCACCCCCCCCGTAATTACCATTCTGTAATTACATCCCTCTTAATTACGATTTCTGCAAGACTCAAGCCTCACTTGCAGAAATTTGGCTTGGGAATAACCACACAACAGCAGCCCCGCTCCGGTGTCTCGGTTGTGTCGCGCTGAAGTCCCCCACGCATTGCCCATCTGTTGGGATGCCGTTACACGGCACGGGAGGCTCTTTGCAACGAGTCCGCGCGCTGTGTACCTCTGCTACTGTCTTGGAAGCGCTTATATGACACATCGTTATTTCGCCGTAGCCAGTAGCCACAGTGGGATAGCAGCGGTGATGACTGCATTATATATTTTATCATAAAAACAAAAGCAACGACTACAACAGATTCTTAATAAAAACGCGTGTGTCTCTCTCGCCGGTGCAGAGTGCGAGTTAAACACTGTGCAACATCAAGCAATTTGTAGCGTCTGCACACGCTATCATGCAAACATCCCCAAAGTGCCCCATGAAAAAGTCAATAACATCAATAAAATCAACAACAAATAAAAAGCAGCCTGGCTCGGCGGCAAGCTCTATTCAAGGGGAAACATCTCAGCTGCCTTGTAAACAGGCTTAGCGCGAGAAGCGTCCCCGCGTGCCGGGGAAGACGAGCACGCTCCTTTCCGAGAAGCGCGCCACGACGAAAATTAACAAACGAGCGCACGCAAAGCGGCGTCACCCCACGCCCATTCTCCGAGTCAACGCCAGCCTTCGGACGGCAAGCAAGACGCCGCCTCCTGCGGGGTCGGCCATCCTCGTGGGACGCGGAGCATCCCTGGCGCCTCTAAAGGCGCCGAGTCAGCCCTGGGGCCTCCGAAAACTATCGCGATACAAGCAACAGGCAAGAGCTGTCCTTGCGATCTATTGCTTTTTGCTAGGGTTTAAAGACTGTCCCCTAAAACGCTTCTTTGCTTCTGCGTTGTCCGATGTTGCCCTACTCTTCCCGCCTGCCAGGACCCGAGTGCTCTGAGATACGCTGCTTCTTTTATTATGTACCCATTCATCCATCCCCGAGATTCAAATTCATCCTCCTTTATGAAGAATTAACTTGTTGGAGCTGATTTATGAAGACTGGCAGGCACCTGTGCTGAAGCAGTGCTCTAATATGTTCATCATGAAGTCCTGTAGTTATTCCTAAAAGAGCTCATGTTAATGCCTCACATTAAAATTCATATTTTATTTCTACATAACTAAACGCCTCTCTGCAATCTTTAAGAAATGCCCTTCAGAACCTGGAGGGTTTTTTATTTTTTTCAGGGATTGAAGCTACGAGGGTGAAGCTTCCCATAAACAAGGGGTGGCCTTGGCGCAGGGCGGCGGGTCGTGCGTTCGCCGTGCGTTACGTGCTTTGGGTCTGACTGACAGCTAGGACTCATCAAATTACACCCCTCGTCAAACGTGAGTCACTTTCGTTAATGCATGCAAAAGAACCATTTTCCTTAAGAATATAACCTTTTCTAATTCCGCTTTTGCTAACAGGAGCCAGATTGCACTGAAAAAACCCCAGCGGTTTTAGCTTTGCGTTCTTCCGAAAGATTTCTCAATTTGCGAGGGGCGAATGGAGTACGAGCCCGGGCGTGCGCTGGAGGAGCGGCTCCAAGGGAGCCTTGCACGCAAACCAGCCCGCGGAGGAAGCAGTGGGCATGAAAGCAGAGCTACGGGGGGTGAAGTCCTGAATAGCTCGGTGGGAACATTCTCTCCTCTTCCAATCCAGGCGTATTTCATTCCCCAAAGTCCCCGGTAGAAACAAATCCGCTGGAACCCGTCGGATTTGGCACAAGTTCAGTGCAAAATTTAATTGTCCCGCGTTCACTCAAGCTGGCCCAACAGCCCAGCCCGGCCCCGCGTCCCCCCGCTCCCCTGTTTTCCCGAGGTGCTTCCCTTGGGATACCCAGTGCGTGCCTGATGGGTGGCCAGACGCGGCTGGGGCTGCTGCGGGCGTCTGAAGCCCTGCCCGGGAACAGAAAGCCTCTCTGTTCGCTCGATGGAGCGGCTCGGATGCCCAGGGCACCGCCGGGGACCCCTGCTCAGCACCCAGGACCCCGCCGCAGAAAACTCCACCAGGCTCTGCCGGGCGGTCCCGACGCCTGGGCTGTCTCCTACCTCCAGGTTCCTCTTCCCTGCCTTTCTCCCTCCTCCCCTACCCCCTTATCTCTTCCAACTCAACACCTTTGTCCCCAAGCCAAATCTTTGCAGCATGCTTCCCACAGCAGGACAAAGCAACCCATGAGCAGCCACCAAATAAATACGAACAACCCGAGGGAGCTGGGCGAGCACAGCTGGGTTAGGAAACGGGTCGAGCGGCTCTGCTGCAGCGTGCGGAGCCCCCGGCCCAGCTGCCGGGACCCTCGGCATCGCTGGGACCGGTGCTGCTGGCACCTCCTCAGCAGTCCCCGCTTTCGCCCGCACCATCTGGAGCGGACCCCGCTGGAAAGCATCGGCGGAAACAAAGCTCCACGAGCTCACAGCAGATTCCAGCATTTCGCTGCTGATCATAATTGACCACTTCAAGCCTGAGCTATGGTGCTAATTTGATAGGACTGCAATCAATTGTGTTTCTCGCTCTCAGATATAGGGGAAGAAAGAAAAGGAGTGGGAAAGTAATCTGAATTTTTTTTTGCCCACTGCTGCAGCAGAAAAACCTCGTCCCTTGTTGTTATTTATGTTAGGAGCAGGCTGCTTTGTTGGAAGCACTTGAACACGGATAACCCCTGTTCCAAAGGCGGCCTGTCCGCAGCAAGGCAGACACGGAGGCCGCTGGTGGCACGGCCGCTGTGCGGCTTTTAGCTTTCTGCAAGGGACGCGACGCTTGCGGGAGCAGAGGAGCCAGGATGGCTCTGAGCAGGAGAGGCAGCGACGGGCCAGGCTCGGAGTGCCCCCGGTGATGGCCGTCACCCGGGCCATCCAGGGAGCGAGCAGATGTCTTAATCCCGCTCCTGCCCCTGGACTTGATCCAAGCCAGACTGAAGTCAGCGGAAATCTTCCTGCTGGCTCCCCCGGGCTCGCAGCCAGGCGGTTAGCGGCGTATTGAGTTCCCAGGACATGAGACAGACAGACAGACGGAAAGCCCGAGCAGAGCTGCCGCGCGACTCCCATGCGAATGCACGAGTGGCTTTTGCTGCGAAGAGGACGGGAATACAGCCCTTAATGGCGCTGCCGCCCCGGGAAGCACTCCAGACCTTCCCACAGAAACCCAGCACCGCTTGGCACGGCCAGCCCCCTCCGAGCATCCTCGGCGCTGTGCCCGGCACGCTCCTGCCCACATCCCCGTCCGCTCGGCGGTGACGCCCAGCTCCGCACCGCATCCATGAGCCGTCGGCGCTGCGGAGGACGGATCCGCTCCCGCTTATTTATTTGTTTTCGCAGGGCGGTACGGCAAATGACAGCTAATAAACTGCCTGCTGGCAACCTCCCTTCCCCGTGTCCTTTGAAGCTAAGCTAACCGCTGGCTTTGCACCCACTCTGTTTATTATGTGCGGCAAAGCTTACGCGCTTCTCGGCTGACATAAATTATAGAGCGTTAGTAGAAAGAAAAGGAAGACGACAATGCAAAGTGCCCTCCCAACTAACTTTGCTAATTAAACCACCTCTGAAGCCTTCCCAAACATCCTTACGCTATGACAATGTGGGTAGCACATTCCAGTGGAACTATTAAATTTATATCGTGCAGATCAAATTCAAATGAGAGCATTATGACTCTGTAATAGTGCCCAAGCCACTGCGCCGCACCAAGCCCGAACAAGGCTTTATTCACAGCCCAGGGAGGGACTCCCCTGGCCTCCCCCATCAGTCCCCCTGAAAGCACCAACAAAGGACGCTCAGACTAGTTTTTCCAGTTATTGAGACTTTTATTGCTTCAGGTAAATATCTGAGAGGACTGGGTTTTCAGAGGGTGGCTCACAGAAACCTCTCCTGCTCCTTAAAGACGCTTCGGAGAGGTACTGCCCAAATCCCTGCCGCCCCTTGCGGCAAGCTTGACCAGCGGGGGAGCAGCTTTTATTGAGCCAAATCCATGCAAGTCTCCCCCTCAAAGCCGAGGGGGCTTTTCCCAACTTGGCAATGCGCTCCCATCCTCTCCGCTCAAGGCATCCTTGTTTTCAAATCTGTTTCCAATACTACAGGTACTACAGGAGAAGGATTTATTTCTGTTTTTTTTTTTTTTTTTTAAAGGGCTGAAAAAAGAGACTTTCTAGTGAGCGATGGAGTTGTCCCTTGGCAGACTCCTGCTCTTGATGCTGCTCGTGAGGAGGGGATTGATAACGTGCTCATCCGTCAAGGGTCTGAGAGTGGCTCCACCTTCCTCCAGAGTGCAATAAAAATGTCACGGGCCGGCGCCTGGCAAGTACCCTCCATTTACTTTTTGTTACCCTTACGCCAAAGGGAGCGATCCTTTAAGGCATCCTAAAGGAATAGGGATCCCTCTGAGCCTAGGTCATTTCTCCTCCTGCCTGCTCTTGCCAAGACACCCACAACACGGAGCAAATGCACCCCTGCCAGATTTTCCCGCTGGGTTAGAGTGGATGGCAGCAAATCTTGAGGCTGTGACGCTACAGCGTGTAAGAACAGGAATGGATTGTTGTGACCAGAATCGTATTCCTTGCGGAGGTTTCTGTGCTCCCACCATTAAGTCCTGAAACACCATGAGCGTCATGAGGACCAGGGGGACGTTGCAAGAGCTGCTCTTTTCGCAGAGCACTTTTTTGGCTAAAATAACCTTTTGGAAACCGGGAGCAGCACCCTCCCCCTCAACTTTCTTGTCACTTCTGTCCTCCGCTGAACATTGATTTTTGCAATACTCCTCATTTTTCCCGCGCCAGAAGTGAACCTGACTGCATATTTCTGCAGAGACAGCAAGAAGACAGATGGCAAAGGTAGAGACTTCTGTGTGCCGGCGAGGTCAAACAGGTCCAGCTTTCAGGAGTCCTTAGAAGAGGCTTCAAGCCGGAGCATCTTAGGCACCTTACATTCAAGACGCTAACAGCCGAAAAGAAATAGGCTTCACGGTTACCTTCTAAATACTGAGCGGGAATAAGGAAGCCCCCGTGCAAGGAGCACGCTGTCCAAAGGGACCCGCGGCGGGATGACGAGCGAGCAGTTATTCCCCAGGGAGGGACGGGATTCAGAGCAAAGCCGCCTCGGGAAGGCGACCCAGCAGCCTCCGACGGCCGCAGGCTCAGCACAGCCAGCCGGGTCTCAGCCCTGGCATCGCCAACGCCTCCTCCACGCCACGGCAAAGGCCAGCACTGGCACCACGGAGCAAGCCTGATTTCTCCCGAATGTCCCTGGGGTGATAACTGATGTCGTACCTCCATAGCTATTTGCATTTTACAGGAGCAGGGATATCTTTTCACCAATTTCTTGCGGTCTCTGGGTGGGGTGTTTGGGAAGACTCCCTGCTTTGCAGGAAGAAGGCGCTTTTGTGCCACACACGCTAGCAAAATCGCATCGTGAAACATGCGGTTAGTTCTGGGGTTATTTCTGCAGAGCGGATCTCGCCTCCCAAACGCGAACGAGGATCATCCGACGCATCAGTGCCACGGCTAAAAACAGAGGAACCAAGCATGCCGGTACCCACCTGCTACCGCAAAAAGCCTCTCCCCGCTCCGTCTCCATCGCCTGGCAGTCATCGAGGGGAACCGAGATGGTTGTGGAGCCCTTTGGTCCTCGCCCCACTCTGCTCGGGGCTCATTGCTACCCTCATCATGGGGAAGGGCACGCCGGGGAGGAGAACAAACCTCGCAGAGCGGCTGCATCAGCCTGGTGCCGAGCATCGGGGTGCACCAGCTATCTGTGAGCAGCACCCCCAGCGCCACGGTCATTCCTGGAGGGTGGTCATTCAGGGCTCAGATTAGAGCCCCCCGCTCCGTGACTTGGCCCCGTAAATCTGAGTTAGGGTGCTCCCTCGCCTCTGGCTGGGGCCGGGAGGGAATGGGCAGCTGCCGCCAGCAAACACAGCCCCCAGAGCACCAAATGCGCACGATTTATGCTGCACCGGACCGAGGGGACGCTTTACGGCATCCCCGCATAGAGCGTCCATCCCGTACAGAGAAAGCATCGCTAAGCAGAGTACAGCCCATCCCCGCTGCCCCTCCAGGCGACTTACTCCCCTAAAAACCAGATAAACGCCATACAGCATGTCTGTATCATCCGGGGGGAAGCAGCCCCAGAGCTAAACGCTGCTTTCAGATCATCCCCCCCCGGGATAAATGGTGCCGCACAGATTAACGCCTATCTGAGCACAGCGCTGCACGTTCATCTTCTCCCCTGAGACCCATCATTTGCAAAGCAGAAAGTCCCAGGTAAGCCAGCTACAGCCTTTTCACGCCGAACAGACCCACAAAGGGAGCTGCCCCGCTGCTTTTCTTACAGAAATACCCTGCCGACGGCAGCGGGAAAGGTCCCAGGGGTTAAGTCATAGAATCATAGAATCATCGAATCGTTTAGGTTGGAAAAGCCCTTTAAGATCATCCAGTCCAACCATTAACCTACACTACCAAGTCCACACTAAACCAATCAAGGGCAGACCAGACTCAACCATGTCCCCAAGTGCCACCTCTGCCCGTTTTTTGAACCCCTCCAGGGATAGTGACTCCCCCACCTCTCTGGGCAGCCTGTTCCAATGCTTGACCACCCTTTCCGTAAAGAAATTTTTCCTAATTTCCAACCTAAACCTCCCCTGGCGCAGCTTGAGCCCATTCCCTCTCGTCCTATCGCTAACTACTTGGGAGCAGAGCCCAACACCCCCTCCCTGCCACCTCCTGTCAGGTAGTTGTAGAGAGCGATGAGGTCTCCCCTCAGCCTCCTCTTCTCCAGGCTGAACACCCCCAGCTCCCTCAGCCGCTCCCCACCAGCCCTGTGCTCCAGACCCTGCCCCAGCTCCGCTGCCCTTCTCTGGACACGCTCCAGCACCCCAATGTCCTTCTTGTGCTGAGGGGCCCAAAACTGGACACAGCATTCCAGGTGCGGCCTCCCCAGCGCTGAGCACAGGGGCACAATCACCTCCCTGCTCCCGCTGGCCACACTATTCCTGACACGAGCCAGGATGCTGTTGGCCTTCTTGGCCACCTGGGCACACTGCTGGTACAGTCTTGGGCTGGTACAGTGCGATGGGCTGCTGTCCCTGCATGCCGGGGCGGATCTGCGAGCAGAGGGGCTGCTGTGGCAACACCCTGCTGCAAATATTTCGGTTTAGCTTGGGAAGGAAGAGCCTTTGCTCCCCAGGCCAAAGCTCGGCGCTGCAAAGCCCGCTGCCCGAATTAATTCATTATTTGTGGGCGATTATATTTTACTGAGGGGCGGCCAGCGCTAATTAGCTATCAGCCCCCTGGGGCTTTTTGTCTGGCTGCTTTTTTTTTTTTATTCATTATTCCCTCTAGGCAAACCACAGGTATAAGCAACTTTCATTCCTTAAACAAGGCGCGGCGAGAGTTTTTGCTCAAAGCCGACATGAAAGACCGAGCTGGAGACGGCTTTTTCCGAGGCTCGGAGAAGTTTGGGTAACTCGGCGTACGTGCCAGCGCGCACACGGCGGGCGTGCTCACACCCGTGTGTATTTACAGCGGCTGCTCTGCCTGCGGATCCCAGGTGATGCCGGGAGCGAGCACGACGAATCCCGGTAAGTGACACCATAAAGGAGGAACTCCAAAGGGAATTAAAAAAAAAAAAAAACAAACCCCAACACTTTTGCCTCTAGGTCTGGATCTTGCAAGCCCTGAACACATGATAAATTCTGCTAGGGGAAAACGTTTCTGTACAGCTGCTGCGTTTGCAGGCGTGGGCGGGTTGGAAAGACATCAGATGGAGCTCTGGGTGTTTACTATTACTTATCCTTTGTATTTTCAGGGTGTCAAGAGGCCCTGGGAACTTAAGAGCCCCTCGTGCAAGGTACCGTACGCACGTGAGAAGGCCCATTTCCCCCCAAACCCATAAAAGTTAAAAAAAAAAAAGACTATAGACATGTTATCACCAGACGAGAGCTCACCCTAAAAAGTTATATATAACTGTAAAGATATTTAATTCCAAGACCCGAATGATGAATTTCACGGCCCAGTTTCTATTCTCGAGCCATCCCTCCCCCGGGCTCCTTTTGGGTGGGTGGGGGGAGGTATCTGGAGGAAAACAAGCGCCTTCCCTTCAGATCTCCCCGGGTAACGTTCGCGCGGATGCAAGCCTTCGCGAGCAGCATCGACGACGCAGAAGCACAAATGGCGACATTTCTGAATATCAAACGGGGAGCGGAGGGGAGTTGCCGAGATCAGACTCCGCTCTGATCTAACTTGCATCTCTCCAGTTTGAAATCTTAATTGAAATGCTACTTGAAAGCCTCCTGCTCTCTCCCCAACGCGAGGAGGGGAGATAAACCCGAGCGTTTGCCCAGAACGCTGGAGCAAATGGAAAGCAAACCAAAGCGCTGTTTATGCTGAAAATATCATTTGCCGAAGACACAAACGTACGTTCCCGCTCCCGCCGCCTTGCCTGCGCCGCTGCCCATTGCTGGCAGAGGCACGGATGTGTTCCTTCTCGGGAGGGGGACAGGAGGGAGCGGAAAATCCCCTACCAAGCAAGGCGTGAAGCCGCAAGCGAGCACTGCTGCCGGGTGCCAGGGATGCGCGAGCCCCGCACACGGCAACCGGGAAGCAGCGCTGCCATCCCTTCCCCAAGCGCTGTCTCCCTCTCGGGTTTGGAAAGAGGCAGGGGAAGAAGGGAGACCGCTGCGTGCGTGCATGCATGCAAAGCTGGGATGCGAAGCCCTGCAGCACCGCCCGCCGCGTCGCAATATCCCGATCCACGCACGTGAAGCATCGGCCCGAGCATCCCAGCTCTCCTGCGGCGGGCTCACCGCTCCCGTACGCGATGCCGCGTTTCGCCCCGCTCCCTCTGGAGCTTGTAAAAACAGTTTAAACAAATGAAACCAAACAGAGAGAGGGTTTCGAGGATCCGCGAGCCTCTAGCAAATGTAAACGTAGAGCATATATATATTTAATAAGGAGCAATCCCACATCACGCCGCTCCGCAAGCGGAGGCAGCAATTTGCCGAGCCCCTCCGCGCGCTGCTCGCTCGGCTCTCCGCTGCTCCGTCGCACAGTTCATTTCACGAGAGCGGAAGAGATTGAAGAGAAGTATTGATTCTGGGGAGAACGAAGCTTCCAAGCCGCATTTTCCACGCGCACCCGGGAGTCACGGCAAAGCCGGGGCGTGCGCTGGCCAGGGGTAGTTAGAGCAAGGCGGGGGCGATGGGCAGCCCCAGCTTTGCCCCCCAAAGCACTCCCCCTGCTCCGGGACCGGCTCCCCGAGTGCCTGCGTTGTGCCCCAGGCTCTTCCCTCTGCCTACACCCGCTTTCTCCAAACCCCGCGGCTTAGCCAGACAGCTATTTCACATGGAAGAGAGGGGGAAAAAAACCCAAACTGGCCAGAAACCGATGAGCTGGTAATTACATTTTGCAACATCTGCTACTTGCTACCATTTGTTTTATTATTATTTTAAAATTTGGAACGCGCTCGGGGTTTTTTTTTGCCGTCTGGAGCGGCGGAACGGCCTCGAGAAACGTGACGAGCTCCTGCTCGGCATCGGCGCGGGCGCGGCAGGAGACGCTGCAGCGCGTCGGGACGGCGTCAAAGAGCGCTCCGAAGCGACGCCGGCCGGCTGCGAGGCACGGAGTTATTGAGGGCGCAGCAGACGAACCGTTTGTTCGTTTAGGAACAACGGAGCGTAAAAACAAACGAGGTGTTAAAAGGAGGGAACTAAAAAGCAGGGCTTTCATCTCAAGGATGCGGCGCGGCTTTGATAGGGCTCAGAGAGAAGCTCTGCTCTCGGGGGGATAATAATTACGTTTTTTTGCTTTGAAAAGTCCGGCTGGTTGGATCTTCACAGGCTTTCGGTGCTCCCCTCCCCGCCTCCTCACATTTCTACTTCAAAACAAAAGGGAAGAAGTCCCAAATAGCATCATTTTGTTGATCAAAACCCTGCGCCGAACGCCCGGCCCAGATGAAGAAACCAGATAGGAGCTTTTCATTATCGGCAGATGAAAACGCCGCCCGGCTCGGCCTCGGCGAGCGGAGGATGGCTCCGGCGGGCTGCTCCCCTAACCCGAGCAGCTGTATTTTATAAGCAAAGGAGCTGCGCGCACATCTCCGGCCGCATGCGTAGTCAGGGAAAGCCAGATTATCTTGCTCTGGGCACCGGCACTTAGAAGAAAATGGTTTTCTTTCATCTGTCCAAATAAATCTCTTCCCAACACTATGTGAGCCTGATTGCTGCCAATTTCCGCTGCGGAAATGCAGCCATTTGGAGGGGAAGGCATTAGTAACTAAAAGATACTCATAACATTTCAAATGAAGCACTTTTTTTCTTTTTTTTCTCCCCCCCCCCCCCCATCCCACCTCAGGCTGTGTCTCTTTCAGCGTTTTGCTATCTGTACTTTAAGGAAAAATGGATATTTCTGTGTTGGAGCTGCATCCGTTGCAGTTCCCTGCCCGGACATGAAGGCGTTTCTGCTTAGAGGGATGAGCCCCCTTTGCAGCTGGGGCACTAGATATATATATATATGTACACACACACGGCACATACATACACACACACATATATACATTGTAGAGGACTTAAAGCATCTCCGTCGGTGCTACGCAGAGCCGCAGTCTTTCAGGGTGTGTACGGGCGCCAGGCTACAACCATTTTTCCGCTCATCCTTACGTGCCTGCATATTGCCGCACATACGTTATGAAAAATTACCCGCTGCTTGGAGAGCTCGGCGACACAATAAGCTCCACATCAACATTAATGAACCCCTGTCTCTCCTGCGAGAGAAAGCTAATGTAATAACAGCGTTATAGTCGGCAAACAAATGCTCGAGACAATTTTTTTAAGCACCAGACAGTAAACAGGACCTAAAATATCCTCATGAATTACAAGAGTCTAAAATCCTCTACTGAGAAATTAATTTAATAGCAGTAAATACTGGAGCAATTTCCCCCGTGCGAAATGCCACCCCGCAACATTCAGTTAAAAAGCTCCATTTAAGCGGCAACGTGGGCACTTGCACGGGGATGGGAATATATTTCACCAGGTAATGGTATTTTGGCTAGGCGGGAGAGGGAGAGCCTTCTTCCCTCCTGCGCTGGCGCCAGGGCGAGGGATGCGCCTTCCTCTGCGGAAGGAGCGGTGTAAAGAAGAGGGAGAGAAAGCTACGGGGGAATCGCAAGGAGAAAAGAACAAAAAGCCTTCAAAATTGGGAACAAACCGCAGCTTTGGGGAATTTTGTAAAATTTAGCCTCCCTGGCCGCAACACGGACATCGCTGCTCGGCCCCAACTTTCATCCGGCCGCAGGAGGAGGGGAACACGGCGCGAGGGCTGGTAATTCCCCCTTGATTTTTCGGATAAGGTTTCATACGCTGGAGGGGCTTCGTCTCCGAGAAGTGACATCTGCCGAGATCGCCGATCGGCGCCTGCGTTCTCCGGCTGTAATGAGATCTGGGAGAGGCTGGAGGAGCCGGCGCGCCGGCCTTCGGGGAGGAACCCGTCTTTGAAGAGAGCTATGTTAATCAGAGTAGCCTTCTCCCCGCATCTGTTCAGCTCTTATTCTGGGCAAAATTAACAGGTCTAAGGAAAGATCCCATCATAATGACAATCTGGTCTGCGCGGCGGGAGATTTTATAAAGGAGCTGAACTGTGGCTCATTGGAAACACTTAAAGTAATTAGTTACAGGGCTACTTGCTTTCTTTCCTTTTTAATAGTAATAATGGTTATTAATGTTTACAAATTGCAGCGGCTCGCTGGAAATGAAAGGACGGCTGGAGCGGTTACCCAGGGAAAGCGGGCGCTCCGAAATTCAGCAAAAATTTTCTCTCCCCCGGCTCGAGCAGCCGCTGGAAACAGCCTCTTCCAGCAAGGCTGCGGATGCACCGAGAGCGAGCGCTCGCGGATACGAATCGGTTCCGATTCTAAAAACGCGGTTTGGCGCCGAGGAGCGACGGTGCAGCCTCCGCCTTGCAGGGAGTCAGCGTGGCCTCGCCCGCACGGCGCCCCAAAAAGGCGAGGAGAGAACCGCTCCGCTGATAAATATGTAGGAGAAGCTCAAATCAACCTGAGCTTTAGGGAAGAAGATAGATAATTAAAATATAAACAAACGTGTTTGTTGCAAAGATTTACGGCAAGCGCTCGACTCAGCCTGAGTATTAATCAGGGAAGGATAATTATGTCTTTGCACAAAAAATTATTAAAACCCCTCCCCGCCCCAAAGAGCGGAGGGAGGCGGCGGCCGATGCTGCCAAAGCGTGCACGAGGCCAAAGGTTTGGGGAAAGCTACCCCGCCGCGGGGACCGGGTTGTGCAGGGGCCGACGGGCTTTTCTTGGCTCCGTGGGTTTCACGGCACCTTCCCTCACTTCCCCCAGAGACGCTTCATTTCTCCCCAAAACCGCACGCTTTCGTTCTTGGGTTTCGCTGGCGTGCTACGCAGCGTGCAGAGAAAACAGGGAGCAGCCGGGGCCGCGTTCCTTTCCCTCACCCACCTCGGGTCCCCATCTTGGATTGTGAGGGAGTGGGGGGAAAAAAAAAAACCCACCCAAACAACCCCAAAACTAACTGGGACTCATTTTCACTGGAGACCCAACGCAGAAAATCAGAGGAGGAGCGGCTGGGGTGCTTGGGAGGCTGCGCTGCTGACCGGCACCTCGCTATCGGGTAATAAAACCCTCACAGCTTCCCCCGAAAGGAAAAGCTGCGGATTGCCGTGCTTGAATCAGTCCAGGCATGGACAAAGACTTTCTTCCCGTTTCTTTTTAATTAACCTCTTTCTGTTCCCAAGAGAAAAAAAACCCCTTTTATCCTTGTACGTTTGACACTGTTCTAATTTCATCGTTTGCTGAAAATAGCCTGGCCGCGTCCCAATAAAGGAAATATTGCAGCTGAAGCTGGTGGGACTGCCTGGTGTCAAAGCAGCTCATCACTCCCCATTACAAACCCATTTCCCACCACTTAACGACGTCGCCAAGCGAACCGTCTGGGCTGAGATGGGGCGTGGGAGGGCCAAGTTCAGCTTGAGAAAAGCGCTCGCATTCGCCGAGCGCTCAGTTTTGCCGCGTTTCTGCCGCGCGGGGCCACGGCAACGTGCGTTTATGGCGCAATGCATGTATCTGCTGTCATTTCTCCCCCCCTGCATGTACAGTCTGAAGCTCGAGAGCGCAGCTTGGGGAGGATTTGTACCCAAACGCGGGTGATTGCGGTTGAGGAGCGGGGCTTGGTTTCCCGACACTTGTTTATATACGATTCGGCAGCACCGTAAATAACGTCTGCCGAGGAGTGCTTTGCCGTAGCCGTTCCACATGGAGCCGACACAGATCCTCGCCACGCTTGGCTCTCTGTTGCGAGCCCATCCTTTCCCCTCTGCGTGGGGTTTTGGGGACAAAACTTGCAGAGCAGGGACCGCTCTCCATCCCGCAGCCTCCGTCCCGGCCGGGAACTCTTTACCAGTGCCGCGAGCCACTGGCACCGTATTCGGGCAGCGTGGTCCAGCCCCGCGAGCGATGGGCTGGGTGAGACCGTGCCAGGAGATTTCCCCTGCACGCCCCTGCTCCGCACCATCCGCAGACCCCCGAGGATGCTTCCTCACCGCATCCCAGCCTGGCGCGGCAGCACAGGCACCTCGCTGGGGACCCGAGCTGCCCTAACACCAATTAATAAGTGATCAATGGCAGCTAGGCACCTTGGCCTTCATTAAAAAAAAAAAAAAATGCAATACACCAAAATCAACGTGCCATCCAAACAACGCCACTTTTCACCTTTTCATGCACATACAGGCCATCCTAAATCGGCTTTCCTCCCCAAATATTCCCCCGCCACCGGGAAGTCCCCTCCAGCCCCGGGTCCCCTCCGTCCCCAGCTCCTCTTGCATCTCACCTCCTGGCCGCGTAATTCAGAGTCAGAAGCGCTTCCGCAGCTTTTTGGACCCAGGTTAGAGCAACCTGGTAGGAAAGATGTTAGCAAGGGGGGGCCGGGGGAGGCCAGGTAAGCAGAGCGGCTGGCGCGTTGCCATGGAGTTTGTCGAATTAGACACCGAACACGGGGAAGCGGTTAAACGAGCTGACCCCGGCGAGCCCTGCTGCGCCCGCCCGGAGGGGGGGGACACGCTGGGGAAGTCTAATGAGCTGGGGTTTCCTCGCTTCCCTGCCCCCTTCTCACGCTGCCAAAGCCATTTCTGGGGACGCAAGGCGTTACCCCCGCAAGGAGCCATTTTCTCCGCTCTCCTCCTTTTCTTGTAGCCCCTGCAGACTCTCCAAGGGCATTTCAAGGCATAATTACGGCGCTAAATATTGCTGCCTGAGCTCGTATGACCGGCTCATCATCCTGGGGGTGCTGCTCAGTGAAGCTTCTCCGTAACCCCATTATAACTCGGGACTCTCCGGACGGAGGGGAGGAGGCGGGAGGTGGATGTAGCACCACCAGCCTCGCATCCCTCCCCAGAAAGGGATCAAGCGGCCAGGCCACCGCAAGAGATTGATTTGCGGGGAACCACGTGTGTGTGTCTCAAACCATGTGTGACGAGCACAAAGATTTGTTTGACATCTCTTTCCACGCAAGGTCAAGTTGTACTCTGCGGCTGCTGACTCAGGCGCTCAGGATGCTGCGCAGCTTTCCTCCCAGGCTCCCGGGAGGGTGGGATGCTGTCCCAGCACGCCCGTTATCACACCCTGTGACCAAAGAAATGAAGTTTCCCTCCCTGCCGCTTCCAGCTGTGCAACATCAGCCCGGCCGCACCCCACCAGCCGGGCGCCTTGGCGGTAACAGCGTGGGGCATACCTGCTTCGGCCGCTCGCCAAACCTCCCGGTGCTTCCCCCCCAACATTTATCCATGCAGCAGCGTTTGCTCCGAGTCGGGGAAGTTTTCTGTACGGAGCCCTTTGGAATAACACGTTGGGGAGCTGTTTGCCAGCTGGAAGCGCAGAAGGAGGAAACGCTGAGCGAGCGGCAAGCATCTTCACCACCTCAAAGTCGTTCCCTGTTAGCGGTTCTCTACACCGCGACCGTCTCGCTGCCCCGGGCTGGCGCAGCAGAGACTCGCCCCACGGGGCTCTGATTTACCGGCGGGTCCAAGGCCCCGAGAGAGCTCTCCATCGCAAGGCAGAGCACGTCCTCCGCTCATCGCCTGTGCCAGCCGGGAGATGGGTCTCTGCTCTTCACATTATTTACTTTTTATAGACAAAGCTGTGACCCTGGGCTCCTTTTTAAAGCTTATCTATCATGTACTTCTCTCCTGCTCATCACCAAGCCGAGAGGAGGACGGTGTGTGGGGAGGGAGGCGGGATTTATTCTGCAGCCTCAGCGGTGGGGATGGAACCGGCAGCAGGGAATCCCCCCCTGCCCTCGCTGGCGATGGGACGGCTGACCCAGCCTGGAAGCATCACGTCCCGCAGAGCCCGTTCGACATTCACCGAGCCAGAACGATGCGAGAACACACGCGCGCACCCCTCCCTGCAAAATTCAGGAGGCGAGCAAACGGAGAGCAAGAAACAGTGGTAATTTTTGCCCGGGAATCAAAAAGAACAGGCTGTCGTCGCGTACCAAGCTAAGCCAGAGAGCCCTGAGTACAGTACATCGAGTGCTTTATTTAGTGTAACTGGAGAGAGAACAGGTAAAATAACCGAGCTCAGGGATGAGGCCACAATTCCCCTGGCTTCGGAGAGCTGAGACTATCAATACGAGAGGTCAGAGTGATTTTCATGAATCAGAGCAGCGATGCCAGATCCTCTCCTCTCAGCTGGAAAACAAGGACTGAGAAAGCTTTTTTCCCCTTTCTTTAAATGACTCTCCAGCTCCGAGAGAGCCCACGTCATCCCTGGGCGTTTAGCAATCACGCCGCAGCCCGCCGCGAAGCCAGAGGCACCCCCCAGCCTCCGGCACAGCGGGGCCCGGCCGGGGGTCGCGCAGCCCCCGCTGCCTCCACGGTGCTGGTGACTGTCTGTGACGGAGCATCGCTATACGTATACACACGCATATACACACACGCACACATATATACTGGCCATATGATGACCAGCCTCGTCACCAAGGCAGAGAAAAGGCAGTTCCCCCTCCATCCACATCCCCACAACCCACGCTGGGACGCAAGCACATGGGGCGGCAAGCGAAGACGCACAGCCACGCGGTCCTGCCGCACATCTGGGCGAAGGCGTTGGCGTGGCCTCGCTGTAGCCCAGCGTCAACTTTCAGACGTGCTAATCTACCGTCGCCTCCTCTTCTTTCATCTCTGAGCAAACCTCAGAGCTGCTACGCCTTTGCACAGAAAGGAACAGAAACGCTCCGGGCTACCGAGGCAGATTTCTGCTTTGTTTGGTTTCTCCCTCTCTGTGTGCAAGGGTCTTGGAAAACAAAGTTAGATATACAATCCCTTAAATTATTTGAAGAATAAAAAGGCCTCGGTGCATGCCAGGCAGGCTTTAGGGGAGCTGGGGAGAGAGCCAGCCAAAAAGCTACTGCTGAGCATATTAAAGAATGGCATTATCAAGCGGAACAGACAAGACACGTATATAATGCATAAGTAGTGTTTGCTGCTTCTCCAAACAACTCATAGATCACCAGGACGCAAGCTCCCAGGAAGAGCAAAAAAGAAAAGAGAGAGGAATGCGCGATAGCATCAGAAGAGACGTGTCTGCTGCCGAGCAACAGGAAAAGCCTTATCGAAGCCTGGGATCCGGATGGGGCTTGGTGGTGCCTGGGGGGACGACCGAGGGGACCCTGCATGCAGGAGCCCGCGAAGCGAAGCCCCGCGCTTGCCCGAGCCCTCTCCCACCTACCAGCGTGGTCGTCCCCGGTCCCAGCCCGCGCTTTTTAGTACGTGGAGCCAGCAGCAGCGCTGACCCCGGACAACGAACGGGGCCAGAGAGCTGGGCGTTAATCTGCCAAAAGAGTGACCTTCAACCGCCAAGGAAGAGATGTTTTTAAAAACTCGTAAGCGTCAGGAAGGTTCATTTGCTTTCTCATTTAGCATATTAAAAGGGTATTATTGCTACAAACAAGAAATCTAAATGAGCCCCCGGTTGCAGCTTTGGATAATGCTTTAGATTAAAGGTGCAGGGTAATGATTAACACGCAGCGTATAAACCATTTATCCTTCGTAAACAAGGCGAGACGCGCTTTCTCGCGCAATAAGTGATGGAAGGTCCGTAATGAAGCTGCGCAGGGGCAAAGGAATAACGCAAAGAAGCGGAAAGGGCTGGGGAACACACACAGATCTGGTGGGCTGCGGGGGCTCTGAACGGGGTCCCTTCCTTCCCGTGCTCCAGCTGCTCCCGAGGGGAAGCTGCTGCGTGCAGCCGCGGCCGTGCAGAGCGCACCCCAGACCCGTTCCGAGTACGCTGGCAGCCCTGAAACGCCGTCCTGCTCCTTCTACCTTTACCCGGGTCATCTTTTCTCCTCGTGGATCTGCAAAACCCTCTTTGCCGAAAAACATGGGTTGCACAATTTCATCTCTCGCCTCCTGAATAGGTTTGTCAGCCCTGCCTCGGCCGCGACCGCGCCTGACTCCCGCTCCCGCATTTTGGAGAGCATGGAAACAGCTCAGGGCAAAAACCTGCCAGCAAACCTAGGGCTGGGAACCTTTCCCCTGTGCTATTTTTGCCACAGAGAAGGGGAGAAAGGAGATGGGAAAGGTCTTGCAGATGGAACCTAGCAGGGAAATGAGATTGTTATTATTTGTGGGTTTAGATGGCTGCTTGCAGACCTCCCGGGCTTTCCGAGCGCCTCTGATGAGAGGTTACCGGCGAGGCGAGGTCCCCTCGGAGGCGGCTGTCCCCGACTCGTGCTGCTCTGAAACACGCCGGCACCGCTCACTCCTCTCCCTGCTCCAACGCAAGGACGCCGCGGGAAGCGGAGCCTTGGAAAGCTCCTGCCACGGAGAAATCAGTCACTTTAATTACCCCCTTGCACTGTATTTATCTCCATGAAAGGTCGCTTGCTCCTTTGTCACTGACTGGCAGGGTTAGCAAAAAGAAGCAGGAATGATCTATATGTTTATTTATTTCTTTCAACAGCACCGCCACGGAAAATGGAGCCTCTCCCCCCGCCCCGAGCTTTTCCTACGTCTTGTGAGCGTACAAACTCCGCTCAGCCCCGACAGACGGCTGACACGAGGAGGGACAGCAGAGCACAAGGGCGCTCTGGTTTCCAGGCTGCTACAGATCTCCTGCCTGGCCGTCAGCTTCGGCGCTCCCAGGGCGAGAGGCGAGGAGGCTGCTCGTGCACCGGGCAGATCGCTGCCCCACTCGTGTCGCTGCTCGGAAAGCGTCTGGTGCAGGTCCCACCATGCGATGGCTCGGGAAGGAGGGGGGAAGGCGAGGGGGACAGCCCAGCTCCGACGGCCGCACATCCTCAGCGGCAGGCGCTACGCGCTGGGTACCAACGAGGGCTCCGCATGCTGAAATGCATCCGCCCGCTGCATTTTTTTTTTGCATTTTTGGCAGTAAGAACCAATTGCCACCACCACGTAGCCCCCAGCCCTCTCCACCAACCCGCAGGGGATGCAGGAGGGTGTTCTGGTGAACGCCATGGCTTGGGGGCCGTACGATAACGCGCCAGAGGGTCTAAGCCCAGAGGACCTTCGCAGATGCTAGGCGACGCAGGGAGCGAGGGTGCCTTCTCCCTCTGCTACGGGAGCCCAGGGACCTCCCTGGTCATCCCCCCCAGCTGGGCAAAAGCAACCAGAGACGTGGTTATGGCTCTTCTCACGGAGAAGAGGCAGCAAGAGTCCTGGGAACAACGCGGGGAGCCCTCCAGAAGCTCAGCCAGGAGGGAAGGCAAGAAGGGCAGCGGGTCTGGCAGCCGGCACCAGGGCAAGCGCAAGCACTCTCCCCGCTTCGCAGGGGAGAAGGGGAGCAAAGAGGAGCTACGCGAAGAGAAAGCAGGCGAGGAGAGGCAGGGAGAGCAGCACGGCTCCTTCCCCGTCCCTGGTGCGCTGCTGTCTGCCGCAGCCCCGGCAGCCGAGAAGCACTTTCTGCTGTGACAGGGTTTTTTCTGTGATTGACCCCAATTACAGGAGTCAGCCCACACGGGCTGAGTGCGTCACTCGTGTCAGCCGGGCAGCTGCTCGGCGCCTGAAAACTCAGCTACCCACATACATACAAAATGAAGGGCAGTGCCGCCGGCAGGAGCCGGGGGTAAGGGCAGTCGCAGATGCCGACTCCGGTGCAGCATCCCCGGGGAGCCCGGTATGTGCAGAGACCCGAGCACACCCTGCATCACCTCCCGGGGACCCCGGGCACAACCCAGCGCTGCCCCATCCGCCCATGCTTGCCAGGAGCCACCTGCGGTGCCCCTTTGTTTAAAGCATTTTCATGAATTTAGTGCGGTTTGATAATTTGCACGGTAGCGTCGCAAAAGCAGAAAATCAGAAAGGAAGCCTTCAGGGGAATCGGAGACCCCACACCCAGCAGCGTGGTCAGATCCAGCTGCCCGATGCCCACCACAACCCGGTTTGCACTGTGAAGGATGCAGGAAACGGCCACCACACGCACACGCGCGCACGGCGGAAGCCCAGCTGTGCTTCCCGGCTTTCAGCTGTTGCCAGAAGCACCCCGGGCCAGGCTGGGTCCGGAGCAAGGCGCAAGCTGCCTGCAGACAGCCCGGGACCGCTCCGGTGCGGCTCACAGCCACGGCACGGCTGCTGCCCGCTCCTTGCCAGAGCTGCACGGCGCGAGGAGGAGGAGGAATCGCTTGCTTTATTTGTTTCGGGTTTTCGATGCTTCTGAGCCATTCCAGAGCACAGGTTGCAGGAGAGATCAGCATGCACGCTCCCCGAGCCGTTGCTTGCAAACGCAGGAGGGTTGTTTGCGTGCAGAAAGTTTCACCGAAACAGCCATCTCCAAACAAGGGCCCGAAGTAGCCACCTGCCCAGACAATGTTTGCAAGCGAAGTTAAACCAGCTGCTGTCTCAAACCCTAACACCGCAGCGTGCCAAACACAGCAAATTAATATTTCCCCTAACTGCTAAGTGCAATCACAAGCCGGTCTGTGTAGGGCAAACATCTTCATCAACACCTGGGGGTAAATACGCATTCCCAGCTTCAGCCCTGGTGTGCTTCTCAGCAGCAACCTTGCCTTCAATAGGCACAGAGCAATAAATATAAACATAAAATATAAATAAATCTAAAGCCCGGAGACACAGGAACCTGGAATAATACCCGGGTGCCCAACTTTCACCATGCCGCAGGACTTACCTGCGCGTCTGGCTGGAGCAAGAGCTCCCGGACGTGGGCAAACCCCACCTCAGCTCTACAGCCAGCATCTCCGCTACCTTATTTCTACTACAGTTGCTCCTTGAGCTTCTAAGCAAGGTCAACAACAGACGGCGCTGGGGTCTGCGTGCACGTGGACTGAAGGCGTACATCAAAGAACCAAGAAAACAACATTTCTGCCGCATAAAAGGAGAAATAAAGACCAAGAGACTCAGCCAGGGTCCTAGGCGAGAACACCGCGTTGCACCCAGCTCGGCCAAGTTGGGTTGCTCTACCCTGCCAGGACATAAATAACTTCACCTGCCTCCCGGTAGGGCAGCCTCGTTAGCTGTGCCTCGTTACTCACCTGCGCGTACCTGGGGTCCTGCTCGGGGGTTCGGGCCACGTCGGCGTGCCCACCTCCCCCGCCCGCTCGGGTCTCCCAGCGCGCCCGCCGCCCCACCTGCGCTTTCTGCAAAACAGAACCTGTGCTCTGCTAAAAGACCCGCTTTTGTTACGATCTCATTCCGCTGTTATTAATACCTGATTTGATTCCATTTGTTCCATTTTACAGCTTGTCTCCCGCAATTGCCTGCCTTTAGAGACAGTTTTATCTGAGCAGGTGAGGCAGATCATAAATAAATTTTGTACCGCACCTTGTATTTTAAGCAAATTGGAGACTTTCCTGATTAGGCGCCTTCCACCAGAGAACCTTGTTCAGTCAGAAAATTGCAACCTCGATGCTTTATCCTCCCCTTTTGTTCTCTTCCCCCCTCGGCAAAGCCGCAATCTCACACGGGAACATCAGCAGACAAAACCCTTGAAAATAACTCTCCAGAAGAAATCTAATTTACTTTTTAATCTGGTTTGGAAATTTGCCAGCAAAATTTCCACAGACAAGCAGAGCCATTTATTACTTACTACTTGTCACCCCGGCCGGATCCGCGCTCCCGATTTGGGTAACGTAGCAGGGAGGGCGGAGCGTGCGTGCGCGCCAAGAGATGGAGAGCGCAATCTTTTGATATATTATTTATTTGATCCAATCTTCCCCCTGATAAGCGAGCAGAGGACAAAGCGGCGACCTTATCCATTGCAACTGCTTATAGTATGAAATACCAAGCATAAATATATATATATAGTTTCATTTTGCTTATTTTGTTTGGCAGCTCCTCTCATTTATTTATATATTGACACACGTGCCCACACCTACGTACATAACATTGCTGCTGGGGAAAGAGCTTGTTGCAGTTGTTTGCTCATGGACGAAGAGGATTTGATGGCTTTTGTGATTCGAGGAGCCTTCCAGTGACAGACACGGGGAAGCGCTGCTCGCGGCGGCCGTTCCAGGGTTCGTTTAATGATGTGGCTAACAAGCGCCCACCACAACGGCCGCGACGACGTTCCACGCACCGTCTTTCAGGGGGAAGCGGAGAGAAGGCGAGCACACGCCAGGATACGCCGTGCGCCTGGCTTGCAGTTAACTCGTTAGACCGAAGCTTGCGAGAGCTGGAGCGACGCGGGCTCTGCCGTCGCTCTGCACACCAAAATAATCCCGTTTTTTCCCCCTTTTTCCCTACAGCCTGGTGTAATCAGGCTGCAGGGACTGGGGGGCTTTGCTCGGCGGGCTGTCCTTCCCGGCCGTCTCTCTGGGCGCTGCCCCCTCCCAGCCTGGGGATCTCCCCGCCTTACGGCTTTTCTTAATTAGCTGGATTCCCCGGCCGAGCCCGGCTCAGGCGCCGAAGTTTCTGCATAAAAGTTTCCGCCTCTCGCTTTTCCTTCTCAGAACGATGCCTCCTGTGGGAAGTGTAAATACGGAAAGATGACAACATGTGCATTAGTGCTCGTTAGAATGTCATCATTATATCCTGCAAAGTGTCTGCTGAAGGGATCCCTAAAGGACACTTAGAGATTGAGCAGCTGCTCCGGATTTGTTCCAGCTCACATCTCGAGGAAAATGACATTGAGATAAACACGGCGCTGCGAGCGTCTTCGGAGCAGAGCGGGGGGGAAGAGGAGAGGGGGCGATTGCCTTCGGCCGCAGGTCCGAGGCAGGACCTCGGCACGCTCCCGACCTGCCCGCCCTCGGCCTTTGCAGCAGTAATCACGCGCTGCAAGGTTGGCGACGGTGCCAGCGGGTCCGCGCAGCACGACGGTGTGACGGGGAGACGGGTGCCCCAGCTGCCGCGCATCCAGCCAGCTCTGATGCTGGCAGCGATTTATCTGCAGCACGTGGAGCTCAGTAGGGATTCTTTTTGGGGGAAAAAAACCCAAACCAACACCCGAACATCTCGAAGATAACACGTACGTGACCAAATTCTCAGATGTATTTTAAGCCAGGTTGTCATCTGGTGTAAAGCAGAACAGTCTCACTTATTACTTCAGTGGAGCGAGCAGATTTTTACAATGCAAACCAGATTTTTTACAAACTTTAAACCCACCAGATCCCCGGATGCTACCGTCTTCTAACCTGCCTTTCTCGGTCTGATGCCGCAAGAGACGGGAATTCAGGAGGAGTTAGGCATCTGCGCGACAGTCTCCCCCTCCGCCTGTTTGCATTCGGAGAGAAAGCCTTGGAAATAAAAACGCAAACAGTCCCAAGGGCGCTCGCTGCGGAAGAGAGAAAGGTTAAGGGCTGTGATTGACCATGAGAAGCTCCGGAGCCTTACATTACCTGGAGACCGTGCACGCTTTCCCTGTACCATTACCCAGCAAATAAAGAAAAAAGGCATTGTCTTCAATTTTCCCGTCCCCTAAGAGCCCCTATCATGTCAAGCAGCAAAGTCACAAAGCAGAGTTTCTCTGTTCGACAGTAACAAACGGATCATTTTCTGGGAGCGGCGTTGCTGCGGCTGGCGAAGGAAGGGGCACCCCCTCTTTCGGAGAGGCTTTTCCACTGCCAGACAGTACCGAGACACCCGGGGAGGGGGGGAGAGATCAAGCCACACAGACGCATCCTCGCTCGGCTAACCGTTAGGAACCATTGCTTGTTCTCCGCGGGTACCGAAACGATGCTCCAGCTATTAAAAGGGCTTGCATACACGCTGCAGAAATGCGAAATAGCGAGCCAGGGTCCCCATGGCAGCAGGTGATCCTACCGTCCTCTTTTTTTTCTTCCCCCCCAAAAAAACCTAAGGCTGATCCTGAATATATGGTACATTCCAGTCGGTTGAATTACCTCCCAAGCCTCTAGATTTGTTTTGTCATCCATACAAAGAGAATACCCAGTTCTTCGCCGCTTCCTCAGAATTGCCATGCGGAGGTTTGGGATGTAGATTAAGCAGCCAATGCGTTTCCTGCCACAGGTGGCTGCATTCCAGTAACAGCTTCATCGGCTTTCTATAGGAGTCGCATTTTATTTTTGAGTTTTAACTGCAAAATAGCAACGTGAGCTTGCCACGCGGCAGATCTATTAAGATTGCAAAGTGCCCAGGAAAGTCCTTTGGCTGAATGACAAGCGGGCGCCTTGCCTTCCGCCGTCATTTACCACTGGAGCCTGGGAACCGCACCCTACGTCCTATGAAACCGCGTTCAGATCCGGCACGTTCTCACCTGCAAGGCCTTTGGCGGGCAGACCCTGTCAGCAACGTGCCTGCTTTTGGGACATTTGTTTCTCAAAAGAGCAATCTGAGAATTTTTGTTCTGAGAAGTTTTGTTTCCCCTTCTGCTGGAAGAGAGTCCCCCCCAAACGGAAGGAGGTCGGCTCAGAGCAGGGGACCGGTCTCGCACGTGGCGATTGCGGAGGGAGGGACAGCAAGGGCTGCCAGGAGCCCGAGCGGGGACGGTGCCAGGCGGCGGCTGCAATGACGGATTTGCTGTGAAATTGCATCGCTCTGGGGGGAGGCAAACGGTCAGAGCCAGCTGAATATTTTTCAGAAAACCAGAAAATTTCCATTTGATCAAAACGCAACCGCTCACAAACACGCCGGTTCAGATTCTGCTTTGGAGAAGCAAAGGAGCGCAGACTGAAGCACATTGCCGGTGCTAACGCTCGTGGGTTGGGACCCTCGGGTGCGACCACGCCACAGATACCCACGATGGCTGCAAACGCCTCCTCCGCACGTGGCACGCCGGAGCTGTGCCGGCCCTCCAGGAGGAAGGGCTGGGAGCTTGGTCTGCCCGTATCGGTATTTCGCCCGTCCCTGAGAACAAGCTGGAAGCTCTAAAGAGCTCGGTCTTTCTAGATTAGAGACTGCTCCCTTCAAATCCGGGCCGTGGGTAACCCCCTTCATCGCTAAATGAGCCAAGTTCCCAGGGAAAACATTTTGTACGTACACAAGTATGCGTATCATGTGATACATATAATAGATATTATTATATCTATTTTTATTTACATGTATATATACACGCACATATAGTAACGGCTCATCCAACAAGGACCGATTTATTATACCCAGCACTAGCGTTTCCTTACAAAGCAATGGCATCTCATTATGGTGTTTAGGGACCCGAGAAATTCAATGTGATTTCATGTCCCTCAAGGTGTGAGGGGGTAAAAAGGCCTCCTGCCTGTCGCACAGACAGTTTTCGTACGGACAGACGTTAGGAGCGATGCCCCCACGCTGAAATGTGTCTTTGTTCTGAGCTAGAAATCAGACACTTCAAAATTCACTGGGAAAAAAAAGTTCCCCTTCCAACAGGCGCTTGCCAGTGATCAAACCATTGAGTTTCCCAGCTGACATCCACCATTTAACAAATTTCAAGTGAAAAAAATCTATTTTCGAATGAAACATTGCCATGCCGCAATCCAGCAGCGCTGAAACGTTTCAATACTGCTGCAACACCGCTTCTCCCTCTCTTATCTTTCTCCTAGCATGAAACAATCAAAGAAATAGAGGAACGCGGCGAGCGCCAGACCGGCTGAGGACTGAGCTCCGCCTCAGCCTGTTCTGTCTCTGAGGGTGGCCTCGGAGCGTCAGCGGCCTGAGACAGCCGGGCGAAGCCGTGCGAGAGGCACGGTTGACGCTGCCGGGGCGGGAGGGCCGGTGCAAGGCGACCGCGAGCTGTACCCCAAGATGAAGGATGCGATTCCGGGCAAGACTATCCGACAGCGAAAACAGCAGAGGAGCCGGCTGGCAGAGCGCTGACGATGGGGCTGGCGAGCGGGAGTCAGGCAAGGGGGTGACGGAAGGGTCGGATACGAGGGGAATACCTGGAAACGCTGCACTTGAGGGTTATGTCCCAAAGTTGGTTGCGCGGATGGATGGAGGACCAGGTTAGCTCGTGCGGGGACGGGGGTGGAAGTGACACGAATGCCGAGCCCCATCATTAGTAGCGGCAAGACCCGCATTTCTAACCCCTCGAGCCATAGGGCGTTGTAGACACGTCCAACGCGTCGCTGTTGACACGTCCAATGCGTCGCTGTTATCGTCACTTGCTTCCATCGTCCTGGGGCTGCCTTTGCGTGGCAGCCTGAGGGGTCCCTCCTCTCCGCGGTGGCCCCCCGACACCTCCGCATGGTCCGGCGTCTCACCAAAGCGGCCAGGCAGGACCGCAGGAGGGGTTTTCCCGCTGATGTGCAACATCCGAGGCACCGCCTACGCGCGCTTGGCCAGCGTGACTTAGAACACGACTCGGCGAAGACGCGAGACGACTGTGAGCAGACAGCTATTTTGCTGGAAACTAGCCTCGTCTGGGTTTTCTTTAGTGATTAGGAGCTAAAAGAACCAAAATCAGAACAGATGAAAGGTGTAACCTACTGTGTTTTACGCCATCTCTGCGCTGGGCTACGAGCACGCCCACTGTTAGTTACAGCACAGCTGACAAACAGCGACTTGTTAAGCTGCGGTAACTGGATGATAAATCTGAGACTTAAAAGCATAAACAGAGACTCACACCAGCTTGCCTGCGCCGAACATGATTCCCCATGTAGACACGGCCTCGTTTTCCGTCCTCTTTGCCTTCATGTACCGCTGACAAACCGGATCTCCTTCCACGGCTGTAGCAGTGCCAGCAAGAGAAGAATCCACCCAAAATCTTTCCAGCATCACAAACAGTATTTTTTTTTTTTCCCCAGCGCACGTTTGAGTCGGCACCTGCAACCTCGCATCTACAAAGCAGAGTTGCCACCTCCCCGAATAGCTGTAATTTCTTTTTAGTTCAATTATTTCTGCACCATACTGTTTGCAACAGCTGAAGCCAACAGTGCTCTTCAGCATATTATGTACTCTGTGTCAATGCACCATGAAATATTAAGACTACAATAGGTCTGAAGTCACAGAATCATAATCCTTTAATAGCTTGCTTCATTTTTGCTGCTGGAAGATGGCAGAATATTTCTATTTTTAAACAAATGGCATTCATTCTAACGAAGCCGGGGCGCATCTCGATACAACTGCAGCTGCAGGCCTTTTTCTCCACCACGGTTTTGAAACGCGGAGTTCAGTCAGGGGGGCAGCTGCTGGCGACTTTGGATAGCATTTAACTACGCGGATAAACCTGTGCTTACCTATTTGTTTATAAACGACTGCTTTATTTGCCGGAAACGTATTTACTTCTGCGTTTTTCCAAATGGCCGCACTGACCAGACTGACGACGACTGAAACCAGACAGGCGTGCCTCCACCTCCCAGTTCCTGGGCATTTGTCTGCGGTGCCTGGGGCCGCAGGACGCGCGGAAGCAGGAGAAGATGCCGCTGCAGCTCCAGAAGAATCTACGGGAGGCGTGCAGCAGCGGCTCCTGCTGCCGCGTCCACCGCACAGGCGTGCCGGGCTCCCGCCTTCGGGGAAGCCTTTCCCCTTTGGTAGCAGCGGTAGGGTTTTGCGTCTCACGCCAAAAAGTCGTGCAAAGGGAGCGCGAGAGGAGGGAGAACTGGGGAGTTTCCCAGGGACAGTCCCGCTCCCTGCATCCCCATTAAGGCCCTTCCGGGGGCAGCCGTTCGGTGCCTCGATGGATGCGCGCTTGCACGTTTGCTCTTGATAGAGAGGAGACCGTTCTTTTTTTAATGCTTTCTTGCAAATTTGCATATCCCTCGTCCTCGCCTTCCATGGCGAAGCTCCTGAAATATAATAAATATTTCACTTTCAAATCCAGACTCATTAAAGGATGCCCAGGAGGGGGAAATAATAAGGTATCACTTTACAGCCCAAATAAAAGATGGAAAGATACGGTCTATAATGTATATTTCAGGTTTTAGGTTGAGATAATTCATACATCACTCCCGGTTAAGAAACAAAGATGGTGCTGTGTCAGCACGTAGGCTGAAAAAAATAGCCTCTTGTAATATTTTATGCCTTTTGGTAACGTACCCCCGTTGCCGCAAGTGGGAAACGAGGCAGTCCAGAGAAGCAGTCACCTCTGCTCGGTAAAGAGCCGGGACGTTCCCCTCCCTCCATCCCTCGCTGCACCAAGGAAAAGAGAAAGCAGAGAAACACGCTATTTTTCTGCCGTGTTTTCTCACCGAAGGCGTGTTTTTCTGCTAAGGCTGCAGAGCCGAGTGTCAGCGGGGCTGAGGGGGACGGGAGAGCGCCCGTGACAGGCTGCGGAGCGCTCATTTATCATAAGAGCGATTTCCCTACTAATAAAGTGACCTTGCGTAAATAGCTCAACTTTTCACAGCTATCACATCATTAGGATAGGACACGCGTTGATAGATAGAGGCCGCACGGACTGCTGATCCAGGATGAACTACCGCAGCCAGGGAGTTATTTTTGACGGGGCCGAAGCGCTCCATCATTTAACGACAGAAGGTGCCGGTGAGCAGCACACCTGGGGACACGATCCGTTCTGCCCGCTGTCGATGCCGCGGGGGAGCTCTGGGCTCCCTTCCTTTGTCCTCTCCAATGGCCAACGCTCTGCCCAAGGGAGCCGACGTCTCCAAATCCTCGCCGCCTTGGCAAATCAAGACCCGCGGCAGAAATTGCAGCTGCTGGGCTCTCCAGGATGCTGCACGACGAGGCCCCGTGGGGTCTGGTGGACACAAACAAGATCTTTGCGCGAGACCCAAAGGGTCTCTGTGGGTGCTAGCGGCGAAGCGCCCTGCCTTTCGCGAGGCTTGCCGTAGACGTGGCCACGGCCGAACTTCCGATCAACGAGCCACAGCGGAGCAGGGCGTGTCGCAGATCCCCAGGGAACAGCACGGTGCTTTCGCCTGCCCTCCTCTCCCGACACGGCTGCAGGACCGGCCGCCACCCCTTCTCCAGGCAATCCGTCCTCCCGGCGCTCCACAATGCCCGCATCATTCCCGCGGTTTTGCAAGCGAGCAAATGAGATGCGCGGGGCGGGAAGGGGCAGGGGAGATGATCTGCGGGGTTACACTGCAAGGAAAACACCGGTAGCGGGTTTTTTGTGGTGTTATTGTTACTCTGCCGCGTACACTCCCGGCTAATCCGGTAATCTATTATTTATGTGTAGCCTAATTAAGGTTGTGAGTAGCTTGATCTTTGTTTACTTAAGTATACAGCAGAAGATTGCCAAGATGAAATCAAATTGTCTGCCGGCAGGCAGGGCCGGCTGCGCGCGCTCGGAAGGACGGCTGCGGGGCGGGGGAGCTGCCCTCCCGCCTTTTCGGATGGGGATCACGTAGGCCCTTGCATCATGCACCCTGTTGGCAACTCAAGCTTATCTAATAAAGATTTGGATAAACCAGAGCAAACGAAGCCCGGTGAAGCCTGAAACCAGCTAACGGGACGTGATGAGCGCTCGTCAGCCTCCGCTTTTACCTGCTACCCGCGGGACCTCGGCGTCCATCCAGTCTCGCTTAGGTGCCGGGGCTGCGCATGGAATGAAGCGCACAGGGGCTGGGGGAGAGAGTAACGCGGTTGTAAATCACATTCCTGTGAAATAAAGCTATAGCTGGACCAACGGCACCACTGGAATCGTGGCACCGATGCCCACGACTCCGCTCTTGCCGTGACCAAGCGGCGCCTCCGCTCTCCACTCCACCGGCTTCGCGTCCCTGCCAGCCCCGGAGGAGCTGCGCCGGGCTCGCACCAGCGTTTGGGGGGACGCAGAGGGGCTGCATCC
Source organism: Pelecanus crispus (assembly GCF_030463565.1). Classification (NCBI taxonomy): domain Eukaryota; kingdom Metazoa; phylum Chordata; class Aves; order Pelecaniformes; family Pelecanidae; genus Pelecanus; species Pelecanus crispus. The sequence continues at coordinate 8,245,683 of NC_134661.1, read as the reverse complement.
AGCGCCTGCTCCCGGCTCCCGCTCTCGCCCCGCGGGATCGATCTGTTCGGGCCAGCCCATGAATCATGACTTCCGTGAGTTATTGCAAGGCAGTTGATGGGACCATCCGTGTGAGTAACTGCGCTCCGGCAGGAACGAGGGGTTTGCAGGCTGCCTCTCGTGATTTACACCAACATGAAGGAAATAGATGGAGTATCCGCTGCTGTCGATTCCCATTCACTCAGCCACTCTGTCTTAGAGGGGACCATGGATAACGCCGCCTTTTCTGAGCCTCACGGATGAAATATGCTCATAACATCGCATATGTTATGATTTTTATACTTAGCAGGCTGGATAGCTTCCTCTCGTCCCACCAAACCTACGGCGCGAGCAGATCCCACAAGCTGGGCTAGCTAACGAGACTATTACGTTCGCAACGCGCGCTGCCACCCCACGTCTTCCAAGCGCTCTCCAAATGGATCTGTTTGGACCCATTTTCAATATAAATATTGCCAGGTTCTGTGCTAAATGTGTACGCGATGCGTTTTACAAACCCTTTAACAGATTCTGTGCAGAAGAATATGTTTTCCCATATGGGCTGCTTAAAGAAAGGCAGATGTGAGGTAATCCAAATCCCTCATATGCTTCTCCTCCTTCTCCCTTTCCTTTTGGCAAACCGTCTCAGGCAAAGACAAATATTGTATCAAAGAGTTATGGAAATAAACACGAATATAGCTCAAGGGCGTAAGTAAATTTCTGGAATATTTTCTCAGCGCAATTAATAGGTAACGCTGCGGGGGGAGCACGAGTACCCAAAATATGCCCGAGGAAGCCGATTTTATTGCGCAGACGGTGCTCTGGGAACCTCGGCGTGGGAGCTGCGTTAGGCAACATTAGTCAGGAAACTCTTATCGGGCTGCGGGGAGCGGCGAGGCGAGCCAAGGCAGGAGCTGGAGCGAGGGCGGGCAACGCCGGGCTGCAGCGAGCCGGGGCGCGCTGGGGTCCGGGGGCACGGCTCGCTCCGAGCCAAGAGCCGAAAGGGGCGGGAGCCGCACCTCGGGCTCAGGTGCTGCGGCGGGTGCGAGGGGCTCGGCGGCCGCCTCTGGAAGGGACCGGAACATCCGGAGGCGGCAGCGCTTGTCCTGGACCCCGCTCGCGTGAAGGCAGTTGTCTGCCTCATCATAAATTCTGCCGATGCAGGAACTCTACAGTCCGCGAAGCGCGCGCTACGTGGGACCTACTTATCTCGTGCCGAGAGCGATATAAAAACAGATGGCAAAGACTGCAGCCGGAGATAAATCAACGGCGCTTCCGCCGCCGTGTCCGTGGCCATGCCTGATGCAGCAGGGCTCCCCGGCACCCGATTCCCTGGGGGCGCGAGCCCACGGGGTCCCCGAGGCTGAACCCGCAGCTGGAAAACACGAGCACCCAAGCGGTATTCTGCCCCAAAACGTACGTTCTTACTAGCAGAAAAAGAAATATATCGTTCTTCTGCCAGGTTCCTCAGTTCATTAAACAACCCGCCAGCATTAAACCAGATGTTGTGTTTTATCGCTTGACTCAGATCATTATGACTTTATTTCTGATGGGCCCAGAATAAATGAAATGCAGTTATAAAGGTTATTTAACTATTAAAACAACTATTAATTAAAGTTTGCCAAGTCTTGGGGGCTCTGAGGACAAGAAGCAGCTAGGTAAATGTCAGTTATTATTTAACAAGTCATTGTTATTGAAATATGCGGCACGTGAGCTGCATTCCCAGCGGGAGCTGGGATCTAGCCGGTCCCCGCTAGAAATATTTTGCCCAGTATTTGCAAGGTGGGAGAACGGTGGGAGCGTGACTTGGTGTCAGAGCCGACACCGCCGGGGACCGGGGGCTCGCTGAGCAGAGGAAGAGGAGCAGGGGGTGCAGCCGCAGGCCGGGCATCCAGCAGAGCCCAGCTCCCCTGCCGCGGGGCTCTCCGGGAAAGGCATCGCTCGGAGGCTTGCAGAGTTGCAGAGCCCTCCGTCCCTGACCCGGGACGTCCGCCAACGCAGGATGCAATGGGCATCCGCAACGATCGTCATCGTGTCCGGCTCGCACGCTGGTGCGAGCGTTTAGCGTTTCGGTCTGCCCTTACCTCGCTGCTCGCTCTCACCGGCCGGGCTGGCTCCTACCTCGTCCCAGCCCGGGGACGCTGTGGATCGGGGCCATCTCGCGTTTTCTGCATACGAAGCAACAGCCACGAGACCTGACCAGGGCTGAAACCCTTGGAGGATGAAAGAAAGCAATAAATTGTAAAATAGTAACAGCTCTGAGCTCATCCAGGATTCCCAGAAATTGTCCTAATGCCAATAACTAGCAGAAATAATGCTGAATAAGCCTCCGATGCGTCGGAGCTCGAGGAGTAAAGGAGTTCACTGAGCTGGAACTCAGGAGAAAGAAATATGGAGCTGCTCTTGCATGTTATTCTGTAATTAGGGCTTGCTGCAGCCTTGTCCCCGTCCCCATGCGATGGAGCACACCCATCTTCCCTCCGGTGATACGAAACGAGGGGAACAGACGCCTCACAGGTCCATGCTTTGTACATGTAAACAGAAATAAAACAATAATTTGATTCTTTTAAGCATTGGGCGGGGGGGAAGAAGGGAGAGAGAAATGAATATGGAGCAGAGAGCCCAAGCATTAAATCAGGGGATGAAATGCCTGCCAATGTTTTTTTTTTAAAAAAAAAACAAACCAAGAAAATGAAAGGGCTGCAAGCAACCGCCATACCGAGACAATAATCACTAATCAAGTCAAAGTTTCACTCTAATCAGTTCAGTTGTTAAGGGGAAAAAAATAGAGCAATAGCTGGGCTTGGAGAATTACCATTCGTTACTGTCTCCCGCCTGGGGATTTCATCAGCAGGGCTGAGCCCTCGGGCTGGAGCGGAGCCCTGCTCGGCCGGGCTGGAGCTCCCCAGGCTTCCCCCCGCCGTGCCGGGACCGCGTCCTGGCTGGGAGCCCTGGCTGCCGAGGGACGCTGCCGAGCAGGAGGGGATGAGCAGGTATTGCTGCTAAAAGGCGAGGGGTCTTTCCCGGCTTTGCCAGCGCCTCGGTGAGGGGCCAGAGCTCGGCCATCGCACGCCGGGCTGCGCAGAACGAGGGACGGACGTGCGGTGGCTCTCCCAATTGCTGCCTGACAGCCTTTGAAAAATCCCACGTAAGGTCTTTTCTCTGGTAAACCCACGCTCATTTAATAAGGGACGCGGACGCTTTCGCTGCTGAATCCCACAACCTTGGGAGTACAAGTAGCTGCTTCGAGAGCGCAACTGGAAACTTGCAAAGAGCAAATTGCATCTTATTTCTTTTTAAATGTCCCTAACCGGCACAGAGGGGCACAGGGAAGGGCTCTGACTAACAGAAAGACTTTTTTTGCCCCCAAAAGAGAGGAGCCTGAGCTGAGGGAGAAGACAGGAATACCAGGGGCAAAGACGCGGGCTCCCAGATCGCGCCGAGCATCGGCCGAGCGCCGTGCAAGCGGGAAGGCACGCTTTGCAAAGCCACTGTGGCAAGGCAGCGCGACTGCCTCTGCCGAAGGCAAGGCAGGCTGGCCATCAGTTCGAAGGGAAGGAAAGCTAATCCAAGAGTGCTTTTTGACACACTAATCCTGTCCTGTCCCACAAACAATGTCCCAACAACTGTCTTCACGGCACAGATGGTGACAGGGGCAGGGAGACTTGCCCGCACCGGAAAGGGAATGGTTTTCAGAGCTGTAATTTCAATATACGTAGTTTTGGCCCTCAGCCCCGTGCTTGGAGCAGCACCTGCGCTGTGCTCGACTGCAAAACCGCAAGGCTCTCGTCAAAACACCACCCTCGGCTCTGCTGCCAACTCACCGCGTGTCCCTCGAGCAAGCCACCCGACTTCCCTGCATCTCTGGGTCCCTCTCTGCAACCCGCGGTACAGAAGGACCAGCAACTGCAAAACACGGTTGCTGCAAGGCAGGGAAGAAGTAAATCGCGCAGACCATGCCGGGAATTGGAGCACCAGGCCGGCTGCAGAGCGGCCGATGGGCTGGGGAAGCATGCTAAAAATTCAGACAGCCCCCGAGCAGATTTGCCCTGCCCCTAGGTGCCACCAGCTCCCCACGTGTGCACACGGGAAAGTTCACCCCTTTCCCACCCACCTGCCCCCGGGGTGAAACAGTCCCTCTGTGAAGGCAGAGGACAAGTTTTTAGATGTGGCTTGATTTATAAGAAAGAAAAGAAATGATTATACTCTCTGTGATTTACCTTCCCTGTGTTTTACAACAGGAATAAATTGCAATGCTGAATGTTGCTCTGGAATTATTAGTTATCGGGGGGAGCAGCAGTGCCATGAATCTTGCCAGCTGGTAGCTCATCCCTGTGGCAGGCTGCAGAGACACCGTGCTGGAGGTTTAATTGGGGGCACGGCACTTTGGGGAGGGAGGAAGGGGCAATGTCACCGGTTGGGAGAGTCAAGGGAGTCAGAGCTCAAGGCGGGCAGACTGAGACTTTGTTCACCTGTAGCGATTCTGCAGTTTGCCAGTCTCCTTTCTAGCTTTCTCTTCCCATTTCTCTACACCAGAAGTGAGATTCCAGGATGCAAAAGTTTGCAGGTGGGCAAAACGCGATGACGCAGACTGGGCTTTGTAACTTACTGAGCCAAGACCAAAGCAAAGGACTAACCTGGCCCAAAGAGGTGGCTTGCACCGGAAGACATCCTGGAATTCCCGCGTTATCCGGCAGCCTCTGGAATATTTTTTCAGCTCCCCTATTGAGCACATCAGCTAGAGGAAAGCAGGCATCGAGGAAGCCAAGGCCAGTTCAGAGCAGCCCACCCCCCAGTTCAACACCCCCGGACCTGCGACACGCAGTCACGAGCCGCCCGCTCCTTCCAGCATCCCGCTGCAGCCGGCTGCTTTAGCAGCACAGTGCACAGCGTCCTGAAATGGATATTTGGGAAATCAGGGAATCTTCTTCTGGAGTCCCGTAAGCGTGAGGTTGGCATTTCAGCCTGATGAACAAAGGGTCATAGCCTTCGTGCAATTTAACTTCAGCAGAGGCTCTCAACACCGGGCAGAAAAAAAAAAACCCAAACCCCACAAAAGCCTTTGTGCCAAAGGTGCTGGTGAGCACAGCAGACTGAAGGGTGAGCCCGAGAAGGTATCTTCGCATCTGTTTTTCTATGAATTCTGCCGAGTGGTTTGAAATCAGTAGTAACTTGTTGTGGGGAATTTCACAGAGCTATTAAGCAAAGTGTGGCTATCATTTTTTATTTCTCCTGCATCTTTCTCTCACAGTCAGAACTCAACACACGCTTCTGGGTGAGAATAAGCCATTGCATTAAAACATCGTATTTCCAGGGCTGTTTTTTTTCCCCCTGTGATATGCTTTAAAAAGTACTAATATTTCTCGGCTTTTTAGATTATAGGTGCAGGTGTTTTCTCTATTGTAAATGTATATATGCTTCCTCAGCTGATAGGGTTAACTCAGAACACAGAAATGCGTGCAAATAGCTCAGATAATTGCAATCACCGTTCAACATTTCTGGCAAACCGAATGTCATCTCCAAGCCAGGGGCTTGTTCGCCAGGCTTTGGTAGATGTCCTTAAAATTTCTCCACCTTCTTTAAACTTGCCTATTCTAAACAGTCCTGCAAATCTGCAAATTTTGTCCTGTCACAGCTTATTGCTTTTCTAGACTGTCAACAACTGCATGGCATAGTCCTGGATCTGGTACAAATCCCAGAGGCACGCTACCCTTAATTGTCTCCAGCCACAATTTATCTGCTCTTCTCTTGGATGCCACGGCCAGCAAAGCAGCAAGAGAAGCAGCGTCCCAACCGAGGGCCCTTCTGCCAGGCTTGCAGCGAGCGGCAGAAACAACGCAAAAGGCAAATAGCCACCTTCCCGGCAAAACCCTTCAGGGAAAAAGACGAGCGTCTGCTTTCAGAGAGCTCCGCAGAAAGAGGCAGGGCTTTGGAATGCAAGAGACAAGAATGAAGCATCAAAGGTTGCTATGAACTCATGGTAGGGGCATCAGCACCCAACTTTGGGGGGGCAGAACAGGCTCAGCAAATGCAGCTGGGATGTGACGCTGGAAGGGGACCAGAGGACTGTGCACAAATATCCCCAGCTTCCCATGTTTCTGCTATTTTGCTTGCGGACCGGAGCAAAAGTTCCCTGACAAAGCCGTAATTCCCAGCCCAGAACTGTTTTACCAAGTTCTCCGTTCCAGTGCTGCAGCAGCCACGCGCGGGGCACGGCGTCCTCCCCCAGTGAGCCCCTCGCCATCGCTGCTGGCGCTGCAGACCCTTTCCAAGCCATCATCAGCCCCGAGCGGTGCGTTTCATTGTGCTGACCGGTCGCTCTCGTTTCGTGACTGGCTCTGCGAAAGATTCAGTTTCCAACGTGGTTAACGCCAGGCTATGTTTTTATGTGGATTTTTAATGGCCTTTCCGCAGCGTGGCCTTCAGCGTGAGCCGGAGCTCCTGCTTGCGAGGGCAGCGGGAGCAGGGCTCCCTGGGGAGCCGCAGGCTGGGAGGCAGCAAAGAAGCAGCCCTCTCGTGCCTCGAGCAAAGGGACTTTCAAGTTTTCCCTCATAAATCCTTTCTTAGAAATTCCCTATAAACACAGCTTTGCCAGATGGGTCTTTAGCCCAGGGGAAATTTTTTTGTGTGTGAAAACAGAATGGCGGGGGTGGGGGCGGAATTCCTTTCACCTCTGTTTTTGACTTTGGCAAAACCAGCAGCGAGCAGTATGGTGCAATGATTTTTTTTTTTTTTTTAAAAAAAACAACTTATTTTCTGGCAGGAGTAATATCTTGTGTCTCTTACTTTACTTTAGATTATCGACCTGCTCTTTGCTCACTGTCCAGCACAGGTGACATGACAGCTCTGGAGAAATTGCTGTCTCGGTTAGAAACGCTTTTGCAAAACCCTAAGGTCTCCTTTCCTCGCGGGCTGAGTTTCACCTGCAGAATAAAACACGTTCAGCACAGGGTGGCCCAGCGAGCTTCTCCAGATGAGCAGAGAGACCACCAGTCAGAGCGCGAGAGAGTGGAGGAGAGATTAGGAGATGCTCTGGGATAAAAGGCAGGCAACCGGCTTGGGACAGCACCAGAGACGGCCGGTACCCACCGAGCAACCCCGTCCTCCTCTGCGCCTGCTCACGAGCCGCAGCACTTGCCCAATGCCACCTGCCTTGGAGAAGAACCAGTTACCGGTCCCTTCTCTGCTGGGGTACATCCCGACATCCGCGGCGTGAGGCCATCCTTGTCCGTGTTCCTCTTCGGCACCGGCATTTCCACGGCAGCTCGGATGCAGCGTTATCCCTCGCGGCTCCAAACCTTTCCCGCGGCAGACTCCCCTCCATCGCTGCGGAGCGCACGCAGCGACAGACGATACGGGCGCGCAGCGCAGCCAGAGGTTACGATGTCAAGATTGCATGTGCAATCTTCGCTAGCAATTGAATCGGGAGCTGAAAGTCACCGGAGGAGGGACTAATTAATGCAAATCCCCAGGGCTGGATCAATGCAGATACTGAGGCTTTTACAGTCTGCCCCAGAAGGTAAAAGCACTTACCGACTTGCTTATTTCAAGAGTTCACGCCACACAAAAAACCTTGAAATGCTATAAATACCTCCTGAGATGCTGGAGAGCCATGCGATGCCGTCAGCACCACGCGGAAAAGCCTGCAACAGCAATTCAGACGTGCAGAGCCTCTGTGTAGGGATAGGGAACAGGTTTTCTCCGTGTTCATTTTGGTCTAGATTAAAAAAACCCCAAACCACAAACAAAGTTGTTTCTTCAGAGCCAACCACGCAGTCACTTTCTGTTAGGTGCGGGCTACAGGCACGGAGCTAAAGCAAATCCCACGAAGAGCTCGTAGGGGATGTCTGGAGTCCAGGCTGGAGGATGAGCGTCTGTCCTAAGGCAATGATGGATATGGATGCAAGACCCAGCTGAGGAGTGTTTAAGGGCCATAAAGCAGCCAGTGGTGCGGCTGACCTTGGAATCGGGATGCATAGGGGAGATTGGTGCGTGCGACAGCAGGCGGTTTCAGAGCCACAGCAAAGCAGTGAGAAAGAAGAAGTCCTGTGGGCAAGGACATTCTTGATTACTATTATTATTATTATTACCTCTTACTAAAGGCAAACCACAGGCAAATGGAGCAAAGAGATGAAGGCATGGGGACCGGGCAGATCTCCCAAAACAAGGGCTCCTTCTGCAGCAGGAACCGATGCAACGCCCGTTCGCTACCTTCCTGCCTCTGGCTTTGCAAGGCTCCGCTACCAGTGCGTAGCCTTCCTCCCTCTTGATGTACCGCACCCGTGGAAACCATCGTGCATGAGCTGCCACTGAACTCGAGCAGTGACTCACGCACATGACGATTAGGTAAAAAACCCTTTTTTTTTTTTCCCCCTTTTGAGCGATGATTACTGTCAAAAGAGCGACTCAGAAGTGACAGGCGAGCTCATGTGCTTGCTGTCTTTCAGTACCTTCCAGGCTACGAGTGGCCGGTTCACACATCAAAGAACAGAAGGATTCTCCAAAAAAACCCCACGTGGGTTACTGGAGGTCTGGAAAATCAAGTTGCCGTCTGTGCTTCTTTCCATATTACCACCAGGAGTGAGGCTTACACTGACAGTAACCGGCCTGTCTTGATCTGATAACATCCAATGACCTCAAGAAGAGGAGGCTGGAGAAATCATTTGAGTTGCACAGCAGCGTTAGCTATGACAGCGAGGCACGATGCGTAGGGAGGGATAATATCTCTCACCAGGACCACTGATGTGGTTGGAATAGAGAGGCAAGCTTTTATGCACAAGACAAGCTCAGGTACCCAAAGCTCTGCCTGTTTTTTCCCTGTAATTTCATCGACTAGACCACCTTATCTTTTCCTACACTTTCCTAAACTTGCCCGTACTTACTGAGCCCGTCGTGGTCACAGCAACATGGCTGCTCTTCCCTCAGCAGCGATGCGGACATGTCCGGGCTCGGCTGCCTGGTGGGTCAGGGTCCCTCCTTGGGATCGAGCCTGGCATCCACACGGATGCTGGAGCGAATCGAGGTGGGTGCCGGGATGTGCACCCCGGTTGCTGCTGCTTAACGGGGCTCCCAAAAGGAGAAGATCCCCGCGGCTCACCTCGAGGATCTCCCCGAGGTGCCGGGAAGGACATCACGGTGCTCTCTGGGGAGATCGGCACTTTGCCGCCTGCTCAGGAGGAGCCTGTGCGCGCGCCCGCCCGGCAGCCCGCGCGTTCCTCTTCTGTCAAAGTCAAGTGCGTTTAATTACGGCGATCCGATTCAGGCCGGGAGCGGTCAAGTTCTCCCCAAAAGCGCACAACGGAGTTACCGATGTTTTCACAGGACTTAAACTTATAATACAATAGCCAAAAGCGAAGTGAGCTTTGTACGTGCCGTTACCGCTACCTTTTTTGCATACAATTGAATACATTACCTTTTGTTATACAACACTAATCCTCTTTGCTAAATGGAGTAATTCCCACCTCGGATGCAGCGCGAAGGCTGGAGCGCCCTCGGAGCAGACCCGTGGGCGTCCTCCCGCGCAGCGCAAGCACCGCCAGAGCAGGGCGGCTCGCGTGCCCCGGGAGAAGAGCGGGGACCTCACGGGGAGGTCGAGATGTTCCCGGTGCGTCCTCAGCTAGGGCGGCCAGAGCGATCACGGCAGGCATAGATCAGCCTTCAGAGGAAACGGAGACAGGAGAGCAAGAGGGGAAGTCTGCACGAAAAGCGATTTATGGCTGCTAATCACTATTAGCATTACAGGAGTACCAAGAGCCGCTGGCCTAAGGTGCCCCCAGAGCCACGCAGCGCAAGCGGAGGTCCCTGCCCCGCAGCGCTCGCAGTTCCCGTGGGTGCACATGCAAAGGAGATGTCGCATCTCTGCGCGGGGGCTGCGGCGCGGGCAGGGTCCGCTGATGCCAGCTGGGCACCGTAGCCTCAGCCACCCTCCCGCAGGAGCAGGGCCCTTCTCCCTGTGTAATTACACAGCGGAGTTAATGATTACCGCTCTGGAGAGGAGGTTTTCCCATGCCCCCCCTTTCGCTGGCATTTGCAGGTTTGCTCTAGCCTAACATCCCCCCCTATCCCCAGGGTCTGGCGCCGGAGCCGAGTGGGATCCATTAGAAGGAAAACTCCACAAATCTCTGTGCGAAGCGACAGCTCCTGACAAAATGAAAGCAAGTATCTGGTTCAGATCTGCACTTAAAACAATCCAGAGGGCCATTAGTATTCATCCCGCGTGATCCAGATGGAGTAATAGCGGCTCTATGAATAAAATTAAAATCAGAGCGCTGATGCTGCCTCGCACTTAGGAAGATGCTGCGGAGCGAAGGCCACGTTCCAGCTGGTAGTGCCTAACGCTGCAGCGAGAGCCTGGGCCCTCGGTCCAAGTCGTTTGAACAGCCCCCCGTTTTAGGAACGTCTCCCTGCTCGCCGCCTTGCAAGGCGAGCGGCGAGTTTGGCTTGAACCCGAGCCTGCCAGGGCATCGCACGGCTTAACAACTCACAGCAAACGGCAAACCTGTGATTTTAAGGTATAGCTGAATTTTTAGGAGCCGGCTGCGGGGCAGGGACAGGCTGGCTGCTGGTGGCACCGCGCTGTGCCGTGCAGATGGCATGGCAGCCTGGCAGACTGCGCCGTGCCGGGATGGTCTACGGGGCTCCGGGACACCAAGAAACGCTTTCAGAGGAAGACGCCTTCCTTGGCTTGCACCTCTCGGCGAAGCTCCAGGGACTTCCTCGAGCCTCCTGCTTCAGGCAGCAGCATGCATGAAATGCAGCTGCCCGGCTCCGTCGAGCGGAGGCCGGGATGCTCCTCCCGATGCTCGCAGGCTGCAGAGAGGAGCGGGGCTACGGCATGCCCGGCAGCCTGCAGAGAGCGCGCAGGGGTAACGGGAATCCTCTTAGAGCGGCAAGCGGGCGAAATCTATACTGTTTTTAACCAGGCTGCCAGTTTCAGACTATAGTTCATTAGTTCAAAGAGATAGAATCAATAGCCCTCTCCTTCCCGTCGATGGAGCCGAAGGGTCTCTCCGCATCTCCTAATGCAGCCATCGTATTCCGATAGCTCCGACTGCCTCTGCAGCACCGGATCGTTGCTTCCTGCAGGGACTCCTTGGAGATGCCCGCAACCACACCGCCCGAGCCATCGCACGCAAACCCTACGGCAACCGGCTGCTGCTGCTGCAGCCCTTCCGTCTGCCCGCCTGACGGCTCGCGGCGGTCCCAGCCTGTCTGCCGAGGAGACGGATCGGGGAGGAAACCGCCCTACCACGAGTCTCCGCTTTGATTTTAACAACACGGTGGCTGCGTGATTCAAAACACCGTTTTTTGCCAAGAGTCCCTAAGCACTATGATTCATGGTTGCTTATGAAACCCCTCATTAGCTCAAGAAGCTAATTGTTGTTGTTGAAAAAAAATGAGCAGCGGATCTCCAGGCCTGGCGCTCTGCCACCGCAGGAACCTGGGCTTATTTACTGCAAGGCACGGCATCCTTTTCTTTTGCAGTCACATTAACATTCCCCAACAAACCCACCTTTTTTTCTCCCCCATACTACCAACTGTCTTTCCTTTTTTCTCGCGTAACTTCGACACATGGGAACATCTTAAAGGTCTTTTTCAACCTAAACGATTCTATGATTTAGGGTTGCTAGTGGATGCGAACTGGTACTTTGCGACTTGTTTCAGGCAAAGATACCAGTACTGTGCCAATACTGGGGGAAAAATGTCCTATGTTGGAGCATCTTGTGTTCAAAAAACGGGTAGATGTGGCACTTGGGGACATGGTTTAGTCTAGTCTACCCTTGATTGGCTTAGAGTAGACTTGGTAGTGTAGGTGAATGGTTGGACTGGATGATCTTAAAGGGCTTTTCCAACCTAAACGATTCTATGATTCTATGATCTTGCCCATCCGTGAGAGCGACTCGGGATGGAGCTCCCTTACCTCCCTGAATCAGCTCAGCTGTCAGCCTGGAGGAGGAGGCATCACTTCGGGGTCAGAAGCAGCAGCCGGCACGACCACCCATTAATAAACCGTCCCTCCTGTCTGGCTGCTGGGAGAAATGAGACTTCGGTCGGGAGGAAATTATTTTGCAGGTATTGTTTTGCTAACAATAGCAATTCCTGCTTCTGAGAATGCTATTTTGCTTAATACCTTCTTTCTGCAGAGTGGCGACGTGATGGAGTAATAGCCCTGGGATCAGTATGAAGGGGTCTGGCTGGTGACAAGAAAAACAGACAGCTGTATCCATCAGAAAAGAAAAAGAAAATAAGCGCAAAGAAAATAAGTGCTCCACGTAAGAATCCCCCGACAGCATGAGGTTTTAATCTTCAGGATTAAATGGTGTTTTGATTCCCGACTGCACAATAAATGTATTTGCAGGGGAAAAGGTGCCTATTTTCTTCTCCGAAAAGAGAAAAGGTAGCTGGGCCTGAGCAATGCATTGCCTATTCGAAAGACAACACAAGTATGTTTTGAAAAGTCATCTGACAGCGGAGAAATCAAACACCAGCCCCGCGGGTCCAGCGCAGAGCGCGACTGGCCGCAGTTACCTGTCCTGTAGCTGCTTTCGGCTCAGGTGAGGTGCCGTGGAGATGGCCCAGCAGCATATACTGAAATATGAAATATTTTGAAATATTTCGAAAACAATACCGAAAAATGAACCAAAGATAACAAGGAGGCGAGCCCGGCACGGGCAGCTGGCCCCGCGCAGACGATGGAGGGGCTGATCCTGCCCGAAGGACCTGGCTCTGCCAGCTCTGCCCCACCAGCCCCCCGCGCTGGAGCTGCTGCTGCCAACCCCTGCCTAGCAAAAGCCCGACACCTTTAGAAATGACTTCCTAAAATTGTCCAGCAACCCGAGAAAGCTAATTATTCCTTAACGTTCTTCTGGGTGTGTTTCCGTTTTACAGAGAGGGCCATCGTACGCTGGCCGCAAAGTGTTTATGCTGATGAATTATTCAGGTTCTGTAAAACCAGACATCGCTATTCTCATGTGAGACAAAGGAGTGGTTGCACGTATACGTGGCTGTAGATATAATACCGGCTTTAAAAAGAATTACAGTGCTTGGTATTCTCCTCCCAAACAAAAAACCCCAAGACACAATGCTCTTTACAAAACAGAAAAAAGACAAGCCAAGAAACAAACACCCAGGCCTGCCAAGCACGCGCATAATAAGACGCCGCTGTGCCCCACGTAGTCGGCCGACAGTAACTAACCCCTCGTCCACCTGCATCGCTCATCGGCAACCCGAAATAACGAGCCAGCGCGAACGACTGCAGAGAGCAATGCAACCCTATGGAAGCTATGGAGGAGCTGCCCAAAGCTTGCCGGCTGCTTCTGGCTCTTTCACTGAGCTCTATGCCGGAGCTTTATCCCCCTCCTCGTCCACGAGCCAGCCCACAAGCAGGTCTGCAGCAGCCGCAGCGACCCGACCAGCGCGCCGTAGGCATCTGCAGCGCCACGAGCAAACCCCTGGCATAGCAAAGCAGCACAGCGCACCTGCAGCCCTCTGCAACCCTACAAAAACAAGCCGATCAATGCCGTCGCGGTGCCACCGGTGACGCTGAGCCAGCAAACCGCAGCTGACAGCCACGGTGCCCGGAGCGCCCTATGAAAGCAAACCGGCGCGGCGGTGGGGACCGTGGCACCCACCCAACGCGCCCCTGCTCACGGCCTCCCACTCGAACCTCCCAATAAGCCAGGCTGCTTGTCAGAGGGCTCAGCTTCATCAAAAACCCAGAAAAGACAGACTACTTCTGAAAGAGCGCAATAAACAAGAGCGTAAAGGAAAGAGCTTATTTTAAAAAATGGTAAGCAATCCTTTGGCTGCTGTCCTTTTCCCCTCTCCTCAGGGGTGATGGAGGCGGGGGGCTGTGTTCTTAGGGATCTGACCTGCAACACCCCTAGCAGAGCTCGTTATAAAAAAGAAAAAAAAAAAAAAAAAAAAAGAAGAGAAAAAATCCCAACGTTTAGCCACACAACATCTTGTTAACTTTGTAAGTTGGGGGAGGCTTCCTGCTTCTCAGCAATCATTCGGGCATTGCCCGCTTGAATAGAGCCGAACAGCATTGCTCTTAATGGGGTTATTAATAACTGTCACATTCCAAGAAGGTGAAATAATGTGCTTGCTTTCTTTCATAGATTAAAATAAACCTGCGGGGAATTGTCCGAGTCCTCCTACCCCCACCCTTTGCATCCCGAAGCCAGTGCAGAGGAAGAGCAAAGGTGAGGGCACCCGCAAAATGCTCCATCAACACGACAGTAATTTGGGATGGCCAAGCCCGGTTGCCTTCACCAGAACCTGCATTTCCAGAAGAGCCAGGGCTCGCTCTCTGACAACAAACGCTTTTAATGATGCCTCAATTTTTGCTCTAAAAAAAAAAAGAAAAAATGCACTTGCTGCTTTGTTGTAGTTACAGTTTTAGACCTAAATATAACTAAAAGCCAGAGAGAGGAGATTGCGTTCAAGAGAGTGCTCAACTGCAGGCAAAAATCTCCATCCCTACATGTCAATTTAAAGTTTGAGGTTTTTATATGGATGCTGCTGAGACAGACATACCTATGAGTAAATATGTCAAAATAATCTATCAAGTGGAAAGCTGGTCCCTGAGCTGTTCAATGGAAGAGGTAAATTACACAAAGATTATTACTAGATTTCCAAAATATATTCCAAAAAGAGAGAAAGAAAGGAAAAGGACAAGATTTGTGGATCCTTAGTAACGCTTAGACGGTTCCCATCCCATTCTTGCTTTGCATTATGTTTGGAAACAGTCGTTACTAACCCAGGTTCCCAGCCTCTTCCACACTTTTTTAGAACTCCAAGCTACACCACAGCCCTGCCTTTCTTTCCTCTCCTTCCCTGCTGCTAGTATGAACCGCGGCCTGTCTACTTCTTCAAACCCGAGCAAAGACAAGCACGGACACGGCGCCACGTGTGCCGTAGATGACGCAATCCCGTCCTCGCTGAGAAAAAGCAAGCGACCCTTCCCATCTGAGCACTGGGATTCTTATAGAATCATAGAATCGTTTAGGTTGGAAAAGACCTTTAAGATCATCCAGTCCAACCATTAACCTACACTAGCAAGTCCACACTAAACCAATTAAGGGTAGACTAGACTAAACCATGTCCCCAAGTGCCACGTCTACCCGTTTTTTGAACGCTTCCCGGAGCAGAAAGCAGCAGGAAGCTCATTAGCCACCATTTCCCCGGTCTTAATCGTTGTTACTGGCACTTAGTCCTGCCGAGAGGATTTAGCCCAACCGAGAGGCTGCAAAGCGCGCAGGAGCCCTATTGCGCTGGGTGCTGTGCCCAGCCGAAGGGCTGGGAAGCTCCTGAACGGACCGCGGGGCTGGTCCCCTTCCCCTCCCGGCATCTCTGAACACCCACAAGCATCTGCCTGCTGCTCCGGCCCCTGGGCTTCAACTGGAAGGATGCTGCGAAGCTCCATCGAGTTGTGCTGGAAAGCCTGGATAAAAGCACCCACCCTGCTAGAGGGCTCTTAGTCACTCGTGAGTAGAAGCGCTAAATGAATCCATTTAATAAGAAAAAACCCCTGCCTTAAAGGAAAAGAACAAAATCAAAAATCTCTCTGAATAGTATGCCCCTTGAGGCTTACCAGTGCTTCATTTTCCATCACAAAAATAACGTACTGTAAAAGACTGATTAGTCAACTGATAATTGAGTTCTTAAATGTCAAAAACAATACAGTATGAATATTCAGCAGATCATGCCGCTGAAACTTACCTGTTCAATCAACAATGACTAACAGAGTTTCTATCCCCATTGTTCTTTTCCAGAAATTATGTTAATTTGACGTTTCTGAGGTGACGAACAAGGCGCTCTTAAAACACACCGTCTTGCAGGTTAATGTGTAATGGGCTGCTTAAAAGAAAACTGCTCGGAAGTCGTGCCCGACTTCTATCCCTTTGCATTAGCTTCTTCTCGCAGTTCAGGTAGAGGGCCAATTGAATCAAAATTGCGTCAAAGCAGACATAGTTAATATTTTGCCTTCCGAGCAGGAGAAAACAGAGAATGTAGCTTGGAAAAACTGTGATGTTTCTGTGCAGCTTGAGGTTAAATGCAGCCCAAGGGTCAAGGCCACAACACATCTCAGGCATCATTTAATTTAACAGGGGAAAACACAGGCTACATTTAATTAAGGGATGTACCGGTGGTTTTTAAAGGGATGCGGAGTGTTAGCAGAGCAGCCCAAACAATTGGCTGCTCTCTCTCCACGTCAGTACCATTTCTACTCACCAAAATAGTCCAGAATCTTCCCGAACACCCCTTCTTGTAGCCAGAGCGGGTTATCACCCCGGCCGGCACGCGAGCAAGGCTGGAAAGCAGCACCGGCAGTGCCCAGCCGGGAGCCTCCACCCCAATAAAACCTTTGGCCATTGCAGTCTCTCTGACATTTTTCCTGTATAAAGTCACTGGCGTAGCCGGGTCCGGCTGCGCATTTTCCCGTGGCACACCGGGGAGCTGAGCAACCCAGCCCCGTGCTTTGGACGCTGGCACTCAATATGCAACCTCCTGAGAAAGCAACGCTCTGCAGGAAGCCTGCAAAGGAAACAAATACCAAGAAACAATCTAGGACCCTGTGCTTAAAAAAAAAAAAGAGAGAGAGATAGAGCCCTCTCTCGAAGTTGACCTTCGTTAGGACCTCTGATGATGTCCTGCGTGCCCTTTGCGCATCGCCTCCTCGGCTCCCCTCGAGCCCTCGCCGGGCAGGGGGTCATCGCCTCCCTGTCTGGCAGCTCTGCGTGCCCAATTTGTCTTTCTCTCGAGATGCCCTTCACAGAGGGAAAAGCGGGAGCCTGGCGCTCTGAACCTCTGTCACGCTTTCCCCGCTTCCTGTACACAGGCAAAACCTTGTCCCCCTTTGTCCTCCCGCTGCCCAAGGTCTCTCTAGGGCAGCCTGCAGCCACCGGCCAGCTGGCACCCCACATCTTGTCCCTCGGAGGCACCCTCAGCTCACGGCTCAGCCTGCTGAGCTGTCCCCACCGCTCCCAGGCTTCCTCTGGGACGCGTGCTGCTGTTGGCATGCCCAACCTCTAAGCTGTGCCCGTCCCTCGGACTAAAGGACCGGGTGTGACGCATGCCCCAGAGCCCATTTGCAGAGGCGACAGTGCCAAAAAGGTGGGGATGCTTCGGAAGGAGCCTTGAACAGCAAAGACGAAGAATAGGCTGCCTGCGGGGAGGAGGAGCACACCTACCTACCTGGCAAGGCGATGGGCACGCCGTGACAGCGTTCGACTGGATGCAAAGGCCATGAAGAAGAGGCAGCGGCGCTTGGAGCGGCACCACGGGGAAGACCTGCGGGAAGGGAAATTAAACCAGGAGAGGGCAGTTCCTGACCTTCAGGAAATGGACTGATGCATCTCAGGTGATGCAGCTGATGCACCCCGGCTTTGCAACTGCCGCGATGCTCTGCCACGGGTGCCACGGGACTCGTGGTCCAGCAGAGAACATCAGCACAATGACTGCGAGCTCAACAGCTCCCAGGAAGAACCACAGCAGTATTCCACACCAAAATACTCCTGATTTTCTATAGAAACCCTGACGTTCCCTTGTTTTCCAGCCAGCTCTCATCAGAGACCTCAGGTATTTAAATCTTTTGAAATTAATGTGGACAAAGTCCTCAGTGGTAGAGTGTACAGAAACACTTTGGTGTTTTCCAGAGATAATCAGGCGAGGGGCTGAACCTCCCCCTTGCCGTTTACCTCTGTTGTTTCACTTTATGTCATTCCACTGTTCCCAGTCTGAATATATTTACCCTTCGTCTCATCCTCTTCAGGTTTTCTGCGCCGTTTAGCTTCAAAGAACTTACCTTCTAGGAAAGAGCCTTCCTGGGGACAGCGAGGAACCGGAGGAGCCTCGGGGTCGTGCCATAGGGCACCGTTAAATAAAACCACCTTCTCTGTCGTCATAATCGTGATGGAGCGGCTCGGGAGAAAAACAAACTGCGAGCACCGAATCTCCAAAGGCTTCCCCAAAGCAAGGGCAGATACATCACAGCCAGGAACGCGACGTCTCGGTGTTTGCTTGGGACCGTTTGCTGCGCCGAGCCCCCGCCGGTGGTCACTGCTGCTGGGGATAACTCGCATCGCTCTCGCCGACAGACGCCCAGCACCCGGACCCCGCGCCGGCACCGCGAGCGACCGCACGTTTGAATACTGAAGGATTACATCTTCCTAAGCGTGTTTTTAATTAACGCGCAAATGTGTCATCCTAAAAGGGAGCTCGGAAGCCTGGCTCTCAGTTACCCAAAAACAGATTTATGGGCTCTATGTGAAGTGGTTAGCAAAGACATTTAAAAACAATTAGGCTTGCAGAGAGGCAGATTCAAGCAGCCCAGACTGCTCTCATTATGCTAGAGAATGGGAAAATAAAGCCATTAGGCTCACCAGACAACTAGGTTATTTGTACTATTTTTTTTAATGATTAGTTTCTTTAATAATGCCTTCTGCCTGCAGTGGGAGAAACTCTCCGGCGTGCTCTTGCGCACCGAGTTACTGATGGATGACACTCCCATGTGACCAACCAAACCCGATTTTAATGTTTCATGATGCTATTGAAATGAATAAAAAGGCAATTATCGTTTTCCTCCAGCGAAGCCTCCGATGCTGCCGAGCGTGAAGGGGTGCGGGTTCCTTTGTCGAGGACCACCACGCTCGGCTTGTCCCCAGCAGCTGAGCCTGGCTCAGGCTCCCTCGTACCCTGCGCCGTGCAAGCAGGAGGTGAGAAAGCCCTCGAGCCAGCCCGGCTGGGAGGGAGCGGGTGAGCACCCTCTCCTCTCCTCTAAGTGCTCTCCCGTCGCTTCCCTTTAGCAAGCCAGGACTTGACTTGCAGCACGCAATGCACCGCAAAATGATATTTTTTCCTTTGCAAGGAAGAGTTTTCTTCAAAGCAGCAGCTTTTCATATACGCGAGCCAGCTTCCAAAATTCCAGGAAAGGAAGAAAACTAGATGTTTTGAGCATTTCCCCCCGCCCCAGTTCTCACTAGCCCTTACCTAAGTCACTCGCGTGTGTTCAAAGCTGAACCTCCACGCACGATGTGCTCAGAAGGCTTAGGAGAGAAGACGACCCCGCAGCTGAAGCACAGGCGGCTGCCTCTGGTTTGGTCGCTTCTCCATCCCTCCCAAACTGCTTCTCCTCGTGGACCTTGGCCTTGGTCTGCAAGGCGCCTGTCAGAACCTAACGGGACGCCGCGTCGTGCCAGATCTGTTTATTGACTTCTCTACGTTGTGGATTTAATTCAGGAGCCATTACTGCGTGTGACATATCAAAGCCCTCCTCAGCAGCTTGCTCTGATGGGAGCCAGAAACCAGGAGTCGTCTTCCATTTTAATGCCATCATTTACAAAAAAGTCCATTTATAGCAATGGTATATCAAGGACTCTGTTAAACCAGCATTAATATTCCAACTGAGAGGAGCCAGAAATTCAGCGGAATTTCTGTCACTCTTTGCAGGTTTGCCATCTCGTACAAAATTCTGTACATTGTCATGGATATTGCCCTGTCGCTCACGTAGCTCCAACATGTCTTGGGAGGGGCAGGGGGGAAGAAAAAAAAAAACCAAACCAAACCAAAAAAGAGGGACTTTTTTCTTCCATGCCAGGGTGAGGGCACCGAGTTAATCACCATCGTGCTTTTCCTTTGCTGCCTGGACCGGTATCAGTAATTATACTAACATATTTTTCACTAGTACAATGGGAGAGAGTTTCGGAGGAACAGAGCTCCGATGGGGAAAAATCAACCTCACTCACGCCGAGACGCACGGGGTTGTTTATTCCTCCTGGCGGCACAGTAATTCTCAGCCGAACTGCCCGCAGAACAGGAGTAATATATGGTGCAAGCAAAGGGCAGGGGGATCTGGCCCACACATGCCAGCTATTAAGTTAATTCCTTTTCCATCCTTACCCAGGCTCCAAAATGATAGCCAGATCTTCTACCAGGCATCCGTCCAGGCAGCGGCGGCCGCAGAAGCGGGACTGGTTTTGTGCTCCGAATATTCCCGTTCCCTTGCCCCCGCCTTAACAGGGTGCTTCTGGCGCCCAAAGGGATCCCCGCAGTCCGGACACGCACACACAGCCTAAATACATAGAAACCGACTGCATCTATAGGTAACCCCACGGCTGTCCCCCTGGGGCGCCCGTTTCGCAGACCCTGTGAACGTCACCACTGGCACGTGCGCCGCCTGCTTCTTGGGTTATTTTGGATCGAGACCGCCTAAAACAAACTGGGCACAGTCACGTGTTACTAAGAATCATGGAATAGAAACATCGAATCGTTTAGGTTGGCAAAGCCCTTTAAGATCATCCAGTCCAACCATTAACCTACACTACCAAGTCTACTCTAAGCCAATCAAGGGTAGACTAGACTCAACCATGTCCCAAAGTGCCACCTCTGCCCGTTTTTTGAACAGTTCCACACGCTCATCCCCAAAACATATTTCAATTACCAAGGCAATTGAAATTTTAATTAGTAACACCACGGAAGTGTTTCTGACTCAGTCGGCTGTGTATAAAACAGACAAACAACCCCCAAATGAAACCCTTCGTCGCTCCAACAGGTACCGCCTTAAAAACTGCCCTCCTTTCCTGGCTTTTTAAAAAGCCTGTTCAAGACACGCTGGTTCCTAAGCCCCGCAGCACAGAGCAACTCCATCGCTAATGATTTTGATTTTCCTGTATGCAAAGCTGCTGGGCAGAATCCGGCAAGCCGAGCGCGGGGGCTAGACCTCGGGCTGTACTACCCCCCAGAAACCTTAGAAACCTTCCTCTCGGGAGGATTAAAACCAGCCATCCCCGTTTATACTGGGAGACAAGGGGAGCAGCATCGCTCCTCTTGGCACGGCGAGCGCAGAGCTCACCCCGCTGCTGGCGGCTGCCGGCACCCATCGGCATCGCCGGCATCCCGCGGGTGGGTGCAAGGGATGCTGGCACGAGACAGCCAGCCCCGGCACAGCGCAGCGAGCAAAGGTGCCAGAAGTGCCGCGCACCCCTCGCCGAACAATGGCACCTCGCCGCCGTTCGAGCCAACTTCCCCCCGCTTCCGCACACGAGCCGGTGCGCCGCGCCGGGCAGCATCCCGGCCTGCCGACACCATGTCTGCAAGTGCGTCTCTTTTTCCGTCGGCTTTGGTTTTGCCTGATTTATTTCTTTGCCTTGCCCCCGGGTCCCTTGCCACGCTCCCTACCGACAGGCCGGGGGCCGGGCGCTTGTTTTCGCCTTCCGCGGGTCCGCACGCCGCCGTGTTCCTACCGCAGGAAGCAGAAAACTAGTTTAACATCTCATTTATTTCGTAGATGAGAAAGTAATTCCCTGCTGAATGATTGTCCTGAACCAACAATTCAGAAAGCAGGAATTTACAGTGCCTGCCAGAGCCGGGAGTGCATTACTGTAGTGCTGTTATATAATGGAGCTGAAATATGTTTTTTTCCCCTCCTGTTAGCCTGAAGAGAAAAGCCATTAAATATGATTAAGGTTAAGAGATTGCTAAAATTACAAACAGCCGCCATTCAATTATTTTGCTCTATAAAATGCAACACAGATTGGAGTTATTTCTCCGAAATGTGTTTTTAGAAAATAACATAACACAACTAATGTGGTTTGATGTAGCAAATCAGGTTTCAGATACTCCTCGTAATGCAAAACTAAGAGGTCCATAATTTAACTCAAAGTTCGTAACTTCAAGTCGTCAGGTGCCTGCTGCATAAAAAAAAGTGGCGGTGGTGGTGGGGGAAAATCAATCCTGCCCCAACTAATATTCCGTGGAGTCGTCTAAAGCCGGAGAGTCAATCAGCTTTATCACCCATTAAAGCAAAAGACAGAAAAACGCAACAACTTGGCATAACAGTCACACATTTTTTATGGAGAGTAAATCTCTCCAATAGTTTCTATAGTTTTTAATGTGCCCTAAGGTGGGTGCGAGGGACGCGCCAGGGCTGGGAGCCTTCTGCCGAAGCGCAAGCAGCTCATCGGAGCGCTGCCGGGCTGGCGGCGCGGCACGGAGGTTGCGGTCACGGTTCCTCACCGCGCCCGCTAGTTAACGCACCGGCAGGCTTGCGGCGCCCCGAACAAACTACGTGAAAATGTATTTTCTGTCAGCATCGTACAAGGAGCTGAAATAATTGGAAAGTCGGAAAAAAAAATCAAGATGGGGATATATTAACAGCTAGAGACTGGTGGTTATTACGGTTAATAAAATATGAGGAATTGCATTATTCTGCTGAAAGCAACACAAACCTCGCGGGGTCCCCGGAGGCTGGCTCCGGAGCTGTTTCCATCAGAAAACTCTGAGCGAACTCGGCACGGAGGCGCGTCAGCTGCGGACGGCAAGGCAGAAGGCGGCAGGGCTTGCCGGGTGCTCGCGCCGTGCCGGCTGCCACACCAGCCCCGTCCCGGTGGCTGGGGGAACTGTCCCGCTGACCCAGCAGCATTCAGGCCCGGCGATTTCACCCGTCAGGAGGATTTGTTACCTTATAGATGCTAATTATTCACCTTCTGGCATTTGCGTGCCTGCAGGATTTGCAGATTCCCACCACGGTTATCACGAGATCCCACAGAGCAAGCACGATGCCCATAAAAACCATTTACTTCTGCTTGTCGCAATTTATACACGAAGTCCCTTTGTAGCAGGTTGCAAAGGGTTAACGCGTGAGAAATAGATTGTTTGATGAGTAATTGCATGATTAGAACCCAACAGATCGATAATTTCGTATAACTGTATACATAATTCATTCTGCTAATGTGCTTATAATCATCTAGCACGCACCCACTTATACCTCGCAACAGCTATTCATTCATTCATCAGCCCTACGTAAACCGAAGCACCACAAAGAAAACAAACGCAAAGGACGCTTTCGAATCTATGCCAAGGCTCAGCCGAGCAAGCAGGTTTACCGAGAGAAACCAGAAACCTTGCTCAAAATACCGCACCTCAACGCATCGCCCTCACGAAGGTGTCAGCAATGAGCGGTCGGTGGCTTCTCCAGCCAGGCAGCGGCTGCGTCCCACTTCTTGCGGCAAACCCAAAGCCAAAGCTCCTCCGCCTTCCTGGCAAAGCCTGGAGGTGTTCAGGACGCCTCTTCCCAACCTTCTTTTCCATGTCTAGGTCCCCCACCCCAAACCAGGCTTTGTGGAGACGCCCGCTCCTGCCCACGTTTGCAGTCCCTGTTTAGACAAGACCCAGTCCATGCAAAGCGTTAAAATTAGCTCTGCCCGCTCCGTACGGAGGGTTTTATCCGCACGAGAGCATTAAACGTAGGAGCTCTATGAAGCCCATTCATCACGGAGATGAACCCAAGAGATAGGTCCAGCATTACCAGACCCTGTTCTGCTGTGTCTATCATCCGCCCACTGTTGTCCCCTTCTCCCTGCAATCCTCCCTACACTGAAACGTCCAGGAGATTAATAATTTTATCCTGAATCAAGGAATTACTGATGGCCGGTGAGATACATCCCCCGCTAGTAAAGGTAATTCCGTTTCTTGTAAAGCACACAATCCGAGCTGCCATAATTAGAGCAGTCGGGCTTCCCAGAGCCGCTGCTACTTAAACCGGGGCCGTGTATCCGATCACCCCAGGTATCCGAGCACCGATAGCATTTCCACGGTGGAAGGCTTTAGGGCAGCGCCCGGGTTTTGCTGAGATACTGGTGTTTGTGTGGAGCCAGCTGGATCGTCCGGGATCGTCCTGATCTGGTTCAAGCTGTCCCTGCGCACGGCAGGGGGTTGGGCTAGATGGCCTCTAAAGGTCCCTTCCAACCCAAAGCATTCTGTGATTCATTCTATCACATCCCAGTTACAGAGCGGGAATTCCCAGTACTCAAGCCCAGCGACTTTTCCCCTTCCTTGCCTGCATCACCCGTGTGCCTGACTCCGTTCGGACCGGTCTGAAAACACCCTGCGTCTCCCCTCCCTTTTGCTTGCTACCTAAACAGCTCTTCAGTGCACACGAACTAGTAGATAACTCTTTATCTGACAGGTAATTAGCTGCAGAAAAAAAGCCAATTAAAAACAGAGACCATATTAATAACAATGCACGAGCACATATTTGTCTGGAGATGCACAATGAATTACTTCCATTTACAAAAAAAGCCTGCTCTACCTGCAGTGGGAAAGGATACGTCTTCATTTCTGCTCGCATTTGTGAGCGTTAGCAGCGGCCGGGGAGCGAGGCGAGGCTCCGGCCGCCCCCAGCCCCTCCTACCCAGTCCCTGGTTTTGCCAAAAAGCGCCGTACCCACCGACAGACGTGGACATCGCTTGTTGGTACCCACGCTGGTGTTTCAGGTGATAGTTGGAAAGGAAAGAAATGGATACATCTGGACAAATCTGGCTATTTTGAGGAGGAAAAGACAAAAAAGCAGCGGCCAACGCGTCGCCTGGCTGCTGCTGGGAGGGGGAGGCTGCGAGAGGAGAGCAGACGCGGGTTTGAAGTGCCCACCTTCCCCGTGAGCGTTGTGCCCAAACCGAGGGGTAAGAGCCGCGCCAAGCAAGCGCCGTTACCGCGAACCAACCGTGGAAACTTTCGGGGGAGAGCTGCGTTATGAAAAAGTGCAAAAAGAGATTTAAAAATTAAAAAAAAAAAAAGTATCAACAAGCCCCGGCATGGTAGAATTGGAGACACAGCCGCGGGCCGGGCTGTTCCTGGGGCTGGTGACTCCTCCTCGCTCAGGGGCAGAAACAAGGTAGGAGGGTAGGAGAGCATCGCAATTTCCGTCAAGGCTCATTGCTTTTGAGTTTAATATTTAACGCTGAATTTCAATTACAGGACCAGTAATATTCACTCAGAGTACCATCCTAGCCCGGTGGGCTGCAGCTGGAAGGAAGGAGGGTAAAGAGAAGGATTAAGCATCGCTCCTACGAGAAAGGAGCCTCGCCTGCCCGCATCCCGACGCCTTCCTCGCTCCCAGGGTGCTGGGACAGGGCTGGGGCCACTTGTCCCAGGCAGGGCCCCCCGAACCTCGGTGGGGACGATACAGCCCGAGGAGGCGGGCGTTCAGAGCCGGCTGCTGCTCCTCTGTCCTTCAGCGCACGGGAGCTGCTCCTGGCAGCTCTTCTTGCGCGCTGCAGAGCTGTCTCAAGCAGTTCTTGGGCCGGTGTATTTTTTTTTTTTTTTTCTCCCCCCTTTCAAAGGGTGAGAAATAAGCAGCTGGAATAACACAGCTCCTGTTTGGGCATGGCCTATACCACAAAAAAAAACCCAACCCAAACAAAACTCAAAACCACAGCGTACATCCCTTTACGAACCTGCTCCGCGCAGAAACCAGAGTGGGTGTCAATCTCAAGGACAACAACAAGGACCCGTAGTACGAGTACCAGGCTGCTACCGGTGCTGGCCTGCTACCTCCCTTAAAAAGAAAGGCTGTCCTACAGCAACGCAAAGGTCTCCACTCTGCCTCTGAATACTCAAGGCTATCTGAACCAGACAGCAAAGGTCAGTGGCTAATAAAATCTCAGGGACCTCATTAAGCCAGTGCTAACTGCGGCACGCAGCAAGCTGCCTGACCGTTTGCAGCATCCTGCAAAAAAGCAGAAAACACGGCACTCCAAAAAAGGAACGGCGCACAGAACCAAAGGAGACCTAAAAAGCGGAGCCGAGCGGCGACGGCGGGGCCCCGGGAAGGCTCGGGGTGCAAAGGCAGGGGGCCAGCTGCGGGACCCTTACTGCCTTTCTGCCCCAGGGCATGCAGCTGGCAGGCAGCACCCCGCTCCCCCCAGCTGTTGATTGCTCAAGCATCTCTTTGCAAAGTGTTTGTACCTTTTGCATGAATGTTTCATCAGATACCCTAGCGCTCTTCCCAGCAGCATTCCCCTGGGAAGCAGCGGGAGTGACAGCTCCCGCCTGCTTTCTTGGGAAGGATTTTCTGAACGGGAGAAGATAATTTGCCCTCAGCGAGGAGCCATCAGCCACAGCCCGGGCTCCTGGGCTGGGAGACGGGAGCGGAGCTCCGAGCTCTCCTCCTCCCATGGCCTTCCTGGCTTACGGGAAACGCTGTTACCTTAGGATTAAGCTTCCGTCCGATTCCCATCAAAGGCTCTGGTCACCGCCTGTTTGCTTAACGCTAGACCTTTCACGCAGCTTGACAGGTTTGGGATTAAACACAGAAGCCAGACAAATCCATGCTTCCACAGGAGGCCCCAGTAGATGCCACAGGACAGGCAGGATTAGGAAAGGAAAAAGAGAACAAGAGAGAGAAGCGTGCACGAAATTGGCTGCTTCTCATCGCACCGGGCGTTTGCTGCCCCGGCCGGAGTAGAGCTCTCTGCCCGCTCTCCTCCCTGCTCCATGGGGACGGGCAATCATTCCCCCGTCTCCTCCCGGCTGGAATGCTGCCTGCTGTTCTAACTGGCCAGCCCCCCACTTTTCCCAGCTCACGTCTCCTCTGGTGCCCTCGGTGAGCGGGCGCTGGCTGCACCGCAGCCTCTCCCGGCGAGCACGCCGGCTGACGCAGCGCCTTGCACGGGAACCGTTCGCCCTCCACGCGCACGGCAGGAAACAAAAATAATTAGCAGGGTTTGTCAGCTGATTAGCCTTGCAGCAGCAGCTCAGGAATTCCAGACTGTAAGGTTTGTTTGTTATTTTTTTTTTTTAAACAAAACTCTGAGTTTATAAAACACTGTCCTGCCTTAGCCAAACAGAAGCTCAAAACAAGCAGGTCTGATTGAATTGCGCGTTTAATGCCTAATGGGGCCAGGCTAGATAATCAAATTGCCCCTTCTGGCTTAAAATCATACGTATAACCTGTGCAAAACTGTGATGCAAGATATTCACTGCACCGTTTTACTTTTGTAAATGTTCCCCCGCGGTGCCGGCGCTCGGGCACCCGTACCCCGGTGCCAGCTGCGCCGGGCTGGCATCCAGGGCGTGACGGAGCCACGCCGACGCAGCGGTCAGTCCTGAGCCTGCAAAGTCTTTCCTCCAAGGCCAGGTTCGCCAGAGTTTGTAGCAGGTTTATTTCTTCCTGTTGCAATAATGGTTACGGAAGGCAGGCTTGGGCAAGGAGTTCATTACAACAAAGAGATAAGAATCTGATTTACTATCCCAGGAGAACGTGAGGTGTTTTTAGGAACCAAATGAAATAGAAAATATACTTTATCGCTAAATGAGACTTTCTTAAGATGTTCGAGAAACCAGATTTTGCAATTAACAGTTCTGCTTCTCTCTTAGCTTTTGTCTCACACCGTTCACAGGCCCATGGAAACGAATGACGCGAGTTTTGTTTGGAAAGTGCTGAAAATGGACATACGGCTGAGAATCTTTTTATAATTTTAAAGCAAGAAACATAAAGAAACAGAGGATTCGTTTTGACAGACCGAACGAAACACCAAAACAGCAAATCCTGAATTAGTTGCAGAGCCCTAAAAATAAATCAGCACGAGCCTCGCACCGTTCTGCCGGCCCCGGCGGCCGTCGCCCCTGCTCAGGGCGCGGGGGCACAGCCGACCCCGAGCTCGGCTCCCTTCGCCGCACCCTGGAGATGCTCTGCCAGCTCTGCCCGGCACTACACCGCGGAGCGGGGACTGCCGCTGCGGTGCGTTGGCGGGGCCGCGCCAGCTTTGCCATGTAGCTGGATTATTCGTGCAAATCCCCCGAACGCTTTCGCGGCGTAAGCAGGGGTCCCAGTGCCGCAGAGCAGCCAGCTCTCGGCTACTTGGCAGCTCTTCCCACGCCTGGTGCTTTCTGTGTTGCGAGAAACCCCCTTTGGGGGGAAGGAAAAGCTCAGCTGCCTTTCATTATTTGCAACCGGCTGCTCGCATTTTTGGCTCCGGCGGTGGCCGCTGTTACGCAGCTCTGCTTGCTCTGCCCTCCCGCCGTTCAGCGCCTCGCTCGGAAGCGGCGACTACCCCGGCTCGCTTCGGCACGTGCTGGAAGCACCCAGGCGCCGTTTCCAGCCTCTGAGAGGTCCACCCGAAGCCCCCGAGCCAGCGGGAGAAGCAGCCACGGGTTTTTGTGAGGACAGGAGCCCTCCTGACACCTCCACCCCAGCCCGCGCCAGCCTGCAGCCCCGCCAGCCCTCCCCGAAACAATTTAGCTGGAGTTGTAAACAAGCGTGTCCATTCTGGGAGCAAATTGGAGCGATGGCCAGTCACTGATAGTAATTTCCAGTGATTAAACGCGAATTAATTGATTTGCCGAGTGATGCGCTCGCTTTATATATGTCGCTTTTATTAAGTAACTAAGGCTCACTAAGTAATTTCCAAGGCACGTTTATTAGCGCTGCGTAAATCTGAGTAAACGTGTTATTTTTAATTGCGGGAGCGATTAAAAATTACCGCGTACTTCCACTCAAGAGGATACGCAGCCAGGGCCGTGCTTTCGGCGGCTCTGTCCCTCCCTGCCTGGCACCCTGGCCCATGCCATGTCCCCTTTCAGCCATCCCAGGCGGTGGTCCCTCGTGTCCCTGTAAAGTCAGCCCCTCGGCTTTCCAACCTCACGACAACGAAACGCCCCAAGACCAAGTCCACGCTCGGGTTTGTTCCCCACCGGGACATCCCTCGGTCAGCGCAACGACCGGTCCCGTGCCTTATCCCGCTCCGCAACGAGCGTCGGCAGCGGCGCCGCTGGCAGAGGAGCCATCCTCCTCCATCCCCGCGCTCCTCCTCACCTCCCCAGCTCGCACAGAAAGACTCCAAAGACATTTTTTTTTTTTTGGGTCTCACGATTAAAAAATTGGCTCCGCAATGCTTTATGCATGCATCTGTTATGCTAAAATAACCGTCCTTCCCAACCATGCCCACCTGCTGTCTTTTTCAATTTTTAAGTATTTCTAAGTAGCAATCAAATCAGTATAATTTGTTCTTTATCTCAGAAAAACCATTGTGAAAGAAAAATGTGACCATTATGTTACATCAGGGAAAAAAGCAAGCCCTTTATTTTCAGCCTTCTCTCTATTCGATCAGATCTCACAGTCGTCATTATGCCCGTCGTATTTAATATTGCTCAAATGAACAGCGCTTTCTTTAATCACCGCAACCTTTCTCCCTTCCCTGAGCTCCCCCCTCCCCGAGGTTAAGGCTTTTCTCTTTTCTTTTTTAATTCAGATACATAAATACTTGTATTATGAATGCATTAAGGGTTTCCAGGAGACAGCTCCGTGGATTTGTTTCGGGAGCTGGCTGCTATCAGCAGCATTACCATCAGCTGCTATTGTGCGAGGATCGGGGTGCCAGGTCCCGGCGAAAGCCGGATGCGCCAGGCAGAGCCACCACCCGCCGGCTGCTCCAGAGGGGTCAAAATAAAACCCGGGCATACTGACTCCGTAAGTATCGATTCCAAGATTAGGATTGACCGATGAAACGCACCCCGGTTGCCGCAAACACATTCAATGCCGTAGCCTCCAATAAAGCCTGTGGATCAGGGGTCAACGATAAATTATTATTTATAGACTTGCTGCGGAGGTAAGGAGGAGAGGGAGCTCATTACAGTTTAGATTAATCCCTGCCCGTGCCAGGAGCTGGTTGCGATGTAAGCATTGGGGCACGCTTTGGGAAGATATCTCTTCAATTTAAATAAAGGGGCAGCGTGACCTTTCACCTGTAAAAGAACCGCTTTTAGGCGGCGCAGATGATTTTCACTACCCTGATTTCTTGCACGTTCGTTGGCTTGAGGGATAAACCCCGCACTTATTTCGACTTCTTGCAGTCTATTGATTATTCAAACGCCTTCCAGGATGCCCCCAGATGGGCTCTAAGCACCCCGTGCCCCGCCAACGCTGCTCCCGGGCACACGACCGGCAGCGCCGTGTCGAAACCGAGCCCTGGATTGATAAATGTCCTTCGCATTAGACATTAGAGGAGCCTCTCTCTGTCCCCTGGACCGCTGCCTTGCTCAGCCAGCTCACTTTGTGCTCGGGTTGCACGAGAAAGCTCCTAGGAGGGTGCCGGAGGGCGGCGGGGGGAAGTGAAGTTCCCACGTTGGGGTTCGGTGGTCACGTAGAGGGGGGACCGCTGTGCCCCATCCCGGCGCAAAGAGGTAGCAGAGTGCCAACGTCCCTCCTTCCCGCCATCCCGCACCGCCTGGGGGACTTGCTGTCGGGGGAAGGCGATGGCCGGCGTTGCACGTCCCCTTCCCCGCCTCCCCGAGCATCGCAGCAGCCGGGGCACCCGCAAAGACGGTGGTGGCCTCTTAGTAACGCATCAGACCCGCGGTACCTCCACGCACCCTTGCCGAGACACGGCCGCGTCGCCGCCAGCGCGGATGCGATGCTTACAGCATCCCGGCCCGCGAGGTCTCCGAGGAAGCGGGCCTCGGAGAAGCTTGTCCTCCAGCCTAGAGACCTGGGAGCGGCTTTGGCAAGAATATAAGCTAAAAATAAATACTGCCCTTTCCTTCCTTTTTCCCTCCCACATGCCAGTTCTAAAAATAAGAGCCATTTGCAGGAAAATCCCCCATCACAAAAGCTCGTCTCTCTCTCGCTCTCTCCCAGGAACACAATGTTATCGCCGTTTAAGTGAGCTGTGAGCACATCTTCAATAGATTAGAAGAATGGCACGCAAGGTTCAGATCATTAAACGGCAATCTGGGGCTGGGGGGGTCAAGCATTTCTATTTAGCAGCATGCTCCCGTCGCCAACTCTTTAGCCTGCTGAGAGATCAGCGCAAACGCCGCTTCTGACGGCGGAGACGTTTCGCTAGTGTTCATCTGGTGGTCCTGCTTCTCTCCGTGCTGCATATTCCAGCCTTGGGACACGCCGTGCCCCTGGGAGGAGCTGAGGAAAACCCTACCGCTTTCCTTCGCGTGCCTTTAGAAAAATATTTGCTTTGGCCGCGAAGGAGGGCGTGCCAGCTTCTGCTTGGTTTGGAGGCAAAGCAGATGCAGAGAGCCACCACTCCTCCGTGCAAGCCTCACGTTGCATCGGCCCAAACCACAGAGACGCGCTTTCATCTAAACAAAACCCCGGCATCCGAACCCGGACCCGCTCCAGGGGAACATCGCCTGGCCCAGGGGTTTCCGAACCTCAAGCCAGAGCTGACGCTCTGCCTCTGCAGCTGCCAGGCTCTGAAAATGACTGTGATTTTCCCTGTCTCGACGCTTCAGTGTCCTACCCGAAAAATGAGAATGATTATACTTTTATCCCCCGCTGCCCCAAAATATCAACTCACAAGAAAACTTCAAGGCTCGGGCCCCCCTCCTCACTAGGAGGAAAAGGGAGGAAAGGGATCCTGCACCTCCAGCACAGGACCTGGCCCTTAGGCTGCCCATATTGCTGCGCTTTCTGGCAAATCAAACGGCAGAGCCTCTGAGATTCACGGTCCCCAAACAAAGCACCCAGGGTGCGCGCTCACGGGAGGATCTACCGACGGAAAGGTGAGCGGTGCCCGGGCTTCTCCCGCGCCGGCACGCAGGACCATCCTCCCCGCACGCTGCTCTTCTCCGAGGACGCCGTAACAAACAACGGCTGGCCAAGAACAAACCCTTCTCCCTTTTTTCCCCTTCCAGCTCAGCTGCGGTTCGCACAAGCAGCAGCCTCTCCCCGAGCGAACGCCTGGGAGCGAGCGCGGCTCCGGCAGAGCCTGCCTGCCGCCTGAAGCCGCCAGCGAACGCTGCGCTAGCCATATGGAGGCAAACTGTTGCTCCACCGCGCCTGGGAGCGTGCCATTGGCAGCAACCCCGACCCGATGCTACGCAACTCTCCCAGCCAATTCTGCAGCTTTGCAGCGCAAAGTGAAAACCCCGAGCCCCCCAGCTCCTTCGGCGACCGCCCTTGTGCTTCAGTGAAGGACGATGCTGATGCGGGGAATCGGGACCGGTTTAATATCTGAGGTGCTGGAGATGCTCTGTGGCTTGAAGCAAGCCGCTTGGTTCCTCTGCATCTCGGCTCGCCCCCTGCACGATGAGGGGGATAATATTCCCAACTGCCTTTCTAAATTGTGAGCTTTTGGACGGGATGGTCCTAGTGATGCACAGGCACAGAGCAGGGAGGCTCTGACCCGATTTGGGATGCCCGTAAGGTTACCTGATAAACAATAACCCTATTTGAGGTCTCCTCTGCATAGGACTGTCAGATTAGGGGGTAGGGAGTTTTCCGGGCTTGCCTACACCACCAGCTGCGGGGTGCCTCAGCGCATGACCCGAGTCCTGTGGGCTGACCGCTGCCAAGACCGAGCATCCCCCGGCCAGGACCCACACGGCAATCCGCTTGCTGCTTTGGCTTCCCGTTCCAGCACGTCTGCCGCACGTGCTCTCGCATCCAGCTCAGCTACGCTTAGCAGATTCTCGTTTCCATAAATAAAAATTAAACAAACACTTAACGAGCATCATGCATATTAATACCCTCCAGGTGAAGGTTAGCATGAGCTGTGATTGTGGCAAATCCGCATTTGATTAGATTGACTTGGAAACAGGGGAGATAAACAACCCACAAAAGCCTAAAAATTACAGTAATTTATTCTTTTGACCTCTGCAAGTTTCTCAGTTTTATGCAACTTCAGCCTCCTTCGTACAACGGGATTTTTCCCTACTCAGTGCACTTCAAAGCAGCAGGTGCTGGCACATTAAAAATGCCTCCGTTCCCCTCGCCTCTCGGCTCGCTCACCACATGTACGGCACGGCATCTGTGTAACGAGTCGGAGCTTTTGACTCAGCTGTCTAATAAAAAGCTCCTCGGGGAAGCGAGAGGCTCATTAGGGGTCCCTCCGCCGAGCCCGCAGCGGGATGTCGGGGCTGTCGGATAAGCAGGTGGTGTCGGGGTGGGAGGACCCGAAGCCTGACGCTCGAGCTGCCCTCTCTCACGAGTTACGGCGCGTTTATTTTGAACCGTGGTGCCGCTGGGGAGCCAGCGTGACGAGGCTGGTTTGGGAAGCGGCAGCAGGACTGCCGGCAACCCCAGTATCCGCATCCGAGCGAGTGCTCCACGCCGCTGCCTTAGTCAACAGAGAAAAACCTGTTACATATCTAAGACGCCCGCACCGAAACAAGATGGTGTGCATCCCAAAAGCATCCCTTCTCTCTTCCCTGACTTTAAACGAGTTCAGACATCGGCATCGGAACTGCAGACCATCTCCGAGTGCCACCGACTGGAAACCCTTGGCTCAAGGAGCTTGCAACCCAACGAGGCGCACGAGATGCTCTTCTGATGGCTGCAGGATACACAGGCTGAAACAGCGGGCTGGATGGAGGCTTCCTCCCTGTAGAGCTCAGGTAGATCCTGTCCCTCCGGCATTCACAGCGCAATGGCATTTTTCCCCCGCTATAGATAGGGGAGGGTGTCTAACATAGAATCGTAGAATCTTTTAGGTTGGAAAAGACCTTTAAGATCATCCAGTCCAACCATTAACCCCCACTACCAAGTCTACTCTAAGCCAATCAAGGGTAGACCAGACTAAAACCTTTGCGACAACCTTCCTATAAGCCAGCTGGGTCAGTTTAGGGGAGCCCAGCCCACGCACACATCTGGGGCAGGGCAGATGTTTTAGGAGACCGCTCGCTGGGTGGGCAAAGAAGCTCCAAGTTCCTAACTGAGCTTTTTCCAGCACAGCGGTCATTAATTCCCCCCCGCTCTGACCCAAGCCAAAAAGGACATTCCAGCCGCAGATGAGAGCCGGCAGCTGGTTAATAAATGCTAATAAAGGCAACCTGGAAGGATCCAACCTGCGGCTGGAACTTCTCCACGGGGTCCCTGCTCTGCTGCTGAGCAAAAGGTGCAATCGCCGTAGAAGCACTGGCAACGCTTTCCGACAGACGAGCAATTATTATTCATTCGTTTCCTGTTTGTGGTGGCAGCGTTAATCACAGCGGGCTCCGGGAGGAGGATGCTAATGAAGATGTGATGCGGGCAGCAGAGTCCGCAGCCGTTTCTCAAGTCATTAGCACCCTGTCGCTCCAAGGGGTGGCTGCGGAGACCCAGGCCCCACCTTTCACCAAAACATGACAGGATAATAAAGCGACGCTATTTCCAGTCCTGGGGAAAAGCCCAACGCATTCCTTAAGCTCAGCGGTCGGTACAACAAATCCCTAACACGAAAGACAAAAAAACGCAACAAAACTTCCGCACCCAAACGAGCAATGACGAGGATTCATCTCGCATCCCTGCTCGCCCACAGACGGGGTCCAGCGGCCGCATTCCTTGGTGCAAAGCGCCGCTACACCTGCGGCGACAAACAGGTAATTGCACGGAACGAGCCTGAAAATCCGTGTAGGTGTCCAAAGGCAGGACGGATCCCGGAGGCTGGCATCTGAGACAACTCCTGGCAGTGGCTGATGCCCTTGCACCAGCAGAAACGCTTTACTCATCAGCAAAGGCATGGAAAAGAGCACAGGCGGCAATGCACCACGGGAGAAACTGGGACCTGCACAGGGGAGCTGTCCGCTCTGCCTGGCATTTCGGTATTTCCCCTATTAGTTACCCTAGGTAGTCAGTTATACAGAAAATAATCAGATGCCTTTTTGCACTTGCTACCTGGTAGGGCATCCCATGTCTTACGAGCTTTCTGGGGCACCAGAAGCAACCAACGTTTTCACTTTCTCTATTAAAACACGGCCCCCCCAAGCTATAGCAACTACAAATACCGATGCTGCTAGTTCAGCGTTTTGCAAAAACGCCGCGTGCCTGAACGCAGGCGACATGGCAGCCGCGCAGCTCGCGTGCGTTAACAGCTCTCCGAAGGTCCGGGCCGCTCTGCGCTGACCAGATAAAGGTGAACGTCTCCTAACGTAGGTGCTCCGCACCACGCCCGGCAAACGCTCCCTCTTCAGCAGGGCAGATTTATTCCAGCAGCTCCACATGACAAACAAGCCCATCGCACTGCTGAAATCAGAGCGGGCAATAACGCCACGCGCTGCGAAAAGATGGAGTATGCCATAACCAGCTTTTAGGTGAGGAAATATGCTCCTCTAAACCATCCGATGGTTCAGATTACTCCCGAGGAAACGCGATAATAGATAAGCCAGGCTCTTTAACGTAACCGCAAGCATCCTGCTTCGCTGCGTTCCGGTTTCTATACTGTTTCCATCACCACAATACCTAAACCTCAACTTCTCTGTTCTGATCGGGTGCCATATGTTACTAGCAAATATTCAGATGAGCCGTGAAGCTCGCGCAAGTATTCACTAAATCCGTGGAGACGCAGTTTTTGCTGATCTCTGTTCTCTTGACAGCGATTTCATCATCTGGCTGGGAAATAACAATGGCGCAGCATGAGCCATGGCAAGCTCCAAAACCGCGGGTAGCAAACAGCTGGCACGAACTCTTTGTAAAATATACCCCAGCCACCCGCAAAACCGTTTGTCCGATGGATTTGGGAGAGACCTATAAAACAAGCAAACATGGATTTGCCGACATGGGGAAGGAGTAAGCCGATTTTCAGTTTGGGGGCTCATTTTCGCCCGGCTCTGACTCTCGGCAGGCAGGGAGGGGAACGAGCCCTTTCTCGCTCGCTGCGGCAGAGCAAAGGCGCTCACCCTCCTCAGATGGGATTTTTTGGACACCCCGAGAGGCTGCTGCAGTTGGGGAGATAACTTAAAGCCGCCTTTGCATGATGGGGGCCCTTGGAAAGCAGACCAAGCCCGCGGGAATAATAATGCCGGTCGGTGGGAACCTGTATGTCCACAAACTAGAGCGTTCCGGTGAGGAAAATTCAATGACGCTTTTGGAAGGTGGAATGACAGGCCCGCGTTCAAACAGCGGCATCTGCTTTTTGTGAGACGCTCGCAAGCGGTAGGTTTGGCAGATGCCGGCGCGACAAAGCAGCCGAGAGGTCCCTGGCTGCGGCAGCTCCCTGCATCCAAAAGAAATCCCATCGCCTCCTTCCCTGCTAACGGCTGGAAAAGCGCCAGCGAAACGCGGAGAACGCTAAGGGGCCCCGCCGGGCAGCAGCTCTGCGGCAGAGCGGGGCGGGCAAGCGTTGGCAGCGGCCGGAAAGCACCGCGTGCCGCTCCCGGAGACCTCGCCGCTCCTCTCATTAAATTTCACTCCCTCTCCCCTGGATACCGCCTTGCTTCCCCTTCGGCCTCAGCTGCAGCACGATATGATTTGAGCTGTGAAAATGCAGTCAGCACGTCTAGCTGCCGCCGCCTGAGCCGTCCCTGATTTTGTCAGCTCTCCGCGGCTGACAGCGTTTCCTGATGTTAAATAGGTTTCACGGATGAGTGGGGGCAAACTACCGGGGTAAGGAATCACCAAAGGGAGAGGAAGACAGAGCGAGATGCTGAGAAGGCAAGCAAGCAAGCAGGAGCGCATCCAAAATCCATCCCGTTTTGAAGAGGGGACCGTGCCGAGCGCTGCGTGGAGGCCCCGTCCCCGCACACATGGAGCCATCCGACCGGGAGAGCGGCACGGGAAGAAACCTCCTGGAGACGCTTACAAGAAAACACGGCTTTCCTCCCATCCCAGAGGGTCTGACCACCCTCACGGCGGGTACAGGGGGACCTTGCAGCGCGGTCCTTGCCGGCCCCGAGGCAGGAGAGCGACGCAGCTGAGAGGCGAAGCCCCCGGCGGGACATGGGCTGCTGGGGAACGGCGTGCTTTTTTCCCACGTTTGAGAGCAGAGCCTGCACTCAGCCTAGCAAATCGCGGCTGCTTTTCCATCTTTATTTTTTTCCCCTGTTAAATCTAAGAAGGGAAAAATACACCGGCTGTATTTGATAAGAGCTACTTTCCCCGGAGAGGGCTGTGGGGAAACGCGCTCTTGCAAACGAGCAAACAGAGCTCCCCTTCCTTGTTTATCTTCTTCACATTTTAAGCAAGGGCTGGGGGAAATGGGGTAGTATTTGGCTGAATTCACCGTGCCTGTCAAAACCCGACACTTCATAAATATGTAACTGTGCCTATCTATCGCCTGCTGGTGCTTTGCCTTTCCAGGAGTCGGGGAATCGTTGCTAATTTCTTCAGGGAGCTCAGTAATAAGCAGGAGGTAAAGCTTCGCCTTCCTTGATATTACTGCCCCAAGGATCCAGATTGCTCTCAAGAAGCTGGGGGCTCTGGGGACTTGGGATGCCGGGAGAAATTCCATTTCAGTGAGTAAAATAAAATGGACCTTTTAGTTCTGCTTTCCTCCAGTGTTTCAGGTAGCAATTACCTGAACCGTAAGTGACCAAGAAGGGGTTTTGGCAGAGCTTTCAGGTGACTAGCTACGTTTCCAGCGAGGCAGCGCTGTCAACACCATCTCCACAGCACAGATGGGGAAATGGAGGCATTGCCTTTCTTCCTCGTGTCTCTGGAGACCTCACCTGGCAGGTGCTCCTGAGCAGACAACGAGGAAGGAAGATGCTCTTGCTCCTCTGCATCCTTTTGCATGCCCAGGGAGCCTCCCGTGTCCATCACGGTGCTCCGCGTGCATGGGGCTGCACCGCACAGACAGGGATGAAAGGAAGGAGAAGTTCGGCGCACGCTCTCACAAAACAGACCTCTCCCGCTCTGATGCACATTCCTCTTGAAAACACTCAAAAAAAAGAACCACCTCACTCCCACCATCCTCCTCCTGCCAGGCAAACTCGTACAAAGGTGCTGGTTCCATATACTTTTTTTTAAAAAAAAAAAAAAAGACCATGCGCTTACCTTTAATTAAAAGTATCTACGCAGGAATGAGATTAATTAATTCTCCTTCTACCCAAGGGCCCTCTCATTGTGTTTGCTTAAATGAGGTTTTAAAATGTTGTCTCTCCGCTGTATCTGGGCTAGCTGTCTCCAGACAACACTTGGACTGTTATTCCAGCTTGTGCTACACCACTCCAGTTCTCTTAAAAGAAAATGAAGTGCGCAGGGCCAGCCCGCACTCTGCTTTAAGCATAAAGTTCAGGACACGTGTAGGCCTCTCCGATCTTCTGGAGAGGATCCGCTCAGCCTACCAACAGCCCATATAGGCTGGGATGCGACAGCCTCCGCTCAACATGCCCGTCCTCACGCGCTCAATTCTGCATCAGCATGACCACAGACGATGCTGCACATGGGAAGTTTTGCAAGGTCAGAAGGCGATGGCAAGCAGGCACGCTGAAGATGAGGGCTCGAAATGCAAGGGGAGAGCTGCAGAAGGCTTCGAAGCCTGGCTGGAAACACAGCAGCTGGGAAAGGACCGTGCTGCCCCGCACCACGAGCGACAACGGTCGACAAGAAGCACCCTGAGCAAGCGCTGTGGAGGCGGCCCGCACAGCATCGCCGCCTCTGCCCGCTACCCAGCGCCATCAACCCCGACTCCAGCTTCTGCGTGCGATGCAGATCAGTAAATCAACCAAGAGCCTTTCTCCACACAGGTCAAGCACAGAGACGGTGAAGGGCAAGAGCTGACAGGAGAACTCAGCGTTTGACCCTCCAGAATAAAAGGAAAGGAACAAAGTGGGTGAACAAGCGCTCCACCGTCAGAGAGGCGACCTCAAGCAATGCTGCAAGAACAGACCCGGCTATTACGCACGAAGAGCAACGCATGGCGTGCTCCAGCCCGGGCTCTTCTTTGTGTCCAAATTTCACCTGATGTGGAGGAAATGTCTTCCTTCTAATTCAGTGTCGGGTGGAGATGGCAGCACACCATGCTCCCGAGGGAGCCTTGCTTCCAGTGGAAACCGAAGCAGAAGTAAAGTTATTTGCGTCAGCGCCAGAAGCCGTAGGGACAGCCCCCGGGGGAGCACCAGGCTCCCGGGGTTGCTTTGCCGTTCCTGGCAGGTCCAGCTGCCCTGGGATTAGCCCGGTTCAGCTGCCTCCATCGGGCAGGAGCACGCGAACCTGGCAGAGCCGAGAGCCGCTCAGAGCCGTCCCCAGGCTGTAGAGCCCACCAGAGACCAGAGGAATGTGCGGAGCCCATCCCCTCGGGGGTCTGTAAGAACAGCAAAAGCTCACAGGTTACGGGAGGGACAAAAGCAAGAAAGCCGCTGCAAACGGTGCAGCAGAGCTACCCTCAGCCCGCCTGCCTTTGGGCAGCAGCGCTGAGCCGCCTGAATAAGCTGCACCATTACTTATACCGAGTCCAAAACCATGTGGAAACTGCAGCACGGCATTGCCCCGTGCTCTGCTTTGGGTGCGTGGGGAACCACAGGAGAACTTGGGAAGAGCGAGGAGGGTGTCACGGTGCCACCAGCGCTGCCAGGCAGGGGAAGGGGCTTGGACCCCAGCAGACCCAACCTCTCTTTGGCACAACGTTCTTCCCCCTTCCCCTACCCTGATCGCTTCCTTTACTTTCCTTCTGTGCCATTTCACACGCTGCCAATCTTCCCAGCCAGGTCCAACAGTACGCCAGTGAGTCAAGTATGAAATCACCCAGAGGTTCCCTGAGGCTCGTAAAGGCAGGCCATCGGGGTGATCTTACTTACAAGTAGATCCCTGTCAAAAACCGGGGAGGCAGACGTTGTCAGCTGAAGGAAAGGGGCTGGCGACAGCACTCCTGTCAGTGGGGACGCTCAGTGATACGTATTGTGGTAGAGAGACGGAAATGCAACTACTTCTAAGAAGCACCAAAACCACAACAGGTCTGCAATAAACTTGACCGTAAAGATGCAAGCTGAAGCGCATACAACACCCTCTTGGTGCTTGTATTTCATTTACTGCGATGCCCACATAAAGACCTTCTGCGGGACATGGCTCCTGCTGCGCCCGGCACTGCTGCGCCCCGGGCTCCTCGGATCCTCCTTCCCCTTCCCCGGCACACAGCTGGGCGCAGCCGCGGTGCCTGGGCCGTTTGTCCGCTGGAAACACACCTGCAAGAGTTACCGGGGAAGAAAACAGTGACGGCATCCCGCGCTGTCGGACGAGTACACACGCAGCGTCCCTCTCCCGCTCCTCTCTTTCAGCTGCCTTCGCCAGCCGGCTGCGCGGCGCGCTACGGAGGGGCTGCTCTGCGCCGGCCGGCGGGCACGGCACGGTGCCCCAGCCGCGCCGCCCGTGACCTTGGCGGGGAGCCCCGCTCTTTCCTTCCCGCACAATCGGATGGGTCCCCAGGGCGAACCCGTTTTAAAATAACGCATTTGCATCCCACTTTCCAGAGGCGGTTCGTGTTTCACCTGAATTCCCTGTGATAAATCCTTATCGGAAGTGCCCGCGGCAAGTCTGTGGTGACTTTGTTCGTTCGTATTAGCTCTGCACAGATTAGCTCTTTGCAGCATTTAGCCAGTTTATACAGATTTCTGATAAATGTTTTGACA
This sequence comes from Pelecanus crispus, assembly GCF_030463565.1. Lineage (NCBI taxonomy): Eukaryota > Metazoa > Chordata > Aves > Pelecaniformes > Pelecanidae > Pelecanus > Pelecanus crispus. Next base: position 8,205,615 of record NC_134661.1, on the reverse strand, counting down.
GATTTTTCTGACTTCGGGGAAAAAAAAAAGGAGTGAGGGGCAGGGGGGGAGAAGAAAAAGAGTCTTTGCCTGCCCACGCTTCAGATAGTGCTTCAGACATGAAATATTCATTGCCTTTCAACCACAGAGAGTCTAAAAAACCAGTAAGCACCCTCTATATCCCCAAATAATGCATCGCCGTTCCTTCCATGTCCCTGCTCCGCAGCAGCTCCTGGGTCTTGCTTCCCTCGTGCACCATCCCTGAGCCGCTGGCCCCGGAGAAGGCAGGAATCCTCCGAGGGATGCTCCTCCACCTGCTTCTTCCTCTGCACCCCCAGAAGGACTAAAGGCTGCACGGGGGATCCTTAAAACAGATTTGGGGTGCCCAGGCAGCGCTTACCTCCCCCTGATTTATGCCTCTGCAGCGCGTATGGTAAATTCCGTGGATCCCCTTTACCTTCGGCGCTGTCTCTCCCTGCAACGCTAATCTTTGATTCATCTCAGTTCTGAGCGAGGCCGTTCTAGATGGCAAAGATGACAATGAGAGCAGGGAGTGTTTCGCCTTTCTGTCACATACTGGGACTTTTGAAGCTCTGAACTTTTTTTGGAAGCCGGGCTCTCCACATACCACCCACAGTCTCCCACCCACGCAGGAGCCCGCCGCCGGGCTCAGGCTGGCAGAGGTTGTGGCTGCATCGGCAAGGATGCAGTGTCCGAGCTCCAGCTTCTCCGATACCTGAATCTCTCCCTGGCAGAAACGGGGTTATGCAAAGGGAGGAGCGCGCCACGGATTGCAATCCTCCCGTCCTCCCCAGGCGCTCTGGCCGGCGATGGAAATTTCCAGCATCCCTTTCATGCAACCATTTACTCTCTGCCAGATTTATCTCCCTGCTATTAGCCTTCAGAGCTCCGATTTGTTTGCCTGTCATTTGGACAAATGTTGATGGGCAGAAACAAGCAGGGCTTTCTTTTTTTCCCCTCCCTCCTTCCCCCCCCCCCCACTATCCAGCAACAGTAAGAACATCAAGGGAAAAGGATGAACAACTGACCCACAAAATAAATACAAGGCTTACGGTTTCTGATAAAGATTAAATATTGTAGGAGTCATCACCAGATAAAAGCTAGTGGAAGGAAAAGCCTCAGACCTCGATAGAGTATATAAAAAAAGCAGCGCATATATATATACACACACACGTGCGCACATGCAGACATGCAAGAAGATGCCTTGTGAGTTTTACGGAGAGTTTGATGATCTGAAAACGTTTTGCTCCAAGCAGACCCACCTCACAAGCACACCCCGGACGTGCCCCTGAGAAATCTCAGCAAAACCAGCAAGAAGCTGAACACTGACATCGCGTTATCCTGCGCCGGGAGGCGGCAGCTTCTGCCCCTGCAGCCGCATCCCAGGGATGGCCGCGGCTCCTCCCCAGCCCAGCAGCCTTCCCAGCGCCCAGGCGGGAGCACGGCAGCCCCGGGGTCAGGGTCCCTGCTTCGCTCCCCTACGTACAGCCCAAGAGACGACCCTTGCAAGGACGGAGGAAAAAAGCGCGATTGTCTTGCTCGCTTCCCACGTGCTAGAAGCAACTGGGGCAGCCGGTAGCTCTGCGGGACAGAAGCGTATTGCCAGAGCCGGAGCGAACACGTACGGCTGCCCAGCAGCTCTGAGCAATCTTTACGTACGCAGGGGCGAGAGGAGAGCGCTTCTCCCGTTTGACCAGGAAAGCACGCACAGAATGTGCAAGAAAAAATTGCCTAAAATGTTCTTCTTTTAACCGCAGGGCAGACTCCTGGTTTAGAAGCCAGGTTGTCCCTTGCTCCGCAAGGAGAAATCAGACGCTCCAGAGGCAGCACGCCGGCTAAAGCGGCTCAAAGGAGGCAGCGAACTGTTCTCATCGGGCAGAGTCATGAGATGGCCTCCACTGCAGAGATGCCCACACGCGAATAATCGTCTACCTCAGCCTCTCTGTACCGTGTGTAAGTTACAGTGTGAACACATTTACTAGCAGAGTGCTAAGTAATAACAACTCCTCCGAACCTGAAGGACTTTTGATGGGCATGCTTTGCGTGATCTGCTTTCGACCCTGCTAGTCCCCACAGGGAAAGCTGCCAGCTGGACAGATAGAGATGTGAGGGGTTTCCATTGAACGCGCCAAAGGCTCGAACATCCTCAGCAGTTCCTGCTCCCCGCTCCTCGTGTCCCTTCGCATCACCACGTAACCCTCTGCCAAAGCACTCCAGCGACCTGCCCGTTGAGTTCGGCGCTTGCCAGGCTATGGCAGATGAGTTCCCTCCCGCTGCTTGCTGATTCTCCAAATTAGGTGCCAGGTTTGCTTTTATACATACACCCAGGCAGGCAACGCACCACCCCCCGCAACGCAGCCACAGGCAAACACAATACCCAAAGGACCGCAGGTACCCGATAAACGAGGGGCCTCTCCCCCCTGCTTCACAACCCCCCCGGCCATACCTGCGCGAGGAGGAACCCCTCCAGGCGTGCCCCAAATCCCCCCCTTGCCTACGGAGCCCCAGCCCAGCACCGCTCCGGCATCCCCCAGCAGCACCTGTGATGCTGGAGAAGCAATTCCCACACCCGGGAAGACTGGGAATGCTTGCTGCCCCTGGGAACTGCCGTGCACCCCACATGAAACCCCATTTTCCTCCCCTTGTGCCAATCCTGCCGGTTTGCCTTAAGCATGCGCATTTTCCAAGGCAAGGAGGAGAGCCACGGGCACTGGGGCTGGGAGAAGAGCAGCCCGTTTGCCTGTGCTGTGCAGAAAACAACCTGCCTGCCCCGCTAACCGCAGCAAACCCAGCGCTGCGCCTGCGCAGACGAACGGTGCGTGCCCGACAGCCCCACCCGGGCTTCGCAGGCTGCCGGGCACGGCCGTACCGATGCCAGCGCAGCGGCAGCAGCAAAAGCTGCGTTCCTGTGGTGGGGCCACCCCTCTCCGTGATCCCCGTCTCTGATCGCTGCACACCTCGCACCGTTGATGGACGAGCGGCAGCTCCAACTCTACTTGGCTCCAAGTACCCCAAATTTTAGTACTCATGAGGCAAGCCCCTGGAGTAGTCGGCGCGAGTCTGTGCGCTTGCAGACAAACCCATGAAGTTTTGGCAAGGCTTGCTCGGAAGCAGCTGGCTCGTGGCCACACAGGTCGGCTCCCCGGCGCAGCGGCGCTTACTTGGACGGCGACGGGCGAGCCTCTGCCCCTCAGCCGGCCGCTCTCCCCAAAGCGCCGGGCGTGCTCCGGGCTCTCCATCAAAGCAGACAAGCAATCGGGCAAACACGAGCCAGAAAGTTAAAGTGGCGGCACAGCGAGAATTGGAGCTGCGCTCGGCAGCAAATTAGACATTTAAAAACCGAGGAGAGTGACTGGCGAAGATTAAATGCATTATAGATCTGCTGGAGGAGAGGCGAGCGAAAGAAAGGGTAGCTCATTGACACCCCTCAGGCAACAGGGCGAAGATTTGTTTACGTACCGGTGTGTAATCAAGTAGGAACGAATGCAAGACACGGGGCCTTAATTTTTCATTTGCAATCAAGGCCACGTACACCTTTTCTTAGTCGCAGAAAAACACCGCCAGTCTCCTTGCTCCCGCTCAACGCGGCAGCATGACCCAGAGAAGGGAAAATTATCCAGACGTAATCGGGCTGATTACGGACAGGGAGCGGTGGGGAAGGAAGGCTCCTGGGGCTGCAGGCAAGGGCTGCCTGACCGGCGGGCGCAGGCAGGAGCCTGGCCCCTCAGCGGGTCCCGATCCCCACTGGAGCGATGCTCCGAGCACCGTGTCCCCCCGGCCGGGAGCGAATTACCTGTCAGACGGGAGCCGTTTCGGGAGCACCACCAGCTTCAGCCCCTGCCCCTGGGGGGGAGCGTGGGGATGGATGAGATCCCTGGGACGCTGCGCCCGGGCTGGAGCTCGCTCCTGCTTTAAAAGGCTGTTTTCCAATGCTGGGAAAAAGGAATCGTCCCAGATGGCGTGAAGCCTCGCGCTGGACTCGTGGCTCCACCAGACTCGTTGAAAGGACTCTAGGAAGAAGTCTTGATGCCGGGTCCCGTGCGGGAAGCGTGGAAGAGCCTGGAAAACACGGCATTGCACAGATAAGGGGCACGTCTGCAGAAGCAGGAGGAGGTCGGAGGCCGGCTTCGCCCCAGCGAGCGGGGCGCTGGGCAGCACGCCCCGTCCCGGCGATGGGCAACGGGACCAGGCGCTGCCCGGGAAGAGAAAACGGAAAGCTGGCCACGGGCACAGAAATCCAGCGGAGAGGAGACGGAAACAGAGAGAGGGTGCAAAGGAGCAGAGGAAGGAAAGGACGCAGAGAGTCGCAGGCTGGAGATTACCTTCGCCGCCTTGCTGAAGCTCCTGCGCAGCTGCCGGTTTGCGGAGCTGCTGCCAAGCAGACGGGAGCGGGGCTGCGGCACGGGAGGCAGCGAGGTGCCAGCCCCGGCGCAGGCTGGAGAGCGGAGCACAGAGGAGGGCGTGTGATCAAAGATTCCCTTTGCTCCTGGCAGCCTTCGCATCTCCCGCTTGCTCCTTTCACGCCTGCCTGCTCCGGCGGGCGAGGTGAGGCCGGCGCGGCTCGCCCTGCTCATCGCAGCAAGGAGGCGAAGCCAGCGCTCCCGGGGAGCTCGGCTGATGGATGCTCAACCCGGGGTGTCCAAGCAGAAGGCTCTGTACTCCAAATACAAACTGTTAGGGACCAGGCATCGACAGCCAGGCTGCACGGGTAGCGTTACAGAGAAGCACAGGCAGCGAGCGAATCCCGCTCTGCGTGGGCTGTTGGGAAAGGGGAGGGAATCCCGCTCACCCCAAAGGACGCCAAGAGCAAGCGTGCGGGGTCCTTCGCATCTCCCCCAGGTCAACGCTGTTACTGTCGGGACGCGAAGCAAGTCTTTAAGGCGCTTGGAGGAAAACAGGATTTCCAGAAAGCAATCGAGGTCAAACGGAGCATCGGAAACCGCCAGCAGGTCTTTAAAACAGTCCCTGCTCTTCCCCAGCACTTTGTGTCTCAGGATCTTTTTAAACAGTGGGGACTCCTTCCCGCTTTGTACTCCGAGATGGAGAAAACACTCCTTACCTGGCGGGGAGCAAAATGGAAGCGGAAAAGAAAGACTCCAGCCCAGCAAAGCGCTGAAGGGCACGGAGAGTCTCTGCGAGTACGGAGCCGTTTCAGCGGGAGCGGGGCTCACCTCCTTTCCGGGGCCAGGGCAGGGGACGGCCTCCGGCAGCTGACGGAGCATCGGCTGGGAGCGGAAGGCAGAAGCGGGTCCCGCTAGCCACGCAGTCCCAGGACAGGAGCAGAACCTCACGGGGCTGCTCAACAGCCTCACTCTTCTGAAGGGGCTTGGTTCCCTTTATCATCTGGAGCTCAGAGTTTCCCCCAGACCATGCTCAGGCTGCCAAGCGCCCGCAGATCCCACCTGCCTTTGATTTTCCTCCCTTGCCGGCCAAGGAGCTGCTGAACTGCGCCTGTCTGCATCCTTTCCCTGCCTACATGCCGCATTCCCATTCCAGCTGTATTCTGCATTCTGCCACTGACAGCAGAGGTGCTGTAGGAGCAGGGCGGGCAACATCTCCGATGGGTTTCTCTCTAGGAGAGCCCATACAGGAAGGATCACTGCGCTCTTATCTTGCTGCTGGTGGTTTTTGCAAGCCCTGGCAGTAAAGCCAGCCCTCCCCCCGGTATAAATACTGGCACCTGCCTACGTGCCGGGGCATCAGTAGCATCAGCTGCGCTGATTTTACACCAGCCAAGCACCTGGCTGCCCAAACTCAAAGCAATCGCTCGCAACCCTCCTCGTCTGAGCTGTTCCTGGCCTCCCCCGCTTCCCACATCGTGGGCACTTGGAAGACTTTGCCGGAGAGCCGGGCAGCGTGGTACAGCTCCCCGGGCGGCGGGGCAGCCCCCGCGCCTCCTCCATAGGCTGCACAGCAGCCGAAAACCGGCTGGGGTTTCTCCAGAGGCCGGGGAAGATGTATTAGCGCTTAGGGGGCTGCTGCCGCGAGCGCTGAGGCGCTGGCCCCGCTCCCCCGTGCCCCCCGAACCAGGGACAGCCGGGGGATGCCAGCCCCGCCGCCGCAGCGGCTCGCCGTAGCCGGGGGCTCAGGGGCGGCTGGCAGAGCTCACCTTCCCCGCCCTGGCGTTGTTACGCCATGAAAGTTTGCTTATTTAACTGGAGCGTTTAAAGTTTGTCTATTAAAGTTTAGCGAGGAGCTTCTGCAGTTTGCGAGCCAGCAGCACGGCTCGCGGGGCTTCGCCCACCGGCAGAATTGCCTCTCCTGTACTCCCCCTACACGCACCGGTTAAAACCCGACCACCCTGCTGACTGTACGTTCCCAATTTTCCGGAAGGACCTGAGGTGTGCGGCAGGGAACGCCTCCACGGCCGCCTTTTGAAACAGGACAAGGCTAGTTTAAACTGTTATTGGCCATTAGACTGAAATTATTTTCTCAGTTGTGCTAATTCAGATGCTAAAGCGGTGAGCGTTGCTTTTTAGATGGAATTTGGTTCTTTCCCTTCACTGATATCACACATCCCGACAAAGCAGCGTGCGTTTAAACTCGGACGAGGGCGACGCGTGCGAGGGAGAGGATCTGCAGCAAAAAGCTGGCAAATCGGGACCGCCGGAGCCACGGCCTCGCTCGGCGCGGCGGGCTGAGCCGCTCCGCCCGAGCGCGCTGGGCTCGAGCAAAGCGCGTTCCCACTCGCGCGCTGCAAACCTCGCACGTGCGCCGCGGTCGCAGTGCCCCGCTCGCTGCGTGAGGTTGTTCTGCGCGCGCTTGCGAGAGGCAGCGCTGCTGCTGCGCGGGGACGGGCTCCCCGCATCGCCGCCCGTCGCCGCTCCCCTCTGCCATGGGAGGGGAGCGCGTCCCCGCCCGATCGATGCCGCGCCGAGCAGATATCATCCCAGGCGGCACGCCAGCCGCCGCTGCCTAGAAAATGGGATTGGATCTTCAGAAAAAGCTATTAGCCCGTTGTCAGGACCCTCTGATGAGAACTGACTGGCCGGCGCGGATCGATGCTGCCGGTCGCGCCTCGCCCCGGCTCCCCGCTTCTTTTTTCAACGGCAAGTGTATTTCAATCACCGAGCTCGGAATTCGGGCGCGTTTTACCCAGCATAAGTTAAAGTGTCATTTTATCGCTAATTACTTTACCTGGCGTAAGCATTCCAAGCCTTGACTTTTAGCAACATCAGCCTGGCAGAAAAGGTGGTAATTATGCAAGTCAGGATCGTTTACTAAGTTAAAATAATTCCCCCCTGTATTTGGTTAAAAAACAAAAAAAAAAAAAAAAAAAAAAGAATTGTATTACTTACCCGATAAAATAATCATGCGATTAGGACCAGACGGCTCATGCAGCTTGTGCAAATGCGAGGTTTGGGGCGAACGCTGTGTTTGTATTTTAGGCAACGATCGTTTCGTTCCGTTTCATAAACTCTAGAAGCGTCCCCAGGTCCTTTTAGCGGAAAAGGCTCCGCAGCTGGACCTGCCGCACAGCCAAGGGATGGATCTGGGGCTCAGATGCTCGTGTTCAGCTGCCGCTTACTGCCTGGCAGTCCTGGGTGTTTTGGGGAAATAATCCTGAAAGATCTGGACCGCTGCTAGGATAAATGGCAGACTTTGGCTGGTTACCTTTCCGAGAGGCACCGAGGCCATAGAGGAAGCTCGTTAGAAGCCGAGCGCTGCTCAGGTGCCCAAGGGCAAAGCCCAGCAAAGGCTGGCAAGCCCTGCGTGGATGAAAGGTACTGGGTGCGCGATCCGGGACACGAGGAAAAATTGCTGCTGCTTCTCAAGCCCTAGCAAAGGAACTCGGGGAGGTTTCTGAGCAGATTTCACTCTCTGCGTGGCCCCAGATGGCCACAGAAATGGGCGATGCAGTCGCTCGTGCCGCGGCTCTATGGTCAGATGTGCGGTGCTGGCTGAAGTCTGTCCGAGTCGCGTGAGAGGAAGGGTTAAGCTCCTTTTGTCCACGTCCCCTCGCTCCCGGGGACGTTCCAGCATCGAAACAAGGACCTTTTGAAGCTGCAGCAAGTCAATCTGCAATCTCTGCAGGCAGCACCCCCCGTTTGGGTTCCTTTCCCAAACAGATGGGTACCGCGGCACCGAATTGCCAAGATTAAAGGCAGCGGTGGTTTAATACGGACGCCTGGGGAAAGGGCTGGGCCGTTCGAGGCCGGGGATCCAAAGCCGCGGCAAAGGCCCCGCTCGGCACTCGCAGAGGGCAGGCAGCCCCAGGGAGAAGCGAGCGCGGCGGCTTCCCGGCGCGGGGGGCTGGGAACCCTCGGTAAGGAGGCACGGCCCGACGCGGGACGGGGTGAGCCAGCCGCGCACGGCCACGCGTAAACCGCGAACCCTCCGATGCGCGGCGGATTTGCTGGCGCAAAAGCTGCGGCTGGCGGCCGTTTCGCCCAGCGATGTTTGCAGCTGGATTCCTAACAGGTTGTTAATGTTCAGTCGTGCTTTTATCGGTTCTACTCCGGGAACCGAGCCGCGGCCGGCCATAACCAAAGGCTCTCTGCCCCATCCCCGGATCCCGCCGCAGCCGCGCTCCGGTCTCGCCGGCTTGGCTTTGCCACAGCGCTCGGCACATCGCCTCCGAGCGTACTAAATTATTGCAAATTACTGCAGCTGAGCAGCAGCAGGATTGTGTTTAAGGAGAGACCGCGGCATTAATCCCGGCTCAAAGCCCTTGGGGGTGGCGGGGGGAGTGCCGAGTCGGGCGGCACAACACGTCGAATTAGGAATTACGAAGAACCTCTCCCCACTGCAACATACAGAGACGGATGCTCCAGGCACCTCACGACCGAAGAGGCCGGAATAAATCAGGTTGCAGCATTCATGGAGCACTCACCCGCCGTAACGCACGTCGCCGAGGTAGGAGGTGCTGAACGAGAACCTAAACGAGAATCTGAAAAATAATTCGGTGGGAGCCGTGGCACGTGGCAATGCCGCGCCCCGAACTGCCGTAGCCATAAAGGGTTCAGGGAGAGGGGAACAGGACCAGGGGGAGAGAAATTCAACTGCGTATCTAACGCCGCAACCTTGCTGCGCACGCCGCAAGTGCCTGACGCAATTAGCGCTGGCTGCAGGAGGGGAAAAAGCCTCGTGAGGCAGCGTCGGCGGCCCACGGCTTTGCAATCTCTCGTGCGTTGAAATAATTAAGAAATAGCCATCCTAACGGTCAAAGAACACGTGCTCGTGCGCCTTTCAAAGAAGAAAAAGAACGGCTGCTTCTTCTGCTTTGCCCCACGGTTTTTTAGCTCGGTGTCATCGTTTCCCCAAGATAAACCCCTTTTTCTCAAATAAGTATATCAAGCACCAAGTGCTTGAGTGCCGAACGCCGGCCTCCGAGCAGCCGGTGCCGCCTTCGGCAGGCGAGCCCGGGCACGTACGGCTCCTCGCGGGATCGTACGGCCTTGTTTATGTACGGTCATTACGGCAGCCTGTCTCTCGGTAGCATCTCCGCAGCAGAAAGCGATTGTTTTTCTCCTCCTCCTTTGTCCAAAATATAAAAAAGATCGACGCGTCTCGTTTCGGCGCTGCGGCTGCCTCGCAGCCTGGTTTCAGGAGACGCGGCCGAGGGAAGCGTCGGAGGAGGGACGAAGGCTGGCCTCATCACCAGCCGCGCCCAGACCGAGCAGCGGCGACACGGATCCGTCGCGGCGGTGCTTTTTCATCGGGCTTTGGTGTTCCGAGGAGCACGGACATCGCACATCGGCCTTCTGAAGTCCTGAGAGTCTTAAAGGGGGGCACAAGAAAAGTCGGACGACCACCAGAATGGAATTGGAGATAGGAATGAGGCAAAGGAGGTCACCTACTGCAACGCTCACCACCGTTTTGCAGGATTTAAATATTTGTCCGCTATTAAAAGCTTATGTACCGGGCTGCCCCCGCAGCAGCTCGCGAAGATGAAATACCGGTTACGCATCAATTTTCTCCTTAAGTCAACGCCACCGCGGGATGAACAGCACCCGAAGATGCCATCGGAGCGCTGCCGGCTTCGGGCCGGGCTTCCAGCTGCTCGCAGCAAGGTTCGTCCCGGCGATTATTTAACCTGTGACGGCATCCCTCAGGGGAGACGGGAGGGCACGGCGCCGGGAGCGCGGCGGAGCGGTGCCGGCGTTCGGCCGCTCTAAGAGCGGACCCCCAACCCGCAGCGCAGCTCGCCGCCGCGTCTCCGTCTCCGGGCACCGCGCCGGCGCGGGAGCCGAGGGTCTAGCGTCTCCGTCACGGCAGGGGATAAAGAGTGCGAAGTGAGATTTAGTTTTGTAACATTAATTTTTTTTTATTAAGAAGACAGATATTTTATAGTACTTCTTTTCCTTTGTAAAAATGGTATACATGAACCAATACAAAATGTGAACGGGAACAGATGGATATGTATTTTCTTACACTGTAACATCTTCCATGGACACCTTAAAACAGAACTGGCCTAAGGGGAAAAAATAAAAAAGGCCGGGTGAATAAAGAACAAGGTTGTTTAGCATCGGTTCCGCGTCCTTCATTTGTAATACTCCTTTAAACAAGGTTGTTCTTTCTTCACGCTTCAAAATCCTAATGATCTAAAGCTGTACAAAGTAATACTCAACAATACATTTCAAACAGTGCACTGTATACTGAAGAAAAAATACATAAACCAATATACAACTAAAATTTGGAATTTCCTGTTTTTTTAGCCTGGTTTTATTTTTTTTTTATTTTTTATTTATTTTTTTTTTCCAATGCGTGGGGCCGAAATTTTGCAATCTACCTGAGACGGAAAACACCAATCAAAACACATGAACCTGAGACATGTCAACATTGTAAGTCAAAGTTACATCGGTAACACTGCACTACTGCACACTTCCAAAACAAAGATGGGCTGCTCAAAACCAGGATGCCAATCCCGCGACCGATGAGGGGTGAAAAAGCCCCCCCCGAACTCCGACACGCTGACTGCTTCTCACCACGATGTGGTTTGGCAATGGTGCTGAAGGCTCAGCAAAGAGCCGCGCTCGACAAGATTTGCTCGGAAAAAAAGGGCGTTTCTGCGAGGTTCTCCTCGCCAAAAGGGGAAAGATGGAACGCTGCCGGGGAACGGGCTTGCTCTCTGCCCTCAGGCCTTCCCGCTCCCAAAGGGCTCCCGCATTGGAATGGTTCTGCCAAAACCAACCATTAAAAAAAAAATAACAAAAAAAAAAAGCAGCGCACGAAAACGCTCCCCCCGAAACCCCTAAAAAACCAAAGGAAAAAAAACCCCAAACCCTGACGCTAGGATTAATGCTTCCCTTAAATAAATCAGCATACATTATCCACAGAAACACAGTAAAAAAAAAAAAAAGTATCACTCGAAATCCAAGATTACTCACCAAAAAAAAAATTCAGCATATATAATTTTAACACCGTCTTCTCACTGCGGTCTGCTACCTGTCGCTTACGGTTCTGATTTACCTAGATTCTCCTTTTCACCTATGGCTTTATAAGTCAGTTAGCACTGTCATTTTAACGCGAATTCCCACGTTTTACTTAGAGGGTAGGTCAAAAAGAGGAAAAGGCAAAAAAAAAAAAAAAAAAGGCAGCTTTGCTCATCCGGCTGCTCTGCGGCTCTGGGCTCCGGCGATTCACCCGCCGCGTCCCGCGGCTGCAGGAGGGCAGAGGACGGCAGAAGCCGGGCTCAGCACCCCCCGGGAGGACGAGCTGCTTCCCCGCGGCCGAGCAGCGCCTTTGCCGAGCTCCAGCCCGTTTCCGAGCCGCCGCCACTGAAAGCACCTGGAACGCGGGCAGCCACAAACGGGTTCTCGTCGTTTGTTTATCCGAGCCTTTACGACGATAGAGGGAATGGGACATGGGCACACTGAACTGCAAACTACGGAATCTAAAATGTGCTGGTTCTCCTCCGATGAGCTCGAGTTCTGAACGGAAAACGGTGAAGAGAGAAAGGAAGAGGAACACCTTCAAAGAAACCCACCTACGCCGCGGGGTCCCGGCAGGCAACTCCAGAAACAGAACAGGGGGAACGAAGCGCCACAGAAACCCGAAGGGAACGCACGCACAGAAGCCCCTCTTCTTCCCAGCCTCCCCCCGACCCGAACGAACAGAAATTAAAACAAGGCACAGAATCTTCTGCAAATGACTTCACTAAACTAAATCCAAGCTGGACTTGGCCAAAAAAAGAAAACCCAAACAAACTGAGGTGTCGAACAGCAGAGTGTACTTTACGAGGAATACTTTTACACAGCAAATCCCGGACCCTCCCAGCCTCACGACTCTCCGCCCCTTCGCTTTTTTTTTTTCTTTTAAAAAAAAAAAAAAAAAAAAAAGACACAAGCTGGTTGCAACTTCCAATAGCACTGTCTCTGTAGCGTTTAAGTAGGGCCAGTAGTAACCGTCCACGGTTGGACACCTCATAGAAACCAAGGCTGCTCTAGATGAAGTACTCTTTCTTTTCTTCGGAGTTGTTTTGTCCTCCCTCTGCATTGATGATGGCTGTGTCTGCGTCGGCCGCATCATCTGCTCCTTTGGCTTCGTGGGTGAAGTACGTACCTGAAAGGGAAGCGGGAGGTTGCGTCACTCGCCAGAGGTCCCGGCACGCTGCTGCGAGAGCGAGCGACGAAGCCGCCAGCGGAAAGCGGGGGGGGGGAAAAAACCCAAACGTAAAGTATGAAAATACCAGGCTGGGGCATGAAAAAAGAACGGCAGCAACAAGCAAGGCTGATGCTGCCCGGCGCGGGAGCTCCCTGCTCCGGCTCCGCCGGGAGCCGCCAGTGTGGAGACCCCCAGGGCTGACCACGCACCGGGCATCGCCGTCCCTGCTCCGAAACGCGACGGCGTGTTGCTCCCTGCAGCCTCTTGCTCGGAAAAGAAATTAGGTGACAGCTATTTCCCCTTCCCAGAAGCACGCAAGTAGCGGTAAAAATGCGCTTTACGCACTTTCCTGAAAGGAGACGAATCTTCCATCTCCGCCGCCTCTCTCCCCTAATGCGCTTTAGGGTTCCCCCGCCCTTTCTCCTCCCTTCCCGACATTATTCACTCCACGCCGCTGCGGCCGTAACCAGCCTCTCATCCTCCGTCGGCTTTTCCACATACACCGGATAAACCCCAGTTAACGTGAAACCCTTCCGTACACACACACGTACATGGGAACGGTCACAATTCTGTGTGGGGGTTTTAGCTTTGCTCTGGAAGTTGTAACAAGTTCCCAAAACGGACCATTTCACGCAAAACCAAGGCAGCGCGGCACATGCGCACTAGCTCAGCTCAGCTGGGTTTTGCAGAGGGGATTCCAAATTCCAGTTTTAAGCTGCGTGCCGGCGTGCTCGCTGCAAGCGTGGGGGATGCGCTGAGCTGGCGCAGCTCTGCGCATCGAAACGCACGGGAATTATCGCTGATAGCTGGGGCTGTAACGGGAGCCATGGCGGGCGACGGAGCTCTCTGCGAGGAGCTCGGCACGCCCCGCGGCGTGAAATGCTGCTCTGGAAAGGGAGGGTACCTGGTTTGCCAGGTATCCTGCTGCTGCGATGCCTCGGAAGGGGCAGTGCCTCCACGGGCAGCGACGCCTGCAAGCCTTAGCGCTGGCGTGTCGGGCAATGCCTGCGGGGAAGCCCTGTCCTCCTGCCCGAAGCCCCAGGTGCACAGAACATCGCCGGGCTGCTCCAGCCTTCCTCCTTTTCCCATTCCAAAGGCCCCCCGGGAGACATCCTTCCAGAGCAACACAGGGGTCTCTCGCATCAGACAGAACACCAGCACGAGCGAGGGGAACCGCGTGCCAAGTCCTCTCGCTTTCCGGTTTCGGTCTTTGGCTTACCTTTATGTCTGGCAAAATATCGCCCTAAAATGATGAGCAGGCAAAGCATTGCAAACACGACCACGGCCACGACGCCACCAACCACCGCATGGTCCACGCTCCGTATTGCCCCTTCCTCACCTGCACGAGAATCTGTTGAGATTAGAAGAGGAATAAGAATTCGGGACTTATTACGATGCGCTCTGAAGGGTTTGGCTGCAGCTGCTCTCAGGACTGGAAAAGCCACCCTTCCGCTCTCGCAAGGAAAAGGGGGAAAGCACGGAGCTATCTAGACAGATGAGTTCGGGCAGAGGAACTTTGCCCAAAGCCGAACTGATCTGGCGGCTCGGCTTGCAAGGTGTTTTCCACTACAAGCAGCAGCGCTACGACTACGCACGTGGAAGACAGCTGGGAGAGGGAGAGGAGAGATGGAGTCGGTGGTGGGTACGTGTTTTGGGAAACCTCCCTAGAACGCTCCCCATATTTCAACCTCCCTGGGGGGCGGGGCGCAGGGAATAGCAGCACGATACGGGAACGTTAGTCATTAGCTCTGGAGAAACTTCGTTAACAAGCGCCCCGCTGCAAACATTTCCACCTCAGCCCAAAAAGCTCCCTGACCAAAAACCAGCCAACCCAGCACGGTCAACGCGTTTACGAGCATCCGCTCCCCCAGCCCAACAAGACCGCGTCGTTAAACGCAGCCCTTGCTGTTCAACGCGGCTCACGACGTCCGAAGACACAAAACTCCCGACCCAAACTATAAAAACCCTCTTCAACAGCAGAGAGCGAGCAGTAATTGTACAGTGCCTCCAACTGCTTTACTTCATTTATTTAACTCCACGCCGTGCAATTAGTTTTCTTTTATAAGCGCCTCTCCCTTAGGACGCCGTCACCCGGGAGAGGAATGACTTATTTGGCAGAGGAACAACTCCAAAATGAACCCAGAATGAGCTATGGCCGTGTAAAATGAATGTATAGCAGTGTAAACAATTTTAATTTAAGGACGCAGCTACATCAACCCTCGCTGCAATCCTAATGGCAACCGAGATTTATAACGTAGTAAAAAACAATTATTCTCCCGTTGATTAATACATTAACATTTTGGAATAGAAGCTAAACCATTGTATCTTTTTTTTTTTATTGAGTCAAGCGCGACACCTCCATTAAAATGATTTACTGGCCATACCTTACAATTTAAGCACAGCAGCAACAGAAACGGTAAAAATCTTTTAACTTTACATGATTTGTGAAGTCATATGTGAAGGATTTACCATTTAAATCTTTCACTACAAGAAGCACATGGCCTATAAATCTGTCCTGCATGCAGCTGCCCAGACACCTAAGAGAAATGCATTTTACCAGGAAGACTGAGAGTGCAAATGCAAGTCAATTTTTAAGAAAGATTTATCTCCGTCTCCCTCCAAAGAACAGAGCAAATCTCTGAAGCCTCCACCTCTAATAATATTTGAAGTTTATCGATCAAGCGTACAGATCCGTGACAGCTAAAGGTAATGGTGCTCTTTTGAGCCGAAACCCGATACGCAGCTTTCGAGCAGCAGCCCGGGATTTACGCTTTCTATCGATATTTCCAATTCTGCCCCGAGATGGAGGACTGAGGGACCTAAGTAAATAACTCGTGACTGAGAGCACTGCAAAGCGCCTTTTAATTAAAACCATTTAAGAAAAGAAAAGCCCCTTCGAGTGACTTTTAGAGCAGGAGCTGTGGCACGGGCAGGGGACGCCGGGGCCGAAGCGGGTCCGGGCGAGGCGGGCGTTAAGGGCGCAGCCGTTTGGTGCCGCGGTCGGAGGGCCCCTTCCAGCAGCTTCTCTGATAAGCAACAAACCGCAGCCAAACCCATTCCCCTGCAGACCAAAAGCACTGGCTGCCACGCCGTCCCCCTCCGAGTCATTTCACAGCGGCAGGAGCTTGCCGCAGAAACGGGGACGCGCGGTAACGGGAGGGATGTTTTGCATCGTCTCCCAGCGTTTGCTGCTTTGGCAAGCGGCAGGAGGTCCCTGCCCGCCGACGGGAACGACGGCCCGGGAAGCGCAGCGGTGTGCCAAGCAGCCCCCCTCGCCCGGGAAAGGGCTCTGCTGCCTGCCCAGGACAGCGGCTGGGGGGCAAGCGGCAATCCTGGGTGCTCCGGGTAGCTACCGCGCCAACGCAGCCTCCTCGCTGCGGCTTTTAGCTCGGCTAATCCGTGCCTTTAAGGACTTACTCTCCATAAAGCAACCAAACCCGGCTCATCCGCCGGAGCAGCTGCTTTAGACACGTTCCGCTCTGTTCGGTTTTTGCTGTTTTTTTTTTAAAAAAAAAAAAAGAAAACCAAACTCAGCACCCAGTTCCGCTCGGCTGCGCTAAGGAGGAGACAGCAGCATCCCAGACTGGGAGGATGAATGTCTTGTTGACATCTGGAACAGCTGAGGGGAATAAACACACTGAGTTACGGCTCTGGAATGTGCTTCGAGCAGGATTTTGCATCAAGAGGCATTTTTTTCTTAATCACCATAAATTAAAGTTCCGGAAAGACGAAACCTTGGTGCGCTCACCCTGGCAGCAGCAGCAGCCTCCGCGCCGTCCCACTGGCCCGCGGCTGCGGAGCCGGGCCCGGCCGACTCGAAGCCGTGCCAGAGCCTCGCGCCTGACATCCGTCATGCTTCCCCTCAATTTGCAGTCGAGTCGAGAGCAGGGAGACGGCGTTTCCCCGAGAAGGGACTTTTGCCTAAAGCACGGCAAACCGTTCTGGCCAGAACAGTTTATTAAGCAGGATTTCATCTACCGGGACGTGCAGGGCTGTCTTTCTGAATTATTTCTGTTAAAAAAGACCTCTGCGAAGTGCCAGCCACAAGTTTATGTTATTATGCGCGTGGCTAAACAGTTCATCTTCAAGCTTACGCGCCACGTAAAAATTAAGTATCTTCTGAGGATGTCTAGCGGTTGCCAACCGCCTCATACCGAGTCCACGAGGCAGCCGACAGCGCACCCTCGCCTCGCAAGGTACCGCACTGATGCTTCTGTTGGATTAGCGAGCGAAAGGAATGGCTCTTCTGCAAATGCGCGGGGCGTCAGCTCCCCAGAAGTGCCACACGCATTCCTCAACCGCGGCAGCGCCATCCGCCACAAAACAGATTCACGTGCTGCCTCTCGCCCCTAAACGCGTTTGCCCCAGAGGCTGCTCCCTGGGCCAGGGCGGCACGTGGCACGCCCTACACTCGTCTCTGCAGGCAAAACGGGCGGAAGGCCAGTCTTAAAAGAAAGACGCCGTATTTAGAGGCGTTAAAACACCTACCAAAAGCAAATCCGCCTTGTATCTTTTCCAGGTTGCATTGGTTTGCTCTCTGAAGACAAACTGCTTGCAATTTTTAAGAAAAATTCAAATTCTGGAAAATTTTTTGGGTCTCTCGCATGCTTTTTCTTCTTTTTCAACAGGAAAGTGAAACCAAGACACCTTGAGAGGCCAGAGATCGCGATCCCCATGGCAAGGTCAAGCATTGGAACAGGCTGCCCAGAGAGGTGGGGGAGTCCCCATCCCTGGAAGTGTTCAAAAAACGGGCAGAGGTGGCACTTGGGGACACGGTTTAGTCTAGTCTACCCTTGATTGGTTTAGTGTGGACTTGGTAGTGTGGGTTAATGGTTGGACTGGATGATCTTAAAGGGCTTTTCCAACCTAAATGATTCCATGACTCTATGATTCTATGCCTACAGCACGGCTAACGCCGCTTTCTTGCTCCAACTCTGAAACAAAACTCTCCAGCGACGGATCTTCCCTACGCAAGCTCTTCCAGCGTGACGCCATTCCCTTGGCTAGGCATTCCTCCTCAACATCTCCTCTCCGCCTCACCTACAACATCTCACCAAACGCCGTCCGTATGCCCCGATGCAGTTACCCAACGCCAACCGCTCTGCGACAGACCCCATCTCCAGCGTTTTTGGACCCTGGTCCAAGCAAATCAGTTTGTACGCCGCCAGCACCAGAGCTGCTGCTTCATCTCCTGTCAGTCATTATTTCTTTGGTAAAGAAAAAAAAAAAAAGCGTCTCATCTATGGAGCAAGGGATAACTCCCCAAGTTTGCGCCAAGAGAGAGAGACCTGCCCTTAAAAAGCGGAATCTGCTTTAAAATGCTGCCTCCGATTCACAAAAGCCGTTCCCGCTTCATATCTATGATTAAAAAAGAAATCACAACTTTATTACTGAAGAGGGAACAGACGAGATGGCAGGAACTGACAAAACGCCACATTATCTGCTAATCCTAATATGTTATTCTTCCTTAAGATTTGCTTTTCTCAGCACCAATTCAATTATAGTTGCTACAAATCCTTCTGACATTTAATTCCCTCTTGTCAGAGAGTAGTAAATGTATACATGCGGAGCTTTCCCATTAAGATGTTAATATATATTGGAGCACGCTGGCCTTTGAATCAAAGAGTCAGAATTTTTCTATCACGGATTTGTTTCTGGTTTGCTCGTGGCTTTTTTTGCGGGTAGGAGCGGAAGGAGGGAGGGAAGAGCGAGGAAAGGTGCAGACATCGCTGCATGTCGCGGACAGCATGCACGCCTACGTGGCTACTCCGCAGCTACTTTGCGCCCGAGCTGAACCCGATTTGGTGGGGTGGTGCTTTGTGTGATACCAAAGCACCTTAAAGGAAAACTGCAGCGATAACGGCACAGTCCGCCTGCGATAACTGAGTATGTGCAGGGGGGGAAGGAAAAAAAAATCGATTTTTCTTTTAAGCTGCCGTGCTGCCTGCCCTGAGAGAACAGTATGGCTGTGCCCTGCATTAGAGGGATGCCGTCGTTTTATCTGACGGAGCACTGAACTCGTCCGCGTGAGATGCGGCCCCATCTGCAGCAGCAGAGAGCACTGCAGACCCGTTTCAAATTCTGGCCAGTTGGAGACTTTGGGAGCTTTCAATGAGTTTTTGCTCATTATTGCAACCGACCGCTCACGTAATCAAAAAAAAAGAGATTATAGCCCTTGAGTGCGAACCCTGAAGTTTTCCTTTAAGCAAAAAGTGCAATTGGTGAAATGGAACGTAGACAGAAAAGAAAGGCACTTTTGACGGGTTCCTACTTGCCGCTGTACTAACAGAACTTAATTCTGAGAGCCAGGAGCGACATGCGGCAGACGCTTCGTTGGTTATCGTCCACGGAAGTCTTGTCAACTAATGTGCGTGGTTTAAACCTGCAGGTTCTTAGCTATGGGCTTTTTGTGCAACGGGAGACACTTTTTAAAAAATAAATGTATTCAGGATCTCAGGCTTTCTAGCATTTTTGCAGGTGTGATTGTTTAAAAATGGCTTTCTGCGGACTGTCTCAAGAGAGTGAAGAAACGCTGGCAGATTTTAATAGCGGTACCCTAACAATGTCGGTCAAGCGCTTCCAGCGAGGTTTAGCAGATGGAAGACTTTTCTCCTCCCAGCTACTCAATAAAAAGGTTCCACTTGATTCTCTTTTTAATGAGGCTTTAAAATATATATATATATATATATAATGTATCTACACATATTCTAGCTTCCACTCTTCTAGCAAGCGGCAGCATCTCAACACTAAGACTCGATTGGACCTGGCTGACTTTACTAGCTAGTATTTTAAATCTCAATTATACCCGCTCTAAAAGCTTCAGACCTAGCAGGAGCAACCACTTAACTTCGAACTTCAGCGCTCGCAGTATTTCCAGAACGGGGCCCTGTAAAGCCCAAAGCGCCAGGTTTGGGATCACCTTGGCGAAGGGAGCCCTCTGCACGCACAAGCATCCCGACGGCAGCGGCTCCTGCCCAGCCCAGAGCAGCCGGATCCGGGGCTGAGCTCAGCACCCAGCCTTTCCACCACCACCACCACGTCAAACGGCATCTCTCACCGCGTCCCCTGCGTACTCCGGCACCGTTTCCCATTAAGGCTCTCCACCTCTCGACACCAGGGCCGCGGATGCGAGCGCAGCACGCGGAGACGTAGCCCTTCCCGTTTTTGCTCGGCAAAGTGCGTGTTTCGATCTGTCGCCTGCTGCGCGTCTCCTCTCCTTGCTCCTCGTCTTCCTTCCTGCTTTACACGTGGTAGGCCAACGGCTCGTGACATTTTTGGGGTATCTCTGAATGGCCCTGAACTTGCTCTACATGCATTTGTGCTGTAAAAGCAGAAGATCGATGGAGATTTTTGTGCGAATGTAGCACAGATGTTGATTTGGGCGCATCTGGATTTATTGCTGCGCTCCTGCAAAAATTTACCTTCCATTTCTGGCTTGAAATAAATTTTTGCCAATCGATGCAGGACAAGGCGGGCGGAATTCGCGTGTGTGCGTAAGCGTATATGCACTCTCCCGCGACAGCCGCCGTGCTTCCCAGATATTAATGCAACATCTGCACCATGGCAGGAAAAAGAAGACCTGAATCGCTTTCTTTGAAGAAGTCCTAACTTTAACTCTCGTTAAAGCTTAGTTTGTTAAATAATTAACACATCACCGTGACTTCGGCTCCTGCATCTCCCTGCTGCTAATGGCCTCGAGTCACTTGGGCGCTTCTGAAAACCTGCTAAGCTAACTGTTCCTCTTTGCCGAGAGGTAGGAAACTTCAAGCTAGCGCTAACGTTCCCCCGCTGAATTTGGGGTTAAGCCTTTGGTGGAACAAAGTTTTCGAAACGATGGAGCAGCACTTGATGCTGGGGTTGGTGGGGGTGCTGGTGGGCAGGGCTGGGGGAAGAGCAGGCTGCCGTGATTTCAGAAATGCTACAAAACACTTCTCCACGATGTGGGAGGACAGAAATCACTGCCTGAATATGACAGGATGAGCAATAACGTTATTCATTGCTACAGCGCGGCGTTAAGCGTGCTACCCCTACTCTAATTTATTGATGGACTGTTAAAGAGCGGTGTTAACCTGTTTGTCGTATTCTAATTGAATTTGGTCTCATTTAAGCCAGAGAAACTCGAGGAGTTCATCCTTCTTCAATCAATAAGCTCCCCTTCAGTGACCCATTTCAAGATCGCTTCATAAAAAATAATGCGCTTTGTTTTAATAAATTTAATCACTATGACAGCTGCTCAATGTTTATTGGTTGTTTCTTCAGACTCCTCTCTGCTAGAAAATGGAGCCCCACGCACAATCAATAGCAATTGATTCATCAGCATCCCCCTTGAACAAAGGTGCTAATCAGGTTTTGATTAGTTAATCAAACCCGGGGTGAAGGCTACACAGGTCCTTCTTGATTGCTCCCTGTTTTGCAAGAGGCGTAGCAACACTCTCGAGCAAAGCAGGAAGACCGCAAGGCACCCGAGGGGACCCAGACACGGGCGTGCCCAATTCGGGCACGCGGGTCGTAACGACCAGAGCGCGCAGCAGCGCGTACGTACGTCCCTAGACGCGTGTGCGCGTGCAAATGTACCACTGGTACGACCCCTGCTTTGCAGGTACCGACTGCATCCACGGAAGATGCTTTCCTTTCTTATCGGGATTAGCGCTCATTCGCCAGGACCAACTGTAAGGACGTATTTACATAGCTTTCAGTCCAGCGAGGATAAGAAGAGGTTCAAGCCATTTACTCAGCTTTGCCTCCGCTGATAAAACCGCCACCTCCTTTTTATCCCCAATCCGACGCTCGTATTATGAGAAATCACCAAGCAGCCGAGACGTAGCGCCGGCTGCGTTTTTAAAGGCGGTTTCACGCAATACGGCAGCCGCGAGCGTTTTACAAATGGCAGAGTTTCAACTCAACCCGTCTCCAAATCGGCGTTCCAAAAATTACGGCACAGCAGCCGGGAGGGAACCTGAGATGTTAAGTCTCACCGCTCCGCACGCCTCCCGCCCCGCTTTCAAGGGTGCCGCAGAGAAAGGGGTGCCCAAATCAAAAAAAGGGAGGAAAATCCCAACGGAAAACAGCGTACATCCAAGCTGCGAGACCGTGCGTTGGGGGAACGGCTACAACCACAGCAACTATACAATGCGACATGGCCAAGATGCAGAAATCAGGGGGGAACCAGGATCTAGCGTAGAAGAGTAGCGGTTTACCTACGTACTAGCCCTTACCTGAGAGATCCCCATAGTCCAGCTCCTCTGCCGAATTGGGCAACTGAGTAAAGCCTTACAAGTAAAAACAAACTCATTTTTCTCTGCGTTTCTCGAGTGACAAAAAACAACACACTTAAGAACCGAGGATGAATGTCTTGGGGGGGGTGGGGGGGGATATAATGCGTCAATCACTTGCCACCTTCTGCCGGTTTGGGCAGAGTAACTCGTATGGCAGAATTGCAATAATTTCCTTTATTTCGGACAGAACATTCCCCAGTCTACACTGTTGGCACACAAAACATGGAATCAAAATCACTCATTCATAACAGCATGCAAAGACCCCCAAACTCTGTCTTTTAGTCATCACGGGTGGGGGTGGGGGGCAATTTCCCAATTTAGGCCAGTTCGATTTCGGTTCTGTATACGTATAGCAATGTGAAATTTGCTTCCAATTTTCCACAAAATTCAATCTTTTTTGGGTCATGTTGACAAGCCCGGCAATTTATCCGTTAGCGGAACCTGCGGATCACGTTTCAAAACCGTAAGGCATCTGTGCGTGCGGGCTGCAGGCTGTATCTTCTGCAAAAAAAAAATCTGACAAAAACCGGTTTTTTTTTTTCATTTTCCCAAGTTTGATGCATTTATGGAAAAAGTATCTGTCCTTAAAGCTGATAAAGCAGTTAGGCGAGACACGCTCTCGTGACCACAAAAGGCAGCGAACGCTGTCTGTAGAGCCATTTTTTGTTATTTTTCTATTTCGTTTGAGAGTCTGGGAAAACGCCGGGGGGGTCCGCGGGGGACAGAGCACCCAGCTGCGTGAACTTCTCAGCAGAGGTTACGGGGCAAACCAGTGCGTGGAGGTCACAGGGAGCTACTTCAACGAGGGACAGCACAGCGCTGCTAACGAAGCTGGCACGCGCCGTAACTTACGCTGGCCGCTACAGCAAATGCGTTTTCGAAGGGAAAAAAAAAAGTATTTCCCATGAAGAGACACCACCGTCACTGGTCATTGGGAAAGCTGGCTTGCAGGCCGCTAAAAATGCTGGCTTTCTCTTAAGAAAGCAAAGAGCTTTTTTTTTTTTGGTTTAAAAAGCAAAGGCGCTAATGCAGTCTAGCCGATGTGCAGGCTGTCCCCCACTGGAAAGCAGCAAGCGATACATATAGACACACAGAGCTCGTTAAAAATGAAACTCATCTTCAGTGACTGTTTTGTAAATACATCAAGTCACCTGGAAGCTGCAGTCGGAATTATCTTCTAAAGCAGGAAGCCGTTTAGATTAATAGCAAGAATTTTGTTTGTGCGCCGCTCTTGGATTTCAGGGAGCCTTTTTTTTTTTCTTTTTTTTTTTTTTTTTTTACTATAATACAACAGATAAATATAATTCCAGTTGACTCACAGAAGCATCGGACGTGCAAACCTGGGCTGGGAAGAGGGGCCATTCAACTTTTCTCTCTTCCAGATTGCTTCTGTAGAGTCTTCCCTTTCACTTAAAAGGGACTACGTTTTCTCAATAATGAAAGAAGAAAAGGGACTACGTTTTCTCAATAATGAAAAAGGGCAACGTTGCATTTTTTATGAAGCAAAAAAAAAAAAAATCTTTTTCAAAAGATAATTTAACAATTTGGTTTCTACCTGCACCTGGCATACGTAAAATGCCACCGAACGGCATTAAAGCCTGTTGCGCGGCATTTTAGCTATGCGGTAAATTCCCTCTCGATTTTTCTCACTAAACTTGCCTATCAGCCGTGAAGGCCCCTCCTTTGCTTGGCGTCTGATGAGAAGGACCCCGCAGCGTGCCGCGAGCGCTGTTCGGCAGAGGGGAGCCAGCTGCTGGCGGGGCTGCCCTGCCCCTGCCAGAGCCCGCGTCTCGCCAGGGCGCGCGGTGCCAGCGCGCCGCGTCCCCTCCGCCCCGCTCCCGGCGAGCGCGCCGGGTAGCCGCAGGCTCCATCGACACAGCAGCGCTGTGCCCTGCTCCCTAAGCCACCTCCAGTTTTTAAGGAAAAGGCGATTCCTCTTTCGTACCCAGCCGTACGTAAGCAATTAGGGAATCCGTTTTACGCTGCCTATGCCGCGGCACTGCACAGAAATCTTAACACGTGCAGCGAGCTTTGCGATGCTTTATCCAATCGCCCCGAGGCCTGGAGCTGTCAAATATATTCAGGAATGTATTTACTATTAGTTGCACTTTTAAGTAGGGCATTTTCAAAAGGAAAAAAAAAGGCAGCCGGACAGGCGGAGCCGCTCGACAACGTTCGTGCGGAACGTGCCGAGGCTTCTTCCTCGCGCGCCGTTGCATTCGGCGAGATCTGCCAAGCCGGCTGAGCTTTTGCCTTCAGACGAGGAAAACTCATTTTCAGAGGCTGAGCGCTATCGGAAAAGGCGACAAGAGCTTAACACGGTAGTGTTAAATGTTCTTGTGCAAAACCCTGCTAAGGCTGTAATTAAAAATTCATACGGGCCTTCGGGGAAGAATTTCCAGCTTATAAAATAATTTACCTGCTGTATTATGGGCAAGGTATTTTCTTGTCACTCTTCATTCACGATTGGGATGCTTTCGTTATTTTAACCTTCTCTCCAGACTTCCTGCTTTGCCAGCTTCAGAAGAGATTTTTTTTTTTTTTTCTTTTCGCCCTACCTTTTCATGAGGATGAGCAGAAATTCTGCCTGTGCCGAGGCAGCAGCGCCTTGTTTCTGCCTCGGTGGGGGAGCTGGAAAGCAGCTCTGAGCTTCCCCATCGCCGAGTCCTCTCTGGGCGCACGTACGTGCGGGGCTGCCCAAAGACGGCCACGCCGCAAGCGTAGCGGGTTGCGACGCACCCTGCCTTGAAAAAAAAAAATCACTCGGGAGCTCTTTAAGCTCTTTGCTTACGACAGGGCGGGGTCAAAATTTGGGGAAAAAGCGGCGAAATCGCCTCATCGCTTTTGCTGTAGCAAAGGACCGTCACGTGTGAGGTCAGGGCCGCTTATCGACGCTCCGCTCGCGCAGCGGGCAACACGGGAGCCGGGCGCCTCGGCCCAGGGGCTCCTCCTCGGGCAGCAGCCCTGCGAAGGCCGAGCTCCCCGGCGCGCCCGGGAGCAAACGAAAAACTCGCACGTCTGTGCGGAGGGAAGAAAAGAAAGGGCATGGCAGAAAAAGCGCTTGCTCTCCAGATTTCAGCGGCGGCAGAGCTCTCGGAGGCGTTACTCTCCGGCTCCGCCGAGGCCTGCCCGCGTGCCAGCTGCAAACAGGCAGGGGACTGCGGTTTCAGCCCCGCCGGCACCCTGGCACCACGCAGGGCAAAGTGAGAGGGAAGGAGGGCGCAAGCTCGGTAAACCCGGCTTAGCGCGGTGCAGCAGAAGCACGAGCCTTCCTGCCGGCCATGACCATGCTGTTATTGGAGTTCTGGCAATGAACAGTGCAGAGAAAGGAGAAAGTGCATCAGAAAATTTACAAGTTAAGCTCTCATTTTTCAACAAAAAAAAGTTAACAATGTTCGTGCTTTAAGTCACTCATGCATCGCTGCCGTCAACTCCATTCCAGAAGGAAACAGGAATGGCAGGGGCTTTGCTACCGCCTTTACATGCACACACATACAGGACTCCTTTCCCCCCCAGTCCTCTAGGATACACTCCAAAAAATTAAATTACTCAAAAACCCTTTCCCCGATTGAAGTATTGTGCTGGTTCCACACTAGCCTTACATTGAGTTTTCTTTTTTTGGGTTGGTTTTGCTTTTTTTTTTTTTTTTTGGTTGTTACATTTTTTCTTCCCCCAATTCATTTAAAATCGTTTTTGGAGAAAATCCATTTGGCTGTAGTTCATGCCCATGCATTTCTAGTCATTCACAGACATGCTCACTCCCATTGGACATCGGTAAGAACAAATGGCCAACATACAGAAACACCTGGTATACTCCATACACACTCCAGCAACACAAGCTTGGAAAGAAATCCCAGAGTCTTCACGGGAAAAGCACCCCACGAGGGCAAGCACGGGGGGGGGGGCGGTACAAACCGGCTAGATTTTAAGGCAGGAAAGTCTGTGGCAGCTCAGTTGACTGGGATCGCTTGTCCTTCCAGCGGTCAGTCTGTCTCCTCGCAGCAGCCGTCCTCCCCCCCAGAGGTAGAAATATTCAGAGGTCCTCGCCGAGTTAAAAAACATGCTTTCTGCGGCTTTCCCCAACACGAGCAAGAACGATGAAAGCCATCGGGAATTGCACCGAAGAAATGGGCAAGGGCTGCTCGGCTGCAAGCCCCCTCCTGCATCGCCCACCCTGCGCCGCAGCCTCGCGGCTCTGCCTTCGGCGACGCCGGAGATGAATGCAAGCTGCGGGTCAGAAAAGGCTCGCCGAGACGTCTAGAAGCGACATCAGAAGTCACGCTAGCGTCAGGGCTGCCTGATCTTTCCCAAATTTAGGGATCAATGTCTGTACCTGTGCATTTGCTGTGCACGATGATCTTAGAGGTCCCTTCCAACCTTAATGATTCCTTGTTTTTACTTTCATTATAAATAATCCAGCCACCAAGCCAGGAAACATGAAATTATGACTCTCCCCTTAATTGTTTTAGCGGTGGACTTTGTAGTGTAGGTTAATGGTTGGACTGGATGATCTTAAAGAGCTTTTCCAACCTAAACGATGCTACGATTTCTAGGGTTGCCTGAGAAAAATGGAAAAAAGGTACTATTTTCTGACACTGCAGGCCACCGCTCTTTGGCCTGAATGCATCTGCCTTTTCTCAGCAAATTCTCGTACTCAAGGCAGAGCATCTTGGCCGACCTGGAGCAGCGCTGAAGAGCCTGCGCTGACCGCTCTCCCCGTGCTCTGCCTCGGCGCGCTGCTAAGGCGGGATCCCTTGCGACCGCGCCGGCCCCGCACAGAGCACTCGCTGCGACCAGAGTCGTGGGGCTAGGGAGTGCAAGGGGCACGGAGCCCGCCTTCCCTTCAGGCTGAGCCCGGGGTCTCTCCCGACTTTCCCGACTGCTCTCAGACACTTCTAAGAAAGCGAAGCCGGTACATCAAAGGAGCAGTCGGACCCTTACCGCCCAAGCGGGTGCAACTGAGCAGACCTGCAGGTAATTAAACTGTGCTACTGTCTTCAGAGGCAGCTCTTCAAGGCCTTCCCCACAGCTTAACGATCGGATGATTAACATTTTGCCTTCATCTGACTTTCAAGGGCGTTAGCATAGTGCTGGATGAGACGTCGCTTGGACTTTTATTGCCTTGCCGTGACTTTCACTGCAGGAGCTACAAAATTACCGACGTTGAATCTTGACATTAAACGTACATAGGGAGATTGGCAACGCATAGAAAACAGAAGGATGCCTGAAGGCTTCCAATTTTGATGTCAAGCGGGAAAACGCGTCCAAGTAGGCAATTGGGACAAGAACTGCGTGTCCCTCCACTTGACGTGGGGCATCGCTGCTTAACCATCGCTCTACGCCGTCCTCCCTCTGCCATCGCCCCAGACACGCCTCGTTGGGCGTAGGCAGGGAAAAGAGCCCGTTCTGCACTACAGACTTCTGTCAATAAAGGAAACGGCTGATTTATCAGAGTTAGAAGAAACTAAAGTAGCAAACTCAAATATGGATTAGCCTTAATTAAAATTGTCAGAGGTTTTGGTTCTTTAGCTGAAAAGCGAGCTCGTGCCAAAAAATGCTATGCTCAACTTCCAGTCTGAAGTGACTCTAGGCTGGCTTTGAAAATGTAGGAAGCTAAGGAAGCTGTCAAGCTGTTAGCTAGCCTGCCTTGAGCAGATGAGAAGGGTTAGTTTGCTAGACTGCTATGCTGACAGGGAAGTGTTGCTATTTGTTTTCCAAATCTCCTTCTGCAGCGTAATGATGCAAGCTTCACTGCTGACCTCCGAAACAAGCGCTCCTCTGCCAAGCATCCGCAGCACACTAAAGGCTGCCCCGCGCCGGCCGACCCACCGGACACGCCGTCTTTGTAAGCTCAAAATGCAAGAAAAAGGCTCAAGATTTCAAGCACCTCTTAAAAAATTAAATTTGAGCTCCTGTTTTCAAAAGCCAGATTTCTTTTTCATGCGTGAAGCGACTACCCCAGTCACCAAGATGACCGGGAGAATCGCTCGCTTCCTCAGCACCGCTCGTACACGTACGCCGTTTCCACGGGGCATGGGGGCTCGGTGCTTGCCTGGCACCGGAACGACCGGCTGCGAAGCTCATGGCAGAACTGACGAGACCAGACAGACTTTCCAGCCTTAAAATCCACGTTATATTTAGGAGATCAGTCCACCTGAAACACGGTTTTCCCTTGAAGACTACCATTTCCCTTTTTTGCTTCCCCTTCCCAGGCTTGTCTTGCCACTCAGCAGGGCTGAGAAATAAGATAAACAGGAATGTGATACCAACCGTGAACTGCCGGTTCTGTCGTCGCCGTTGTGTCTACACACGGGAACAGAGGATTGGAGGAAGGGAAGAAACAGGAGGAACAGCATGCAAAAAAAGGGAAAATGGAAAAAATGGAACAGATAATATATGAGCAAGCTTTCAAAGAACATTGCGTGACAAGCAATAATAAAATGAAAGGCAAAAAGCATTTGAAGTGAGTTGCACTGTTTAGAAGACATGCCTCCAGTTCAAAAGCTATGAGCCTGAGGAAAACAGTAAATTTTTCTTTTTCCAGGACCTTGCCAGAACAATTACTGGTGGTTGCAAAGTCAGGGGAACAGGAGACGGGGGAAGAACACCAACACCAACGCTTTACTTGGACCAAAACAGAAGCTCAAGACCAGGACAAAGAGCCAACACTCAGAAAAGAGCTTTTACGCATTCAAACATTGCCTTCACCAAAGCGCTAGGGGCCAGGGCCTGACCCGCTCCCACCTCTTCTCCTCCTTCGCCCAACGCAGGGAACCTCCGAGCACGTCGGGGCGCGGCACAGCCTCCGAACCCAGCCCGTTTCAGAGGCGGCGAGCAAATGCTACGAACGAAGAGACTCCCAGAAATCGCACATCCAGTTCTGAAGGTGCGAGTGGCCCTCTGCCTCGGCCACACCGATCCGCGCACCTGGGAGATGCACGATTCTTTCAGTGTAAAAAAACCCCATTTGTTCTAGAACGGGCAAATGCAGGTAAGACATTACCAGTCCCGCTATCGCAACAGTTAACTGGTTAACAGCTACCGGTAATTAAAACATATTGGAGTTTTTTTTGGTCGCTAGGCTGAAGCCGGCTTTACTCCATATGCGTTACATGCCACGGGAAATCTGTCGGGAGTTGCTGCCTTGCCAACGGAGAGATGTTTCATCTCTTCACAGGTGTTTGGAACAGGCAATTTTAAAGACTGAACCAAATCTGAAGGCTTTTCCTGACAGCATCCTACGTTATTTCCTCTGCACCGATAGGTCTACATCATACTTATTCCCATTAGCCAAAATACTGGCTTTTCCAGTTATTGAAACTCATTTGCTTCTCCTCTGGCTCTGCATACCCTCCCCTCCTGTTCCTGCGCTGCTGCTTGCTTGCTTTAGCGGGCTGGCTCCTCACAACGTAACTGTACCTCTGCCAATCCCTACGGATACTCCTGAGCCGACAGCAGAGCCTCGGTGCGCCCGTTCACAGCAAAGGCAGGGCTTCCCACAACTCTCCTCGGTTCGATGCAGGCAATGTTTAAATGAATAAAAGCAGACGAGCGAGCGTAGAGAAGCGCTCTACTGCGCGTTTCTGCAAAGCGGCCCGGAGCTTGGGTTTTGTCGCAACAACAGACAATTCACATTGGCGTTTCCCCTCTTTAACATGCTGTCCGGAGAACCCTCGGATGGGAGGTCCTCCTGCATATTCAGAGGCAGCAGTGGAAAAAAAAAAAAAAGGAGGACCCATTCCTTTGCAATTTAGCTGAGGACAGCCCAGGCCTGAATTTCTGAAGCACCGGCAAAGACAGGAATCATACAAGGAATACACAATACTTACACATACAAGGTCTACATGCTTTAATTATGAAAGCAAAACAAATAAACCCTGCACAATTTAACAAACTGCACCAAGATTTGCATAACAGATTATCAAGCCGTCATTAGCCTGTTCCCACTGCCAACTTATACTGTTCTCATCTTGGCAATCCAATCTAACGCACGCTTAAAGAGGCTAGCGCTTGTTCTCCTGCTGGCAGCTCTGGCCGAGGCTGCAAGGGAAGCCGTCCAGAGCAAAAAGGAGAGCAAGAGCGGGGCTTTCCTTTGTTTTCGGGTAGCAATCCCCAAACGCTGCCTCGTTTTAACCAAGCAAACGGTGAAGGGGAAAATGGTGGTGAAGGCGGGGGGGAAAGTTGTTTAGAAAGGATTGCAAAACTGAGTATTAACTCTTGAGATAGCATCTTGGCATCTATAAATAGTCTCAATTTACTGTCTTCCTGAAACAAAAAAAGTTACGTCAGCTTTTACACTAAATAGAGAATCTGCTGAAAGCAAACTTGTATTCACGTGCTGGAAGAGATATTAGTCAAGAAACAGTGCAAACTGGACAGTGCATCTCGCTTCCCCGTCTGGGGACAGAGACCAACAGGTTACAAAAAAAAAAAAAAAAAGTTCTCAAGCGGTTGTAAGTGCGAACAAATATCCAAGTCAAACAACATGTTGGCTGCAGCTGGAATGACAAAGTTATGATTAGCAAATGGTTTGGATGGTTGCAATAGGAAACACAGACCAGTTAAAGTTTAGAATGAGCTCTCTGGAAGTCCTTTTCAATCCCAGAGTCTTCTTTGAGAAGAAGGATTGTATACGCGCAGTGCGCCGAAGGGGAATAAGCTCATGTTAAGGTAAAGCAAGGAATGCCCCCCCGACACAGGCACGCCACTACAGCGGTTGCATGGCAAAGGAGAGAAAAATTGTCACCGTTGCTTTGGTATGAAATTAATGAACTCGTGTCAAACCGTGCGTATCCCAAACTCCACCGCTGTTCTGCCTTACACGGGAAGTAACACCCCCGGCCCGCCAATGCTGCTGCTAAGACAACTTCTAACTTTCAGACGGATTGGCTAACTTTAAACGTGCTTTCCTGAACTCCAGGCACCTGCCGTTGACTTCTGCTTCACTTTCAAGACTAGCCACGTTTATATGCCAGACCGGACATAGAGCACCCCAGAGATCAGGCTTCTGCCCCACGTGCTAGAAGAAAAATCGTCTCTTCTCCTCAAATACGGACCAAGAAGAAAGTCCTTCCTACGTTTCTGACTTAACTAAGGTTGAACAAAGCCAACAAAAGGCTTTGACGTCACCAAAAAGCACCGTTCTGGTCCTGAGCCGTAGGTGTGAAGAGCGGCCGCACGAAGTTGATGCTCATTGTTTAAAATCTAAGCTGGTGCTGAAAAAGGGGTTGTCTGCCAAGGTGCGGCACAGCAGAGGACGTAGAAAGCACACAAAGAGGCTCAACGTGGTACTTTCCACCTTAAGATAAAGGCTTCTCTTCCTGATTCTAATCGGTAAGACAACAAAATTTGCAGTGTGGGGAGAAGTAAAGCAACGCAATGGTCTTTCAGTATCTACCTGTACATAAATTCACCAGAGGACTGGTTTACCGTTAAAGAAGGTATCCAGGAAAGGAACCACTGGCCTCTCTGAAGCTGCACATTTCGCTTAATTTTGATTTCTTTTTAGCACTGGTCAGAAGAACAGAGTTTAGCGTGGCCAGCTCTCGAACGAAGACACTAACGCGCATCGTCTTGCGATACAGACGGCGTTATCTGCCAGCTAAGGAAACTCGGACGACACCCAACTTTTAGGCACTCACCGCTGCGTTAGGCAGCTACAGGAGCGCGCACATGCACGTATCTGTATACGTGTATTGATAAAATTACCACATGAAGGCATCTGGGCAACATTTACTTGAGCTGCGAGCTCCATCGCTAAGCCTCCTCATGTTTTCAAATGGATTCTCTCCAACTTCAAACTGTTTGCGGAGTGTGACGGACTGGGCCCTTTAAACTCGTCCGTAATTAGTCCGCAGCCTCAAACAGACCGAGCACGATGGAGGAATATTAAAACCCCAGCAGCAAAATTAAACTCACCAACTTGAATGCTCGAGCTGCAGTGCTGCTGCCTTACAGAAGCACGCGATACACTGGAGCTTAAAAAGACACAGCTAGAGTAAAGAGAATTACAAGAGCACATCATCAAAATAGTGGCAAAATACACCTTTTCTTTTTTTTAACTTTTAAAGAGGTATCAATAAGTATAGCTATCCATTCAATATACTGCTTTTTAAATTGCTTTCTGAACTGAAAACAAAACCCAATCTGATCACTGGCTTGTGGAGCTCTTATTCTTCCTGATTTTCCAGACTACTTCACATCTACCGACCAGGGCGAGCATGAATTCCCTCACATTGCTCTTTTCAGGGCAGCCTTAGGGACCAGCGGGCAGTATTACAAACAGGATTTCTGCTTTGTTTTGGGTCCTTAAGGCTTGCAAAAAGCCCTACAAAAATCCCCGTAGCTCCCCCCGAACAAACAGCTGCTGGACCTTAGCAGAGACCTGACACTTCAATAACATCGCGGGAGAGCGGTCCGAGGGGCAAAGGAGCTCCAAAAACCCCACGGAGTGCAAAAGCCCGGCAATCCTCTCCCTCGCTACGCGCTCCTCGGAAGGACGGATGAAAACGCGCTTTGCGTTACGATCCTCAGCGGTGATCCTCCGTACAGCGATTCCAGCTTGCGCTGAAAGCTTTTGCGTAGGGGCGCGCTGCAACGCACCCCAGAGACAGGTTGATTTGCGGACCAGATGTTTCACAAAAATAATCACAATCTGCATGGAAGTTGTGAGTGACAAGAACAAAAATATTCCGAAATCAGTGCTGCGGCTCCGGCTATGCCTTCTCGTGTCTTCCCACAGAGATCTGCGAGGATTTTGTTCTTACTGAAATCGCGGCCTTGTGAACACCACGCCTGCCCACAGCTCCACGCAGAAGCCAACCGCACGCTGCGCAGGAGGGGCGTTCGCTCCCACCGCTCTGCTGAAACCGAGAAGACCTTGGTTGGGTTCAGACGGTGGTCCTGCAAGCCCTGGCCTCTTGGGTGCTCTACCCACGGCCAGCCCACGTCGCCCGAGAGGGGCCACGTCCTCCGCCCAGCTCCCTCTCCTAAAGACGCGGATTTTCCGCCCAGCAAAATGATGGTTTCTGCACCGCTTACGCTGCGTCGCCAGCGGTAAGACCCGACGTGACAGTGCTGTGCCTGCTGCTGACTGGACGCGGTACTAAAAGACTGAATTTTATTTCACTTTATTTTCTGTAACAGGCCTGTCAGCTACTCTCTCTCCCTTTATTCCCTTTAATGCGGTCACATCCTGGATGAAAATGTCAAAGAGCGCCGTATCATCTTTAAATTAACTAGACGTTTTACCAGGGAGAGGCAGAAGCTTCCACGGAAAGCAAAAGTTAAATAATAAATAATTTGGGGGAACAAATCACCAGGTTGAGGCCCTGCACGCTGACATCGAGCGCCCGGACACGCCGCAAGCTTGGCGGCTCTTGCTCCGCGCAAGCTAGGAAAGAGCCCATCGCCCGCGCCCGGTTTGACCGAGGAACAAACCCGTCGCCTATTTGCGATCAAATTCCACGTGCCCGCCACCAGCAGCAGTAACAGGCACAGGCAGCCGTACCGGGCCAGGTGCAAAGCCTGCGATTCCGCGGGGACGTATGCACTCCGGCGATCCCCAGCGCCGCCTCTTCACCTCCCACAAACCTCCTGCAAGGTAACTGGAGCAAAGAACGGCTTCTATTGCGTTCTTCCCACCCACCACCTTTTGGGATTGCTGTTGGAATAAACCCCCTGCAACCGTAGGTTTTCACACAGCTGGCTGCCATCAGAAAAGAACAAACTTCTGTGAGGAGAAAAATCATCATTTTCCTCGTTTCGAGGAAGTCTGCTGGCATGCGAGTCCACGGTTTGAAAATGCGCTACGCCATTTCTTCTCAAGGACTTCAGGCATTATTAATTATTTCTCAGGTAGCTAAGATGACCCAGAAATGTGGGTTTTTTTAATGGGCCGCCCAGCCTTTGCCAAGCAGGCCCCAAGCCCTCTGCCCTGGCCCCGCGGCGTGTGGCCGCACGGGAGGACAGGAGAGCTCAGCCGTGCCGCGACCCTGCTCGGGCTGCGATATTCAGGCTCGGCGTCCATCAGCAGCTCCCGCTTTGGAGCTCGCAGACTTCTGAACACCTGCAAGTCAAAGAGAGCCTGCCTGCCCCTCCTCCTAAAGATCCCCGGCCTCAGGAAGGAACATAGAGCGTTTCCAAAGCACAGGCTTGGCGCTTTCCGACCGAGTTCATCGGGGAGGCTCCAGCACCCCGGGGAATCCTTAAGCTAAAACCGCTGCCTGCAACGCTTCAGCCCCCTGAACGCACATACACACCTGCTACCGTATACTCTAAGGGATCAGCGGGGTTTAAAATATGGTATAAAATGGCATTAAAGACACGCCACAGTGCAATCTGCCAGCTTGCCACGAATACTGTCACAAGAGGGACAGCAGGGGCTTTGCAGGATCAGTAGCATCCAATGCAAGGCTTGGCATACTGGTAACGTGCGTGCGTGTCGCACCCCCAGGTCCCCACCGAAACCGTTGCCAAGACACCTGCGTGGATCCATCTGCAGAGAAAGTGTGATAAATGCAAATTTGCATGTACAAATAATACCGTAGATCCCGGGGTGCGGAGGTGTATGTGCTAAGCAAGACCAGAAGGCAGCAAACTGATGCTCGAAAAGGCAGGCTAAAATGCTCCGCTCTGCGCTGAGCCCAGAGATGAGGGCTCTGCTATTATTAAGAACCTTTATCTCCCAGGAAACAACAGCTGTCCAAAACCAGTATTTCAAGGAACAGCTCTAGGGGTGATTCAAATTATGCAGTTTGCTCTGCTGTATCGTATTGTACATCTTAATGAACAAAGCCACAAGGACAATTTGAACTGATAAAAAAGGGCTTGCCAGCGATAACAGCTGAAACACGAAAGGATGGTCAGAATATCAATGCAGTTGGAGGATAGACCAAAAAGATCAAACTGTCACGCAGGAAATCTTTTCAAGCACCTACACTGAAGCGAAGCAACGGTGACAGAGGAAAAGCTTTAAAGGTCGTGCTGTTTTGGAAACTCTACCACTGCTCAGCTTTTCCTTCTCCTGGAAAAAAGCAGCAGGTTAGCTTTTCAGAGATCTTCCCCAAAACCTCCCTGCTGTAAAACCGCTTTATCGGCTCAGCGCGCCTTTGTGGGTCAAGCCTCCCGCAGCAGCGATACAGGGCTTGGACGTGTCAAGCAAGAGGGGCCGATAAAGGGACCCTTCGCTCTAGGCACAGACTTGGGTGGCTTTGGGGAGGGTCTGGGAGAGCACGGGGGAGCACGCTGCACCCCGCAAGCATGGGGAGTAACGACCACGCTCCATCGACGCCTGTGCAGCCATTACCTGTCCTCTCCCATTGCTGCACCTACCGCTACGGCTCCTATTCGCTGAGCAGTGGCTATCGTCGCTCAAAGACAAACTCTTTGGGACAGGGTTGCATTTCCACGTCACGTCTGAACACGTTTAGGGTAGAAATACTGCATGTAAGCAAGTAGAAAAGATGTCTGTCATTGGAACCTGCACAAAAGGAGTCACTTACCATGCACGTGGAGTAGCAAATGCAGCCCTTTGCGATTGTTCTGCTGGATAGTTCTAGCAGGGCAAAATGAGTCCAGAGCAAGGTACCTCCAATAACTCAAAAGGACTCCTTCCAAGAGCGTCATTTCCTACGGGCAGCTACTAGAGATGACAGCACACCTCCAACGTGAGCTTTGGACAGCGAAACTGTTTCAGTGCAGGGGTCTCTTCCCCTTTTTTTTTTTTTTTTGGTAAGCTAAGACAGCTGTTTTTCAGAACTACTCTGTGGTTTCAGGGGACATGAACTAGGCTGGTATTACACTAGAAGCAGAGGGGGGGAAAAGGCAAAATAAAACAGATTTCAAGTCCCCCTCATCCTAAGGAACGGTTTTCAACCCAGCTGGCTGGTAGCCGACTCGCGCCCAGCCTGCCAGCGAAGACAAGAAACGCCCCGTCTGCTACCAAAGCGCTTATGTCACGCTAGAATATGTCAGCGTTTTGGTGATGATGGGAATTAAGGTATCAATTGTCTCTTGAGGCTTTAAAAAGTGTTTCAACACTACTATGCTATGTAATTCTAGAGCTTATGTTAATTTGACCTAATTTTTTCCCGCTACAGAGTCTCTTAACTATTGAAGAGCAAAAGTTTCCACAGCTTCATACTGCCTGCTTGCTGGCTGGAAAACATACGCGTGCGCGTCTCTGCACGAAGAAGGGAGGCGAAGCCTCAGCTGTTCTTTGTGGGAAAAGCCCACTGAACTTGTGGGCAGAAGATGCGAAGACACGCGTCAAGAAGATTCAGCCCTAGATCGGTGTCAGGGAAGAAGACAAAAATTTCTCTTATCAGCATTAATCAATCTTCTTCCTACATAGCGTGAGCAGTAACTGCTGGAATCGGTGAGCAATACTGCATTTTCGTTACATTTCCAGCCTCTTCAGCAGCTGAAAGCCAACACAGAAAGGCATCAAGGAGGCGATGGAGACCCACGCAGGTTTTGCCAACAGGATGCCAGCAAGCTTTGAGTTTTAGATCCTCCATCATTGCAAACAAAGGTGAGAGGGAAATGTAGGACAGCCACGCGCTGCTGATCCCAAGGTGCTTCTGCTAGGCTGATAAAAAAAGCAACCCACAATGCTGCTTGTACAGGAGATAAAGAGCTGCCGGTCAACGCATCTTTGTGTGCATCCAATCATTTTTAAATAGAGCAGCTCCCTCGCCAAGGGCAGTGTTGATCCTCAGGGCAACGTTTTGCTCCGATGGAAAGTTACCGAGGAGAAATGGCCAGGAAAATGTTATGCCAGAAGGTCCCCCCCTTCCTGGAAGACCATCATCCCTTCACCTCCGCATTCCAAGCGAACCCGTAGGAGGACTTCAAGAGTGATTTCCTACAGCTAGAGAGACAGACCGGAGAAGCACCGCCCAGCTGTAGCTGTGAGGGTGCAGAGCAGCTCCCGGGCATCACCGACCCACCAGCGAGGCTAAAACCCTGCCAAGGCTGCTTCTGAAACCTGGGCAACACAACAGCAGCAGCTAGACCACAGCTATGCTTGAAATCAGCTCGGACAGGAGCCTTGGTGACAGCCGTTTCTGACTGGAGGAACCGCCCACCTCCCCTTCTTATTTTTAATAGGAAAAAAGCCGGAGAACTACTGCAGAGGAGAGCCTAGAAACCTAGAGGCTGCTGAAAATCCACAACCAAGTTGCAACGCTTGCAGCAGAAGAGCAAACGACAAAACCGCTATTTATCACAAACAACCACTACCTCGGAGCCTGAAACGGCAGGTGAGGATAGCGCGCGTTGGAAGCCAGTCCTAGGGCGATCCCCGAAATGACGGGCTGGTAACAATCCAGTTCCCGGGAAAAGGACACTCATTAAAGTTTGTGGGCACTCACATAAACTTAACGGGCTCAGTCAAGCATCACGACAAATTCTTCCTTTTGGCCTTCCAAAATTCACTGAAAGCATTAACAAATCACCGTAAAACAAAAGAAAACTGTATGCACGTTTGTTTACACTGAGACACGCGGGACCGAGTTTCTCTGCAAACGGCTCTTAAGGAGACTTTAATCAAGTCTGAAACCTACTCTGAAATGAAAGCTGGTTAAGTTAAGAAATTAAAAACAGAACTGAAACAAAGCGACCGGATCGCAACATGGGCAAGCGTTCACGGTGGAGCGTCTCAAGCATCCAAACCTGGGTGCCTGGAGTTCGGTTTTACTGATAACCACCTGGAAAGAGGAAGACAGAGAATGGCAAGGTCTCGACAACACGATGGTGGATGGCAGACGGCGCGCACACGGTGCGCGTTAAGGCACGTTGGAAGAAAGACTTCGACTGCTTGTCCATGCCAGCGGAGTCTGACTTGGTTGCAAAAACCTCAGAAGGAGAGAAGCCACAAAACACCCTGAGCAGGACAGTTAGAGTCAGCTGAGCAACGTCATAAAAGCAAATCAAATGTGAAGGCATTTAGACAGGGGATGGTTTACAGCGACAACAAACATTATGCCATTAGCTATTCAATGGTCCATTCTCACCTTTGGTTTGTCACCTCTGCCTCAAGGGGGGCGGGGGGGGGAGGGGAAAAAAAAAAAAAAAAGGCAAGCAAAAGCAAAAGCAGCAGTTGAAATAGAGAAGATCAGAAAAATGATAACGCAAATGATTACAAATAAATCAGAAAGGCCTTCCTTATGAGTGGAGAGAGTCGGGTCTAGTGAGGAAGTATGATGGATGCGTGTAAAACAGAGAGGTGTCTGGTGATCAGCTAGTTGTTTTTATTCACCTTTTCTCGCAAGACAGGGAAAAACTCAAAATGCTAAAAGCCAGCTCCTCAAAAAGGGTCCTACAGATGGTGTTCGACTCGATAAAAAATGACTGGTGGAATTCACTTCTCTGGGAGAGTGAGGTAGAGGGCTTATCGCAGAGACAGACCGAACACCTAGGCATGAGAAAAAGCATCTCGAGTCACACGAGGCGAATTAAATTACCGAAGACCAAACTTTCTGCTTCCAAGTATAAATTGCTCAGAAATTGATACTGATGGGGTTGAGGCTGAAACCACTGCCCGTATTCAATGGGCTCTACGGCCGTTTGCACCCTTCCTTTGAAAGTACCCAATATTAGCCACCAGTAACCAAATTAAATTTCCTGCCATGGCAATTCCCGCATTTCAGAAACACCTGCAGTAAGGACTGTCCAACTCGTCGAACTGCCGGAGCAGGACTCGCGCTGTGCGGTGGGTGTATTTGGGGGCGGGGGGGAAATGCAAGTGATTTGTTTGTTGTTTTTCCCCAGGCTTCATGCTCTGCTTATATACATAAAAGACAATAAACATTCAGGACATTTCCAATGGTTATGAAGGTACTGTACCTGTGATGGTGGTAGGGATGGTGGTGGTAGTGGTGGTGGTTGTTGTGGGAGGAGGGATAGTTGTGGGGGGATCTGGATAAAATATAAAAAGGAAAATAATAAAAAAGCAAATTAAGAAAAAACAAGCAGAACACAACAGCGATCAATCGTGATCAGAGAAAAACAAGGACGCTAAGAAGCAGCACGGCTGTCGGGTGTCTTTCCTCCTCTAAAACCAGGTGGTGACCGCCCAGCTGGCTTTAAGGACAGCGGGCCAGATCCTCAGCAGCTGGACGCGGCTTCGAGCTCAAGCCGCGTCTCGGGAGCGGCGCGCCGACTCACTCCAGCTGGAGAATCTGGCCCCGAAACCCTCCCCCTTTTTGCCTTCCACGATGCTAAAAGAAATTTAAAAAAAATAAAGAAAACCCAGCATAAATTAGTCAATGAGAGAGAGAGATGGAATGGGAGAGGCATAAGAAAAATAAACTGCACACTTTCCACACAAAAAGAACAGTTTACATGTACAAAGAGAGACACGGTGGTGCTTTGTTGGGTTTTCTAGGCGTACATTTGAACATCCAGGTGGGAGGTTTGCGTGAGGGGCCCTGCTGCGCTCAACGGGCCGAATATCAACAGCACATGAACCTCCCTCTCTTTCTTCCCAGGGCCGTTACCGTCACTGCTCTTCCGCTATCAATACGTGTCAGCAGGATGTTCAAAAACTACTTCAAAGGTCGTAATGAACACAAAGAAATGAGAACATCATCGCTAAATATCAATTTCAAGGTACGAAGAATTTCACCGAGATCTTTTAATAAAAAAAAAAAGTCAGCATTTTTCTGACAATTTCAGTTGAACGCTCTTGGTTTTGCCACCAGCGCATCCTTAACGAGAAACATGGATACGGGGGTGTTTCTCTTTGTGACCGATAACCACTTCTCCGACGTCCTCGACCTGCTGCGACTCAAACGCTGCCGCTCTTCACAGTATTTGTGTTACGTACAGGGGCACATCCTCATCGGAACTATTGGGCAGGAGAAGGTAGATATGAGAAGATGTAAAAGAAAAAAATATGTATCGATGCCCAGATGATCAAACTGAATGCTCTAAGTAGCTGGGAAGACTTTGAACTACGGATTCATTCGGCAATAATAGAGCACGAACCTTTTCGTGGGCTTTTGATTTTCAGTTTCCTCAGTAGCATGTCAACTTTTCCTAACACATCTGCTACTCTTTTATCTCCAAGAGAGCTCTCTCAGATTCCCTAATTAATACACCTGGACTTTACTTATATGCTGCACCTTTATTATGTTCCACACGACTTCCCAAAAGGTAGGAAGCATTACCTCTGAGTTCGCTTTGCTGGGCAGCGCTTATTTACGGTTACGTTATAAGCGGTTATCGTCCTTCCCCGACCTCCGAAGCGTCCCAGTCCCTACGCTTACGATAGGGCACTTGCTCGGAAATGCGTGCGTCTCCCTAGGAGCAGCGGAGACCAAACCAGCTAAAGCGCAGCAGAACCAGGGGAAGAAAGTCCCCGGCCTTTCGCTGAACCGCACGGGGACCACGCTCTGCAGCAGACCCTTCCTCGATAAAAGCAAAAAAGAAAACCTGATTGTGCGCTAATTGCGCTAGAAGTTTCTAGCCAGCGTGACTGCCCACTCCCACAGGGAAGAAAGGCGTGAAACAAATTTTAAAAATAAACATGTTTTGGGTGCGTGTCAGTGTGACTAGACATCCTCATACCACATGCGCAGCGGAGGGAAGCGTGTTAAGCGCAGCTCAGCAGCGGTTATTTTGCAAGCCCTGGCTGCTGGAAACCATTTGCACGTAAACCCGTTTGACTGCAGGCGTATCCCTTTGGTACGGATCCTACAGCAACCCTGCCTCTCCTGGAGGTGTGCCGGATCACGGCTCTGCCGTGGCTATCGCTACTCCACTACGACACCTCGGGTGCGGAGGGCCCGTGTCCGTAATTCCCCTTCTTCCCAAGCTAACGTGATTTGGGGGAGCCCTGCCCCGTCTGCGGCGAGGCGGAGGGCAAGCAGCGAGGCACGTCCTCCCACCAACCTTCACGCTACGCCTACGGAGACGTTTCTGCAAGGGCACAGATTCCAGTGCTGATATAATATTTGCTGTGCCAAGGGCTGGAGACGTAAATGCTCGGCCAAAGTTTCCTTCAGCGACAACCCGAGGTAGGTTCTGTGCTGGAGGGCTTCAGATGGTGGCTACAGCCCAACCGCTTCCTCCGCACCAACACCTCAGGATTTCTCCCTCTTAAATTCAGGGTGAAAAGGATTCTTTTACGCTCTCCAGAGTGCCGGAGCCTAGCGGGACACTCCTAAACGTGCAGAAAGTGGACGTGATGGGATGTAAACCCGTTACTGGACCGTGAGCTCCTGAGAGACCACGTAAAGCCTTTCCCTGCACGGCCAAAACGTCTGCTGGATGCTCGAACCAGAGTCCACAGGTTTACATCCCCTGGCAACCTCCACCTCCTTTAAAATAACACTGTCTCGGGTCTCCTCCTGTGCATTTAATCCCGAGGGGGAGCAGCACTGATGAAGTCCTGTGCGGTCTAGTTCTCGCCCGCATCCAAAATGCAGAATAATTAACAAGTGTGAGAGTTACTATGAGCTCTGAAATCCCAGGTCAGTAATGCTGCTGAGGGTTGATCTAGCACTCGCTTGGGCCAAAGCACGTACATAAAACTACACAAGGAATGAAACCACCTCGTCCACAACTGCTTTACAGCAGTAGCTTTCCATAGTTTTAATCTCACGGGGAACTGCCCGTGTCCTATTTCAACCTCTTCATTCTCCACAACATTAGTTGTTTCTTTAAACACTGATGTAAACGAAGTGGGTTTTTTTTGTTTGTATACCTCAAGCATGCAAATTATTCCCATCATAAATGTGTATCTGACTTCATTTTGTAAACTGGAGTCTTTTGGAGCTACAGGCACTAGGAAACTACCCGTATGACGTGGCAGACAAGCTCAGTTTCAGCTCAGAGCTGCAGCTTGGTATCGTCTTCAATCTTTGGGCAGGTTTCTAAGACCGGGCTTAAAATGGCTCATGCGCAAGTGGCATTTGGGTAGGCGATGGCAACTATTTATTTGGATCAGAGCAAGTACAAGAGGCTTTGGAGTGCAGAGCTTCAAGCGGCTGTTGCACGGAATGAACTTCAAACCAAAGCAAGTTACTGTCCCATCCAAGTAACAGGCAATACCCACCACGAGCTTAGCCCAGCCACGCAATAACCGCTCGAACAGATAAAGTTTAAATAGGCAGCCCAAGGGAATTGCTCATAATAAACTTGGGGGGGGTCACTCTTCAAGCGCCTACTGAATCTGTGTTCTGCGCAGCGCCTCGTGACAGGAGCGCAAGGTTGAAAGCAGCGGCAAAACAATGCAGAGGAACTGAAGAATTAAAGTAGGCACTTAATAGCGCTTTAAAAAGATACTGAGACGTGTTTTAGCGTCTGCTCAGCAGCCACACATAGGCTTAAGACATCTCATTCCTCCAGTTTATTTCCTGGGTTGTAATTATCTGGGGATGCTGGCTGACTCTTTGGTAATTTAACTTGCTAACGAAAGACCTGGAAGCCCCCCCGGACCATTGCTGAAGACACTGGAGAAGGTACTGCAAAAAGAAAAAGGAATTATCAGAGAAGTCCTAGGAGAACTGTCAGGCCAGAGAACTTCACAGTTCTCCCCGTGCCCCTGCTCTGGCTTTTCCTTAGGCTTCACCCGACAGCACAGGAGTGCTGCGGCGAGCGCAGCTCCGGAGGAAGGAGCTCACCGGACGCTGGAACAGGCTCTGCACCCGATGCACGACACCGAGACTTACAGAAGCAAAACGAATGGTTTTCCAGCCCCTACCCCAGCCCGGTATAAGGCAGATGTGTCGGGAGCTATCTGCAAATCTTGCATTCAGCAAAATGTTAACTTCTGTCAAAGCTTTCAGAGCGCGGTATGTTGCAATTATGTGTAAATGAGTCTAGAAGAACGGTGGTTTTTCTCACGTACCGTATACAAACAGCATGTAATCCGCATGTGATTTCCCCACCGCGTTTGAAGCCTCACAGCGGTATGTACCATTATCTGTTTTGTTTAGGTTACTAATGAGAAGGTTTGAACCAGACACTACAACGTGCTGAGGCATCTCATCATCTACTCTTAACCACCTCATGTCCGTAGGCCTACAGAGGAGGGAGAAAAAGAAACAGTCACATTACTATTTTCCTACGGTAAAGACGGCATCTTCAATAGTTCATCCACAGACAGAAAGCCCAAACCAAGAAAAACTGTAAAGAAATAACACACACTTTTTTGCGCTACTCAAGCCCAGATGCTGTCGGGCTTCCTCAATTTACATTTATTTTAACCCAACAGGAAACTGTATCCAGACCTTAAATTTTCTGAAAACACTAATGCAAGCAGGAAGAAAGTTCATTAGTGGTTAATCATTCGTTTATTCAGTAAACCTGAAATCTTTGAGGCTACGGACTAAATGCGCATCCACAGGGTGCTCTGAGTGCAGATCTGGACAGCACGGGGCAGAACAAGCACGTTTTTGTCAGGTCTGAGCCCTTCCGCAGAGCGATGCGATGGACCCATTTCCCTCAGCGGTGGCTGTGCTGCTCGCTAAGAATGTTTTAGCTGCTGGGAGAGAGGAACACCTTTCTCCTCTCCCCCAGTCCCGCCTGGCAGCCTCTCTCCTGCATCCCTTTGCTAATGGAACCAAAATGAGCGTCACATTGGCATCATTTAGGGAATGGCATTAGTGTGGCTTGTTAGAGCTAGTAAAGAAAGCGAGCGCTGCGGGGCTTGGGTGAGGGTCATCTTTTTTTCTTTTTTAAAGTCATTATGGTTATCGTCTTTAAGCAGCAGTGAGGACAGAGCAGCTACGCCCGAGACGGCCTTCCCCAGCATCTCTCAGGGCAACTCAACAGTGAGCTCTCAGAAGGGGAGTTTTATGCCGTAAAACATTCCTCAGCCTGTCTAGTTCCAAAATTTGCAAGTCGGACGTTGCTGGGAGCTCGTGCTGCTAGAGGTACCTCATAGCTCGGGCTTTTCCTAATGGTCTAGGAAACCATTAGGTTCCCTAATGGAAACTAGGATTCTTTTCCAAATGGCAGACTACTGTCATGATGTAGAAGCTCCTGAAGTCGTAGCATTGCAGCCACGCTACTGGGACATAGCTCGATGCTGGGTGTCGGCTGCCTGCTCCAAAGCTGATATTTGGTTTTGGACAAGGGCTGGGCGCCCTCCTTGTCGCTTGCGAGCCGTCGGCACACGAGCCGCGGCACGGGCAGCGGAAGCTCCTGAGAGAGCAGAAATGCAGTTTAACCTCAATACAGGTGGAAAGGGTACGGCTGTTTGTGATTCTGGAGCCCCAAGGTTTCAGGTGCTGCGTGCACCACACAGCAGCCCGTTCCGCAGAGACGCGTCTCACCCTGGCTGTCCTAACAGTGACCGTTTCTGTATCTTCCCACTTTTGTCCTAGTCTTGGGGAGGGGGGCTGTGCCTAATCTAACAAATCCTGTATTAATACCCAGATAGAAATTTCTGCTCTCTGGGCTGCTGTTTTCCTCTCAGCTTCCCTCCCCTGATGTTGATGTTGCCAAATTTTGTAGAGAAATGATTTAGTTTAACTGGAGAAACATCCCTGTTCATCTTAAACCCCTGTAAAGGATTTGATGAAATCCATTTGTCTTAAAAACACAAGAGCTAAACAGAGCCCATTATTTTACTGTGTATTTTCTTACGCTTTGAGAGACCCAGGTGAAGTGACCTACATAAGCGAATCCCTAGCACGTTACTAGCATCACCGTAACGTTAAGTGGCGTGCTGCCGGGGAGATGTGTCTGTCTTATTTAACATGTGTATGTCTTATTCATAGCCTGGAAGGGGAAAAAAAAAAAAAAAAAAAAAAGTAAAGCAGCCTATTCGTTAAATTCCCAGATGATAGCAAATGGGAGGAACGAGGAGGAATGCGAAGGGGCTTTGGCAGACTCTGAGCAGGGAATAGATATTAAAATGGAACTCAGCAGGGGACGTGCCAGTCTCTAATGTACGGGGAAGGAATCAGCCTCGCGCTGAACAGAAGAAACTGGGAAGCAGGAATCAACAAAATAATCTGGGAGAGGAGGTACGCTACCGTGGAGGGTGACAGCAGCCCGAGCCTCCTC
The DNA here is from genome assembly GCF_030463565.1 of Pelecanus crispus. Taxonomy (NCBI): domain Eukaryota; kingdom Metazoa; phylum Chordata; class Aves; order Pelecaniformes; family Pelecanidae; genus Pelecanus; species Pelecanus crispus. The sequence goes on along the minus strand of NC_134661.1, from coordinate 8,160,772 downwards.
GCTGCGGAGCGCTTACGCCCTGCCTGCCGCTGCCCACAGCAGCAGAACTGTCAAACCAGATGGCTTCCAGTTCGACTACACCTGCAGTAACTCCTCAGCTCTGGGCATGCTACCAAGGAGACGCTGACAGGTTTCAGGGATGTTTGCAGAAATCTTATGAACATGATGGAAAAAAAAAAAAAAAAAATTAAAAAAAGGATAGTAAATACTTGACAGCCATAAATCCAAGTGGAAGAGGAAGTATTAAGAAAAAAAAAAAGTCGACAAAACTTAAATTAGAACAACAATGAAAGTGTGGAAGAAAATCTACCCTCCCTTGCCAGGACTTTCCTGATGCATAAATTTCTTCAACTATATGAGGAAGCCTCAAGGGCATGGCAGGAAGAGGAGAAAGAATAAAACTCGCATTTCATAAAAGCCACGCAGGGCACCGAAAGGGAGGCAATCATCGCACAGTCAATACAAGCAGAAAGACAGACTGCCTTACCTTAGCGATCCATTCCACTTTTACAAGCGCTCAATTCTTTGGTGCCAGTCTTAGTTCTGCGTACCGGCACCGCACTGGGATGCAAGAGGCAGGCCCTGACCTCGCTTTTGCAGATTAATTGCAACGGATTGCCACCCAAGCCATTCCCTGGGGGAAGAGGCGTGCAGCTGCGGGACCTTTCCCTTCTGCACCCGAGGGCGTGCCGCGGGGTGGCCGCGAAGGGCTCTCCTAGGAGCTCTTCGAGTAGAAACCCCTCGGCCATTAGTTATACAGGAATAAATGCAAATCAAGAGATATCCCAAATGCACAGCAGATTCTCGGGTGCAGAAAGCGTCTCTCTCTCGCTGTTAGGCGGTCTTCGCAGCAGAGAATGGCGTACCGAGCGTCTGCAATAGCAACAGAGGCCAAACGACGTCTGCACGCTTCTGCAGCATGACCCCGTCACTGCCGGACAACCTGGCCCATCCTCGGGAAGCGCCCAACTTACTGTGGTTTTCCAAAGGCTGCGCACGTCAGCTCAAGCGGCTCCCCTTCTCTCGTGAGGCCTTGCACCGGGTAATTCTGAGAAACCCGCACTTGAGGCTTATCTGCAGGACAAAAAAAAACATCATTTCGTAAAACTGGCGCGCCAAACCGGAGCAGGTTCGCGTGCGCCCACGGCCCCCTCCATGCCGTTTGCCCAACCAGCAGCCGGCGCGGCCGGCAGCAGGAAAAGCTGGAGCTGCCAGCGCTTCGTGCTCCGGCCGAAGCACCGCGCTTCCCCGGGAAATACATTTTGCTGCGCGGGAGTTTATCTCTGAACTCGCTCAAGCTAAAAGGAACTCATTTGCCTTCACGCTGAGGTGAAACCGGAGAGATCTGCGGTGCTCAGAATTGACAGGTCTTATCGTGTATCATGTATTACTGCATGACAACACTTGGCGTCCACGCATATTAATACGTCGGGCTTTACAAGAGACGCTCGTTAGAAACACAAGAAGAAGCAGCCACTGCTGCTTGTGTTTAAACAACAGAAGGTTTTATTTTGTCCAAACGAAGCTCTTCTAAGTCCTAAAGTAAACACAGAGAATTAAAGCATTTACAGTTAGGGAGCCAGCTCAGAAACACTTCAGTAGGACCCTGCTGGAAAAAAAAAGCGCCGAACCACAAACCTAGAGTCCACAATTAAAAAATTCATTACCTCCCACAACTGAAACACAGATTAAAAACGCAATCTAAGCCGTAGCGCAAATGTTATCAGTGCAAGAAATCAATTCAATGCTACAAACGCCATTAAGCCATATATATTTTTCAGGAATTTACTCAACTGTAAAGAACAAAGGAAGGCAAGAAATCAGTATGCATAAAGGTTGAAGCCGTTTAAATGTTTCTATTTCCTTTGAGAGTAACTGCTACCAAAAATACTGGCTTGCTGCATTTTATTAACTGTGTTTAACTCATCAACATGCTTCCTATGGAATAATAGAGATTAGGGGGGAAAAAAAAAAAAACCCACATCCGTGTCAGGATTTAAACAATTTAAACTCTCATAATTTTCAGTAATGGAATAAGCTACACGAGTAAATCCTCTCCTGAGATGACTATACCGCAAACGTTTTATGAACTAATCCCCATTACAGATGCTTCTCGCAGCTACGAAACCCGGGCGTCTCTGCAGGCTGGAAACCGCGGGGATCGCGATGCTTCGGGGCTGTCGTGCGCCCGAGGCGCAGAGTCCCGATGCTGCTGGAAACGTGAGCGACTTCGGCGTGCCTGAACACACGCTTGACGCTTTGCACATGCCAAATAAAAACGTGGAAGCAAGCGGTAGGCTCCAGGTGCCAGCTGGGGGGAAGAAGGTCCTTCGTAGGAGGGTGAAAGAGCCTCCGGCGTGCCCTTGAGCCAAACCCCGGAGCAGGGACCCGTCCCCGGCGCAGCCGGGCTCGCCCGTCGTGGCGAGTGCAGGCACGGCCGAGGCGGTCCAGGTCTCGGAGGTCCAAGCCGGCCTTGGGAGGGACGTGGCACGAGTGGCCATGAGAAAAGCGCAGGAACGCAAAAAGCAGTGCGGAAAGACTGCGCTAAGCTCGGTCTGCACCAAGAGCGCTTACGCCACGCATAAACACGGGCAGACGAGTTAAACCAAGCATTATGCAGCAAGTAAATCACCAGCAGCGTCTTCAGCGCTGCGCTCTCATTCACAATTCCCACCCCCCCGGCCATCTGCTCGCTATTTATTGTTTGCTTTGCAGCGGTACCCAAGAGCCCACGCCGGAAACATGGACGCGATTGTACCGTGCGCCGCAGGAAGAGTAGAAAACCTCTGCAGCCCGGTTTACACGGGAACACAAAGACGACAGCACCCTGCGCTGAGAAAGCTCTGCGCCACACCTCCTGCAGCTTGCCTCTCCTGTTGCTCCCACCCTGTTTGCGTTAGATAAATTCTAGTATTTCTAACGAGCTGTTTACCAGCTGACAATTACTTATGGAAATCGGGAGGAATACGCTGAAGGCTTGCTGCACTGAGAATGAACCGCAAAGCAAGCGAGCTCTCCCAGAACTACAGGAGGGGAGCCTTCCACTTCAGCTTTCCAGCCCCACAGTCTTCATTAAACACATGAAAGCAGCAAAGCGAACCCGCACCATTTTGATCTGGACACCGTAGAGATGTCACCTGCAAGAGGAATCCGGGCTTTAACAGCACACGTGCTCCCAATAGAGTTATCGCAGCGAACGCCTCGCCTAAGCCGGACTCGCCAGCACGCCGGTAATTACAGCGGGCACTTATGAAAATGCTTCACAAGTCTGAGGGGTTCGTTAGGATGGCTGGGCGCTCGGGAGAACCGGCATTTTCGTTAGGCACACCCTATTAAAAAAAAAAAATTCACTTGCTTCAACCAAGAATTTGGTGGGGCTGGGGGTGTCTTTTTTTCCTTTTTCTCCTTTCTTTAAGGACATGCCTTTAGAGGATCTTCAGTTCTACTGCGAAGCGTCCCATCTCAGACAAAGCCAGTATCTATTTTCTTCAGATTATGGACTCCGTTAATAAAGCTTTGTAAAATGCCAAGCACTGTGGGATCCTGAGCTCAGCTCCTACACGGGACCGTGACATTTAGTAGCCTACGCTGGTAAAGTTGCGATGGTTTTCAGTGCCTGGACTAGCACTTTGCCACCTATGAACCACTTTATTAAAAAGGCTGGGTTCTAGTTGCGGCATCTGCAGCTGTATAATCTGGGGCAATGACTATCTTGGACGGCGATCCGGGGCGTAAGGCAAGCAGCAGCAGAGTTTTTACCAGCAAGCGCATTCCAGCAGCCCAAAATCCTCGACTTGGAACTTTGTAATATCATACCTCTGGATCACTACATAAAAATAAATGCTTGCGTCTATGCACCTAAGCCACTACATACTCCACCGGCAGCCGCTAAGATCTAACAACCCAAAGCTATTTCCTAGTATGCTTATTTCTAGCAGCTTAAAAAACCAGCCTAGTAATTTAATAAGGCACCTTTATTAAGCTAAATTCATTCAAAAGCTAAGAGCGATATACAAGGTTAAATACCAGTAGTCTAAAGGTTACGCTGTAGCAGCAACCAATTTGAAAAACTTATTCCAAACCCATTCTGCGTTTGATGAAATTTCTTTTACAACAGGCGCACCGCGTGCCTGCAGGCGCGGGAACCGCAGCCTTCCCGGAGGGACTGCACGCCCCGCCGGGCGGTTACGGTGCATGCCAGCCCGACCCCGCGCCCAAAAATGCTCCTTCGCCTCCGATCAACCCACATTTTAATTTCTCAAGCAGCGGAGATGCTGAAGAGTCCTCCAGCCGGCACGTCGTGCCGGAGCAGCAGGCGCTCGCTCGCCGGCTCAGACGGAGGCCAGCCGACAAGGCGGGAGAGCTCCTCTCCCCTCCGGATTTCACCGGCCGGCCCGGGCTGCACCCGCTGACGTCTCACAGTTTTAAAGCTCCGTGGTCTGGAAGTTACCGAAACGCTCAAGCTATTCTGCGTTCGCCCCAGTTCTTCCTCTTAGTAGCTGCTCGCCCAGTTTCTGCGCCATCAGCAAAGGTTATTAACGGTGACTTTTTAAGAACTTCACATGCTTCCTGGGAGCACCGAACAGCATCGGGCCAAGCACCCAGGCCGGTGCATTCACTCAAAGCACCACCGCTTGCCGATTACTCCCTAACGACTCTCCTTTCAGATCTGCCAGTTCGCGATTTCTTAATCCATTTAAACGTGCGCTCCATCGATAATGCTTAGATCTCATTAATCAGCCAAGATATCAACGTTATACCGAGTTCGGCGCCTTACAAAAGCCTAAACCTATTATTTCTACCCATTTCTTTCCATCAGGCCAACCTAGGATCTCAAAGGCAGGCGAGCCCACCTGTGGCTAAATTCTCAGATGTTGCAGGCAGCAAGGATGCTAATGCACAGTCGGCATGCCTGTCATCTGGAGTATACCACGTCCTTAAATAAAAGGCTGGGTTTCTTGGGAAAGGCAAGGCGACACGTGAAAGGTGGTTACGTTCTCGCCCTCGTGCCTCTCCTCTGAAATGCAACCAGAATACGCATAACGAGGCAACTACGTGCAATGAATTTAACTCTGCGGTCATATCCAGCAATTTCCCTGGGCACGGAGGCGACTAGAAGCTGCTACAGAAAGCCTGCATTGCACCTGACGCACGTGTTTCTTTGGGGCCGCGCCGATCACACTGGAGGCGAATCATCTCACCGCAGCAGCTCCTGGTCCTCCGGCAACCTCCGTGCAAGTGATAGGGCTCCTACAATGCAGCAATCTGTCCACTCTGAACACAAAATCTGCGCTGAAACGGTCATTAATAACACAGGAAAAACATTTTGGGAAACGCTACTTCTTCTCCGAAGCCCAGGCGACTCCTAACCCTCGCCCACCACGCCAGCGACAGCCGGTCAACCCTTCCTGGCCGACACGCTCCCAGCTCAGCTCGGAAGACGGCCGAAAGCCTTCTTCCCACCTGCTGCTTCGGGGGGAAGCCGTACGTACTACAACACGAGGGAGGAAGACAAGCTCTCGAAAGCAGGCTGGGGCTCACAGAGCTCCAGCGCCGGGCAGGAACGGGCACTGTCCGGCATCGCCGAGGTTCTCCTCGACGGCTCAGCTGCTTACAGACGCTCAACAGAGCGGACACACAGCAAGAGGGGCTATCCAGGACCTCGGTACGTTTTCAGCACAGGATTTCTCTCTCTCTGCTCCCAGTTACCGCTAAACACGTACATTAAGCAAATCGCACATGACTGTAGATGGCCGGTTTCCTCACGGCGGGCGCGAGCGAAGACAAAGACAGGCTCCCGCAGCGGGTCTGGGACAGGCGCACTGCGGCACGCGGCTCGGCATCTCTTGCAACGCCGGACTGTTTGCCAACAGAGAGAACTACAAAATGGATTCTTCCAATGATTCAGCTGAAAATTCTCTTGCCTGCAGTGTGAAAGTAGGGACTGAGTCCAGGTTTTAAAATCCATTTTATGATTACTGTACTAATTCCTGATGTGCACCTCTTGGCAAAAACGATGACAGATGGCATCCCCAGGAGAAGGATCCCGCGGGTCAGGCGGAATTCCTGCCCGCTTTACGTAATTCCAGCCTCAAAATCACCCAGATACCACTGCACATAACCGTTCTTCAGACGGACACTATTTTACCCTGCTCCTCGTCTCTCTTTGTTCTGTGGCCCAAACTAACTGCTCAAGAAACCTGACTGCTGGTGGTTTCTGTACCTTGCCACGTCGGCATGCTAGGGAAGAGCAGGAGGCGTGTGTTTTTCAACATTAAAAGAAGTCAGCAAAGTTAACGTTTGCACACGGGCGTAAATACAACTGTCACCTTTATCCTAAAATCGAGCGGGTTTGCTTATCAGGAAATGAAGCCTGCGTCAGACAGCCCAGACCCGGCAATCCCCTATCTTCTCCTCACCTTTCACAAGGACAAGAGTCTGCATTGCTGATTTTCAGCCAAAATACAGAAATCTATTAACTAAATAGAGCCCGTGCTTAAAATAACCAACAAGCGCAGGGCTGGCAGTTCACAACTTGTCTGGAAGAGCTGGCCAACCCCAAACACGACTGCGCAAAATTCGCCCTCGGCTACAAGAATTCAAATGCTTAGCTTGCAGCAAGAGGAGTAAAGCCAACACCAGACAGGTACATTGGGTACGAACAATTCCCTTTTAAACATTTAAGCGTGTGCTGCTGCTTATTGCTGGCGAAAGGCAGCGTCCAGGCCACACTGTATGGTCCTCGCTCCCAACAACATTCCTCCGAGAAAACCTTATTAATGAGCTTGCAAACGAGCACCCAACTGGGAAATGTCACAAACAAGAGTGGCTAATGCCCCAGAAAATCAAATATCTGAACACTTGGCTGATTGTGGTGCTTTTCATATTTACTAGAAGGAGAAAAAAACCCCGCTTTAACTCAAAGTTTCTGAAGGGGTCAACACCTCGCTGAACAAAACAACTCATTTATTCGTTTTTAGAAATCTCCAGGTGATAAATTACATTGATGTTAATCACTTCACTGCATACTATGCAATTAATATTTGTACTCGATAGAAATATAAGGATTACTGGAGATGCGACAGCATACATATATGGCTGATTTTTAACATAATTGGCCGCAAAAAATTCTCAAATTGTAACAGCAGAGGCTGAAACAGATTCCATCGGTGCATATTTTAAAAGTACATGTGTAGGTATTATAAAAATGAGTGTGCAATTAATTAGAACTTCAGAAAAGCAAAAAAAAACCCCAAAACCTACAACCCAGAGAAAATGCCAGATCAAGACTTTGACACTTCCACTTCCAGTATCACGTAATGAGATAAGGAAAAGTACCACAAAGGCTGAACTTGAACGTCTCCGAGAATATCTGGTTCCATTCAATTCCTTAATGATATTTTAATGCATTTTGTTGCTTCATTTCCTTTCTAAAATTACACTCGACGCACCGGTCTTCCATCCCTCATTGACGGCTCTGACTCACGATGAGAAAGCGACCCCGGCCAGAACTGGGGGGGTTTTCAAACTGATGCCACGCAACGCACCGCGGCCGCCCATCGCACGGGGTTATACGATCGCTGGCGTGGCTATTAATCAAGCATGAAAGCGCTATCGTTACTGTGAGCGCAGGGCACCGTTTGTCAAACTCTCTTTGCTGTTGAGAAGCGTTACCAGGGGGGCTTCAAGCGTGTTACCGAGCGCTTGCCTGCAGAGATTTCTTTTTATTAACGCACCCTACGTTCAGGCGGACGCATTTATCTCAAAACGTCACAAAAGGCCAGGCTGTGCCACATTATATATGCAACAAATAGCTTACTCCGTGAGTAGGACAAGTTAATACTCGGCATGAATCGGTCTTACTCACGGTTTTGCTGACCACAGCAAAACAGTCTTTCCCCTCGGTACGCGCACAGCGAACTTGCTATTTATTTTCCAAGTTTAGCTTTGGGTAAAGTAACCAGCGATCGGTACGCGTTACGACAGCGTATCAGATAATGCAGCGTGTCTATTATTTTGCTGTAGCAGAAGGCCCGCCACGCACAAGAGGAGGAGCAAGAGACCCGGTCCTCCCTCTCAATCAGAGATGCGGCCGCCTCAGCACCCGAGAAGATGCTTGGAAATAACCAGGGAGAGACCAGGGCGGCAGCGAGACGAATCAGGCGCAGCAGAGCGAACGATCGCCTCGTTACATCTCGGCTGAGGTGACGGAGGGCTCGGTGCCGCACGTGCGCGGGGTGCGCCGGGGCTGTGCCATTGAGCGTTGCGACGAACCCCAGGCTTTCGCCCTGTCAACACCCTGAAACTGCTCTGCCTGTCCCGCTCCCTCCTCCTGGCTTAGGAAGTCTGGAACTACCCCAGCCTGGGGTGAGGAGGCCAACAGCCATTTAGAAACATCTTCCTGAAGTTACAGAGAAGCTGAAACCCCAAAGTCTGCAATTTTCTTTGAACTACAACACAGAAGAACACGTTCAAATGAGTTGTTTTTAAAACAGCGTGAAGTAGGTCACTTTGCAGACTTAAATTTCTGCACCCTTCTTTCTTTTTTTAGCAGGGAAGGCCATTTCAATAAAAGAAATCCATATTTTAAGCAACACCTCCAAATAAACCAAAGTGCAAACGCTCCGGGGTTGTCAATGACACCTAGGGTCCTCATTTACCAAAAGACATTTGACATACTTAGCTTTAAGAAAATCACCTTAAAAAGAGAAAAAGTGAATGTTTTGAAAGGAGAATGAAGGGACCCTGGGGGAAGACTTGACTCCCTCTTCCTCCCTGCCATCAGCCAGCCCGAACCTGCACGCTGCCTGCGCCCCAGCTCTCCCGGGGGAGCCTTACAAAAGCCACCGCCGCAGCCCCTAAGCAGCCTGCGAGGAGCAACAGCGGCGTATTCTTCTTGGAAAACGGCTGGACCGTGTGGAGAGTCACCTCGGAAAACGCACGTTTTCCTTTCAAGATCGCCCGCCTCCAAAGGGCATGAACTGCACGTGCCCCAGGGTCCGCTCCCTTTTGCAGGTTGCATTTTGAACAGTTTCGTGCGATGACAAGTGTCCCACCTTCCCAACTACGCAGTTTTCTCCTCATTTTTTTCTTTTTAAAAAAAAAAAAAACAAACCAAACCCAACAACCCAACTTTTGATTTGCATCCTACAAAAAAATCTCTCCATGCTCTGGAATTCAGTCAGACAAAAAAATACCTCATTATCTGAGAAGGCTCCATCCATCATCCTCTCGCCCTTCCCCAACGCATTCCATGCTCGAGTTGGATACGTTAAGCACAGAGAAATACAACATCTGCTGAGAAAAATATTTTCCTGTGCCCCGCTGATGTTCCAAAGAGGCGGATCCACCGGGCCCGTGGTAGGAACGGGCAGGACTTATGGGGAGAGAACGTAAGAGCAGACACCGGAGCAAGCAGCAGAGCGAACGGATCCGGAGTGACGCCTCGCCGGCTGCGAGGAAAGCAGCGACAACGGCACGCACAGGACGAGCAGCGAGCGCTGACCGACGCCGCTTTGCAGCATTGGCACTCAGCGCGCCTGCAAGGTAACAACGCGGTCAGTGGAAGCGCGCAAAGAGCAGTCGGGAGGAGTCCTTTGCTCTGACTGCACGTCCTGTATCTAAAAAGCAATTGAGGAAGTATCAATTAGGTTGGACTGCAGGAGCCCGAGTTCCCCGAGAGGCCAAGCCCGCGTCCACGGGAGCTCTGACCGAGACGCCCGTCCGTGAAGACAAGCCGGTCTTCCTCCTGCTCACGCTCTCCCACCAGCCAACAAGTCACCAGCCTGAAGCAGGAAAAGCTCAAGGGTAAAAGTTTGCTCTGTAACTGCCTTTTCTGCCCCAAGTTCAGGTCCAACAGCAGGTATTAAATGCAAATGTCTGGAGGCACTCCAGCACATGAAGTCCCGGAGCCGCAAGGTTATGACGCACGACGTGTTCTTCTGCCGGTAGTCTTCTCTCAAGCCATCTGTTGCTGCCCGCTGAAGGAACTGACTGAACTAACGTGGGTCAAGGCCCCACATATAAACATAATTACTTTTAACAAGCTCAGAGTTTAATTCAGACCAGAACATAAAACCAAACCAGCCCGAGAACACTTTTCCTACTCATCCCCGTTCCCTTCCGAGGGGACTCTGCGCTAGCCCTGATCCAAACAAACAGCTCCAGAGCAACCCAAGGGGAGGCTAAAAATCAGCGCTAAGGGAGGAAACCTGTGCGAGGGACGCACGACAGGAGCCTCCGACGCGGTAGCTGAAGATGGCACGCGTCCCCTAGGACGTCCAAGTAACCGCAGCTTACGCGTGCTTTGCCTTCATTGCATGGGCAACCCTGTAACGGCTGCAAACGAAAGCAGTCAAGAAGGGAGTTATTTGAGGAAGAACGGAAAAAACGTTGTTTTTTGCAGAAACAGTGGCCCTCTCCTATCCCATCAAGCGATCGGGGTTTCAGCGGAATTTCTGAAGGGAAGCCTAAAGGTAATCTGATGCCCTTTCAACCAAGGGGAAGAAACCGGACGAGATTTCAATACCTCCGCAGAACAGAGGAGACTGGATTTCTTTTTTTTCCCCCCCGTTAAGTATTTGATCAAGTCTCACAAAGGTGCTAATGTATTATTAAAGCTAATGAAGCTCTACAAGAAATGTTAATGGACATTAAGTTTGCATAAATGAATTACACATTAGCACAGTCGCAAGAAATCTAGTATCTGCCAATTTAGGTAGTATCTGATCATTTCTGTTTTCCTCATTACAGGAACATTACTTCCCGCTAGTTTCAGAGATATGAGAATTGTAACCAAGATGTTCATAATGAAACTACATAATGAAGCAGATGAAATAAATTAATACAAAGCTTCCTCTTCCCCTTTTAATGTAATGCTGGAGTTGAAGTGCACCCACAAAAGTAAGCACTTGGAATCAGGCTAGCACCCTGGGTTTCTGGGACGCCCCAGCCTTGCTGCGAGGCTTTCGGGAGCCATTTTCTGGGTAGAGGCGTGCGTACGCAGCAGCTCTGTCACCCCCACCACCTGAAATGCAGGCACGGCTGCATTTGGGACCACAGGTATTTTCAGGTACCTGCTCATAAACTCCGTTAACGTCACCTACAGTAGAGCAGTTCCTAAACGAAGGGAAATGCATTATTAACACCGAACGCGTTAGGAGCATTACAGAAAATAGGTTGGCCTCCCTCAGCAGTGTTCCTACAGACTCCACGTAATTCTCCTTACTCCAGTTTAGAAAACCAGTTGGTGCCGTATGGTCACAATGCACAATACCGAGTTTCTTTTGCACAGCACCAAGTTTTTGCCAGTAAACTCACAACGGTTGCTGGTCGCTTTGATGTGGTACCAGAGAAGCACTTTTCAAAGAGGTAAGTGGGTCGCTAAAAGAAAAATACTCTGGTTTAATCTGTTCTGACAATTATAAAGCCCAGCCAGGAACCGTTGATGTTACAAATTCTACACACAGAAAGCTCTTCTTTACAAGAAGGAAAGTATGTATTGACTATATTGCAGAAGGGCTGGGAAAAGCCGTGGCTTAACTCATGACGTGGTACCCAACGTTTTGATTTCAATATTTAAATAATGGGATATAAGCCCCAGCTACGCCACGATTCTATCCCGTAGCGAACAGTTCCTGCACTCTTAAGCGAGCTATTTTATACATTAGGAGAATTAAAAGTTCTGCTACTCACACATGACTTCAAGGTAACGCTGCGTCTGCAAGTCTTTGACGGCAGGGTGATCCACCAAGCAGATGACAGGGACCCCGTCGTCCTCCCGCCCCACCTTCAGCACCAGCTGACTGGTCACCGTGTACATGTCGGACCACTGCTCCACTTCCGACTTGCCTGCCGGGGAGAGGACAGAGAGCAGAGAGTGACCACGGGAGGGAGTAGCCACTGCACCCGCGTCACCTCCCTCCTTTCCGAGCCCCGTGACACGTCCCCTTCCGACAACCGTCCCCACTCTGCAGCCGCTGAGGCGTAGGGGAGGGAGATCCACGCACACCTCTCCGTGAGGTCGCTGCCCAGGAAAGTCCGCACTACGCTACCGCAACGATTAACAACCCCCTTACGCCGTCCCCAAATCCCCAAACTCTTAAATCAATGAGCTACAAATCCCCTCCCATTCTTGAATCAACAATTAGCTGGAAAAGCGATTAAACAGATTAACTTAATTAAAAGCAGTATTGATACGCTGAAGCATTTCAGCAGCGCTCCGTATGAAGGAGAGAATAGCGTCGGTGGTTGGAGCAAAGCACGCTTCAGGACGGGCTGCCTGAAGGATGCCGCAATGCACGGCACGGAAACAAGGAGGAAGAAAAGACAAGACAGGACAAAAAGGATCCTTCCAGGAACCCAGCAAGCGCTCGCTCACAACGCACCTCCGCTTCATTTTCAAATATGCTTCTATGTGGCTTTTCCTTTAAGAATTCACAGCCGAAATGTTAAGAGTACTTTTGTAGCAGAGGTCTTTCCAACACAAAATATTTCTGTGTAATATATTAATGTGACACAGAGGGCAGACATGGAAAGTGACACCCCTTGATATTTAGAGGAAAGGCTTTCTGCTCGGCAAAGCCGCACTTTCCTGCTATTCACAACCCGCAACCAAGTATTTCAGTTTCCCTGCTTCTGTTTAAAAAAAAAAAAAAAAAAAAAATCCGAAGGATCAGCAGGGTGAGCTGGTACTGCAAGAAGCCACTACTCAGCTCAGCAGTCTTCAAAGAGAAAGGAAAGCTGGGAATCAACTGCCAGCACAAGAAAACTCAATCGAGAAGCCAGACAGGTCAAGCGCGAAGGGTCAAATATTATTGCACTGCTGCCTGCCGGAATGGGGAGGGAAACCAGAAAGGGACCACTGGAAGATCCGCACGCCACGTCGATGACAACCGGTGCTGGGAACCAGCCGGGCACCACTTGGCGTGGCAGCAGGTTTGCCTTCCACCTTTATCTGCAGACTCTCAGCATGCGTCCTACTTGGATGCTCGTAGGTGTTGGACTTAAAGAGAGGATTTTCTCTTGCCCTCGTAGGGGGTGGGTTTGAAGTAATGAGTCTGGACTTCTGTAGAGAGCCCTTCAGTGTCTCAGACTGGGTAAAGCACAAAGGTGTTGTCAACCACGCTCACATCTACATGCAGACTTAAACCAACAGCACGTCACATGCAATCAGAGGCAGTGACTTGAATGTGCAAATACCGGGAGCAAGCAGACCTCAGGGAGCAGGAGAAACCCATCGTGTATGAATATTCAACCGAACACAGAGAAAACGCTCTATAAACAAGAGAGCGAGACGTGACGGTGAATTGCAAATCTGTACAGCCCAAAGCGCAGATGATCCCACCCCGTACCTAAAACGGGGCAGAAAGCTACATAAGCCAGCGCAGAAATAAATTCACCACACAGCTTTGGGGCTCCTCAAGGTCACCTGCAGTTACAGAAAGACTCCAGAACCCTGTACTCGAGTCTGGCAGGCAGGCAGAGGACAAAATGGAGTTCAGCCCTTCTGTGTTAGAGAATAATCTGTCTGCCCACATATTCCTTTGTTCCTGAGCTGGCGTTTTAAGCAGCTCGCTCTACTTTTTTTTTTTTTTTTTTTTTTTCTCTCCTTTCCCTCAAACCAGCACCAGAGAACAAATACCCAGCATTACATAAATCATGTCAGCTATCTGGGAAAAGCAAGTGAGCAAGAGGATACATCTACCCGTTAGCTCCTTGTTTCCTTTGAACCATCTGATGGTGGTGGCTGGTCTGCTGGCCATGGCAGTGCAGTTCAGCTCAATCTCTTCTCCCTCAACGGCGATTTCTTTCTGGATATCAATTACCAAATTGCGTGGCGGGACTGCAATGAAAGAAAAAGCAACACAACACACACTTGATGAAAAAAACATTTTTTTGATCATTAACACAAGACAAAACCTTCAGGAAAACCCATAAAATCTATTAGAGGAAACTAGCCACCACCATTTCTTTCATCTTTCAATCGATCAAATCCTTTGATAGGCGGTTTCACGGTAATGGGAGTAAGCACTTTCACTCTCCACCTAATAATCATCGTAGTTCCGCAAATTATTACTTATCAAATTGGAAACTTTCTGTCCTCTCTCCCAGGCAGGCACCATTCCAGGGAAGAGCTTTAGTCCTCTGCGCTAGTCGGTTGCGCATGTTGCTATTTAAAAATACGGCTCGACCCCACGCACGCTTCTTGACTCCTTCTGACAAGGAGAGGCAACACAAAAGCTGACATTTGGAAGCGCATTACTTACTGTGTTTCTAACCTCGCAGGGCAATTTTTCTCTCCTGCTGTTTGGCTTCAAGCCTCAGCCGTAAGGAGTGGAGGCAGGCCAGCAAACATCAAGCTCGTTCAAGAGGCTCAAAAAGTGGAATGCCATCGCCTTTGAAACAACGCCGCGTCCCCCATCAAACCACCATCAACCAAATACAAACCGTCCCAGAGAGGAGGGAGCCAGCCATGGCATCCTACGGCAGTTCCTTTAGGATGGCAGCTTGCTGTTCTCCCCAGACACTTATCTTCCTATAAAACACAAAGCTAGAGGACTGGACTCCACGAAAAACAACCCAGCAGCATGCAAGAAGAGGCCAGAACTTCATGGGGATAAACACCGCTGCAGCATAACCCAGAGATGTGACGAACAGGCTTAAAAACTACAACACAGCAGCACGGAATCTCTTCCCCGTGAAAGTGCCAGTAGCTAGTAAGGCAAAAAACAGAAAAAAAAAAAAAAAAAACCATCATCAAGAGTTGGTGCAGCGCAGAGCTGCAGTTTCAGAAAAACCCCAGAACTTCCAAAGGAGACTCAACTTTGCTCTGATCAATATGATTAAGCGACTGCATAGTTCAAACGTGACTAACACGGTTTTGAGCTAACGAAGAACAAATATGTACAAATACCATCCAGATGATCAAACGGACTAATTAGTCACTTGTGGCTCTTCTCTAAAAAGTACAGAACAGGCTACATATTTGAGATTTTCACATGTTCCAATTAAGCATGAATAAATCTACGTATGGTGTCACAGAAGACATTAAAGTACACGGGAGAGCGGGGGGAAGCAGGCTGCTAAAGGAGGAAAAAGCAAGCGCGAAGCGCTCTCCGAATACTGCCTGCAGAGAAGGATGCCTAAACCTTTGCTCCGCTCTCCGAAGCGAGCATCCTCAGAAGCAGATCGGCGAAACTACTCTTTGGTAGAACTTAAGATATATGGAAGCCTGCGCGATGACCACGAGATCTTTGGTGGGGAATGCATTCCCAGGAGGACCAGCCCCATACCGACACTGGGAACCACCCTGGCTCACTTTTTCCTCCTAATTAGGCGATGATATGGAAGACGGGAAAGACGCATTATCCTTGGTGCCACAGTACCCGATCTCTCTGTACAAACACTAGCTAAGATAAACAGTCCCCCCTCCCCGGTCTTCTCATAATAAACACCCGTCTTCGCTGCTGGCTCTGTGGACTAGGGTTTGGCCCGAGTGGGTGATGAAGGTGAAGAGAAAACACCGCCGCTCTATGGACGCTGGGGAAAGGCAGGCACACACCGGCCAGGCTGCAAATCCTCCTCAAAAACAACTGAAGCATGGGGCAAGAAAACAGGCTTCCCCCTGAATTCTGAAGCATGATTCATGGGGTTTTTTTTAAAAAAAAAAAAAAAGAACAAACAACAAACCCAAACCACCAAACCCGCATTTTGTCTCCCATTTGAAAGACACGCGGCGCTGGCTTATAGGTGAATAAAGTAAGTGCTGTCATTTCAAAGACCTCCTTAGCATTGCTAGCAGCGAAATGAAATCCAACAAACTATTTTTGTGCGCGTATGATTAGAGAGAAGAGCTGGAAGAGAGCTTCCTATTCCTATGAATACCAGAAAACGTGCTAAAACTTTGAAGATGTTGATAAACGTTAATAGCTATAGTAGAACTGCTTATAAACATTATTTAAGCAACGTATAAAAACCTAAGAACCAAATCTCATTAAAGAAAAGAAGGAAGATTTAAACTAATCAGTGAGCGAGATCTTACATTAAGTCACCCTCTGCGATTCAGGTTCTCCTATTAATAGAGTCTTAAAAGCCGCTGCTAATCTGTAGCACCAGCTCTAATAGCAGGAGCCGCTGTTACCGGCAAGCGCGTCGGTCTTGCGGCCGCACGCGCACCGCCGTCTCGCACGGCCCGAGGGAGCGAAGGCAAGGCGGGAGCTCGGCAGGGCGCGGCGCGAGCGTATTTTGGTGGGGGGACAGAGGGGAGGGGGCAGAAAGAACTGCAGCTCTGCCAACAGCCATTCCTGAGCAAACTTACGATGTCAAATGAGAGACCTTGCGTCCTTTTACGTGTGAAACAAATTTTTTCGAAAATTAATAGGAAGCTGTCGCTTTCTATTAGTTGAACTCAAGATTTCGCTGAATATAGACGTCAGCCGACAAGCGTGCAAAAACTCGCGCATCTTCGCAACGGCAGGAGGTTCACCAGCGACGCTGTTAGTAATATTTACCCTTAAGGAACATCATCGATGGGCAAAGATGCTGTCATTCGTCATTAAAATGCAATCTCTCACATGCCCAAGTTTTGGAAGAAAAGATTTGGCATGTGATCAGAGCAGTCTGATTATTGAAAACACAAAATTCATAAACTGAGCAGTTCTACCACACTACGAAGCACTCATGTGAATTTATTATCCCCCTGCCTATCAGATAATTAGCGAAAGACGTTTTCTACAGCTTTTACTTTCTGGCTGACTTCTTTCTCACTTCACCGAACGAGACGCAACCGCTGCAACTCATCTTCCCTTCTTCCTAGGAAATGTGCCTTCTCTCACCCTAAAGAAAACAGATAGGAGATGGAGAAGGGCTAGTCTCGCACAGCTCCTGCCGCTCTGCCGAGCCTTGGGCTGGACCGGCGCTCCTTCCAGGACGTCAGCAGGTCCAGACTTGCCCGAAAAGCCAAACGATTCACTCGGATACTCTGACAGAGCAGCGATGGCACCAACAGCTAATCCTTGCAGGCTGTCTGCAAACGAAGGCTGGTATTAAACCCCTCTCCATAAAGGGCAGGAAAACCTCGCAGCCTTTCCAGGCGACCTGCCCAAGTAAAAGAGAGGCCTGGAAGCGGAGAACACCTCATGCTTACACCTCTGCTTGTGGCCAAAAATTGCCTGTGAACAAAAAGGGGAAGACCCGAAAATCACGCTAAAGACGATGTAGCCTACGAAGAGAGGCTCAGGGTGCAACCAGGGATGCCTTGCAAGACGGGCAGGTGACGCAAGGGCTGCGGCATGCCACCGGACAACCCGCTTGGTACCTGCCGGCAGCCCTCGAACATCTGGTGCCTGCCGGTTCAAGTCTCAGCTGCGCTGGGCTACTGAAGAGCTGAGCCGCTCTCCAGTGGGAGAGTGCTCAGCATTCAAATCCTTGCTGTGGTTTTTTTTTGTTTGCGGCTTCTCTCTGGGCAGCCGGAGCTCTCCGAACGCCGTGCGGAGCCCCGTCCCACCGGCCCCGTGCATCCAGGGATTACAAAGTTCACCGCAAGCACCTGTCTGGTCCTTACCGAGCACTGTAATCGTGGTATAAATTTCCTGGGGGGGATCAGTGTAGAGCTGGCAGAAGTACCTTCCTTCATCAGAAATGGAGACATTCGTCAAGGAGACTCGGAGCTCGCTGTTGGAGAAGTTCACCAGCTGGAACCTGCTGTCCTTCAGCGCTGCGGAGCAAGCACACCCTTAGTGACTGCGGTGAGGCAGCAGCCCTCCCTCCCCTCCCACACACGGCAAAGCCAAGGCTGTCTGAAAATGGCAGCAGCACCTCGCCAAGCACCCCACGGGCTCCTGACTGCAGCTCCCGCCCTGCCGCTTACCTTTGCATCTAGACCTATGAAATACTTCTGTTCTCAGATCATTACAAAGAATCAACGTAAGCAAATCACCAGGCACAGCATCAAATCTTTGGACACCGCTTTATTACCAGATGGCTTAGGGACACGGTAGGTAAATCGCTTTATCGTGAAAGCCCACTTCCACACGCACCCGTTCCTGACTGTAAGCAGCCAGTGGACTAGGGACAGCGTGAAAGATGAAAGAATTGGAAAAGTATAGTTTAAAATTTGTTTCCTGACCGGTAGCGGCTGTCCAAATGCTTTTAGGAATTTGGAAAGCGAGCATTTGAAATCTTACCAGCCGAACACAAGGGCCTCGAATAGCGGCGCAGGCGGAGCGAGCCAGCCCCTGCACGCCGTACGTCATTAGATTGTACGACGCCTCGGAAGAGGACGCGGCTTGCCGTGCGTTCCCACAACGCTGGGCACGATGTACCACCGTGTCCTGTCCCCGCAGTGACGTTAATGCAGACAATTTAAAGTGTTTTACTGCAGCTACCGTGCTCTGTGGCACTGTCGCAACAGGAAACAAAGCCAGACTCCTTCACCGGACACGGCAGCGATGGGAGATTTTGTATTTGCTTATAAAGAAGCATAGATTGTCTTGAAATTTGCAGTCTTCGAAGCAAACAGATTACCTCTGAGAACGCTGCACTGTCTCGGCGTTGCCCTATTCAATTTGTTTGTGTCAGCTAAATATTTGGCACTCAATTGCAATTCACCCTGAATTACTACAATCAATTCCTATTGCAAAGTAAGACGGTCTGACTTTTAAAGGGGACCATCAAGGTTTCAATTAAGGAGAAAGATTATGATTGCCTGTCTCATCTACCCTCTGAAGAATTGACTAAACTCGAAGCGTCTAGCATTACATTAGAAGAAGAGATCTCCGCAAATGTTTTCTCCCAAGTGCAAGCGAGGCGCAGGAAAAGTTGTTATCAAACAAGGAAAGATGAAACTTACGTCTGAAATCTCTGAAATAAATCGTTTGTCTGTTGGGATTCAGGAGCTGAATCACCGAGTCGTCGCTGTTCTTGACTCGGCAGCTGATGGTGGCGACGTCTCCCTCCACCACCGTCACATCTTCGGTAACCAAATTCTGACCGTCACCTTAAAAAGAGAGCAGAGACGAAACGGCAAAATCAGAAACGACGCCAGCAAGATTCGGTTGGAAATGGAAAGCTCCAGCACCGCCGCACGCTCGGCACTCTTGCAAGACGTGCCCAGTGGCGCAACCCCCAGGCCACCCTGCCAAAACGGTCTTGGACGTTTAACCGAGCAGCCGGCCTGAGGAGGAACTTGTATTCTCCTCTCGCCCCAGGAAGGACACCAACATACCGTGCCCAGCCACGTCTGGTCTTTGCTGGGACCGACATTAATTTCCCTGCGCAGATACAGTCACACGCGCAGCAACACTCAAACCAGCGATGCCGGGGAATACCGATGCGGATCTTCCCCCCGCCCCGAACTGCACCGGCCACCACCACATTAAAGAGGAGTAATTGGAAGGGAGAGCTCTGCGATGGGAACAGAGGAGAAAGGACAGCTCTGTGGCTAAGCGTTTGTGGGATGACCACTGCGCGGCCTCATTACGGAGCACGCTTTTTCATAGAATCATAGAATCCTAGAATTGTTTAGGTTGGAAAAGCCCTTTAAGATCATCCAGTCCAACCATTAACCCACACTACCAAGTCTACTCTAAGCCAATCAAGGGTAGACTGGACTAAACCATGTCCCCAAGTGCCACATCTGCCCGTTTTTTTTTCTTGCAAAGAAGCCGGTTTATCCCGGCATGTTCTCTCTGCTGTATTTTAAAGCGTGACCAAAGGCAGAGGACGAGGGAAAGGTCTTGCCGGCCGCCACGCGCCCCTCCATGCTTTAATACTCATCCTGGCCTCCGGGGAGCCGGTTCCACGCCACACGCATGGAAATGGCAGAAATTCGCTTCCTCTCTCAACAGATGAATTTTGTTAAATTACCTTGAAAGAACAATTCGCTCTAAGAAGCATTTATCCTTTGACTTGAGCAGATAGGCTTTAGGGAACCAGTTTTTACTCACTCTGTGTAATCAGTAGGCGCTATTAATGTCCAGAGGCAGGAAAAGAAGAATTCGATGCAATTATGCTGTGGGAGCCTTGTAATCATTTACAGGTCATCACCTCGAAAACTCTCCTCCTAATGAATCGAATCATTACATCACATGCACGCTGAGAAATTTGTTTCACGTGCTGAAGAACGCAGAGGATGGGAGCCTGAAAAAGACGCTCTGCATTTCCATTTTTCCCTAACTACCGGGCATCTCGGCAAGATTGGAAAGCGAGCGGGAGGAGTGGGGAGCCAAGGCAGGACCCGGGGACGCCACCCGAGGGGCTCCGGCCAGGGGAACGCCAATTGGAGTGCCTTCGGTAACGACTTAGGTCTGCTTTTGAACCACACAGCTCTCATGGACCAGGAAGTATAAATCAGTATAAATTTCGTTTCTCCAGATTGATGAAGTTTGAAGAGCAACGTGGAAAGCTGTTATCGAACAGATTAACACCCGTACCAGGCAAGAGTCCCCCAGGCCCATCGCAAGAGGTGCAAAGCGCCCGGCACGGACATTTTCCGGGCGCCTACTCCACTTCCTGCAAGTTGATCGTGCTCAAATCCCTCAGAACTGAAGATGAGCATCCAGCTGTCCCGCCACGCTCTCAGCACCCTGAACATAGTGCTCTCGAGCACTTCTATCCGCTGTAACACGCGAGTTTGCCAAGGAACACAACCTACCGGATCGAAGGCGGGGGATACGACCGTGCCACTTGTCAAAATAAACTTACTGTCTGCGCGGTGTCAGGCTTGGTACCAGCCCAGGGGTTTTAAAGCTGATTAAAGACAACTGCGGGCAGGACAGCCCATGAGCAGATTACGGTGTGTCGTGGTACCCGTTACGTGGTACCAGACCCAGCGAATTAAGCCTGGCCTCGCGCCCGCCGCAGCACCGGGACCGCGGGCACGCGTTTCCCCTTCCGCACTCGGGGACAGGTCCCCAAAGCCATGGCCCATGTACCGACCGCGCAGACCCCGAAGGATATTGACGGCGGAGCCGCATCGACCGCCTGCGCCGCGTCTCGCCTCGCCGAAGGAACACCGTGGACGCGGCGCCGAGCGCGACAGCGCGGAGCCGACCCTTAACAGCCGCGGCTGGGCTCCAGCCTAAACCACGTGCAGATACCTCAAAAGCAGCGCAAGCAAAAATATTAAATGCTACTAACTGCTTCTGGGGAATAATTTTATCAAACCCATTCAAAACACGGTTCTTGCACAAGGATCAGCTCGATACGTTCTCATAAATGCAATATTCACTACAAATCATTAACAAAGCTATTAAGATTCGATTTCCATCTAAGCAATTATTGCTAGCATATTTTTTTACATTTACTTTAAAAGACTCCATCTTATTTTCAATTCATTAAACTGTTCCTTGCATTTACTGAATTTTACATCAGCTTAGAAGCCTATTTGAATTAATAAGAATTACAGTAGAAGTAATTTAGAAATAAATCATTTGAAGTTCAAGCCACTGAGGCTTTTCGTGCCGGGATGCTGCTACATTAAGCCCGGTGACTGATGGCTTTGGAAGTCCAGCATCTCGGCGCAGGCTGGCATCAGGACCCCTCTCGAGGCGGCGTTTATTCTCCCCAAGGGCCCGGGGTTGACGACGGGCAGGGTGCATGTAAGGACACGCCGAATCCGTGGTCTGAAACAGCCAGCATCTCCAGCCTGACGGACTCGGCGTATTTATTCTGAATCAAAGGGCGTCTAATCCGGCCGCTGTCGGCAAAGCGCCTCTTGCTCTGCTGACCTAAATTTGCTTGCTTAACCGAAGGCACCAGACCGTACAAGTTAACACTTTTGGGTATCTGGATTCGTATCTGCTCCCGCTTACCAAGACAGGAAAGTTATTTCCATGTACAGCATCAATTACAAGCTCAAAATTAAATAAAAACGCAACGTGAAGTGAGAACTCTTTAGACCCATCTTCACGTCAACACATCAGGAAGTTTCTCGGTAAATATTTACTGGCAGTATGTAAGTATTTTGAGGAGCACTAAAGTAGACACACGTACAGCGTTACAGTATGTTTTAAGAGAAAAAGAAAGATTGGGGGGGGGGGGGGGAAATGGAGTTTATGGACCCAGCATAGAACCACAGAAGTTGAGGGAAGCAAAGGAAAGCTACCAGTGAAAACCAACTTTCGATTGCTGCCAATTAGCGACACTTTGGGGGGGAAGGCAGGGCACGAGTAGGGCCAATGGGAAAACCACCCCAGCAGAATTATACGGGATAGATTTTCATCCGCTACACGTGAATGGACTACAAAAGCCCCCGTGCATCGTCCTTGTATTAGACAACGGTTTCTCATCGGTACGTCCAACGCAAGGCACAAATCCCCTCCCCGGTGTTCGATCCGCGTAAGGGACGGGCTCCAAGACCTGATGTGGAGTTTTGATCACCTTGATCTCGAGTATAAGGCATCCCCGTCGAGGGAGGAGAAAAGGAACACGAAAGAAGCCACCTCCGAGGTGGGCTTTGGGGTGAACTGCCGTATATGCGCAACGTACCTATACAATAGTAATGAGCAAGTGTAACAGCCAAAACGTGTATCTGCAACGCAAGGGGAAGGGGAAAAAACCGCTGGGCATATTTCCTTTACTACCCAAAGCAACTCTCTGGCCTCATTCCCTGAATCCCTCTGTGCATCGTAAAAAATGGCATCGTATTTTACGCTTACTGGAAGGGGGAGTAAGATGGAGGGATGGAACGCTTGAGGAACGGCTTTGGCTGGAACCTGCACGATTAATTTTTGCACTCGTCCTTCTGCCTTAGACCGCTGCAGTCTTTGCTTTTAGGACTGCAAAGACAGACACAGACCAGTAAATTGTGCTTCAAAGAAGCTCCTCTTAGCTGGACACAGCCCAGGGACCTTGGCTCATATGCAGCGGTCGCATTTAACATCAATTCTTTCTCCGCTTGCAGCACACCAGGATAGAGCGAAGCGTCGGGGAGAGAGGAGGGGAAGATTAAAAGTACGTGCCTGTGAGCACGATTCTTCAATTTCTAACAAAACACGAGCCACGGGTACTCTATCATGAGCAGCAGCACTGCTGATTCAGTGCAGGGGATACTGGCACAAATGCCTTCCAAGAAAGAGTAATTTTCACAACACCGGAATGAGGTAAGCCCATAAACTTAAGCAAAGTTCCTCTTAATAAATCGAGTCAAACAAAACAACCCACAGAGACACACAAACTATTTGTTCATGTGCTCGAGGGAAAGATGCCACCAGGATCAAATCCATGGAGCTAGTGTCATTTGAATGTCGAAACTCACCTATCGCTTTCGGCTATCTAAAAGCAACGCGGTGGTTAAACAACCGAAGTCGAGATAAGCATTAAGCAGGTTTCATAAACACCTAGCAATCCACCTAGTCCAAGAGCGCCGTCTCCTTGTTGGCTGTTACTCCTCTTCATCGAGCCGTCTCTACGCTCTCTCCATCCATCACAGAGACAGCATCCCTTGAAAATAAACATCGCAAACAGGCTTTTGGGGAAGCCTGCAGGAGCCAGAAAGACTTTTTGTCCTGATCAGGTACGGGAACCTTCCAGAGCAGGAAAAAGGAGGAAATCTGATCGCCATTTAATTTGTCTGTAGATTTGCTTCAGGGAGGGAGAACAGACCTGACAAGGCTGTGCTGGAAGAAGCCGCTGGAGCTCAGTGCATCTGGTCTCGAAGTCTTGCGAGACCATTTTAAAAAGCTCAGTCGTCACACTTGAACTTTTGAGAAGAATGGACAATCCACTCGAATTGTGTTGGCAAGAAAAGGCAATTGCTTTTTACAGAGTTAATTTCACAACATCTTTTCACGGGCGGACGCATGACAATAATTTTAGATCAGGCCGCCTACAAAATACGCACCCGTGCGCAACGTGGCTTTCATCACGTGCGAACGCCGCTGCAGCTGAAGAGGTCCTGCACCAGCCGTGAGAGGGATCGGGTCCGGCGTGGGAAAGCAAGGCTTCAAAAACACACGCTGCGCTCCTCAACGTGTATTTGAAGTATACAGAGGGAGGGGTGTTGTCCTCCACTCGCATAAAAAAACCTTACTGTGAAAACTTCAGGGCGAGGGGGAGGCAGGAGAACAGGCAGCCTGCCGCTGCGTGTAGCCATGCGTAATCCCTAATGGAAACCCTGCGAGGCCACCGAGTCCGCAGCCACGCGTGGGCATCTCTGAACGGTTCTTCTTTTAATTTCATCCTCATCCCCAGAGCAAAATTTTGTTTTCCGCCAAGATTTACGACTAACTTTCTGAAACGGCAACTTTCTCTTCTAATAAGATCCAATTACCAGTTTTGTGACCCCGAGTCAAGTATCTCTGAGATTTTCCTGTGTTTGAGTAGCTCTTATTCCCTCTTCAACATCTTCTCCATGGCCAGCAACTGACTCGGTGTGCTCAAAACGCAACTCTGCTTCCCAGGGCAAAAAGCTCTTTTTTTTTTTTTTTTTTAAAAAAAAAAAAAAGTTACGGCAGCAAACAAATAGAATTCTAGAAAAATCTGTTTTCGAGTTTGTTCTGCTGTGCGGGTCTGTCATCTTCAATACACCCCATTAAGTGTTGCCCTGCGGAAATCCCGATTTACCGAGCACCAAGCGCGATAGCTACTCTCCAGCGAGGCGTCGCACTGCGGCCCCGGAACCAATCCGAAGGGATCTTGCTGAAATGACACGAAGGGAGGGGGATATCACAGCTCGGCCTCCCTCTCTGAAGCTTAGACTGCAGCACGTTGATATAGTAATGCTCACCTTGTACTAATACTTCTTCTTTGTGTTCAAAAAACGGGCAGATGTGACACTTTGGGACATGGTTGAGTCTAGTCTACCCTTGATTGGCTAAGAGTAGACTTGGTAGTGTAGGTTAATGGTTGGACTGGGTGATCTTAAAGGGCTTTTCCAACCTAAACGATTCGATGATTCTATGGTTTAGTCTAGTCTACCCTTGATTGGTTTAGAGTAGACTTGGTAGTGTAGGTTAATGGTTGGACTGGATGATCTTAAAGGTCTTTTCCAACCTAAACGATTCGATGATTCTATGATTCTCCTTTCAAATTTAACGCGTATTATTCTTCCTCTAGCGCTGCAGCTAGCTTTAAAAGAATTGCTTTGAGAAAGGACGCTGCCGACTCTGCTGCTACCAGTTTTGGTATCACCTGATGACACTAAAAGCATCCATTGCCCTTTGGGGGAAAAAAGGTGGGGTGGGCGGAAGGAACATTCGCAGAAACCATTCCCAAAACGTCAGTATCACGGATCTGTAAAAATACAGGTATTGCCAATCGCTACTGCAGTGCATCGCCGACGAAGGAACCATTCCTTGGCCACGTACAACGCCTTTTACTCTCAAAGCAGAGAGCAGTTCTGCGCAAAGGTTCATCATTTCTCAGAACAGGGAACAGTGAAAGAGATGGAGGCACCGGATTAAAGCTTCATACTGTTACCATCGGAGCCAGGATCGACACCGGCCTCGCCACGTGTCCCCAGAACCATCAAACCCAGGGCAAAGAGCTGGTACGCGTTTTTGGACGAGCAGTCACGTGACCCAAGTGGATCCCCACCAGCGATCCCGTAACCGGGACTGGCTACCACGAGGCTTCTGCTCTCTGCAGCGCGTTTCTGCGAGTTTCCCTGCCGCTGTCTGCAGGGAGAAAACCACCCCTGCCGCCCAGCATCCTCAGCGCCGGCTATTTCATCTTCTTGTCACACACTTTACTCAACCTCTGTAATTGCAGGGACCTATTTCCCCTCTTTCTCGGTACATATTTTAGCAAGCTTACGCACACGTGTGAACGCTTTCAGCACCTTTCAGCAGCGATGCGCCCGGCGAGGCAGACGACTCCTCTCCCCAGCTCTCGCCAAGCTACAGCTCACACTTTCCTGCTGAATGACTCTCCTCGTTTCAGAGAGAACATGCAAGATTGTGCTAAAAATTACTTATTGTGGGGAGCGTGTTTACGTTATGAAACGCGCACTTCGGAAAAATATACTGCGAATTTGAGCGAGTCGCCCACAGCTATTAAATTTGCGGAGAAAAAAGTGCTACAGCCACCTTTACAGCTTTCCTTGCTTAAAGAGTAAGGATAAAAGATGACAACAGCTCCAAACAGACACGAGAGGCTGCGTTTGCTTTGAACATTTGTGAATTTCTGCGTGATGAAATGGCATCGGAGAATTCTTTCTACTGGTTTGCAACCAAAACGGTACGGAGAGAGAAAACGGACGTGCAATGCTGCTACGGCTACGCAGCCGGCTATGCGCGGCCAGCCCGAAGGAAAGCAGCTCCCCTGCTGAATCATGCTCCCCCCACCCCAAATTATGAAAACGCTCACCGTTATTGACTCCGGAGGCTGCCAGGAGCCGGGAGCGCCCCAATTCCAAGTGACCCCTCCGGGGAAGCAGCCCTCCGAATCCCAGCGTCTTCCAAAACGCTGACCGAAGAGGGAGCACTGGCGAGAGCTCGGCACACGCGTGCTCCATCACTTGGCAAGAACAAACTAGTTAGCCTGCATCCCGCCTAACGATCGAGTTAAAGCATTTCTTTTGATCTTAAGCATAAAAACCAAAAGTTTTTTTCAGCCTAAAGCATTTCCTGACTCGCCGGCGCCCATCAGCGCCGCTTCAGCCCCCTCCCCTCCCACTCCTCCATTACCAGTAACCGCATCCGGGCAGATTTATCATCTGTCACCTGTGCTGGGATTAGATGTCATGCTTGTCTTTCTATTACCCAGATGCCGATAGATAAAATTCCACGGCTATACATCGCCTGTCCCTTCAAAGGTTACCATCGGCGGATGCCGAGGATCCCTACGGATCTTATCTGTCACTGCCCTGGGAGGGGGGCACGGCAAACCAGGCTCCCGGGAACCGGGCGGGGAAGAATTTGGCACAGCCCACGGCGTTCGTGCTGTTTTTGCAACCAAGCCTGTTGTTCTGCAAATCTGGGCTTTCTATTCTGCATTTCTAACCAGATCTTGTGACAGAAAGCGATTTATAACAATTGCCAGAAGTGGAGTCTTTCCGAGTACGACCATATTTCAAGCTAATGGGTTCAGACCATTTGAAGGAGGAATCCTACAAGTCACGCTCACCACAACGGAGCTTCTGATATCTAAAAGCACAATTTACATGCTTTGCTGCCATGGCGAAGCTGGAAAGCTGTGCGCTACGTTTTTCCCGGTTTAGAACTAATTTCTTAACCCATTTGACAGTTCTTAAATAAAAGATGTTGCTACCGCAGCTTTTTATTTTATTTATATCTATCTATCTACGTAGGGATGCTCAAACAGTCTAACCGACTTTCCAGAAGAACGGCTTTCAAGAGACAGAAGCGGCTGATCTCTTGCTTTTCTTCTGGAAGTTGACGGCCCATTGCAAGACAATAAAAGGTCACTTATTAAATAAGACCGTCTTGCTCTCCTAAGGCCAGAGGTTCATCAGAGCATCATCCAAAGGACATCTGCGTGGGCACCGCTCCTCGGCTGCTGCACACGGGAGATCTCTTTGGGGAACGGCTTGAGAGAGGGAGGTGGGACGAGGATGTCATCCACAGAATCACAGAATGGAATCATTTAGGTTGGAAAAAGACCTTTAAGGTCATCAAGTCCAACCGAACACAAACATCTCCCCCGAGAGATGCCTGGGGGCTCTGAAGGGGGCTGCCAGGGGGACGCTGGAAGGGAGGAGGGAGGGAGAGCACGGAGGGGTGAGCAGAAACGCAGTGAAAGGCAAAGCTGCGTGCCGCCTCGAAGAAATCCCAGGCAGCTGCCTTTCACTCCTGCTCCTCCTCACACTCGGCCATCGCTGCGAGCCATCGTCCGTCGAGGACGCTGCCTAAAACGCAATGCTTCGGCCTCCCTACCGCTGCTCGGAAGCGGCATTAGCAAGGGAGAAGTAGTTTGTCAACGTAAGATGGTCCCAGCAGACCGCTGCCTCTGCTCAGTATGCTTAAATAATACTCAATTAGGATCAACGTTCATTTATTATTAATGTCGCCCTAATACAGAATTCCTTATCTGCATTTCATCTTCCAGCTGCATCGCTATCAAGGACAGACAGAGCCTAGATCTAAGGAAGGAGACCTTGATCAATCTGGAGTTTACAACACACGTGGAACTCCCTCTCTGTCATGACTTGTTCCATTAGGAGCCCAAGCCCGATGTACGGCAGGTTGCTGCAGGTAAGGGGAGGGAGCACGGGGGAAATACTCGGTTTTCACAGACGATGAGCACATTCCATACGTTTAGGTTATCAGAACTACGTTATTTAACAGCACCCGCTGCCTTGTGCTCCTTTCTGTCTCTGCCACGGGGGCTAAAGCCGTGGCAGCCTCCGCTGAAACCCTAAGCGCGGGAGGAGAGAACGTACGTGTTTGTGGGTTTGTCACCTGCACCGTCACCTCTATTTTTGTACCGTAGAGGCTGGCAGCAGCCACATGCTTCGCATTTAGCGTGGCCCCGGTCACGCTCTGAATTGGCAGGCCTATCTTTGGAGGAAAGTCGCCCACCTGCTCCCTCTCCACCTTTCCCTGCAGCCGCCAAACCCACGCTACCGAGGGCATAAATCGGGCAGCGCGGCCGGGCAGCGGGCACGGCGGGGGACACCTTCCCTCGGCACCCTCGCACGCAGCCGGCCGCGGGGAGACGTGCAGGGGTGCAGACCGCCCCAACCCCCCCTCTCCGAGACGCTCCTCCCGATGTCCAAGCGTTTTGCGACGGCGCCGTTGCTAGTAAAGCCTGGTTTGGTACAGGCTCGGCTCTCAAGGCGTTACAGCACCTGCTCTAGGCGCAGCGCCCCAAACCCGCCCATACCGAGTAGTCGGAAGGATGGGATTTTCCAATAATGAGGAAAACTGTTTCAAGTCAGATGATGGATTTCATTTTACTCTAATGAGCAGCTATGCCTTATATCCATACTCATAACCCATTTCTTGAAGATTTAACATCCCTTTTTTTTTTTCCTGTCGGTAGCATCTGTCACAATGCGCAGCTTAATAATCTCTTTTAAAGCACCCACGACAAATTTTGATCAACATCAGCCCGATCTCTTTCCTAAAGAGAGGATCTCCCTTAACTGCCTGCACGTGTAAGTCAAAGCCATCCGGCAATCTTTAGTTCCGCCGCTGCAATAGGCAAGAAGTAAATGACAAAATTAGTAACAAATGTGCAAACCTGTAGAAAATGTCCTGAGGCACAACGGGACAATAGCTAATAAATGGGAATACAGTATTTTTCTTGGGGTATTCTGGCCAATTCCCATGCTTTAGCTAAGAGAGCACGCAGTCAGCTTTGAATTGCAACACGCTACTTGCTGCACTATACACAGAAGTGATTTTGTAAGCCTTCAGTAAAAACCCCCGCAGAACTTTTGTCCAAACCGTGCACTACTACGTAAAACGAGAAGGCAAAATATTCACCGGCTCGAAGAACCGAGAGCTTCTACATCTAAACCACCCCTCCACGTACAAGCCCGTCCAGCGCTGACCGCACGAGGATGAGCTCTCCTCCGCGGGTTAAGCCGAGTTTATGTTTGCCCTTGGAAGTTAACTCCCAGTTTGCAGCCACGGGAGAAAAGCCCACCTCGATGCCCACTGAAAGACCAGCTTCTTGAGTCGCTCTGCTCACACGCGTTACCTGCCCGCTCTTCGTCTTTCTTGGACGAGAGCACAAGACGTTAACGCCACGGTCCTGGATTTCGGTCCCGTCGCGCCCGAGGAGCGCACGGTGCCGCTGCTCTCGGCCAGATCCCGGGGCGCAAACCCACCTGCTCCGGCGGGACCGGCCCTTCCAAGAACCTTCGCCCGGCTGCATCCACACCCGGAGCGAAAGGCGGCCGTGCACGGGCGGTCTGCGTGCTCTGCTTTACGTCTGCGACGGGAGATGCCCGCGCCGCGCAGAAAGCGAACGCACCTCCTGCTTTGCCAGCCCCTAGAATTCACACCTTTTACGTTTTCCAGGCCTTTTCCCCCCGCCTTGCCTTTCCTTCATTTTTTTAAGGCTCCCCCTTTAGGTTTTTTTTTTAAGAGATTAGAGACAAGATCGTTTGTCAAAGAGAGAATGACAGGTGCCATCAGCGAGGGTTACGCACTCCCCCCCAAAAAACGGGGGGGAAATCTCAGCAGCAGCACTACGATCAAAGTGAGAACTCCTTCCAATTTATACTTCCAAGAAAGGATAAAAAGGTAGGTTACGACAAAAACCTTTAGTCTAGATTCCAGATCAGACACAATGATGAATGCTAGCCTAAAGGGCAACATATTTGTAAGTTTTAAGTCTCTTGCAACACCAACTGTCCTGATTCATCCCCGCGATAAAGGCGCTTCTGAGAGCTATTTTACCATATTTATTATTTTATGGAAGAGGAAGAAAAAATGCGGAACTGGCCCTCAATCTGCCACCCATCAGGTTTATAAATGTTAGTAAAAGACCAACGCTAATGTCTTCAAACATGAATCTACCGGCTGCAGATTTCTGCATGTCCCCCCGCTTCAGCCTCCGCCCGGTAGTTCTTCCAGGCTAGGGGAAATAAAATGCATTTTTGTATTTTTTTTTTTTCCCCCCTCCTTCATCTGTGGGATTTGTTTTGACTAAACCCATGAAAAGAGAAAGGGCAGATGCTCCTGAACATGCTGCTGCCTGCTGTCAGTGCTTTGCCAGCCGATGGAAGGCACAAAGCTCTGATCCAGTGTTTATTTTTAAAGATGCAGCCTGCTCGATCCACACTCATTCTTCATGCCGTGTTTTCGACACCGAATCTGCGTCTGTCTGCTGGCTAACAGGACAAAGGCAAAGTTGGAAGGAAGGGAAAAGAAACCGCACGCAAAACGAACCCCACGGTTCTATAAGCTGCGTTAGCCCAATCCCCCTTTCCGCCTCGAGAGCGACAGCAACGTGACCATAAAAGACGCACAGAAATAAGGAGAAAAAACCCATTTTTTGGATGCGGTCCTCGTCCCACCTTGCTCAAATTAGCAGGCGCAGCTTGTGCCCCAAAATCCCCCAGCTTTGCCAAAGCGGCTCGAGCCGCAGGAGCCCGACACCTCTGAATTCAAAGTACTCCTCGAGCAGTTTGTGAATTCTATCACACGTTTCTCAAAGTTGCAGTTGCCTTTTAAAAACGGATTGCATTTAGCTTTTAATTAAGTCTTCGTCTTTCTACAAAACCCCATAGGCCTGGAGGTTTAGATTGTCATTTTAAACAAAAGTAAAACGGTAAACGCCTTTTACACGCAACACCATTAGGTATAATTAAGCAATGGGTAAAGCATACATCGTGCTATAAATGTCATTTAGTTTTACAGTTAAACTCATCAACATTTATCAAAACACTGCCTCAAGAAAGAACGAGACAGCTACAGCTAGTGACTTCAATTCGCTGCTGTCTTTGAAGCGGCACGCTCCAAGGCAAAGCTGCAGCGGGAGAAGCCTTCGCATTTCCTATTTTCATCTGTTTTTGACCGAAACGCTAATTTTCTGCCGCGTTCCTGCAGACGGCGGGGCGGGCGAGTGTCCTGGTTTGGGCTGGGATAGAGTTCATTTTCTCCCTAGTAGCAGGCACAGTGCTGTGTTTTGGATTTAGGATGAGAATAACGCTGATAACACGCTGATGGTTTAGTTGTTGCTCAGCGCTGCTTATGCCAGGCAAGGACTTTTCAGCTTCCCATGCTCTGCCAGGGGCACAAGAAGCTGGGAGGGGGCACAGCCAGGAGAGTTGATCCCAACTGCCCCAAGGGCCATTCCATACCATACGGCGTCATGGGCAGTATAGAAACTGGGGGGGTTGGCCGGGGAGCAGCGATCGCTGCTGGGGAACTGGCTGGGCATCGGTCGGCGGGTGGGGAGCAATTGCATTGGGCATCACTTGCTTTGGATATTATTATATTGTTATTATTATTATTTTGTTGTTATTATCATTACTATTTTACTTTATTTCAATTATTAAACTGCTCTTATCTCACCCCAGGAGTGTTTCTCACTCTCACTCCTCCGATTCTCTCCCCCATCCCAGTGGGGCAGTGAGCGACGGCTGCGTGGTGCTGAGCCGCTGCCTGGGGCTGAACCGCGACAGCACCAACGCCGGGGGAGGCTCCGGGAGCAGCCCCCAACGCAGGGGCAGGACAAGCGGCCCCATGCAAAATCCGGACAGCGTCCCAAACGGCACCCCCGTAGGCAGCGCTCCTGCCAGAGCAACGCCCGCGGGTCCCGCGCTGCTCCGCAAACCCGTAGGAAAAGAGGCAGAAACGATTCACTGGGCTTCGGTGAGCGTCAGCAGGAACCGGCAGGTTTTGCTTTTGCTCGCTGGGGTCCTGCGTTGTTCTAGCGCCTTCCCCCTTCCCATCCTCTCAAGCCACGCGCCTGCGGCTGCCAAGACGGAGCCCGATGCAAAGCCAAAGCCCGCAGCCCTCACGCCGGTGGCAGGGCTGTCGCTGCCCGACGGCAGGATCGCGCCACCCCCTCCTCCCTAGGGAACGCACGCCCGGCACAGCTCCGCGGTGCTGTCGGGCTGCCCGGTTTGGCCGAGAGGAGCTACGCGCCGGGCTTACGTACGCGGGGTGTTCCTGCTGCAGCAGGTAGGAAGTCTGAGGTAAGGCAGCGTTTTTGTGTCTGCTTTCTGGTTGAGGGGGTGTTTGAGCTACTGCAAGAGGGATGTGGACTGCGAAGAGAGAAAAACGCAAGCAACGTGCATTACCAGGTACCGCGTCAACGCAACGTGCAGTACCGGGTACTGCTGCGCCTGTTCCGCTTGCAAATCTCAGCATTTCTTGAGAAGCACTAAAACACGCAAACTGAGCCCATTAGAAGCAGTTTTCGATTCCCTGCTCCTCCTTGATATTTGCATGGTAAACACCAGCAGGCATCAGCTCCATCCCTAAGGATCGCAAGCACCCAGCTGACCGTAAACTACGCCGAGCTCCCCGGCTTCACAGCTTTAGGCAGAAGAAACGGCGAAAAAAACCCCAGATTTGAAATTTGTGTTTCATTATTACCCATTATTAAAAAACTACACTGTTGTACAAATGCAGAAGCAGCAAGGAGCGAACGCTGAATCTTTCTGCAAGGAGTTATTAATTCTCCCTTTCTGCGGTTGCGTAAAGGAGTGTTTTTAAGCGGGTGAGGTTCTCCTCCTCCTCCTCTCCCCGCGGCCCTGATCCGCCTGGCATTACCGCGCTGCAGCAGAAGCGAGCGCCTCTTCGCTCCAACGTCTCCTTCGCACCCGTGTTGGCAAGGCAACAGGCATCGCGCGCCTTCGGGGACCTCGCTCCCGCCTCTGCGCCCGGAGAGGGGAGAAGGGAAGGACCGCAGCAGCCAAGCCACGCTTTAAATACCCAAATTTCGCCTCGCTTTGCATTTGTACCTTTTCTGAAAGATTCGAAGCCGCTCCCGGCACGGGGGCGGCCGCGGTGCTTGCAAGGATGAAGCCGGCAGCCAGCAACCGTTCGGAGCAGCTACGGGAAACCACCTGCAGCCCTTACTGGGCATCACAAACACCGGTATTAAAATCATTTTTTTGCCAGGACTCGAGCAATTAGTACCCTCAGCCATTTGGCTTACACGTTTGCCCACGCTGCCTACCTTCAGCCAACCTTATTTCTGAGGGGAACGCGTCCCGTGGATAGCGATGGCCACGAAGCAAAAATGGTATTAGAGAGGACCTGAAAACAGCCAGAGCCGGGAGGTGCATCTTGGGGAAAAAAACCCAAAAATTGGCGAAAACGCCCAAGGAACTCATTCTTCCCCCCGTTTTTTTGCCCTTTTGGCTCTCAAGGGAGTTCTTCCCGTTGCGTGCGGTGGCACTGTCCCCGTGCCCGTGGGAGGCCCTGGCCCGGCGGCCGCTGGAAGGGACGTCCTTCGCCACGGCGCAGGCAGGGCGGACCGCGGGACGCGCGCTCTGCGCTGCTCATTTGCCGCGCTTCTAAGCTCCAAGGCCAGGCTTGAGAGATGAAAGGAGTTTGGTCGGTATAAAATTCGGACCCCCTCCCAACAATCCTCCTCCTGCCCACCCTGCAGCTACTGGGAGATAAAGCTCCTGTCCTCCAGCCCACTAAACCGCCTTTAAAAAGGAGGGGGGCAGAGATTTACAGTCACAGGTAGCTGGAAGTACAGCCAGGGATCTCGGAAACGGACACTATATCCCAGCGCCAGTCTGCTGGGTCACCTTGCTTTCAAATTGTGTGCAAATACAGAGAGACCACTTCACTTTAAAAAAAAAAAAAAAAAAAAAAAAAAAATCTATCTTCTTAACTGCTTGAAACTGAATTTAAAATGCATGTAAGCAGCGCTCCTATCTGTTCGCTATTCTGAGTTTCTCCTTTGGCCTTATGATAAAAGAATGCAGGAAATTATAACCAACCTTCCCCCCGGCCCGGAAAAGGGAATTAATTACTGCGAGCACAAAGTCAGCGCTATTCCAATAAACGAATGCAATCCGTTCAAGCGCTGAAAAGCAAGGAAAAACATCCTAGAGGCTTGATACCTTGCTAGCCATTCATATCGTGTACCGACGTGGATATTACGGAGCAGCTGTGCCCGGGACTATCACAAAGCCGACATTATCTCTACTGTTATTAGAATTAAACGAAGCCTCTCCTTCCCCGCACGCAGCAGCAGCGTGCCCAGGATTACAAAGCAACCTCAAAAACCCTGCAGCTTCTTGCCGCGCCTGGCTTCGCGGCAGGGTTTACTTCTTTCAGCTGGGATTAGGCGATCGCAACGATTAGCGACAAAGTTCCTCGACGCGGCGAGAGGCAAGCGCGTGCTCGGCGCCAGCCACAGCCGCCCGGTCGGTGCCGCGGATCGGCTCTCCGGAAGGCTCTCGAGTCACTCGCGTTCAAACGCCGGCTTTTGCAAGCCGGGGTCAACGCCGGTGTCCTGCTTTGCCCTGCCTGCTGCTCTTCCCCTTCCTCCCTGCAAATTCCCACCTCCTCTCCGGCACACGCCAGCAGCCAGGTGAATCCGATAAACCACTTTTTTGCTGCGGTTTTGCACCAAACCGCGCTCTCGCCCCGGGAGTGCCCAGGAGGGAGCAGCCGCTTTGCGCCGCGGCTTTCGCGAAGCCCCGGGCCAAGCGGCTGGGAGCAGGCAGCACAAGGCTGGCACGGAATATCGCTGCTGCGGCGGGCAGCCCGCCGCGGCGCCCGGGCTGAGAGAGCCACGTCTAGCAGTCGCTCAAAGGAAGCGAGCAGACGGTCGGTATAGAAACGGCCTCCCCTCCTTTTACTTGTAAATACAGTAATTGTATTTCAAAAGCACATCCTCTCGCAGCTTATCTTTGCGTTCCTATTATCAAAGCCGAGCACACTCCAATCGTTCCGCTGACATGTCACAAGAGGGACACGAGACCTTTTACTGGCGTTGCCAACAGCAGCTGAAAATCTACCAGGCGTTTGCTTAGCACCCGCTGAAAGAACAACTTCAATGCCACACGTTCGTCGCCGTTCTTTCCTCCAGCCCCCGCAGTTGGAAGAGGTCTGCTTATTTTTGCCAACTTATGGAACCGCAAGACTGGCCCTCCAGTACTCAGCATATCAAGGGCAGAATATTTTTTTAAAACAAGGACTCATTTTTCAAGGAAGGACTCTACAATAACTAACTTGGCAGCGCAGCCCTGAAAGTTTAAGTTTTCGGCGGTTGACTGTTTTATCCAGGAGCTGCTGTTGCATGCAAGAGCAAGAGAAATCCCCCCCTCCATCACTTGCCTTTAAAAACACTTATTGAAACCCCTCTAAGTTGTAGCAAGGTCTGTCAAAAATACCCTTCCTCAAAACCCAGAAACCCCGGCCTTTCAACAGCGCCGCTGCCAACGAGCGCCGCGATGCACCACGCTTTGGAGCTACGGACGTTAAGTACAATTCATCGCGGGTATTTTTCTAGCGAGTCGCTGCGACCGCAGTCCAGCTCAACCTGGCTTTTAAAAGCTGTTTAGAAGCTGTAAAATGGCTGTTGCTGAAATGCCACTTGGCTGGCTTCCATACCGAAAAAGTGCTTTTGTTTTGGTTTTTTTTTTTGGTTTTGTTTTGGTTTTTTTTTTTTTTAAACCTGCCAGGGTTGCTGTGTATTACTGAAATATTTTCAGTTGTGCAGGTGAGCTGTTAGCTGGAAGACTTACACCAGTTTGCAGGTCTCATAAATCATTTAATCCTTGCAAGGCGCTCGCAGGGTTCTGCCTCCAAAGTTACGCTAATAACTCGCCCAGACTTGAGCAACATCATCCTCTCCGCCGCGAGCGCAGCTCCTCCCGGCAGCTCGCCTCCTTGGGCTGCTGCTTGAAATTCATTACCGTGGAATGAGGAGCCCGTGAATGGAATTGATGAAGCTCAGCTGATGAGATAAAACGCTCGGGTTTTGTGGAAAAACACTTGGACGCAGACAGCGTGCTAGGTTCCTCCAAGCAGGAAGACGTTGTTTTCCTACCGCGCGTGGTTAATTTGGGAGCGGCTCGCCTTCCCGAATCCGGAGCTCTAAACAGCGCGCCTGGAAAGGGACCGGCGAGCACGTGCGTTTCGCCGGTTGGGGATGAATTATCCTTTGCCTGCTACCCGGAGACAGCCACGAGCAGCCTTCGCCACTTGATGAATGGCTTTTTACTTTGGGTTGCGTTACGAGAACAAAACAAACCATCATGAATCATAAGGTTTTACGGGTATGCTGTTTCGTATAGTTCCCTTAAAAAAAAAAATAAACCAAACAAACAACAAAAACCCGAATTACGTTGTGCTCGTTAGCGAACCTCGCTGTACAAAGCGAAGGATTTTGAGAGCGCGCAGCAAGCCGATTGCACGGAGGTAGCGCGGGGGACAACGGATAACCAGTGAAGTCAAATTCTATTTTAATATGCCCAAAGAAACAATAGCGCAATCAAATGGGGGTAAGGAATTAGAAAAGGAAATCCAGCTGCCGTACTCTTCATTTCCATCTGAAATGCAATAGAAGTGTTCAAAAGACGGGCAGAGGCGGCACTTTGGGACATGGTTGAGTCTAGTCTACCCTTGACTGGTAGTGTAGGTTAATGGTTGGACTGGATGATCTTAAAGGTCTTTTCCAACCTAAACGATTCTGTGATTCTATGATTCTATGAATTAAACTTGCCACTCCTGAACCGCAGGCTGCCAGAAGCCACGCACAGGCGACCGGCGGGCTGGGCCGGCCGATGCGCGCGATCCCGCACCGACAGCGACGAGCCCAGCGGGTCCTGCCCTGCTGCCGGCTCGGCCGCACGCGGCAGCGACCGGCCCGTTTGTGAGCGCTGGTTGGCAGGATGGGAAACGCCAATCCCCCCCCAAACCTCGTACCAGACGTTTTCAACGTGAAATTGCGAGTTTGCATTCATTTACCCCGATTTGCAGCAGCCTGTAGAGCTACAAAGGACGCACGAGGTTGCTACTGAAGCAGTGCTGCTGCTGCTGTCTTTCAGACTCATCCCCAATACACACGGTACCTGTCATCTTACTCAAAATCCCAGCGGGATGAGTTTTTTGTGCCAGCTCGGAGGGTTTTTTGGTTTGTTTTCTAAAGAAACATCAGGAAAATGTACGCTGATAGGCAAGTTACCGGCGCAGACACAAACACGCCTGCGTCTGAGCGGACCTGGCAATAATTAACCGCAGAAGCCAAAGGGATTTTTACTCAAACTTCACTTCTCATTTGGCGCCTACCAAACTCTAAAGACAACACTCAGAAGCAGCAAGCTTTAAAACAGCCGAGTACAAACCCCAGGGCATCAACAGGCATAGAATCATAGAATGCTTTGGGTTGGAAGGGACCTTGAGAGATCATCGGGTAACAGGGGGTGGTTTATTTATGAAATCTCCGTTTTAATGCGCCTTCTCACCCGGAAGCGTCCTGCCACGGCACCAGCCGCACACTTACGCCAGCTTTGCGCTTCTGCTTTGGGATTATTAACTTCAAACGGGAGTTCGAAGCTGGGAACCACCAGCCCACCCATTTGCCAAGCCCCCGCGTTACTCTGAGCTGCAAGATTTTGCCGGCCCGTCCTGACTGATTTGAGACAAGAGGGTTTTGGTGCTTTGGGACTGGACTCCGTCCGCGAGCAGCATCCCCGGCACGGCCGCGTTCGCCCCGTGTCTTTGACGGCCGCTCCCCAGCACTTTCTGGCAGGGTGGAGAACGGCTGGCTCGGGGTGCACCAGTAAGCCGAGCGGGACCTTTGCCACGAGGCTCAGAGGACGACGTGACACAGCACCATCGCCAGCGTTCAGCCTGTACTCGCTATCCCGACCGCTGCTTTCCAAAGGCCCCCCGGGGTAGGGGCGTCAGGGAGCAAAAAAAGCTCGTCCGGAGCAGCTCCTCTGCCTCCTGCCGCCCCACAGCTAATGAGGACGGTGCCGAAGGCAGACAAAGCAAACCCGCTTCCGAAGCACTGTGCGATCGTTGTGCTACGACGAGACCCGCTCAACTGAGAAAACGACTCGCGGTACTTTTGTGGTCTGAAAAATGCTCAATCGCGCCTCGTCCCCGCCGCCAAACCCCATTAACGGTGAAATCCAAAAGAGCCGGAGCTTCTCGGCTGCTTTCCCTTGCTACCACCACCCTCCCCCCCCGGCTGGAGCTTGGGACGCGCAACCGGAGCTAGGGGAACGTTTCAAATAGCGATCCCAATTAACAAGCCCACATCTATTCACGTTGAAAGCTTTCGCAGCTTTCATTGAAAGGGTCGCTTTTGTCTTCCCGCCGTCCCTTCCCAAAGCGAGGGCTCATTACCGCTGTAGACCGCTTTTGTAATTGGTTGGGAATGTGGTTCTCGGCACAGCACCCCGGAGAGGCTGCTTTTTGAGGTCTCCTAATACTACTGAAGAATGCCGATGAAAACCCCAAAGCCAGATGTCTGGCTCCAACCCAGGAAACTTGGCCGGCCCAGCGAGATTTCCATTGCGCTGACATTGTGCTGCTGCAGCACTGCCAAAGCCTCGTACTTACGTAAGGGCGGCATTCACAAATGAATACTGTAAAATAAAGAGCGTAATCGCCACTGCTTCCTGCCAGCTCTCCTTGCAGGAAACAAGCGGTTTGGCTTTCGGCAATAGCCTTTTACGGGCATCGAACTGCAGCTTTCTGCAGGTGAGGCCGTGCCGTCTCGCCACGGAAGGGAGACCGTTCTTAAGAAAAGGTACAGATAATGCAAACACGGTCTATGCCTCGTAGCGTGGCTTTGACGTACCGGACCCTCAGCCCACCATCTCGCTACAGGCAACGCTCCAAGACCCCGAGCGTCGTTCTCCAACTGCATTCTTACAGTTTTCCAATTTTTGCATGCAGTCTTTGCTGTTTCGTGATCTGTATGGGAACTAGAGATTTAGCATCTTTACTTAAAAAGTTTTGCCCCAGTACAAGCACGAAGGCATCTTCTTGTCCGCAGGGAATGGACGGTCAGAGCATCTTAAAGCAGGACAGAGGCAGCAAACCCACTGAAGGGAAGCTGTCTGTCCGGGGGAACACCCAGGTGGAGCCGAAATTGGGGCAGCACAGCGTGCCTCTGCCTTCGCTGGGGTCAGAGCCATTGAAGCTAAAGGGCAGCCCATCGGCTGCTTGTCACGGGAGCCCGACACGTATTACGGAGAGGAAAACCGCGTTACGGGCAAGCACTTCGGCATGACGGACATGAGTAAGGGCAAACTTTGCAAAAGAGAGAAACGGGGCGGAAAACAGCCTGGGAACTGCGGCCAGAGAACGACTCGTGCATCAACATCCCCCCCAGGAACGGTCAACAAAACAACCCGGTGGAATTATCCACGTTAATTGCTCTCACGCGGCTGAGAGCGCAGTTTGGCTAGAAGCCGCGTCCTCCAGTTTCTGCTTGAACTGGAAGATAAGGGATGACCAAGGGCAACGAGAGGAGCCATCACCAGAAAAGCACCTATTTCTCCGCAACAAATTTTCACCAATTTCAACAAATTCCACGTAAGAAACACGCTCCTGCCTGACCATCCAGGACAGCGACAGCTCGAGTGTACCACCCAACCGGCAGAACATCCAGCACTGGAGAGTCCTGTGACGGGAATGTTAAATACCGAGGGTGTCAGCATGGCCCCAGTGCCAAGAGTACTCCAGGAACATAAAATAAACACAGCGAAAGCCTCT
The DNA here is from genome assembly GCF_030463565.1 of Pelecanus crispus. Taxonomy (NCBI): domain Eukaryota; kingdom Metazoa; phylum Chordata; class Aves; order Pelecaniformes; family Pelecanidae; genus Pelecanus; species Pelecanus crispus. The sequence goes on along the minus strand of NC_134661.1, from coordinate 8,120,705 downwards.
TGGCGAGGCTGCCAAGCTCGAGAAGCCAGCCCTCCCTTTCATGAAGAGAGCCACGCAGTAGCAGGGAGCCTCCTCCGCACATCTGCAGGATGCCCCAGCGCACCTGAAGAAAATGGAACTGCTGTCCACCACAAATAAAAGGATTTCTCTTAGTTCAGCACATCGTTATTTTTGCCGCTCGTGCTGCCGTTTCCCGAAATCCCCTGCTCCCGGGAGTCCCGCTGCCCACCAGAGCTGCGAGCAGGCAGCCCGGGGGGGCGTGGACAAGCAGAAAAAATCATTTGCAGCTGCGGATTTGGAAAAAAAACAAGCAAAACCAAAAAAAAACCCCACCAAAACAAATGTACTGTAGCGCTGCGAGGCTTAGGAAGCTGAGAGGACGCGCAGATGCCCGCTGCAAGAAGCGAAGCGGTCGGTCAGCTAGCGTGAGCCAACACAACGCACAGAAAACGTGCCGATGCGTCGCAGGCACAGCGTGCCGCCCGCGCCCGCCCCTCACCAGCCTCAGACGCGCCTCCTCGCCGGCACAGCAGGAAAACGAGCATCTCCCGGCTCAGGGCGCAAGGTCAACCTCCCCGAGCTTCCTCTGCTGTCCCACCGGGCAGCAGCACTTCGAGCCTGGCAACGAAATGAAAAAAGGACAAAGCCGAATTGCCGGAAAAAAGAAGGTACGGGAAGTCCTCAGGCTGAGGCTCTAGACCACAGGAAACTTACCTTTTGGCTCATTTGAAACCAATCTGAAGTTTCCTTGTTTGTCAGCCACGACCCCGTCATTGCATCCTCTTTTCCACAGAGGGGGTTACAGAAAGGAATGTTTTCAGGAAGCAATACCCATGGCGTTTGAAAGATAGTCTTTCCACGAGAAAGAAATTTTGGATTGGGTTGCTAAAAGCATCAGCCTGCTTAGCAATCTAAGAGCAGCATCTTTAAAGGTCACAAGTGGGGGGAAAGAAAAAAAAAAAAAAAAAATCAGAGACTCATTCTAATTCCTTGCAAACAGGAGCTCGTTTTTCACAAATCCACCCTGCAGAGCTCAGTAACATGACCTTTCACTTACAAAGAGAACAGCGGATTTCTGTCTCTCATGTGTTAACCTCCCTTCTTTTCCATAAATTAAACAGAGTCTTGATACCATCGTAAGATGCTTTTCCAGCAGCCCCCCTAAAGTTTCCACAAGCTGTTTTGGTTTTGGAATTGCCGCGGGTCTCCAGCCCGTGCAATCACGGGCAAACAGAAAAAAGCAGAACTTCAACGCAAAATGCGGATGCCCAAAGTTAGTGTGCAAAAAGCCTGCCCGTTAACCGCCCAGCAGGTTTAATATAGCACGGGCAAACAGGAAGGTGCTTTAGTATAAACGTGCGCTTTTCCGTGTGGAACCACAAAAAAGTCCTGGATGCCAATCCAGGCATCGTTTCACGTTTGTCAATACGTTATCAGGATGATACGGGCTTCCCGGAATGGGAATTTGTAATGGTACCTGGTAGATATGAAGAGAATGCAAAGCAAGGAAACTTGACAATGAGAACAAGACCTGTCCTCTCGAGGCCTTTCAGTTCCTCAGCACCTACAACAAAGCCAAATCAAAACCGGAGTCAAGTTGGAAAACACGTGGAAGCAGAGCTGAGCACAATTTGGAGGACAGGGCTGTTTGTGGAGTCCTCGGGGGAGACCGCAGCGTGACTTCTTTCAATCCTAGCCCATTTTAACTACTCCAGACTGCAAAACCCAAACCAGAAGCACCCCAAAAAGCCCCAGTCGCTTTTGGGGCGGGGATGCTAACCTGCGTTTCCCATCCAAGGAGGCAAAGGAGCAGAGTTATCACCTCCTACGATACAGTACACCCACGAACAGGCTTAACGTGAGCTGCCTGGAAAGCCAGGTAGGTAGCACAATCGTTACGTTTTGGCAGCTAAAAAAGTTGGCAATCTTATACTCCTGTACTTACTCCTAATGATCTTCACTGGTCGCGTGATCCTTGCCTGCTTGTTTGCAGCGGCTTCGTATCTTTTACAGGAGCAGAACATTCGCCATTTACCGCTGCTGCTGCTGCTTTGCAATTATCTCTTATTTTAGCTGAAGGTATCTGAAATGTCAGCATGGGATTCCACCCACACCCACCGCTGCCCGACTTCATTTTGGCCAGAAACGCTCACGCATCTCCACCCTGCCTTGCAGTTTCTCCTGTGTGACAGATCAGCTCGAGAAGGAGCTCGCGCCGCCCTAGAACCCGTCCCTCGGCGTGCTCCCGAGGGACGAGATAACCTTCGCCGTCCCCTGGCAATTTTTTATTCCAGGTCAGCGCGTACCAGGCTGGATGCCGGTGGAGTGCCCGAAGCAAAGCTTCGGCTGTTCATCTCGCACGCCTGTAAGGGAGACCGAAGTGAAGAATAACTGTCCCGCTGTCCCGTGTGCTCCCATGGGTCTGTTCTGAGCGTTACGCGTGCTTTTTCCCCCTCTCTGACACGTGTTGTCACCGTGCGACTTACACTGCTATGATTTGCCAATTTCTAAGGCGCTGCAGGAGCGGCATGCAGGGCTGCTGACGCCCGCCACAAGCGTGACAACGGGATTTGACTATTAGCCACGAGGTCAGCTGGCCTCCTGTGAGCCGCGTCAGATCCTTCCTACCACGTAAACCTCCAGAAGGAGCCCCTCAAGCTTCCATTTCATAACGTAAGCCTTCCACCAAGTTACAGGCACTTGAGGCTTCCTCGAGCCAGCCGACCGCCTTTCAGCTGCAAACAGAAGTGCCGCAGGAACGAGAATAAAAACATCCCAAGTATTCCTACAAAGACGGAGTTACAGTAAAGGAACGTGCTTCTCCAGGTCTCCTGCTCTATGGTTGACCTGCCTGGGGCACCCGCCTTCCACTCCAGGGTCTGCGGTAGCTTTGAGCGGCAAGGAGAGACGGCAAGGCGGCACAGACCGGCACACCTACGCACCCACAGGTATCTGTCTGAAGGAATTAAAAGGCAGGCAGACAGACAAACGTGCAGTTCCACGATAAGGAACAAGGCGGGATGAAAGGATCGCTTTGATCCCTTTACAGGCTGACGTAACGGAGCCCCAAGCATCCCCGATCGCTCCTGTCTGCTTCTGTCTCCAGCAAACGTTTAATACGAGAAAAACGGGGTAGCGGATGCCCTCCTCGCAGAGGAGGGCGAGCGAGGGGGTTCTGCCGAGCTGTCAGGACCAACACCACTCGAGCACTTAGGAGTGACGAGACGAAAGCTCAAGGCAGCGCGTAGGGGGCGGTGGGAGGGGAACAGCTAGCGTTTGCATCAAGTTTTGCGAGCTCTTGAAAGAGATCTGGCAGATGACTACCTTTCTCTCCGCCCCCGGTCTTTCGGGGGCGAGTCGAAGAGGAGTCAAAGGCTTCGGTCAGAGGTGAGCATCCCACGTAACGACCACGCTCGGCCAAGACGGACCAGCAACGTTGTCTTTCCTGAGTCCGCTGAGCGACCTTGTCTCGAGAGCTAATTCTGTTCCGTGTGTTCATGAGTTATTGATCTCTGCCACTGTATCAGTAACAGGCAGGCAAAGCAGATCACAAGCAACCTGTGCTTCGCAAAAAGGAGAAAGCAACACCGGAAAACTCAGTACAAGAAGAGAGAAAGTCTCGTTTTATGAATTTCAGTTTAGTTGTGTATTTCCAGCAACTCCATCCATACCTTTCATCACCCTTATTTTGTATCAGCTCCGTGCTTCTAATTCTAACGTTGTCTGGAAAATATTTCTGAGAACAGCCTTTGTTCGCCACCCACCACTGCAAGGCTGTTGCCAGCTCCCATAGCGGCATCGCAGACGGCATGTGCCAGATGAAGAGAATGGCACGTACCTGTCAGTCTCTGTGAGAGCGGCTATTTCTGGCTCCGATTTACATGCACAGCCTCCCGCACGTTGCTTGAAATCTCCATTTTATAGAGGACGCCGGTGGTACCTGGATGCTGGCAGCCAGCGGACAGCACCGGGGCCTCCACAGCTTGCGTTGGAAGGGGCTACCTGCAACGCTCAGCTCACGGCTCATTTCTTCATAGATTTAATTAACTCAAAAGGCTTTCGTCTTCACGCTTGCAAAAAAATATCTTCCACCTTAAACCGGGGCGGCAGTGCTAAATCTCTGATCAATTTAGAGACACTGCAACGCTTAAGGAGAACTGATGAGAAACGAAATAAAAACGCTCTCTGTGTTCAGACCCGTTACGCTCGGACGTTTCCATTCTCTTTTGCACTTCAGAGCTCCAGCACAACAGCGGGTCCTGGGGAAGCCTTTTGGAGCAGACTTTTTGATGTACCTTCCCGACCCGCCGCCTTGAATGACTAAATACTGCACCGAGAAAGACAACCGCTCGCCCGTGCCCGTTCGGAGAAGGTCCAAGGAGGAGTATCTGCTGCAAACCACGCGCAGCGTATGCCAAGATTCAGCCTTCTCTGGTTACTAAAACCAAAAATCAAAACCACTAAAAATTTTGAAAATGGCAAAAAGCGAGCCGAGAGAGGCGCTGTACGTCCACGCATCCCGTCTGCACCGCATGCTAACACAGCGCTGCTTCCACTCGACATCCAGAGCGCTTGCCCGCCCCGGCTTCAGGCGCGTTACTGTGTAATTCAGCGCCACAGCCCGGCACCGCCGCGGTCCGGCACGCTTCTCCCGAGGTGGGACTGCACGGTGCGGCCATGAAATCGGCCTTTCTGATGGAGGCGATGCCGAGCACCGGGAGATGCTCACCACCGCCTTCCCCAGAACGATTCTCTCCTGAAGATGGAAATGGACTCCTGTCTTGAATTGGTAGCGTTCATTGAAAACGCAAAAGAAAAATTTGTTTTTGCATTTAAATGTGTGCAAAGTGTCCAGAAGGGATCTAACCTGGCCAAAAAAAACCAAACCCAAAACCAAACCCCAAAAAACCCCACCACTTTAAAGTTACCTCTGCATAAAAGCAGTCGAAAGGCCTTTCTGATAGAAAAACCCCATTTCAGATGAGCTACTTAAGTGTACGGTAGATGCCAACAGAACAGCTTTATTTTTATCCCGGCTAAATTAGGTTACAAACAGGGAAACGAGCATCTCAGCTGCTCTAGGGAGAAAAGTACCAGTTTTGCCCTAAATGAAAATTTCTGAAAATAAGGTATTGCGGGAAGCCGTACTGGACTTTGAATAGAAACACAAGCATTCGCGATAGTTTTTTTTTCCTCCCTGCCCAAACATATTTTTCCATGTAGAAAAAAAAATGGTTGACTTGGTTTATATTTGATTTTTTTTTTTTTTTTTTTTTGCTATGGGATGTATGTGCTGGAGACAGCTGCTTAACGAGACGCCCCAGTTGCCCATTCAGCACCCGTGACATCCTGGTTCTCCATAGGATACGGTATCGATCCGCCTTCAGGATGCTAAGGTAGGGGAGAACAGCCGGGAGAGGCAGGTACATGCTGACGTACGCAAGAGAAGTTTTGATCCGGAGACCCCGAACGGAGGACAAGAGCACCTTCCTGCCTGGGCGGCGAGAAGACGATGCCGAGCTCGGGCACAAGGAACCGAGATTTCTGTTCTTGCCTGCCTGGAGGAGGCTAACAGCCGTCTGCAAAGACCAAGCTGCCATGCTGAAATGGAGATGCCATTCTGGGATGAGCCACCACCGCGCCGCCTTGCTCAGCCCCTGCCAGCCCAGGCGGGAGGCACATCCAAGGCTCCGCTTGCCCAGGCACAGGAACGCTTGAGAAACGAGAACAGATGATGTTATTTTACGTTTAGGTATCACTTGAAGCCTTGCTGACGCTCAGTAGAACAGTCTTCAGCCCCCAAAGCAAATGTTAAAAGCAGGGACAGCAACAGCTAAGGCAACCTGAGCGCTTTCGCTGGCATCTCATCGCTTTCCATCACAATTCTCCGGTAAAGGCGTCTCAGCTGCAAAGCCCAGCATCGCTCTTACCGTACTATGGGCTATCACACGGTGCGCAACGGCCCCATCGCAAACTCCCCCGTTAAAGCACCCGGTAACATCAAACCGTGACGCCGACCTCAATGCAACCTGGACGCCTCGCCGACACCGCACGCGTTGCGTGCAGGCTCCCAAGAGCCGCATTGCTCTGCACTGATCAGAAAACCTTGCTAAGCAAATTCACGGTGAAACTGCCAAGCGCTGGGCGGGGGGGGACGGCAGCCCCTGCCAGGATGCGCAAATGCACGGGGAAGACCTGCATAGCTACAAGCCACCTTTGCTTGAAGCAAACACGTTACAGATGGTGGAAATAAAAGCCCCTGCCCTTCCTAACCGCTGGCCTACAGCTAAGAACCACCGCAACCGGCAAGCCAGAGAGCTGCGAGAGCAGGCGATGTCCGCTGGGAATCTGAAGGGAGCCGATGCGGTCGCTTCCACGGCTTTGCCTTGGAGAAACAGCGCAGCAGGACAGCGCTAGCAGAGTTGGCACGCGAAGGTGTCTCCCAGCCGCAGGACGCTGCGTGACCCATTAACGATGGGAAGAGCGAGGATGCGTTTTCTCATGCTACAGCTAAATAGCAGCTAAAATACAATCTTGAAAAGGCCAAGATGCCCAGGTTACCAAACTAGGAAAAAACGCTCTCAGAATAAAGATTCCCGCTTTACAGAGCTGTTGTAACTTTGTGCCCACCCAAGCTCAGTCCCGTGGCTCACGTGGCCCTGCAGGGCACGACGTCAACTCCAATTTTGAGAAGCACTCCTGCACACGCACGCACCGCCTGCAAACCCCGCTCCCAGCTGCGGCGCTTCTTGGTGCCGGAGCCGGGGTGGCCCGGGGCGAGGCAACGCCGGGACGGCACAGCTCAGCACCCCCGCCCGACGCGCTGCCTTCGAGGTGCCAGCGGCCGCGGCCACGTCCCGCTGGCAGCACCCAGCAAATACAGCGAGAGACCTCAAAGCAGCCGCGACGTGGCCCGAGCACTGCCGCCGCTGCCTCCTCGCGCGGGAGCCACCCAGTCCCTTCCCTCCGTTTGCTGACCCCTGTAAGCACGTTTTCACCGGACTTCATCAGTATAACGAACAAAATCGGTGTTTAAAAAGCCTCCACCCCTTCCAACATGAGAGGTGACGTGAGCAGCGCTGGAGTCATGCAGATTATGGGCTAATACGAGCACCGTAAGCAGAACGCCGGGTTGCTTCAATTTCCACTCGGGCAAGTGCCTTCAAAAAGTTTCCGCCCTCAGAAAAGCAATGAATTCTGGTTTTCTTAGTGCAGTAATAATTCTCTGCTCCATTTCCACAAGAGCTACTTCTCTTTAGTGACGGCTATAAACTCTGATCCGTACCAGAATTTGCTGGCTCGCCTGCGCCAGCTTCATTTCAGGATGAAAGCCACAAAGGTGAAAGAGTTTCCCAACTGAAACCATGAGACCGGCCTCCAAAATAGCCTGGCATTAACTCCAGCAGTCAGTGAAAAGCTTTACAAGGAATTTAGTTTATGTGAACTCTTAGAATCAAATGACTTTGCTTTTTACCACCTCGAGTAAGACTGAGCAGCAATAAAAAAAAAAAAAAGTCTTTCAAAACACAGTAAAAAAAAGAAAAGTTCAGAGTGAGATTCGGGATGATTTTTAGCGCTCTTCATTTGGGTCAGATGTTCCGTCACAGGAGCTGGAACACCTTTGAAGTAATTGCAAGAGTTTTTCTTCCCTTTTTAAAAAGGCGGAAACGATGCAGTCAGCCAAGCAGTACGAGGGTTAATGTTAACTAGAGGGCAATTTCCCTATCTTAATAAAAACTTGGCTATAAAAACAACAGTGGTATCTACAAGGGCTGTGCTTATCGTAACCGCGGGCCAAGCTATCGCAGGGGAAGTGAGCGCAGCCGGGGGACCTTGTCCCGGCTCGAGCGCGCTCCTCTCCTGCCGGCGACGGCACTTCCCGTGCGCCCGGTTTCACCGCTCCCCGCAGAATTGGCTCCCGCCTTCCCGAAAAGGCCACGGGCCGCTGCAGGGGGGCACGGCCGGCATTCCCCAAAGTACGCACGCAACCGCTCATAACACACGTGGGCTTTTGACAGCAGAAATGGTTGAAACCTAGCTGTAGGCACAGAAAGCACTTTGGAAAGCCAGGGACTCCCCGATTTCTATCTGGAGGAGAGCTTTAAGACACGCTTTTGCAAAACTAATCTGCATTTCTGCCGCAGCCGGTGTATCTGGGACAACCTGGTATCAGGCAGCTGTCTGCTCCGCCGCTGCTGCATACCCAGCTGACGCCCAGCTTCCCGAGCAGCTAATCCCGGGAACGTCAGCAGCTCACGCAGGAATATTTTATGCTTTCTTCTATTCCAGCTGGGACTGCTCTTTCAGCCCTTGACGCCGCAGAGCGTTTACGGGCTGGAAGAGGAATCATCTGCCGGTTTTAAACTGGAGGACGGCAACAAAACCAAATAAACCCGACTTTCTGCACGGCGAACGCAGAGGGTGTCGATGACTCCTCGTTCCTTCCCGCAGGCGCAGAAGAGCCCGCCGGGCGGCTGGGCCAGGTACGCGCGCAGAAGTAACGAGGTTTGCGCGTTCCTTCCCCCACGGAAGCCAAAAACTGGATTCCGGGGAACGAAAACAGGAATAAGGGCATCCCCGCCCTCGGCATGGCCGCCACCCCCGCGCCGAGCGGCGTCAGGGAGGCTTTCATAAGGGATACGCCGGATAACACCTCCACTTTCTACAGGAGACCGACCGAATCTACAGGGATATTACGTGCAAATTGTCTGGTTAGAATAATAAATGGCGGGCTCGCTTTATCACGGCTGACGCGCACAACACGTTCATTTGCGATCCAAGCCTCCGATTTAAAGGAGGAAGAAAGGATCCTCGCCTGCCTGGAGATAAACTTAAGTAAATAGTGTTTGCCATCAACTCCAAATGAAGAATGACAGTTAAATTTTATAATCATCTTCATAGCTCCAGGACTTACTTTATATTTTCTCAGGCTCATGACCCAGGGGTTGTCATAGCAACGAGGAAATCCTACCTTATCAGCCTCTTACATTTACATTCCTTACGGCTGCTTCCCTTTATGAATTAAATCCATCACGGTCTTCTATTCTCCAAATAAGAAGTTCTTAGGATTATCTCGCAGAAACAAGGATCAAATGCTTTGATTGAAACACTATGCAAAAGCTAATTCACTGGTGGTTTTCTTTAAGGGAAGATTGACTGTGCTACAAATAAATGGCTCCCGTCCAAGTTTGCAGTTGGCAGCTTCTCACAAAAAAAAAAAAAAAAAAAAAAAAAAAAAAAAAAAAAAGTTGGGAGAGCCAACACGGGTTTTGCAGCACGTTCACGTCGGTCGAAAACATTTCTACACCTGGGCGGCAAGAAGAGTATCTGCTTGGCTGAGAGGTCTGGAGATAAAGAGCTTCCAGGGCACCCATAAGGTCACCGTAAGCACGCCTTTGCGTGCAATTATAATCATGTTTAATTAGAGCCTATCGTGTGATTACACCTATGCGAATCCTCCCTGTCGTGCTCCCCGTTGGGCAGAGCAGGTGCCGAGTCCGAACGCAGCATCACCGGCGAGGCAGGCAGGCTTTTTGGTTTTCTCGAGCATGAAGAAAATGAATCCCTGAAACCCAATTAGCTGCCAGCCAGCCGAGCCGCCGGGCTCGGCATGCCCTCAGCCAGGGAAGCGCGCACGTACCCGGCCCCTGCTCGCACGGCACATCCCGGCTCCCGGCCCCCTCCAGCACCCGACCCGACCGCTCTATCTAACGTACCGAAAGTAACACAAATTCAGCGCCCCAGGGAAAGAAATCTAAGTAAACCACCTGATAAACGTACGTCCATCAAGCACGGGATGAATTTCGGACGTTTACCAGAGCCCGTGTATTCAAGCAGCGCTCGTCAAGAAACACAAATGCCATTGCGTGCGCACCATGGCCGATGGGTGCCGAGACAACCGGCCTGGATATCGGTTTAGTTGCACGAAACACGCACCTAAGCGCAGCACTTGCGTTCGAAGACAAGGCGTCCCTAGGAAACGGCGCAAAGTCTCGCTGTGCGGATTTGGGGCGGGGGGCGAGGCGATCCTTGGGTTGTTCACATTGGCTTCCTCTGCACGCGATGGGCCCAGAGTCAGAGCGTAGTTACGTGTTCGGACAGAACAGCAACGATGCTCGCCTCTGTCCTGAACAATACAGGGTTAAAATAAACTTTTAAATCCCAGAATGTTTTCTGCACGAGTCTTTTGATTAACAGAACTCTTATAAACTGTAATGAATTTCATAAAGGCAACTCTACAGTTACAGACCTACAGGCATCGAGAGTTTAATTTACTTAATGTACTTTTTATTCATTATTGGTCCTCGGCAAGAAGCTGATCACCAACTTGTAGAGTGCATTGCTTAATTATCCATACTGCACTTCTTAAAATGAGAACTATTTAAGCTGCCTGTCAATACGGCAACGCGGGGCAGCGGCCGTGATCGATTGATGCAGTGAGAGCAATGCAGCTGGAATGCCAAAGACCGGCGGCGGCACCATGCTGTTGCACTGAAAGACCTGGGGAGTATGCATGAAGCAAAACAATCAGAAACTCATCTCAAAGACTTAAAATCCTTTCTGTTTCCAGCGATACCATCTTCTGTGTTTGCAGATGGCGAGCAGGCTCCAGAACTCTTCTTGCGTGCACCGTCCATCTTAGTTTCAGCGCAAACAGCTCCTGAACGTCTCGCCTGAGCAGCTTTAAGCCAGAAATGCGTATGGTTTTCTGCTTTATCTCTTTCCTCCGCGTCGCTATAGGGAGGACAATGGAAACGCGCGTTCCAGCCATCTGCCGGCTCCGCAGCCCCCCAGGCAAGGCGTGCTGAAATGGGAACCGGGCCCTCAAGAGCGCCGTTGACCTACACGTACCTAATGAGGCTGAGATTTAGAACAGCATGCACGTGCACCGGTATTGCCTCAAAGTCGATGGTGCTACTCAATAAAGGCAAATTACGGCCCCTTTGACGTAAGAGGATGCAGATAAAAGCTGCATTTGCAAGGAGAAAAAGCCCTAGAGAGCTCTAGGACTGACCTAGGACAGCATTCCACAGAGACCTCTTTCCCCTCCGGACCGAAACCCTGCCCACCGACGTCTTCATCAGCTGCCGGGTTTGACCATCTCATCTTTCCCTTCTCAGCAACAGAAGTGACGCTGCGTGTCGGGGAAAGCTATTACAATCTGACGGGTGGTTGAGGATCTGTGCATCGGGAGCCGCGTCTGCAGGGATGGTCCGCAAGGATCTGCCTTTGGCCTGAGACGAGGGCGGTTTGAGCCCGGAAAACGCAGCGTACAGGACCCGGCGAGACTCTGCTCATCTGCTTTCAGGGCAGAGCCGGCGCGGGATTTGCCAGCGCCAGCCTTCGTCGGCGCACCTTTACTGAAATATTCAAAATCAGCCGATCAATAATTCATTACATAATATGATAAAAGGTAATCCACTGTTTGAAGGCAAAGCTTAAACAAACTCCGCTTCGGTTACAGCGCTGCGAGGTCTTACACATTTTAAAAGATACTCGGTGCAATGGTGAAAGGCAGAAAGACGCAGTCGGAAGGGACGAATACATCCCTGCTCCGAAACTTCCTGATCCCCGCTGGAAGGGAAACTATTTACAGCTACGACTTAAGCCAGAAGCCCTTTGCAAAGGGACGCTAATTCAATATTAAGTAACGTAAGTCAATAGTCTTGTTTCCCCTTTCATCCCTTCAGCCAATATAAACTAATACAAATGATAATGACATGTCGCCCGTGACCTCTTAAATACGCTCCTTATGTTAGCGGTCTAATATTTATTCTCCCCTTCAAGCAGATGACTCGAGTTGAGTGAAAATTTACTTTGGGCCAAGGAATACCTTAAACCGCATTACTGCAATCCTCCTAATGCGCCAAAACCAGCAGAAGCGTGCTTAACGCCCCATTTTAAGATTATATGCTGGGATTTTTCAACACACACCGAACGCTTTGCTTTAACAGCCCAGGCTGGAACTCAAGCATGCGGAGCAGGAACACGGAAGGCTGATTTCAAGGGGATCGGATCAGCTTTATCGCCGTTTCTGGCCCGTTTGCCGAAGGGTGTCAGAGCTGGAAACGCAAAGGGCGCCGCAGCAACCAGACGCCGAATTTCCAGGCTTGTACGAGGCAATGGTAGCCTGCACTTTCTTGGACTCCTCATCTGCCTAGAGCCGTTTAGGAGAGCTTAAAAAGATAAGTATCTAAATAGAAAAGGTATCTACATTCACACATACCTCGCTGGCACAATAAGCGCCAACTGCGAGATGCACGTGAAAGGGAAAATCAAGTATCCCCGCCTTCCCCAACATCCACCGAGTATCGTGAATTCTTTTGCAAAGCCCCTAGCCACAATAGCGGCTTGTTCTTCGCACAAAAGGCCACAACAGCGCACAAGAAACCCTGCTGATACTTAAAAGGCACGGATCCAAGGTCAGCCAGGCTCCGAGCCAAGGCTCCAGCAATAAACCATCAGATCTGTTCTGAAGTGGGGAAAGTAAAAGACCTTTTAATTGTGGAGCTCTGGAAGTCTTTCATATTAATTTAACATTCACCTTGAAACGGCGAGCTTTCTTCAGACCCTCAGCAGAGCGCGGAGGACAGCGGAGACCACCTTCACAAAGGCGGAAGGCTTTTCCCCAAGGCTTAACTGCGTGACAACCGAGATTATAACAGAAAGGCGACCAAAATCGATGACCCAGTGCCAGCCGTCGTTAAGCCAGCCCAGCCGAAGCTCCCACAAGCCTGCCCGTGCCTTCAAACCCTGCCCCATCCGCTGCAACGACGAGCACCGAAACCGCACCTGAAGACCTACGCGCGCTACAAAAATAGTTGCCGTGGGAGAGACTTTGTTCGTAAATTGAGCGAGAAAGTTCATTAAATGATAAAAATTCCAACCATGCTACCGGGATGTAAATTGCATTCATACCCAGAGCTGACATCTTAAACAGTTTAATTTAGGTACGGCTCTTAGCAGCGTTGGGTGTCTGCAACAGAAACAGATGCCTTGAATCATTTCAAAGTATGCTCCTGTCAGAAACGTCCTTTCTGACACCAAAATCAATTTCCTTCTCCTTTACTAACGACTTTTCCAAAAATAGAACGGGAAAAGTTGCCTCAATTTTATCTTTTGTACACGGTACAAAACATGCTTTTAAGCTTTAAGGAAGACGACGGTAGCGTGCAACACGTGCGACTGCGGTAATTAGGACTATTTTGATAGAGCAACTGGCAACGGGAATGAACCTGATCCATCTTCATTATGGAGAGCTACAAAACCTTCGACAAGCCCCGCATACAAGGCAGACGGGCCGCTTCCTCGTATCCACACCGGCATTTCCACGCAAGACGGCACGAACCACGGCAGCTCCGAAATGGCAGCGGCAGAAATGCACCCCCAGAGCCCCCCCCCGCGCGCTTCTCCCTCTCTCCGCACGCTTCATGGAGCTCTGTGTGAGCAGAGTGAACGTACAGGGCCTGAATTATTTCACGCTGATGGTCAAACGAACACCTCAGCAGTTCCAAAGACCTTGCTGTGCATATTTAAGCAGGCCTTGTAAATCATGCCTTTTCAGAATGTTTGCAAATCCAATTAAAACAAAAGGCACTGCTACATAGTGATGCAGTTGGTAAAAAAAAAAAAAAAATCCTTCAGTGCTGAGCGACTTTAAATACCGAGCCTAGCGTTCAAACGCTGCCTAGTCACTCCATTCCCCTCCTCGATCTCCCAGATGAGACACCAACAAAACCATTTCCTTGCTCTGCAAAAGGACTCCTTTGAACGTGGAAGCCCTCTCCCGCCCGGATTACTGTGGAGTAAAGGAATCGGAAAAAGCACCACTTTTCCTCCTAGGCTGTAGCCAGACACGAAATGGCACGCTGCACGCATGCGGTTAGGTTTTTAATTGGCACCTAGGACCTCAGCCGCTGAGCCAAGCAGCCGCCTCTTCGGCTTTGCTCTTCTGCAAATCCGAAACCTGTCCATCTCTCCCCCAGGTCCCCTCACCCTTGCTCCCACCAGTAAAAGGCAACGGTCCTGACCTCCTGGGTAGAAGCACTTTAACAGCTGTCCATGAAGAATTGGGAATTTGGCTTTCTTGTTCCCAACCTGGCACCGGAACATCAGAAGAGCGACCTGGTGCCTGGAGTTCTTGGGAAAGCCAACCCCTTCTTAGGGACAGTGGGACCCCCCTGACCCATCTCTCATTCTGGAAAATCTGCTCCTGAGCACCACAGAGAGCAGACAGTAATAAATAACACGGTATTGGGTCACACAAAAAAACCACCCGAGGCTCCTGAAAACGACTTGCCTAATAATGCCCGTGTTGGCACCATTGCCGTCTTGGCTTCGGTAAGCCCTTGCTGATCCTCAGTCCACGGACAACGCATCCACCACCAGCTGCCTCCGTCCAGCGCTTTAAAATGCTGGGTTAGTTTACCTCTTACCCCTGAACACACAAAAATATTTTCAAGACCTCTTACCTACAAACATTCTTCACAGCCAGCAGTTATGCCTGCGCCAAAACATGCAAATACGTCAACATTTTCTAACGTTTTGGTTTTTTAACCTATACAAAGGAAAAACTTGTAATGGTTCGTGTTCTAAAAGGAAAACATGATGTGAAAAAGCAAGCTCAAAACAAGCAAAGCTACAAAAACATAGCCTGAATAAGCTCATGTTCCTGAAAAATGGATTCAGAGGTTCACAGCTGAACAAGGAATCAGCTGGCTAAGGGCATCTGCATATCAAACTAACACGCTCGGGAAAAAAAGGGGCCTTCGGCAGCCATAAGCAACAGCATTTGCCATCGTATTTTAAGTTTATTTTTCCTTGTCTGACCAGTTCCCATAGGGCAGAAGGCTAATGATGGCACTTCATCACGAGCAGCGCCGGGCATCTGCATCCATCCTGCGAGCGCGACAGCTGTGTCACCACGTCCCCAACCATCTCCACCACCCGAACCCATCGTCTGGTGCGAAGCCGCAGGATGGAGTGCCCTGCAGTCATTATTCACCAAGCACTTTCATTAACAAACTGCCCTTAATTACAGCGGTAATTGCAAAATTATTTCACAGCAGCAATTACTCTTCTCAGCCCAATCCAGGCTATTTAAGTGGGACATTGTCTCCGAAAATGGCACAAAGCCAACTCATCTACAACCAAGAATTTGCTTTAATTGCGTTGCACGGTTCCGAAATGGCGCACCCAAAACGGCAGCTCCGGGTCGGGTGGCGGAGGTGGGGAGCGCTCCCCGTGCGCGCCGGGGGACCGGAGCCCCGACGTGGGACACCGCGACCCGCTTCAGGCGACCGCCCCGCGACAAGGGGTAACGAGGAAATGGCTCATTAAGCGAGCGGAAAGGTCAAGAAGGGACAAAGGCCCTTCGACACCTGAATTTGAGGCTTTCTTGCACAACTGTTGATTTTCAAAGCTCACGATTTAAGGTACGATCCCGGATCTCCTCACAAGAGCATGAGATTGATACAAATGGGTGATTTTCTCCAAAAAGACTACAGCTGTGTTAAAAACTTCTCATCGATCATCCTTATAACAACTTTACAGCCAGTAAGTGAATCTATTTCATTCTGATCCTTTCGAAGACTCCATTAATGAGAAAAATTGAGGCATATTAGTCAGCGATCTAAAATACCAGGCAAGTGCAAGTTCAGTGCCAGGTTGCAAGCAATCCACATCTCAGAGGGCACTGGGGGTGAGAGAGGGGGAAGGTTACGGCACGGCACCACGGGGAACCACGACTCGAGTTCACCGCCTGGCACTCTGCTCCGCGAGCCACAGCCTGGCCAGATTTGCTCAGTTTAATTGCACGCTCTTCCTTGCTTCCACTGCTTTTTAACGTCCTCTGGAATAAATATGGTAGCTGCAAGCATGCAGAGAAACACCCAGCATGGAAAATTTTGTGCAAAGTTCTCATGTAGTCATGGGGGGGAATCAAACGGCAAATCAACCCGCCACAAATTTGGCTCCTCTTGGTTTTCTGAGTCCGAGTGCCTGCACACCAGCTTATTACAACGCATCTTTAACGTCCGACCGCGTTTATGTATGCAAATACTGGAATAATACAATCTTTGAAGCTCTGGGTGTACCTGACCCGCAAAGACAGGAGCTGGCTGCAAAAATTCCGAGTTACCAGTTTGGGTTTCCCAGCCGTTGCGCTTCTCAGCCTCTCCTCGCCGTGCTGGCAGCAAAGCGATCTCGTCAGGCTGGTAATCCCTGCGGCAAGATGTTTCCAAATACTGGGAGCTGGGGCTTTTTTGCATCTGTATCATTTTGGAAATTCTGCGGTAATTTATTTGTCAATTTTATGAGAACGCATCAAAGACCCGCCCCCACAGAACTTCATACTCAAACATCGCGGGTGAACGTGAAGGGGAGGCAGACGACTCCGCGCTCACGTACGGGCAGCGAAGCCGTACGAGGCAGCAGTTTGTCCAGCGTGACCCAAGCACCTGGGCCAAGCGGGACCGAAAACATTGGCACCCGCTTCACGAAACGCTGCAGAAAGCGAAGAGGTGCAGACGCCGGGCTGACATATATCTCGCTACAGACTCATGTTCTCAGAGATCTCAAATACCTCAAAAGTTACAATACGCTTATGACCGCGGTGTTACTGCTCTTCTCAGTCAAACCAGAGACATTCAATAATCACCCAGAAAAGCACCATCTGTTATGCCTTATTGCTTAATTAAACTAAAATACAGAACTCCTTAATTCTCACAGCTCATAAAGATAAAGGTCATCACACAGCTTTACTGTCAGGTATCCTGTATATAAAACGTGGAGGCTGGAATTTCTTTCGCCCAGACATCACTCAAACACTGCACCATCCGCCCGACGCACAAAAACGTAATTCCAGCAGCGCGACACCGGACCGATGGCGTGACTTTTGGACCGACAGCCGGAGCAAATGGACTGCGAAGCCCGAGACGCCGTGCGCTCCTTCGGCACGAGCGTGCCGCTGGCGAGGCTCAACCAGGCTATGGCGGGCACCCTCTCCCCGCTGCCGGACCCCTCCTTGTCCTGGCTCCGAGCACCTGGAGAACGCTGGTCCAAAGACCTGGCACAGCAGGACCAAAGACCTGTCCACAATATCCTAACTAAAAGCTTTTGCCCAGGCTACTCCGCTGGCTGTTGTCCTGCTGATTTGCATGCAACTGCGACGCCGACATTTGAGCATGGCCAAGCACTTTGGTGCGCTACGCCCTACAAGTCCTCTGTACAGGGACAACCCAAAAAGAAATCTCTTCTATGGAAAAACTATCCCGACATTCACATCAGAACAGCTTATGTGAACCCAAATGGGAGCGGCCGTTCAACCAGGGCGCTGGAGGTGGGTGGAAACCGAGCGGAGCTGCTCACAATTTCGGGAATGAAACGGGAACGGAAAGGTTTGCTGCAGAGAAGCTGCGTAGGAGTCGTCTGCGCTTTTGTTTCTTTTCCTTCTGCATTCGCATGCAGGGAAAAGGGAAACGGAACCGTAAATATGGAAGGTGACTCAAACAGCGTGGCTTAACCCAACCCAGGCCTCACCGCGGGCACCGCCACCTTCCCCGAGTCCGGCTCCTCCGTGCCAGCTCCGGGGCAGACAGGAAAGGTCCCGCGTGCCCCTTCTGTGATCCTTTCTGCGTGAAAAGGGATTTCTAGCACTTTTGCTCCTCTGGAGCCCCCTCCCAGCCTGTCCAGTGCGGCAGAGGTGAATAATCGACCCCGGTCCTTGCTTCCCGTGCACGTGCGGGCAGATCGAGCCAGCTCCCGTGCCGCTCGCCTACCGACTGCTCCAGCCGGACCACGCTCAACACTCTGCTTTCCCCACAGCTGCTATTTCCCAAAACCTTCCAGCACCATTACTGTTCTCCTCGGAAATGTCTGCTTTGTCTTTCAACCATGAACCCCAGCAGAAGCCTCGCTAACGCCAACCAAAATTCAATTACTGGCTTGTCAACTTTGGCGCGTTTTCTTTTTGAGGCTTGGGTTACGAGGAAAGGTGAATTAAAACCCGTGTCATGGGTAAGAAGTCTTCAGACTGCCACGGCACCTTTCAGGAGCACGACTGAGGGCTTTGCGCAGCAGTGGAGACTGATGAGATGTTTACAGACCTTCTCTGAAAGATGAGGACTAACAGACGCTGTTGTGCGATGATGGGGGTTTTTTTCTTGCTTTCTGCTTCCTGTAGGTGGAGGCAAACTCCTTGCTGAAAAGAGGAGGACGGACAGAAAGCAGAGCTGAAAGGTACCTGCAGCAGCTAGCTGGGAGGCAAGCGCCAGCGTGTCCCCCTCGCGCCGAGGGCCCGCGCCGGCGCCGCGGAGCAGCTCACCCGCGGCGCGTTGCCAGCGCAGGAGCTCGCCGCAGCCCCGCGCTCGACGCTTTGCAGACCCCAGCGGGGCAGCTACCCCAAAGCATGCGTTGCAGAAGACCTTAATCGGCGAGGTTTGCCTCGCCAGCCCACGGAGCACCACGCCACCGGGGCAGATGCCGTGCACCCACTTGCCCAACAACATACAATCATCGAATCGTTGAGGTTGGAAAAGCCCTTTAAGATCATCCAGTCCAACCATTAACCTACACTACCAAGCCCACACTAAACCAATCAAGGGTAGACCAGACTCAACCATGTCCCCAAGTGCCACCTCTGCCCGTTTTTTGAACACTTCCAGGGATGGGGACTCCCCCACCTCTCTGGGCAGCCTGTTCCAATGCTTGACCACCCTTTCCGTAAAGAAATTTTTCCTAATATCCAACCTAAACCTCCCCTGGCGGAGCTCGAGCCCATTCCCTCTTGTCCTATCGCTAGCTACTTCGCCTCCCTGAGATTTTCAAGGCCCGACGAGTATCGCCTGTTCCGTTCCGGGGCGTCCTGCCCTCGCTCCCACCGTCCCCGGCACGGGCAGGCTTTCGGCAGCAGACACATCCCATCCACGAGCCCCGGCTTCCTCCCAGGCCGAGCCGCATCGGAGCAGCCGTGCTCGGGGGACAGCAGACTGACGCTTACCAGGCACGGCCATCGCCAAATCCCCGGGACCGAAGGCTTCTTTCCCCTTAGAGCTATTAAGGTGGGAGCGCAACCACAGCGCTCTAATGAGCTGCCTAACCTTGCCCCTCTTCTCCACCCAGGCTTTAAAATTTAAAGCTCCAGCTCGCTCAACGTGAATAGATGAGCAAGAACATCGTGCTGCTCTCGGTGTAGGTGCAGTGCTTTATATCTTCATTAATATTTCAGTTTCTCCCATCTCCTCCTCCTCCTGCAACTGTCCTCGTTTCATTTATATCTGCAGGATAGCACTCTCGCTTCTTCTGAGCCCGTGTTTGCTGGGAGGAATGCTCCCCGCCCCGGGACTGCACGCTCTGCAGAAGCAAGCCCCCCGCTTTACCCGGGCTAAGCTGCGCTAATCGCTCCGCACCCCGTGAAGCGGCGAACCACTGGCGAGCGCAGGACTTGGCCTTGCCCGCGCATCCAGCCTCGGCCACCCGGGTCGGCGCGTCGCTCCGAATTTTGGGCAGGGATCGCCAAAACCAAAAGCTCCTGCCCCAAAACCAGCGGGGTCAACACGGCGCCTGCGCCTCGACAGGGGTTTTAACGCTGCTGACAAATCGATGGCATGTGAGGTGCAAGAACACGAATAGGCCTACGGAGCACAGGCCGCCCTAGCAAAACCGAGGGAGAATTCCGTCATCCGTGTCGATGCTCAGCGCATCGAGGCGCATCGGACGGACCGCGCGACTGAGGTCTCTGAGCCCCGCAGTCGGCCGGTACTTTTCCGACTTGATTAAGAAGAAAATTCAATTCTACAAATATTTCACTAAATATCTTTTTAAGCCTATTAATATTAATATCAATTCCGCCTCTTATGTGCCTGGCATTTAAAAATCCATTTTAAAAATCTCAAACTAATTTAAGATTTACATCTCGAATACAAATCAGCAAGTGAGACTCCCCGCTCTCTGTTCTACCTGGCACCCACCTCTGCCCAGTTAGTCTTAGATGTCACTCGGTGGCACTTAAAGAAGATGGATATTAAAAGCATGCTCTTGCCTGCAGATGTTTTACAGCTTTCTGGCCACCGAATTCGTTTAAAGCTGCAATTATACTGAACAAACGGTCCCTACAAGACCACAGTATTGTATTCACTTGCACGTCACCGCATAACCAGCACGCCGATACGGTTTCAAATTAACGTTCAGAGTTCTGTACTGAAGAAAACAAACGGCGTTACGCACGCGTGCACGGGTGCGGACGCGTTTGCTTTTCTGCTTGTGTTGGATATAACCTTTAAGGGATACGTTCGCAGATGCACGCTATCTGGTTTGCATGCGATAGCCTCTCCTTTTTTTCCTCCTCTACCGAACTGCCTCAGACTGGCAGGCGTTTATTTTATTTATTCTAAGAGCCCTGCGCCTGCCTCAGGAGACACGGTGCTTATTTTTCTGATGGCAACCACCCAGAGGGACAGGAAAAATGAAAAAATTATCTTTTCTGAATGGCTATCCAACCAATGAAGGATGAACGCTACCTTAGCACCGTTTAAAAACTAGTACGCCGAGAACTACAATTGGAAGAGACTTCTCATGCGATCCAGCCTCTCCACCTGCCTGCCCAGAACCCTTTCCCGGTCTCTCTCAGAAGCGCGTCGGTCAATATTCCCTAGCTGGAGTCATTAAAATACATCCAGGTAATGTAATTTTCTTCCTCGTTTTTAAGTCATCCTAGCGCACCGTGCCACTCCGCTGCTCTCCCGCGGCACCTCCCCAACAACTCGCAGCGGGTTAACGAGCTGCTCCCCGCGCTTCCCTTTTCTTTCCAGAACCTTTATTAACGAGCCAGTTTTAACACCAACCCCCGCAGCACCTCACGGGCTCCTCCCTCCGGGTATCATAAATTCCGATTCAAGATTATGCCAAGTCGTTTGCCAGTCTGTGCGATAAGATCCAGTCTCCAGCCAATTTGGATAAAAATACCAAGTTTTACTTGAGTTTAGATAGGCGCTCGCTTAGGGAGCGCCGGAAAACACGCCAACTTTCTTTATAGCTGGCAAAATCTGAAGCCAAAAACTTTACACATTTAAAAACTTCTTGCAGGTTAACCTTTCGGGGTTCAAGAGACACCCACCTCCTGGAGGGGGGAAAAATAGAATAAAATTAAAAAAAAAAAAAAGGCCACAGTGGAAGAGCATCCCCAGAGGAGCACCCACCTCTGGAGGGGCACGAATGCCGAACGGGGCGCAAGCCCGGCGGGATCATTCGGGCCGAGGGCCTTGGGCGCTGAGCCCGTCCGACCGCAAAGCCCGTTCGGTTCCCCTGCCGACGGATCGCCAGGGCAGAGCTTAGGGGCTGCGTGTGCCGGACACAGCACCCGTACGGACGAAGCGGGGAGCGCAGGGGGTCACCCAGCCCTTCCAGAGAACACGTTTTTATTGTGCCTTTGCGCAGGGAAGGAGCCTGTACCGGGCCGCGACTGAGAGGTGCTCAGCGTCGATGCCGGCGGCGCGGTGGCAGTCCGCTGCAGATGCCGCGGCCCCGCTTGCTGGGAAGAGAAACGGGAAGTGCGTGGGCAGCGCATCTCCCCAGGCCTGCGGCAGCCGCGTTGCAGAACCGACCGAGCCGCTCCTCGGACCTCAGCCCGCCGCGCCGTATTCCAGACTCAGCTTCTTCCCCTGCTACTTGGGAAACCGCATGCAGCACTCGTGCTCAGGCTTCTTCCCTTTTATCTCTGATGACTCATGAGCTCACATCAAAATATTTTCTTTATAGCTGGCAAAATCCAAAGCCAAATTTTCCTTCCCTCTTGCGAATGAAAGCATAGGCGCTGTAGATGCAGTCGGGGAGCCACAAGTGTCGGTTCTGCATTTCAGCTGAGTCGCCCCCCTCTCATCCGTCTCGCAAACTAAAAGGATCACACGATGTATTTTGAAGGGCAACACCCAATTAACATCACGCTACATAAAACTTCATTTCGGGCAGAAAAAGCACGCATCAGCAAACCTCACGGACCTCACACCGGTACCGCCTGGCCCAGGCTCTAAGTCGTAAGAACGTGAACAGTAATAGCGCGGAAGAGGCTGGATGGGTCCGCTCGGCTCTGCGCTGACCGCGGCCACCCGTACCTTGGCAAACGGAACGGAGCCAGCCTGGAGAGCACGGAGCCAGCCCAGGACTCAGGGAAGGGCTTCGCTCCCATCACCACCGCTGGCATTGCTTAAGACGCTGCTCTGCAGCTCCACGCCGAGTCATTTTGGTTTCCGGATGCCCTTCTGCTCCTACCCGCATCGGTCAGCCAACAGACAGCTAAGGAAGGCTCATCGCTTTGCACGACTTGCGCTTTAAACCGAACATCATTATCCTTCTCCTCGCTAAAAAAGATATTGCTCGGAAAGATAGGCAAATAACCTTTTGCTATTTGCTTTCTATAACAAGGCATCCCCAAGGCCCGGCCGTGCCAGCACACACCTTGCCCCAGGACCGCTTTGCATGCGTTACCGCAGCCCGCGCCTACTGCGTCCGCTCCGAGGCGGGCACACCGGCACGCACACCCTGCTCCGAGGGCCCGTCCTCAGGGATCAACCCGCCTGCTGCGCCCGCTAGAGCCCGCAGCTTAATTCACAGCTCATTTACGTGGCAGGAAAGGCAAGAAACCCCCAAAGCAATCTTTCCCTCTTGCATTATTTGCTGCTCCTATCTAAACTACGCCCCAACAAAAAGCTGCCGACATAAAGTTCGTCAAGCGAGTTTCACTTCGTGGCACCAACGAGATCAGAAAACAACTCTCTATCTTCTTGTCAAGTTAAATGCTGCAATATCTAACTCAATGTTCCCAATCTAAAAATTTATGAATTCAGTGAGAGGCCCATGTAATATCTTCACTTTATATCCATCTACTAAGGGAAGAAATTACACCAGCCATTTATCATGACCGTCATTCCCCAGATAAGTAACAACTGAAATAACTTTAACTTACCTTAAGAACTACAGCTACCGTAAAAAATAGCTGTATGTGCGAGTTTTACCATGCTATAATAGAAGATTAATTTGATTACTTGGGAACAAAGCTCATAGAGGACCTAAAACACAGTGCCAATTTATCATACTGGAGAGCCACTCCTATGTTTTGCTCAAGAATGTTATCAGTGTAGCAGTAGCTAAAAAAACATAGCAATTGTGTTAGAGAATTTACAGAAGCCATCATTTCCTTCTAAATAGTAATAAGGAAATGAGATTGGGTTGGGGAAATTCCAGTTTCAATCCCAATTTGAAATACCACTACATACATCCCTTTTGTGTCAAAAGCAGGGAGCACAGGCAAGCGTTTTTTTTTAAAAAAGCAAAAAGCTTAATGGCATATGCAAAGTGCCATTTTATTTAACGAGAAAGTTTCCAGTGCGCCTTTCGGCCACGGCACCCGAAATGTCTTAGCCAGGCATTGAGCAGCAGCACGACATTTGCCATCGATGACAGAGGAACTCACCCTCGCACCTCTGCAAACCCAACCTACCTTCCCTTGCAGGGTTCTCCCGGTCGCCCCAGCACTTGCTGGAAGCGTTTTTTGCTCACCCAAGGAACTTGCTGGCATCCGGCACGTCGTAATCGACGGCAGAACGGCTTCGTGCCAGCCGCGATGGCAGCTGACATCTGGCCTTGCCTTTCCTCTGCGCCGTACGAAAGTTACGGCATTTACAGGGGTGCCTTTTACTCCAAGACAGAGGCATGCAAGTTCAAGTGGCTACAGGAGAGGACAACAGGACAGCAAGGCTCACTTTTCAGCTGCGTATTTAAGCCTAAGAATAGAAATGCATGCTTGCCATCTAAGCAGCATTTTAACACTCAAGAGGGCTTAATTTCACAAGCGATAGGGCTTATTTACTCCTGATCTGCCACCAATTTCTCCTTATTAGAAATGCAAACCAACTGGTGCTAGATGAAAGGCTGGAGAACAATGAACAATCAAGCGGAGAGCTGGGAGGGCCGAGCGGAGATACCGGCCCTTCGCTGGACAGACGGTGCGGTCAGCTGCGGCAACAATTCGTCAGGGTCTCTTTGGAAAGGACCAGCCAGCTGTGAACAAAATCTTTCCCAACGCTCCCTTGCAATGGAATGAGATGACCCAACTTGCGCACGTCATCTCAAGACGCCCGAGTTTCCCTTTCCAGTGGCACAAGGGGGAGTTTGGGTATCCCCCTTTACACATCCCCCCTCTTTATCTGCCCGCTCCCAGGAGCGGACGAAGCAGCTGCAATCCCTCTATTTGGAGCAGAGCTTGCAACTAGCAAGGGTCAATTCATTTGCTTGTCCACATGCAAAGAGAAGACTTGCGGTTCAACTGCCTTAAAAAAATTCCTTCTCCGGAGGGCTCAGGTTTCAATAGCCATCGCAACATAGCAAAATAACTAACCTCTGCTCAACCAGCCAACCATGGGACTAAATCAGTCGGGGAACATCCGAGGAGGGGTTCTCAGAGGAGCGGCGAGGACCAGCATGCGCGCAGTTTGTCAACACCGTAACCAGGCGCCTGATGCTCGTGATTACTGGTTATGAAAGTTCCCGAGATCAGCGGATCCATCCTGTACTGAGATGTACAGAAAAACCACCTCCCTGAAGTACAATCCGACCACGAGTCCCGAGTAAGATGACGGACAAGCAGAGAGCAGGGCGCAGCCTGAGGCGGGAAGCAGTTTGTCCACGGATTCACATCTGGAAAGGACCGAAGCCGACCTCAAGAGTCCCATCTACATCTGGCACCCTTCCCCAGCACGCTGCTAACGCATATAGCAAGAAATGGTTAACTCGCATGGATGAAGACCCAGAGTAGACCATAACCTCTCTTCCGGGCCACTCTGCTGTCTCACCCGTGCTGCGGTGAGCCATTGGCACAGGGCTGTAGGCACCGCAGCTTCCCAAACCAGCACCGGCTTAGTGATGGGACAGCTACGGTTCTGCTAAGGGCTCAGCTAATAAAAAAAAAAAAAAAAAAAAATTAGGCTTCTTGTCAGCATTGCTTTGCAAAACTTCACATCTGAAGCAGAAACCAAGGGCAAAGCTAATCAAAAGGATACAGACGCTACGCCTGGCATGGGTAGTGTGTGGGGGGGAAGGAGGAATAGGGGGCTTCACTCGCTGCTAAATTTAGTCTGATCGTCATCTGCCTTGAAAGTGTCAGCACTCAGCAAGGAATAAAACAAGGTTAAGGAATGTGAAGTTGAAAGCGGATGTCTTGGCGTTTATCTACAAAAGCAGCACAACTTTTAACAGCATCATCCCAAGCGAGCGCAATGAAACTCTAAACTGCAAGTTTGCATAATAAATCTTCTCCGTGTTCTCCTCGCGCTATCAGGCCGTCAGCAGCCCGCGGCCTCCCTGCTTTTCCCAAACGTTACCAGCAAGCCTCTTCCCCGGTGAAATCCTCCCGACACCTACGACGCGTCCCTGCCCAGCCAAGCGAATTAACTGCCTGGTGACGGTTCGTTTTGTGACCTCCCGGCACGGTCCGAAGGCATGCCAGCAATAATCCACCCCGCTCCCAAAGCCGCGCGGCTAGGGGGAAGTTCGGTCCCCGTAAGTGGCTCGCTGCAGCGCCTTCAGCACGTCAGCACCGCGGATCCAAGTAAACTTGAACGAGGCTTCGGAACGCTTCGCTCCGCAGCTTCTCCCAACTTTTGACAGGAGTACTCTACATACGGCTACTATTTTCTCCGCAGCATGTTTCATACCACCGCCTGATAGAAACCCAAAAATCCCACATAAAATCTGTGGACAGGCTTGAAGTCGTGGTTAACCACCGAGTACCATCTCAAAAAGAAATCTTGGGGGATTTGGCAAAGCATGCAGAGAACTACTGGGAATCAAAACAAGCTCATGACTCATCCGTGGCATATAACTAGAGAAGGGCACCGTGCAGAAGTGAAATGGATCCTAGAGCCTTAATGAGCTTCACTCAAGAATGCCAGCGCTGCTTTTCCTGGGGAAAAAAAATTATTCCAGCTGCAATAAAGTTGCCCAAATAAAGAGGCTTCTAGTATTATTGGTAAGTTGTACAAGTTTGTTAATAAAGACTGCAAATTACCAGGCTGAAACCTGTCATTTACTCATCAAATTTAATACTCGTTTTCCTCCTACGGACACAAGATGAATTATCAATTCCTGTACGTCATAACTAGTTCCAAAGCGGTCTCCAACGCCGAAGATCGGCTCTCCGGAGCTTCCCGTCAGCAGCTCTCCCGTGGGGTAGTCACAGCTGAACCTTTGGGCAAGCCTGGAGTTTCAAACCGCGGGTCACGGCACCGAGGAGCCCACAGCGCTGATTTCAACCGTGCGGCTTGATCTATAGCAAAAAGCTGATGCAAGTGCCGCGAAGAAATACCTCCACCTGTGTATTTAAACAGTGCTATGCGCTTGACAGCTCAGCAGTCTTCAGGCTTTGGAGGCTGCTTTGTTTCAACCTCTAAGCAACATCCCAACGTTGTAATGCCAGGATCAGCTACTGCAGGCAGAGCTCCCCGAGCAGCTGATAAGGAAGGAAAACACTCCTCAAATATTTCTTAAAAAATGCACGAAGAAAGCTTACTTTAACCAAGGCTACGCTGTAAGAAAGTCATCAGATTATGAAGTTCAGGAAAGCCCCAACGACAGTCTCGGCACCGGTATTTGTTTTCGGTGTATCAGACGAAAAGGGCCACGCTAACGTGACATTTTACTATCACGAAGAAAAACCAACTCCAAAATTAGAACATAAATCAGGCACAAATATTCTTCCAGACGTGCAATCAACTTCGCTTTCCACTTATCCCCCTTTATGCACCGAGGGGTTATATTAAATTCTATTATGTATTTGTTAACTGTAAGCATTGCTCCTTTGTAACTTCAGCAGAGGTGCTGAAGCAGTTACAGCGCTGCAAAATACATTAGGTTCGCTGCAGATAAAGCAAGGTGATTAGAGTGCTTGGAAATATTCGTTTAAAATCAAGATTGAAAGATAAATCCTTTAGAGTCTGGGATATTTATCTCGACGCATTCCAACTGCAAGGCACTATGGGGGAAGAAGAACGACTTTAAATGCAGCATCAGCTCATAAAAGCAATGGTGTTTGCACCGCAAAAAATAACACTGCAAGCCAAACGGCTGTTTGGTAAGCAGCAAACAGCTTAAGTATAGATTGCACATATATAAACTTTCAATTAATACAGTCAGCTTGAGCCAAGCTCTGTAAAACATTATCCAAACGCACACAAACACGCCCGCACCCGCGCAGCCAGCTAGCAGCGCGCTCCCTGCTCGAGTCGCTCCGTTTCCCAATTTAGGGGGCAAGAGGCACGTCCCCAGCAGGTGACTCGCGGTGTCCGAGGAGCCAGAAACAGCCGCATCCTTCCGAAGCGGAGAGCCCTTCACCCCGTCCGCCGGGCGCCTGCACGCCAGCAGGCAAAGCGCATAAATCCAGCTGAAATTTCAAGGCTATCGGGGAAAGCTACTGAACCTCATACAAACACAAACTTTGAATCGGTACGCAATGAAATATAAATAGGCCACAACAGGCTTTGCAAATTAAACAGCGCGTCTCATAGCGTATCAGAACTTAGCGCATTAATAATTAGCATTGCCTTTGTTCCGAATTCAATGAATTTATACCATCCTTCAACACTGTTTAGCCAAAGCAAATAAAAAACCCCAAGAAATCACATTACTTTTTGCAATCCATACAGAAGGATCTGGATATTCGCGTTCAAATTTGCTATCATGGATTAGCTGAAGGCAATTACTTGACTTGCTGAATTCTTTTACAATAATT
Organism: Pelecanus crispus; assembly: GCF_030463565.1. Classification (NCBI taxonomy): domain Eukaryota; kingdom Metazoa; phylum Chordata; class Aves; order Pelecaniformes; family Pelecanidae; genus Pelecanus; species Pelecanus crispus. Next base: position 8,092,930 of record NC_134661.1, on the reverse strand, counting down.
TAAAAAGAGAACTCAAGCCTGTTCTAATAAGAAAAATGAAATCCCATTAGCTGCGTCTCCAATGTATATTAACATTTCTTTTGTTTAGAAAGGTTAATATCCCCCAAATAAAGGAGCACAGACTGCCTGTTAAAATAATTACATCATGACATTTGGGAAAGGTTGGCAGATAGACATGGTTTCCAGCAAAGAAACAAACAAAATAAGGAGGCTTTTAAAAAATTACCCAGACTTAAAATATGCAAGGCCCCAGCGACTCCGACCGCACCGACAGCTCTTCAGGAGGTTTTCTCCTGTGACACCTTTTGCCCCAAAGGAAATGCTTCCAGATCCCAGCGCCCATGATGCAAAGTCGGAGTCTTTTCCAGCCACGGGCTTTGGGGAGGTCGGACCCTCAGCAGGACATTCCGAAGCCCCCAAGCCTACAGATTGCCTGCAAAACCGTGCAAGGCGCAAGGGAAGAGAAAGCCAGGCTGCGTGCTCCCGCTCAGCGGAGAAGCCAGTTGCGGTTGCCCTCAACACACCCAACATCCAAGCAGCACCAGCTAAACGCCCGGTAATTAGAACGTTTAAAACATTGCAATTGGAAGAATTTCCATTTGAGATGTTAGAGGTGGTAAGCGCCGCTAGTGGTGGTGCCGACTTCGGCTCCGTGCACGGACCGCACGGTGCAGCTGATGTGCAGCACCGCAGAGCAGCCCGACCGCCCGGAGAAATGCCACCGCACGTCATTTCATCTGTAATTGGAAGTGTTTCTTGGTAACCTTCCCACTGCTCGTTTAACAAACTCCTAGAGAGGAGAGTAAACAAATGCTCCGCCTGCTCAGTTTTCAGCTGGGATTACACACATTTGCAGCAAACGGCACCGACAGGGACCCTCCCCGTCCTCCTCCCCTCTCTTTTCAGGGGACAGCATGGCTTCGCTTTGGGCCACATCTAAAAAAACCAAAAAATCGCGTTTTGCTTTAACGCCGTTTGTGGATTCCGGCAAAAATCAGTTCTCTTCATTGTATGAAATATTTGCATATTTTAAAGCATTTGAAAAGCAACAAATGTTACGGTTTCCAAATGATTTTGGAACATGCACATATAATTAGCCCTGTCTAACAGATCTGCTCCTGACTGCAGTAGTAAACAACCGAATTTAAGCCAAAACCTGTTTCAGAGACATCAAATGTCAAGGTCTGACTCCTGTTCTAACACGCCAGCTGAAGCCTGGCAGGTAATATTTTCTCGGGGCTTATTCGCTTTGACTAAGCTGCGTTAAAGGATAAGACGCCCTTAACTCCGCGCGTTCTTCCATGCGGTAAAACGCACCGTTCGGTTCGCGTAGTCTGCTGCGCTGACGCCGCTTCAGCCCGCAGCGGTTCAGAGACCGTACCGGGACTACCAAAACCGCGCCAAACATTCTCAAAGAGCTGCCACAAGCTTCCAGGGCTTGTCCTCCTCTTTGGGCGCCTGCACGAGGGCCGGAAGCAAGGGATTAATATATTGCTGTAAGTTAACTTGCACTATCAAACTTCAAAAGTTACTTAAATCTGTTTGCGACGGTAGCGGCTAGCAGCTGGTTTGAAGCCAGACCTGGTTTTGAGACCTCCAGTTGAGGTCCTGCTCCTACTCAGTAGCGCCTCAAAGCTGCAAGCCGCTTCATAGAATGATCGAATCGTTTAGGTTGGAAAAGACCTTTAAGATCATCCAGTCCAACCATTAACCCACACTACCAAGTCCACTCTAAACCAATCAAGGCTAGACTAGACTAAACCATAGAATCATTGAATCGTTTAGGTTGGAAAAGCCCTTTAAGATCATCCAGTTCAACCATTAACCTACACTACCAAGTCCACACTAAACCAATCAAGGGTAGACCAGACTCAACCATGTCCCCAAGTGCCACCTCTGCCCGTTTTTGGAACACTTCCAGGGATGGGGACTCCCCCACCTCTCTGGGCAGCCTGTTCCAATGCTTGACCACCCTTTCCGTAAAGAAATTTTTCCTAATATCCAACCTAAGCCTCCCCTGGCACAGCTTAAGCCCATTTCCTCTCGTCCTATCGCTAACTACATGGGAGAAGTAGGAGCCGATCTCCTCCCACGCAGGACACGCGTGATGACAGCAGGGCCCTCCGACACGCAGCTGGCTGTGGTGCAAAAGGGCTTGGAGCTGAAGAGCTGCCGAGCCAAGCGCCAACTTCAGTAAATGATGTTAACACAACTCTGAAACCGTGACAATCTCCGAACCGGAGATGTCCAAACAGTGGAGAGAAGACGCGTTCATCATTCATAAAAAGCCAATAATGCTCAACAGCTCCCTCACTAGTTGTCCTGCAAGGAGTTGTCATCCGTGACACAGACAGAAACCGAAAGCCCACGTCTCGCTGAAGCAAGGGGCTCTCCGCAACTCCGAGTCGAGCAGAAACGTGCCGCTGCCAGGGCCGGACACTGCGGAAAATGTAAGACCCATCGCCGAGGTGAGAACAGCTTCCCAAGGCAGAGCCAAAACCGCGGCTCAAGCGAGCCTTGTTGCAGAAGGCGACGCACGGGGTGAGAAGCGGAACGTAGTCGTCGGCCACCTTCCCCTTCAGTTTTGAAATCAGGAGGGAGAAAATTGGATTTCTGCAGAAGCCTGTTCAACATGGCTTCCGCAAGAGCATTACACCAGAATACGGAACGGTAAGGATGTTTAATACCAATGATGAAAATCAATCTTTTCTTAGTGCCTTTTCCACGGGATGGGAATAAAGGCTGCCTTCATCCAATAAAGGTCATGTTTGCATTTCTGGTAAACACAACGCTTTGTTTTTTCCTCCCCATCCAATATGCTCAAGTGAGTCACATCTGGCTGACTTGTCAAAAGACAGCAAAAGTTTGAGGAAATGGTGTTCCACAGATGTTACCGACTAAAAATAGCCTTTCCACAAATGATAACAATTTTCCAGCTCAGTGGCCAAATACACTGCTCAAAGGCATGTATTGCCAATAGAGATTCATTGCAGATGGGAAGTTAAGCAACTTGTTTCGTGTCCCATTAAAACTTCTCTCTCCTACCACCTTTTGCGAGCATAACCAAATTAAGTCATTCCAGAATTTCAAATCCTGCTTGAAAGCCTACTCTAGAACTTCATCTGATCTAATAACCTTCCTCAGGAGCGACCCCTTCCTCAAACAGATGGGACGTCCCTCCTGCTACCCACGTGAACGGAGCCGTTCCCGGCTGCGTGGAGCCGGGCCACGGTTTGCAGAACCTCTGGCTAAATGACGCACCTTGGGCGACTCTCGTCCAGAAGGGCAGGCCAGCGACGTAGCGCTGCTAGGCTTATTAAAAACGCTTATCTCGGAATGAGACTTATGCTGACAAAATCATCGCTTGAGAAATACAACCCAGGTTTCTCTCCCGTTCATGAGAGTCTAGGGTAAGAGGACCAAGAGGGGCCACCCACAAGAGCGAGATCGCAGACCGGGAATTTCAATCCCATTTTGTTCAATCCCTGCTTGTTCCAACGCGCAGGAGCAGCTCAGCAGGTTGCAAAACTGCTGTGTTTTTTCAGCGGTTAAAAAGGCATCCGCCTCACGCTTACACCTAACCTACCTACATTGGAAAGTAGAAAACTCCAGTGACTGTGCCAGCTGCTCCCACCGCAACGGCTCAAATGTTTCGTTTTCTGGGAAAACATCGCGTTTTCTGCAGCGGCTCAGCCTCCTGCAGAACAAGGGAACGAGAGGTGCTCTAGCCATCCAGGCGGCGCTTACGGGGAATTTAGCAGCAATGAAGACTGAGCAGTACGAGTCCAGCTTTGCAGCGTAGTAGTTCTTACTTGGCCTGAAATAAACTGTGTCGATCGCATACGTTACCTCAAAGGAAATATTACTACCGTTTCATCACATATCTGAGACCTATCTTTCATAAATATAAAAACCACGCAATGCTCCTTAATCTTCAACTTCCAAAGGAATAATTTTCAAATCGGCTACCTGCAATAAAAACAGTTTTTCTCCTACAAATTCACCGGTGGAAGAAAACTGCAGATTTTGCATCTCGGGATAGTACCTTTCAAAGCGGTATTTTTAACAGGGACACAGAAAAATAATCGTGTTATAGCGTCAGCCAATAAATACCGGGGGAGTAAAGCACAGACAAAGCACTTTCTGCAAACTCTGCTAGGAGTGTTTCTACGGTTATTGATAGCAGAAAAACTGAATGCGAACATCATCAGACCGGCAAAAATAGGAAAAATACCTTCCGGAAAAAATTCTTTAAAATGAATACTGATATCCCATTGCCATCTAAGTTAAAACTCTGCAGAGGATAAAAATACTTCAAAACCCAATACATTTACGGTTGAAAATTCTTTACATTCCATGACTAAATCAGAAACGCTACGGTGGTATTTCAATCTCAGATTCTGCTGATGTTCACAAACCGAACCGTGCCCGTGTGGCTCATGCTGTCAGCAGAACCCCTTGACTGAACACCGTGTCATTCATAAGATAAAGTGTCCGAGAGGCACCGGCTCTTAAAAGGCGAAGAGCGATGACCTCAATCCCCTTAGGAAGACCGTCTTCCCTAAACCGCCTTCAGAAAGTGAGGAAAAGGGATTCTGCCGGAATCCATCATCTCCTTGCTTAAGTAGCCAGCCTTAGCATCCAGCCCGCTGCACTCTTGCCTTACATTATTCCGCATTTAAATTGATCCCTGCCCTTCGTCACGACTGCTCGCGTTGAGGCACACAGCGCACGTCGATACGGATTCAGGTGGCAAAGTCGGGCTCTCACTCCCGGCTGCAGGCTGCTGTTACCGCAGCAGACGTGCTTTGCTCCGGCAGCTCCGCTCCGCGATGCCGGTACCCGCCTGCGCTCCTCGTGATGCCGTGCGCGACAGCCGGACCCCGCTCCTTTACCATTTGTACGCCTTTGCTGCTTTCAGCAGGACCGTGGTTCGGTGGCTTCACTTCTCCACACGAGTCCAGAATTAGATGTTGCAGTCATTACACAGCCGCAAAAAAAAAAAAAGTCAACTTTGCACCCTTTTATTTTCTTCTTGGGAGAGGAAAGGGGAAATGAGCTGCAAACTGACAAAATAACAGAATTGCACCATGACCACCAAGAAGTCCGAAACCCGAACAGAAGGGATTCCTCAATCAACGCGACCCTTTGCGTTTCGTTTTCCCGATTACTGCTTAAATTCGCAAGCCTGATAAACATGCGGAAAGGAAATGTTTGTTAAATCTTTTACAAGCATCAGTTTAACTGATGGGAACAAGCAGATATTTTTCGTCGCCACTGCAGTAAGAAAACATAAAAGAATACCAGAAAAAAAAAAAAAAAAAATCCCGCAGCAGTTCTTTCCCTCCAGGGAAGATGTGTATTTGATATTCTAAGTATTTCCACAGCAAAACAGTAGGAAAACAAGGCGGCGGCATTCTCAGGAGCGCTGTGTGCAGTATAGAGCAGGGCAAAGCACCCTTTGGCCCCGTCTCCTCACCCCGCTGACGGGGGCACCCGGACAGCGTGGTACCGACAGACCGAAGGGCAGGGGCTGGAACAGGAGCAGGAACCGCAGCAAGTTCTTAACGAAGGTTAACGATCGCGACGCCGCTGCAATCTTGACAGGATATTCCGTGTCCTCTGCCAAAGCCTTGGACAGACACCCAGCACCGAAGGATGAAACGCCTTTACGGGACAAAACCAGACTACCTGCCGGGTACCGGTGAAAACACACAGCTGGCTGCCCGACATACGTTTCCAATAGGCGGCAAGAATTCACAGGGCTTTCTGGGAGGTTGTTTACGAGTCAAGAGAATTTAAGAGGAAAGGAAGCAACATTCAGAGCTCTCACTAGCCCCGAAAGCGCGGGGCATCCCAACTAGTTCGCCGCAGCGGCCGCCAGCTCGTGCTTTACTCTCCCGTGAGAGCCAGGGAGCTGCAGGAGGCACGGGGACGCCGAGAGCCGAGCACGCCAGAAATAAACATCTCCAAGAGAAAGTTTTGTAACATCTACTATGCCTGTCACATCCAAATGTTCTGCGCGGAGACAGATGGTCTAGGCTTCTATTAGCAATGAATAATGAGATGTGAAGTGAAAGGTGCGAGATGCTATTTAACCTTGCTTCCCCCCGACATCATAAGTCTTGAACTGTACAGCATTTGATATTTTTGTGCTTATAAAACACCAAGAGCAGCAATAATCACGAGTTAGCTACGCACCAGTTATTTCGCTATCTTCAAAACCAAATCTGTTCCTATCTTAGCCTTCTTCAAGACTGGCACAAGCTGAACCATCTGCAATAAAACCACGCGGTACAGCCGGCTGCGATGAGAAGGAGGCACGCCTAGCGAGCAACCCACCATCCTGCGAAGCCAAGCCCAGCCAAGCCGGCCACTTCGTCACCCCTCGTATCAAGCTATCACCATTAATCAAGGAGTCCTGGAACAGCCGTTCTAACTTTACCTGCGGGTCGAGAGATCAGCTAAAGCAGTGAGAAACGGTCACCCATCTCCTGCTCGTGCCTTGGTGCCAGCACTGCTGGGACCGTACAGCGAAGCGGCATCGCGGGCTGAAAACCAACCTGGCAAGAGCTGTCAAAACCAGGTGTCCTTCCTCAGCTGGATCAGTGCCTCGGCGCGGTTCGCTGCAGTCATGTGCTCTCCGAAAAGACACAACCTGTGCAGAAAGACTAAGCGAACCGAGCTCGCTCACGCGGGAGAGGACGCGGAAAAGATAACGCTCTTCAAACACGTAAGAGGCAGCTGCAAAGGAAAAGAAAATACATGGTTCTGCACATATGTTACAGACCTGGCAAGCTGCAACAGGTTAAACCACAGCATGGCAGATTTATGCAAGTACAAAGAAGTTAAACACCAAAACAGATTGCTGAAGGCAGTCACGGCTGTTTTTAAAAGAGTTGACGACTGCCTGTCGGGAATGGATTGGGTGTACTTGATGCCGCCGGCCCAGGCAGCAAGGACAGGGACCAGGTGACTCTCAGAGACCAAAAAGGCACCTTCCAGCTCAGTACGTCATGCACCCAGTTTTATTTAGAACTGGAGGTTAGGAACCGATGTCGAGTAGCCAGCAAATTTACCAGCTTACACACCTCCTAACTTCAAAACCGCCAAGTAGTCGCTGGCATCCGCACGGAAAGCCAACCGACTCTGACCAACCTCTAAGGGATGCCAGGACACAGCTAAGCTCTCTGGACTGCACCCGAGCTTAAGAGCGTGCGTGTTTGCGCACCGCGCTTTCCTTCATTAGCTTATACAAATAGGCCGAGCAATTCAACCTATCGAGCGATGCACATTCTCCGAGCTTTTTGCATATCGCTAGCAAATTCAAGGCACTAGAAAGCCTGCTGCTGAGCGTTCTTACAACTCGGCTCCCTGTCTCTACTCCAGGAGACCGACATTATGCGGGATCGCAAGGTCGGCGCAAGCCGAGACTCCTCTCAGGCCCATCCGCCGTACGCGAGAACGAGCGTCGGCACATCTGCTCATCTGCTACTTGTTACATCAGAGCAGCTCAGCTCGGAGAAATAAATCGCCTAAAACTCTTTAAAACGTCTTGTTCAAATTAATGGGCTATTTTATACAAAAGCACGTTCCCTAGAGTCGTGTGCATTTGCAAGCGTGCTTGCATAACCGGTTTTAGCAATTTGTAGGCAAAAATTTGGCAACATGAGACATTTACCCGGGGAATACACATTATGTCTTACTTAGATAAACACAGATAATAGCTATTCCCCATCTCTTTTCAGCACCTCCATTACCAGTTGAATTGACTAATCACCGCAAAGGTTCGCTACCTTCACAGAGAGGAAGGTCAGACCTGCCGCATGGGAAACGCCGTTTCATCTTTTAGGTGTACAGAGGCTTTCAGCAGTGTTTCTGGGATCACCAGACACATGTACGAGGCTGTAAATAATCTCAGTTGCCTTCAGAATCCACTGATAATGATGCTGCCCGCAGCATCCCCTCTGCCCTTTTTCTCTGCCTTTCGATGACAGTAATCCGTAGGATCTGTTTGGCTTTGCCTCGTCCTTATTAAGTAGCAGCGGTTTACGGGAGCAACTCGCACTTCTGTGGCAATCCTGGGGCTTCCACAGATCGCGCTCGAACTTAGGGATCTGCGAACAAATAGCCAAAGCGCCGTGGACGATGAAATCAGTAAAAAGCCACGCAGGAGCCATCCTCCGAGGCTGCCCTTCGTCCCAGCCGTTTACTTTGTCAGCTGGACAACTATTGACAGTGACATTGAGGGGGACAGAGAAAGAAGAGTCTGCATCTGCTAGAACTGCTTTATTAGTATCAAGACGTTTTTTTGTTTCCTTCCCAAATTCGATTCTGTATCGATCTCATGCCAATGGAAGGCCAACAGGAAATCTGCACCGAGAAGATCAGCAGGAGAAACGGGAATTAGCAACGACCCAGATTCCCGCAACCCGCATCTCAAATTCTGACAAAGCTGAGACAAAACAAGCAAACGCTCGCAGGTGCGCTCTCCTTCCGTATAGGCAAACACGCCTATACGCACACACAAAGGTATATGTGTATGTACACACACACTCATTTTAACAGCCGAGGGCTCCAGCAAGTAATGCAAATCCTTTCTTCAGGGCAAATAAAAATAAACTTGCTCCTCCTGCAGGAGCAAGGTTTTTTAAATCCCATTTGCCACAACAAACAAAGGCATGAAATACATTGTTAGCCTTGCACATTTACATTCCTTTTTGTTAATTTAAAAAGGGGAACGACATTTCTTTCTGGCAGACGAAATAGAGGTCTCGCGATCCTGAAATGTGTTAGAAGCAGAGGTGTTCTGCATGAAAGAGGCTTCCTAAATACCGCAGTCAATATTAATAGGCCTCTCAGTCTCACAGGATTGGAAGCAAAAATTAATCCACTTTAACAAAGTCTGAGGCCACAGCGTGCTGCTATAAACCCTTCAAAGTTCATCTGAAGGTAATAAATAATTTAACAATGCACCTCCTACCTGGTCCGTATTGGAGACTACGAGAATACCAAACAAAATAGCTTTTTTTTCCTTTAGCATCTTCACTGATGCAGTGCTGCAAAAATTCCATTTCCAAGCAGCCTGACATTCAATACTGAGATGTTTAAGATCTGACTTATCCTTTTCAAAGCAATCTCCTCACTAATGCATCTCTCCCCACCAGCCTTCCCCGTGGCTGATCCCTTTCCTACAAAGTTGCTCATGATTCAAGCAGATAATTTCTGTCTTTAATCTAGACTCCAGTGGAAACTAAATTAACTTCTCAGTGCCTCAGATGGAAAGCACTGCGCCAGAGAACTCGCGTTTGAGGAGTTAAGGTTGTCAGATTTACCGGTATATTGTAAGAAGGTATTTAGGGAAGCGTCCAAACGCTCTCAGCCAGGGCGCCCGGCAGATGCGCAGGCAAAACCGCCCGGTTCCCGCGCCCTGCCTCTCCTTCCTACGCAGACGCCGGCCCCAAAAAGCCACAAAAGCGGGCAATCGGAGCGGCAGAGAAAAGAAAAATAAGCGCGCTTTTCCGCACAGCGAGCGAGCTACCAGCGGGGCCGAGCAGGCAGCCTCCGAGCCGCGTGCCGGCAAATTCAGGGGTTCAGAGCGGCGACGCAGAGGCATCTCCGCACGCGCCACGGGGAAGGAAAACCCCCGCGAGAAAGCAGGGCCGGGGCAGCCGGCGAGCGACGCGTTTCGCAGCGGGGAAGGAGGCGCAGAAGCCTGAGCGGGGTCAGCAGCCGGCGCGCTCACGGCGGAGCTCGGGGTCTGCACCGCCAGCCCGCTCCCACCACCCTGCTCTTACAAGGGCCCTTCCACAGCGCTCAGACCACCACGGGTTCGAATTCCGTAAAGCAAATTCAGAGCCGTAACTGTGCGCCACGTTTTACGCTTGGACTAATGACAGCTACTTGAGTACAAAGCTCAAGCCAAAACCGCACGGGGAGGACATCCACGCAACCGCCGCCGCCGCGCCCCACGTACGGAGACGCGCCATTCAGAGGTTTTGGAACCGGGAGGGGAACAAGCGTGTCCTCAATACCCGCACGCCCTCGGGACATCGGGAGGGCTCACACACGATACTTAGCAGAAAAGAAACCCCCCCAGGCTGCTGGATTAGAGGCCTCTCTTTTTGCTAAGCTGGTGTTTTGACAATAGCTTTTTTTTTTATGAGACATTTGTCATTAACAAACTTTAGACAAGGTTAATGAAAGTTCTGTCACTTTAATGTCTAGCCCGCTTTAAATTACAGATGTCATCTGCCATGACTAAAGAAAGGGCACCGAGCAATAACACCATAAACTATCATCTCCAGGGACACACAGGTAATTGCATAGCTCATTAAAAAACTGTTTTAATTATTAATTGACCGTGTCAGAGTTGTCCTTTGAAGTCAGTTTTAATTTTTTTTCCTTGCAAGCATGATGGTTCCAAGCTGACCTACACAACTTTCCCTACCACCTCCAAGAAGCAGAGGGGAAGGCTTGGGACCCGGCCCGCAGCACGGTGGCCGTGCCTCAAGAGCACGAGCGTCGCGCGCACTCAAACGTACCTACATCGCACGGGGAACGAGATTAAACAAAAAGGTTTGGCCGATGAAAGGAAAAAACATCTTAAACGCCGGCTGGCCACTGAACCTGGAGAAAGAAAGAAAATCTGAACGGTTGACGAGCCACAGACAAAAAAAAAAAAAGCAGGAAGACTTTTGGTAGTTCCATCAACCGAGTCGTCACCTCTACTGAGGCTGAAAGGTCTGCCTCAGGCGTGGGACTGGCGCTCGAGAGGTCCCTCCCAACGATTCTGTGACTTGCGTAGCAACGACAACCAAAAAACGGGTTGGAAAACCGATATTGAAGATTCACGCAGTTGGATTAAACCTTTTTGCCTAAAAGATTCTACTCCCGTTGCTGCCTTGGGAAATCCCCACGACCCAAAGGAACAAGGGAAGGTTCCTCGAAACACAAACACAGCTCCGCTAGATGTTCGGCTCCTAGGTCGTTCAAAGCAATAAGGAAATTAAATACAAGCCACCACCTCCGGAGGGGGAGAAAAAAAAAAAACAACCCAAAAAACATCTTGCACAAAAACTACCAAATTCGGCATGTGTACAGAAAGAGAATAAGACGTACAGACGAGACAGCCTATTGAGGCAGCGCATCCAGACAAATTCTGGAAGGGGAGAATCTCGAGTAAATGTGTGTGGGTTTGGATTTTTTGGAATCATAGCCACGCCAGCTACTTACCCATTCGCCTGCACTTTACTTGATCTAGCCCAATACGGAATCCTGCATGAGATTAGGATTGTCACCTGGCTTTTCATAGCTGTCAAAACGAGGACTAACTGAATACACAGAATAGCAACAAGAATTTGGAAAGAAAAATCATTTATCTTCAATTAAAATAACCACAACTGAGGAAAAAAAGCATATGAACCCTTCACTGCACTATGATCCCCTCTGAGGGGTGTATTAGCAGAGAAGTCAAGCCTTTTGAAGACGGGAGTTTCACCTGAGTAGGTTTTGGGGGTTATTTATTCTGCAAATTTGGCACACGAGGAGTAAAATGAACAGACGCAAGCACTCAAAACACTGTCCCGACAATGAAACGCCCTCCTGGCTTTTGGTCTAAGCAACGGTTAATACTTTCCCTTCTCCAAATCACAGCAACGCTAGAGATTTTAGAAACAGGCAGGGAAGATCAAAGTACAAGCATGGTGCCGCTTCCTTAATTGCCAAGTGCTAGACCGGGAGGGAAAAAACAAAGTTTCAGCTACCGCGGTTATGTCAAGAGTAAGAAAACATCTCGCCAGCGAGCACTAGCTATAATTGCACCCCTAAACTAAAGCTGTAGGAAGGGGAGTTTATGATGCCAATGCTGGCAAGTTCTGCTCTCGCTCCCCCTGAACCTTCCGTCGCAGCAGAATATACAGTTTCTTGTTAACTTTTGTCTTAGGCGCAAATTAATTTTACAAGGAAGCAGTATAACACAGCTGTTACTCCTGCCTTTACCTTTTATAAAGCACGTCCTTTACACATTGAGAATACTACCCATTTCTTTCTTTCGATGCTTTCTGGGCATAAGCAGCAAAACCACCCTCTCCATTCCGGTGGCATTAAAACATTTCGGAAATATACCCCTCGAGAGAATACGGAGATTATCCCAGGGCTTAGCCAGGTCTATAGCTCTCCTGATTTTGTGCACCTAACGTACCGAACGCCAACATCGCCTTCCAGCCACCAGTTACAGCTTTGCCGCTATTGATATCATCTCGCTTTAGGAAAAGACTACTCGAAGACAAAAGAACAGGAAGAGTTTGCTTTAAACAGGCAGATGTTTTTGGGTTTTTTAAGCAAAACCAAGCACTGGAAATATCTGCCTGCAACCCAGACTACTCGGTGCCGCATGTGCCGGTCTTGTCAGCAGCGCAAACGCCAGAAGGCCTCGGGTACAATGAGCAAAGCCACGCAGGACGCGCGTTCCCACTCCGCCACCCTCCAACTACGGAAGCTGCGTTTCCCCAGCAGAAATGGCAAATGCTGGGACATCCCCCCAAAGGCACCGGCACAGAAGCAATTCCCAACAAAAAAGACATTCAAAGGAAATTCTCAAGTTCCACACGAGCGTTAATTAGGCGTGCCATATGCGTAAGCCGTTGCATACACTTCAACACATGTGGAGCGGCACGACACCCACTATCTAAAGTAGCTTAGAGGTGTTATCTCCTTCAAATACACCGAACAAGCAAGCAGCTTGTAGGGATGCTATCTGAATGGGAGGGTTTCGCGAAAATACTGTTTTCATCTTAAAACTATATAAATCCACAACCGGCACCCCGCTGCCCTACCAGCTCCCTTTTTACCCAGTTCTTGTTCGTAATTGAATCCTTCTTCACGAGTCTTTATATTCCATTCTGGTTTGGGGACAACGCTGCTGAGATACATTTACCATCCATCTTTCTTAACGTGCTTCATCTAAATAGCAGACTCAAATCCAAGATTGTGCGTTTGATGGATAGCTCACCTTCTTCTAACAGCATGCTTTAAATGCTGCCCAGTATTGCTCTCAGAAACCCTACAGAAAACCTGCATTCACAGGGATTTTAGCCTCTCCTGGCAAGCTAGCTATCATATATACTTATGACAGTGCGGTACGATTAAAAATAGATAAGGTTAAAGGAGCTGCCACGTATGAGACGGGGATACATGAACACGCTTATGTTAAGACATTAAGACCCGCAGCATCTTACGAGGCTTTCACAATTTCAGGCTGCAGACCTCAACCCGCAGCTTCCCCAGGTCACCCACTCGGTGCTGGCAGCAGTTTTCATTTCGGTGGAGGACCTTCAGCAGATCCCCAGCATCAAGGTATGTTGGGCTGGCTTATCCCAATGAAAACAAACAAACAAAAAAAAACCCAAAACAACAAAAAAACAACCCACCGAAAGAGATGCATTCTCTGTTTACTTCTCAAATCAGGCAAATACAAAGGTACCTCCCTTGTATACCCACCTTGTAAAGAAATACGAGGTCCCTGCAAAGTCCCAAGCGATTCCTAACGAAACCTGAAGTCCAAAGTTAGCAAAGGTAATTAACATCATTCTGTGTATTTAGATGCAAACTTTGGATAGTAAAAAGGCACGACATTTGAAGGAAAAAAATTAATCGCTAATGCCACACGGAGCCGTATAAAAGTGTGCTTCTTGGCAAACATAATTTTGTAGAGGAGAGTAACCTGGATATTCTTGATAAAAGCACGTTATTTCCCCACCTCAAAGGGGCTGAGCGTATCGCAGCACATATCACTAAGGAAATGCAATCCTTCATGTCGCAGTTCGCAGCGTTACAGACTCACGTGTTCCCAGCTTTCAAAAAAGCGCTTGTGAATTTGCATGCAAAAAAAAGCAAAGCGCCTGCTATTCAGACCATGCCGACGTCGCGTTCTGGAATAAACAGCTGGCGGTACTCCGCACCCCAGGGATTTACTACATAACCACTGGCTCACGCCAGCCGCAGCCCTGCGCCCGAGGCACTGGGACTGCACCACTGCCACGCTCCCGAACGCAGCGCTGCGGTCGCCGGTGCCCCGATGCACCGCACCGGCACGGGGCCGCCGCCCCCGCCAGCCTCACCGCCTTGCTTTTGAAGCACGGCCACGAGGCCGAAACGCGCCAAAACTGGAAGACCGGCTTCTGCCACAAGCTCCTCAGCTTCCATTTTTCACCGAAGCGCTTCCCAATCTCCCGTTTGCGAGACGGGGCCAGGCACCCCTGCAGAGCTGGGGGAGAAGGGGGGCTGCAGCGGCCGCTTCCGCAGGCTCTTCCCAAGCGTTTAGGGCGTGCTGCTTTCCATCTGCAAGCTCCCCGGCTCACGAGACGTTCATACGGTTTTACCAGGACCGGGCAGCTGTGCCAAGGAAGCATCTACCCATCATCCTTAACAAATCTGGCAGCAGAGCAGCTGTTGAATCCTGGCCTAACGCGGGGCGCAGGACATCTGCTAGCATCTCGGAGACTTAAACGAGGTAACCTTTGCTAGTTCTGGAGGCTCGCTGCAATCTGCCTGCGAAAGTTGCTCACGGCAGAACGGAAGCGGCGCGCGTGCTTTGTAAGACAGATATCCAAAGCAAAGGGCCGCGCTGCGCCGCTTGCTTTCTCTCTCCTCTTCGAGAAAAGCCAACAAGGACTATCAAGAGAGCACCGCTAAGCCAAGCTAGCTGTTAAGTCAGACTGCTGTAGGTAGCCTAAGCCCTAGCAGCGTACAAAGCCGTGCACCTCGGGCAAAGGCAGGGAAGGCTGAAGCAGCGACGCGTCCTTCCCATGAAAGGAAAGAAACCCGTTCATCCCCATCCCGCTGAGCCGCGATTAAAATTGCATTCTGTACTGTCGGTGCGCTGCGCGGCCTCGCAAGGAGCCCGCGGCCCTGGGACGCACGCAGGCAGCTCTTTACGAGGGCGAGCGATACGCCGCCGATCGTTGCAAGGATCCGGCAAGCGTCGGAAACCGCCGGGTAACATTTCCAAGGGGAAGGAGAAACGAAGCGAGAGAGAGCTGCAAGAATAGAATGAAAACATTTTTATTTCCAGGAACAAAGCAGACACACCATTCTCCTCTCTCGTCCCTCTAAAAGCTCATCCTGGCTTCTGCAGTACAGGGAAGAGAAAGCTACGAGGTCAGCGTCGTGCAGCAATTTTGCGGCTTCTCCCCAGTCAGTGAAACAGTTAATTACAGCTTTTCTACTGGTTTAATTCAGATAGAGGAGTCAAGCACTTCATTTAATAATTTAGTTGAAACATATCCACAGGAGAACGCGCTAATTTCTCATTCAGTTTTCAAATTGAATCAATTTAAAGGCTGCCAATAATACAGCAGCAGAAATGCAACCCCCCCAACTGACAGTAAACCAAAGTTAGTCGCTCTTTATAAATTGACTATTGTCTCAAAGCCCGTGAAAGAAATCAATGTACATCACTGCCTAGAAACTATTAGCCTACCCGCGCTAGGCTGTAATAATTGAGCACAATTAGACATGCGATCCAGAGAATTCATCAAAACGAACAAAAATAAAGACATTTTCCATTTAATCCTCGTGCCTTTTCAGAATTACATTGCCTTTACCGCAGCCTCGCGTTTCACCGTTTGCTTCGCTGCCTTCACGGTCTTTCTCAGCGAAGGGCTGCGAGCTACGGGGCGTGCACCGAAACGCAGCTCCCCGCGAAACGCCGAGCCGCCTCGACGCCCTTCGCGAAGACGAGCCAACCACCGGCTTCGGCCACAGGCTCCCCATTTGGAAACGCGGCCCCCCAAGTCAGGCGTCGGGAACCGCGTGGATGCACACCAGCGAGCAGCTGACAGACCCCTACTTAAAACAAGATTGGCACGTAACGATCCGCGGCTGCCGTCGGCCGTTCCCGGTACGCTTCTGTCATAAGAGCCTTCGGAATCCAGTCCGGACACGGACGTGGATCCAGACACGGTTCACAAAGCCTTCTCCGCATGCAGCCACCGGCCTTCCTGCCCTTCTGAAACAAATCAGCACGGCAGCTCTGCTCAGGGTTCTTGCACCCGGCAAGGCGTAGCGCATGCAGCTCGCTGCGGACCTCCTCCCGCCCGCCCGCCTTCCGCGGCCACCGGCGCCGTGTCCCCACGCCCCCAGCGCTCCACGGACCGACCCCGAGCTCGCTTGCCTGGACAGGCTTCGGCACGGACGTTTCCTCTCACCAGCAACCACTTCCCCTCTGCGCTTCCCGGACTTTGGAAGATACCCAAAAGCAGCTCTCTGGACGCCTTGAACGCCAGCCTCACCACACACTCGGTAGCCGCCCCCTTTCCAAGGCAAACGCCTGTCGCTTCACGTGGGAGGCGATCTCGCCACGAAACCCACTACAGCCATTTTAGACCCGGTACTCCGCTGCAAGCCTCCGTGCTTTTCTAGAAGGATTTTTACCTACAACTCGTTTGTTCTAGAAGTCAAGCGACACTGAGCAAACGTGGCGTCTCCCGTCTCCTTCCACCAGGCGACCCCGCTGCGGATTTAATCTTGCCCTGCCTCGCCGCGCCAGAGCTGCTTCGGAACACGTTCCCGTTCAGAGGTTGTAACCGCAAACTCCGCTCACATTGGATTGTACCCTTAAAAGGCAGTTCTTGCATCATTTTAAAGCACCATCACCTTTTTGGACACAAGCAGGGAAGGAGTCAAACGTAAAACTCATTGCTTCCCAGTTCATACCTCTTTTTTTTTTTTTATTTCCTCCCCCCTCTCCACTTTCAATTGGAAAAGCTCAAGAAAAGATTACGACTGGGCAGAGCACAGAAAGGAATACACCTTGCTGTTTCATGCAACTGCAACCCCACGTCCTCAGGCTCTCTCCCCGGCGGTGGAAATCAGAGGTACGCTTGCAGCTTCAAATCCTGATCTTCCCGAACACCACACCAGCTGCAAACAAACACGGGGGCGGAGCGAACCGACTACCGAAGGAGTAAAGACAAAGGGTACTTGCGATGCCAGCGCTCCTCTTCCCCTAAATCTGCTTCCTTTCATATTAAAGGGAGTCACTGATAGCAAATGCGTTTTTCAATATATCGGCCAAATATAGAATTGCAGTGAACTCGGTCATGAATTCCCCGGGAGGCAGAGGGCTGGCTGGGGAGGGCGAGGGAACGCTGCAGTTACACAACAGCCGCAGAAGCGAGGATGCCCTACTTTCAAAGCACATTTTTCTGCTAACTTTGTCATTTCCCGTGCCCGCGATGCACCTGCGAACGATTCTCAGAGCGGACGCACAGCCCCGCAACAAGTGGGAAAAGTTTTCAAACCCCGGGATCCTCTTCGGCAGCCGCGGGAAGAAACATCCAAATCCCTTGCAGAAAGCGTTACAGCACTGTGATTTTACAAATCTGTCTTGTAAAGTCACTGCAGGCTGTAATCTAAAACAAACTTACGACAGCACACATTGCAAATGGAATAAAGGAAGAGTAGAAAAAACCTCGCGGACCTACTGCTGTTTTCCTTTTGAAGTCACATATTTCTTACGGCTAAGCATGAGACAAGATGCTCTGATAACAATACTTTTCCTTATAGCCTCTTTTTTAAGTCTATCTCCAGAGGGAAAGCTCCCATTTGTTAAAACTTAACACATGAAAAGCTGTAACAAAGCAAATAAAGAAGCGAAGGTTTAAGTTGCAGGCAGGACTTTACGGTTTCTGGATCGCAGGAATCTGTACTTGCTCATCTCTTCTAGTATTACCAACTGCAAGAGGAAAACGACGCTTAAGCTCTTTAGAAGCGAGAGGACAGGGAAACTGCTTGAGAGAGAAAGGGAACGGTGAAGCACATGCTCAACAAATCAGTCAAGCCCCTCATTTTATTCCCAGCAAAAATCCTAAGGGATAAACCAGCAAGAGGACGCCGCTCCTGCGAGCGCCATCCCAGCACACTGCAGGAAATGCCCTCAACGGGTTGTTCTGGGTTTTTTTTCCCACACAGGCGAGTTCGCCCCGCCCTTGCCGCAGGCTGGCCAGCGCTGAGTCTTGCCTACCTGCTTTCCACTTCCACGAGCCACTGTGAGGGGCCCGGCAGCGAGCCAAGGCCTTGCCCGGGTGCGCAGAGCAGGTCTGCAGCTGCCTGCAAGGCGTAAGCCACACGTAGCCATTAGTATATCGATTGCTGCGGCCGCTAGCGCTCGCTGAACTTCAAGCGGCACAAAGAGCTTATTAGTACTATAAAGGATACTATACGATATACAATACTATAAAGGATTGTATTAAAAAATACATGAAATATGCAGACAATCGCACTTTTTCTACGTGGCTTCACTGCTTTAAGCAACCTGCGAAGAGAGATAACGTTTGAGCAGCAGTAGCTTTCTGTATGTGGTTCTCGGGTTTTATCATCTTGGCTTGCTACGGGCTTGATGTTTCGGAAGCGGTCGAGCTCAAAGGCAGCGTAACACAAGCACTTGCTCCAAGTTCCACTCCTCCAGATCAATCGCCGCGTAGCTCCGTCCTTCTCAGCCTTCCCCGCGCAGGCTTGGTTAGCCTCCGACCCCGGCGCGGCACCGGGGATGGGAACGAGCCCTTCCCTTCGGAGGCCTGTCCTTAACGCTGCTAGCCCTGCTTATTTGGCAAACACCAGGTTCCCAGCACCACGACTTAACTGACAGCTCCGAAAAGGGTCAGGAAAACACCTGTCAAAACTCGCAAGGCCGTTTCCGTGCTCCTGACATCAACGGACGCGCTGGCTTCGGGAAAGCGGCCAGAGGAAGGCGACAGCGCAGCAGCAGGGCCGTCACCTCGTGCTGGCTGCAAGAGGAAAGCGTTTGGAGGATGCTCTCTCCAACAGCCTAAGGCAAGGAGTTCACCAAAACCAAACCCCCCAACGCCACCTTCTTCTCTAAAGGGAGCCAAAGGCCTGTCCTGGCAACAAGCAGTCCTGATGCAGCTCGCGCCTTACCTTACAGCAAAGCCCGGGTCAAGGGGAAGAGCGTCGGCACTTACCGGGGGAAATTCCTCTCTTTGGGAAATTTATTGCGTCAGTCTGGTCAGCACAAACAAGCAAAAAGCATCACAAGCTGCCACACCTACTGATCGACATCCCAGGCAGGTAAGAATTTTCTACGTCGTCTCATTGCAGTGACCCGTTATTCGCTGATATCTCCGTGGCAGATAATCAAACCTCTTCACTACCTATCCTTTATTAATCCTTGCTTAATCCTCTTTCAGATTTTTAGCTCCAGCTTTCATTAACGAAAGCCTGATTTCTTAAATGCATTAAAAAAAGCATCATCTTGAAATCTGTTATTCCAGATCACCGCGAACTCGCTTTCTGCAGGGTCACAGATCTGCAGCAAAATTGCAGGGTTACTACCTGGTCCTCACCCAGATACGACACACGGCAGAAACGAGATTCCAGACGCTAAAAAGACAAACGTTTGACGCCAGAGGGGCGCGTGACCATCCCGCTTCTCAGTCCTGCTATTCACACCACAAGCCGAAGGAAACGATCTGTTCCCCCTTCGGCTGTACGGCTGCCGTCCCGGATACCCGACGCTGCCGTGAGCCCAAGGCGGGTAAACAACGACGCCAGAGCTTTAACGCGGCTTTGCGCTCGGGCTTCGGCAAACCCAGACCAGGAGACAAATAAGCGCGGTCGCGTACGTACCAGCTACCAGATAAATACGCTACAGCCCCATCTCCTCTTTCTCTGTTTTGTTTTGTAACATCTACTAAGGCTCGGGGTTGTTTTCCTTCCTTTGACAATCGTTTTTAACACCATCCTTCAGCCCACGTTTTCCTCCCTCGCCATCCCGTTGTGAGGTCATGATACATTTGTGACAAGGTTTCCATGGCAACAGACTGACGACATAAACACAAGATTAGGATTTCTCTGCGAGGCAGGAGGAGCAGAAGATGGGTTGCGAGGGAGCGGGCTGCTACTCAAACAAATCTCTTCAGTAATAGCTGTGGGAATAGAGAACATTACTGGCAAAGTAAATTGCTTTTTGTAAAAACGTTCTCTTTTTTTGAAGTTTGCCCCCATGTGAAAGTCTCTAAGTCAGAACCTTAACATTATTTTAATGTACTGTTCTGTATTTAATAATCTTCGGCTTCAGACACTAGTCTGTTACCATGGGAATGACAGCCGCACAAATACAGGATTACGGCTATCAAGCAGAAGGAGAAAAGAAATTATGAATAAGCTAGTTATGTTCAATAATTAGCAACTATATGAAAAAACTCAAAATCATGAATTTAGATTGATGCATTTATCTCGGTGTTTGAATACGACGGTGAGGGCGTTACTGCTCAAAAATGGGATTCTAACCCATCACACAAGTATTTTTGACTAAACGGGTCCTACTTAGAACGTAATTTATCTTGCTCCCGCTCATGTTTTTTCCCTTTCTTCTCCCTACCGGGCCTCCCCACGTGCCTCTCGTGCGGAGAGAGGTGCCCAATGCCTGCTGAGGCTCACCGGCCCCGTTTCCCGGGAATGTGGCGGCTGAAAAAGGCAACCCGGGCATCAGCGCTGCGGGTGCCCGAGCCGGAGAGAGCGGTACCGCTCTAAGGAACGCTTCCCGCACGTCGGGACCGGCCTGCCCCCTTACACCCAAGCCACGGTTCGCTGCAGTAAGGTAAAGCTTTTAGTATTTTCTCTTGTAAAAAAAACAAAAAAGCTTTCTGCTTTAATTAGAATTCGTTACAGCGCCATCGAGTAACCAACCTCGAATGGCACCCGCAACAAAATCCCATGGTACTTAGCGAGATTCTTCGACAAAAAGATGCCGAGAGCATCTGGCACCCGCTACAAGACACGTGTATTTCCCTGTAACGTGCCCGAGCCTCAGCAAAAGGAGGATGTTCACCTCTGCGTTCAGATGGCTGATCATGATTGCACCTCCATGACAATCATCGAATCGTTTAGGCTGGAAAAGACCTTTAAGACCACCAAGTCCAGCCAGCACCCTCTCCAACACCTGGCTAAAGTCAGGGAAGCATGTCAAACAGGACACTCGTTGAGTTTAAATGCCTTCCTTGATCATGGAGACTCTTTAATTAACAGAGTCGGGTACTCGGAAGTGGAGCTGCAAAACAAATTCATTTACACTGATGCTGCCCGTACAGTCAGAAGCGAGCCGCTACAGAGAGGTTTGGGGACCGCTGCTTTATCCCGCTTATTTCTGGTGGGAGGCTCTCCCTCCGACAGGCAGGGACTACGGATCCTCCCAACCCCAAAAGCTCCGGGGAGCTGATTACTCTCCCCTAGCTTCGCTGGGGAAGGCCGGGTTTTGTGCCTGTGCCTCCAAAAGCTGCGTTCTTCGAGCACGGAAATGATCCGTCGTTTGCCAGCCTGCGTTCTTTATTCACTGGAGATGCTTTCCTCTTTGCATATCTGTTGCTATTAAAATTCCCCTTCCAGCACATAACTCCCTCTACTAGCTTCTCTTGCTTATTAGATAAGACAAAAAGTATTCGGAGAATCTGATCAGAGAGATCTTATTTTCTCCAGGCACTCCTCTGAATTTAATTCTAGATTAAGCATTATTTAAAAAAAAAAAAAACAAACCTCCAAAAAACCCTTCCTGCCTCCTACCTCATGCTCCCTTTCAACATGAAACTGAAGAGCACTCCCAACCAAGGAATCAAGCTGTATTTAAAAACTACTCTTTGAAGAGTAACGCTCCTAAATATACGATGGAAAATCGAAACAAAAGTCGCTAAATGGGAAAGGCTATATGGGTTTTCACTATAGGGCTGGGAGAGGAAGCGTCTGAGTCCTCCTTTCCTCACCCAAATGGGAGAATCCCAGAACACCTCAAAAAGCTGTTGAAGCTTTTTTTTTCCCCTGTAGTTTTTTTTATTTTTGAACAGCAACGGGTTATCGGCACTTTGCAGGCGAGAGGAAAGGCTGCTGCCCACCCCAGCAGGCCAGGGAAGCCCCCGGCGTGCAGAAGCCGGGTGCAGAGGCTGTCCCCCCTACACCCTCGCCGTCAGCACGCCACAGCTCGCGCGCCCATCGCTTCTAGACTTACTAACGGAGCATCTCTTGGCTGACAACGGGCTTACGATTTCCAGCGTCCGCGCTCGGCAGCTGTCCAATGCAGAACATCATCAACTCAAATCACGTGTCTGAACGTATTCACTTACCTAGAGAAAACAGGGAAAACACAACATTAGTACAAACGTAGCAACTGAGACGCAAAAATCTGGAGAAAGAGAAGTTTCATTCGGCGCGTTCACTCTGCGAGCCTTAACATGCAGCCAATACAGCCCCCAGCTCCACGCCGCGTCTCAGAGGCGAGGGGAAGCGGTGCAAAACCCCTCTCACGCGACGCTTGCCGCCGGGACTCTACCCCGTGCTGCCGGGCATCTCTCGGCCAGGCTGCACAGGCGTCCCTTCGCTCGGGGCTCGGGCCGGAGCCGGCTACCGCTCACACAGGGCTACCGTCGCAAGAGGAAGGGTACCTACGGCCTCCCCACACTAAGGCAGGGCACCTTTTAGCGAGAGGAGGGCACAGAAAGCAACGACAGTCCAGAAGGCGACAGGTTTTTTGCGGCAGGTGTTGACAGCCCTTTTCCTGCTTCTCCGCTTCCACAAATTCAGAAGCGGACAACTAACTAGCTAAAGCCCTGACCAAGCTTCTGCAGCCGAGTTAAGCCCCTGAAGAAGAGGAGAGGTTAATAAATACTGAAACAACCTTTGAGGCCTTTTTATTTATACCTACATACATATTAGCATAGGGATTTGATGAATAATACTTCTCAAATCGCTCCTACGATGCTAGCACTCTGGAGTATTAACTTCCCTGTGCCTGAAGGAAATGGGTCAATTTTAAGTCTTCAAACAATTCTTACCGGCACAATAACTCATTCTTCAAGCTACAGATTTTGCTACAGCAAAAGCTGTGCTTTTGCACTAGGACTCCCGGAACGATTCGAGCTCTGGGATGCGGATCAGCAGGAAGGCGGCACTCCCCTCCCCAGGAGGAGCCACCGGAGGAGGCCTCGCTGCCTTCGCAGCCGAGAGGAACATCCACCCCAAACCAGAAATAGAGGAATTGCAGTTATGGGAACCCTTGAATAAGGATATCATGAAAAAAGCACAGACATTTAAATGCATGCCGCCGCCAACGCATCCTTCCATTACTTGCAGTCACCTCTAGAAGCACGTTTCCGTGACTGGTGTCATCGAAACCCTTCTCCCAGCACGGGGACTCCGACAGACAGTCGCCAGCCCTTCGAAACGCTCCCAGAGCGCGACTCGGATGTCCTCAGCATCTGAAAACATCTCGGTACCTCATCCATTAGAAAAGCTCATTTGACCTTTTGCCAAGAGAATTTTGGCAGATGCCCTGAGGTCGGTTCTTCTCCTTCCGAGCTTTTGTTTTGGGGTTTGGTTTGGGGTTTTTTTGTATTCCTTCTGCCAGTACCAACTGACAACGCAGCAAAGCGTGTCACGCAGAGGAAAAATTCCCATTGCTTAAACGTTACAAGCCACGTGCGCAAAGAGATTAACAGAAATTAAAGCAGATATGATAAGCTGCCTGGAAAAGATTCCTTAAATATAATACTTCAAAGGTCACATGCGTTTCAGTGGGCAAGAGGAGGAAGGCAAGTAGGATGATTTGAAAATCATCCAGATGCAGAGCAAACCGAGGTTCACCCAGACCTGAAGATGCTGCCTTCGTTAGGGGCGCACGGGCGGTGCGGAAGGGCACGCGTGCGTCCGGCTCAAAGCGCATCACGTGGAGGGTATCTTTGCTCTTTCAGTACTAAGAAGGCTGAGTATGTACCTACATAGGCTGAGGTGCAGGGTGTAACTCGTTAACGCTTTTGGGGAGACAGCCACGGGAACGTTTCTTCCTCTCCCTTTCGTTACAACAAAAAAAATCCCGGAGGTCGGTTTCTGCCTGCCTGGGGAACGCCCACCTCTGCTGCACAGCCACTCCGCAGGTCCTCCGGCTCTCCCGCACGAGACTTCATACCCGGCAGCACCGGGATGCTACGAGCACATTCCCGTGGCCTCGGATTTTCCTCCTTCCCGTATTTTGGGTACTGTAGGTGTCAGCCTGTGTCCCCGCTGCTGTACAGACAGCAGGCTTCTTGTAACTTTGCTAGATCTGCATCCTTCCTCGGGTGCTTCTTTAGTACAGGGAGAAACTAAGTTGAGGAGGTGCCTCCAGTCCCTCATTGGTATGCTTCCAACACAAAGAGCATTACCGTTTTATCTGCTTCATGGTAGCCCTCTTCAAGATGTACCCCCTAGGCATTCTTGTTGCCTGGCCTACACTTCAATGGAAAGGAGGTAAAGCAAAATCATCCTCGCAGCATCAGAGTGAGAACGTACTAAAAGGAAAACAGATCTCATCTCCAGATATCCATAAGCAACCGCCCCCCAGCTGTCCTCAGAGCCCGGTAAAGCAGGCGCTTCTGCGCATCCCGAAGACGTGGTTGAAGAGGTAGCCCGAAGTCATTCTCTTCAGCCAAGCTCCCACTCGCAGCAGGTCTTTAAGCGGTAGAGAAAGGCTCGGCAAGAGCTCTCGCAGACCCCGAGCACGAAGCTCCTCCTCGCGTCCTCTGCTTATCCACGGGGAAGGCCGGAGGCGCCGCGCGGGCACGGAGCTTTCGCCCGTCTCCGAGGCGCGCGCAACAAAACCCCTTCCGTGCGACGGTGCCGGGAGCTGCATCGCGGGACCGGAGCCAAGCACCCAGACACCTACGTCAGCGTGGCCCGCGGGCCGTTACGACGCGTTTTTCAAGCCGTAATTACACATAGTAATTACATATTTAATTGCCGCACATTAATATCACCTCAGCCTATAATTACAGCTTGTTCATGTAAACCTAATCAAGGAAAACCGGCGTATTTGCATAAAAGTTGTAATGAAAAGTATAATGATTTCACTAACAAGACGTGGATAAGAATGCAGATCTGTGACAAACACTTTGTGTCAAGAAGAATAGAAAGCGATTTTCTTTCCTGAAGATTATTTCAGGCCCATTTAACACAATCTGTACCACTCCGTTGATGTGCAGTATCTCACACACATCAAGTCATATCTGGATAATGCTCCCAACTTCAAATAAAATTTCATTACTATATTTAGTTATAGGACGGTTGGAAACGGTTGCATTGTTAAACTTAATAAAAATTGGAATTTGTGAAGTATTGGGCAATCCTCAGCGCCAGTTTTTCCTCCTCGCTCTTCGAACACCGCAGCGGTTCTATCCCAGCCTCCTCGCGCTGCCATTTATGTTACGGCTTAATTTTCACCCATAAAACAAGCAATTAAGAGTAAGTACAACTGCTTTGGAGTTCCTGAGGCCAAAGATAAAAATAAATTGGCTTTTATAAATTCGCTTTTTGCAATGGTAAAACAAAAAGCAGCGCTAATTATCAATAATTTGTCACCTCTAATTTAGGCAGACGCACTGACGGGCACGCATCTGGATCCTCCCGAGTTCGAAGGCAGGTACGCGCGCAGAAAGGCGTCTCCCAGGCAGTCAAAGCAGAAGGGCTGAGCTGGAAGCGGCTTGACCGTCCTCTGCTCGGAGATTCGGGCAACACCCACCCGATCCTCGGATTCGCGTTACTTGTAACGCCTTCGCGTGGAGTCAAAGGCCCTGGAATTAACGCCCTTAATTTCAATTTTCTATGGAAGAAAACGATGCTCTCCTGACAGCAAAGTCAGGACAGCAGGACCCTGCCGCAAGGTTAGCGGGGACCAGGGGCTGCTTTACCCTCAGCTGCTTCCACTTCGCCGTCTCTTTGGCTTAAGAGCAGTAAGAACTCCTCAAGCGCTGGAACTTCCACAGGCAGCGCTACGGAAATCGTTTAGATCCATTCAGGCAAGGAAAGCCCAAAACAGGTATTCTCGTGAGGACGGCGCGTCCCCGCGCTTTCTCGGTGGCGCGCACGAGCGCGCTGCCCCGGCGCTGCCAAGCTGGGGACCCCCGCTCCCCCGCGGCGCTCCCCGCACGAGCGCGGTACGACGTGCCCATCGTGGTCACGGACCTCCGCTCGTCCCTGTGACAGCGGAACACGCTGCAGAAGTGTTCGTGCACCACCATTTTGGAATTTTCCTTTACCCTCTCAGCTGCAGGCCAGCAAACAACATAAGGGAAAAGGCAAAGGCAGTAAATTAATGCTGGAAGCTAAGCCTGATTCCCTCCGTGCTTATAACGAGACCTCCTATTTGGCAGAACTGCTAGTGATTTACAGACACCGCCCCCCCCCCCCCCCCCCCCCCCCCCCCAAAAAAAAGGCAGTTTGGCAGTCCTTGGATTTAAAAGGCTGATTATACATTATCCCATATGGAAAGCATCCTCAATTTCTCACTCCTTAAGCGTTATTTCCTTTCCAATTACCCACCTCTGCACATCTTGTCTTACCTAGCCATTATCAAGTGTGGCTACTTAGAAAACTGCATTATCAAGGTAAACAGAACATTTCCTAGGAGCACAGATAAGAGGCGGCAGAATGAGTTGGCTTTTTGGTATTCAGGTACGTAATTTTGAAATCTATATTGTAAAGGCAACAGCTCTACATAACATCTGGAGAACGTCACTGTCTGAAAGCGCTTCTAGCACTGAGAGGAAACGTGCCTGTTTCTCCAGTGCGATTCCTGAGAGTTCACCAGGCTTTATTTGTCTCCTTGACAACACGCAGCACGACTCAGTTACCAGGTTCCTTAGTAATTAAGAATTTCATTTTGAGCAAGAGGTCAAGACAAGGGGGGTACAATCACTGCCACCAGAAGGATGAGGTAGCAGCTGCCGACAAACCTCGGTCAGGCCGCCCGTCCAGCTCTCCTTTGCTGAGCCACCGCGACGAGGAAAGCCACCGCTGAATTTCAGACAATCTGTAGGAGTACATCTCCTGCAGTGAATTTCAGTTTAATGTTAGCTATTGCTCCACCTGCCATTCTGTTTAAATACTGTGGCTCAGACATCTTCTGAGAACAGAGTCAAACAATTAGCGCGCAACGTCTCCGCAGAACGACGCCACTTGGAAGCGCTCTCTGTTATCGAAAAGCTGTAGAAAAGGACAGAAAGAGAAACTCCCTTCCAAAGTCCGCATCTTTGGTCAGTCCTCTGCCGGCTTCCTCATTAATCCCCCGGGAACAAAGGCGCGTGAAACAATACAAAGCATTCCTGCTTTTCCCTAGGGAAATAATTAAACCTTGCTATGAAAGCGGCTGTGAATACGGAATGAACGCCGTCAAATGACAACACGAAGCAGCGTGGTGTCGACAGAAAGAAGAGCCCGAAGCCAGCGCCGGGCGTTAGCAGAGAACGGGGGCGACCCGCAGGACCGCTGGCCACGGCAACGCCAGCACGATTTGCCCCTTTTGCCGTACCGACGCGCAATTCCCGGAGCAGGGTAAAGCGTGCCCCGGCCTAGGAGAGATCCCTGCCCTCAGCCGGATGCGGACAGCCGGCAGGACCGGTCGCGGTGACCCCGAGCTCCCACCCAGCCTCCTGCTCCTAACGGCAATCCGCAGAAGGCTGAGGTGTAATTAAACGCTTTGCACCGTCTACGCTCACCTCGCGTGTTTTTATTTTGCCCGTTGCCTATTACGAAACTGCGCGTATAATCTAACCATTAGTTCATCAAGGGAGAATTTAAACACGACATACTGGTAATTAAACTACAGGAGAACCTGGCTAATTCACATCAATGATTAAGAGCCACTGCAGACTAGCAAATTTTACAAGCGAGTGAACATGCAATAAAAATCTTGCTCATTTATTTTGACAAGCGTCACTTCACATTAAAGGTACCCTTTGCCGTGAACTCTGGTCCGCGAGCACAACTCTATTCCCAACATGGCACCTCATTAAGCCCCAGACTTAGCGAAACACTTCGCCACGTGCTCCGCTTGAGCCACGAGAGCCTGGAAAGCACTGCGGGAACGCAGCGAGGACGGGACCTCCGTCACCGAGGGCAGCCCGCAAGGTACCGCACGCAAAAACCCCGCCTTGTGTTCCACCCGCGCGCCCGGAACGGGCAACCCATGGATAACATACGGCTCCCGGATTTGGAAAAAGGCGTCTTGGAGTCGCAGCAGGGCTGCCGAGCACGCTCACCTCTTGCCGGCATCCTCCCCCAGCACAGCCAGTGCGAACCCAAGGCCTGGGTTGCCCAGCGTTTCCCTCCGACTCCACCTGGGAAACATGTTTTGCACTTCAGATGCTCACTAATTGCAATGGCTGCTGCAAAGAAAGAGATAATTGATCCAATCTGTTTTGTTTACAGCTTCCTACCAGAAAGACAACCCTGTTTCTGCAGAGCATAATCAATTTCAAAACATTTAATTTTTCAGATGACACATCCCTGCTGCTCTTTTTTACCTTGTCCATTTGCCTTATTAGGGTCAAAACCAGACTCCTGACTACCAAAAAAAAATTTAAAAAAAAATCCTTTGGCATGCATTACTATTTCCCAGGGAACAAGCCTCAAGACTGACACACAAGAATTTCACAGAAGCAGTCCAATCCGTCTTTATTTATGAAATGTGTTCTGCTTTTCTACATGTTACGTTTCTCAGCTCTGAGTTACTTATGCTGAAATGGTTAATCTTGATGAACAACGCAGCTGACTTGTCACCAGACCAATGTCAGGAGCGGCATTTGACTACCTGTTCCAAGACGATGCCGGAGCCGCAGCCTGAAACACCTGGTCGCCAAAGTCCCCTTCGACGCCCAGAAAACGCAAGCTCTGCAACCCACAGAAGGTTTGCAAGGTCACCTCCAAGGGGCACTCGGGCCGCGCGGGTTCCCAGTCATCTGACGTTTAGAAATCACGGCCGGCGATTCGTTTTGGGGGGGTTTATCTGTTTATTTATTTATATACTTGCCTAAAAGTCTTCAGAGCTCTTCCCCCGCCAGTGGAAGTTCCCTTCATTTGGATTCTGGGGACAATTTCCGAGAGCGTGTGTAGGAAGTGATAATCTAACCAGTTCAATCATTTCTGACTCAGCTGCAGGCTGGTACGATTCCGTGTGTCAGGATGCTCCTACTCAGTCAAAACAACGAGGGAACCAGTAGCCAAGAAACTCGCCCGTCACGACGACAGCAGATGGGGGCACAGGCAGATTATTGAAGTTGACAGGGAAACGCTTTCCACAACAGGGCCCACATCCCTGTATTTTTTTTTTTTTTTCTACTTTAGGAAAGACTTTCCAGTTTCAAGAAATAAGTCTCCTGCCCAAAATTACACCTTAAAGTGTATATGCCGAAGCGGGCTTTCGCATGGGGATGTTCACACGCTCGCTGGGGAGAGCAAACGAAGCAGCAGCTGTGCCTCCGTCCCCGCGAGCCCTCGCACGCCAAACCTCCTCTTAAACGTTAAGAGGAGAGCTTCAAAAAGCCAATTCGGTTTCCACTAAAAAAATAAAAAAAAAAAAAAATCCACCTCATTCTACGCTACTGCCTGAACAAATTGTACAGCTTTCCATCAAGCACTTTCATACCAATGTACTCGACAACTTCAGAGATCGTTTAAAAAGAAATATGTTACAGGAGCCCTGCCAACCACAAAAAGGTCCTGCGACTCAAAAAGATCAAATCTGATAGAAAAAAACCCACTTACAAGGTTTTTACACAAGCCATTTGAAGTAAAAAGTTCAAAAATTAATATTTTTACATGCCTGCTCATAGGCAGATGCCCCAAGGTTATTCTCTCAGCCTCTCTATCTACAGCTAGCTTCTTGTAACACTTCGCCTTCCTTGCAGTATGCATCCAGGCAATTAACTTCAAAATATTGCTACCGGCATCAGCTGCTTTGAAAATAAACAAAAATGTTTCCAGAAACAGGCGTGACTAAGCTAGGTATGAGAAGACAAGTTCACAAACGCGCTCAAAGGTAAACATCCTCGCTGCACTACCAATTATACCTCTTAATTCCCTGGCGAGGCCAGCACACGCTCTAGAAAACAACCCGCCCCGGGCAGCGCGTTATCTTCGTTACCACGCTTGCAACTTCTTACTCCGTCTGGTTTCACACGTGTCCAGAACAACGCCGTTACATCAGATGTATGCAAAGATGCGTGACCTTATAGTCAACTTTGGAAGCACCTAGGACGAGGTTTAATGCCGCTATAGTTTTTATACTCAAAGTTTGCTAGTCGCTGTACAGCCCGATCTGAAATGAAGATCAGCGGTTAAAAAAAAAAAAAGCAGTCCTGCTAATAAGTTTCCAATGTCTGCATTTCGAGGCGGCAGCTTTGCAAAAGCGAGCTCTCCGTTACTAGCTCCCGCAGCTTTGGCTTCCTGGTTTCCACCTCCTTGAAGCTGCTGTGATCCGCTCCGGCAGAAACCAACCACCTTGGCAGCTCTTTTCTCGTGCATTAAGCTCTGGGGCACCACCAGCCCCTCTGGCTCTCTCCTTCCACGCCAGATATCCGAGCTCTGGAGAATCCCCACGCGTGGCTGAACAATGCCAAGGCGCAAGGCCAAAACCCACACAGCCCAAAGGGGAAGGCAAGCGGGAGAAGGCTGTTCCGAGAAGGGATGAGGCTGAAAATCCTCCATGTTCATCATAAGATCGTAGAATTGTTTAGGTTGGAGAAGAGCTGTAAGATCATCAAGTCCCACCATTAAGCTAACGGTACCAAGATGAGGCCGCCTAACAGGTGAAAAGTACTCGGTCATACTTCAGAGCGAAAGCCGATACCTTTTCACACCACAAATCCCAGGCTGCCCCGTTCTGCACCTTAGGTTTATCCAGTACGTGGCAACGCTATGTCTTGCAAAATATTCCAAACCACTTTCAAAGGGGTGAAATGAAAATAGAGGCAGTCAGCAGAAGGCTTAAGCCTGAGATCTGCCAGAGGGGGAAAAAAGGAGGAAAAAAAAAAAAAAAAATTAACCTTCTTCACTAGCAATTTAAGAATGCCAATAATTGAAAAAACAAAATCTCATTTTCAGCTTTTAACCCAAGAGGAATAAAAGTGTGCTGCTTTTACAGTATTTTTGTCGCTCTGTCCACCAAACCCAGCCTTTTCGATAAAAAGCCCGCAGCGAGGATCAACAGCTAACTTCTAACGTACCTTCCATAAACCTTTAACTTCCTTCAGTACGCATTCACCGGCAACGTGGAAGGCGTACGTTATTCTAGGCAGGCTTTACCGCGCGCATTTCTCTGCTCTGATTTGTCCTGCCAGGCATGAAAAGCAAGCAGCGGAAGGAGCCTGCCAGGTGTTGGTGGTAGCCCTTCCACAGCAGCGACAGCCAGGGCTTGAAAGTTGTGCCTCGCTCCAGGCTTCCCATGAATTGCAAATCTTCAGGTTGCCACAGAAACTCTCCGGGCTGACACGCAGCCATCAGGAAGCATCACGGTCATCTTTTCCATCTTGTTTGCTTTGCATCAGAGCACTTTAAACTCCCTGTGGCATTGGTGCTCCGCAGAACGATTCCCTCCACGCCGTTATTCTTGTGCAGTGTCCAAGCCGCAGTGATTAATCATTCCTGCTTCCTCGGCTGACATATCGAGGTGGGGAAACGACATCCTAAATGAGCAGAGCTGATTACCTGGGAAAGCAATTCTTCAAGATAGCACAGCTAACTAATAGCTCCATCTGCTACAAAAACACATTCCTGAGCCCCAGAAGTAGTGTCAGGA
The DNA here is from genome assembly GCF_030463565.1 of Pelecanus crispus. Taxonomy (NCBI): domain Eukaryota; kingdom Metazoa; phylum Chordata; class Aves; order Pelecaniformes; family Pelecanidae; genus Pelecanus; species Pelecanus crispus. The sequence goes on along the minus strand of NC_134661.1, from coordinate 8,061,318 downwards.
TATAGCTAACAATTTCGTCGCACCTGCCAAATTTGAAATTGTTTGTCACAAGTTGCCACAAATATGCGGGGAGCGCTTTGCCGTTTCTCTCCGCATCTCCTTGGAAAGCGGGGAATCTCAATCAGAAGGTCTGCAGCGACTTGCGACAGGGTAAGCCGAAGGTTAGATCTGGGCTGAAAAAGACAGCCTGATATTATATAGTAAAGGTTTTCCCACAACAATCTCTTTTAGTTTTGGGGGGGTTTTTTCGTGTTTTTTTTTTTTATCTCGCAGGTCCCTGTTTCCAAGCAGGTTTGGCAGACGTCTGTCCCCACGGATGCACGGGAGGGCTTCAGTCATGGGACAAAGGACGGGAGTTTACCAAGGCATCGGCACACCCAGGTGAAACGCCGACGCGGCACGGACGGCGTGAGATGCACCGTATCCATCAAGCCTTGCTGCAGACGAAGCTGCCCCATCGCTCTGGGATGCTCCGAGGAGTGGCACCGTTGGCAAGCTGTCCCACACCGAAAAACGCAGAGCCGCCAGCGAGGACCCCAGTACGGGCTCCCAAACCTCGGCTAACAGCTACGGCCACGCAAAACCCCACCTGCCGGGAGCCATCTCTCACGGCAACTCCCCCACGTTCTATCCTGACTAGAAGCGCTGCTACCGCGGCACTGAGAGGCCTTCTTGTTTTCAAGTCGAACCAAATTTTAATAAGAAAAAAAACAACCCCAGAAACCAAAAAAGCCCAGCGATGCTTGCGCGCACATCAGCAGGAGACGGGCACCTCTCGCTCGCCACGAGCCCACCCGCTGCCAGCGAACAGCGGCACCGCTGAGGGCCGGCTGCGACGCAAAATGAAGCCTCTGCCTTAAGCTAGACCTTCACTGGGCATTAAATACCAGCTTTTTACAATACCCATAAGCTCACAATTAAAGTGCTTGCTTCTTGTTCTGTTAAAAAAAAAAAAAAAAAATAAAGCTTGTATATGGAATTGGAGTTCCTGAATACTCACAGTCAGATAAACAGCCTCCTGGAATAACTCAAGAGGACCAATACGTACGTTGGGCTTCTCTGGTCATTTAAAAATATGTTTTTACAAATCCTACCCAAAACACGATCACTTCTTTACAGATTCAGAAAAACTTGCACAGATATTAAAGCAGCAAGTTAGCCAGCGCACCTTTGAGTAGATCCCTGTCGCACGGAAGCCACTTGAGCTGCTGATGGGCCATTTTTTTATTATTTTATTATTTTTTTATTATTTTATTATTTATTTTTTTAAAGCATGTTGATACTTTATCTTGCAACTCTGTTGCAACTCAGTCAATTAACTTCACACACAGGGAATGCTTTCAGCACCACTTTCACCCTTACCCCAACACAAACACCACACACCGCGCTCAAGGTTTGGTCAGACACTTCTCACCGCTTTCCCTAGGATCATAACATCAGGGTTCCTCCTCTTCCTATTCCCCTCACCCCCTCTGGAAATCATCGGTTTAGGTATATTCAAATGATTTAAGAAGCTGAAGCTTTAAAAACGAGAGCTGTTGCAAAACTCCAGTTACCCACAGTCACCAGTTCCCCCGTGTGACCACCACCGAGTTAATGCCGACCTGGTGCGAAAATCCAGTTACGGCTTCAACTGGTCAAGACGATTTAGTGACTGCAGAGACAAAGCCAGAATTTGCTTTCATCAGTGCCATTACGGCGCACGGATGCTGCGGAACGAGCAGCATCGCTTCGGAACAGCGGAAGCGTTTCCAGTTGGCGTTGCGCTGGCGACGGCTCTCTCCTCTCGCCAGCCTGCCCTGCAGAGCACTCGGGACCTGACGGAACGACGCTTCTACCAGAACTAGAGAAACTAGAGGTGTTTTGCCAAACGTACGCATCGCTACAAACGGATGAATTATGACGCATGCCAAGCAAAACCTGAAGACATCACCATGACAGAAGATATTTCATACGATACCACGTGGAGCAAGCCTCACGGTGCCTGACCGATGTAACTCACCTCGAGGCGTATTCTTGAACTTTAAAAAAAAGCCATACTGGAGTGCCAAGTCACCTTGACTCTTTACAAAGCTCAAGCTTAGAGGAGCACTACCGGAGAGTTTCACAAATCATCTGATGGTCCTCTCCGTAGACGTTTTCTCTATCTACATTCATCTACCCTTCTTCCTTATTCAAGGCTCCTGGGAAAAACCTCGCCACAAATTAAGCTATGACTGGAGGTTTGATCATCGAGGCAGGCATACACCAAATTTCCCAAGGAGACGCAGCTATCCCCATTTTAACAATGGGGGGGGGGGGGGGGTGTTTGGGTTCTCTTTGCCCTTTTTTTTTTTTTTTTTTTAAGGTTATTAAGGCTTCTGGGGTTAAAAAAAAAACATTAAAGAATGGCATCAGATCTAAAGGCACCAAGCTGGTCTTGGAAACCCAGGTTTAGAGGCTTCGTTTGGATAATACACTCAATTCTACCATGAGACAACCTTGGGTAAACCAGGCGAGTTATACCTAACATTAACGCTCCAGCAAAGCTGTTTATACTGGCACACCGTCTCACCAACGCACATCGCTGCAAGCCCATCAAAACATTCAGATATTTTAACACTTTGAACCGCCTTGCCCTCCTCCGCTCCGCCGGTGTGTCCTCAGCTCTCTGCGCTGCGCTCAGCCAATGCATCGATTTTCCCGATAACCGTGCCACCCTTCCGTCATGCGTCAGCAAAAGCAAGCAGCTCTAAATTAGGACTGTTCAAGTGATTTGCTGGCTGTGTCTTATTTATTGCATTTGTAAAATAAGTAAATTACCGTGGCATCCAGTTGAATGATGGAAGTTCAATCGCTTACAAAATCAGCCCATTAAATGGAGAACCACAAGACCACAATCTCGGATTTGCTTGGAAGTGCACTTCCAACCTGATTTAATATCCTCGTCGCGTTAGTCGCTCGCTTTCAAATAAGAACCGAAGGGTTATACGCTTCTGTAATTAATACATGAAAACTGCGCAGGCAAAAGCATTTTCCTAAAATTACCGAGCTTCTATCTAAACAAATCTGTCGCGTTTTCCCTCTGCCTTGGAAGGAGGGAGAAAAATGCCTCGGGAGTAGAGATTTCATAATTTCATTCAAAAGTCACCATTCATGTGTTGTGCTGTTGACAGCTAATTAAGTTCTCCCAAGGTAAAATAAACGTAATGTTTTAAAGTTGCTTCCTTGTTTTAAAAATCCTGACTGATGTTTCACTTGCGTACTATTCCTCAAGGAAAAACAATTAAATAGGGTATTTGAATGTGCTGAAGCTCGAATGCCGGCACCTTCTGCATCCTGTAAGTAGGTCACTAATCAGGTTTGGGTTTAATTTTGCTCAATTCCATTTCTTGGCACCGACAACTATCACCCTGGACACAAGTACTTACTCTGCAACTTCGCTGATTAGACAATAAACTCCATTTTGCTTTGTAAGGACAAAAGATGCGGAGAGCTGAGCAGACGAGACAGGAACGGCAAGATACAGCACCCGTTCCCTATTTTTACCGTCGCGTTTTTCCACCCCATGCATCACCTGCATGGAGGCCGGCGGTGCCTTTCGCATAAAGACCCTCCCGCACTTCAAGGACTTTTTGAGCCATATTTACAACGGCTTTGAGAAAAAGCCGCAGGATTTGTGCCGTTACGGAGCTTAATTACAAAACCTCCCCGCAAAGTTACCGCACGCAGAGGGTATTTCCTAACACGAACGGGGTGCCTGCGGCAAGACGCTCACCTAGAGCCGCTTCCAGCGGACTGCAACGTACATTGCAAAGCCACGACAAAATAAAACCCGCTCCCACAAGTTCACCTCAATAAACGTATCAATTTAAAGCAATTGGGAGAGGTTCATTTATTCCTTTGTATCCCTATGACCAACGCCATTTCATGCTTAATACCCGGGGCAGCTACTAGACCGGCTGATACGTGTTACCAGCTAGATCCAAGTAGATTAAACTTAAGTAATGATTCAAGCAAAGAAACATTTCAAGCCAAAATTACTGGACACCTGAAAGCAGCCTTCAAAGCACCATTTATCAGATACAACTGTTTTTAAAAACGTGCGCGGTGAGGAGAAAATATATTGAGCCACATCTCAATATAAAAACGCCAAGGTGTTATCACAATAGCATGTCCACAACAGTTATTGCAGCAAAGTGCCTTTTCTTCATCTTCTGAAAACCCGTGTAGATAATATTTCAACAACCGCCACACATTTCTCCCTGCGGTACAGACACACACAAAACGCATTAGGAGCGACGCCAACGACTGAAACGCTTCTCTCAGTGGCTCTATTCAGGCGAGCGTCTTGCAGGTGCCGCAGCGCTTTCTGAATCCAGCTCCACCGGGAGCTCCAAATCAATACGGCTCCTCGGCCATCATCCAGCCTAACTAAATCACTCCAAGGGCAAGCCCTGCTGAGTTATGTGACCATTTCTCCTCCTGCTTTACCGAGAATGGCACGCCATAAACCAATTCGATTCAAGGTAACCCAAGCTCACGGGTGACGCCGAGCACACGCGAGCTACAAAGCGAGGCGGGCAGGCATTATGGATTATGCTCCACAGAAAAGAGTGGGGTGAACAACATCGCACCTTACAGTCACGAGGGTAGGGGCAACAGGAGCCACCCACGCAGCCCGCCCTTCCCTCTCTCGCCAAACGATGCTTTCCTTCAAGCTCGCTGGGTGTAAAGGCGAATCCAAGCAAAGAACAGAAGCGGGTCAGCTGCCTTTGCCGGAGCGCTGCACCCCCTAAAAGCTCCTGCAAACAAAAATGCGTTCACTTTCCTGGATGAAGGGAGCCTCACGTCCTCTTTGTGGCAAGTTATTCAAAGATGGTTTTCACACGAGCCTGCCAAAGAGAACTCGAGGTCTGTGGGTTGCGTGGTAGGGGATTTTTTTTGGTTAGCTGGTGGAAGCGATTGGGCTGGAGGCTGGTTTTGAAGTTCTGTGATTTGAGCACATTTTCCCTGAAGTGACCTACAAAAGCAACGGGGAGAGAGAAGAACTTGTGCTTATTTTCTCTAGTTTACTGCTGTCAGACACCTTAAAAGCTTTCAGAGGTATTTCTCCTCTCGTTTTCTTTCTCCTTGTGGTAAATTCAGGTCAGGCCTGCATTTGAAGATTATCAAAAGGCAAACTGGAGAAACCGTCTTCTCTAAAAGAGCAACAGAGGCTACGCTTTGATGTCCTGGGGGCTTCACGGGCAGCGTCACCACCAGGAGAGTCCATCGTCCCAGCTCTGCTGAAACAGCACAAACCAGAGAACTGATCTGTGCCTGAAATGGGGACAAACCACGGGCAGCGGGGACTGCTAGCGCCTATGCCAAAAACCAAACTGCCCGTAAGGGTCAGAAGAAAAGAGGACATTTGCTACGGGCTCAGCAGCCTCCTTTTTGCATCAAGCGCTCAACTCTGCATCTGGGAGCATCCCTGCGTAGAGCAGGTCCGGTTAGGTTTGGCATTCCTTGCATTCCAGGTACAAATCCCAGAGGATAACAGCAGCCTCCCATCCCAATCAAGGTGCGCTAGCCCAGTTCAAACACAGAGCAAGGACAAAACCCACTTGCTTCTACAAAAAAAAAAAAAAACCCACACCAAAAAAACCCTAAAAAAAACTCGAAACACAGACCGCTCTGAACTAGCCCTCCATTACGAACTTTCCGCCTCCCCGACGTGCTGCAGCCGGCCAAGTCCCGGCTGCCGGGAATTCCACAGCACCGCAGCCGGGTCGGCTCAATGATGTGCAGAGGACACTCCAGGCTGCCTTTCATGTTTTCTCCTGTGTGCCGGGGATGGAAGGATGAGGGAATTCTTTACCCTGAAAATACTCAATTATTTTAATAGGATTACATTTGAGATCGACAATGTTTAGAACGGTCCCTTGAATTTATTAGCCTGCCGGCACTCCAGATAAGTAATTTGAATGCAAAGATCTCTTTTAAGTAAGTAACTGGCAAAGAGTCAATTCCCACCCTCCATAGTTTTCGGCACAACACCGAGTTTTGGAAATGAGCTCCTGACCTCAGCAGTAAAATGCCCAACACAGCCTTACTCATTCCAACCTTTCCTATATATTTCTTCTAACGATGCTTTTCGCCTGTTTTTATAGACAAACACACACAAGGGCAGAGGAGCTAAAAACCGCAGGTTAATCCTCCCTCTTTAAACATCCCACATGAAGCGTAAACCAAACCATAAATTAACGGAACACAGAGTCCAAAATGCCACAGACTAACGTAGCTCTTCTTCCGTACGAGAAATACTCTATGGTGCAAAACGGCAGCGTTTAAGCCTAGAACCGGCATTTCAGGGGACACCGTCATTTTTGCGGAGTCACAGAAGCAGCTGCAGAGAAGGCGGTAAGGAAGGGGCTGCAGCCCACGTATTTGCACGTCTCCGGCCAAGCGGCTGCGTTCCCACCCCACGGCTCACCCGCCGTGGATCCGCTCGTACACCTCCTTCCCCGGCCACCTGCAGAAGCCACCGACAAGCACGGACCGCGTCACATACCCTGGGAAGAGCCGGAGCAGGGCTGCCACTGGTAAACCAGCATCTCCGTCCAACCGGGCTCCCAGCACAGCGCTGGGAAGGGCAGGGCTGCAGCGGTGGCCGGCACCGAAGCCACCCTGGGAGGTGACACCGTGCCACACCACCCAAACACCCTGCTTCGCTGCCTTCCCCGAGACCAGCGTGGGCTTGCTTTCAAGCCTCAGGCACACATGGTGTAGGTTATTTACTTGAGGGGGGAGGGAATTAATAAAAAAGTCATAACTGGTATTTACATAAAGCTTGACATGCTCAAAGCCCTGTGCAAATATTCTGCCTTAACAGCCCTCCGAGGAAGGTCAGAGTTATCCTCTTTCCACAAAGAAACCTTTGACGATGTGCTAGCGGTGGCTGCAGCCGCTCCGGCTCCCCGCAGCTCGCTGTGCTCTCTACTCCACCTCGCCGGCCCTCGCTCCACCACCTCAACTTCCCAATTCCCCTTCAGCACCCCCACTTCAAAGATGCCCGCTATAAGGAAGGAAAACAAATCTAGATTGGCTAATGGCCGCAAGACCGACTCCCTGAAAATGCAGCTGAAAACTGCCAAAATAACCGCCCGGCGCTTGGCTCGGGGCCGAGCTGGGGAAGAGGATGGGTTTTTTGTCCTGCAGCAGGAAGGAGTCGGAGGAGTGGAATCCGTGCATGTGGAAGAGAGCAGCGGATTTCCAGCAAACTCATTTTGGCTTCCCTTTGGAGCCAGATCAGAGCAGCCATCGCATCCTTGCTGGAGGATTTTTTCCTTCAGCTCCAGCCATAAGCATCTCGGGCAACTGCACTCGACAAAGAAGCTGGGGAGAAAGGAGGGGGTGCAGCAGGGAGTTTGTCACTTTTGCGACAGCCGTTTACCCTTATTTTTTGAGGTGAAAACCTTCTGCGAGACAGGCCAGGCCTGGTCTGACGGCACGCGCTCAGGAGAGGCGCAGCAGAATCGGCAATCGAAGCGGCGAAAGGGCCCCCTTCCGCTGGAGCGGGCTGCTGAAAGCCCGTCCGCCCAGCCTTGAACACCTCCCGGGATGGGGCACGCACAGCTTCTCGGGGCAGCCTGTTCCGGTGCCTCGCCACCCTGCGTAAGCAGAGTGCTGCCAGAGCAAGCCCCGAACTCCGCAACCCTCCTCCGCTGCTGCCAACGAACACCTCCAAACCCTCTCACCCGCGCGCGCTGCATCCCTCGGCTGCTGGCTGCCTCGCGCCGAAAAGAACAGCTTCCTGCCAGGCTTCTCCATTAGCTCAACGGCAGAGGCGTCTTCCCAGGAATCTGGAGGTCAATGATCCATGCTGGAGCAAACACGCTTCGGGTGTCAGACCCCGCACTTCCAAGCTTTTAGATTAGAAGACTGCGTCCAAAAATTGCAGCGGGCACTGGCAGTCCTTCCTTCTTCCAGTCCCTACCAGCGGCAAGGAAGCGCCTTTCCCAAGCCACCCTCCAGCACGCCAACTTTCTGAGTAACGCCAGCAACATCAAGGCTGCCAAGCGCTCCTGAAGCCTTCTCGGAGCTTTTTCCCTTGAAATTCAACTTCCTGGCACCCCAGGTTGGGAGATACAACTAAGATACCGGGAAAAGCATGGCACCCCTTCCAAAGGCGGCAACGCTTCTGAAAAGGCAATTTAATGCTCGCTTTGTGTTCAAGCCGGGGGAACCAAACAGAGGAAAAGAAAGGTGTACAGGCATTATCGTGCTGGCCAGCAACCAAAAAGGTAATTAAAAACCTCCCCCCGAACCGGTGGTCAACAAAACCCACCGTTAATGCCTTTGATTGCCAAGCAAATGCCTTTCAGCATGCTAGCTGTCACAGCAAGTCCCCGGGATCTGAAAGCGTATTTCTGCGCTGACACCCGGCCCGTAACAAAATGGCTATCGACCCGCCGCGAGCTTCCGGCGCGGCCGGGGAAGCACGGCGCAGGCACGCCGGGGACGGCGACGAGGCGCCCACGCCACGCTGCAGCGCTCGCCTTGCCGGTCACGGGGCTCCTGCGGCTGCTGCGCGGCAGCGGGGGCTGCAGACGCGTTCCCGGCTATTTCGGCAGCCGAGGATCGATACGGCCTCCCTAGGTCGCGCGGTGCCGACGCGGAGCACGAGCGCAAGGCTGGCCTTACTGCCGAATCCCTGAGCTGACGCTGTAAAAATTATCTTCAGTGGATGACGTGCTATACTCAAAAAAAAATAACAAAACAAATCGGGCAAACAGCATCTGACCTGCTTGCCAAGATAACAGGAACGGCAGCCCGAGTCAGACCCCGTGGTTCCCGAGCAATAAGTGGTTTGATTTACGGCGAAGCCAGCGTCATTACAGTACTTGAGCTTTTAAGGAAGAGGTCTATTAAAAAATTGCTTTTACTATGAAATTTAACCGGAGATACTTTTTCTTTTTTTTCTTGTCGAGGGTGGCAAATTGTCCACATAATTTTAGGCCTCTGGAGTAAACATCCTAAAAATATATACTTTTTCAGCAAATCGCATTATGTTGAACAATGTTTGCCGAGTTCTTTTGCTTCTCCGGCTAAGGTTGATGAAAGGAAAATACTCCGTATCCAGTGCACCTGTGCTCCAGCCCGCAGCAATTTGCTGCACATGCGCTTAAATCCCATTGAGCAATTTTACAGCAGGCACCTCTTCAGCAAGGAAGATTTAAACCCAATAGTCGGGAAACTTAAAAATACAAAGACGGTCAGGACAGCTAAGCGCGTGCAAAGGCTGCCAAGGAACACTTTGGGATCCCTGTAAATGGAGGATTTTCAAAACTAAATTAGAAGTTATCTGACACATCTGATCCAATCTCAGAAATAAAGATAATCTCTTTCAGCTCCCTTTCTATTATCTTGAGCGCTCATACCAGGAAGAACTTGATTTGCTCAGATGGATTTTTTTCTTCTTTGAAAGGCAGCAGTGTATTTGACTCCAAAAATGCCACCTTTTAAGCTTGCCCAGTACTAAATGCTAGTTTATAACTGATATTAACCTTGCAAGTGCTTTGATCATTTTTTTCTGCCATTTTTCAAGGGGTCAAATTGTCCCACGGAATAGGAGCTTTACGCCGCTGCCTAGAAAGAGCGACAGCAGCGGTTAAGCTGTACTAAGCACCTCCGAACACGCGCCTGCCCGCTGCTCCAGAGCAGCCTCACCCTTCGCGCAATGGCACCAAAGGCGCGCCTTTCGACTAATACGCGCTGAAATAAATCTCTAACACACCGTCACCGAAAGGTGCATATATTATAAATCGCTCACATACCTTTACTTGAAAGGCGCGTATATTTTAATAATCCCCCTACAGCTTCATGCCAGGGCTTTCTCTTAAACAGTAATTTTAGCAGCTTCAGGAATCGTAGGTATCATTACCCTGAACCTGGAACTGCAAAGAATAACAGTGGGACTAGAAAAGAGAATCAGGTGTGAAGGTCTCCACTGCCAAAAAATTTAAATAATGCAGCCTGCAACTAGATGTAGTTTCTCATTCATTCCAACCCCATTATACAGAGAAATAACTTTCAGAAAGGACATCAAGCGCTTTCCTCATGTGAAACTTGATATTTAAATACTAGCTCGACAACTGCAATTGAAACTGGACATCAGTAACGCTTGTGTTTTGCCAAGCAGGGCTCAAACCGTACCGATGCAAAACTGGAAGCTGTTTGTTACGCTTGTTATTCAACATTTGCCTGAGCACGTGGTGCACGGCCTCGTGCAGGCAGCCGGCCTTCGCTGCAAGGAGCCGGGGGTTGCAGAAGTTGCCCCAGAACTTCCCCGGCTCGCACCGAACGCGACGCGGCACCGCCAGCGCAAGCCTTTGCACCCCACCGTCCTTTCTGTTCCCTGCCGCCATCAACTATGCTGAAACCATTCACCTGAAATTCCTAGATGGGAGAGGCGTCTCGACTGCGTGATACGAGATGATTTGTCAATGAGGAGGACACGCCTGGGATGTTTATTTTGGGGTGGGTCGTGTCGTCGTCGTCCCCCCCGTTTACCCATCTGTTCATTGTTCATGCAGAAAGCTGTTGAAGAGCTACCACAGCACCAGATTTCCCACTGAAATTAAGGAACCCCCATGTCCTAGGAGGATGCGGGGAAAAACTGATAGGCTACAAGATGCATGGGAACACGACTGTGCTCCGAGACAGATTCCCAACCCCGCATTTCATTTGCTCCTCGCTTGTGCGCAAGCAGGAGCAAGCCGGGTCGCTGGCCCGGGCAGATGCGCGCAAAGGGACACGCTCAACGTACAACAGAGTGAGCGTGCCGAGAATATTCACCCTGCTTTAAAGACAGCAAGTTTGTAAAAAAAAAAAATCCCCTGTGGGAACAAAATTTAAGGCATGCTGATCTCCAGTATTTCCTCTGAAGGAACTGCCTTAACCAACTGGAGCACCTTCATCACATCAACAGCAGCAAGGAACGCGTGTCCAGCCAGCCTAGCACGCATCCAGTGCTGCAGCTGCTAAGCAGCTTTCCTTTTTGTCTGTATTTATATGCATATACACGTATCAATCTGCTAAAGAAACAGACAAACTTGTCGGCTGTTCCCACAACTTAGTAAGGTCATAAAAAAATACATAGAAGCCACCGAAGAGCGGCATGCCAAATGGAAAGCTTAGGTTGCTCACAATAAAAATACCTGAACTCCCTTGCTAAAATGGCTGATGAACGGTCCTAGGGAAAAAAGGCAGATGCGAAGAGCATGAGATTGCTGTACTCGCAAATCATACGCTTTTACGGTAATACGCAGCTTCGTAAGAAAATGGACTACGCCTGCACGAGGGCAGATTTCCCAGCAAAGCAAAAGGGACGCTTCTCAAAACCTTAACTAGCAGCCTGGAGCGAACGCGAAGCCCACGCCCAGGACAGACTTTGTCAACTTCTCCTAAGGCAACCCAGCCTCCCTCAAACCACCTTTACGGACGTCAAATCATCTGCAACACACCATAACGCTTTTTAGCGGAAATTAAGCTAACTGCTTGGAAATCCTACATCGTCGGATGACGCAGGACTTGTCCCCCGTAACAGAGGGGGCAGGAACACTTATAACTGAACGCTTAGTTGAGTATTAGAGCAACCCAAAGCTATGATCGTCATTGCTTTCTAAGGAAAATACCAAGAGCGACTGGCAAAGCTTGATAATGCTTAAGCCTCTGTATGGTATATTAATGCTTCCAATGAAACTAAGGTTCTGCCAGCCTTAAAGTTACAGCTGCGCTGCAGAAACCACCGCACTGGCAAAAAGTGAAAGGCGCAAACCAGCCTGTCTAGCTCTAATCCGACAAGTAAAACGAGTACAGCAACGCAATGTCACTTCCCTTCAACATTTATGGTTCAGAGAAGAGCTTGCCTTACTTGAGGCTAGAAATATTGAAAGCGCTAAACATATCCACTACCACTTTACCTGCAAACTCCTGGAACACGAGCACAGAACCATCGCTTGCTCCACATGTAAGAGCCTGGCTCAAGAGTTACTTAACACTTGCATCTTCCATAAGATAAGTCAACAAGCAAAGTGTTAAACAATCACCTCGCAAGCCTTGTGAAAAATACCTGGCTAGAAATGCACATATTAAGGCTACAGACCACCGGGTAGCTGCCAAAAATGATGGAATACAGTATAGTTTACTTATTTCTTTTTAATGGCTCCAACATTCCACCTGAAAAATGGGTCCTGGAGCTACATAATTGGGGATAAAAATTAAGCGACAGTTGCCATTTGTCACTAGGGAAGCTGATCACACACATTTCTCATAAAATCATGCGGTGCACAGCGGATCCTTGAGCTGCCCTGCCCTAAAAGAGAGCGAAGAGGCACTGCAGAACAAACGTCTAATTGCACGTACAACCTCGTATAAAACTATTTTATCATATACCAGTACAAGCGCGTTTATTAAGCAAAGTATGATGGAGCTCTGCGTTTTGCATTCTACTCCGGATACCGCTGTAACACATTTTGGTTACGGGCTCTTGCCTGACTCTTAGCCTTCTCAGAAGGCACCAAAAGTGTTTCTGAAATTTTTCATGGTTTTACTGTGTCCCTCCCTTCATCCCTCTCTTTTTGCGGTCAACAGGGGAAAATTCCATTTTACAAACAGAACAAGCTTCTCCAGACACCGCTGTTGTTAACGCCAACATCAGTAACAACCTTAAACCCTCATCTCGGCAAGCTTTGCCAAGCACGTGGCAGCGGAAAGGTACCCTTGTTTAATGGTTGCCCCCGTACTCAATGTGGGGTCTAGGAAGTTTGTCCTGTTCCTTCCTTCCCTGACCTCGTGGCAAGACCAGAAAACATGAAGAGTCTTTTCTTTTTTCCTACCAAATGAATTCCCAGAGAGTCTCACAGGGCCAGCCTCGTTATCCGAATAAGCTATTTAAGGCTTTCGTTCCCACCCCTTGAGCTCACGTCGAAACAAGACCCGCCACCAAAGAAGGCACTTTAACACCATTTAATACGTAAACAAGTCTTCAGGGAACCGGAGCAAATGGAGGGGAAGAAAACAACCAGGTTTTATTTACAGATTTCCCTACGCTATGAAGGCACGTTTTCATTTCGCTTCCATACAAATACGCCAGCAAAGCTCTCCACTGGGAAGTTACACCTTCATCTTTTCATTTGCTTCTGTTTGTGCTCTCAAAGGAGGCAAGGAAGTATGTTAAATGCTTACTTCCCCCCCCCCCCCCCCCCCCCCAATCACAAAGCATCCCAAAATAAACACGAGAAGGCTCTAAAGCACAAAATATTCTTAAGTACTTGACACCAAGTTCCATTCCCTCTATGAACGACACAGATTGCACATTCACAGAATACTGGAATTCTTCGCACATTTTCCAGGCCATATTTCCAAGAGTTTGCACAGTTTATTCCAAAATATTGTGCAACATATTATATTGCAGAAATCATCAACTGCTTGGCCGGACACACAAGATTTGCTCATTTTCTTTTCCGTCCAAGTTTCAGGCGATGTTTCTACATGATCTTCTTTGGCCAGACCAACAATAAAATCATTTCCTAAATCCCCATAAGAGTTTGAACTATTCTCCATTTCGCACTAAGCATCAACTCTAGAAAACTTGTTCTAGGAGACTCTATCCGAAGCAACTCTCTTGAAAGTCAACTTAATTCTTCCAAACTCAACTGTAAGAGATCTCCAACCTCACTGCTGGTGGTGGTGGTGGTGGGGGGAGGAATACATATACATATATAAAAAAATATATATATTAAAAAAAGATATACATCTATCCCCCGGTTGCTCCTGTTTCCAAGGAACTCCGTCTTTAATCCAGAAGGACCCCGCGCTGTGCTTGGGCAGAAGCTGTCACTTGTGTTCAGTAGATGATGGCCAATTAGCGAGACCAAACGGCGATGTTTATATGGTCTGCAGACTCGCTTGTCAGGCACAAGCTAGAAAGCCCCAACACGGAGATTAAAAGCCCAAAGATATTAAAAAGAGGCAGTTAACAGAGGAAAGGGGCCTCAGGAGCTCCTTGTGCAATGGCTGCGGCGTGAGCCCGTTTCCAGCAGGCACTGAAGAACCTACGGCGGAGCAACGTGTCTACCGATGGATGGGAAAAGTCAGAAACGGAGCTTCAGGCTTCGCCGTGGGGAACCCACTCGTGAGACCAAAAGCCTAGAAACCCGGCTTCATTAGCTGTACTGCTCACATAACGACGCATTTTGGCCCCGCTCCAGAGCCCAAAGCAGCAACTCCAAGGCCAGAAGACGTTGTTAAGCCATCGTGGCAAGCTCCGGTGCCCAGAGCAAGAGCATTTTACCGAAACCAGAGCCCGGTTAGAGCGCACCGAATTACTGACACAGGTGGCAAGTGCTGTCAGACACTTTGCATCAGCAGCATTAGTCTGTGAGCAGCTACGACCATGGGGCTATTTTGTTTTTATGTACAGAGGTTTACTACCACCTTATAAAAGAAGGATTTCCAGAAGGCAAATGGACCGATGTCTCAAAATAGAGTGTTTACATTAACGCTTGGCAAGCAAAGCCCTGCAAACATAGATGAATAGAGATAAGCTATAAAAACACCACGGACATTTACTTGCTGGAATAGTAGCTTGTAATCCAATTTCAAGTCCTTCTGCCAAGTGTTACACACAGCATCTTTGTGTATCACGATTCCAGTCCTCGTCCCCCACCGCCCCTCAGCGAAGATTAGCCAACAAGAAGAAACGGCAATTCAGAAGGAACGCTCCATTTAAAAAGCCATTTAAATGGGAAGTTATGATCTGGGTATATCGGAACCCACTGTCCTTCCATTTGCAGAAACATTAAAAGATCGGGAAAGGACAATAAATACTGCCTGAGCAGCAAACAGGGATGCCAGAATAAGGGCGGAAAAACAAACCTTTCCACACCTTTCTGTTCTTAATGGAGAACAAATAGGCCTTCCCTACATTTGAAGGGCTCACTAGAGCCTTGCTGATAGAATTACTGCTTTGTAATTAAACTCGTCGGCTTGTTTCACCCACAGTACGCAAAGAGCAGAGTTGCATCGAGCAAGATAATTTGAGCTAGCTTACCCAAAATGAAAACGGAGGCGGCACCTTGCATGGCAGTCACCAGGGAGCACGCAGCACCGCGGCCAACCCAGAGCAACGCAGCATCAAAGCCAGATAAACAGACACGATAACTAATTTTCAGTGCACACCCAAGCTGGCAATACCGATACTTTTAAAAGGATACTTTTGAGGAAGACAAAAGAAATAGTTTTGCAAATCGGCTGGTGTGCCAGCCAGCCATCCCCGGAGATGAAAATCTCTAGAGGTGCCTAAAACGAGTACCCTGCAGCCGGAGGAAAGTCAGACCCCCGACGCTTTCCCGCGGCTGCGTTGACCGCGAAGTTGAACGGACGCCGTTAGTTAGCACGATACGTACCGGGACTGGCGGGTGCAACCTCGCAGCCCGCCATGACCGGGAACGAGTGTGATCCAGCTGGGAGTGCTGACCTTATTCTAGAGACTTTCATACTCCTGGAAACTGTTTTAACGGCCCCGATTACACTGGTTTTCGGCAGTTTTAATGCACGAAGGTGTATTTTTAAAGCTGCTATTTCATTCTCTTCTTCCATTTGATTTTAGTTTGACACAACATAGGAGAGATCCATAATTCAGCTAATCACTCATCATATAAACAAAGAAACCTCTTGAGAACCAGAAAGCAACACGTACATGTATTTGCAATGCGTAAGAGGATATTTTTTTTTTAAAATGGTAACAATGCAATCTATTCAGTGTGAAGAGTCTGTGAGGCCAATTAAATACTTTGGGTTCCATAATTATAATTGCAGTAATGAATGGAAAGGAGCATTACAGCATGCACAATGCAGTTCCTATTCAATTCAATGATTCAGTTCTTGTCTGCTTTCAACTAACCTTTTGTGTCTCTTCATATCTGATCTTGCAGATTACTTTCAGACTACAATAAAAATATCCCCAAATATCCCAGGTAATGTAATACTTTAAGCATCCTTTGATTATGCCTACATGCAATCTACAGAAGGGATTATTCACTAAATGGACAACCTTATATTTATTAATTTTTAAATTGTGTTATTTTGCATATTTGTTTATATTTGTATTTAAATATTTATAAATATTTATTAATTTTAGACATTAATGAAAATTCAGAGGGGCTCTGGCCACCATCTGAACACTCTGGCAAGCCCACGATGACAGGGGACAGCCAAAACCTGATCTCCTGGGTTTTTTGAGGTTTTCCCACCCTTTAAAAAGGCTCTTTGTGATCGCCCCTCGCCTGGGAAAGCCGTTTTAGCGAGGGACTCCTCCGCCCCACTCACCTCCCGGCAGCCCACCAGCAGCTTTTATCCACTGCGTGTCTGCAGAGGTCAGCCTTAGGCAATTGCAGAGCCACTCCCAGAAGTTAATCCAAACCCGCTCCATTTCAACTTAGAGAAGTCAGACAAATCTTTTTTTTTGGTTGGGTTTTTTTGTCGTTTGGCTTGGGTTTTTCGTCAAATATTCTTACGGTTCCCCTAATCTTGATGTCTGTACTTTGCCACGTTCTATATATTTTGAGAATGAGTCACTGTACAGGAATCTCATAACTTTTGAGTATTTCCAAACACACCACAGCCGAGGTAGATTCTCCCCCCCACCAGAGAACCATTGTGGTTCTTTGGTAAACCTTCCCCACGATCTCTCATAGCCAAGATGTAGTATTTGGCATACAAACGTTATTTTTTTACCTGCTGACACCCCCCCAACCATAATTCCCCAACAGCTGGCCCACAGGCGTCAGAGGGAACTTAGGGATCGTAGAAGTACCAAGAAAATTAGCTTCACCCCCTCCCTTTTGATGTCATTGCTTTATTCTTAGGTTTGGCAGGGAAAGTGTCCCTCTAATGTTAGCAGTAGCTTTGTTGATTTGGAATAGGCCAGCGAGCAGAAGGCACAGCAAACACGAATGCTGCTTCGCACTAGGCTCTGCGCAACGCACGCGGTGCAAAAGTCATGGGCGCGCGCAACTCTCTGCGAAACAGGAGGACAGACGGGAAACAGAAGCGAAGCCTGTGAGCGTTTATACCATCAATACAAAGGAGGTCTGGAAAGCAAGCTGCAACTCTGCCTGTGTTATCTCAGCTGTGACGTTGCACACGCTGCCTTCCCGACGTGCAACTGCACCATCCCCGTGCACAGCAAATATGCTAAAAACGTTAGATGTTGACCTTAGGCTTTGGAAATATGGTAACACGGACTGTGCGGGGAGCACAGGAGCTTATTTCTGATGCCACAGCGGTTGAAACTCGGTTGAAAAGCCAGCAGCTGACACACGTACAACGAGCAAGGCTCCTACGCGCACCTTGGCACTTCTGAAGGAATTGCCATTTCTCGAGTCTCCCGCAGCGCACTGCTCCCCGCCTCCAAGATTTAAAGACTGCCAACCAAGGCTATAGACAGCCCTCCCCTCTACGCTGAACCCATGAGCAAAGTCAACTATCTCACCCATCAGCCTTGTCTCGGTGAACACCGTGCTCCCTAAGCAGGCCAGGCAGCTGTGACTGGAGAGCCTACGTGGAAGAGAAGCACAACGATGCCAGAAAGGATGTTTAAGTTTCTCCGTTTTTCTTTAAAAATATATTCATCCAGGCACAATTTACTGAAAAAGGATTGCTTCCTCGCTCCCCCCAACAGCCACGAATCTCTTTAGAGAGAACATTACATTACACCCATAATAGGTTTATGCAACATAGCGCATATTTGATATGTTAGTCGTGTCTCCAAAGCGTTCTTTCCTTCATTTCCTAAGCTTCAGAGAAGCTCGTTTTTCCTGAAAGACAAAAGGGTTAACGCTGGGCCAGAGCTGCACATGCACCCATTTCCCCATTTGTCTTGAAGAAATGGATACAAGAGATTTAAGCAAATCCAGGTTTACGAATTCAAAGCTTCAGACGCTACTTGCAAGAGAGCAAAGCAACATCCTTCATAGATTCACAGAGAGAGGGAAAAGTTCATTTTATTGATGGAAGACCCAAAAAGGGCAGATCCCAATCTTAGTGAGTAAAAATCTTCCCCCATCCACAGCAAACGGGACCTGGAGTACTGTGGCGCTAGCGATTTACTACAAACTTGAGGAGACGATGAAACCCATCTCCTTCCTCAGGATTAAGAACAAGATGCTTTCGGACTGTCACTGCTCATCAGAATCCGCTCTGAAGATCCGATTGCCTTTGCCAACAAAAGCCCTGTGCATCGTGGCAAAACAAATACACTAGCTGGCCCTCTTACAGGATTTCTGCTTGCTTTTCCTTACCGCTACAGATAAATATTACGCGTGCAGAGCGGCACACTCTGCTTCAGCAGCAGCTCGGGCTGGAACACAGAGTTTCATCCCCAGCTCTGCCAGGGCTGCTTCGGACGGCTGCAGCCAGCTTGCACCTCTGCTCACGTACGATTGTGAAAAAGCAGCTTTCAGAAAACCATCCAAAATCACCGCCTGCCTCCCAAGCTTGAAGAAACTCAACTGGGCATCACATCAAGCTGAGCGCACCTTCCAGTTACCTAAGAGAAATAAAACCAGTTGCAGCCGTAGGTATTTTTTCCAGAAAAGGACTGATCAAAAGAGGCCTCCCCACCCTCGCCTGGTTGAGGATGGCTCATCAAAGGCCAAAAGGAACTCTGCGAGATCACTAATTACTCAGCTTTCACACTTACCGCCTTCAAACGAACGCGACTCATTAGAATTTGTCATCCGGAATTTAAGGAGACTTACCAACAGCCACATGCAGCGGTGCATTTGCCTGTAATTAACACAGGTCTGTAAAAAACTCCAACCCTGCCACAATCTGGTCCGAGAGCGCACGCATGGACACATTAGTTGACATTTCCTGTTGACTGAATTAGAGCATCTTTTAACGAGGCTCACTTCAAAATCATTTTAAATCCATTTGCTCATGTCAACATCAATGTACTCGGCATTATCTACCAATTAGTAAACCGGAAAGTATTCTTCAGATAATCTAAAAATCTCAGTAAAATATTCAACGTGTCATTCATTTACTACAAACTGCCCTATAAAAACAAATTACTGGAACCAGCTGTCACAAAGCAACACGTGTCTAAGGACAGAGTGCTTTTTAAACCTAGGGCTTTCCAGAAGGCCTCAAAGGCGTTAGCGTTAAGACCAATGTCGCATCTTCATCTCGTGCCGCACTCGGTCATTTCAAACGCTGCCCGTGTCCCAGAGGAGCGTGCGAAGCCGTTGCAGGCGTCGGTACCGTCCAGAGGATGTAGATCGCTCTGCCTTGGGGCACAGAAGGACATCCCGCCGGTCAGAGGCGAGAGCTGGGAAGGGGGTCGCCCTTCTCAAGGACCCAACGTCCAAGCTTTCGCCTTCTGGCTCCTCGGAAGCATCCCAGCACCGAGGACGCGACATCGTGAAGGAGAGGCTCCTGACCCGAACCAGGCATCTTCTCAGGTGTCCAGAAAGCGACGCCTTGCCTGCCTTTCCAGGCTCATTCGAGACTGCCAGATTAAGCGATGGGAAGGTATTTTCCACTAGATCAGGTTGGCAGGGATGTCGAACGGCTCTCTACTTCCAAGCCAAATCCGGTGAACCGGTGCCAGGGCTGCAGCTCAGGTAGGGCGCGTTGCCAGCCCCGCGCCAGCCCAGCCAAGGACTGCTCTAGAAGGATTTGTAACCCAGCAAAACCCACCCAGCAGTGGCCTTCAAGGCCACCGACTCTCGCCGAGCTGCTCCGGGTGAGCTCGCCTGACGCCTGTACAGCCCGTGGTCTTGGCAGGGCGAAGATCGCTCCCCAGCCACAGCATCACGCGCCAGGACCAGCCCTGGAGAGTTCACCCTCCCCAATTCCCTGCCGGTAGCGGGGCCACAAGCATGAGAAAAAGGAGGACTCTGCAGGCCTTTGCAAAAACACGGCAAAACCTTTTTTTTTTTTTTTTTTTAATCTCAGAAGAAGAAGAAAAAAAAAGGTTGGTTTTCCCTAAGTTTTGCAAGTGAAGGAAGGGTGCTTTGGAGGGCGGTTGGTTTGTTGTGGGGTTTTTTTTTTTTTAATCTCTGGAGTGTGGCAGAGCAGTAAATCTTGCATTATGCTCTGAAGAGCGTCAGGTTGGGGCTTCATTTTGGTCTCAGATTAGACTCCTGAAGCAATGAATCTCCCATGGCAGAGGCCATTACCAAGACAGTTTTCCTTCATTTCGGACTGCTTTATCCCTGATTGTACTACCAAACTTATCTCCAGCCTTCGCTCAGCTGCAAGGGGCTCTGCAGACCTACAGGCTTTTCGAATATTCATCGACCAGAGAAGGCAAAAGCTCAAAAAGCAGGAGCTGCTAAGGCAGGGACGGCTGTCCCACGCAACCCACCCTTGTGATACTGCAACGCGGTGCTCTGCTTTTCAACCATGTCACCTGTCGGTATTGTTTCATAGAATAAAATCACAGAATCATTTAGGTTGGAAAAGACCTTTAAGATCATCCAGTCCAACCACTAACCTAACACTACCAAGTCCACCACTAAACCAATTAAGGGTACAGTAATAATTTCATGTTTCCTGGCTTGGTAGCTGGATTATTTTTTAATGAAAGTAAAAACTAGGAATCATTAAGGTTGGAAAGGACCTCTAAGATCATCAGTCCAACCAATAACCCAACACCGCCATGCCCACTAAACCACGTCCCAAAGTGCCACCTCTGCCTGTTTTTGAACCCCTCAGGGATGGGGACTCCCCCACCTCTCTGGGCAGCCTGTTCCAATGCTGGACCACTCTTTCCGTGAAGAAATTTTTCCTAATATCCAATCTAAACCTCCCCTATTTGTCCCTTTGCTAATCAACTTGACAGAGTTCTCCTGTTTCTGTCCCGCCGCAGTTTGATAGTTCTTCCACTCAAGATCCCTGAATCCCTTACGAATCCCAGCCACGCGCTTGACAGGACCGCCCTGAAGAGGACACGGTGTCGGGGCTGTGCTCGAGCCACGACACTCGTGCAGCGACCCAAACTACGCCCCGGCCTGCGGGACCACCGCTGCAGGGAAACGCAGGCGGCTTGGCCAACACAGTGGCGCAAGAGCCCAGGTCACCGCTGTCCCAATTAGCACCTTGACATCGGGCACAGATTAAGGAGCTGGCAGGAAAGCTGAATGACTCTTACATGGAATGAATCTTGCGACAAGGGTCATACCTCAAGAACGCTCAAGTGTTTGCCTCAGATTCAGGCTGATTAAGCCAGCCGCAGTGACCTGCCATGGCAAATTAATGCCCAAACAGCTCAAGAATTATACAGTAGCCAGAGGAGGAACACGGACACCGCCTTGAAACGCATCGCAGTAGATGGGGAGAAAACCACCCTTCCAGATCATATTAAAATCCCGCGATCCATTAGGATCTCAAATTACTGTGTGCAAACTTTGGTAATTTGAAGGCATTTATAAAATTCAAGTAAAACAGTCCATGAATATTGAAAAATGCTTAAGTGCTAAGTTAAATGACAATTTTCAAAACACACCAAGGAAATCTGATCATAACAAACCAGTCCCATGAAATACCATATCTATCATCAACTTTTTAATTACCGATTGATCAACATGTAGACAGTGTAATAGCTTTCAGCTTTTAATTACTGAACTATCAAAATTCCAACCAAAAAAGGAACCTCCAGAGATGAAACTGTAATGCTTGATTATTCATTGCTACATAATGAATGATTTGTTTTTAAACAAGATGTCAAGTTCCTCATGTAATCCATCTGGATGTGTGACTCTGCAAAGCTCACACTGCCCATACTAAGTATTCGGGGTTCCTGTTCTCCCTTTTCTCCTGACCCCACAAGTGAAGATTTTTTTTTTGCCTTCCCCCCCCCCCCGTTAAGGCAAAACAGTCCTGAATCGAGGGGCTGGAAGGCAAACAAACTGCCAAACCGCGCTACGAATCCAGACAAGCCGCTCCACCTCCCACCGACGGGACAGGTTTTGCCTGGGAGGGAACAGATATTCCTTCCAACTTGTCTGTACTCCCAAGGAAGCGGCTCTAAACTGAGAAATACATCCACCGAGCAGCGGGCACGGAAGCGCCGCTTCTTGTTTCACACATACAGTGCCGTTAAGAAAAACCAATGCCGCGACAAGTGGGACACAACTCCCGGGTTTTCTTCACGTAGCCTAAGCCGTAAGCGAGGCATATGAGACTTTTTCAAACATTACTGCTGCACAGAAAAGCGCGTTGGGGCGGGGAGAGACTTTTTTAGTTATGCCCTAAATTCAGCATCCAGCCCCTGCGAGCTCAGGGGGGTCCGTGCTTGTGCAAAACCAGCCGCACCTACCCTCTCCCCCCCCCCCAACACAACCCGTGCGCTTTTAAACATAATAACCGCTCCCACCCTAAAGTCACCTCAAAACCTCAAATCGCACCCCGCAAAATTTTCGCTTCCCTTGGTTGAATGCGCGAGAACCAAAGAATTTCAGCCACGTGAAGGCGTGCCCAAAGGCTGCGGAGAGCCCCCTACAGCCTGCACCCCCTGGAGGGGATTTTGCCAAATCCAGGCTTTTTTGCATTTGGAGAGACATCTCCCCGAAACACTCGTCTGCAAAGGGATCTAAGTGGGTACGCAAAGCATTCTGGAAGTAATACTATTAAATGACGGTAGTTCAAGCAGAGCGTATTAGTCAATTAAAAAGAAACTACCAGCAAATAATGCATTTGTTCCTTCAACCCCAGTGGCAACAATTAACATCGCTCATCCCAAGGCCCCTTGTGTACAACCTTACGGATGTCTTCTATGCATATCATCCCAAATAGTTATTCCGCATAATGGCATCTGTTCCCACAAAAAAGAAAAAAAAAAAGGGGGGGGGGGGGGGGGGAACAGGTGCCCTTTAGTTTTCCTTTATTACAACCTTGGAACCCCAGCCATTGCCGGACAACAGCCCACGATACTTCCCCAATAAATTCACCCACTCCAGCCACGCCTAGGGTTCAATTTCTACACGGAAACCCCAAGCTCATTTCACGCGCTTCCCTTGGGAAGCTGCTCGTATGCACAGCTCGTACAGACTTTCACGTAAGAAATTCAGTAATCAGTCCAGTAGCTGTAAGCACTTATGACAACAGTATCTATCAACACTTACCGCGTTTACAACTAAATCATGTAAATACAAGTCAGCTCTCCTCTGCACGCCGACAATCTGGACAAATGAAGGCTGAAAAAAAGCCACTCCAAGAGGAGCCTAAACATACAAAATCATGCACGGCGAGAAACAAGTACCGATAGCGCTGGTGAAATTGCTGAAGGCAAAGCGGTTTCCCAGAGCTTGGCTTCTCTTCCACAGGATCCGGATAGTTTCCGGAAAAACAGGGACAAGTTGCCTCAATACCTATCCGGGGCTCTTCTCTCTCTATCCGCCTTTGAGTTCCTTAGAAACCCTAGGAACCAATTTAAAAATTAAAAGGCACCCGCTTCAGAGGTGGTCTTTTTTTCCCCCTAAGATTTACTGGTTTATTACACTTATTAAACTGACAAAAACTGCTCTTTAGCTGGTCCGTTCAAATGCAACTTCTACAGAGGTTTAGGCAAGCGATTTCCTAAACGTTTATAAATCAACTGAGCAAGGAAAAGTTATTCTGCAAGTAATTTGATTTTTTGGCACAACAGAAATACCAAGTTATTAAAACAACCTTCACATTGTTTCGGATTGCATCTCTGACGGACACCAGTTCCTTCGACTGCTGTAGAGACGTTGTATTTAAAGCCAAGAGGAGCCACGTTTCCAAAGGTTTCCCCAGTGAATTCAGCAACAGTTTGCAGCACAAGGCTCGCTCTTTGGTCAGCAAAATCCAGGAGAAGCGGGGAACAACCCACACCGGTTTTCACCAACATCCCCCTCATCCACGCACACCTGGCAATGTCCCCGTCTGCTCCGGCAGAAAAATCCTGTCACCCCTACGAGCAGAGAACGCCCGCTCCATCGGCCAGCCCGCTGGGCTCTTCCCCAGGGAGAGAGGCAGATGACCAGGCTTAAAATAGCTTACTAATCCTTGTTTCTTTACTGCAGGATAATCGACGCTACTCCCTGCTTTTGGATGGGATTCGTACGTAACAAGGGGGAGAGGATGGGCGGAGGAGGTACCGCTCCTTTAGCCAGCCCAGGGCAGCTAGCAGTGCTGTGATGTTTCCTACCAAAAACCTCCCCGGCGTAACACCGCCCCGCGAAGATTACACTCCCTTTTACGGCTTGTTATTTCGCATGTACCACCAGTTTCTTTTACCCTCTAGATGCGTGACGCTGTTCCACCGACACTGTCTCGCCGCACGTGGCTGTACGCTCCCCGAGGATTAATTCCCGGAGT
This sequence comes from Pelecanus crispus, assembly GCF_030463565.1. Classification (NCBI taxonomy): domain Eukaryota; kingdom Metazoa; phylum Chordata; class Aves; order Pelecaniformes; family Pelecanidae; genus Pelecanus; species Pelecanus crispus. Next base: position 8,036,940 of record NC_134661.1, on the reverse strand, counting down.
TAATAAAAATGCCGCACTCAAACCAGCAACACACCCCGATCACCCACAGACACCTCTTTTCATTCTCTTTTTCCTGCCTTGGCAGCCTTGCACATAAACCCAAAGAAGTCAGATTTCTGGGGGGGGTGCGATGCATGAGTGGGAAGGAGGGGAAGACACGGTGGATCGTGAATACCACAGGTAGTCAGTCTGCAACTCTCACAAGGAATTAAAAAAAAAGTCATTCTAGAGGAAGCGCTGAAATCGTATTTAAGGGGAGCTGTCGCTAAAGACAGCCTCCCCCACCTCAAACAGGGACGAGATCAACAGACCTATCCGACCTCAACACAAACTTGGAAACGCACCCTAAGAAGGACAGCTTTATCTGGTGCACCTTCCAGAGCTGCGTTCCACGTACGTCACGTTGTGTCAGCGTACTTGAAAACTTGAGATCCAATTTACCAAAAAGCCCAGAGGAGAGAGTCGTCATATAATCGTGCATGCGAAATTCTCCCAGAGTGATTTAAAAGCTACATCATTGGTTTTGCTATAAACCCTCTGTTTACAAAGCTCTATATATTCCTATATAGCAATAAACAATTTGCCTCCAAGTATTTTCTTTATTTCTTGTCTACAAGTTTCTCCCCCTTTCCCTGAAGACGTCCGAAGGGAACAGCGTTAATCTCCTATCTATCCCGCTTTAATCTTTGCTCTTGCCGAGAAAAGATGCGACTGCGCGGCACATGCTGAAGAGGCGATACCTGGCAGTTACGGATTCAGGGAGAGCTGATTCAACGTGTCCGTTCTGTTCAAGATTATATGGAACGATTAAGAGCGTAAGACCTTTAAATCGAACGAGAAGCTGTTAATGTGGATGGAGCTAGAAAACCGCAGCGTGGGAGTCGCTTTTAGTAGTTTTGCCTACTAGGTTAAGGAGTAACGCCGCTTTTGGACCAGAGGCTAAGCAAGGAGGAGGAAAAACGGTCCTTAATCACGATACGGCAGAAAAAGCAGTCGCGCATCACAAGCCCACAAATTACGCTCAGTTTTTGCGTACACAGAAGAATCTTTCCGTGCATCCGAACCCAAACCGCCCTCCACAAGCCCCGTCTGACAAAGCCGATGCTCGCTCAATGACAAGCAGTCACGGCTCTGATGTTTGTCAGCCACCTTGCCACCCCACGCCACGAAGGCCAGGCAGGCTGTCATCAGGAAACGATAACGAAAACCGGCATCGCTCAGGCTCTCGGCACCAAGCGACACTACCAACTTACCCAGAAGCCTTCCCCCGATTAAGGAAAAGCAACCTAGGCATGAATGCTTTTAAAGAGCTGCTGACACCCAAACCAACGCGGCACGCTTTCTTGTTAAAAGGAGCTCCTGCAGCGCATGGCAGTGCCTATCCTCAAGTCAGCTAAAAAGAGCATCTAATTTTGTAGAGGCTGGGGAAAACAGGAGCAAATCTTGGGAGCTTCCCTGCTTCTGCTGAGCTCCTCCTATCATAACCCAAGTCCACGTTAGCTAATGGGGGTAAAGACGCCAAAGAGGCAAGGAACCGGAGCGCTAACAGATAGCTCAAATCACCTTTTCAAGCAAAACAGAACGCGAATCCCAAACACACCAACCTATGGCGGCAGTTCTCGAACCACGAGTATTTCAGCTCTTCATTGCAATGAAGCCAGTTAGAATTACCCGGCCAGCCTCATAACCTAACTCTGTGGAGCGATACCGGGTTTCTGCGTTTGTCCTGCACGCTAAAGCGACTTGGGTTTGTCCAACATCAGCTTCGCCGTATCAGCGGAATACCTGTGGCATAACAAAACATCTTACCCGAGAAGCGGTGTCGTACAAGACCCCATTAGCACCTTTTAGAGCAGCGCTCCCCAACGCAAGCCACCTTATCTGCGGTGTCCAGCAAGAAGTCCAGCATGGCTTTCCGCTTGAGGAAAGCAAAGCAAACGATGCTTGCCCTTCTTCTCCAAACCTCAACCAATTGAGCTAATCCATGCAAAACGCCTGACCAAACACAACTGTGTAAGCAAAGGCACCGCAGCTTTGCAACTGCTGTTTTGACGCGGCGACGGAGCACCACAAACGTTAAGGGCTGGGGTGGATGTCCACGTGCCTCCAGCCAGCACAGAAAAGAAAAAAAAAAACCTAAGGGCCGGGATGGTACAAGATGCCTCTGGTTTTGTGTGTTAGCCCAGAGGCTACACGTAAGCCTCAGGCTGCGTGCAAAGAAAGTTTTTCTTTCTGGCCCAGTTTTAGCGGAGCCCTACTTTGCTGTAACCCCAGCTCCAAAGCTTAACATCGCTAATGTTTTTTAAAAGCGTTCTGCGAGGGAAGCTGCCAGGCAGCCTCGTTTAAAAACAGAAAAGCGGCAACAAGCAGTTTCTCATGCTTGATCCGATTACTCTGATCTCTCTTTTGATGCTGTAGACTCCGACTCGTATTTCTACCGCTGCATGGGGGGGAGCAGGGGAGGGAGGGGAATGTCACTTTGCTGCTTGATGTTTCTTTCTTCCCTGTCACCCTTCGGAGAAGGGATACACACCGCGGAGGGCTGGAATAAAGCGGATGAGGGGTCTGGGATGCAGCCGCCTCCCAGGCGGAGCTGTCACGCAGGCTGCTGGCACCAAGGGCCCCAGCCAGCCAGCGCTCGCAGTGCCGGCGGCCTCGGGCCTCTCTCGCTGGAGCTCGCCAAGGCCCCAATCGGTCTCACGCTGTCCGTGAAGAGATCATATCCATAAACAGCATTACTGCTCTGACAAAAAAAAAAAAAAAAAAAAAAAAAAAAAGGCACGTTCCCGCATCAAGTTTCAAGATATCTTAGGTCCAGGGCTCACGAGAGTCGTCGCGTTTTGGCTTAGCCCTTGAGTTCGTCTTTGTGAGTGGGAGACCACCTCTGCCAGAGTCCGCCCCAGGGAAGACGGGCTTGAGAGACCCGCTGACGGCTTGGGGAATACCATGACATTTCCATTCTGGAAGCAGACCTTTGAAGAGATTATGAATCAGATTCAAGCGCTTACTAACACTGCTCAAAAAGGGCACAGCGAGATCAAAGAGGTTCATTTGCAGCTGTAACCTGAACCCGGGGCTTTTTATGCCCGGTACTCGCCAAGCCCAAGTCTAACTTTGGGAGGTGACGCCGGTCCCGTGGGCCTCCTTGGCCGACAGCTACGTCTGCTGCTCCGCAGGTAGGGATCACTGTCCACCGTCGCTTCCATCGCTCAGCCAAGCGCTCCAGAAAACGCAACACGAGCGCCGCGGTTTTGCCGTCCTACCGAAGAATCAAGCCAGCAAAGCTGCCGCTTGGGGCAAACTTCACAGCTGGTCTTGGCAGAGAAAGCAAGTTTCTCACACAACGATTTCCCACTGCCAAACATACACCTGGGTTTTAAAAACCTCTCACTGTCACATGCCGCGCTAAGAGCCTATTTTTCTCTTCAACGTTCACACTCGACCAGCATCAGCACTAAAAGGAGGGGAGTGGGCGACACGGACTGCGTTGTCCAAGGCAGGACCCACAAAAATAGGCAGTGCTGCTTCAGAAGGGGAAAAAAAAACCAAATCAAACCCATCACGAACCTGCCAGAAGGCCGCACCTCCACACACGACTGTCGGCAAAACAGACAACACCAAGAAGCTGCCGGCATTTCCAGTGACAAAAAAACCACCTGAAAAATCAAAGCTAAAGAGACTTTTTTTTCGGTTAAGCTACAGCCCACAAAAGTTTTGTATTGCTGAGCGGAGAGGCGTGCCCAAGTGTCACTTTGACCCTTTGTCCTGGCATCCTAATGGGGTCTCAAGTCTTATAATAGATTCACCTTGAGAATTCGGTAAGGTCACAATGTTTTTAAACCACTCAACTTTTTGAACCACAGAAGAACAGAATCAATTCAAACCAACCCGTAGGGTAAAAATAGCACGCCGGCCCAACCCTAGCACACCGGCCCAACCCTACCAAGGGGCATCATTGATTTAAAACCACCAGGCATGCAGGCCAAAAGTTCCTGGCACCATCCAGTCGAGCGTTTTAAATACAAGAAGAAAGCCACCGACCACGTACAGCGCGCGAGCACGTGGCAAGAGCTCAGCACCAATCGTGAGAACCACCACCACCACCACCACCACCCCCCCCCACTGCTCCTCGCGTGGGTTTTTTTTAAATCGCTGGCTCTAACGTATTTGGAAGGGGCGAGTCAGCTCGACCCAAAAGCCAGGTTTTCAAGAGTCCTGTGCAGCACGGCACAGCGCGCTCTGCGGGGCTCCCTCACGTCTGCCTCTGCCGCCACACAAAGACTCAAGGCGAGAACCCGATGCGTGACAGAGCAGGGAAGACAACAAGTTCAACAGGTAACGAGCGCAGGAGGAAGGAGAAAGACTCTTCTTATGGCAAAAAGGGCTGAGAGAAACTGGGTGGGTACTGGTCGCCCACAGGCAGGCAAGGGTCCTTAGGGAAGCCTGCCTGCACCCTCACGGCTTGCGGCCAGGGCTCTTGCTGCACTTGCAAATTAAAAACTGGAGCATCTAAATCCATCCCGTGGCTCAACCACGAACGCCAGCTCATCCCGGAGCAACGCACGCCCCAGCCCGCAAGTTCCCTCGCGCTTCAACTACCCAAGCTTTGATTGAGGCCTCGTGGTATTTTCCTTCAAACCAGGCCTGCCACACAGGCAAAAAATACCCTTTTTCACCAGCAGGCTCCCCTGGAAGCCAAGCACACCAAAGCGCCCAAGCCAGCGCTGGATGACCTTCAAAGCGTTCCGTGGTGGAGCTCCCCATTAACCACAACAGCAGCTGCTAGCTGCAGCATGCAATTAAATCTCTGGGAAGGCAACTGATTTATGAAACTTAAACAAGCGCATACCACTCATAATTACAACATTCCACCTCGGGTCTCTCCTTCATTGCAGGTTTCCAAGCAGTCTCTTTATTTAGCGCTGGTGGGTTTGCACCACCAGAGAACAGCAGGCAACATTCCCAGGAAAAACACACACAGCTTTTTTTTTTTTTTTTTGTTGTTCCCCCCCAACATAGCACCCAATTTCTCAGAAGAGATACAGATTGCACGTCCAGCTCCGCTTGCGCTCTTCAGCCGCTGCGTGAGTATTTACTTACTGGCTGAATTCCAGCTACGGCAAACGCTGCAGACTTACAGCCTGTGCTACGCTCACGGCCTCCGGAGCCTGCTAAAATCCCATCTCCCTGAACCACAGAAGGAAACGTAACTTTTTGGATGCGGGGAGCCCCCGCATTCCAGGCGGAAGCACTGCCACGTGCTATCAAAAAACTCAAGAGGTACAGGCTGTCAAAAGCCCTTTGAAAAGCGTGACAATAATCTCTACGGTGTTCAACAGAAACATCCAGAAAAATCTGCCGACGTACAATATCAGGAAGTAAATTTTTTTTTTTTTTTTTGGAGCAGACGCATTCTTAGGAGCATTTAAATGGTCGCTGCAAACAGACGGCGCATCCAGGCTGAAACAAAGGTTTTATTCCGGCTGGCCTCAGGCGGGCGCAGGGTTAAAGAGCTGACCCATTTCTCGTCCGGCAACAGGGCAGAGACCGCGTCCGCATGCCATCGCCCCACCAACCTGTCTTTAGCTCCGGCACGGCCGGAGGGAGGCACGCCAAGCCACCCGGGGTTGCCGAGTCAGAGCCGTGCGGTTACAAAGCCTTCTTTATTTACGCAGCCAGGAAAAAGACAAACAAAGAAAACAGCAACGCAGCATCAGCAAAGCAGCCGCGGATAAGGCCCGGGCTCCCCGGAAGAGTGTGACTCCTCTCTCCAGCCTCCCGTCCGCACGGCCACCGCCGCGAGACGAACGGCAGCCGCGGCCGTTGCGCCGAGGAGCATCCCCGCGGCCAGTGAACGTCGACGGCATCCGGCCGGCCAAAGGTGCCAACGACCGCCCCCTCCTCCGAGCCCTGTCCCAGCCTTCCCATCGTCGGGAGCCTCCTTGGCAGCAGTTTCCAAGCCAGAGCATCCTGCTGCTTGTAAACATGCGCTCAGCTGCCTACCTGCAAGACAAACGAGCCCGAGCTGCAACCCAGACGGATTGCTTCATTTACCAGTCCCTTCCTCGCCACGGTCCTCCGGCGTTTGCATGGCACGCAGAACGCAACCGTGTGTTTTCCAGCGCTCAGCCGAGCCCGAGCGAAGCCGCTGCAAGTCAGACGACTTTGCCTTGCTCGCGTACAAAAGCTCCTTAGAAACTCGCTCCGTATTTACAAAGGAGCCCGGCTCAACACGGCCTCAGCAGGAGCAGCCGGCTGCGATCGAGAGGGTCTTTTTCCAGCCTGACGCACGAGCGGCTTGTTTGACGTCGGCAGATCCGGAGACCGCGACTGCGACCACCTGTGGTCTGGCCCCATCGCACCTCTGTGCCGCGGCCGGCTTGCGGCCCGATGCCGATGCCGCCTCCGAACGCCTCCCACGGCTTCAGCTGGAAAGTTATTCTTTCTGAACTGCCGTGCAACATCGCTCTGCACCGTCAGACGGACGCTGCCTTCCACCCCGCCGCTGACCGCCTCTCGCTATTAGCCGAAATCATTCCTCAACTCTCTCCCGACTTCACGGGGCTGTTAGGAAGTTTAATTAACTGTAAAGCGTCGAGATCAGATGAAAAGGCGCCACAGAAACGCACAGATTCGTCTCGAGTTACCGGCTTAGCTTAAACCGAGCGCGAGCCTTGCCTGTTGCCGTTCCAAACACCCCCCGCGCCGGGCGGGCAGCCGAGCCGCCACGACGTGCTCCGAAGCATGCTCTGGATCACGGGACGGCGTCACGGCAGCGATACGGCACTCGCACCATCGTGCCTCGGGTAGCAACCCGTACGGGAGAGGCGACGACGGCACCCTGCGATCGCCACCAGACGTTTCCTGCTGCAACGCTAATTTTCTCCTACGAGACCACCAAAGCTAACAAATCAATAGCTTTGAAGAGGTGGGGGGAAACAGGGGGCGGGGGAGGAGAAAAAGGCGGAGGGCGGGGGGGGCGGTTAGAAATTCAGTTCTTTGGCCTCAAGGAAATTTTGACTTAAGGCATTAAAGCAGGAGCTCTAGGATTTTATCCGGCGATTGGTGACAGAGCGCCAGACCCACGAGATAGCGATCTCCTACGAACAGCGCCGCGATCTCGATCCACGCCGCGCGGCGCTTTTCGCCGTTGGTAAAACCCCAACCGCATAGGTCAGCCACGGTCGCTTTAATTCAGCATCCAAGCCTGCTTTTGTTTCTCTTCAGCTGCTTCGCTATTCTACACCGCGTCGTTATGCCCATTAGCTGGGCGGTGATTAACAGGCTTACCCTATCGGAAGATCATACCAGCCTTGAGTTAAAAACAGCTCTTTAAAAAAAAAAAACAAAAAACAAAAAAAAACCAGGATTCGAAACGCAAGGCGAGGTATTGAGAATCAGACAGCGAAACAAAGAAGGAAGGCGGCTGTCCTGCAACGGGGCTTTTCTTTTTAATTCAGGCGCCTTTCAAGGGTAGGGTCTCCAGGTCAAAGCGGTGGGCAACGCGCTACGCATCGCGCTAAGCCAAAGCTCCGTTCCACAAAAAAGCACGCCTTGCGACAAAACCTCCGAAAAAACTAGGAGGAGAACGCACCGACTACACAAACATCTGGGCGTCTGCTGCCAGGCGCAGACGAGCCGTGCCGAAGCGAGCGTCTCCCCAGTCTTGCAATGAAAAGAGCCGACGGCTCATTTCCATCGCTCCCGGCTACCCTCAGCGCAGGCTTCAGGCTGCAGGACAGCCAAATCCGGAGAACGGAGTCACCCTTCGGGACTTCCGAAAACGGAGGAATGCACCCGTTAAGGCACGGAGCGGCGTCCACGGTCAGAGCTGCCCTTCGGGCAGAAGCGCCCGGCCCCGTTGGGAGGACGCCGATCTCTCGGCGGAGGGAGAATGAGCTGAAAATGACACCGGCTTTCCGCCCCCCTCCCCATTGCCACCATCCTACCAAAAAGGCCACTGGGGAGGACCGGGGAAAGCATGTACAACACGCCGATGAATAAAGCTCTTTGTTCGGCCGAGCTGCCTGCTCCTTTATCCCCCCCCCCCCCCCCCGCCTCTTTTTTCCTATTAGTTAAATTCAACAGATCCCTCAATGGCCTTCTTGTTCTTCCCAAAACGTCCCGGGCAAATAACGCTCGCTCCTCTCGTCGCACAAGCCAGTGAAATGAAGCCTTGTGCCTCGCCGGTAACGCACTGTAAATATAAAGCGGCATTAAGGAGGGACGCTTCAGCGAAGCCAGCAGGCACAAGTGCAAGCCCCTCCTGCGGCTAGCGGGCTGGGCGCAGGGGCGACGCAAGGCCGGGCAGGGCGCCGGGCCACCGCGGGCTTGGGCGGCCGGGCCACCGCGGGCTTGGGCGGCCGGGCTGCGGAGGTGGCCAAAACCGGGGTCCCCTGGGGCGGGGGGCACCCAGGGCTGGAGCAGGAGGAGGAGGAGGAGGAGGAGGAGGAGGGCGGCTGGGGAGCCCGCTGTAATCAGCGCTAATGAGCGCCCGCTGCGCCCAGAGCATCCCAGCTGGGCCGTCGCCTCCCAGAGCGGCCGGTGGCGGCGGGGAAGGCGGTCGCCATCCCTGGAAGCCCGGGCAAGTTGCGGTCGGATTCCAACAGGTTCCCGGCGCCGGCGGGCAGCGGCATCGCCCCGGGGGGAGACCCCAGGGCGGGGGGGGGGCAGCGGGGGAGCGGGGCGGGGGGCACCGCAATTACTTTTTAGCCGTCAGGCCGCTCGACGAGCCCGCGGGCAGCGGGGAGAAGCCGCTTCCATGGCAACGGGCGGCCGGCCGAGCCCGCCGCCACCGGGGGTCCCTGCCCCGCCGCCGGGCAGCGGCACGCCCCGGGGCCGCCGGCGCGGCGCGGGCAGGCGGGGGAAGCCCCGGCCCCCTCCGCGCCCGCCCCAGCGGCTCCCCCGCCGCCCCGCAGCGTCCCCCCGGGCCGCCCCGCTCCCGCTCCCCCTCCCCGCCCGCCGCAGGCCCCGGCGGCGCTCGGCGGCGCCCTCCGGCGGGCGGGCCCCGGCGGCGGACGGCTCCCTACCTCTGGGGATGAGGGCGGCGGCGGAGAGGAGCAGCAGGAGGAGCGGGAGGAGGCCCGGGGGGCCGCCGCCCGCCGCGGGGCCGCTGGGCTGGGCGCGACCCGCCATCGCCGGCACCTGCTCCGCTCTGGCGCCTAGCGACCGCGCGCGCCGCTAATGAGATGCGCGCGTCGGCGCGGGGGGCGGGGCCGCGGCCGGGCCACGCCCCCCGCTCCCCTCCCCGCCGCCAGGGGCCGGGGGCAAAGTGCCGGGCGCGGCCAGGGGCGCAGCGGAACCCCGGCCCGGCCAGAAAAAAAAAAAAGAAAACCAACAAAACCCACCGCGCAAACCACCGCCCAAGCAAAAAAAAAAAAAAAAAACCCAAACCCGCACGCGAACGCAGCCTTTTCCGCGCGTTTTCACCCCCGCAAGGCTTTTGACGGCGTTCGCGCTGGCAGAATTGGCGAGCAAAGCGCGGCCGCCGCCAGGGGCCGGGGGCAAAGTGCCGGGCGCGGCGAGGGGCGCAGCGGGGGCGGGTTAACCCCAGCCCGGCCAAAAAAACCCAACAACCCCCCCCAAAATCAACCTTTCCCGCGCGTTTACACCCCTGCAGCGCTTTTGCCGGGGTCCACATTTGAGAGAATTCACAAGCAAGCCACAGCCCCCCCCCCCCGCCGCCGCCGGGGGCAAAGTGCTGGGCGCAGCGGGGGCGAGTTACCCCCAACCCGGCCAAAAAAACCAACAACCCCCCCAGCCCAGCCTTTTGTGCAGGTTCGCACCCCTGCAACAGCCTTGCCAGGGTTCACATTGAGAGAATTCACAAGCAAGCCACAGCCGCCCCCCACCGCACCTCCCTAAAGCAGGAGCGGGGCTCGGTAGCCCCCGCCGCGCCGGTTTGTGCCACCCCGGAGAGGGACCGAGTCCTCCCCGCCACCCACGATGGGCACCGGCCTCCCAGCAGCACGATGGGGCGGCCGGGCGGAGGATGCCGAACGTCGCCAACCTCAGCGATTCGGCTGCTCCCGGGCACCCTCCCGCCGGCTCAGCCTCCTCGCCCTGCCTTCGCGCCAAGCCCCAAGTGGGAACCGCTCGGGGCAAGCGCGGAGTCGCGCCGTAGGCTTGGGAAGAGCCTCTGCTCACCGGAGTGCCGCCGGCCGCCCGAGGGAACGCCGAGCGCCGCTCCCTCCCGCTCGGCTTGGGGCGTCCCCGTACCCCCGGCTCTGCGCTGCAGCGGGCATCGCGTCCCGGCATGGCGGGAGCCTTTCTGCCCCGTGCATGCGCTGGGCGACCCTCCTGCGCCCAACGCGCGCCGCGGGCACCGAGCTCTGGGCCACCGCGCCCGAGCCGGATTTATCCCCCCGGTTTTTGACGGCACCTGTCTTGGCCCGCGACGCCAAGTCCCCTTCCCTCCAGAAGCACGCGAGCGCTGGAAAGGGCAACCCCGGCCCGCGCGGCTCCGCAGAGAAGCTGCGTTTGCCTCCGTGCCGTTAGCCACCCGGCCACCCCCTTCGTCTGCTTTTCATTGCGTGCTTTGGGCCCTTTCGTACGATACCGCAACGTCCTGACCCGCCACGGCTCAAACAGCAGACTGCAAGGCAACCCCTTATTAACTAAAAAGGTTTATAATAATTTAAGTATTCATAGGGTGCGGAACAATAAGTAGCCGGAGATACAGTTTGCATAATAAATATCAATATCACAACAGTGAGAACAAACCGTGACAAATTATCTGCCGCTAAATGACCGGGAGATTACGGAATGCAAATTGCAAAGCCTGAACTCTAGGAAATGACTTCCCTGACCTCCTGCGTCTCCTTCGGCAGACAGAAAGGGACTCGAGATGTACCAGAGCTGGCTGTGTTCCTGCTGGAAACGTCTTATTGCGTTCCATTATGCATCAACTTTAATTTCAAGAGGAAAACGATTTCCTCTGTCCTGGAAGCTTAGCCTCAGATTATTTGTCACAGTGTGTTTAGCAGTTACGATATTGAAGCGCGAGCCCCGTTGGCAGTGATTGAGAGCCGTATTAAATCAAGTCGCAGGCAGCCGGGGACAGCAGCTCCTATGGGAGCGGAGGTGGGAAGGAGGGAATTGCGGGGGGCCGGGGCAGAGGGGGCTGACCCGACCCACAAATACAAGGTGCGGCAGCGGCCGAGGACCGAGCAGCAGCGGATCCCACGTGGCAGGTCATGTCTCCCCCTTTGCTTCGGGAGGCGGGTTACCAGCCGCGGGAATTCCTCCCAGGAGTCTTGCCCGCGCCACTTGCGGAGATCCTTCGGTCTCGTCATTCCCGCTACCCCCAGCCCCAGCTCAGCGCATCTCAAAGGACCAGATGGTGTTTTTTGCATTTTAAAAACGATAATCAATTGTTTGTTAATTCAGCTTTCAAATCCGGAGCGGAAAGGAACTCGAAAAGCCAGAACTCCGATCTGCGGCGTCCTCCCAGGGACAGAGCCAAGCCCACGGTTTTAAACACGCTTATAGAGAGACAGGCAGGAGAACGACGGGGTCAGTTTGGGCTCTACCTCCCTACACCGGAGCCTCTGGCCGGCGCGTCTGGCAGCGCGGAGAAGCCGTAGGTCAGCCGGGGATCGACCCGGTCCTGCTGCCGGGGACGGCATCAGAGGACACGGCGTCACCCGACGGCGGCTAACCTTAAGTAACTGACCTTCATCATGCCCGCTGCCGACGAAGGTACGCTAGGAGCTGTTTGCAGGTGCTTTACAAAAACAGCGACCAATTCCCTTTTCCCGCTTTCCCAAAGACGGGCAAAGGGAGCCAAGGCTACTCGCTGGCCACAGTGGCTTTCCACCGAGTCCTCTAGCTTTGCCGCTCATTCCCTATGTGAAGCAAAGAAGGGAAAAAGAACCTAAAGAAGCCCAAGTTTCCCGCTCTAGAAGAGGCCGATCACGCAGAACGCAGCTAACTTTTGCAGGTGCTGTGGGACTTGCCATCCTTACGCGGCTCTTGGAGCCTCAGAGTAAAGGTGCTGTAGAGACTGGGACCAAAAAAGCTTCCTCCACGACTGGCAGCGTCTGTTTGTTCTACATGTTCTGTCAAGAGAAATAAAACAGTTGTCGATCTCGGGAAAAGCGCCGGCGCTGAGATTTTCAAAGGACCGCATGCGATGTTAGCCACACAATTCACGCTAAAGCCGGCATGGGGCTAAATCCTGTGTAGCTCTTTGAAAACGGAGGAGTTCGTCAGAGAGAATCCGGAGGAGGAATAATCAAGTTATAGCATTTCAGATTTAACGGCTCGCCTGAAAGACATTTCGGCGCTTCCCGGGCGGGTTGCGTCCCCCTCAGCCGCTGGGCTCCCCGGCGGAGCCTCCGAGCATCTCCTCTCGCCGGTCCCCAGGCTGGAGAGCCCGCTGCAGCCTCTTTAAAGATCAGGTAAAAATGCAAAGCCTAATTTCCAGTCTTTCATGTACTGTGACAAAGTTGTCATTTGCTACGCTCTCCCTCTATAAATTTAGGGCTTTAGTTACAGTACAAATAGCTCCCAATATATTTTATTTATCTGCCTTCCGCTGCGACGAACAACAAATTTGTTCAAAATTTTAAGAGGTGTAAAATAGATGCCAAAGCACCGTGCAGAACTACGGCTTGCCGTCGCCGCCGAGGAAAGAGGGAACCTTCCCTCATCCAGGAAAGGTTCCCCATCGGGGCGGGGGGCTCTGCACAGACCCCTTTCTCACGGCGTATTTTGGGCTGGCACGCGGGGCACGGGCAGCCAAGCTGAGGACCGTCCCAGCCCTCGCTCCGAGCGGGGACGCGCGAAGCGCGAGCAGCAAAACCGCCTGCAAAAGGGGCCCTCGGCGTGCCCCGGGCGCGCTCCCGACCCACGCCGCGACGCCCCGGCTGACCGCCCGGTGACCGAACCGCGGCACGTCTCAGAGCCCATTAGCGGGTGGTCATGCCACGAAGCCGCACGTGTTTCCGAAAGGCCGGCGCACGGCCCCTCGCCTCCGGCTGCCCTGGAGAAGGTAAGCGCGTCCGCTACCGCTGCGCCGATGGGAAAGCCGGGGCACGGGCATCCGCCGACACGCCGAGATCACTCGAGCACCGGCACGGCGCTGAACGCAGCGCGCTTCCCTCCCCAAACCCAACTATTTTGGGCAGGGGCTGCTGTGAGCTCCCAGACCCCGGGCGCGGGGAAGCCGCCGCTGCCGCCGCACCTCGCCGCAGCACCGCCGGCAGCCCGGGGAGCCTGCCCGTGCCGCAGCTCCCGTTCGGCACGTATGCAAGCGCAGGCTGGACTGGCAGCGCGGGCGTCCCGCGGGTTTCGGTGCAGCCTACGGGCGTGCCCGGGTGTTTTGGATTTGTATTGCGAAGACGGTACGTTGCAAAATTATTCCGAAAAATACCGGTGCCAAATTAATAAACGAAAGCAACACGTTTGCATGGGTGTATAATATGTTGACTTTAATTCCCTCGGGACAAACACTGCAGGCACAGACAAAGAGCAGTCACGCTTGCTGAGAGCAATAATGTAGTCTTTGTAAAGCGCATATGCTGGGCACCCACTGTAAATACGATATTTTAATTTATAATTTACAACATTTTCTCTAACACCCACTGGATATTTCCATTTGCTTTGTCTTTCCCCTGCATGTGGGGGGCCTGTTTTTAAATTTTCATTTTTGTTTTCAGAGCCAAAAGATTAAATTTAATTATTTTTAAGCCACAAGTGTGACAATAAAACAAAAAAGTCTTTTGATTTTGGAGAAATCCTATTGAGGATCTGAAGGGCTGTCATCAGTGCAGCATCAGTCTTCATTATCTGATTCTTTTTTCAATTGGCAGAGCCTTACAGAGAACACCGCTCTTTCAACAAAATGATAAAGGGGTATTTGAAATAAACAGAGAGAGTCCCCAGCCAGCGAATACCTTAGACTGCTGCGGACTGTGACTTAATGCTAACTCCTATGAACTCCGGCTTTTTATCTTTTAATAAAAAAGCCGTACAGATGGGATTTTTTGCTCGGCTAAAACCTTTGTTAAAAAAAAAGCACCAAAAAACCCCTAAGGAACAACAGATGCTAAAAGTATAAAAGTTCTCTCCGAGCAAAGTCTCGCGCATGTATTTATTCGAGACTGGCCAAAAAAAAAAAAACCAAAAAAAGCTTTTCCATGGCATGGACAGCTGGCGCGCTGCCATCACCGCCCCGTCCCCGCTGCCGTTCGGTGCGCCAAGCGAGCGGGACCGACCGCAAAATGCACTGGGATTTCGCCATCTCCCCCCTGCTGCTGCAGCCCGACGCTCCCGAGTGCTCGGATCCGGGAAGGGGATCGCTGAGCCGGTTACGGAGAGGTGCTTCGCCAAAACGCCCCTACGGCAGCTTCGCACGGCACGGGGTGGCTGCATGTATCGGCTGGGCAGCCACCGCGCCGAGCCCTGGAGCCCTCCTGGGTCTGAGCGCTCGGGAGCGGTTCGGGTCCTCGCGTCCGGAGCCCGCGGCGGAGCGGCACGCGGTTAGCGCGGGACCAAGGCGCGTGCCGGTGTGCTTTCCCGCCCCGGCTTGGGCAGCGGGCTCAGCGAGGCGCCTACGCGCCCGCTTCTCCTTCCCGGAGAAAGCCAAGCACACCACTACCACGGAAAACGTGCGCCACGGGCACGGACCGGGAATCGCTCCGTGCCGAGCGCGGCGCCCGGAAAAGCCGCCAGCCTCCTGCTACCGGCACACAGACACAAGCCTGGTTTTAACCTCAGGGCTCGTTTCTGCCCCTCCGCTCGGACAGCCCGGCCCGGCCAACAGGCTCAGCACATCAGCCGCTACGACTGTATTATTTAGTGCCCGGTAAGATGTACGCACAAAACGCCGATCGGTTTTCTATCATCTCCAATAAGTACAACCAGAAAGGTTAAGCTCTCAAGTCTGCTGAAACAAGATGAAATATTTTCAGATGGTTTTAAAGAAACCAGATTATTCCCTAGCGTAAGGATAAAGCACGAAAAATCTAGCCAGTCTGGCTCCCCTGCCGGTCTAACCTTTTTACTACGGGATAATGAGGAATAAGCTATAATTTAGATTTTTTTTTTTTTTAATTTTTTTTCTTTTTAAACACAGATCCAATTGAGAAAAGGAGGGGGACAAATCATTTCATAGTCTTGCATCATCTTTCCTGCAGATGAGTCTCTAATGCACCCGCGCCATAAAACTCAGGAACTGTGCCCTCTGCATGTTGTTGTGACAAATTTCAAATCAAGAGGGTGCTTGAATTGGATTTATTACAATTGGAAGACAAGAAATGGTAATCTTTACGAGCCAATGACACAGAGCCTTATAATAAGAGAATGAAGTATCATTTTAACTGTAAAGCAAATTAGATTACCGGGGTCAAACCCTTCTACAGAGACATCATGCCTTCAGAGCGCCTCTTGCATTTGACATCCTCTTTTCAGGTTTCGCATTAGCATTTAAGTGTTTTTTAAATACGTTTAATATTCTTTTAGGAGAAAACCGCCTGCAAAAGGCAAGACATGGAGAAGCCATCAAAATAAGCGCCAGGGGAAACCGTGGCCCTGCCACAGGAGGCGGCTCCGGCGCCGACGGAGCGCTGCTGCCGTGTACTGAGCTTGGTCCGCCCGCGGCGCTCGCCGCCCTCCGGCCCATGGCAGCGCCCGGTTTGCGTCCGCCCCGCCGTCCCGGCACGCAGCGCTCGGTTTTAGGGTCGGCTGGGGAAGGTCTCGCCGCTGCCAGCCCAGCGCGCTCCAGACAGGCACCGTGGCAAATAATTTGGGGTTTTTTTTTTTGTTTATTCGTTTGTTTTACACAGGCTGCTGGGGGGAAAAAAAGCCCTTTTGATCCCATCAAAAGCCATGTCTTCCCCACAACGGGATGCCTCGTGGGTGTTGTCTGCCCCACCTGAATTCCCCAAATCCCAGCGCGGACCCCGACGACCAGGCTCCAGAGCAGCAGCCCGTCACAGCGACGCTGTTTAACCTCGGTTGTTGGAAACATCCGAAAGATGCAAAGGCACCATTCCCTGCAGAGGGGGGGTCACGGTTTCCCTAAGTCACCTGGCGAGGTTTGCTTGGTGGGGCCAGGGCGCGGAGTCTTGTGGAAGCTTCTGCTCCTCGTCTCCGCAAAGCGAACCCGGTAAGGTAACTTCTAAGGACGCCAGCAAATCCAGCAAGATATCCACTATAAACGTACGGCTACCAGTGAAGGACTGCTTTCCCCTCTGTTATCTTGCTCGTACAACCCTGGTTTGTTGCTGCCTTCAGCACCTCCTTTGCTCGTGACACCTCAGGCTGCAAGAGGCAGCAAGTCCCAAACCTCAAAGTCAGGCTGAACCGATTAAAACGCTGTGGGTAAACACCTGAGCACGCAATGCAAAACTTTGGCTGTTCCTCTGATTTAAGAGACTTCACGTCTTAATCATCTGTCAACACCGCATGTAACCAAGCATGGTACAGAGGAAAGGGCTCCCAGAAGGGATACAAACATCGCACATGAAAGGAAAAGTCTTACTTAGCCTAGAGGGAATTTCAAATTAGGTACAACGTTACTTCAGCTTTCACTGTCAAGAGCGGTTAGATTTTCATTGACTTCTTTTGTAACAGTAGGGCTCGCCTTTGAAGAATCCACAAACATCTTCACCTTCCACTCGCATTTGCTAGCTCCTGCTCATTTTTCGCGCTGCGATAGCACTTAAAAGCCGCAGTCAGGGGCCAGGACCCCAGCTGCAGCAGACGCTGTGCAACAAGCGGGAGCTTACCGCCCGCTCGCCCCCAAAAGAGCTTCCCGTCGCTAAACAAAAACGCGAGCAGACAGGTGACTGCAGATAAGATGCCAAGACAAACGCTGCCGGTTTTGACCGCTGTCGCGGTTTTGACAGCCCGGGACCGGAGCGGTCGGAAGCGCCCATCCGTATCGCGGATCCAGAGACGCACAGCCGGCTTTACCAGCCCCTGCGAAACAGAACCACGCAATTCCATCAAGACTCGTGGTGGTTACCCATCCTCTCCTTTCCGCCCGCCCTAATTTTCACCGAGAAGCGCCCTTCTTGTTTGTCATCAGAAACGCCTACAAGCTGCGGGCATTCCAGCAGGCTCAGCAGGGAGACAGCGTTTGCTTACGGACAAATAATAAGCAGGAAAAATCCCGATGCGCCCCTTCGCTGGGGCGAAGCGCGAAGAACTCAGGAGAGCGTTATCGAAAGGATAACCCAAGCTTATCTTCTGAAGCAAAATGCTTTGTCTGGCTGGGGAAAAAACGCAGCCCGGCTGGGGCTTTGGGAGGGCAAAGTGGGGCGGGTTGATCTTCAAAAGGACGGTGGACTTTGGAAACAATACAAGGATTGCTGTGCCTTCAAATCACCAGCCAGGATACCACGAACGACAGCGTTTACAGGTCGTCTCTATCGCAAAGCTACCGCAGTTCCCTCGGCACCGGCTGGATGGACAAGGTCCAGAAATCCCCGAGTGCGGACACGTGCTCCTCCTCAGCATCCGGACGGCATCCTTCATCACCCGCTCGCTTCAGCCCCCAGCAGCGCCCGTGCACAAGCGTTACGCATCGAGCCGTTACATCCCCAGCAGATATAAATACGCACACACGCGTATATATATACACACGCGGTGTTTTAAACCTGCATCTTAGCCTAATAATTGCGGGGCTTTTGTAAGCTTGTCTCAACTTGCCGACAGCTACAGAGCAAAACATAATTCGTTAACTCTACTCGAGTATTAAAGAACAAAGCTGGAACTCCCATACAATTATATTTTATCTCAGAGCAAGGTGAAATCATTAGATATTAGTGAGGTGCAGTGGCATAAAGATGATGTGTTAGCAGGGGTTCATTACATTGTATTTTCAGAGCCAGGAAGATCAATGCGTTCATGCATCATGAATTAGTCTCATGCCTTCGTCTTCCCTGCTCTCCGGAAACCCAACATGATCTATCGCCAGCCATACATCATTGTTTCAGCATTGCACATTAATGACAAAGCTACAGTTTCCACTTGTCAAGCTGACCAGCTGCATTTTTCTGCACAAGACAAAAAAAATCCAGAGGAGGAGGAAGAGGGTCATTTCTGGGCCAGGCTTTGCAGTAAATTTCAACCCTTCAAACCTCTCCTTTTTCTGCAGATCCATCACTTTTATAATCTGCGCCTTAACTTGCTCTCCTTGCTTATATGCGAAGCTTGGGAGAGCTCAGGGAAATCAGAGGAATAAATCCGTTACAGCGATTTTGCTGAGCCCCCCTCTGCCGCTGCAGAGCTTCGCCTCCGCAGGCACATCCCACTGACGGGACCCGTCTGGGCTCGTGCCTGGAGCAAAGGGGCTCCCATCGCTCGCGTTAATGACGGAGATCCTTTTGTTCTCTCCCCTACCGAGTCAAGAAGAAAAGACGGTTTCCCAAAACGCCTGTCAGCCCCAGCCCTCCGGAAGAGCCACCGCTGCTCTTTGGTCGTTCTCCCTCCCGGTACCCAGGTCAGGAGATGCTGCCTCCGCCTTCCCCCAGCAGCCTGCCTTTTCTCACTGCTGGGCAGGGCAGAATTCAGCGTTTCTCTGCCGACCCATCTCGTTACAGGTTTGAGCCTTCCCTTTCTCCTCTCAGCCTCCTAAACGTCTACCGCGGCACGCTGCGATTCATTCTGGGAGGTGGGAGTCAAGGAGGTGGCACTTGCCAGGCTTCTCCCACCTACTGCGCTCAAACGCTTCCCAAGATGGCAGCAGCAGAGCAGCCCATGACTGCCGCAGCCATTGCCACCCCCGAGCGTCTCCGAGATGCTGTTGTCGCCGCCTCGCAGAACGGGGCACTGAGCTAGGGATCAGTTTGTCCAGTCCCCCGCAGGAATGAAGGCAATGCGCCCCATTGCGTCTGGGTCTCCATCACCGAAACTTTCCCTTCCCGTGAGCATCCACCCGTTTTCCACTCTACCCGTTTTCCAGTGCAAAGACCGTAACCTCTGAGGCGGAGCGATTTATCTGACGCGACATTGCCCTCCCCTTTTGGAGGCCACCACGATGCTCGTGGCGAGAAGGAGCCGTCCTCTCCTCGGCTCCACGACGAGGGCGGGAAGGGCCCTTACTGGGGTTTAACCAACACGCGGGCGCCAGACCAGCCCCTCGACGGGGCAGCTGCTGGAAGCGCGCAGTTCGCTCCTCTGCTAGGCTTCTTAAAATTGCAGCGACACACGTTTCACGTGCTCCAGGAGCTCAGGGACAGCAGCGGGCTGCCTGCCCCTCCGGCCGCTGCCAGCCCTCTGCCGCACAGCCAGCCCGGTGCCTCTGGGCACACACGGGGCGAGGTTTTATTATTTTATTTTATTTTTTTTAAAGCATTGATCAGCAGTGTTTGAAACATGACAATGTGCCAATACTTTCCTCGTTACGTGACAGATGACTGCACGGATGCAGGGCTAATGCTGCTCTTGCTCCTTATTATTCACTAATGCTCGCCAACCAGCTGACAGTTGGCTGAGCTCTTTAGGGCAAATCATTTCTTTCCCTGCCTCGGATGCTTTCAAGGTAACGATCCGGCCGTGGCCGGGGTTGAGGGCCCTCAGACTACGTTTCGGTTAGTAGGAACTCAACCCGGTGCCTCCGCCGCCCTTGCCTACCGAGCGGGCAGCACCCGGAGCGCGATCCGCCGCTGCCGCCCCGCGGCACCCCGTTACTGGGCTGTGCGGCGTTAGCCGGGTGCAGGCAAGCGCTCACCCACCGATGCACGCACCCATTTTTTGAACGCTGGCGTTTGCCAGCGGCAGCAGGAGCCGAGCAGAGGCTCCGCTCCCGGCGCGGACCAGCCGCCGCCGTGCCAGCGAGTGCCCTTGCCGTGGCTATTGACAGCGGCGAGCGGGAGGCCTTTCAGTGCCTCTTTGTCGGTTTTAAACAATGACTGTTGCCAGAGCTATTTTCGCTTCCTCTCCCCCGCTTTCCCCCTCCATACAGCGCTGGGGCTTTTTTTTTTTTGGTTTTTTTAAGAAAAAAATCAATGGGCTCAGATAGCGTCGTACTCAAAGTGACCTTTCGAATACCAGCTGGAGCCAGGTCATCACAAATTGTGCTCTCCACCCCTGCAGAACATGAAAGCCTTTTCATTTCTGTCTGAAGGGCCAGGGAAGAGCGCGGCTGTGTTTTGAGGACATCCACTTTGAGCCTGGTCCCGGCATTAACAATAACCGGTGGCTTCCTGCCCTGAGCGGCCGCATCACCCTGATGCGACTGGCAGCATTATCTGCTGCATCCTGATTTTTTTGGCCACCCTATTTTTGCACTTTGAACAGCAGCCACAAGACCCAGCTGAAACCCTGCGATCTGCAAGCCAGTGCGGCTGCATGTGAAAATCCAGACAAATCTGAATTTTGAGAGCGGGGCGTTGCTGCAGGGCGTAGGCAAGCAGCCCGCAGAACGTTCCCGTCGGGAAAGATGCAGCCTGGAAAGCCTAGAAGCCTGTGCAGGGCCCGTAATCAAGCAGGTATTTTGTGTCCTGGGGAAGGAGAAACCTCACCTTCTTGCTCTCCAGTACATAATTCTCACACGCACCGCTAAATTCCTGCATCTGCCACGACTGCAGCACTGCAGAGCATCATACCGTGAATTACACAAGCCCAATGGCATCCGACAGCCTACGCCCCCGTTTCCAGGTTAGGAGCAAAAGTCATTCTCCTAGACCCAACAGAAATTAAAACAGAAGCTGTTTTCTTCCAGCGAGCCCTAAGGGGTAGGACCAGGGCTCTAGAGCGCGGAGCAGGAGCTGCTGTGCTGGAAGAGCCGGTAGCGGTGCAACGTGCAGCAGCGGCGGACGGCGAGCAGGCAGGAGGGAAGCCGGAGTGCGGGGGTCGGGGTCTGCATGCCCTCTAACAGCCCAGGCAGGGACCCTAGGGGAGGGTTTTTTCCTTAATAAAAACAAAAATTTGATTACGCACTCAGGCAAACAGAACCTCACAGCACAAATAAGAACGATTCCCTTCGGCAGAAGCATGGCAAGCGCGAGGCACGGTTCGGAGGACAGGGCAGGGGCTCAGGGACGGGATTTGCTCCGCGGGGTTAGATGGCGTGTTTGTACAGCTGGCCGGCGGCAACAAAGCCGGCAGCCACGGGCCACTTCCAGCGCTACCAGCACGAGTAGGGAAGAGAAGGAACAGTGCGAGACCCGCCGTGCTTAGCTCGGCGCCAGCGAGGACACCTCCTCTCCGCGCGCTCGCGGGGAAGTGGCAACAGATCGCTTCTATTTCTTTAAACCTCTGCGCTGGCGTGCTTTGCCCTTTCAAACTGTAAAGGGGGAGTCAGCACGACACTAGCGGCGCTTCAAAAAGCGTCCTCTGTCGTGGCATCGCAGCCAGCCCGTGTTAAACAAATCCACCTAGAAACAGGTTCCTTAATGGAAACGACCAAATGCTCGCTTCCGAGGATGCTTTCGCTAGGAAGAAATATTCATAGAATCATAGAATCGTTTAGGTTGGAAAAGCCCTTTAAGATCATCCACTCCAACCATTAACCTACACTACCAAGTCCACACTAAGCCAATCAAGGGTAGACTAGACTAAACCGTGTCCCCAAGTGCCACGTCTACCCGTTTTTTGAACACTTCCAGGGATGGGGACTCCCCCACCTCTCTGGGCAGCCTGTTCCAATGCTTGACCACCCTTTCCGTAAAGAAATTTTTCCTAATTTCCAACCTAAACCTCCCCTGGCGCAGCTTAAGCCCATTTCCTCTCGTCCTATCGCTAACTACGTGGGAGAAGAGACCAACACCCCCTCCCTGCCCCCTCCTGTCAGGTAGTTGTAGAGAGCGATGAGGTCTCCCCTCAGCCTCCTCTTCTCCAGGCTGAACACCCCCAGCTCCCTCAGCCGCTCCCCACCAGCCCTGTGCTCCAGACCCTGCCCCAGCTCCGCTGCCCTTCTCTGGACACGCTCCAGCACCCCAATGTCCTTCTTGTGCCGAGGGGCCCAAAACTGGACACAGCATTCCAGGTGCGGCCTCACCAGCGCCGAGTACAGGGGGACGATCCCTGCCCTGCTCCTGCTGGCCACACTATTCCTGACACGAGCCAGGATGCTGTTGGCCTTCTTGGCCACCTGGGCACACCGCTGGCTCAAAGAGCAGCGCTTACCGCTGGCCTTGTGTGGACTTTTGCTTCCCGTGCCAGAGGGTGAGAAAACCATCGCCGCGGTGCAAGGGAAAGGCACGCGGCACAGGCAGCCGCACTCCGCACCTCCGCCTCCCTCGCCGCGCGGCACGGAGGGGTCGCGGGGCAGCACGGCACAGCAGGACATCTGGAAATGACCAGCGCTGCCGACGGCGGGCTCTCCCTGGCAGAAACAGATTTGCACAACTTCGGATGCAAGCTGGATGCATAGCTACTCCCAGCGATACCCCAGTCCTTCTCTAGGCTCTAAACGCTATGTCAGGCCAGCTCATTAGCGCTCTAAAATTAATCTGCAGACCAGAAAAGAAATGCAAGCCGCGCAACGGAAAACACATAGTACTATATTGATGCAGTTTGGAAAAAGCTGTTTGTTCTCCACAGTAAGCATCCTGCTCTTCCAGTGGAAGACATCCATCTTCCACTGCCCAGAGTGATTTTTTTTTTTCCATTTTACTCAAAAAAAAAAAAAGGTGCTTAGTCTAGCATTTTTACTCAAAAGTAAGGGTCCTCTTGCTTTTTCATATGGAGAGCTTAAACGAGTAGCTTGCTAATTATTTATTTGACCATTTAGGCTTACAATATCTGCAAACAGGTTTCAATTTTCTCAGATTTTCTCATTATTGGGAATTATTCAAAAAGGCGCTGTGTCACTACAAAAAAAAAAAAATCAATTGCTTTGGTCATATTTCCTTTGCAACTGTTCAATGTTCACAATTTAAGCTGTATTAAATTACAATTGGCTTCAAAGGCCTGGGTTTTATCTGGGCTTGTTTGCTTGGAGAATTGAGGAATTGCACAGTTAAACCCAAGACTTGTCGGGCTTGATACCAGCCGGCTGCTGGTAAAGAAAGCAAACATTTTAAAGATAGCGAAGGTGTGGGGGGGTGAACAACAACAACAACAAATCCCCAAAAAGCAACCTTTTTCTTGGCAGGATGGGCAAGCTGTGAGAACACAGCCCGAGCTGGGCGCAGCACCGGCGAAGGAGAGCGATGCTTCTTGCAGAGATGCTCCGGTCCACGAGTCAAAAGACGGGAGGTGAGAAATGCTCAAGGTCAGGCTCAGAAGTAGCATCTCGCAGAAGATGCAAAGCCTGCTCTGGACATTTTTGTCCTATTCCAGCACCTCAGGGAGCACAGGCTGTGGCACAAGGCACTGCAGCGCTCTATAAATATTTAGGAGAACAAAAAACCCATCTTAATTTTGGCCGGGACCTGGCTCTCGCTGCGACTCAGCCATTGTCCTCCCTGTTTGCTGGGCTGGGATCCTGGCCGCCCTGCATATTTTAGGGTAATGCGCGTGGCTTGCCTGCCTCCCTCGCAGCGCCTCGAGTCACCGCAGGCTGCTAAGCCAGGGTCAGCTTCCACCTTTGGTTTTCAACGCGCCTCTTCAGCTTTCGTACGCGCTTTCGCTTCCGCGTGCAATGGAAGCGCCTGGGCTTTGCTTTGCTTCAGAGATCCCTCACAGCACCGGTTTTGACTGAAGGCTGGAGGAAACAAATTCCTTTTTCTCGGGTATTGTGTTAAAAATACCTTCACCTCTGCAAGGAGAAGCTGCCTGTTCCTCGCTGCTGCCCTTCTCTTTCAGGCCCTCGGCGCTGGTAGTTAAAAGGAACAAAAGCACGAGTGTAAATTGAAGGGACAGTGCTGCAAGCGAGCTAAATATAAGCGTCCCCAGAGTGGCATTTCTCCGTTCAGGAGTCGTTTGCTGCTGGCTTCCTCTCCCCCCCGACAAAGGGTCCCTTTCACCAGCCTCCTAAAATTTCCAACGAGCTCTCAGAGCACATGGTCAAAGGGGATGAGATGAGGAGCACGACGTACAATGGCTTTTCTCCCGAATGCCTAAAAAAAGACGCGTCTTGCTGACCGCGTCTGGGAACGCTGCTGCACGGGCTTAATGAGGCTTAATGTAGGCCGGCCCCAAAAGCATGCGGAGCCAGCAAACGAGAGACATGATTAGCAAACTTGAAACTTGAGGGATTTTAAGCGCTTTTGACTAGGCGTTTTATTTCAGCGCAAGATGTATCCAGGAGATCTATTACGCCTGTCAGGCGAGGCTGGGCTTGCAGAGGAAGAGTTAAGCGATGCCTGGTGACACTTGCCGTAATCAGATTTTCACATTGTTTGAGTAGATACAGTTCCTGAGCTCCCCAGCTGTCCTGCCTCATAAGCAAACACATCTCCCCGGTGCAGGCGGGCTGCAGCTTCAACTTCATTCCCAAGGAGGCTACGGAGCCCAGCATTCGCCCGCGCGGACCCGAGGGCAAGGCAAACGCTGTAATGGAAAACCGGGTCACCGGAGCTGCTCCCCTACCCCGGCACGTCATCCGTCATCGATTCCAGCGGGGCCAGCGCAACAAGCGCTGGGTCAAAGCCCGGGGATGCTCTCCCCAATGTCGCCGAGAGCTTGCACCGGGAGGCAGGCGGCAAGCCCAGCCATAGCCCCTTCGGACAACGCATCTCCGGGGTTGTGCTTCCCAGCCACCTTCCCCCCGCAGTCAGCAATTTATAAAGAGTCTAAAACCCTCAAGTCCTTTGCTCGTACACAGGTTACCAGGTTTTTTCCTTCCTCTCTCCTGGACAAAAAGCCCACTCGCTAGAAAACTGTATTTCCTGAACGCACGTCGGTTACCCAACGCCTGCATAGCGCGGAGCCAGGACCCCCGACTGCAGGACGAACCCACCACCAAGGCGCCGAGTGGGTGCCTTTGGCTAGTTTAAGCCGCTAAAACCGGGAGCAATGAGCACTGTTGGGCGCCTGCTGGGGTGGTCGGCAGTTGCCAAGGTCCCCGGGCGAGAGGCACCGCACAAGCACAGGAGCGCGGCGCAGAAAATACAATTTTTACAGCTGATGTCAGGGTGGGGGCATACGTGAGGGTGCACGAGTCGCTGGCAATACATCCCTGCTGTTGGTGCAATAAAGTACATAAGCCCTTATTTTTCTTAATTATTCCTGGTATTTCACCTGTCATGTTGTCAGCTTCCTCTGAGAGCAACGATAAATAGCGCTTCTCATCTCGCATCCTTAGGGAAAGCTTGCTATTTATTCCTGTGATGGGCAAGACATCATGACTAATTAGGAAAAATGGTAGCCCGCTTGCACCCCGGCAGGAGAAGCGTGTCATCAGTTTCTGCTCTCGGTTTTTCTCCACGGACGTTCAGCAGCTGCCCCCGAGGCATCGGTGCGCTGCAGCTTGGGAGGGGACAGAGAAGGGGTTCCTCCGTCGCCCGAGAGCTCCGTGTCCCAAGGCTTAAACGAGGGCGATTGAAATTGTGGAGTAACTCGGTTTTCCATCAGGTAAGCGGTCATAAGCGGGCAGACGTATTGCCGGGCGGCCGGCCCCAGAGACGAGCTGTATTAAATAGGGGCATCCCCCCTACCCCCCCGCAGAGCCCGGGAAGATCAGCCTCCGCGCTCCCGTCGTAAATCCCGGCCCGCAGCACGTTCTCGGCGGTGGTAGGATTTACTCCTCCCCTTCCCCTGCTACCACACACACTCTGATCATAACAAGGTAATTGAGATCAGCGCTGGAGAGGACAACTCGCATGGGAACTGCAAATACTTCAGATTAAAAGTAAGCAAAATTAATTTAGAAGTTGCTGCGACCACAGAAGCGAGCAACACTTGCTGTAACTCTTAGATCTCTGCTAAGGGGCAAGGAGGCAAGACAGCCGCCGTCCCTTCCCTCTCCCTCCTGCCCCAAACAAGACGCGGATCCATCCTCACGCTAATCGCTCGCAGGCACGGGGGCAAACACCCTCCCACAGACGCAGAAGCAAGGCTCACACGTCCCAGCAGCAGTGGAGCCGGTTGCAAAGCAGCGCGGCGGCGGCGAAGCCTGCTCCCACCGACACGCGGTGAGGGCTGGGCAGAGCTCGAGGTCTTTGTGTTGGGAGAACTAACGAGGACGAGACTCCTATTGCCCCATCAGCGAGCATCGCCCAGGATTTTTGCGCTTTCTGGCGCGCCGTCGTGTCGGGTGAGGGTTACTTGTTTGCAAATTCTACCTCTGGGCACCAGCCCCTCCTAAATAAGCCGTCAGACTTAACCGAGGTAGCTAACAAAATGCGAGAGGGGAGTGGGGGGCTGACCTCCTCGTAAATGGATGCACAATGAGAGATCTCGGTTGGCAAACCCGGTAACTGGAAGCGTAAAAGCACGTGTACGCACGCAGAGCCACCGCCTCGGCTCAGGCTCGTCGCCGGCAGATGAGCAAGCCTGGAGCAGCACGGCAGTCCCGCGCGTGAGCCGGGGAGCACAACCAGCACCGGGTTCACCAGGAGAGTGCCAGCCCCTGCTGCGGGGGCAAAACGGGGCACAGCAAGCCTCCTGTGTCAGCGACTCCTTTCTCCAGGACTCGCCTCGGTTAGCGCGCCCAGGCTGCCAGCTTTGCCGGCATTCCCACCCGCTCTGCTCCCGACCACGGAGCGCTCCGATGTTACGGGGCTCCGTGGGGCTGAGCAGCTTCTCCCCAGGGCTGGGAGGGAGGGAGGATGGACGGGACAGCGCTGGAAATCGGGAGAGGAAGCGGGGTAGCCATCTCAT
The DNA here is from genome assembly GCF_030463565.1 of Pelecanus crispus. Lineage (NCBI taxonomy): Eukaryota > Metazoa > Chordata > Aves > Pelecaniformes > Pelecanidae > Pelecanus > Pelecanus crispus. Next base: position 8,010,279 of record NC_134661.1, on the reverse strand, counting down.
TGCATTGTTGGCGCCGTCTCTCCAAAAGCAGCTGGGATTTGTGCCACTGCCGCCCCTGTGCACGGGACAGGCAGGGTTCAGGTGGCGCAGGAACCCCCGCAGCCAACTGTTGCGCACGCCGGTCCTGGGAACGTGGGTTGATACGCAACACGGCTTGGTTGCGATGCCCCGTTACGTTCCTCAAGCTGAGGAGAGGAGGATGCACGTGGCCAGCGTTTCAGTTTTATCTGCTGGGAACGCAGGGCGAAGGGCTAAGGAAGCGAGCAGAGCGCGCCACAGACCTGAGGGCTGGGAAGGGAAGCTGCTAACTTCAGTTTTGGTACTGGCCTTGTCCTTTTACAAACCACAAGCTTTAGACAGGTTTGGGGAGCAGTTCTGTCATGCAGCAGCGATCATAAGCTTTGGTCTGAAAGAGCCATCCCTCACGGCCAGGCTCCGCAAGCACCCGGGCACCCATCCAGACTCAGAGCAACGCAGGAACCTCACTCATCCCCGCCGTCGCTGAACGTCGGCTCGCATCCTCTCCCTTTTAGCTCACGAGCATTTTAGGCTCAGCGCTGCTTCCCCTATGCCACCGATATTCCCCATTCATAAAACTCTGCACCTCAGTCACATCTCTGTAGAGATGCTGCTTATAGAAGTAGTTGGGCATCAAGCCCTGCCTGCCAAGTATTTTCCAGAACCCAGGAAGCCTCCCAGAACCATGAGAAAATATGGAAATAGCCTCTTCTGGAGCGCAGGCTGGCCCGCAGGATGCCCTCTCCGGCTCCGTCACCTCCAAGCAAGCAGGGCCAAGGGCAGCCAGGGCTCATGAAGGACCCGCTCGCTCCCTTCCTTTTCCCAGGGTCCAAATGGCAAATCTGCCACGTGCGGCACCAAGCAGCTGACCCGCGAGCAAAGCTCCCCGAGCCTCTGGAAGGCAGCAGCAGAAAGTGAGGAAAAAGTTTCTTCCTCAGGAATAAGGAGGAAAACAAAAAATGGGAAAGATCTGACTATCCAGCATCCACAGACACTCCTCCGCTCAGCAGAAGCCGATGGAATTCCTGCTTGCAGATACAGTTTCTTACAGTAGCCCGGTAAATTAAATTAAAGCTATTTACTCTGCATTTACAGGCTTACAAATAAATCTCAGAAAGCATTTTACTGAAAGAGGCAGGGGGAGGAAGAGAGGAAAAAAAAGCATTTTCTGGGCCAAATATAATAAACAAGGCCACAAACCTCCTCATGATTACTTATTAGCTAAGGGAAAAGGGAGCTGAGAGTTGGTACGCTTGGAATAACGCTACACAGAGCGGAGGAGAGCAGCATTTCGTTCTCATTTGTGGGTAACAAGAAAGAAAAAAGCAAAATGTTCTTTTTTATGTAAGGAAAGAGCTCTCCTGAGCCTGCATCTCCAGCCTGTATTTGCACTGCTACCTTCGTTTTAACTGAGTGCTGTGGGTCAATGGGAACCCTTTCAAGTTATAACTGCATGATCTGCCCAGCCTATAATGGGAAGCCAGTGGGTTTTGTTTGATTTTTTTTTTTTTTTTTTTTTTTTTTTTTGTTTAAGTGGCTGATTGAGTTCTCTTTGTTTTGTTTGGTGTGTGGTACACAATGTAGCCCGGTGCATTAGTCAGGAAAAATCAATAGCCGCTTCGAAGGGGAAATGTAGAGGCGAACCTGGGGACTGGGCTCCGAGGCACGGGAGAGGAGCGGGGAAGGGAGGAGGAGGATGCTGCGAGGCAAAAAGGGGGGCCGGGGGGGGCAAAGTCTCTGCCGAGCCCCCGCCAGCAAGACCGTCCCGCAGGGCGCCGGCCGCCCTCGGGGAAGCGGAGCGCGCATCGGGCGGCAGCGACGGCACGCGACGCCCGCCGCGGCGTTGGTGGCGGCGAGGCTGAGCCCGCAGCACTCCAACCCAACAGCCAGCATGCGTGGCACCCCAAAGGCAAGCACCGGCCCCTTGTACCTAAACCCAAAGCTTCAGGAGTCGCGAGCAAATTTTGCACCTTCAAGGCACGAGTTCGGCATGCAAGCGTCCATTTTAAGGTATTTTAAGTTGAGCTTAAGGCTTCAGGCTTGTCCCGGTTCAGATCTGAAAGCCCCGCTCAAATCAAAGGCCGAGGTTTCTGCTCCTTTGCACCTTCTTCATGAACGCAGAAGCCAAAGGACAGAAGCTTTTCAAAGCTCGAGCATCCCCAGACTCACCACGCTTGCGGTTGCACTGCAGTATGCTTTTTCTTTCCAGACAGATTGACACTGATGGTTACCAGGCAAGAGGTAGCGAGCCTGTGCAACGCTTGACTTCGATACGCGCCGCGTCGCCGGTCTCTTCTGTGAAGGGGGACAAAGCCTGAACCACCCCCACCGCACGCCGAGAGCCGGGAAGCGGACGCACATACTCGGGGCATGAAGTAATGAGCTTTACGCCGCACATCTAAACGTATAGCTTGTAAATGATTAGCCCTCGCCTAATGAAGCTCGGATTTGCTGGTGAGGCATTAACCAACGACCGTATGGCCTTCCTGACTCCGGACAGCTCCTTACTCTTGCATTGCTGGGTTTCCCAGGAAATCCGAGACAAAAAGCCCATATTTTAAAGCCACCCGTCACAGACTTTGCCCAAAGCGCAGGGAGGAGGGTGACCCTGCGGTCGCAGCGCAAGCTGTAAGCTTGCCTCACGTAACTACAGTATTTTCCCCTCTTCCACAGATTCACTGCAGCTTCAGAGCTGGCCGGGGCTGTATGGGAGCCCGTCCTGCCGGGAGCCGTACGCCAAGCTTGCCAGCGTTCGGTGCAGCAGAACTAACCCTGGCCCCCACCTCTAAACACTCCTTTGGGGTTTGGTTCAAAGCAGGGGGGCCCGTTCCTCCTCTCCTCCCCTGAGCACGCCTGAACGTATCCAACACCATGTCCAACGCCTGCCCGGCGCCCCGAACAGGACACGGGAGCAGAGCCCATCCCGTCTCCGGCAGCCGCTTCACCTGTACCGGCAAGACCCCCATACCTCTGCTGCGAGGCGTCCCAGAAACCCTAGCCCCATCTCCCCCCTTGATTTTTTTTTTTTTTTTTTTTTGTACAAGTACGAACTCAGAGCTACATCAATCGATTCCCAGCTCTCTGTACCAGGCCGCTTACCATGCCCTGCTTTCCTTTGAACTTTCCCTGCTCTGAAAATAAGTCGGACTAATCTATAAAAATATTTTGGATGCTGTGTTTGGCAGCCCTAGATTTCTGCTTCTTTCTTGTCCTCCCCGGTTGACACAGGTGTCTAAGAAGAGTTTACATTTGATAGCGGTATCATGAATACTGACGTAGCAGGCGCTGCTCAGCGGATGGAGCAGTTGCACGCCCATGCTCGACGCGGGTCTGGAAGCCCTTCCGCAGCAAGCACGAAGGGGAGGTGGGGAGCAAAGTGATGCCTCTTCCCCTAAGGCAGCCGCTGCACCGGCGCAGGGCTGGCCACGGGCCCGTGAGCCCTTCCCCAGAGGAAGGCGGGGAGCAGAGGGAGCGGACCCATGGGTCCCCGTCCCACAGTATTGAGTCCGTCAGTAGGAGAGACTCGGCACCCACGGCTTCCCGGGGTGAGCTCGACACATTCAGTAGCACTAAAGCGCTTGTTAAGCAATCCCTAGGTTTTATGCTGACTTCTCCCTACAGCTCTTCTAGATGGAGGCAGAGCTGGCACCCGTCCTAAAAACCCGGCGTCACTCTTGGCTTCTTACTCCACCGAGCACCATTAGCTCCTTTGCTTGCCGCAGCTCCCTTCCGCGAGTCAGACGCCCCATATGGGAAGGCGCGCGGGGAGCAGCTGCACGGCACAAAGCCCCCCTCAGCTCCCGCCGCCCAGCCCGGGAAGGCGGGCGAGGGGACGCCGCTCCGGCTCCGGCTCCGCCACGCCGGCTCTCGGGCTCCCGGCCGGGCATCGCCTCCCAGCCACGGGCGTGAAACTTAGCCTTATTTATTCATTCCGCGCTGCTGCAACCACCAGCATTGACTACACATGCATAAGGGCGACGGCTTATCGCTCTTACTGCGAGCGGGAAAGACGGTCACCCCACACACTCGCATCCCGGGGCGAGAGGCGTAGAGCCGTGCCCCACCACACAGGCGTTTCCAGCAGAGACATCTCGAGCAGGAGCACGCAGAGAGAAGAAATCAACGTTTGCTGCAGGAGAGATGGCGACGGGCTCGAAATCTCCCCCAGATTTTCATTGCCGTGGCTCTTTCCACTGGCGGTGCGTGCATAATGCGGCGCGCGAGACGCAGAGGCCCCCCTGCACAGGGTGGTGTGCCGAGCAGGCTGATGGAGGGGTTGTAATCCAAGCTTAAGGACAAACAGCTGGTGATTAAACAACAGATGGGAAGGAGGGAAAAGGGGACAGATTTCTTCCCCCTTCCCTTTTTTTTTTTTAAGCTACTCCCCTTTCAGAGACAGAATGCAGAAGAGAAGGGAAACCCCCCAAACGCGCACTCAAAAGCGAATGAAGGTTTTAATTTGCACAGATGTTAGGGAATGGAGCATTTCCAACAAAGTGTTATAGCCTTTGGGGAAAATGTGTACTTAAAATAAAGCTCTTCCTACCTCTTTCCCCGCATCTCTGAGAAAGGGCAGAGACGCCCAAACCTGCAACACTTCTCCTGTGCCGGGGTAAGAATCTGCACTAACAAGATTCAAGAAAACAAGTAGGTTTTGCCCCAAGGAGCCCGGCTATTTCAGCCGTGATGCCTCGTCCTTCAAGAGATTTTCAGCTTCCAGAAGAGCACAGAAACCCCTTCCTCATCTTCAGGTGTGCTGATCTGCAGCAAATAGCAGCACTTTGCTAAGGAAAAAAGGCTCCAGGTCTGGGAAAAACACGACGCCTCAAAACAAAAGCCGGGTACCGCTCCTCGCCCCACAGTGCTTCTCGAGACGTCTCCCCTTTCGGTTGCGCAAGAAAGGGGGAGAATAAAGTCAGCCATGGTTTTGGGTTTTCTCCCTTTCCTGCGAGAAGAGGCCTCCTGTGCAAATGAACACTATAATAAAGTATGCAAGACAGGCTTCCCTTTGGAAATGGGAGATTAAAGTCGAGGGATCACAGGAACACATGCAGAAAGCAAGGCTGCTGCTTCTTCCCCAATTATTGTGCACTCTCTGCTCTATTTTGTTGACCTCGCACATTTCAATCAGGCTTCAGCACATTCTGCCTTCACCTGCTATGAATCAAAACCTGGAGGGCTCAGATCTCCCTGCAAAGAAAGCCTTTGATAAGCTTGTTACGGATGCTAGACAGCTCCAGTTTGGTGGGGAGCTTTTGTAGAACGCTATTGCAAATTTATGTCGTCACCCAAGAAAGTTGCAGGATTTACTTGGCAGCATGTGGGAAGGGAGCAGAGACGCTGCTTAATTTGCTTCAGCAACAAAAGACTGGAGGAGCACGCTCCCCCCCCAGCCACGGGGCCGATGGGAAGAGTCGCCCAAGTCTGATCTAAAAAAAATAAAAAATAAATCAAAACACGGAGAAAGCGGGGCACTCTGTGGAGGTTTAAAGCCAGAAGCATATGGCATTTCTACCACATTTGGGTTGTCAGGCAGCCAAGGATCTCTTCTGCTGCTGCTTGCTCTTACAGGCTTTAAAAGAAAGGCTCATCCACACGCAGGGCATTTAGCAGCGCGGCGGGGAGCGTGCCTCGCCGAACGCCGGTCAGCCGCCGCGCGGGCTGGCAGCCGGAGCCCCCGCTCCCGTGGCGAGGACCCTCTGCCCAGCGGGGCGAGGGCTGCGGAGCCGCCCGCGGCACGGCCAGCTTCGCTCCTCCGCCCAGCGCTTGCCTCTTCTCTTGGCCGGGTAGCATTCGTTTCGCCGTCATTCGCGCCTAACTTGCCGCTTTTCGCTAAAATACTGACTACTCGCTACATGCACTTTGTCAATTTGCCTACCAGGAAACAGTTAACGGGGGGAAATAAGCATCCTGCAGGGTTTGTGGGGCTTTCTTTTAGGCTCCTAAAGTTGCTAGCAACTTATTTCTCTTAAGCCGCCGCTCAACAGCCCACCCTCCCGCTCGGCTGAGTAGTGAAGCGAGGAAAGTGGAGTCGGCGGTCTGACACCCTCCCAAAGCTTCTCGGCCTCGTGGAGGATCGTTTAACCCCCTTTCTCTCCCCATCAGCAGTTTTTCCTCTCTCTGACGAGAGGCAGGCTCTCCTCGAGACCCTCCTGCTCCCGGCTTCGCAGGCTTTGGCGGAAAGCGTGACGGGAATCTCACACGAGCCCCTTCAGGAGGGTGAAAAACTGCCCCGATGCCGATGCCACAAATGTTTTCCAAGCGTCAGACTCCTCTCGGGCATCAAGAGGCCACAGATTTCGGCAACATCAGCCTTTACATCCTGAACTCTGCTGCTCTGCTGAGGGACACCCTGACGACATCGCGCCCGCATCGCACAAAAGCCTGGTTATCACCGGCAAAGCGCCTCCCACCCCGCAAGCTACAGCATCGCCCCAAGCGCGCCAGCTTCCCCTCGCAGGCCTCGCATTCGGCCGCTTCCCATCTCTGTGCGAAAGCCTTCCTGATATTTCAAGCTGTTCCCCCGTGCCTTTCCTCAAGGTCTCTCTAAACATCGCCCGTGCCCCACAGCGGCGTATTTAAACAACGTGACAGACACCTACCACACGCCATTTACCGCTTTATTCTCTCGAGGAGAACGGTGCGTGCAGAGTTGGGTTTTGGTAGGTTTAAGAAACCATTAGAGCCATTCTGTCCCATTAGTTCTCTCAAAGGCAGCAAGTCAGCCAAGCTGTTTTATACGCAGAGAACGGCCCCTGCACCCGTCCGCGGCTGCACGGTGCCGTGCCCGGTGCTGCCCGGGCTCCCCGCAGAGGGGTTGGTGTCCTGAGCATCCCGGCCCTGCATCCCTGCCCACATCCCCGCCCCGCATCCCCGCCATCTGCTCCGCTCGCCCTCCCTCTGCCTCTTCCGCGGGATAGAGTTTATTTTTTATGATGAAAGACATCGCTGGATTTTATGTTTTTACATGAACGTAGAATGCTGGCTGACAGACTCTATCCACAGTAGTGAGGAAATTCAGACCCTCCGGCGCTGGGTGAAATAACCCAGCGCATGCAAACTCCACGTAGTAATTGGAAACATTTGCTGCCGCAGCTCTGCGGAGGCACGGGGGGACCGGGAATGTTTTCCTTCACCCCTAGGTTTGTTTCATGGAGCTCCAGAACCGGAGGCTGAAAGAATTTAGGAGAGTTCATGACCTCTACAGCCAAGCAAACCCAGCAGTTCAGGCATTTTTGTGTACTGAATCACTTCTTACCTGACAGGACTCACACCTTTCAACCCTTTGTTCAAAGGACTGCTAAAATCTTTATTTAGCTGAAACGCAGATTCCCTGGTCTGAGCGGCGAGTTATCCCTGGCCTTCTTCGGAGCAGCTCGCTCCGATGATAAACCCAAGCACCGAACGCACGCCTCTGGACAGAGCTCGCACCCAACACCCCGCACGTAATTTCTCTGGCCTGCCCTCATGCCAAATTCAGTCGGGACCCGGCGTGGTGACCCTCAGCAGCCACCGCCACGCTGCTCCTTTCCGAGGTCCCATCACACCCACGGCTCCCAAATCCAGGCCACAACCCCTAATTTCCCACGGTCCCAGCTGAGATTGCAGGGCAAGAGCAGCGTCGCAGGCCACAGCGATCAAAGCCCACGGGCAGCACGAGGTTATTTTCTGCAGCACGAGAGAAAGCACTCGCGTGTTTTGAACCCGGCAGGCATCCTCAGGTGGGATGCGCTGACCCACTGCGCCGGAGAGGCCACGGCATCGCGCCGGCTCTCCGCAATACGGAGCCCACACGCACAGAAACGCAAATATTTAGCTACACGGTGGCTGTTTTCCAAGCACGGCATTTCCTCTCCGGCCACGCCAGGCTGAGCGCGGGGACCCCGCCGCTGTGCCTGGGCGCTTTGGGGAGCGGGCACAGCAGAGGGTGGGGTGGGAGCGGCAGAGCCAGCAATCCCTGCAGCGTTCCCCAGCGCCGGCAGCGAGAACACAAACAAAGCAAAAGGTTGCTCCGCTTCTCAGCCTCCGAGACCATATGGAGCTGAGGCATGATTGCATTATTTCTACTGTACTGCAGCAGAACTAAACAGAAAGCTGTAATAAACTACTCGCAGTATGTCCCTCAGCACAGCGCACAGAGCAGGAAAAAAAAAGCAGCTCAACAAAAGTGTGCTTAAGGAAGCCGTGCTTCTGAAGGCGAGCCGGGCTCTGCGGGTCCGAATCGCCCGCATTTCCACAAGGCTGGATGATGACATTTCTATGTGCTTTCTTCTCTCCGCTCCCTCCCCTTTTGGGATAATTAGATTTGTGTCTGGCCAGTTATAGAGTATGATGGGGTTTAGTATGGGCTGGCACTGGAAAGCTCTAAATAGAGAAGAACGCAAAGTGAATCCGGATGGGATCCACGCCAACAGGGCCCACTGGCGTGGCCCGGTACCGCCAACAGACGGCATGGGTGCCACTCCTGCCTCTCCCCCAGCACCGAGGGTGTCAGCGCTGGACGATTTTAGTTTAAGTCTTATGTAGCCTTCGGAAAAAAACAGGAGAATCACAGGCTCCCTATAATTTCCTGCTGTATACTCCTGTAATGTATAGGACCCACATAAGGATGGGCAATTCAGGCGGTACTTCAGCTCTGGCCCCTGCTGAACGGGCACCAGACTACAGATGCAATTAAAATCCCGAGACAGATACAAAGTCAGGGACAATTATTTCCAACTCCAACATAACTTTGCTTCAGCCACAAGCGTGCCTGCCAAAGTGCCAGAATAAGCCTCAAACTCGCAGATGCCCCTGTGTGAAACGGCTTTAAACTCAGCTTTCCCTGTTCTCTCCACCCAAAAAACCCATTCAGATCAAGAGAAAAGGCATTGCCAAAGCCAGTCAGCGGAAAGGATGCTTCAGTAAATGGGATGCAGGAGCCAGCTGATGGTTCCAAGGCCTCCTCCGAGAAAGCAAGCTGCTTGCAAACAGATTTGCAAGTAGTGAGGGAGGCAGGGAAAGAAAGAAATCTGTTGAGTTACTCATTTGGGGGGGGAGGGGGGGGGGGGGGGGGGAAGAAATCTGTTGAGTTACTCATTCAGGAGACATTCAAAACAGCCAAGCTACAGATCTCTCTACGCTCTGTGACACAGTGCAGAATTCTGCTAGTATTTCGTCTGAGGCTGGATGCAGCAGAACCACCAGGACCACGGTGTCCGAGCCAGCCAGCTCAGCGTCCGCAGCTCCCTCACAGGGCTCGGCTGCCAAAGCCATCCACCCTGGGCATCGGTCGCAGCGAACAGAGCACGGCTGTGCGTCCGCATTGCCTTCCAGCGTGGGGTGCGGATGTGGAGGGAAGGGCACCCACAAGCCACCGAGCTTTGCTGCAAGTCCAGTATCTAAAGGAGCCGGGTGCCCCAAAGCGCCAGCCTGCACATAAGTCACCGTTGCCGAGCAAAGAGGACACCGCTCCTATGGGTCCCCGGGGAGACATCAGCTCCATTTGCTGCAGCACCCGGAGTTTCAGCTGCAGCACCCTCAGAGACCTCCATGCAGCTCCGAACGGGCAGCAGCACGAGGGGTACGGGACAAAGCAGGGCTGGAGCGGGGAAACGAGTCCTGTCCCCCCGCTGCCAGGTAACCACAACCAGCTTTGCCCTCGGGAAACCCGCTCCAGCCCGTCTCGCTGAACGCCCTCAGATTTGTGGCAGCGCCTTCAAAGTCAACCTCGGGAATACCCGAGCCGAGCAATCATACCAGATGCAATCTTAGCACGGCTGCATCGCCTGCCCGTCCCAAGGATGGAAGTTTATTGGGCTGTGGCCCACATCAGAGTTATTGTGCTGTGTTAAATTTATTGGTACTATCTCACCTCATTAAGTGTTTAAATAGACCTGACAAGACAGAAAAATGGGACTTTTAAAAAAAAAATAAAAAGAAGCAGAAGCTGGTGCTCACATGCTTTGAGTCACCTCTAATACAACTTCAGGAAAGGACAGGGCGCAGCACCGAGCGCAGGGATGTTTTACAGCCCGGCTAGCTCACGCTCCCTCCCCAGAAATCCCTGTCCCTGGAGAAAAAGGCTCTTGCATCACTCCAAGACCCCGCCTGCCAGAGAAGCGCATGTTGTTCTGGCCAGCTGGAGCAGAAGGTCAGCTGGAGGAAGGAGAGGACGGGGGAAGAGACAGGATCCATGCCGCCCGTGCTATTAAACTCCTCTTAGCATGAGCTGAGCTTTTGCTCCGCACGTAGCTAAGAGCAACGGCTCCCAGCATCCTCCCCCCTTGCAGCTGCAGCCGTATCAAGCGGCCACTCAAGACCTTCGGGGAAGATAATTTAAAGCTTCCACGTGTTCCGTACTCTTAACCTCCACCGCAATTACCCGCCTGTTTCACACCAGAGCTTTTTCTCTGCCTTGCCCGCCCGAGGACGCGAGTGCTCGGAGCGCCCTGCGGCAGCGGTGGGCCGGGGCCAGCGGCAGGAAGGCGGCCAGCGCGAGGAGGCTCCGCTTTCCCCGCTCCGAACAGGCAGAATACCGCACTTAATTTTGATTTAGTGGGACAGCTATGGTATAACGGCTGCGGGAGACCATTATCCCGTGACAATGTTCTGTTCCGCTGTTATTGCTTCATTAATTAAGTACCAATTGACTATTAATTGTGGGAGATATTTATTATGGGAGGGAATCGGTTATCAAGCAGTTAAAGGTCAATAGGAGGTTCAGCTCACCGGTTGGTATCGACACGCACGCCACACCTCCGCGCCGCATTCGGAGAAGCACCTTCCCGAATTGCGCCGCGCGCTCAGATTCGCGTGCGGGTGCTCTCGCTTGCAGAGCGAACGGAGTGAAAGGGGCCGGGTATCGACCAGCCCTTATTTTGCCACTCGAGGCTTGTTATAGCGTGGAGGGGAAGCTGCCCGCTGGCAGAGGAGATGAACCTCTACCCCCCAGTTCGGATGCGGGGCTGGGATCCGATCCAGGAGTCGGGGCAGGAATTTCGGCGCCCCGCGGGCTCCCGGGGCAGCTGCAAACGGCTGCGGGAGTCGCCGGCCCCACGCCGCAGAGCGGGACGGGCAGATGAAGCGCCTTGCCCTCGTCACACGCCGTTTGCGGCTGGAGGGAGTCATGAATTCAGAGTTGTGTATCCCCAGACGGTGCTCAGCCCGCTGGAGTCTCTTAAGGAAAAGATGTGCCTGAAATCTTAGGAGTGAATTGTCACAGAAGTATTTTTATTTGCCTTCGGAGAGCCATCGCTCACTCGCGCAGCCTTCCGCAGTACCCTTCGCCGTTCCAGCGGAGACACGCACGTGGAAAATGCCATGCCTAACTTCAGCAAGACGCCTCCGATGAGCGCGGACGTTATTGTCACGGACCAAGCAGCTCTGAATGTGAGCGACAAGCCATGCAAATTCCGGCTAATTGATGTTAGGTCGCATTTTGCAATCTTTAGGTTGCTTTCAGCCTTTAAAATGCACTTTAAAGTGACTCCAGGCTAACGTGTTTCGAACCCGAAAGGAGGTTCAGTTCGGGATAAGCTGCTTTTCCTGCAGAAAAGCACAACTCTTACAATGACCGGGAGATTATCTGAAGAGACCTTCGCTCTCATTTAACAAATTAAATGACTAGATTTTTCAGGAGTTCAACATCTGAAGTACTAGGCTGTTTTTGAAAAATCTGGCTGTAAATGTCATCATGCTGGGCCCTTCAGAAAAATCTGACTGCCGTAATGGCTGGGAACTTTTGAAACCCGAATGCAGCACGCTGTTGAAGCGCTGACCCTAAACCGATCCCATTCAGGAGCAGACACCCATCTTTGGATATGAAATTTACTCTCTACCTTCATTTCTATTTGAAGTGAGAGCATTATAAAAGGAGGAGAATAATCAAAGGGCCGAGCATCCCTTTCCCCTTCACATCTGATCCTACAACGCCGAACAAACCGCGCCTGACCAGCTCCTGCACCCCGCGTCTGCCTTTTCCCGCTCGGAGCGTCCACGGGCAGGCTCTCGCCCCCGGCAGCGCTCATCTTTTCCGGGACAGCTCTGATGGCAGAGAACCAAGGCTGTTACGCACGGCTTACTGACACCATCACGGTCCCTGTGGAAATTCGGCGCACGGGAACAGAAGGTGCCCTTTCCTTCGGTGAAGCCAGAGCTATGCCGAGCGCTCTCTGGTCCCAAGGATGGGCTAAATAATCTGTGTATGGTTTTTTCCCTCCCCTTTGCAAAGGAAGTGGAGGTAAGTCCATAGGGGAAATGAGACGCCTTGATGTAGCTCATCTCTGGCTGCGCGTACAGCCCAGGAGCCCTGTCTGCTCAGCCAGCTGACAAGCAGCAGCCATTAGGGCCATCAGCGCGGCAAAGGCGATACAGCCGCAGAGGGCAGAGCCGGAGCCTCCTTGCGTCATACAGAATACATAGGCCATGCAGGAATCTACGGGTTAATGCTACACTGGCTCAGTCCCCGTTCAGGAACTGGTATTGCAAGCAGCGGAGAGGCCAGAAACAAAAAGTCAAAAAAAAAAACCAAAACCAAACCCCAAACCAAAACCCACAGGATAAAAGCAGAAGAGACCAGCTTGACTCAGATTTCAGCTTGAATTTGTAGCCTGGCTTCAGGTTTTGCATTTTCTGCAAAGGTTGTGAGGACTTTTGGGTGGGGACAGACTTGCACACGCATGGCGCAGAGCAAGGCTGGCCTCTGGCCCCGGGCAGGAGAGGTCCCCGAAGGCTGAAGGCTCCCTGTCCCCAGCGCAGGACAAAAAGGCAGCAGCACTCCTGAAAGCCCGCTCCGCCGTGTTGAGCGGGCTTTCCTTCTTGGTTTTGCTCCGGCTGCTGAGCTTCCCCTTCCAGCAACCCCAGCCTCAGACTGCTCACTTCTGCCTTCTTGGAGCCTGCTATTATTATCTCTGCGTTTTGCAAATGTCTCGCATGCCTGTAGCCCAGACCCAGGGAACAGCTGAGCGAGGCAGCTGACGAGAGGGGCTGCAAAGGCAACGCGGTCGTTGCGGAGCACGGAGGCCTGGCCTCTGCTCCTGGCCGTGCTGCTGACCCCGCGCATCATGCCGGGCAAGTCACCCCCACCCCTTGGCGCTTCACCTGCCTTTCTTGTGAAACCGGCAGAGAATCGCGCTAAAAAAGAGCACCAGGAATTACGGGCGTTGCTCCTGCTGCGACAGCTCTAAACGTACCCTCGTTGCAGGGGAGGATGATGCTGCAAGCCTCCCGGTCCAGCCTTCCCCCCCGCCAGCAAGCGTTACGGCCGTCGCAAGACGGACCCGTCCCTTTCTGTGCTTCCGCACCCACAAACCACCCAGCACGAGGGCACGGCCTCACAGCAAAATTACAGCCGAACACGCAAACCCTCCCTTAAAACTGAGGGTTTAATCTGCAGAGAGCAAATTCTTTCACAAGTGCCCTAAAAAGCTGCTGCATGCTGCAGGAAAAAGGGGAGCTTTGCGTATCGAACAATAATAGCAAGATATTATCAATGTAGGGCTCTGATTGTGCAGTATAAAAAATAAAATACACACTGGTTAATCAAAGAACTACAGACACTTTTAAGTAATCCCAACTCTGGCTTTGCATAACTCCATATACTGCCAGCAGCACTCCTGTCGACCACAAGAGACCATCATACACATCAAAAATTCTCCTTTAAATTTATTTTCTGTAAAGATTGGTCTTTTGAACTGCAGTGGTGGAAGCTTAAGGGTACAAAAATCTGCCTTTTTTGTCTCTCCCTGTCGTGGAGGATGCTGATCTGTGGGGAAAGTGCTGCCACAAGCTTCTGTGCCTTGTCAAGATACCTGTCCTTTTCATGGATCACTTCTCTTATCAGCCACTTGATTAAGACATTAAAAGGAGGAAGGTGAAGGAAGGTTGTGCAGCAGGAAAGAGGCAGTGAGAGGCTGCCTCCTCCTTGAAGGCGACGTAGCAACTGCCTGCTTTCCTTCGAGGAGCCCGGCTTATCCGGGAGCCGGAGCAGCGCCCGGCTTGTGGAGCCCCACGCTCCTGCCCGGAGGGTCCCCGAAAGCTGGCCAGGGCAAAGAGCTGCCACGTCCAGGCAGAGCCACTTCCCGACGGAGGGAGCAGCCCTGGGGATGCTCCGGGATGGATCCCGGCCCCACGCACGGGACGGCGGTACCCTTGGGAAGGGAGCTGGGAGTCGGCTCTTTTCCAGCCCCGAACATTGCTGCGGTGCCTGTCGGAAGCAGTGCTGCGACAGAATTAACAGCCAGGATAATGAAGTGGTCCTGGTGCGTTAGAATGTGAAAAGGGGCTTCGCAGTTCTATTGGCTAAAAAAAAGTCAAAAATAGTTATGGCCTGAAGGCAACAGCGTGGTCAGCTGGAAGCCCTGGGGGTTGGAGGGCTTTGTGCTGCCATGCGGGAACTCTCCCAGACATCAAAGTGGGACATCACTGCCTCGACTTCCCCAAAATGCTGCTTTATACGCAGTGCTCTTTACGTTGTCAAAGAACTTCATAAAAGTTAAATTACACACTTACACTTCCCCTGCGAGACATCAGAGAGGTACTTATTGTACCAGTGGGGAAACAGGAGACGGAGGCAGAGCCAAGACCAGAATTTGGAGGTGTGTTGAGGAACATGCACCAACACGTGCCCGTTACTAAATACCTGCTCAATCCCGGGTGTGTTACTAAAGGCATTCTAAGAAAAAAAAAAAAAAAAAAAAGGCATTTCAATTTTTTTTGTGCAGAACATGTTTAGTCTGGACAAAGAGATGAAGCGATTCTCTTTCACAGTAACTGGGAGGTAAAGGCAAGCTTGCAGAAACGCCAGGCCTCCCGCCTGCTGAAAGCCACCCGAGCGCCAACGAGAAAAACAAGCCGGCCAGGAAAGCAGCAGCGGGTTTACCCAGGGGAAGTCCTGTCTGGAAAATGAACATCCAGCGCCAAGCCTTTTCGGGTCAAGGTGCAGGACTGCGATTAGGCAATGCCTGGCAGCGACACCCCGAACAAATGACCGCAGTCCAGCCGTGAGTCAGACCGTGGGAGATAAAGCCTGCAACACTCCCTTGTTTTCCAGCTCCCGGTGGAAGATGCGGAAGAAGATTAAGAAGTGGCTTCGGATTATTAAAATCTCAGATCAAATTCCCAGCAGATGATCCAGACTCCCCAGTGTAATGAGCGCATTAAGGGCGGGGGGAGAAAGCGCGTCCCGCCAAACGTATTTACCGCCTTTAATAATTCATCATTGCATATGCAGCCCAGATAGCGCGCAGTCCCTCGGAAAGCAACAGCCTTTCCGACTGCGCAGATTCAGCTAATGTCTTCATAAAAGGTTCTCAACCAGACCTCCTCTCCACATCAACTGCACCAAAGGAAAACTAATAGCTCCAGCTGGCACTCGTTGAAAAGTCACTTAATATTTCACAATGCAGGGAGCTTTGTTTAATGGGACACGTTGTTTTTCCCTAAGCAGTTGGAAAACCCCTTGACATCATATTAATAATGTCAAGTTTTATTGGCGCTCTGATTTGAAAGGATATTAAACTTTTCAGACTGTCTCGACCGAAGTAGGAAGCTGTTAAGATGCGGACAGTTTGGATAACCGGAAGAATAATAGGTCTTGTCAGCCATTTCTTCCAGACTGCAGGGGAATGATGTGAAAATCAAGGAACGGGGCATTTATCCTCCAGGCTAGCGAGCTAGGAAATGCCATTTCTGAAGATGAATGCTGGCTCGGTGTGGCGGATGCCACGCCAAACCTCCGGCCGAGGCAATACAAGTCACTTCTGTAGCAGTTGCAATGCAAGCATAGCTGTGTATTGAAGAAAACACCTTGGCTTTCAAGCTCTACAACTGACACAAAAGAAGCTGAGGAGCTAGTTGTGCGCAGCAGTAGCTCGACGAGCCCGGCAGCGCTGCAGTCCACCGGGCACAGGCATCTCCGTAGATGCACACGCGCTCTGCTGCTGGAATGTCCTTTTATACGCCTTATGTGCATGCAACTTATTTATGCAGCCTCGTTCCCTAGAATACAGTCATGCTGAATTTCCTTCTGTGGTAAGTAGCTGCACGGGGAAAAAAAAAAAAAAGTCAGCTAAACGCATGATAAACTGGAAACTCGCGTATTATTTTCATATACGTGTTTCCAGCTTGCCTGCTGTCAAATGGCTCTTCATTACCAGTTTATTCTGGACCATTGGCTTAAGGAAATCCAGTTTTGACAACCAAACGCTGCTCGATGCACCTGAAGGATGGTATTTTAAATTGCACCTTTTGTTTTGCATGACTCGAAATGGCGATACTGTGACTGGGTTTATCGGGAGGCTGGAGCAGCCCCTCCCCAGGTCCAGCCTGCAGCCTCTGGAGCTGATGGAATTTACTTTGCTCCATTAAGACAGCGCATAACTTCCTATGGCTGCTGCATGCCAAACAGCGTGCGAGCACAGCCGCTCTGAGCAGAGGCTGCGCGTGTGCCCGGCAAGCTTATTCAGGGTTTAAATTGTCCTTAGACCGTATCGACAAGGCTGCTCTTCCGAGCTTTCAAACGCCTTCACCGAGGCTTGGGTTACGGTTCAAACCGGCTCCTCCACAGAGAGCAAGCAGACACATCGCACTGTCCTGGAGGAAGCGTCCCTTGGGCTAAGCGCTTATTTCTGATTTGGTTTTTAGAAGGGCTAATTAGAGTACTACTGCAAGCACATGCACTTCACCGACGCGGGTATTTCTGCTGCTCTTCACACGCTTCCACCGTACGGCCGCGCCTCAGCGCTCCCTTTGCCCGACGCTCGGTGGGTACCGATTCACCGGGTGCTGCCCGAGGGGATACGCCCGCCACCCGCTCCCCGCAGCCCTTGCTCTGCCTCCCACCCCGACAGCCCACCCTTCCCACGGGCTCCAAACAGCAGCGGTGTCCCCGGCTACCCCGCGCACAGGAGCCACTGCTCCTGCACGGCGCAGGCTCCTTTGGCCGCCTCTCTGCTTGCAGTTAGCGGTTTGAAAAGGCAGCCTCTCATTTTGATTATTTCCCTACAACTGTGCTGTAAATCTCATTTCAATCGTGGTTTTCCACTTTAACAGGTGAATAGAGCTATTCTTGCTGACAGAATAGCCAAGGAGGAAGCTCGAGCTCGGTTTGGGTAATTTACAGGACAAGCTTAGCTTCCCTCATGCAGATTCTGGCCTTTACCGTGTCAGATTTTATCAATTAGCAATTAACAGTATAATGGACACCTCTTTAAAAAAAAAACCCCTCTTTCCAATGATGGCTATTCAAAAACCCTGAGCAGTTTGCTTGCTGATGCGCTGAAGCTGCTGCCTTCCGCACTGCAATGTCATCCCTGCATCCCTCCCCTCCGCTGCCTGCCATCCTCTCCTTGGGAGCACGCGGCACCGTCTTCATCGAGGGTCCGCACAAACCGACACCGACGTCCCACCCGCGCTTACTGCAATTGCTCACAGGCGCAAAAGTGAATCGGGCGCAAGAGCCAGGGGTGGAAGAGCAAGGGGGACCTGCGATGGGTGGGTCTAAGCGCATCAGGTGGCACCAAAATGCAGAGGACAGGACTGGGTTGTATTAAACCTTCCCTGAAGCTGTATAGAGGAGGGAGGCGTGCCGATCGCTCCTGGGGAGTTTCAGGACCGGTAAGACCAGCAGCAGCCTAAGGTCCTCGATTACCTATGGCACGCCATGTATCACGCATCATCCTGTTAATCGGAACGCGCCGTGGACTGCGGTGCCTGCAGGTTTATATATAGGCACAGACGCTGTTGTTAGCAAATTCATACAGCCACGTTCGCCGGCGCTGTGCTGCTCCAGCAAATAAAACAAACTCGCGCTCAGTGGGAGAGTTATAAATAAGCAACTCGCCCACTCAAGAGGTTGATCCTGCTCCTCTTTTAGGCAGCAGACACACGGAACTCCTCTAGCTCTTCCCACGGAGGGTTTCAACGGGCAGACTGCGCAGCGACGTGCCTTTGCCCTCCGCGTGGCCAGAGGCTCAGTCCCATCCCACGGGGCGCAGGGGCTCAAGCAGGCAGCAAGCCGCATCGCTGCACGCCCTCGGCTCTCCAGCTGTGGCAGACCGAGGCATTGCTTGGTTACCCGCTGCTGTTGGCAGATGAGCTTCAAGTCAGCCCGATGCCACCCCTGGAGCCCGCACCAAATCCAGCCCCAGCTTCTCTGGGGGAGAGACAAAGCGTGCGGACCCACCGGCAGGGCCGAACGCGAGCTCCCCTGCAGACCAGCCGAAAGGAGTCTGCTGATCCCATGCGGACGACGACGGCGTCAAAGCCAAATCCATCACCAGCAAAGTTCAGTATATCAGCGCGATACAAGGGAGGAGTGCTATTAAGACGCTGAGGTTAAGCAAAATTACTGTTATTCGGTTTAGGTAAAGCCTATTACGTGTTGTTTATCAGGGTAAAAGTTAGAAGTTCATATCAGGTTGGAGAGCCAGTGCCGGAGGAGCGGCAGGGATTTTCATAAGCGGCTCATGAGGTTCAATGCCCAAACTAAAGTGCTTCCAACAGCATTTTTGAAAAGTAGTTAGCATGCAGGCTCCGGGCTCCGAAGGTCAGGCATTGCTCAAATAGCTCCATTTCGGACGTTAAACTTGACGTTGTTGGTCTGTTTGGAAAATCTTGACCTGTAGTTCCAAATGAATTATTCGGCCTAACCTCTACATCTGCAATTATCGGCATATTCAAACCTACCCATTTGTTCCGTTAAACCGGGCAAACAAACATTTGTAGTTACGTACACGAGGTTTTACGCTTGCGAATAACCGCAGGTACGAAGCCGTGCAGGCAAAGCGGGGAAGCCGGTTTACGAAAACATCTGAAATTAAACTATGTGCAAACGAAAAGAATTTTGCAAGCGCTCCTCCAAGCGCATGAAAATGTCACGGGGCCGAGGGCTGTTTGGCTTAAGAACTTCATAAAAATGTTTGACTTGCTGAATTGCGTTCTACGTGTGCAAGGGGGATAAAAACACACCCCCAGGAAGTCCAGGCTGGGGTTTTCCACCTCCCCCAGCAATATCAGAGGGTGTTCCTAATTATCATTATCCTAAACACCAGCGGCACTGCTGGGGAGCTGCGTGCCACAGGCGAGGGGTTCGAGAGAGAGAACGGACCCCGCGCGTATTCTTCTCCGAGCAATTCGGCTTAACCGGGCCCGCTGCTCGGTTTTCTGCCAAAACAGCCCAGGCAGAGCAGCGACGTCCGCTCCCCAGGCAGCGGGTACCGGCGAGGGAAGATGCGCTCCGCAGCTTCCCTCCGAGCACCAGCACCCTGAATATTCTTCCACCCCTCCCCAGGCGACTCGGGGGGCCCACGGGCTGCGCCGGCACGCAGCACCCCTTCCAGCACCCCGGGCAAGCTGCGGCACCCCGAGGTGGCCCTTGCCAGCCCCCGGGATGCTCCGCGGCAGCCTTTGCGCGGGCCGAGCAGCGGCGTCGGTTTCAAGAGCCCCCGCCCTTTAATAATCATTTCTGCCGTTATCCGAACGCTTCCTAATTCATCCCCTTCTGTCCCTGAAAATCTAAATCCTATTTAAGTTAATGCCCTTCATTTTCATTTATAAAGACAGATACAAAATAATTATTTCCTATCTCTGCTGTTTCCTTATCTTCTGTCCTAATAATTCCTCACTGTCTCTCTTTCATCATCCGTCTGCAGTACAAGAAACTTTTCTGTTAGTTAAAATATTCTGTGTGTTCATTTTCCTCCTCTTTCATATCTCGCCGCTCCTCTCCCCCTACCTGCCCTCGCTCCCCCCTCGCCCAGGCCTGCCAGTGCTTTTCATGCTCACCCTTCACACTGATCTTCACATCTTTCTGGTGTTTGGATTTCAGCTTGCAATTTTATATGCAAATTCCAGCAGGCCACCTCTTCAGTCTCTGCCTTTGATATCCGAGTAGCCCTGCCTGGCTGAAGTGTTTTGCATAAGCATTGGCATGCTCAAAAGGACGGCTCCATCCTCACCCCTGATGAAAGCGGCAAGGCAAGCAGGAACAGATGTGTCTCCTGGTGACAATTTGATTAAAAGAAAATAAAGGCGTTTTGTGCGGGAGGCCAGCCCTGCGAACGCCAGAAGAAAGAGACCCCGTCCTCCGGCAGGCAAGGGCACGGATTTTGCTACAGAGCTCGCCGCCGCCGGATACCGGAGACGAGAGGCAGGCAGGGCTTCAAAGAGACGCGGCCTTGGCCAGGGACCAGCGGGTTCCGCCACCCTCCGAAACCCACCCCATTGGCCTCGGCATCCCCAGGGCACCAGGGCTCCTCTTCGGGCTCAGCCAAACAGCTTTCGCCAACAATTCGGCGACCGAGCGTCCTCTTTATTCTTTCATCCACGTTATCCAGGCTAGCCTATGGCGCGTTCCAGCCCTTTCCCCAGGCGCAGTCTGCAAACGGAGCCTCCACCTCGCTCGACGCTGTTTTGGTTTTGTTGACGCAAAGATCCTCCCAGATTCACCGGAGCTACAAATATTGGCCCCGGCGAAGCCAAATCGCAGACGCCAGCAGCTCCAGTCATTTCAGGTCTCTAGATCAGTGCAGCGATACTTCAGAGCTGGCTTTTGGTAGACACCTTCCGAGCCGCCTTCCTTAAGATGTTTACGCTCGTTACGCACCGTCCCGTGTTGACACAAATAAAAGCTTGTTGGGTGTGTGCATGCCTTTATACCTTTATTAAACCCATTCCCTCACCGTCTATATCATCAGCCCCTGGTACGGTCTGTTGTCTGTTCTTTTCTCTGCATAGCAAGTTGCTCGTCCATTAGCTGAAGAGCATTCATGTGTTTGCAAATCAAAAGAAATGGGATTGTAAAGTGTTCAAAAAACTGACAGCGGAGCTCTGAGCCTCTGAGATTCCCCAAATGCTTTTCTAAACGCATTTCCTGGGAATGACTTAAGCTTTGCTTATTCCTTTGGACTATGGAAAATACTGCCTTCTCGGTGCTCTGTACGCCCTTCTCTAGAAGTCCTCCAGCTTCCCAAAGCTGGTAAAATTGACTCAAAAATCATTTAATCACGGGCAAAACCGTAGAGCCCTGGTAATTGTTCACAGTAACCGGGCAGCTCTGGCGAGAACAGAAAGAGCTCGGTCTTATGCTGTCTAGCACAGAGCGATCACTTCTGATAAATAATTTTGACTAGTGACTCATCAGCAGCCTATGCAGGAAGTATATATTTAAACCTCTGCAGCTTAAACAATTGTTAAAGATGTCAGTTTATCACGCAGACAGTTTTTATTGAAAGGAGGAGGAAAAAAATAGCATTTTTTAAATTAATGAGAGCAGACCTTATCTCAGCTGCTTTTACTACACTGTAGTTTGGAAAATATTCTTTTATTGTTCACAATTGCTTCTCTTTGTTGGACCCGCACGCCAACAGCCACATTTCAAAAGACTTTATAAACATTAACCAACAAAACCTCAGCGCTGGGAGCCGCAAAAGCAACAAACGCGGAAAGATTAATTCACTTGCCCAAAGTTATATTAAATCAAGCCAAACTCACGAGCAGGAGCCGGGTCTCGGCTCCCCCGCTCGAAGCCAAAGCGGTTCACGTGCCGCTGCCCCAGTTTTGCTAGCGCCGGATAATCCCGGTTCCGTCGCCCTGCTGGGAACGCGGCGCTCACTGGGGCACTGCCCCAATACCTCGGGACCGTGGCTGCCTCCCCGGTAAAAGCAGAACATTTCCCTGCACATTTTACCCAGCAAGTAGATTTTTTTTTTTTTTAAACAGCTGTTGGCCAGATCTAGGGTCAAAGATGGAAGCTTCCCCCTTCCTTCAAAACTCCCTAAATCACTCAGACTGCTACGTGGGGGATCCTGAAAACCCCCCCGTGCTCGGGGTGTCCGATGACAGGCTTTGATGTGCTTTATTACCGCAGAAAGCAGCGAGAATGGCAACACCAGGCGGGCAGGACAGCTGCTGCGGTTCGCCGCGGCCAGGGGAGACCGAGGAGCTTCAGAGATCAGCAGAAACTCAGGTAAGGTGGCAACGAGACGCCAAATGCGGATTGCTCTCCACGCAGGGAGCAATCTGGGAGGGAAAAGCCAACTCTTCCACCATATGGGATTTTAAATTAATCCTGTCAGCTCAGCTAAAGGGCCTGCCAACGTTACAGACGGCTCGCTGAAAGCTTTTGCTCAGCAGCGAAGGGTACGGAGACTCCTCTGGCCAGGACGGCACGGCTGCAGGGAAGGCTGCGGCATGCAGCGTCCCGCCTGCAGCATCCCGCCCGCAGCATCCCGCCCCAAAATGGAGACCAAAGAGATAGGAAAGAGAGGAAAGCAGTGAAGGTCCTGGACAACTCTGAAGTAGAGGCAGATTTTTAAAAAAAATGACACCCTGGCTTCGGGATGGCAAGCAGTAAGAGGAGGCAATAAAAAAGACAACGGATGACCTGTAAGAGGTAGATTGGGACTTCACCATCTCATAAGACAGGAGAACCGGGGCTTTCAATAAAATCAGACAGGAGGAAAGTCCAAGCTGATAAAAAGAAATACTTTTCCAGCACGGTAATGAAGTTGCTGGAGTTGTTGCCACAGGAAATAAGGACAAAAGCTTAGCAGGGCTCCAGATGGGCCCACGTGCTTGCCCAGCTACCGGGAGCACCCAGGCTCATTGGAATGTTTCCGAGAGGCATTTCAAGCCTCGCCTTCCGTGCTGCAGGGCACCTTGGATATTCAGAGACTAGGATGAAGCCTCCTGCACGGGGCAGGTAATTACACATTGAGTAGCCTAGCCTTAAGCATGGGGACAGAGCTGTAACACCGACGAGGAAAGCAGCACAAATCCTGCTGGAAGCCCCTCACGCGGTTCTCCTGCACGGGAAGGACCCGAGAACGTCTCCCAGGCAGATTCCCAGGAGGGGGAAGGAGAAGGGAGCCGGCAGGTCTCACACCCCCCGCCCCGATCCACCAAGTGAAATGGGAAGATGCCCATTCTCCCCCCCTTCCTCCCCACCCAAAAAGCTGCTAAATCAAGCCCTAATGGACTAGCATGAAGCTGGCTGCTGATGAAAATCCGTGCGGCCGCGTATGCTTAAAGGGCTACGAGAAATCTTCAGCCAAGTCCCCGCTGTGCTCTTTTCAGGAGAGGCCCTTTTAACTCGATGCTATTCCCAGACCATTGCGCTGATTTAAATGTTAACACGCTCTCCAGGATACAGGCACCTCCCGTGCGTCAGCGGCGGCGCGAAGCGACGCCGGCAGCAGCCGAGAGCCGTGCTGCACGGGGAACGCGCCATGCCGGGCGCCCGGGCTGCCCATCCCAGCCCCGGGGAAGGCAGAGCATCCCGGAGGAAGCACTCCCTTTGACAAAGAAACACAGTTGCCAATTTGCAGTAAACACCGGCGATGTTTACTAAATACATATTACCAAGCGCAACACCCATCGAAAACAAAGGCAACTGCGGGAAAAAGCCACTCTGAAACAGAGCCAGGGAAAACGTTTGGGGGAATATACATGGAGATTCGAGAAAGCTTAAGTCAGGGCCACAAATCCCCGCTCTTTGTCCTTAACAATAGAGGATAAAGTCCAGTATAGCTTGCCCGCTTGCGACGGAGGGATCTCACGGCTCACGTCCAGCTGAAAAGATACGATCTCCTTGCTGATTACCTGGGGCTCACATCCCTGACAGCAATTGCACAGCAGTATCAGCTCGCCGCGTATTTTCGGCCGTGGTGAAGGGGCACAGAAAAGCCCCGGTACAATACAAGCAATACCTTGCCCGCAGGGGCAGGACCGTACACTCTGCTTTCGCTAAAAGCAGCGGGTTTGAAAGAGGAGCCAAAGGGGCTGTCGCGGTTCAGCCCCAGCCCCAGCTCAGCACCACGCAGCCATCGCTCACTGCCCCTACCCCGATGGGATGGGGGAGAGAATCGGAGGAGTGAGAGTGAGAAACACTCCTGGGGTGAGATAAGAACAGTTTAATAATTGAAATAAAGTAAAATAGTAATGATAATAACAACAATATAATAATGATAATAACAATAACAATATCCAAAGCAAGTGATGCCCAATGCAATTGCTCCCCACCCGCCGACCGATGCCCAGCCAGTTCCCAGCAGCGATCGCTGCTCCCCGGCCAACCCCCCCAGTTTCCATACTGCCCATGACGCCGTATGGTATGGAATGGCCCTTGGGGCAGTTGGGATCAACTCTTCTGGCTGTGCCCCCTCCCAGCTTCTTGTGCCCCTGGCAGAGCATGGGAAGCTGAAAAGTCCTCGACTGGCATAAGCAGTGCTGAGCAACAACTAAACCATCAGCGTGTTATCAGCGTTATTCTCATGCTAAATCCAAACCACAGCACTGTGCCTGCTACTAGGAAGAAAATGAACTCTATCCCAGCTGAAACCAGGACAGGGGCAAATCCCAAACGCAGAGACAGACGCAGCAGGAGGAGGTCCCAGGGAGCCGGCAACAAGCTCAGGCGAGCGAGCTGCTTGGAGAGGAACCCAGCGAGACGAACACGGAGCACCGGGGCTCTGAAGGACAGGTGGGAGTTTCCCTGCCGCGGGAAGAGCATCCCGCGCCTTGCTCGCACCACGAGCTCTCAAAAGGCCCTGTCTGTCTCTATCCCCCACCCGCTTCCCGCGGCCGCGCTTCTGCCCCGGGGACGCAGCGCGGCAGCAGGCAGGTGATGCGCCCGCTGACAGGCTGCGAGGCAGCTGCTCCGGTTCTGCCCGCACGACGGCGTGCGTGCGGGGCGGGGAGGGAAATAACGAGGGATGTCACTATCTGGAGCTCCGCAGCCTCCTCTCAATGCAAGATCTCCCCGTCTCTTCCCTGCTGGCGTCGGCAGCAGCACCGAAAGCCTCTGAACAAGGCTCCCGATAATCCATCAGAGGTGCTACTGCCCATTCATGCTCCGCGGGAGCTCTGCCTCTCCACTAAATCCCTCAAGCCATCTCCAAATCGCCTAATCTCCATCTCCACCACCTCCCTCTTTTCAGTGACCTTCCCCCTCACATGCAGTATCTGCAGGCTTCCAGATAACTCCCTCACATCCTTATCTGCAAGGGTATTTTAGCTCCTGTCCCAGCATTGTGCTCAAGCAGCAGCAAAGACACGCGAGGAAAGCGCCAGGAGCACTCGGGAGGGGACGGAGAGGACGGCAGCCTTCCAGCCGCTCACCTGAAACCTCACCGGCACCTTCGGTTTTGTAAAAAGAACAACGTGCACCGCATCAAAAGCCCGTCTGCCAAAGCCTGGCAGCAGATCCAGCTGCACCAGTCAAACCAGTTGCAAAGAGCAGGGACGTTTGAAACACGTCCTCCCCTCGTCGCCCGGGAGTGCGACCCGTCGCGAGGCTTCGCGCCTGCCTGCGCCGCTCCTCTGGCAGCGCTCCCGCGTCTCCTTTGTCACGGCCTCACGCCGCCCGCCCTCCCGCTCCCCCCGTTCTCCGCAAAACTCCCAGCCCTCCACCCTGAGCTCCGCCGTGGCCCCTCGCATTGGAGCGCCCTTTCTTCTGCCAGGCAGAGCAGAAGAGAGACCGGAGCGGGGCGGCGAGCTCGGTGGTGAAGCGAGCACGAAAGGTCTAGCGAGCAATAAACCTTTGCATAGACCTGGACCGCTTGCACAAGCTGCGCACGCCGGCTTTCCGAAAGCGACTCGGAGAGCAAGTCTAACCCAGTAACGCAGCTGAGCTATGGGACCCTCCGGGGTCTGTACTGAGTCGGCGGAGCGGGGAGGCTGCCCCAAAACGTCCCAGCGCTCTGCAGCCACAGGTCCCCACGGGACGTGGCCAGTTACCTTAGTGGCCGTTCAGGTGGCCGCAATGCCCGTGAAGGCTGCAAGCGACTCATCTCCTAAACTTGAAAGATGTGCAATTTCTAAATAATATGGAATTCCCAGGTCTCTTATAACCCCGCTTTTATTTTTAACAATAAAGAGCTTCCCCCAGAAGTTTCCCAATGTAAACAGGTGCCATAAAGGAGACAGATGTTGATTCTGCAGTGCTAACAAGGAACACCGGTATTACACGGAGCGGCTGGGGCACAGAGGTGAGGACTTATTACTCCACGGAGAGGAGATGGCGGGGGTGCAAAGGCACGGGCTTTGGCAGCGAGGTTACTCAGAGGTTGCACACAGCCTCTGTTCAGCGCTCCAGCCTTGCCTCTCTCTGCAGCTAATGAATGTTACAGGAGGAGAGGGAGGAGGCAGAGGCTGGAGGGAAATGGAGCAGAAATGCAAGGCTGCCATCTCAGATATCTGCCTCTCTCCAGGCAGGCTCGCGCAGAAACGAAGGCATGGCAGCACCGGCCGCAGCGGGAGCTCGGCTGGAGCAGAGGGCAAAGGACGAACCGGCCAGAGCGGGCATCGGCAGCGGACACGTCCCCCGCTCAGAGCCACGCGCAGCGGAACCGGCGTCCGGCGGCACTTGTAACCGGAAAGCAAAGGATGGTACCGGCTCTGCCGAACTCTGCCTGTGCTTCTCGTTCACCCTCTGCCGAGGAGGCGGAAGCCCAGCTCTTGCCCTGGCTCGGCCATCGGCTTCCCTCAAGCCCTGCCTGTGCCCCCTCCCCGCTCGCCCAGCTCTCCATCACGCAGGGGCTGCGCAGGGCTGTGGCAGCGGCTCTCCCTGCCCCGAGCGGTTTGCAATATCCGGCGACAAATTGCCAAAGGAGAGGAAACGAGGAGCTCGGGATCGCAGAGGGAATCTGTGAACTCTGCCTCCCGAGCCAGCTCTAGCGCTTCCTCCTCAAGCTCACCCTCCTGCTCTCCCCGGGGCTGAAGCCTCGCCAGCGGCGCTGCCAGCGCCCGCTGAGGTTCTGCGCCGCGGGCACGGCTTTCCGACAAGCAATCACATCTTAGAGGCTCTGGCATTTTCTTAGAACACCTCAAATTGCTTTTTTTACACCTCACTGCTCAGTGCCAACCCCAATTCATGTTACTTGTGCATTTGCTTAGAGAACATTATCTGATCAGTCACCCTGTGAGAGGCTGCGGAAGAGGTTTCAGCTTCTCCCTGTCGCCAAAGCGGGTCGGGCAGAACGGAATCCGTGCAAATATTTTGTAGAGCGAGCTGCCTCCCCGCATGCACGGGAAGGTCCTCGCTAGGGTCCTGAGCACAGGACGGCCCGGGACAGGGCAAGGCGCAGCCGGTCCAAGAGGTAACATCTCGGTGCCGAGTATCTGCCCGCCGTGCTGCCTGCTCTCCAGCTAAGCAGGGTCCTCTTCATGGAAGCAAACAGAGGCGGAGAGAGCATTTGGCACATTTATGTATATTCCCTCTGCTGGCAGAAGCTGGAAAAGGCGACACCTAAAAGCCTGACGAAGACGCTGGGACGCGTGAAATACATCTAAAAATACACATATTCGCATACCTCTCGGACAGCGCGCCGCGTTACCGCGCGCCGGCTGCTCGGTGGGAACCGGCTGCGCGGGCGCTGCCAGCCCCGGTTTCTTCCCTGCAAGGAAGACGCGAGAGGCTGAGCCACGCAACCTTGCGAGCTCCGTCCACGGCAAGCGTACGGAATGACTGCGGCTCAGCAACATGGGGTCAGGGTCACCGTGCCCCCCAGGCTCCCCATCAGGCTGCCACCCGTCGCAAGGGGCACCCGTAGCCCTCATTTGAAAAAAAAAAAGTGCAAAAATCGCTACAATTAATAATTTTATATTAGCCCGTCCCTCCAAGCTGTTCCTTCCTAACCATCTGCATGTCCTGAAATGTGAGGTTTTAGTCATAAATGCCAGGCCTCGTTTTGGAAATTTATAAGCTGTTTTGCTTCCATTACCTGAACAGCTTCCAGCTACTACATCCAGGCATTTTAATTCTCTGCACTCCACCACGAAATGGCACGATAAACTTCACAATGCGTAGCTCCCGCCCCACAGACGCCCAGCGTTCCGCAGTTCCAAAGAATTTCCTCCTTCCTCTGACAGGAGCCAGGTATCCGGCGACTCAATCCCGGGAGCCCATCTGCTGAAGCACATTGGGGCACAGGCACTTTCGCAGTAACATATTAGGAGCCGTACTCAAGGAAGGCGACATATTTCAACTCCCATATTGCAGCCACAACCCCTGATGCACTATCAATTAAGAGCAGCAATAATTACAAATGGAAAACTGCAGACCTCGGAGCAGATAATGTGTTTCCATTAGATTAAGTAGTCATACAAATCAAAAATAAAACCTATACTTCGGCTAATTAAGCCCACTCACCATCTGATTAAGATGTGTTGTGATACCATGGAAAAGTACCAAAGAGCTGTTGTAAGTAAACCAACACAACTGGGTATTAATATGATATCCCTTGTCAGAAGGGGTGATTGATCTGCCTAGAGGTTAACCGAGAGAACTACGGCGAGGCGACAACTCTGTCAGCGCTCAGCCTCTAGCTCCGCGCAGCAGCATCGGGGGAAAAAAGGAGGCCAGGAACCTGCCCCGAGACGCTGCCGCGTTTCTGACTCAGTGCCTGGTCCCACTGAAACGAGCTCCGCATTTTTCTGGCTTTAAACTGAGAGCCTGTGGGTGTTGCCCCCATCCCCAAACCTTTGCTTCTACTCCAAGTGCCGTTCAGGAGAAGCTGATCCGGGGTTGTCTAAAAGTAAATCCCCACGATTATTTCAGTTCTGGGGGCAGGGGCAGGACAAATGGTGCTTTTGCAGCCAGCCACGATCATGCCTACAGGGCCAGACGCTGAGACTAAGCACCCTTTGGCGAGTTTGGGGCCAGATTTTTACCAGCTACCTACGTGCCTACCAGCATCTTTGAAAATTTAGTTCCAAGCAACCAACACAGTGCTAGGAGCAACGCCACGACAGAGGTTAAGTTTAGGATCGATAGCGATCCCGAAACTGGAAACACGATCTAAAAATCCAGGGGGGCTAATGAACTTTTAAGGTATTGCTAGAAAAACAAGACCACGGAAGGAGCCGGGGGTTGCTGGGGGTCACAAATCGAACAGGAGTAACAGCATCGCGGCGCAAAGGCGTGGGAGCGGGGTGCGTTTACTGGCGGGCGCTCCGCAAGACCCAAAGGAGCTGCTCTGCCCGGGAACGACGCTGGCGGCACCGAGGGGTCTGCGCCTGCGTCTGGGCGCCTCCCCTGAAGGGCATCCTCCGCTGTTTTCTTTAAAGTCCATGTTTCCGTGAAATCTGTTTAGGGAAGATCCACAGAAAGTAAAGATAAAAGGGGCATGACAGTGAATGTAATTAAATATTCAAAGATTGGTTTTGGCATTATTTACTCAGATAGGACTCCAAGCTTTGGGTTCCAGGTTTGGTTGTTACTGTGGAAACCAGCCTAACGTGGATGTATAAAAAGAAAGGGCTCATCAATTAAATCATTTGAAAAGTGAAATAAAACCTCGGGGAGCACAACATGACAGGTTGTTCCGTATTTAGCATTCTCGGCTCCCATGCCTTGCACCGAGACGTATCTAGGACGCTCGGCCTGCCTGCGAGCCAACGCTCGGGCGCTCCTGTCCTCCAGGACACCTGAAAGCGCAGAGGAGCAGCGGCTCCTGATCTCTGCTCGCAGGACAACTGCCAGGCAACGTGCCTGCCAAAAACCCCGGAGCAGGACCTCGCTGCCTGGGCGGAGGTCCGCGAAGCAGCACTGCAGAGCCCGAATCCTGGTGCTCACGCGCTGCGCAGCCTTGGATTCGCTCCTGCACAGCTTTTGGCTTATGGCTAGCTGTTAAATGGGAACGCTAATCCTCACCTGCCGCCTTCATTAATATTTGCAAGGGGCTTGGGAACCTCCCGGTGCAAAGAGGTGTAAAATAGCAAAAAGCATTATTCAACCCCCCCGCCCCTGCCAGCTTGCTGGGGAGCG
This sequence comes from Pelecanus crispus, assembly GCF_030463565.1. NCBI lineage: Eukaryota > Metazoa > Chordata > Aves > Pelecaniformes > Pelecanidae > Pelecanus > Pelecanus crispus. The sequence continues at coordinate 7,980,515 of NC_134661.1, read as the reverse complement.
GCGAGCTAAAGCGCTGCTCAGAATAGCGTGGCTGAGGAAACATAGCTGAAATTTGAGGCCAGACCGGTATTTGCACCTCATCAGCAATGCGAGGCTGCTGCCAGTTGGGAGGATGAAGGAAAAATAGCGAGAGTTATCAAAAGCTGGGAAAACCCCCGCGCAGCTTGCCACCCCTCCCTGCCCGCTGCCCGCAGAAGGACGGGCAGCGCGTCCCCGCGCATCTGTCCCTCTCAGAGCGGCTTAGCCGAGCGTCACCGTCCCCTATTTTTAGAGAGGAGCGCGGAGGGGATTAAGGGGCCCACGGCAGGTCACGGGGCGATGGGACAGCTGGGATGACAACACCCATCTCTGCAACAAGAGCTCAGGACCCCGGCAGCTGCTCGGGGCCCGTCTGTCCTGGCCTGTTCCCAATTCCCAGCGGGAGTTCTGCAGACCCCATTTGCTTCAGCGCCCGCTGTCGCGCTAGGAGAGGGATGGAGGATGCCGGACTTGCGCTAGCCGCAGAGGTTATTTTTCTCACCTCGCGGAGGAAACGAGATCAACGATGTGCTCGGAGGAGCTAAGGGCATGTTTGACAGCATCCATAAGGCTTTCTGTCACGCTATCCAAAGGATATGCCTTTGCTGTCCGAACACCACCATTGTTATTTCAGCGGTGCCAGAAGATGGATTTCCCTTTTGTTTCCTCATCTTACACTCACTGTCCTCACTCATCACACACCCGTCAGCCCCTCGCTGCGCCGGCTGCAAGTCCCGGGCTCCTGAAGCGAGGTTGCCCATCTGTCAGAGCAGGATCAGGTTCCGATCTGTATCCCCCCCGCGACCGGTTGTTAAAGCGGACCCCGAACAGCAGCAGCGGGGACGCAGCTGACGCGTGCCAGCAGCCGCAGCGGGGGGGTACCCCGCACCCCGACCCCGCTGTCTTTGCCTAGTCTTATTGGAAGGTCGGATCACGCTCAAAACCCTCCAAAACCTCTTCGTCAGAGGGAGGTGAGGCACGACCGAAGCATCCTTGCACACAGGTGTCTTTCCGCAGAAATCTGCCAGGAGCCCGGCTCTCTGCAACTGCCGAAATCCTCTTGGAGCCCGAACAAAACCTCACGCGGGACAAGGCAGGGCTCGCGGATAGACGCCGCTTCGGCAGACGGCTCTCAGCAGGGCCCCCTGCCAGCCCCTCGTGGGAAGGGGTAGGGGTCCCCGAAGCCCCCCCGGCAGCGCCCAGGGACACACGCACAGCAGACGTTCCCTCCAGCAGGAGCCGGCTGTGTCGGAGGAAGAGGAACTGGCAGCCAGCGCTTTTAATTGAATAATTTAAACATTATTGATTTTTCCTGCTAGCTGGCAACGAGGCCCAAACCCCAGGCAGACCAGAAATGATTAAAAAGTAGTCTCTTCTCAGACAACTAAGATATCATTCTCCTCCAATGCAGAAGCAGCAGATGGAAACCCAAACGAGCTGCTGGGTCAGCTTTGTTCCCAGCAAAAGGAGACAAGGGGAGTGCAGGACCAAAACATCCCCACCTGCCTGCTCCATGCACATGATTAAAGGAAGGTGGAGAAAGTTTAGAGGTGCAGGTGAGCAGTCACAGCTCTCAACACAGTGCTAAAAAGCATCCCAGCACCAAGGCACTAAAGCCAGTAACACCCTGAGCATTCCGTAACGCACCCAACACACTTTGCATCGGCAGATTATAAGCGCTGAGCGGTAGCAAAGCTGTACTGACGGGATCCACGGGCTGCGGCCGGAGCTGGGACCTGCCAAGGCAGCTTGCTCCCTGTAAGCGCGACAGGCTAGGCAGATCCCCGAGAGGAACGCGAAAGGGGGCGGCGAGGGGCTTTTCATGCTCCTGCGTGGGAGAGGCATGCTTTAGAACGCGCTTGCAAATGCGTAAGTCCCCTTGAGCAACAGGAGCCTAAGCAAGTTATTCATGCTTTGGCACTGCTCATGCCCCGAGTGCAGCTATATTTTGAAGCATGAGCAAGCTGTAGGCTGGCAGCTCCTCCTTCATGTTGGAAATCCGCAGCCGTGGAGCTGCTCTGCTCCAAAAAAATCTCTCTAACCCCTCTCTTCCCTGCTAAGGGATCAACCGCCTCTCTGTCAGCCTGCAGCAGAGGACAGGACGGTGAAGTATTTCCCTCTACAAGAAGAAATGAACTTGTTATAAAACAGTTGCCAATGCAGTGATGAACACAGCAGCATCGCACACAGAAATTGAAGATGCACTTTAATGGCTTTGCTATTGATCCGAAGACGGTGATTTTGCCTTTGACATTGGAGCACGCGGTGGGAAAAGGAAAGAGGCAGCTTGCAGCCCGTTCCCGAGGCGTTGGCTGCCGAGAACGGTGTCCGTCAGCTGCTACTTGTGGGTTCACAGGTGCCACTACAGCACAGCAGACCTGGGCTCTGCCATGCCGACTACCGTACAAAATTGAAACAGCCCCCGTCCGGCGCGTCAGACCGACGCGGGGTCTACGGCCCTGAAACCGCACCTCCCGAGTAGAAATCCACAGCTGTTGCACCCAGACTCCTCAGAAAGCACACGAGAACTATCCCAGAGCAACAGTCACCGAGCAGCTCGAACCGCTCAAAGAGCTTCTCCGAGGAGCAAAAGAACAAATCACAAGCTTGCAAAGCTGAAACCCAGCTCAATATCAAAACAGCCCCCAAACTTCATGATACTCCAACTCCGATGGAAAAGATTTAACGATCTTGTATCTCCCCCCTCCCCCAATAACCTGGAGTTTCAAGATAATTTTCTCTTTTCAATTCCTCCAGCTTCCCTGAAGAGAACAAGTGTGCCAAATGGACTAGCATATCAGGAAATCTCGATGCATTTAAATAAGAAAGCAATTAAACACTTTAATAAGGTGGTGGGGGGGGAAGGAAACTATTAAAGTGATTTCAGGATGACCTTAAAACCTTCCACTGTTGTAGCTGAGAAGATTAATATTTAGCAAGTGTGGCCGAGTTGATCGCAGCACCAGCGCCATCCCCACCCCGTACCCAGCGCGCCCGCTGCACCCTCACGCGGCCGAGCAGAGCAGCCTTGCTGCCGTCCCAGCGACGAGTTGCACGCACACCCTTCCCCAAACCGACTGCTCCCGTCTTCTTCCTCCTGCCTGCTTATAAAGACTATTTACCCGCCATTTGGCAAGGGGAGAAAGCAAGCCAGCGCCCAAAGAATCCCCTACCTGGGCAGCCACCATGGGCTGCAGCGTTAAGCACGCGAGCCTCGAGCGTTCCCGGAGGATCCCGGCACCCAGCCCATCGCAGCCTGCTGCTGCCTGATAGCCACCCATCTCCCGTAATGATAATAACAAATGATGTGCCCTTCCACGGTGCTTTTAACGAGGGGACTTCAAAGCCCTGGGAGACCCAGAAGGCCCTGTGACACCCTTAACAAGTACATTTTTAGTCTCAGTTTTATGGATGAGGAAATTGGGGCTAGTAAGGTAGAATAACCTGCCCACGCGACGGAGGGAAGGAGGAAAAGCAGGAGCAGCAGCAGCCACCAAGGAAAAAATCCAAGACGTGCATCTCAGCCCCCCGGGAGCGGCGTCCCCGGCAGGGCGAGGCAGCAGACGCAGAGCACCCGGTCCCTGCGCGGGCTCCAAACCGCAAGCCCCGACCTCCCCTCGCAGAGCCCTTGCGCACCGAGGGGATTGAGCTACACGAAGCAGAGGGCACTCGGCAGCGATTACACGGGAAAAGAGCTTTAATGAACAAGCACTGCACAAGGGTTACTTTTCCTAGCCGGACTGGGGACCTGGGGGCATCGGCTGCTGCTTGTAATTTAGACGAGCTGGCTTCACAAGAGCGGGGCGGAGAGGGAAGGGCTGCTCGCACACGTTGGCCGCCGCTGCTGCGGCCGAGCCACGGGCACCTCCTGGGCGCAGCACGGAGGGCGGAGGGCAGGAATAAAGATTTCTCCAGAAAGGCTGGGGAAGAGGAGGGCAGTAGGGCAGCGGCCCAGGGCACAGGATGCCTGCCAGCATCTCCGTCTCCCGAGCTCGGCAAGTCGCGCGGCGAGGCCGCGGCAGGGCAGAGCATCCCGGGCCCCCCGTTTGAACGGGCTCGTTGACGAGCCCTGTCATCGTTCCTCAAGACTAATTTTTTTAAATTGCAAAATCTTACAGAGCTATTAACCTCAGAAGAGTTTAACATATGGCAGCACGAGTCTCCCTCTTACCCTAATTATAAGGCTTGCAGTAACGGGGCTGTCTTTTAAGTTACAGCTGCTATGCTTTTGGCTTTGCGCTAACATTACATCCTATTAAGGAGCTACATTTAATGCATGCAAATTGCCAGAACACAGAGTGCTTCGGACCAGCGAGGGGATGCATTTAAGCAACAGCAGCAATATCCCAGGGTCAGGCGCACCCTGCTGAGAACTCCATACGATCCATCAATCAAACCCCACTCATTAATTAACTAATTCATTAAATATCTTTATAGATGAAGGTTCATCAAGGCGGAACATCGTGTTGACAGCGACATCCTGTCAGCACTTAGGGGTACCAGCTCCCCCCCCAGCTCAGCCCAGCACTCACTGTGGTTCCACACAGCCATCCCAGCACCTCAGCCCCTGGGAAGGAGCCGCCCCCCCACCCCCACCCCCTTATCTAGCCCCTCCCACAGCTGCGGCCCATTGCCACCAGCCCACCCAATCTGCCCCACCTGCCCCAGCACAGGGGAAAGCTGCTGGACAGCAAGAGCAGAGCTCTTTTTTTCTTTTTTTTTTTTTTTTTGAAGACTAATCAAGTTTGCAAATAAAAATACATACTTGCTAAATAATTAATAATAAAGGCAAGGCGATGCCATGGGGGGACTCGTGGAGCAGGGGCATGGGACCGGCTGGGGAGGGGAATGGGGAAAAAAAACCCCACCACAGCAGAATTTTTCGCACCCAGCGCTGCCACCGTGTTTCTTTCTGCCAGACGCAGCTATCGGCTATGGGGGGTGCTGCTGGTAATGACAGCGGCTCAGAGCTGGGCCAGGAAACGCTTTCCTAGGGGATTTTTGGGAAAGGCCACCTTAGCAGCAAACAGCTTTTCCCTACTGTATAAATAAACCTGCGAGGGGACCTGCCGCGTGCGTAGCCGTACCCAAAACCCTGGGACGAGGAGGCGGCGGTGCGTCGAGCCGCCCGCGCTGCACCTGCCTGCTGCGACCCCAGCTTCCCGTCGCCCCCCGCCTCGCCCCCCGAGGCATCGCTGCAAGCCGGCCCTCCGTTAGCTGTGTTCCTGGGAGCTGCAAGCAGCGTGCCACGGCCCTGGCTCCAGCCCAAGGGCTAATTTACTTTCACAAGCCTGGAGTTCAACCAAGCATATTAAACCAGTGCGGGAACGGCTGCCAGCCCCCCTGCTCCAGGCAGACCGCTCCGACCCGGCGCGTTGCGCTCCCGTTTCCCACAGTAGCCGGGTATCATCCCGCTGCTCCGAGGTCCGACGAAATCTGGTCGCTAAAGCCTGCAGCTCCCCTTCTTTATTACCCTCCCACCTGGCCGCAGCTGGGGGAGAGGCCGCGCTGCGGCGGCGCGCGGTAACGGTAACCTCTGCATCAATTCTTGCTCCATGAAGAAAAGCCTCCTGGCTTCAGTGCCACAAGCTGTAATACTGAAAATGGCCGTAAATTTGAAAAATTGGCACATTGTAGTCCGACAAGACAATTTTTGAATTGCTCCGTGCAGCTGTGCAGTTCTGGATGCTATGCTGCCTGCATCCTAAACTGGGAGGCGGAGCATCTTCTCAGCCTAAAAAAAAAAAAACAAAAAAAACCCCCAGCAGTCTTGTTTTGGTTTTGCCTCTCTGCCTGTCCAGAGCCGGCGTGCTGCCTCTTGGTGAAGTGCGGCGGGAGGACGCTGGGCGTGGCAGCCTGCCTGCGGGAACCCCGGCCCTCTTTTGGGGAGAACGGAGGCAAATGCACCGGGGAGGGGGAATGGAGTGCCCCGGCGAGAGAACGCCTTACCCCGTGGTCTCCAGCCCACCCGGGAGTTTGGCTGTGATGTTTGCCGCCTGCATTACTGAATATTTCCCCTTTTTCCACCAACGTTGGGCTAAGGTTGCCGGGTGTCCCGGTACCCCGCAGGCTGCAAGGTGGGGAGCGAGAGCTGGAGGAGCTGCTGCTGATGGGCTTTTAGGAGAACCCAGCCCAGCAGCGCTGAGCAACAGCCCTACCATCAAGCTGGTGTGAACCTGCTCAATAAATGGAGATTTAGCGCTAGGACCGCCCTAAGGGTTTGTGGGCAGAAAGGACGGGGGGGCTGAGCATGGGGGAAGCCGGGACTGACCCCTGTAGCGGGAGTAAGGGGCACCCGGAGCATGGACCCCCGTGGGTTGGGGCAGGGGGGCTGCTAGATCAACATAATGACCCCGTTACTCTAAAGGGTCTGCATTTACGCTGGACTGCCAAGCCTTTGTGCTTCTGTGCCCTGAAGGAAGAGAGAAAATTCCAGAATAAATAAATCATGGCAAGATGAGAAAGGGAAAGAAAAAGAAGTCGGTATCTGGCCTGCAGGAGGTGGGGGAAAAAACCCAAACCCTCATTTAACCAGGGATAATGAACTACTTCATGCGCCGTGAACAAAGAGTGGGGTGGGTTTGTGGATAATATCTGGAAGTCGGGCACCTTTCAGGAGCCGCGCTTTTACTGTAACACGGTTCTTCTGGGAAGCCAGCAGGACTGGCTCATTAAATTTTAGTGTTACCTCTGTAGCCTTCTGCATTGTTTGATTGAAGCCTAATAGCTTGTTTGGTGGCTCCTTCTGCCTGTCGCGGAGCTGTGCCCCTCCCGCCGGCAGCCCTGCGTTCGCTGGGGCAGCGGGCGGCCTCGGGGGGCTTTGCTTCGGAGGTGGCAGGGTTTGCAGAGGGGGCTCGGGAACCCCCCGGGGCCGCCTTTCTCCAGGATGCGCTCCTGCCTGCTTTGCCAGTGCTCGTGGGAAGCATCGTGCTCCTGGGCTTGCCAACCGCCCCCGGCTCCATCCAGAGCCTTCAGAGTGGAGGAGGCCGTGGCAAACAGTCTGTGGAATCGCTAGCCTGCAGATTTCAAGGGCTCCGAAAGCCCTGCCTGCAAAGTCCTTTCCGTTCTTGGCGGCTGTGGTGAGCCTCCCCGGTTCTGCCTGCAGAGCAGGCTGCCGGCAGGTTAAGAGCATCTCCTTCCCAGGTGGGGACGGGAGCCTTCGCGCCTGCAAAACACCTGCAGGCGCCGGACTGCGCGTGCCAAACGGAGCGCCCGACTGCATGGAAACGCTCTCTGTGAAACTGCACGTTAAGTCTGAACGAGCAGAGTTGTACCGAGGTGTTGGCGCGTGCATTGAGATGCAGAACGGCCCGAAGCGGTTTGCCTGAAGAATTTAACGAAAATGCCTCGTTTATTGCGGGGCGTTTGTACGTGTGAGTTCTAGGTGTGCATAGTGCCTACCAAACGGAGCAGGCTGGGGCATTCCCGCTCACGCATGCTGGTAGCGATGTCGGCAGAGACAGGTAAATCACAGCCTTAGCTCCCGAGCAGCATGGGAATCTTTGGGCACCAGAGGTGATCCTCTGGATTGTGCGTGTCCTGGTTCAGCCCCAGGCAGCAGCTCAGCACCACGCAGCCGCTCGCTCGCTCCCCCTGTCCCGGTGGGATGGGGGAGAGAATCGGAGGAGTGAGAGTGAGAAACACTCCTGGGCTGAGATAAGAACAGTTTAATAATTGAAATAAAGTAAAATAGTAATGATAATAACAATATAATAATAATAATATAATAATATGCAAAGCAAGTGATGCCCAATGCAATTGCTCACCACCCACCGACCGATGCCCAGCCAGTTCCCAGCAGCGATCGCTGCTCCCCGGCCAACCCCCCCCAGTTTCCATACTGCCCATGACGCCGTATGGTATGGAATGGCCCTTGGGGCAGTTGGGATCAACTCTCCTGGCTGTGCCCCCTCCCAGCTTCTTGTGCCCCTGGCAGAGCATGGGAAGCTGAAAAGTCCTTGACTGGCATAAGCAGTGCTGAGCAACAACTAAACCATCAGCGTGTTATCAGCGTTATTCTCATCCTAAATCCAAAACACAGCGCTGTGCCTGCTACTGGGAAGAAAATGAACTCTATCCCAGCCGAAACCAGGACAGTGTGACTTGCACTGTTCCCGCGACACCACCGGAGCACCTCAGTGCGTAGATTTGAGTGAGGAGGGCTGGGGTTGCGCAGTTGCCCACCTCTGCTCTGCAAAATGAAGTACAGCGTCTAGGAGGGACGCTGCGTGTGCCGCGGAGAGATCCCCTTGGGTGGCTGGGGGCGATGGTTTGCAGGCTGGGCACCACGCGTGCCCCACGGTGGGGTAACCTCTGCCTCGTCATCCGCCTCGCCGCAGCTTGAGGTGGCTCGCCACATTTTTGGGGTCTAAGATAAACAGGAGTTTGTGATGGGGAGGGTGAGTGCTAGCACAGAGACCCCCAGCCTGCTGCCGGGGGGACGTGCCACGTCCTGGGGACAGCCTGCGGCACGGCACAGCCCTGTACTGCCCGGGGGCAATGTGTATGGACCCGTCGCTTACCTGGCAAAGTTTCACTTGACCCCCTTTTTGTGGAACTGCGAGGCACCTTTCTTCTCTTCCCCCTTCTTTTTTTCATGACAATCTGAAGCCATTTCCAGCATTACAGCTTTTTGCTGCATAAACCAGGGGGATTTTCTTCGGGGAGCGAAAAATTGATTCAGAGGTTTCCATTAAGTCACATTAGCACAGCACGGCCACTTTCAAGGGCTGCGCTTGGCGGTGAGCATATTGTAAAAGAAATGGGGCGTTTTCCATGCCCGACTTCAGCGGACTTAAGCTGCAACCACCCCGTTAGGCTGCTTTTACCGTGGGGCGTGGGAGACGGCCTCTGGAGAGCCCGGAGAAGATCAGCCGCCACTGGGACAGCGCTCTTCTAATATTCCGGGGGCTTTTTCCTCCTGCATCCCCGTGGCCAAGGAAACGAGGCACGGGGAGATGAGGGGCTGGCTGGAGGGAGCCTTGCAAAGAGGAGTCGGCTCCCCGAGCAGGGAAGCAGCCACCCAGCCCCTCCCCGAGCATCCCCGTCGCTCCCTCAACCCTGCGTGCTGCCCCGGAATTTCTCCTTGCTATTCCAGTTGTGTCCTGGCCGCCAGCTGCCAGGGCGCTCCTATTTTGGCTGCGCTCTCTGGGGCAAAAGTTGGCGATGACACTTATCGATGCACTGGGACGGCGATCCCCTCGCTGACTTCGTGGCCCCTCTCCAGGTTTCTCCAGAGTCTTCCTCACTGGCATCCCGGCTGGCTGCAGCCCCGCCCCCGCTCCGTGCAGGCGACGGGAGACCCCGAACCGCCGGTTCCTTTTGCAGGGGGCAGGCGCTGGCAAGGAGCCGCGTGATTGATACCGCGATTATGCGATTGCACCTTGGCACCGCAGTAATTGTGCTAGACAGGGCTGTTTAAATACCACCAGACAGAGTATTACTCACATGAAAATGAGGCCTTAAATGTCATTATTTGTGTCATTATTAATAGCCCCTAATTGTGTTCCCTAATCATCATGAAATTATGTTAATATTAATATTCACATCAAAACTGCCTAGGGAACGAGGAGAACTACTTTTTTTTTAAAAAAAAGCCTTACCATATGTCAATCCCTATTAGCTGAAACACTTGCCTCGTGCATAGGCTGCAAGGAGGGAGAGACGAGCGCTGGGGGAGGATTCCTCTGCACCGCCAAGCCCTGGAAAAGGCTCCGCACCGTGACGTCCCAAGGACCTGCGGGCGCGTCGCAAAGAATTCCCGTCCTTACACCGCAGCGCTGTTTCATAAGGAGCTTTATTGCTTTTGGGAGCACTTCCGACAAGTCCCTCGGAGGGAGCAAAGCCGGATTCTTTATTTACACACGCAAATCTCAGAAGGTGCAGGACTATCACGACGTTTTGTAGCATTACTAGCTTTTCATACATATTTTCCCTCTATTAAGTCCACTCTTTTCATTGCGTTTTCACCAGCACGGAAACCCACCAGAGGGAAAGGCAACAGCGTGAGCCCACCAAAGAAATGTTGGGGAAGAAGCCTCCCGGAGGCATTCATTTCAATGGCTGTTGCTCAAGAGCTGAACTCTGTGGAGGGTAAGGTCATTTGGCACCCTGTACAGTCATTGCCACCGCTGCCACGGGTCCACTGAGGTGGCATTTCCGAAGCCTTTACCGAGCCACAGCCCCGTTCCGGTGGGTGATTTGCCTGCACGTGACGAGCGGCGGGCTTTGCCTCCACCAGCTCCAGGCCAGGAGAGAAGACATTGTGGATGAAGGGGGTAACGGCCAGGTGGCAGGGAACAACTTTATTTTCCTGGGAAAAAAAGGGTAATGAAAATAAATCACTTTCTCTGCAACTTTCTGCAGTTCCATTTCCCAAGCAGCTCTACTCGCAAGTATCCAAATGCCTTAATAAACCAGAGAGGTTTCTAAGTGCCAAACTATTATGGCTCGAGTTAAATATAACTTGGAGGATGAAAATAACTTCAGAGCACGCGTACAGGGAGCCGAGAGGGCGTGGGTTTGCGAGGATGGTGCCCACGCTCTCGTCCTTTCTGGGAGCAGAGGCGGGGGCCCGCAGGCAGCACGGCAGCGTCCCTGACACACGGGTGAAGCGCGGCTCGTCGCTGGTGAGCCGTGTTGGCGTCGGGACGAGCACCTCGCCCCGCTCCGGTGCCGCCGACCCCGCTTCTTGGGGCCAGGATGAGGCCAGAGCATCCTTTCCGGGGGACCGCGGGGCGGCGAGGCCCAAACCCCCGCTCCCGGCGAGTGATTTCGAAGCGCCTTTTCCCCCCGGGGCGGAGGGGGAAAGGAAGTTTGCAAAGGTGTTTAACACTTCCATGTGACTGATTTTGCCATAAAATATTAATGACGTATATATAACCTAATTGATTCCTTGGGGCAATAACCTCTGACAAAACGGCCCTGATTAGGAGATAATTAAGTGTGTTGAAGTGCGTCCTAAGAGAGCTTAATGCTGACAAGGTCCATTATCTCGCGATAACGACCCCTTTTGTCAGGGGCTAGGCCATTAGGAGAGACTTTGGGAGGAATAAATCCTTCCGCTTTTGTCCCATTACAAGGGTCGCTTTACAAACCAAAGCCCATGCCAGCATCCAAAGCAGCAGCAGCTCCTCTGCCCGCTTTTCTGCCGCAGGGATGGGATGGGATGCAATGGGGTGGGATGCAATGGGGTGGGATGCAATGGGATGGGGTGGGATGCAATGGGATGGGATGCAATGGGATGGGGTGGGATGCAATGGGATGGGGTGGGATGCAGTGGGGTGGGGTGGGATGCAGTGGGGTGGGATGCAATGGGGTGGGCCAGGATGCTGCACTCACCTCCTCAGCCAGCTGCCTGCAAAGGAAGAGATCCCAGGTCATTTGCAGGGTAAGGATACCACTCCATTCGGGAAACACGCTTTTCCTTGCTTCCTCTCCGCCTGGTTATTACTGCCATGTATTAGAACTATTGCACTCACTATAAGAGGGTGCTTGGCTTTGGCACATCGAGTGCGAGAGGGCAGCTAAATGCAAATCACGCCAGTCCCTCTGTAACTCCGGAATTCTGGATTTAGAGGTTGTTTCCCAGTGCCTGGCTCAGAACAAAGCCGGCGAGTAGGAAGGGGAAGCTCCTACACCCACGTGCAATACCCGGAGCACCTTTCTGGTTGGGTTCAATTTTCCCCATCCTAACCCTTCACCGGCAGCGTGGCAGCCAAGCAGGATCTCCTGTTGCAACTTAGCATAATTTGGGATTGAGCATTCCCTGGGAAGATGGGGGGGAACAGGCAGAGCCCAGGAGCGGGTCCTGGGTGCCACGGATGAACACAAAGCTCGGGAGATGGTGTTTTTCCCCAAAGACAAATGCCTTCTGTGCGCTCTTCCAGGCGTGCGCATATACGGACATTCAAGAAAAAGCATTAATGTAAAACACCATTGATTCCAATTTATATTAATACACTGTGCAGTGAACTGAGGTGGCTGATTCACAATCCTCATCAGATTTCAGCGCGCTGGGTAAATCGGATCCCTTGGTTCACTGTAGTTTTAATTATAAGCAAATTGTAAGTGAATTAAGATAAATCGAATTAGAACCACTCTAATACTAAAGAAAAACACCTACCAAGGAGTCTGCAGAGGTTCCACTGATCCACTTCGAGAGGCCGTTGGGATGCATTGGCCTGAGCATCCCTGTCCGGCCAAGTGCCAACGCTGGGGCTGGACCGGGAGCCTGCTGCTCGTGGGCGCTGCCGAGCAGGGGGACCGGTGGGAGCACGGCCTCAGCGCCACGCAGAACAAACCATCGACGCCGGGCAGCTCCGCTTGCCCCCGCGATCCCGGCCGCTTGCCGGGGAAGAAGGGCTGGCCGGTTCTGGGAGCGGCCAGCCACGGGGGAGACGGGGACCGGAGCCAGAGCATCACAAAGGAGGTTGAGAGCAGGGGAGAAGAGGAACTGGAGCAGACTGATGAGGCACAAATTGGAAGCTGGGGTGGGTCTTTCTTCTTCTCCTTCTTCTTCTTTTTTCCCCTGCCGGGGAAGTGTCATTTGTACAAATTGCCTGTCCCTGCCAGCTTGGGAGAGACCTTACAAGGGAAACCTGGAGCCTTCCCTGCTTTTCATGTGAGCGGATGCCCCTTTTATTTCTGAGCAAGGAGTAAGTGGAGAAGAAAGGAGCCCCTGCCAGCCTCTGGGAGACAAATTGCTTCCTGCAGCCCGAGGTGGCTCAGCTCTAACAACCGCCCGTTCCGGAGGTGAGCCGAGGTGCCCCCGCGCTCGCCAGCCTCCCCCCGCACCGCTGCCGGCTTTTACGTTGAGCCCCAGATAAGTGACTAACCACCCACCCCTTTCATTTTTATCTGGCCGGAATGATTTACTGGGCCAGCGTGTGAAAGTGCGCGGGACTCTGCCGCTCCGGCGGCAGAAAATACCGTACTGCGTAAATGCAATGACCCTGCCGATGCCCGGGGTTAAAGATACGCGCGGTGCTCTTGCTCGCTGCCTCCTCTACATCAGACGGGCTGTTTATCTCCCCGGGCGCTCTCCTCTGCCGAGAGGGAGGCGGGCAGAAGGGGCTGCTGGAGGATTGCAAGCCATAAAGTTATTAAAACAGTAGAGGCAACAAAGCGGTGCGGATTCCCCACTGCTCTGACATTTCCAAAGGGTGAAAGGTGAAAAACGCAGGAAGGATGTCACGCTATACAAAAAACACAGGCCGGGGCTTTTCGGTTTCTGCCTGAGCTCTGGAAGAGGCTAATTAAATGGGAGGGACAAATCCACAGAGCAAACTTCAAGCCAGTGAATAAAAGCCTGGCCCGGTGGGGGAGCGGGGGGCTGCGGGAAGGACACTGGCTTTTCTCCTTTGAGCCTCCTTCTTTCGGGGAAAGCGAGGAGCAGGGCTTATCGCAACCAAACGGCTCCGTCCACGGCCCCAAATCGTTCACCCCTGATTCAAAGCACCGAGGCCGGGAGCCAAACCGCACGGAAAGGCGCGATCAATGGCAGAACTGCACCGCAAGCGCGCATCGCCGGGACGCCCGCTTCCAACCCCCTGTTTACCCACGGAACCCGCTGGTTGCTGCCCCGCGCTCCGCGTCCTCCCGCTGCCGCTCGCTGCCATCGCCCCAGGGCTCTGCCCGGCTGCCTGCGGCGTCCCTCGCGGGGACGGGGACTGGGGCCGGCCCCCCCGCTGCGGGTGGATTTCGGAGGCGGTCGGGACGGGACGCACTGCGTTTCTGCGGGGGCCCGCGCCTCCTCGCCGTCTCAACAGATCCCCTCGTTTGATCGATGTCGGGTTAGCCGCCTGTCAGCCCACGCCCTATCGCTAATGGCCTCATTAGTTATGGAAAAGGGTTGCCGAAGTCAATTTATAATACCTAATAGTGAAAAACAGCAAAATCGCTATCTCTGCAGTCAGGGGGAGACCAGGGGCGAGTTCAGATAACCGGTGAGTGCGGGCTCACTGAACGGTGAACACGCCGTGGCTTACAAGAGCGCCACTCCCTGCCAGATCGCCTCTCCTCGCCCCGTTTTGCTCCTTTCTCAGCTGGCTGCCGCCGAGCCCATTCCCCCTCCTCCTGTGTCTTGCCACCGAGCCCAAGCCGACGCATCTGTTTGTAAGAGGAGGAGCGGCAGCGTCACCTTGGGCTTCCAGCGCCAGGCATCCGGCCACCGCAGCCGGGGTCAGGCAGCGGCAAAGGCGGTGCCCGAGCCCTCTCCTTGCAGCGCTGCTGCCAAGCCGCCCGACGCGGTGCTTACACAGGCCCTACAAAAACCAGGAGCTGGAGAAAACAACAACAGAATGTTAAACGTGGGGGGAGTTCTGAGCTTTCCTCATCAAATTATGGCAACTCTTGAAATTTTCAGCTGCTTTTTTTGTCTTCTGATTGTGCTGAGAGCATCCCGCTGAGAAGAGTGATTCACCGCCAGCCTGAGGAGCTGCAGCCCACGCAGCCGGGCAGGCGAGGCGGCGGAGCGGAGAGGTGCCCCGAGCCTCTTCTGGGGCAGCTGGCGAGCTGGGGAGCTGAGCGAGGTGCCCTCCCTTTCGGCCCTGGCTTGTGACCACCCAACCATCCTTCCACCTAACCCGTGGTTTGCGCTTATGCCCCCCCGCAATAATCAGTCAGCATTTGGGTGGCTCACGGGGCACAGGGAAGGGTGGCTGCGAGTGCTTTGCGGAGGGGAAACGGAGACCCGGAGGGGTTTCACCCATGCCCCCTTGGCTGGAGAAGGAGTTACCATCTCCCGTTTCCAGCGAGGCTTCTGGGAACGTCCTGCCTGCCCAGGCAGGGAGCCCATGGGCTGCCGGGGCCCGAGCAGGACACCCCTCGCCCATGCCCATTAGCCGCTCCGGCTTAACGAAGCAGCTTCCCCATCCTGCTGCTTGTGCGCACACCTCGTTTCCCTCTTCCCCTTTCCTCAGCATTCTATTTCCCCATTATAAATTTTGCATTTCTAGCCTGCTTGTCATATTTCCTACCGGATTGGGTGTTTAATTAAAATCATAATTAAAATTGATCTCCTCATTAGCATGCACCTGCTCTGCTGCTCGCGTCCTGGCATTTAATTATACGCTGAAGATGTCAAGTCTGACAGGCGAGAACGAGACCCCGGCCAGCAACCCCTGACAGGACTTCCCGGTGACAACATCTGGACACCAGGAGCCCATCTGCTGGCACGGTCCCGCTGCCGGGCAGGGGGCCGCGGCCGCTGCCGGAGCCGGGGGCTGGCAGCCCCGGGAGGGGATCGGCAGGGTCCGCAACCCGGCAGCCTGCGCGCCAAGCCTGGCTTCTGAGGCTTGACTTGCCTGCTTCTCTTCACGGGGTTTGGGAATTGCAGTGAGACACAGACCCCTCGGGACGGAGGGACGGAAAGGCGCCCGTCCGTAGCCTTGTGCCGCCGGGAGCAATTAAGCGGATAAGCCGGCGGGATGAGGCCGAGCTCGGGGGCCAGCTTTGACGCCAGCTCGTCCTGACGGCACGGGCAGGTCGGGCAGAGACCTGCCGTGCTGCCTGCAGCCTACGCCCGCTGCCCGGGCAGAGCCGGAGGCCCCTTCCCATGCTCCTGAAGGCTGGCAGTGAAGCTCACACCACGCCGAGCGGGATATCGTACCTGCAGGTTTAACGCGTCCCTCCTGGGACTAACGCACGAGCGCTGGAGATGTCTGCCACGGGGACACGCGGGGCCGGTTTTCACGGCTGGTGCAAACCTCCTCCTACTCACCGGGCTCCCATCGGCAGCGCGCGCGGCTCCCAGCAGCAGCGTTGCGATCCAAGCCGGCTTCAGATCCATGCCAGTGCGCCTCCGGAGAGCTCCAGCAGCCCGGGTTGCTCTCTCTTCCTTGGTGAAAGCAAAGCTCCCCCGACCTTAACTTTGGTTGGTTATTAATGGAATTATCGAAGTGGTTTCTCGTTGTTAAACTGCATCCGCTCCTTTCCCTGCGTGTGACAGGCAATAAAGCTGCCAAAAGGCTTTTTTGGGGCCCTTATAAACGAGGAGCTTTATTCCCCTGCACTTTGAAAGCCTCTAAGTGATGGATGTAGGTTCAGCGGGATTCATGAAACGATGAAAGCCAACATCAAACATACCCACCAGCTTTAAGGCTCTCCCAGCGGCTCCTCGGGGACCGGGCGCGTTCTGTGCGTACCCAGGGACCTGCCTCTTCCCCGCTCTCGGCGTCGAGGGCTGCCCGGGAGGCACCACCGCACGTCTCCGAAGGCTTTCCGCCCATTGAAACTTCAGCTCGGCTGTGGCAAGCGATGCAAGCGAGGTTACTTATCAAAGCGCCTTCTAATGAAGAGCGAAGAGAAGACCTTTAAATCTCCCTCCTGTAACACCGCTCGTAACCAATTCTTGTCATTTCTCCCCAGCTGGGAGCGGCTGGTGACACACGGCAACGCTCTCGCCTGGATCGGGGAGAGATGATGGAGAAACAATACCGTAAGGTGTAGTTGCCCTTACATTTTTATGGCTACTTATGAGGCTGGGGCCATCAAATGCCAGATACAGAGACCTTTACGCAAAGCTGAGCTTGGCGCCGAGGCTGAAGC
Organism: Pelecanus crispus; assembly: GCF_030463565.1. Lineage (NCBI taxonomy): Eukaryota > Metazoa > Chordata > Aves > Pelecaniformes > Pelecanidae > Pelecanus > Pelecanus crispus. The sequence continues at coordinate 7,963,949 of NC_134661.1, read as the reverse complement.
TTTATCACAGCCGGGCTCCCCCGAAGCTGGCACTGTTTGGGAATATTCTGTGTGTCAAAGTGGGGGGGAACACCTGGGATGCCGCAGACACACGGCGGGAGACAGTTACCTTTGCAGGAATAAACTTCACACATGGCCAGAGAGTGAAACACAGTCATGCCCGGCTGGCTTCAGGGACGTGTAGAGACCTTTAACAGTAACAACCGCTTCAATTTTTAAAAGTATATTACAAAAGTATATTAAAAAAAAAAAAACAATCCAGCCAGCAATAGCCATTCGACTACTCCTTAGAAAGACAGTGAGTCCCATTAATCATAAATAAGGCAGTAGAACATTATGACAAAAAAAATACACAACCATTAATAGCCAGACACCAATAGAGCATCCCGTCGGGGAACATTATTTACGAGGCTATATTGTTATCAATCCTGCTGGGAGAAATCCCGCTGCACAAAATGAGGTACGGGAGGGCTGCAGTCTATGTGGCATGGAGCAGGGGTTCGTCTCTCCGAGCCAGCAGCGAGTATCGGCGGCGACGTGCATCGGCCAAGGATGCGGCTCCGCTATCCACTCTGCAAGACAGAGCAGGATTGTTCTGCCAGATCCTGGGGCGCTTCATTTGTGCAGACTCTCGGTGATTTTAATGAGATTTTGCATGACTAATAAGTCATCAGCCTTGAGCAGAGGCCGGGGAGAAATGGAGTGCGGGCGTTTGCGAGGCGGCTGTGCGGGAGAGGGGGTGGCATTGCGCAGGGCCGTGTGCTCCAGGGCACGGGGTAGCGGAAAGAAGCCCGACGTGCGGCTTTTGGAACGGGGCGGGCTGAAGGCACGAGTGAAAAATGGAGCCTAAATAAACATTTGTCATTTGATTTCTAATTACACAATTACGTAAATGTATGATATTAGTAGTCAAGAGCCTGGAGTTTTCAGTAAAGAGTCCCTTAAGTAAATAAACGTTTTCAAGCGATTATATTACCGGCTTGAGATCTTAAGAAATTAAATGTTAAGAATCGTGCAGCATTACACCACAAAGCAAGGGGGAAAAACCAAAACGAACCAGAAAAAGCGGCCGTCGGAGAAATGAGGCGAGGGAGATAGCAGGCTCTGCAGAGAGGTGCCTTATTTTCGGACTGCTGCTCCAGGAGATGGGAACTCCGTCACGAGGGCGGGCAGGCTGTTCTCCACACCTTCTGTCCCGAGCAGCGCCTGGAATTCTCAGGGTCTCCATAAGGGATTTTTCTCTTCATTTTCTGGAGTTCAATGGCAAGCCGCATTCCTACAACACGCCGCCACTTCGGCCGTGCTGAAGTAGGGACAACGTCCGGGTAGCTGGCAGTCGGGAGGGCAAAGCAGCGAAGTCGTGGCTCCTCGCGGATGCCGGCGGGCTGAGCATCCCCCTGCGCGACGGGTACCGCCTCAGCCGGCGGCAGGCAGGCGGCGAGGACGGCTTCCCCCCTTCACGTCTGCCTATGCGAGGAGCTAAATATTCATCGAGTAATTAGTGCAGATTAGCGGTATGAAAAGACAATTCCGTCTAATTACGAGAGATATCGGCTTGAAGATGCCACACAAGGACGCCAGTGGCAATGGAAGCACAGAAAATAAATAAATGTATATGCGTAAAACCAAACAAAAGCCTATCAAAACAACCGAGAGCAAAACCCAACCCCTGCATTACATTTGATAATGAAATATTTATCAGAGGAGAGGAAGTAAAATCCATTTACTGTTTTGGGCTAGTTACAATCTTTCTCTTAAAAATCCTTTGCAATTAGTTCCTTCCTTCCTCGGAGATGAGAACGCTGCAATAGTCTTCAAGTCCGTCTTGAACAAATTGCAGACTATTTTCTCGTCTGATTGGTATGTGCGTGCACAAGTGTTTCAAGGAACTTTCTTTAGCTTAGATCTTCCTGCTGAGTGTCCTTAATGACGGGTTGCTATGGGTTCTGCAAGCTGGAGGGATCACGCTGCTAATGCTTACCGTTAACCCAGGGATTACCATAAGTATCGCTTCCTGTATTTCCTTTATCCTTGGTGAGGGCTCCAGAGGCCTGCGTCTAAACAAGGCAAATTAACCGAGGCTCCTTCTGGTCACTTTTTGGGGTGAGGGCTGCCTTGACTGCTCGCCCGATGCCATCTGATTTCGGGAATCCTTACTCAGGACACCGCTCCGCTGACATCCGTGGCATTCGCCATCGCTTAGGAACCAAAGCGCTGGCTGCAGGAGGGGAGCGCGTTGATCGGGCAGACGTACAAAGACGTTCCCGCGCATCGGTCAACCGCAGCGACGCTCCACACGGGCACGGGCTCGCTTCTCCAACGACCGCGTCACGGTGCCTGGCTTCTGCCTCTGGCGTGGCCTAAACAACCCAGCTGGCTAGGGAGGCGAGCTCCTGCCGGCACCGGGAGCCCGGCCCCGAGCCTTGGCCCAGGCGTGCGAGAGCTCTGGGAGAGCCCCCGCTTTCCCCTCCGTTCTCCAAAAACCAGGAGGCGAAGCGCTGTTATGAAATTTCACATTTGAGATAATTGCATTAAGGTAATTGCCACTACAGCATTATTTTCCATTCCTAGGAGAGGATGAGAGGAAGGCTGAGTGTATTGTGTCTGCGTTAGCAGATTAATAATTACAGCCCTTTGGAACAGCGCTAGTTGGTATAGATTCACAGCTGCCGGATCATTACGAGGCAAACCTGGAGGTCCCCTATAGGAGCGATACACCGCGTGCCGCAAGGTCTGTTTCTTCTGCTGCTTGGTGGTGTTTTTTCTACACCTTCATCAGATTCACAGCTTGTTAGAAATAGAAAACGCTTACTACCCGAAGAAACCGAGAGCTGGAACCGCGTAGAACGGCAAAGCGCCATGGGGGATTACCTGGCTAATACCTTTGGAAGGAAATAGTCGGTCCATCACAGGAATGCTTTTCCCTTCTCGACGGCAGCCCTGTCCTTGGGAGGCTCTCCGGCTGCAAGCGGGAGTTAACCGCGCCTCAAAGTACTCCCCGCAACGGCTCGGGAGATCTGTGGAGATCTTCCTCTGCTGCTGAGACGCAGCCGCCTCTGCAGTCGCTCTCTATTTGCTGCAAAATAATTCAGGAGAGGGAGCGGAAGGCTCCCGTAGCCTATTGAAAAGGATGAATAATTGAGGGAAGCCGGCTGAAATTACCAGAGCGGGTTAACTCACCGTCGCAAAAGCAATAACGTAGAAACTCTAACGATCCCGTAGCACCAGGCAACGTCAGCTCCGTATCCCGTCTAGCAGAGCGCGACCCTCGCCGCGCACACCGACGGCGTAGCGTGACTTCGCGGCAAACCGGGAACAGGACATTGACCGTACGCAGAAGAAAGCGCTCTCCGCAGCTCTGCTGCCTGATTAGAGCGAATTGAAAAATAAAAGCATAAATTGCGAACAGAAAATTAGATTGATAAATTGATTGCAATTTTCACAATCTAGGTTGTAACACGGCAAAGGGTTCATCTGAAAGCAAAGAACTCTCTCTTCCCTAATGGTGTCTCTTTCATATATTGATTAATGTCTGTATAAAGCAGACCATCTAATTTAGGACACAGTAAAACAACATTATATTTCTTCTGCAAAGCACCTGAAGGGATTTGACACGGAATTTAGCGTAGAGCGGTTATTCACAGGCAAGATAGTCGGTATAGCAGGCCATGGAGAGGACGCAGGCTGTTTCGGGAGGGCAGCAGGTACGAGGGCGGGTCTGCGCATCCCCATCTGTCCTTCCATAGGGAAAGAGCAGGGGACTGGGGGGAGCCTGGGTCCGGCATCTCCCAGGCGCCTGATCCCAAGCACGTCAGGGAAGGCTGTGCAGGACAGCCAGCAGGACGATGCCGACGCGCTGACAAGGCTCAGAAGGCGTGCGGCAGCCTCCCGCACCGCCTCCGGCAGCGCACAGCTCGCCCGCTCCCAGTCGGCCGTCCTCGCAGACGGACTTCGGATCGGGCTCTAAGCTCGCTAAGTCCTCGTCAGAGCCACCACGCGCCTGTACAGCCTCGGCGCTTGACCTCCGCGCGTTGGAGGAAATTACGTTCCAATATTTCTACAACACCCGGCAGAGTACCAGGACTGAACACCTACAACCACTCCGCGAGGAAAGGAGGGCGACGGCTACATCTGTAATACCTTGCAGAGGAGAGGAGACCGCTTGCTCTCTTTTTTTTTTTCTTTTATACTTATGCAATTACAGTGCTGAGCATTATTTGGATTTGCCTCTGCAGCTGCTGCTGGTCCTGCAGCGCGCTCCAGCCAAATCACATCTCAGAAATGACATTTCTACTCACAGCAGCGCAGCCCGGCTCCCCTCTGAATGGGAAGGAAAGGGATGTAACAGCTTTAGCGTTTGCTCTTCCAAACAAGAAGCATTTGTTCTTCCAAAGGCGTAACCACCGCACGACACGAAGGGCCGGCTGGCTCTGCCTTGCCGCTTTCCAGCGGAGTTAGCAAAGACAGATCGCTTGCAGCTGGAGGGCTGGGTCAGGAGTCGCTGTTTAAACAGTAGTAGCTAATCTGGCTCTTTAATCTATTCGTTCCCATCCTCTCTCTCTCCTTACCTATCCATCAAGGCTAATTACACCAAGCTCATTATCTTAGCATCTGATGCCCTCTAACCGTTTTCATACCGTCACCAGACCGCTTACAAACTTTTCCGCGGCATGGCACGCTGAAGTGGCACCTCGCTTGCCGCAGAAGAGCAGCACACCAAGCAGCGGGCTGCTGCGGGGGCGGCGGTCCTTGCCCGGCTCGTATTTAAGCAAAACTGAAGTAATCGCCAGGGTGATGACATGTCATCAAAGATGGTTTTACAAATTATCACCTTCAGAAGGGCTGCGCAGCATCAAGGCACGTGTAGCGAGGTCTTTGCCACACTCACCGTTACATTACCTTTCCCTGCTGCCACGCTAATTGCTAACCCTGGGCAAAAAAATGCCGCTATTGCTTTTTCCTTGCTGTCGAAACGACAGACTCTAAACAAATCCTCACTCCTACCCTGTGTTTCCAGCAGTGTTTCGTCTCCCGGCTGCTGTTCTCTTGAGATTTATGCCTCGTGCTCCAGAGGGACCTGCAGCATCCATCCCTACCTGTTTCTTGTCTGTTTAAGCGGCAAGGGCTGGTCAATGCACAGAAGTTTCATTGATTTACTGTGAGATGCGGGATCACGCTGCTGCAGTCGAGCCGCTGGCCGTGCTCCCAGTCCGGGTAAGGAGCGGTTCCTCCTGGCTTGGCAGAGCCCGGTCAGGCACAGACAACGCACCAGGACTGGAGCATCCCACGGGAAGCAGCGGGTAGCGGAGAGGCAGAGTAGAGGACCCGAGCTGAAATGGCCTGCGATCGCATCTTCAGCTAAATATCAGCAGCCTCAGCCAGCTCTGCCGTCCCCGGGAGAGGAACGGGGGCTTCTCCTTGTCTCGTACCGCCCTGCGGCAGCTCCCGCTTCCAGCAGCAGGTACGACCGGGGACCCCAGGGGCTGCAATGTCTCGGAGCAGGAGGACTCGGGAGAAGTGCGTGTGTGTTTGTTTTTACAGCTCATTGCAACCTTCAGGTGCGCCAGCACCGTTAAAAAAGAAGGAGCAGCGTGTAAATTGCTGGCTGTATTGCAGCATAATGAAGTTTTATGTTTCCCTCGTTGCTGCATTTCATTGTACGGAATCAGGAAAGGGAAGTGGCCCGACACAAGCTCCCGCTTTATTCCTATCGCTGTGGAAATGAGAACAGAATCGCAAACCTCCTTCTCTTTCCAGGCTGGGGAAAGGGGTGGTTTGGTCCTGGGAGCTCAGACAGTCTGAGAGCCCCTGGGAAGCTTGGGCACAGCATCGGGAGGGAGGGTCGATGCAGGATGAGCTGGAGACGGAGCACGTGGGCAAGCAGCGCCGAGGCTCCATGGGTGCGTCTCTTCTCCGGCACACAGCAGGCACTCCAAGCACGGAAGGGGCTGGAAAGCTTGTAAACTAATTCCAGTTAATAAATGATTGATGCCGTCATTCTTCGGGGTGTATTTTAAGTGGAAGATTTATCATGGTTCTGAAAAGCCCGAAGATGCGATGGAAGAGCTTCTGCCTGCTGCAAAAGGAAGCATTTAAACCCCGACGTTTTTGTGCAGGCTGGATTTGATATTCCTGTGCCTTGGACTATCCCCTGCACCCCCGCCTCATCGGGGTGCCTGGTGCCTCCCTGGGCAAGCGTCCCCGCACTCCTTCGCGTGCATGTGCGATACGGCGCGCGAGCCACGGCCCTCCCGGCAGCTGGAGCTGCAGCCTCGCCGCAGGACGACGCTTTACAGCCCCGAGAACCCCAGCTCGCGGCTGATGATAATCCCCCATTTAAAGACATTGCTGGTTGCAGCGCCAACAAACGCCATGCAAGCTCTGCAGCCGTATTTTCTGCCCTGATCAGGCTGTCAGCATCCCACTCCTTTGTTCTGTCTGGCAGCGTGAGGGAAATGGTTAAAAAGAATCATCGAATCCTAGAATTGTTTCGGTTGGAAAAGACCTTTAAGATCATCCAGTCCAACCATTAACCTACACTACCAAGGCCACCACTAAACCAGTTAAGGGGAGAGGAGCAATTTCATGTTTCCTAGCTTGGCGGCTGGATTATTTTTTCATGAAAGTAAAACTAGGAATCACTAAGGTTGGAAAGGATCTCTAGGATCATCAGTCCAACCATCAACCCAACACCCCCATGCCCACTAAACCATGGCCCAAAGTGCCACCTCTGCCTGTTTTTGAGCCCCTCCAGGGATGGTGACTCCCCCACCTCTCTGGGCAGCCTGTTCCAATGCTTGACTACCCTTTCCGTGAAGAAATTTTTCCTAATATCCGATCTAAACCTCCCCTGACACAACTTGAGGCCATTTCCTCTCATCCTATCGCTAAAGCCCTGGAATTTAGCTTTCCTTTCAGCTTGCAGGAAGCCTTGGAGGGGTCTCTGGTAAAGGCATCCTCTGCTGTCGCCTCTCTGCAGGCTCGCCCCAGGCGCCGTCTCCCTGCAAAGCTGGTCACCTCCCGTCCCGCTCCCAGCTCTGAGCCTCTCCTCCCCGCCCGCCTGCGCTGGGCAGGCGGCCCCGTCGCGTTACGGGATGCACGGGGATCCCAGGTGCCGCTCCCGAGCCTTCTGAGAGTCTCAAGTGTGGAAGAAAAGCACCCCGAGGTCCTCCAGCGAGAACTCTAAGCAGCAGCTTGACCCTCTTTCTGCTGAACTTACTGGGAAAACTCCTCCAGAGTTCAACAGGAGACAGATAAAACGCATTATTGTTACCGCGACATGTAAACACCGGCCAGTTTGGTAAAATTCATCTGCGTTGAGTCCCATCCCTGTATAGGGAATGAATCAGGTTAGCAGCTACAGCCCTGGGCTCCCAGCAATCCCCACTTGGATAACACAAACAGAAAATTGGAAAGGAAATGTCATCTCGGTGAGTTCATTCCTGAATCACGTTTGATGAAACATTCTTTATAAACCCTTAAACCGCCTGAAGCCATTTGCCTGAAAAGGAATGTAACGTTCCTCCTAGGCAAAAAACAATTAGCAATACAATTAGTTTTCTAAGAGGCAGCGATAAAGAATTGAAACCTTTCTTTCATGGGGAGGGACGGCAATGACAGTTCTCAGTTCCTTGTATTGACAGCAGAGGAAACAGCCCGTGAAACCGGTCATTTGCAGGGAATTTTGATCTATGGGCTGTGAGCGGGGAGAAGAGGAGAAGCATGAAAGATCAGATGGGCTGTCAAACCTCCATTTGCTCCCACGGCAGCAGCAGCAGCGGCCACAGCGCACTCGGGCACGATCCGCGCCCGCTTCTGCGGGGAAGGGGCCACGTGCCGCCAGGCGTGTGCATCCCGGCGGGCTCCGAGCCCCACGCTTCCAGCGTTTGCGTGCATCTGGATGGACGCCGCAGCGCTACTGCCGCTCTCCGCAGCCGGCTCCTGGGACCCCCCGCTCCCCACGGCCGTGCAAGCGCCAGCCGGCTCCCTGGCCGGAGGGCAGCAGCTTGCCCAATTTGTGCACGGGCACCGTGCCCCCCCCAGCAGCTGGGAGGGAGGGGAGGGAGCCGCGGCGCCGTGGACGTGCTCCAAGCAGCCTTTTTCCAAACCGATAGGATGGAAACAGCCTGAGAGGCTCGGGGCTCTGTCACGGCTACGGGCCCGGGTGCGTGTTGCATTGCAGCATGGCTGCATCCTTCTGACTGCAAGGATGCGCCAGCAGCACCGGGAGAGCGCTGTCCCGAATTGCACCGGCCGGGGGTTTTGCAGGGAAGGGGAGGCGCGGATTTGTCTCTGCCATCGCGACATGAACGAGAACCAGCAGCACAATTTTGAGCTACAAATTTCTGATCAATAACCTGTTCCCATCAATTCCCCTGCTTGCTGTAATGAACCGATTGAGAGAAAGACAGCTGCCAAGGCCAGCACAAACCATCCTGCTGCTTTTTCGCAGGGCAGAAGGGCAGCAGACAGCGCTCCGGGGCAAGCCCGGCTCGCCGGTCTGGGCGCGTGTTGCAGCAGGCTTGGCAGGGGCTCCCAGACCGCGCTCGGCTGACGGCCTCCAAGTCAGCAGCTTTCCTACGTGAGCGTCGGGGGGATTTTTGCACCTCTCTCCCACCCAGCACACGCTTCTCCTTGGCAAACGATTCCCGCACCACGGCCAAGCAGAAGCCAGCCCTTTCAGACCTCACCAAGGAATGCAGCGCGCTGGGGGAGAAAGCCAATGCTTTCAGGCTCTATTGAGACGTAGCTGCTGCACTGGCAGCTCAGGACCTCCTCGTGCCGTTTGAGCGAGTTCATTTGTATCTGCTCTCTCATCCGTCTTTGCATTCGTTGGCTTTTCCTTAGCCTCCACCCTTCCCTACCCTTTCCAAAATGGGAGAGTGAAAAATGCGTATTTTGCCCCCTTAACTACTTTCATCTGAAATTAGAGCTCACATTGGCTGACCCTGCTGTGGCTGAACCTCAGCGCTTTCTGTATCGAATCCTTCCTGTAAAATTTATTAGGTGGTGCAGCATTACCCTCATAAAAATGCAATAAATGGCCCTGTTTGCATTATACGCCATAATGACTCTAACCTAGTGGCATTCTTAGAAAGCCCTCTTTAGAAACAAAGGGGGAGGAAAAAAAACTAACAGAAATCTTTTGGATAATTAGATTGCTGGAGTGCAGGAACCTTTAAAATCATTTTAAATCAAAGGAAACCCAGACTTTAAATCAGAGGTTAACAGCGTTTGGTACAGTTGCAAAACTCTACAGCCTTGCCAGCTTGCAACATCTCCTTTGCACCCTGTGGGCGCTGGCGATCGTCAGAGGACGGTTTTCGCGCCTTTCCCCAGATTTCCCCGTTTATTCCAGAAAGCTGGCAGGCTCCCGAGAAGGTCTCCTTTCCTTACACCATCTCCGTCCGTCCTGCACCTTGCCCTGCGCTGTTGCAATGGAGGGATGCTCTGCAGAGGGTTGGGCGTTCGAGGTGATGCGGGCGCGGGTGTTAAATTTGCTCGCGGGATTTATTTGCCTCATTTCTCTTTGCTGAGCCAGAGTTTGCCCAGTGCCTTCTGAAATTTAGCGACAAGAAAAGACAGTATATTTCCTCGTGCCTGTATTACGTGCGCTATAAAATGTTTGTCATGCTGATTTAAAAAGAGATGTTGCATTACTTACAAAATATTTAGCTCGATATGAAAGGAGTCAAATTTTACTGCGTTTGAAATCAATGGTGTAGTGCAATATATTCTGCTGGATACGGACTGACTTCCAACCCCTCGTCTTTTCGTAAGTAACGGCCGCACCGACGCGCGTAAACCAGAGCAGGGATAAACCGCAGCTCCGCCCCGGCCCCTGCCCCAGCCCCGCGCTGTGCCGGAGCTGCGCCGGCCCTCGGGGACCTCTCCGGTCCCACGGCAGCTCCAGAGCAGGGGTGGGATGCTGCGCCCCATGCCGCTCGCCCCAGGAAGCCCGGCTGGCTTTGCCGAGGGCAGGAAACCAGCTTTCCCGGTTTCAGCAGCGAGAGCATCCCCAAGGCACCCTGAGACACGCTCCCCCGGAGCAGCCTCTGAACCGGAGAAGGAAAAGCAGCTTCTATGGCACCTCTGAGGTCTTTTGGGAAGTCTGGCCCGTTCTCTTGTGCCGTGAGCATCCTTAATATCGTTACAGCCCTCGCCCTGGCAGGCACGGAGGCTGGAGAGCGCGGCGATGGGGCGCACGGTGTGGCTGCAAGCCGGAGCGTTTTATCTGTCTCCTGTTCAACTCCAGAGGAGCTTTCCCAGTAAGTTGAGCAGAAAGAGGGTCAAGCTGCTGCTTAGAGTTCCCGCTGGAGGACCTTGGGGTGCTTTTCTTCCACACTTGAGGAGAGGCAGGGCAGCCGGGGGACTTGGAGAGCTCGCAAGTAGATCTGCAGGCCGGTGGGATATGCTGAACAAATTTCTGTTCCCCGTCTAGAAGAAGCAGGAAAGTCCCCCTCGATCACGAGGGAATTAATTACTTGCACAACAGCCAGGATGACCTTTCTAAAACTTCTGAGTTTAAGCCCCTATTCCTCCAGCTCCGGTCTGCAGTTCAGCGGGAACCCGTCCGTCGGTCCATCACCCACCCGTGGCCGCGGGGGCCAGCGCGGGGACCGCTGCTGCCCTGCCGTGGTCCCCAGCGATTTACCGCCCGCTGCCTGGTGACAGTCCAGGTAACGCCGTAATGTTTTGGAGCACATCATACGCTCCCAGTAAAGGGCTTTCAGCTTTGCTAAACACTTGCTGCTGCTCTGGTGTTTACCTGGCCTGGCAGCCATTTATTGCTCTTTCAACTGCTCGCTTCTAAACATTATGGCTTAATTATATTTTAGGAAAGCGGCACTTCAGAAATATGGAGCTTGCTGTTTCAGTCAGGATGCGCATTTACTTGGCCCTCAGTTCTTTACTGGCTAAAGCAATTTTATCTCTACTTGACTTCATGGAGTTAAGTTATAAAGCGGAGGCATAAAGCCACAGTGGAGGAAGAGTAAAGCCCAGCGGGGATGCGGGAGAGGAGAAGGACCTCGCATTGGAGGCTGCCGCAGAGCATCCGTGGACCCGGTGCTCGTCTCCTGCCAGGCTGGGGGCACGCACCTGCACCGAGCTTCTCCCAGTTCTCAGCCCCTTACCGCATGCACCCCAGAGGAGGGGAGCGCAGGGGAGAGGGGACGATGGCTTTGACCAGTCCCTGCTTGTTCGCTTAAGTACAGTACGGTCTTGGATAAACCCAGGCCCTGCGCGCCAACGACCGCGTGAGAACGGCCAAAGCCAAACATAGCACAGCAGCAACTGGGTTTCTGCCTGTGTCCCCCGGGGCCGGGCTCCCGTCCTGTAATTTGCTCGGATGGTATGTGGAAATGAAAACAAAGAGAGCATGAAAACAACAGCTCGCTGCTCTCTGCAAGGCCAGTAATCGAAAACTCCTGACACTAAACAGAAATGAAAATGTTAATGGCAAACACCCAAAGCAAATGTATTCCATATGCAAAGGATCGCCATAGGCTGACAAATACAAATGTTGCCTTAGCTACAGAGGGAGGAAACGCAGAAATGCTGCGGCGGAGAAGCAAGCAGACGTACTCCCCGCCGAGCGCGGTGCAGCTCCCTGGCACCCGTGGCTCCCTTTGCTCTCCCGCTCCCCCCGGCCGGGAGCGGCACGCGATGACTGCTGCCGCACCCTGACGTGTGGCTGCCATTCCCGTTTCCTACCCATGCACCCCGACGTTTGGGAGAAGGCCAGCACAAGGCGGGGAGCCCGGACCCCTCAGCCGCCTCCAGCACTGGGGGCTGAGCGTTCCCCCTCCAACCGGCACCTTCCAGCACGGGAGGGGGAAAAAACCAGCCGAGAGCAATATCCATTAGCGCAGGGCGTTCGCCACCGCCGTGAATTACCGCCTTGTTTGGAGGAGGCACGCCATAAATTTCTCATGTAAAAGTTCGAGTCGGAATAGGAGGTAGAGGCTAACGACTTAAAAATAATACACAGAAATACAGCAAGAATACAGAACGCCTTGTCGGTGAGCCCCAGGGAAATTAGCCTAACGCTTGGCAAATGTTGGACAGCAAGGGGATTACTCTTCCCCCAGCCCCGGCTGCTGCCACGGGAGAGTTTATAGCACTTTGTCTTTTACGGCTGGAGCTCTTTTATGGCTCTGGGGGTTTTAACAGCGGTAGCGGTTCCTCCTCGCAATGCATCTTTGTTGTCACAGACAAGGAGATCTGGTGACTGGGGTACTAACCTGGGACTTGAGAAACCCAGACTCGGCTCAAACCTCTGCTCCTGGGCAGCTCTGCTGTAAAACCACGGCTGTATCGTCTGGCCAAGCCCCAGCTCGCCCAGCCCAACCTCGCTCACAGCCACCAAACCCGACCTTTGGGCTCGCCCCGCTTTCCTGAGATGCAGGTGATGCTCAGTGAAACTGCCGAAGGTTTTTCTTTTTTCCCCGTTTTTTTTCCCCCAGACTTGCTGCTTGCCTCCAAAAGCGGGCAATTTTCACACTTCTTGGGTTTCACCGCAAGCATTCCTTCTAGCTCCATCTGTGAGCCTTAATTAGTGAATTTACTGACAGAAACTTTATTAACGCAGCATTTAGCTCTGCTGGCAGCATCTTGCGCCCTTCAGAGCATCCTGTTCAGCCAAACACTGGCTCCCAGGGCAGCCGAGCCCCTGCGAAGGCGGCGGCGGTGCTCGGTGCGGTTGGCCTGGGGTATTTTCCCACCGATATTTTGCCTGCTCGGGGCCCAGGAGCACCCACCCCTGCCCTGTTTTGGGAGGGGGGTGGTGGCAGACGGTCAGGCAAGGACAGCAGACCTGGGATAGGGACCGCATCCTGCCCGGGGCGAGCCAGGAGGAGCAGATGGCAGCTCCCGCTCCCTTCCTTCCCCCAGCTGCTCCTGCTCCGTGGGAAACTAAAACGCTGTGGCCGCTGTGAGACGTATCCGTGGCAGGTCCATGGCGAGGAGAGAGAAGGCTTTGCTGTCGGGAAACGGGGGAGGCGGCTGCTCCGGTGCTGAGGAGCGAGCGCTGCTCCCCTCTTCTTGCTGCCTACTTCCAGGCGAAGGCAGGGAGGAGCCAGGGATGCACAGCTGCCCCGGGAATACAGCGGTTGTGGGGAGAGCAGCAAAACGGAGCCAGGAAACCCACTGGTACCCGCTCGCTCCCCAGCTGGCCGAGGGGCGGGTGGAACCACGGCTGCCTGGGATGCTCTGGAGAGCCTGGAGATGGCAGCCACCGTGCAGCCCGCCGGTGCTCCCGCCTTCCCCGACGCCAGCACCTCTCTCGCCCTCTCCATCCACTTCCAAACCGTGCTGCTGCCCCGGCAGGAGCCAGAAACCGCCTGCAACGAGTGGGCACAAGGGCAAGGCCAAGGTCGCCCGCTGAACCCAGCGCTGCGCTGTGACGCCCGCACACGTGCCCGCAGGCCAGCCAAAACCAGAGACCAGCTCTGGCGGGACAGGCCTCCCAAAACAGCACTGGCAAGAGGTGTAAACCAGGGCTTCCACTGGATGGTCCTTTTCCTTTCCATTTTTTTTTCTCCTTCTAGGTTTTTTTTTTTTTTTTAAAAGACATTAACCAGAAATGAAAGTTAAATGTGAAGTCGAAACAATAAGGCATGGAAATAGCAGAAATCACTTAATTAAGTTTTTAAAGATTTCCATGCTTGAATAAATTAGCCTTCCTGCAAATGTCACAACAGTCAGAAAAAATGTGTAATCAATGGAGCACAATGTTACTTTGCTCTTTATTTAAATGAAAGCTCTGGTGGTGTGTTTCTCCTGCCGCTTCCCTGAGCCTCCCTCTCTTCCCCCACGCTCCCCACCGCCTCTTTCCCTGCACGCTGAGCTGCTCCGGGAGAAAAGCTCCAGAAAGTCAAACATCAGCTTTTCTCTGTACGGGCAACGAGCCAGAGAGGCTTCCTTTGCTCTCCTCCGCTGAGGCTGGCGAGGGGAGCGGCACCACGGGGAAAGTGCCATCAACCACTGCCGTGTACCGGTGACATGACCGGGAGGGAGGGGACACGCCTGCTTCTTTGCCAATTCGGCAAAAAAAAAGGCAGGGTCGGCAGAAACGAAGGGCATTTTGCTCAGGAATATGCCAAAGTTTCCCAGTGCCGCTTGGGCCCCTGCCCGTCCTGCTGCCCAGAGAGGATGCTGCTCCCCAGGACGGGAATCTACTGGGGACGGTCTGGGGGAGAGCAACCAGGACAGGCAGGGACTCTAAAACACTGATAAAAGTGGAGAAAATTTTGGTTTGCTTATGCTAGGGAAGAAAGATGATGGGAGACATGAAAACAGGCTTCAAACATTTAAAGGAAAGCTCTGAAAAGGAAGAGAATAAACAGGTTTTCATGTTCGCTACGAGGATGACAAGCTAAACATAAACTGCAGCAAGGAGCGTTCGTGTTCGACATCAGAAGCGCACTCCTAACGCCACGGCGAGGCAAGGCTTTGCGAGGAGCGAGCGCCCGGTGCACGCTGCTAACGGCACGGCTGCTCGAGTCCTGGGACGGTGCAGGGTGAGGAAACCCTCTTTTCCAGGGACAGGCTGGACGAGCGGCTGTCGGGAGCAGTTTAGGTGGATTGATGGAGCCCTGGAGCTGGGGACGGATTAGGTGGCCTCGCAGGGTGATCGCCCAAGCCCATCTCTCACAATATCGGCTTGAATGCAGCCAGCGTGCAGCACCGGGAGACACATCGGCTCAGGACACTGGGGAACAAGCTGGGAACGGGTTAAAACCTTGGTGCTAAACTGGCGGCTCCAGAGCCTGCATCGGTTTTTATATTATTGCCAAGAAGAGACGTAGCGACTTGACAACAATTCTGTATGAGAAATAGACGCAGGGCACCACTATATTTTGCACAGGGTGTCATACAGGCATTAAACAGCAGATGTTCTCAGTTACTTCAGCCGGGTCAGACCTGACCCCTCAAATGCAGGAGAGCACGGAGCTCTCCTTTTTCTCCATTTTCTCCTTCCTCTGCTCCCTCGAGCGCTGGAACTGCGACGGAGACACCAAGCACCCAGCACCGCCGCAGCCCGGCTCTCCTTTGCATGTCTCAGCCCAAGCGCGCGCAGACAGCACCAGGCAGCGGGGCGTGCAGACCCGCGACGGCGAGAGCCAAGCTCAAACCCCGAGCGGGTGGCGGGGAGACGCGTTTTCGATCTGCTTCCAATCCACCCGGATAACGATAAGGCCAAGCTATTGAACTGCTCCCCGCTCTGCCGGGGGCCGAATCCTGGGATGGGAGCGCTGCCATCGCTGAGCTGCAGCGTGACATGTGCTTTCTAATAAAGCGAATCAGGCATGTAAGGTATCGGAAATTCTTCTAAGACCGTTTTGATTGTCCTCGAGGAATCGGTGGCCAATACTGGAATCCTGGGAGGACAAAAGCGGCTGCCAGATTAAAGTAAAGAGAAAGGATTTCTCTGCTTTGAATCAGCAGCCAATTAAATTTTCAGCACAACAAAAGTGAAGAGCAAACCGTTCGACTAATGGCTCTCGCCAGCTGATCCCATTACCGGCGATACCGCGCTGGGCTCGCGGCGCTGGGGCAGCCTCGCTGCCAGGGCTGCAAGGGGGGACGCCGGAGACATCCAGGCGGCTGAGGAGCCGCAGAAAGGCCCGGAAAAGTCGGGGGAATTGGGCTGAAAGTCAGGCAGAGAGCACACACGCCGGGTTGTCGAGGCACATCCCCTCAGACCTAAAGCCTCCTTCCGCCGCCGCCTGAACTTAGCATCTTTCTCATCAACAGGCTGCTTCAAAATGGTTGCTTTGCTGCGGTTTGCACTGCACTGCTCGCGCATTGCGGTTCATGAGCCTGGTAACGCAGGGGACAAACCTGCCGGGGGGGGGGGGAACGGCTGGAAAAAGAGCAAATTGGGTTCCAAGCGGTCTCGCTGGGATGGAGCGCCGTCTCTGCCTAATTTGGACCAGCTACGGACAAGCAGTGAGGCTGGACTAGCTGGCTTTTACTCATAGTTGCCTGACTAATGAGAGGTGTCGACAAGCCGGGGGGGATGGCTTCATGTAAACGTTGCCTTTTTTTCCTGCCAAAGCCTCAGATAACGCTTAATTTGACCAGAAACATGAATGAGCTCGTGCTGGGCTGTAGGAATCTTGGTTTAACTGGAAACAAGCAGCCCTCACTGGGCTCGCTCCCATTTGCCCATTTTTGATCGACAAACCCGTTTCAGGTTTACAGGCATAGCCCGTGTCCGGCTGGTAATGCCGACGGTGCAGGGCGCGGGCGATGCTGGTGCCGCGGGCAGGCGGAAACGCCGGCTCAGTGGGTGCTGCTGGAAGGGCAGCTGGGAACAGGGGACGAGGGGCAGGGCGCTCGCCCCGGCACACCGCCTGGGAAGCCCAAAGACTCGATCTGGCTGTAAACGAGCAGCTACGATCAATGCAGCGCGCGGTAGGCAAGGCAAAAAGTCCTGCGGACTAAAGAGGTTTTAATTTATGGCTCGCGATTCTTTGCTGAGCTTAAAGCTTTGCAATGACAGAACATTTCTTTCCGACTCTGCCCTTCGCCCCCTTCAAGGCTACCGAAATATAGATGATATAAAGAGAGAAGATAGATCTCCCGAGTCCTCACAGTTTTTTTACCAGAAAGACAAAAGCCCGGAAAGTTACGTGTGTTAATCGAAGATAAATCTTCCCTCCCCTTGCAAAATTTGGGACGATAGTTACTAATGACCTCTTTGGATCTGTGCCCAGGATGCAGAGATATCATCTCCCGGCCCCAGTAATGAGGTTGCAACTGATCCTGAACAAATGGCAAAGTTATTTAATAATTATTTTGGAAGGTCTGCTCATGACCTTTCAGCTCGTCAGGATAAGTAGCACCAATTTATCATCAGTGCCACGTGAAGGGGCTTGATTATTCGAGATGTTTTTCCTGGCAGGAACTTGTCTCCCCCCCCTGTTTTCTGCACACTTCAAGGAATCTGCCCTCCGTGAATACAAATACGATTGCTGCCCGGCCGCATGTGCCGATGGACTTTCGCCTGGGGACGGGGGCAGCCCAGGAAGGGCGTCAAGTACAAATTTCCACCGGAGACGGCGCAGATGAGAGTGAGCCGGATTTATCCCAGCACGCGTTAGCTGAGCTGCTGGGCCCCGCCGGAGCACGAGCCGGCTGTAGCTGTGTTTAGAGAGCCTACTCGGTTCCCCACGGAGCCCAAAATGTCGATTTTTATCCTGATAAAGGGCATGCACAATGCCCATAGAAGCCGGTGGGGGACTCGACTCTGGCTCATGAGCGCTCACCCCTCTCCGGGTCCGAACGTGGGTCCCTTTGCCCCAGCGTCCCCACGCCCGCTCCGCCCGGGAATCGCTTCCCGCCGGACGAGGACGGGACGGCTGCGGGCGGGAGGTCTGACGGCGAGCGGGAGATGCCCAGTTCCCGCTTCCCCGGGCCGGCCGCTGCCGAGCCCCTGCCCGCTCCCTTCGGGGGAAAGCCGCCCAAAGCCTCTTACAAAACCGCCTTTAAGCGCCCCTCGGCTGTCCTGTTTGTATAACCGTTCGCAGGCAGCCTTGCCTTTCATTTCCTTAATCTTAAATTGCATCAAAAAGGCAGAGATTAGAGGTAAAACCTCAATAAAAGACGGAACAAAAGCCTCTGCCCACATTGGATTCTCATACCTAGCTTTGCAGTGGTTTTTTTCTCCTCTTGTCTGACAGGCTGAGTAGCTGAACCTTAAAAAACTGAAAAAACCCCCTAAGATTAAAACACTATTTAGAAAAGGCCGTGCCAGTTTGAAATCACCTGTGGTTCATACATTAAACATCAAATGTACATTAACTCTGAATTATGGTCATGAAAAGCAAATCCTTTAATACCATTTTCTGTGTTCCACGGGCTGGAGCTTAGCATTAATAGTCCTGTTTTTTCGCAGCCCAGTCAATGGAGTACGACTTTCCTGCCTGGCGTTAATTCCCCCGCCTTCGGAGGTGTTCCCGCGTTCCCGCCCTGGGAAGAAACACGCAGGCAGGAAAGCAGGGAGCGGGAACAAAACCGTTGGCCGGGCGCCTGTCGGCCGCTGCCAGCTCTCCCAAACCTTCCCAAACGGCGGCGGCAGCTGTCGGTGCTTTGCTGGCTGGCGACGCGGGTTTCCGAACGCCAAGGAGATGATGCTCCCCAGTCCCCGTGAGCGAGCAAAAGGACGCCGGGAGGAGAGGGGAGAGCGGAGAAATCCCAGCCCCCGCTGCGTGCAAGGCCCCGGGGCTGACGCGGGAGCTTCAATCCCCGGGGATTTCCAGGGCGCGCTGCAGAAGCGACGGACGCACCTCACCCATCCCTAGGAAGAGCAGAGGGAGGGAACGTCTCCGATGTGATGGGGTGAGGGCTGGGGAGCAATGCAATTTTGAGAGCGTATCAGCTTTATATTACGTTTGCAGCCTATCTCCTCAACAAAGAATTGGGTTTACGCTTAACAGCTTGAGAGAATTGCCCGATAGGCAACACAGCAATAAATAATAAATCCCCCAACTGCACTTCGCTCCTAAAATAACACGACAATTAAAGAAGAGAAGAGCAGCGGTGACAATGAACAGAAATAAATCAAAGCGTCGATACAGGTTACTCAGCCAGACATCCTCTTGGGTGACGGTGTTTGCCAGAAAGAAAATGGTGTCTTAAACCGGTTCCTGGGAAGGAGAGAGACCGTCCCCCTGCGCCGAGCGGAGGCAATTATCATCTCAGGACCGCGAGGAGCTGGTTCCCACCTTTCTTTCAGACCGTTATTGAAAGTTGTCAGAACTCGCCCTGCTTCTCTCTTCTTATTATTCTTATTATTACCAGCGTGTAAATAAAGCACCCCAGGAGCGTTGCCAGCACACGGTGTCTAATCCTGGGAGATTAATTTACAAGCGCGGAAAAGGGTGAACCGAACCGGTGGCTTCAGCAAATCGCCGCCGGTTACGGGCAAGCGCGCCCGGCGCCGCAGAACGTCCCCAAAGAGGCGCAGCCAGCACCAGGCTCCCGGGGCTCTTCGAGCAGCGTGGCTCAGACCCTGCACGGGGAAAAGGGGGTAGGCGAGACCTGCCGCTTATTTTTCTCTAGCGCAAGCGACCGGCGGGAAGGAATACGGCCCATTTGTTTCAGCCCCAGTAAAAACGAGCAGCAAAAAGACCTTTCTCGGCGCAGGGGTACAGCACAGACGCTTGCCCCAGCAGCGAGGCTCCCGAGCTCTCCTCCTCCTCCTCTACTAAATCCCAGCTCCCGCAGCGGGACTTTAACCTGATTTATTTTTTATCTTCTGAACATTTACTTTCTCATGTATAAATATTGAGTTGCACGGAGGCTGGAGCACAAGCGCGATGACAGCGGCGGCGCTCTGACAGCGTTATTCTTACATACGAGCTTTAAGAATTACGGGGCTCCCAAGATCTTTTCTTTCTCAAAGTCTAACTTGTCTTTTCATTTGTGAGAGACATAACAAAAATGTTGCCTCTGAGTTCGCTGATTATTTCCCCGTCTCTGCCTGCGGTTAGGCGAAGGGAAGGAATTATTGCTTACAAATAGGAGAAGTCTTCACGCGATGCATTAAGCAAGCAGCCCTTCGGCTACTCGAGCTTGTGGTAAAGCATTACCGTAATAACGCGCTCCGGGAGGCCAACACGGAAGCCCTGGCAGCTGCTTTTGGGGTGCCCGCTTTAAAAATGGTCACGGCCTCGGTCATTAACACCGCGCCGGAACAGCAGCTTCTCCATTTGCAAGAGCTGCTGCCGTCTGTCCGTGTTTTACGGCATTCCTCCCCTTCCCTTTCGACGGGAACGAGTGCCCTTGGGGCTGCAGGAAGGGGGGCGTGCAGGAGACGAAGGATTCCCGAGGAAGGACGGCACCCCGTGCTTCACCCTAATGAACGCCGCTATTTATTACCGACCCACTGCGCGCCTCCGAGCGACGCGTGAGAATTTAATCTCCAGCCTGTTGCTTTCCAGGACACCCAACGCTTCGTGATTGCTGCTCATAAAGGCAGCGGACAGTATTGCCAAGGAAAATAACTCCTAGCTGTAAATCTTAATAATAAAAATCAGCAGACCTTCGCTTTTCTACTTCGCCCTAGAGAAAGCCGCGCGCTGTCGGAGCCTCACCCGGCCTTGCAGGAGGAAAAGCAGTTGGATCGAGCCTTCCTGCAAATTCCCACCTCTGAAGCATTCCCGCTCGGACATCCAAAACCAGAGACTCCCAAACTTGCTATTTTCTTTTCAAATGACAGGCCGGGAGCTTTCGCTGCCACCCCACCAGTTTGCGTCCACCCTAAGGGAGTCATGACCGAACACGTTAAACACGAGATGCCTGCTTCCCGGCCTCTGTGAGATGGAGGGAAGTTCTCCCCAAAACCAGCTGCTCCCACATGATCAGCAGTGCGCGCGCACGCGTATTTTTTTGTAAACCAAAGTATGTGGTTATTGGGGTTTGGAAAAAAACCACCCTAAGCTTTTTTTAAGCCAAGTTTTCTGTCTAAACAGATATTTTTCTTTGCCTCAGAAGTTTCTGTGGGCAGAAAGATGCATTTGCTGCTCGATACCACGCGCTCTGCCGCTGTCTGAAGAGCCCCTCGGGAAGGGGAGCATCAAATCCCCCTGGCAGGCTTTACGTAAGAAATACCCCCATGTCATCTCATACATACCAGTCACTTGAAAGAAAGGGGATTTTTTTTTTTTTTTTCTTTTTTTTTTTATCCGACTACACGCGGTTCCCTTCCCCTCAACACCCTTTTCAGTCAGGAACGCCGCTGCAAGCAAGTTGGGCGAGACAGAGAGCCACCGAACCCGGGTGGGCAAAAGGGAAAGAAAATGTCCCTGCTCAAACAAGTCCTGCCCGCAGTCCCAGCTCACCCGGCAGGCGATACACCTCTTTTGATAATATTTAATACGGCTTCGGTGTAATGATGTCGTGTTATTCGCAGTGACACTGGATCAATTCGGGGGAAAAAAATGACACGCGGTGCCCGTCCCTTGGGGCTGGAAGGAGCTACGGCTCCCAACAGCGGCCACCATCCTCGCCCGGCTGAGCTCCGCGCAGACCTCCCTGCAAGATTGCTGGGGGATGAGACTGTAATGGGAAGAGCAGTCAATAATTCAAGGGTTATTGATTGAAACCAGTTCCATTCTTTTTTAATTTATATTTTATCCAATTTTTTTTTCTCCCCTTCATCTGAGGGCTCCAGGGCTTTCTCTCCTGACAAAAGCCCCTACTCACCAGGGCTGGCTCATATTCAACGTATTATTTTCTCCCATTTTTTCAATTCTCCGGGTAATTCACGTGGCACTTGGAGAAGCAGAGGGCTGGCAGTGCCCCGGCAAGGTCGCAATCCAGCTGCGCACCGGCCGCCCCCAGCCCCGCGGGCAGCACCGCTCCGTGGCTGGTCCTTGCCAGGGCTTGGGAGCCGGCACAGCATCCCCGGCACGGCGTCCCCGGCACGGCCCAGGAATTGCCTGGCAGCATCTCTGCGCCAGCTTCGTCCCGTTCCCTCCGCTCTCCGCTACAATTCAATTATCTGCTCCCCATCCGTTTCACCTTGAAGGCAGCGCGCACGCTCCCCGTCACGAGCAGTTTAGGGCTGCGATGGCCACAACAGGACAATTTTAACCTTCATTCTGCAAATTGCTCCTCGTACGTTACATTTCATAAGATCTAAATGGCCCGTGGTCCTTCCCTTTGCGTTTTCCTGTCTCCCAGACATAGCTCTCGCTTTTTTAGCCTGCGGTTTGGAGTACGCTTGCGTTTCCTTGCCAGGCAGGGGACCGGGTTCCTCTCTACCTCAGCGTTTCTGAATTTTTGTTTTGTCACACCACTCTGTTCCTAATGAGCTGTTAATGATATGACCATTACCTATGCAAATTAAGAGAGTGGATTCAGAGGGTGTTTTTTACCTGGAGAGCGAGGCTGCTCCCTTAGCATGGGAGATAATAAATCGTGCTAGTGTTTTTATTAAATTGCAACTCTTCGGGGACCTGGTTTGCCACAGATCTCCACTGCGAGCCGCAGCCGTACAATCAACACCTTCCACAAAGCGGCACTGGACAGTTGGGCAGGGAAGAGCCAGACCTACCTCTGTTTTAATTAGACAAACAAACAAAACATGATGTCTAAATACCTTTGGCAGCCAGAGCCAGCCGGCTCAGATGCGCCTGGCCTCCGCTCCGACGGCGGTGAAATCCCCCCGCCTTTGCGAAGGACTGCTTGGTGCTGCGGGATGCTCGGCCAGGCTTTGGCACGGGGATGGATGCCGAAGGCGTGCGGACAGACGCCGTGGAGCCCCCTCTCGCCTTCGCCGCTGACGCCGGCACGGCTCTGCTCGGCGTGCGGCAGCATCGTGAGCTCCAGGCTTCCAGCTCTCGGCCAGCCCAGCCTGCTCGCGGGCGAGCCCCCACCAGCTCCAAAGCGCCAGCTGAAGTAGCTCCAAAAGTACATGGAAAAGAACCTTTTCTGCCCCTTGTGGCGTTAACTTTTGCTTTGGAGACCCACGCTGCTCCGGGCAGCTACGGTGCCCCTGCTGTGCCGCCTGGCAGGGACAGGGCTGCCTCCTCGCACGGGAGCTTCGGGCTCTATACCGTCCCTGCAGCCCTTTTCCCCAGTTATTAATATTGCCCCGGCACTGATACGTCGCTAACATCCCTGCCAGGCTGGCGTTCCCCTGCGCTCAGGCAGGCGGGAGCTGCCCGCATCGCCTCCGAGCCGAGCCCGCAGGTCTGGCTCTCGCCAGCTCCACTTTCGCCCATCGTACAAGCAGCACACACCCACGGCACCCAGGACATGCGGGGTTTTCTCCTGAGCCCCCCCAGACCTCGCAGCCCCATCTTGGGGTGTCTCCAGGTCATACCCAGCCCGTAGCACGCAGCTGACGCACCCCGCCGAGCACTTACAGGAAGGTTAGGTCTCAACTTTCACGTATCTCAAAGCCCGGCTGGGTTGTAGGAATTTATCTCTAAAGCACTTATCCTTCCTTTTCTTTTCGTGGGCTTTAATTAAATACCTCTTTGTTTGAAGGCAGCTGCTGGTGGCTATGAGCTCTCCTGTGCTTTATCAGCGACGGCAAGGAGATAACGGTCCAGAATCTCGCCTGACCTTTCCTCAGCTCGCAAGAAACGGCATTCGGTGGCTTCGTTCTTCTATTCTTTCGTACTACGTTCTGCCTTTTCTACTCTCTGCCGCACGCTAAGCTTTCCGATAGCGACTGACGAGTTGCTGTCAGAAATATTAAGGAAAGAACCGCAAATATCCCTGGCAGTTTAACAGCCTCGAAAGCAGAAGGGCTTGTCTCTTGCTGGCCATCGTAAGCAGTTGCCAAGAGCAGGGAAGGTCAGACTTTAATGAACTGGCGAGAATTAGACAGAAGAAATGAAACTGAAAGGTGCCCCGGTGGCTTGAACTGAGTTTAAAGCAACTGACCTTTGGAAAGAATGAAACAATTTCATTTCTTAAATGTTCAGGGCTTGTTTTTTATTTCCTCCTTGGCAGCCTGACGCTTCTCGGATGAACGGGCATGCTGGCCGGACCACCAGCGCCTCGGGAGGCGGGTGAAGAAGGACAAGCGAAGGACACGGTGATGCTTTTGCTGCTCCCCAGGCCCTAGTGCAGCGAGCTAACGTGGTGCTCCAGCCGCCGGGCCGGCAAGGCGACGGCGAGACGCTGTCGTAGCTCCTCCGCAGCACCCAGGCTGGCTGGAGGAGGGTGCCCGCCACGTCCCGAGGCTTAGAACCCTCACCCGCTTCTTCCCTGGAGCTCACACGTGCGGGCAGAGCCCATGGCCATGTAGCTTAAAAGAGACAAATCTTATAGAATCATAGAATCATCGAATCGTTTAGGTTGGGAAAGACCTTTAAGATCATCCAGTCCAACCATTAACCTACACTGCCAAGTCTACTCTAAGCCAATCAAGGGTAGACTAGACTAAACCATGTCCCCAAGTGCCACCTCTGCCCGTTTTTTGAACACTTCCAGGGATGGGGACTCCCCCACCTCTCTGGGCAGCCTGTTCCAATGCTTGACCACCCTTTCCGTGAAGAAATTTTTCCTAATTTCCAACCTAAACCTCCCCTGGCGCAGCTTGAGCCCATTTCCTCTCATCCTATGATGAAACTCCCATTGCCCAACTGTTATGTGAACTCTTAGGAGTACATGGGGAACTTGAAAGGTGCCTTCACGGACCACACTCTTAGTCATATGATTTCCTTTTAGGTAGTCCTGCAAGGAGCTGGGAGTTGGGCTTGATGATCCTTATGGGTCCCTTCCAACTTGAGATATTCTATGATTCTATTCTATGTCTGTGATATACGTGACATGTATACCTATATAGAAGCTCATTAGGGACATATGAAGTAGGCTGAGGTTTGTCAAAGGGATGAGCTAATCTTTAAGCTAGGTAACTAATCACTTCAAGGCCTTCCTAAGCATCAAATAAGTATTTAAATGAAACAACAAAACCTCATTTAAAAACTTGGCAAATATCGAGTCAGCAAAATTGGCGTCCTGAAAAGACTCGATACCTTAAAAGGAGAATTAGAGGAAGGGTCTCCTACTGCCCACGACCACCAAAGACCACCAGAGACCCCTGGGCATGTGCAGAAGGAAACGCTGACTTAGCAATAAAGATTTGGCAATAAAAACAGTAACTCAGTAATGAATATGTATTAGATAGGCGTATCCCATGTAACCGCGGGTATAAATGCTGCAGAAGTTATTTGCTGGTGTGCTTGATTTGTGGAAATATTCCACCTTGCACCCGGCGCCGAATAAAGCAGTATCTCCTCTCTAAACTATATTGGTTTCCAGAGTTTTATTTCGGGTAACACCCACAGCAGCCTGCAGCAGGGATCCGAGGCATCGGCTCCAGGTGAGCTCCAGCCGCAGGGCTGGGAGGAGAGGGCTGCTGCCGTGACGGGCGGGCGGGGGCAATGCCTCCCGCATTGGGGTGTAAAACAAGGTTTCCAGCCATCTTCTGAAAAGCTGCGCCTGGGCGGAAGGGGCTGGCGCAGGGACGGCTGTGCTCTCGCCCACAAAGGCATCCTGAGCTGGCGGTTTCTCCTGTCCTTTTCACAGGCCAAGCAAAGAAATAAAGGAGTAGGTAAAAATAATAAGGCTGGTTTCTTGCAGGATAATTGTTTCAGGCAGTTATTTAGTAATGAGGAGAAACAACATGTCAACAGGCAGCAGGTCTAGCTGTGGAACTAATGTTAGCGAAGGCACGGGTTAGAAGCGAGCCGGGGCTGCCGTCAGTCTGCGTTTGCGTAACTCTGTGATCGCATATTAATTACCGCTGTTTGGACGTGTTCGTCTGCTGGGCGGGCGGCGTGGTCGGCGCCGGGTCCCTCTTCCACGCTGAGCCTCATCACGGCAGGCGGGCGAGGGATTGGGAAGGGGCTCCGGCATTTGCAAGGGTATAACCACGGCACGGGGGGGAAGGAAAATCAAAACCTCAAAATCAAAACCAACAACGTGGTGCAAAGGGAGCGCTGCCTTGCATCCCATTTACGGGTGCCTCGTGTACTGAGCTTTGTCTCTTTCCAGCCCTTTTTCCATCTCCCCCCCGTTACTGGGGGCCTCGAGCGATCGTACGCACCCAGACAAGCCAGCCCCGACACCAGCTCCGGGACTCCTGCCTGCTGTATCGGGAAGAACCAGGCGCTGGCTCCCGTGTCCCGCCCCGGGACCGCCGAGGCTCCCGGCTCTGCCATGTGCGCTAAGGGCTTCTCTGCTTTCCGCAGGCGTTCAGGGACGATAAGGACAGGGAAGCAAAGTTGGTAAAATACCACCTTTCACTGAAAATATTCCTCAGCGTGACGCGTATCGGCAGCGGCGCAGTGAATAAATCTGTTTTAATGGAATTATCCATTTCAGTTCCCAACTTAATTGGGCTTTGCCCGGTAACGTAGCACAAGGGTGCCTCTCTTCATTAACCCCATGCAGGCTGCGGAGCGTTTTGCCACCGCTTGCACACATATCCAAAGGCTAGTTGGAGAGCAGATACCTACGCGACATGATTTATCGGGGTTTGAGAGCTCAGCTGTCACTGAGAGAAACATCCCTGTTTGTATTTGGCAGCGCTGGATATGAAATTGTGTGGCTGCGGAGCGTGAGGAGGAGCTGCAGAGTCTGTCGGTGGTTGTTTATGGGACGGAACTGTCGAGTGTTGTTACCGGCGAGGTGTGTTACGAGCAGAGCCCTTAACAGCCAGAGCCTCCCCCAGCAGCGATGCGCTCCGACTCCGACCGCCTGCGCTTGCCTCGTGCTACGGGTAACGCATCAGGGTAAAAATCAGCGCTGCTCGTAGAAGCTCTCACCCCACCTCAAGAGCCGGGAATACCACACACGTGCTGGTCCTCGGATGGAAAAGTTGCTCGAGCTGACAAGTTTCTTCCTCAAAGACAGTATCTCAGGCTCTCGGGGGCCGGCTAAGCCCAAGGAAGCCTGTCCAGCTACTTAATAAGTCATCGAGGATGTGTGGTTTAATTAACTTACCCAAAATTCCTCCTTTCTCTTTCCCATTTCTGCTATTAATATTTTTCTCTATCTGATAATGCGGCATAGCTAATGCTTTCTGGCTTTATAATGAACGACGCCGTGATGAAAAAAGGTTAGCGGTGCTTCAGGCAGCTTTTAATTATCCAGCTGAGCAGGTAAAAGCACTTTATTCCCCGCTTTCTCCCCCTGCACGCAACACCTTTGCTCGGCAATTAAGTGCGGGGCTCCTTCTGCACCTCTTTGCTTTCCGGTGGAGGAAGCCGTGATGCTCGCAGCTGTCCGCCCTTCCCTGCCGCCGCCGAACAGGGGGACGGGCGCAGCCTGCACCCGCTGTGGGGGAGGAGGACGGACAGGCTGCCATTTGCCACAGCACAGACAAGAAGTCGGGATGCAAAGTGGGAAAACGTGCTCGTGCCGCCGAGGCCAGCGCACACGGGGTCCGGTGCAGCCGCTGAATGGAATCCCGACAAGGCTGCGCATACACAACCGCACATCCGTAAATCAGAAGCAACTGGGAGCAAAACTTTTTTTGGGTGTAAAGAAATCACCGTTTTTACGACATAAATTAGGCACCTGGAATACTCATCGGTCAGCTGGGTGGATAAATCAGCTCGGCGCCAGCAGCCGCGAGAGGAGGGGACGCACAGGGAAAACACACCCGCAGCCCGCGCCACACGCCGGGGAGCGCGCCTCGCCCTGGCGAAGGCTGCTCCGGTCCTCGCCGCCGCCGAGCAGGACTCATAATCTCCTGCAATGACCCATGAAAGCGGCTGCATTCCACACCTTGCCGTTGAGCGTTTCTTTCTCTCGGCTTCCGCCGAGCTATTTCTTTTCGTTAGGAGCATGACGCTGACGGGGCTCGCTGCGCCGAACCCACCAGCATCGTGCAGGCGGGGAAACTGAGGCACGGGCTGCCAAGGAGCCCAGCCCTCCCGAATCGGCGGCCGTGACGGGTCCAGCCCCCTCCTGCCCTGCTTCGCCGCCTCCCTCCCAGTCCCACGCCGCTCCCAGCCAGCCCTCGCCCCGGCCAGGCGGATATATTTGTTTTCCTACTGTAAGTCCTGAATGGAAATGTCACGAGGACAATCACCATGGTGACATTTCAGCAGCTCCATATAGAGCTACGCAGGAAATGAATTTTAAAAATCCCTATTAAAAATGGAATGGCAAAAACAATTTTCCGGTGGAAATTTGTTCTGAGAGGGTTTATAGACTTCTTTTCAAA
Organism: Pelecanus crispus; assembly: GCF_030463565.1. Lineage (NCBI taxonomy): Eukaryota > Metazoa > Chordata > Aves > Pelecaniformes > Pelecanidae > Pelecanus > Pelecanus crispus. The sequence goes on along the minus strand of NC_134661.1, from coordinate 7,936,243 downwards.
GAAAAAGGTCTCCAGCAAAGAAAGTTTGAAGGGTCCTGGTTTTTCGGCTTTCATTCCTTAATGAAAGAACAGACCTTTTTTGAGAGGGATTTCTGCGTACATTCTCTGTGCAGAAATTAAACTTTGTCGAACCATTTACCACGTTTTTTTCTGCGAGAAGCATTTCATATTTGGCTGCAATATAAGGTCATCGGATACAATGGAAATGCTTCCAGCATGGAAAAATAAGCAAGGGTGGTATTTTCGTACGATGGAGCCCCAAGACAGGAGGGAAAAACATGAACGCGCTGTAGCACAAAGACAGGCAATTTGAAGTATTATATTCAATCCGCTACATTAGAGAGCATCGATTAGTGCCAAGAGCCTGAAACGATGGGCAGGACTACATTAGTGTAAATGGCATTATTTATTTTAGAGGTCACATGTGCGAGAAAATTTACGATAAACCTTTTTTGCTCCAACAACCAGGGTTTTTTTTTTTCTCCCCATTAAAATATGAATCAGAAGATAGTGGCCAGCTATTATAGAGAGGCAGCGCATACACTTGCAATTCTGTTTTGATATTGCCGATCATCTCTCCTTCACAGGCACATTAAAGCTCTTTCCCGAAGAACCAGCTCCGCGGGACGCCAACGTGCCACCGCTGTCAGACAGTGCCGAGCGCTCGGGGACACCCCGGGAGCTTCTCCGGGGACGGATGGAGAGGGGCTGTACGGGACCCGCACTCGCTGTGCAGTTTGGGTGAGGAGTTGTTGTTTTCATTAAAAAAAGCAGTCGGGATGCCTGCATGGCAGCCCGGTTCAGCCAGACATGGGCGCTGCTCCGCAGGACGATCCCAGCCGAGGGTTTATTCTCCAAGCCGGCGCAGAGCTTGGCAAGGCCAAGAGAGAGGCGGGTGATTATTTTAGTCCCTTGTTCCTCCGACTGGCTTGTGCATCATAAAAGAATGCTAATGTTCGTGTCTTTATGAAAGCACTCGAGTTCATCAGCTTTGCAAAGAAGAGAAATTAAATCAAGATTTAATTGGGATATGCATGTTTTATTCATGGTACTATCCACAGGAGAAGCCAGACAGCTGAAGGTAAAGAGGAGGAAAAAAAAGAATCTTTTGAAAAGTTGTTTCTCTCTGATTAAATAGAGATAGTTTCCCACTTCAAAGGGAGGGCTCCTTTAATGTATTTTAAATGCTCAAATGTGCCGTTCCAATGCCTCCGTGCACCAGGCTGGCGGGGCGGCACGGGAAAGGGACCCGCTGCCCCCGGAGCGGCACGCACGGCACGGCACGGCCACAGAGGCAGGCACCTCCTCCGGCAGCAGATTCCCTGGCATCCCAGATGACCCGATGACTTGAGCGACCGGGTTGGTTTTTCGTCCCGCTTGTCCCCTGACTCCGGCACTGGGTGCCATGCATCACCCACGGCCATCACCCGCATCCCTCCCGTGGTCCTGCCGGGCGCTCGGGGCAGCCCGCCTCAGACTGGGTCGCATTGCACAAGAGTGGGAAATTTGGTGGCTGACAGATTCGGGAAGGCACGTAAGGAAGAAAAACCTGGGTTGAGTTATCAGATCCAGCTTTGCAAGTTCAGCGGCTGGGAAATGAAGCGTTTCTGCCTTTTCTGTGGCCACACCGGGAAGCGGGGAGAATGAATTTCATTTTCACTGCCTCACTGCTGAGAGAAAGCCTTCCTTTATTTTTACTTTGCATATTTTCGTGTCTTCATTTTCAGGGCAACGGCAGGTTCCGGTTCAGAAGCAGCCGATACAAAAGGCCGTGTAGCTCTGGTAGGAGCTTTTCCAGGTGGCTTTTGAGCTGGCACGTTTAGCCAGTGGTCTGAAAAGCAGCCTGCAGCGGTGCTGCTCCTCAGGGAAGCCGCAGCCCCAGAGGCCAGCGGGAGGGAGGACAAAGCCCAGCGCGGTGGCCGCCTCCGGCCCCGGCTCTGCAGGAGGAGCGGCAGCAGAGCGGCCGGGCGACAGGTGCGTCCGCGCGGGCTTGCCCTGCGTCCTGCCCGGCGCGGGGACCTGGACTAAAGCCCCACGATGGCGGTGGGCGAACACCCCTAGTTCGTCTGTCATGCTTTTTCCCCTCCAAAGCTTAATGCAGGCACTGCGAGAGCTTTCCTTTTAGTCAGAGGAGAGGGCAAAGCCAGCGGCAGGACGGGAAGGTGGGGAGAGATGAGACCGTGCAGGGCAAGGACCAGAGGGACAAGACCGAGCTGGTGGGGACGGAGGAGGAGGTGGGAGAGGATGCGCAGTGCGTCCGGCCGAGACGGGACCTTGCACAAGGTTAACGCCAGGCAGGTGCTCCAGCAGAGCCCTGAAGGGATGGTCTGAAGTGCTTTCCCCACACAACGCCGCTCCCAGCACCGTGCTCGGTAGCTCCCGAGTTTGCAGGGTGTCAACTGGCTCTCGACACGGCTGAGGAGGACGCTGGAGTGGCTGATAACAGCCACCGCCTCGGCTGCCGTGGGCTCTGCCGTGGCTACGGATGGTTCTTCTCATAGAATCACGGAATGGTTTGGGTTGGAAGGGACCTTTAGAGCTCATCCAGCCCAACCCCTGCAGTGAGCAGGGACAGCTTGAACCAGATCAGGGTGCTCAGAGCCCCAGCCAACCTGGCCTTGAATGTTTCTAGGGATGTGTCATCAACCACCTGTCTTGGCAAGCTGTGCCAGTGCTTGACCACCCTCACTGTAAAAAACTTCTTTCTAATGTCTAGTCTAAATCTATTCTTCTTTAGTTTAAATCCGTTGTTCCTTGTCCTGTCACAACAGCCCTTATTAAAAAGATTCTCCCCATCTTTCCTGTAGGCCCCCTTTAAGTATTGGAAGGTTGCGATAAGGTCTCCCCGCAGCCTTCTCTTCTCCAGGCTGAACAACCCCAACTCTCTCAGCCTGGCCTCATAGGAGAGGTGCTCCAGCCCTCGGATCATTTTGGTGGCCTCCTCTGGACCCGCTCCAGCAGCTCCATGTCCTTCTTGTGCTGAGGGCTCCAGAGCTGGACGCAGTACTGCAGGTGGGGTCTCACCAGAGCAGAGCAGAGGGGCAGAATCACCTCCCTCGACCTGCTGGCCACGCTGCTTTTGATGCAGCCCAGGATACGGTTGGCTTTCTGGGCTGCGAGCGCACATTCTGGGCTGCAAGCGCACATAATAATAATTCTCCTGTCTAAGACATGCCTCTGCTGGAAAGCTTTCCCTCCTCTGCCCGGGCACTGCTCCATCAGGGCACGTGACGGGGCGGGATGCTACGAGGGCACGCGGGAGGGCAGGCGCCCGGCAGAGCTGGGAGGAGCGGGGCAGCAGGCAGGGCCACCGACGGGGCAGGGAGAGGGAAGCGGGACGCCGGAGCCACGCAGCTGGGGGATGCGAAAGAGGAGAGAGGCCGAGGGAGGCTGGGAAGCGCCACGCGAGTGCCACAAAAGCAAGGCTTTAAGGACACGGGGAACTTCTGGTTGTTTTTTTAGATTGAAATGCGTATGCGAGGCACTGAAAGATAGCGGTTGTAAGGGAGGAGGGGGAGCTGCGCAGCAGCGTGCATGTCGCTCCTGGTGGGATTTTTTTCTATAAAGGACCGATTGTTTGGCAACGGAGCCTGACAAAAATACAATTGGAAAAGTGGAGGAGTTAAAAAAAAAAAAAAAAAAGAAGGAAGAAAAGAAAATCTTCTCTGTAACTTGTGCCCTTCAGAAGCAGCCCCTGTCGCATTCGGCGCCTGGCAGAGCCGCGGCTGCCTTGGGAGCCTCAGGTCTTTGTTAAGAAAAGGACTTTGTTAAAAGAAACACCAGTTCTCCCCGAGGCTCATTATTCAAACTGCTCCAGACCCAGCGCCACAAGTGCCGGTGACTTTGGAACACGAACAATCTTATCTCCTGGGTGAAAAGGACCATTTGTTGTTTACTGTCCAGGAGAGAAAGCTCACAATGGGCACGAGAGGAAACTTGGAGAATATCTGAGCAAAACTTGCCGGGCGACGTGCTAAGCGGAGCAAGGAGGCGGTGATGCCACTGACGGGCGCAGGGCTTCCCCGGGGCTTGGCACAGGGAAGGGATGCTGTCCCAGCAAATGCAGCGTGGGCAGCTTCCAGGGGAACAAAACTTTCCTTAGGAGTTATCATCCGTTTCCACTGAGCGAGTAACAGGCAAGGATGGGGTGGGAGATGTCACTGCCGCAGAAGCCGCTGCAACCACTCGTGAGCGTTTCTCTCCAAGGGGAGCCAGCCAAACCTGCCTGGCCCCAAACTAAACCATCACGAGAAATGCTTACTTTCTCACCGACCTTGTCTGGCCCCAAAGCAGGCCACATCGTGGGTTGCAGGATGAGCGCCTGCTTTCCCTCCTGCTGCAGGCGAAAGGGCCGCTTGCCAGAAGGCTGCACGGCAGAGATCATAGAATCATAGAATCGTTTAGGTTGGAAAAGCCCTTTAAGATCATCCAGTCCAACCATTAACCTACACTGCCAAGTCTACTCTAAGCCAATCAAGGGTAGACTAGACTAAACCATGTCCCCAAGTGCCACCTCTGCCCGTCTTTTGAACACTTCCAGGGATGGGGACTCCCCCACCTCTCTGGGCAGCCTGTTCCAATGCTTGACCACCCTTTCCGTGAAGAAATTTTTCCTAATTTCCAACCTAAACCTCCCCTGGCGCAGCTTGAGCCCATTTCCTCTCGTCATATCGCTAACTACATGGGAGAAGAGACCAACACCCACCCCACTACAGCCTCCTTTCAGGGAGTTGTAGAGAGCGATAAGGTCTCCCCTCAGCCTCCTCTTCTCTAAGCTAAACAGTCCCAGTTCCCTCAGCCGCTCCTCATAAGGCCTGTTCCACGGGTAAGATCCACGGGTTAATCTGAAATCGGCTCCTCTGTTCGTCCCTGCCATACCCCAAACTGCGGGCTCTGCTGCAGCCGCCTCCTAGAGCGAACCCCACCTCCAAAACTCCGTTCAGCCTAAGGATTTCAAGCTTTGCTCTTTTAATAAAGTCAAAACAACAAAATAACGCTGTTATTCCTCGTTTCATCAAGAATTGTGCACGTATAAATGTGCACGTGGAGCTAAAATGTATCGCACGCGGAGCGAAACGTATAGTTTATTCTAGCAACTACAGAAACAGCTCCTCCAAGGAAATGGCTCCCGTTTCCCAATAACGCATCCAGGACCCTCAGGAAAAATCTTGGGGCACAGAGGGGAGGCGAGGGGTTTGAAGCACGTGGAAGGGAAAAGACAAGACGGTTTTGTAGCTACAAGTGGGGAGACGTGCCCTATGCTTTTGGCTTTGCCCTCTGCTCGTGGCCAGGCTGCCCATGCCCCTGCAGCAGGCGGACGCGAAGATGCCCCTCTCCCTCCCTCGCTCCGCAGCGCCCGCCTGCGTCCCAGCCCTGCGGAGAGCGCTTGGCCATTGCCCCGTGGCTCAAGCCCGCGGGGACCGGCACGCCGGCGAGCTGCGGCACCAGGCTGCGAGGCCGTGCGTTCTCCTCGCGGCCGAGCGCAGCTCTTGGCCTGGGGACCAGAGCTGCCGCCTCCGCTGCAAAAGATGCCGGTACTGATTCAACAGCAAGGCGCACGGGGTTGTCCCATCTTCTGGGGACAAGGAAGGGACAATTTACGTGAAAAGCGGCTTTTCCATGCACGGGTTACTGCCCACCTCCCTGCCCGGGGAGGGTGGGAGCGGGAAGCACACAGGAGCATCGCGGACCACGGGGTCCTCCTCTGCAGAAGAGGGTGGCCAGAGGAGGGAGGGAAATCCGAGGGGAGAAACGCTCAAGCTGAGCATCCTGACACCCCTTCCGGAGCCAAAGCCCAGCCAGCGCCTGCAGCACGCGTGCTGGCAGCAGCCCTGCCTGGCTGCCCGGGGGCTGCCTGTGGATTTGCAGGCAAGTGTTTGCCCTTGTCGCTTGTTTGTTTTGGAGACTGCAGCGCCAACTCCCTGCTCAGCCGGGGCACGGCGAAGATGGGCTTTGCGGTATAGCTGGAGCAGCGCGATCCAGGAGCCGGGAGAGAAGGCGCCTGGGCGGAGGCGAGACTCATCACGGGCACGGATCTAATCAAGAGAGGCTTCGCACCTCCTCTCCCACTCCTGAATGGCATCTCTTAATGCTAAAAGTCCCTGTGGTTTATAATTACCAGTTTGACAAGTTCATGAGTTCTCTGTTAATTATTATAATTAGCTCTCGCTCGGTGAGAATGCAGGAGTTTAACAACAATATTAACAATGGGAGAACTATTATCGAGAATTAACTACACCGAGCCGACCAGAAAGGGTTCCTCCTGCCTGCCAGCGAGACCCATTAACGGAGCGCCCTGCTCCCCCGTCCTCCCTCTCGCTTAACTCAGCCCCGGCTCGAAACTTGCTTGGAGGGTTCAAAGCAGTGCTTCTGTCCGCAAGACCACTCTGGCAGTACCGGTACGGGAAGGGGAACCCAAACTCACCCTGGGCTGACCGAAACAGGGTGGAGATTCGGACCAGCAAAGGCAATCGTAAGGTAAGGCTGCCAGGGGCCACAGAAAGACGCGCGGCGGCTGCGGGAGGACAGACAGACGGGGGCCCGCGGCACCTGCGGGGGTAACGCGCAAAGCGGGCCCCAGGAATTTCTTTTAACGCCCGCTCTATTTCATGTGCTCTGCAGCTGCCGAGTCGAGGAAGTCGCGAGAGCCGGTGATTAAATTCCTGCGAAAGCCGTTCCTCTGGGGAGCGCGCAGCGCGAGACGCTAGCCTGAGCAAATATTAGAAAAATATCAGTTTTCGGCACCCCTAATTTGCTAAAGATGAATGGATTGACTTCTCAAACACGGCAAGATCCCAAACAGATCAACATGGCTCAGCTTTCTTCCTAATTTCCGAGTTCGAATGTATACAAAATGTTTACCTGGAGCGCAGAAGAGCTTAGAGAGGCAAGCTGTGCAAATAATTAGTTATCTTAAGCGCCTTCACACCTGAAACAGACGGCTGGAGGGGTTTTTTTGGTTTGCTATTTATTTTTTTAATTTATTTAATCACACCTTCGCAAAGCAGAAGCAACAACCGAGAAACTTTGGGGATCGGTATTCCCAGCAGAAAATGCCTTTTGACGCCCGCATAAACCCGCGTGGGACCAGGGACCCTTCTCGCGGAGGAGACGTGCGCGGCGCAAACCTGGGAAACAGCACCAGCACCGGAGCCGCGACCCAGCTCAGCCGCCACCGCAGGCGCCGTGGGACCCCGACGAAGCTTCTGTTAACAGAGGAAAGGACCACGGCCCAAGCCCGGAGAAATTCATGTGCAAGAAAAGACGCCCAGGCCGCCAGCGGGGCCGGTTGCCTCCCCCTGGCAGGGAAGCTCCGGGTTTCTTTCCTTTGCTGGAAAACTCCATTTGCTTTTCAGACAAGAAGAGTTTCTACACGCTTAGGCTGCTTGTGAGGAACACCCTATTGCAAATACATACAGAATTTCAGATGCATACATGCATTTTTAAAAGTTTTTTTAACTGTAAACAGGTTTCGAAGAAAAGATCAAAGTCTCAGTAAAATATTTTGAAGCTGTTGGGACGAAGCACTTCACTGTACATGATACGAATTTCCTTGGAGTAATTTCTATTTGAGGGATTTACCTTTGCTCTCACATACGAAAAGCAGAATGGGGAAAAAAGGTTGAAGCCGCAAAGAGTTTCTTAGGACAAGGCAGCCGTTTCCCACCTACATCAGTCGAGGGAACGGGGACCAGCCTGGAAAATGTGGCGGCACGTAAAGGCTCGGGAGCTGCATGGGGTCCTACAGCCTCCCCCGGGCCAATTACTCAGCATTCAGCCCCTTCTCCCTGCTTCCCCGTTAGCATCGGTAACATATTCATGAAATTCCCGGGGGAATAAATTCTTGCAAACGTCTCGACACCACAGACAGAGGCAAGAAAAAGGCTCCAAACGAGTCAGAATGTATTTTGCAAGTGGAACTGCAGAGGCACAGAGGAGGAGACGGTGCCGGGCGGGTTGTGTTCCCGCGTGGAAAGGATCCATTCTTTTCCCAGGGAATTATTAAAGGTTTCACGCCAGGAAACAAACCATTTTAAGCAAAGGAATCCCTTTTGCTTTGCCTTTGCGGACGAATCATCTGTTAGCAGGAGCATCAGCACGGAGATGCTGGGTTACTCCTCTCCCCGAGCCTTCTGGGAAACTCCTTTGAACACTTACAACATCAGAGCATAGGACCTGATTTGTTAGACAAGCCTGACTTTATTATTTTTTTAAAAGGGGGATATTATCTTCTGCCTCCGAAGGAAAGGGGAAGAGGAGAAAGCCACTGATACAGAGAGGGGCAGGGACAGGCGCAGAACCTCATTATTAAACAAAATAAATAAAATATACTAGCAGAAAATGTGTCTTGGCTTTATTACTATATTCTGTCCTCTAAATATTTCATTTCCAACTAATGCACAAGCCAAATGGAAAATTTCAAGCAAAACTGTGCTACTTAGAACATGCTTAATTATTGATTCAGCCAGGAGGGAAAAAGAAAGAAAAAAAAAACAGAGGGGAAGAAAAGGCACCAAGCCGTTGTCAAGTTCTCCGTCCCGGAGCTGGTGATTTAAACCCGCGCAGCTTCCCACCCTCTCTCCCAGGGGAAGGGAGCACGGAGCGCCCCGGCTGCCTGCAGCCCAAGCTCTTCCTCGGGCGCGGGGGCGAGGAAGAGGAGGGAGGGCGGCCGCGAAGGGGCAATGCCCGCTGCCGCAGCCGGCCCCTCGCCGGGCACGAGCCACGTGCTGAGCCAGGCAGGGCTCAGGCGACGCCTTTCGGCAGCCTCCCACGGCACCACCGCACCGGTGCGCGGCGCCGGCAGGACGCTCGCTCGCCCGTCTCTTCTGCCCTGCCTGGCCAGGCAGCGCCTCAGCCGGTTTTAGTTTTTTGCTGAGATTTGCGCTTACGTTTTTTTGTAACCAGAAATGCTTCCTCAGGGGCTACAGCGAATCTCTGTGCACCAAAGGTCTGCAGTCCGGGTTACAGCCCCCCGCAAAGGGGTCCTGCCCGACGCCTCTCCCCAGCCCACCGGCACGCAGCAGCCACCGCAGCGGGAGACACGGCACCGGGAGCGACTCACCGTTGCCGTTGCCGTTGCCGTTGCCGTCCCGAGAGCCAGCAGCACCAAAGCCCATCCCCAGCTGAGCCAAAGGGAGCTGCTGCTCCGCACCAGGCATTTATACAGAATGAGGAGCAGCTGGGGCCGGGAGCCGGCGGCCGCGGTGACAGGGCTAACCGAGCACACCTGCGCTCCCGACCACAGCAGGGAAACTGCTTCGGAAAGCAGGGGAAGGGGACGGAAAATAGGAAATCGATGGCAACTTAAGGCCGGAGAGAGCAATTAGGGCTGGGAGCGCTGCCGCTAACTGCGGCAGGAGAGAGTTTTTAAGTGTAGCTGAACCGGATTTATACACTTACTGGGGGCTGGAAGTCTCTCGGAGAAAGCAGTTTAGCAGTGCTGCCATTTACAGGGAGAAGAACTGAAGCCGGAGTGCATTTGCAAATGGACTCCAGGGACCCAATTTTCTTCCCCTGCTGGGATAAATCCAAACCAGCCATTTTGAAGTTACGGGAATTGCATTGGAAAAACAAAGGGGGAGAGACGGCTGCGGCCGGGCACAAAGAGCTGCGGGGCTGAGGACAGTCCCCCGGGGCGGTCGCACCGGGGCACGGGACCACCAGCCCCCTCGCCAGCCTGCCCAAAGGCGTGCGGCAAAACCCCAAAGTTTAGGCAGAAATAGCAGGTGCGATGCCAGCTCCGGCGATGTGCTCGCTGTCCCTCCTGGCAGGCATTCATTGAAAGAAGGCAACAGTTTGGTCATTGCTTTTTTCCTGGGTTTTCCCCCCGCCTATTTCTGTAAAACTCCTTTTTTATTTGGTCTGGGTAATTTTTTGTGAACATCTCGTGGTCATGAATGAGAGCTAAAAACGTGGTCTTGGAAACACAGCCAAAAGCCGTTTCTAATTCACAACAAAACGTCCCCCTCAAAAAAAAACAGTTCACAGTCTAATTCCTTATGTGCTTGTCGATGCCGTCACCTATATCTCTCCTCCATCTCCAACTCTGGAAAACCACCCACCTTCCCATATCCAAATCCTTTCTAATAAGCTAATTTCTCCCACGAGATATGGGTTTTTTACAGACGCGGCGGACGGTTTAACCCTGAATTAGCCTTAGCTGGAGTTTCCCTGCCGCCCTCTCCCTCCGGCGTGTTTAGCCTCAAGCTCGTACCCACACTCCTGGGCATCCCCTGAGCCGACCGAGATTGTACCTACAGCCTTGGGCATCCTTGAGAACACCCTCAGCCCCACGCTCTCCGGCAGCTGGGTGCTGCGGAAGGCTTCCCAGCACCCTAAAGAGACCGAAGAAGGGGGGAGCATCACCGGCGGGGTCCCACGGGGGGCCTGGGGGGGTCCGCGATGCCCAGCGGAGAAGCCGTCGTTGTCGGCATGCCAAACACACACCGCCCTACAGCTGGGAGGTGGGGAACGGCGCGCTTGCGAAGCGAGCTGCGCAGTCAATTAGGAATTTCACTGAAATTTCCAATTACGGCCTTTTTTTTTTTCTTTAAGCGACAGAATTATGCTGTGTTACAGAGAAAGTGACAGGTAATTTGGGACACTGAGGATTTCTCGGGCTCTATAGTTAATGGGGAGTTTAGCACCAATTCCTCTGTAATTTGCACTTCTGAGAAACCGCGTTATTATAAAGTCAGAAATCTCAAGCACTTTCAACTCCGGGATCTGCCAGACTGACGATGACCAGGAACTGAGGAGGCCCGAGCCCACAGGTCACCCATTTCAATATCTGAGCCTGGGTGGCTTCCAAAACCGGCCGCTCCAACGGCGGAGCCGAAAATTGGAGGTGACATTCAGAAGTCGCTGAAAATTATAACCCTGGCTTCCTCCTTGAAAAGCTTATCTGAATCCTGGCTTATCCTTTGATGAGGTTACTGAAAAAGCATTCTGCTCTGAGTACTTGAAAGATAACAGGCAATATATGTGAGCCGGTGCGCTTCTCCCCGGCGGGAAAACACTATCGAACATGCCAAGCACAGGACACTAATTACATGGTCTGAATTATGCTGGACATCAAGGTCCTGGGGTGGCTTGGTTTAACTCCTTCCCGTCCTTGCAAACCCGGAGCAAACGCGCGTGCTGCTCCAGCCAGGCTCCCCGGAGGACGTGCTCCCGCGGTCCGGCGCCGTGCCGGGCATCCCGCTCCATCCCGCTCCGGAGCCTGGCGCGCACGCGTTTCCGCAGGGCAAAGCCCCTCGGGCGAGAGAACTGCGTTCCCGGATCCCAGCTAATGGGCGAGCATCCTTAAGGAGCCCCTAAGACCTTCATTAACTAAGTCAATCGCGTCCAGAGAACAAGCTCGCTTCTGGGAAGATGCTAAGCCAGGGCTCTGGCTAATCCTGCCCGTGGGTGAAGACGTGGCAACGCTTAAATTTTTGCTTAAGTTTAAGTAAATGTTTGGGTTTCTGGGATGCTAAACCCACACTTATGAGCAAGGGTCTTCCTGTGTTTCAGGAAGAAAGGAAAAGCCAGCGGAGACAGAAATACCGTCGTATCGGCGAGAAATGGTGAGTTCAGTAACGCTTAATGGGCTGGCAAAGGGGCTATGAAAATTGACCCAGCTCTATTTGTGAGAGAAAGTAACAGGGCTTCCTTTATAAAGCGGAGTAGCAATTGCCGCTCAAAGGGTGGAAAGGAGGCAAGACAACGCACCAAAGTAGAAGGCATGGCAAAATCGGTATTAATTATGGGGAGCCAAGGTTCTGCCCTCGGAACAGCGGCCGCAGCCACGTTCCCGGGGAAGGGGCTCTGGCGACAGGCTGATGGCGCGGGCAGCATCCCCCTTTGGAAGGGAAGGCGGCCGCCGCCGCTCTTCCCCAAAGCGCGGCACGGCGCGGCACGCAGCCGGGCAGCAGCTCGGGCAGGGCCGGTGGCAGGACAGTGCTATTCCAGCAGTTTAGCTTTTTAAAACCAGCCAATTGCGCCCTGTGCGAAGCCTCTTCGTGAAGCTCTGATGTACCTTCAAGATGCGGCGCCCTGCGCCACATACTTTTTTGTCACTCCTCCTCCTCCAGCAAAAGCCCCAAATCTTTGAATTCGTGGCAGGCGGAATTACAGTGCTATTTTTCTTTGCTTTCAACTTTGAATAACGGACGACAATTCCATGCCAAACGTAGCAAGGTTTGGAGCGTGCAAATTTTTGGTTATGAACTGGGAAGCACCTTGCGAGGGAGCTGCGCGGGACCAGCTCCAGCGGCGCAGTCCCCGTGCAGGTATTTGGTGCGGCTGGTGGGCCAGTGCCTGCGCCTTGCTCCCAGGCGAAGCCGCCCTCCTCTTCCTCCTGCCCGCAAACACCCCCTGCACTCCTCCGTACCCAGCGCGGCCGCTCCGCCGGGACGCACCGGCTTTGCCTCTTCTCTGGTGAGCCTGTAGCCCAAAAAGCAGGGAAAAAGAACAAAAGCGCTTTAATGGCATAATTTATTTTCAAATGAGCTGTCTCTTAACGCTGCCCCAGCCCCCAAAACGCCAATAATTGTTGTCTGGTTCCCTGCCATATCCCCAGCCAGCGCCTTCAGCGTTTCAGGCGCTGCTGCATGAGATTAGTGGGGAAGTGTTTTGAGTCCCTCACATCAAAGGGATTGAAAAACTATAAATTTAATAGAACGTATTATGCAGGTGAGGAGAAAAAAAAAGCAAGTTCTGTGAAAAAGGATGGCTCATTTCTCCTCGTTCCAGGGTAGGGCTTAAGGCAGCTGATATATCTCCGGGGAAAAAAAAAACTATTTAAACAGATGCAAGCCTAAAAAGCCAAAAAGTACCAAGTGGTGGGAGAAGCGCCCAGGCTCACCACACATGGGGAAAAGCGGTCGGTCGGGGAAGGCGGGGGGAAGCCTCGGGCAGCGGCAAGGCTCCTGGCGTGCCTCTAAGAGCAGCCCCGAATCTTGCATCGGGTCCCTTCCTTGCAAGGCGCTGCCCAAGTAAAGACGGAAGGAAGAAGGGAAGATGAGAAATGAGGAGGGAAAGAGGAAGCTAGTAGGATCAAATGTTAGGGGAACGTTTTGCGAATTGCCCGCGACAAGCTGCCGCCGTTAGGAGGTCCCCGCCCGCTCGCCCCAGCCGCACGCCGACGAGGGGTCTGCCGGCCGTGCCGCGGCGATCGCCGGCAGCCCACGCTCGCCGCCCGCGGTGGCCAGGACAGCAAAGCCCAGCAGCGCCGGGGGGAAACTCCTCAAAGGGCGCTTGCCTTGAAAAACGCGGCGCGTTATTTCCACGGGCCCTTAAACAGAATAATTCATTAGTCAGCTCAGAACAATCAATATCGCGCGCCGACAATTTATACACTGGCTCTGTTTACCCAGCAGACCCTCTTTGATAATATTATTTATGATTCTAAATAACTCCATCGGTGTTCAATAGAGCTGGGAGTACCTGGGGGACTGGGGCACAATCAAATTATGAAGACATATGGTTTACTCAGCACTGGAAATGTTCAACTGCATTTCATTGCTGTTAGTCCTGCCGCAGCACCTTCCCCGATCAGTTATACAGCCTCCTTAATATCGTTTGCTGGATGGGAAGGCTTCTTCGGGGAGAGGGCTCTCGCTCAGCCGACGGAGAGATGTGGCTGTAAAGGGAATTTTATTGCGGCTATTTCTGCGCTCGCGCAGCTGAAGGACATGCCGAGCAGCTCAACGCATCCCAGGCCGCCGTGGCAATTAAACTCCTGCCTTGCCGGGGACTCGCGGAGCGGCAGAGGCGGAGGCAGGCAGGGCTCTGCCTGCGAGCAGCTCCAGCCCCCCGCTCTCCCGGAGAGGCTGCCCCGGCGTAGGTGCCGGCTGATATGTATGCGGCACGGCACGCTCCCCATCTCCTGGCTGTATTTATGTTCGATGCATATACTGTGTACGTTTTAATAAAGCGCTTCTGATATACCCACGAACCGGCCAAATGCTGAGTCATTATTATCGACAGAACATCGCATAAGTACTCTGCTGAGCTTCCTCTGGGCTTTGAGGGTGTATAAAGCTCGCGCTAATGCTATATTGCTCTATAAACTCTAGTCCTCCCTGCAGAGAAGCAATAATTAATCAGACGATGCATGATATGTAACAAATTAAAAAGATAAAACTTCCCAACAAAAATTATGGGACTAGAGAGACGCGGGCTGCGCTTTGCAGCGAGCTGTCCCTGGCATCCCATTTCCCTGGCTCTGCTGGCATATAACTTACACGGGCCGGATCCTGCGAGCGCTGCGAGGCAGCGGGCTCCGCAGCTGCCCTAGCACGGCGTTGGAGCGCGAAGCACGCCGCTCGCCCGGCCCATCGCGGCGCGTCCGCGGCGCCCGGCCTTCGCGGGGCACGGCGGTATGGTGGCGGGCAGCCAGGACCGGGATGCGCGCGCTGGGGGCAGCGCCGTGCTCCTTGGCAGCGGGGCAGGTGAAAGCCAGCCCTTTCTGCTTTTGAGCGCGTTCCGGAAACTCTGCTCGACGCCGAACCTGCGCGTTCCCGACTTGCAAACAGCCGAGGCTACAGAATAAAGCGGTAACAGTTATTGCTGTGGAAATACAATCTCTGAGAAAAATCCCACCAGAGTAATAATTAAAACGGATACTGAAGACTCTGACAACCCTGGGTTTATTTGCGGGTTTCAGCTATTTCTGCTACGCAATTCCCCTTTGGAAAATCAGCATCTCCTTTCCATAGGAAAGCCGGACGGCTCGGGACCTGGTTTTGTTCCCCTTGAAGCGGAAAGAAGAAGTAAACAGCGACATTTCACTGTGGAACAGAAAGAAAAGACATTTTCAACTCAAATGCCAGGGGGCTTTCACTTCCATCCTCCCACACAAACCCGCAGTGCTGATGAGACCCCAGTTTCTAGCGGGAACACGTTTTGGTGGGGAAGCTCCAGGCAGCCCCTGCGCTTACGCGGGACATACAGGATGCGGCAAACCTCTCCCTATGGCTCCGGAGCCGGCAATGCCGGGCACGTCCCTACGCATTTGCCGGCGGAGGGTGATCAGGGAAGAAGCCAGTAGGGGGGCCGATGTGCTTTTCCCTTCTTTAAGACATTTGGAACAAAGCTAAAATCATCTCTTTGTGCACGCAGCTGGGCTCTCCCGCCGCCGCTTCCCACCACAGCCGCTTGCCGGCTCCCTCCCGCAGCTGCCCGGGCAGGCTGCTGTGAGCAATTCCCAAAACCTGGTTCCCACCCAAGCCTGCGAAGAAAAAAAATACCCGTTGGCCTCATTCATTGATTACGCTGGCAGTCGGTGGGGTCTAACGGTGAAGGCTCTTTGGAAGAGCAGCCCTGCGAGACCCCTCAGGACAGCGATACTCGGACCAGCCGGAGAAGCCCTTCCCAGCCCCGCGCGCTGCGGCTGGGAGGAGGAGCACGGCAGTGCCCGCAGGAGAGGGGCGAGGATGGGTTCGTGGGTGCACCGTGGCCGCCTACCCATGCCCAACACAGGGTTCCCAGCTGCCAGGCTGCCCTCAAACGCTTTGCCAGGCTCAAGCCTACAGCGGCCTTCCGGCTGCGTGTATCACACCGCTTCCATAGCCTTAAAGGAGGTGTTTGGATATCTATATTTAGTTGTCCTCGCTTCCTTTCCTCCTTGACATTTATGAATTTTAGATGTCTTTCTCTCCGGGCCTCTGAAGGGCGCCTTGGAGAAACGCGTGGTGGCCCCCGCACTGCCCGTCGTCTCCCGGCGAAGCTGCGCAAGGGGCATCCCGCAAGGGGCATCCCGCCGGGATGCGGCTTCAGCCTGTCTGCTGGCGCACGGGTGCTCGCCCAGCCGCGGGACGCTCGGGCACTGCGGGCGCTGCCGAGATGCTCTCCAGCCTCCCGCCGGCGTGCGGGGCTGCTGCTGGCTCTGCGGCTGCCGGAGGGAGGGAAGGAGAGGGAGAGATGCCTGCGAGCGGTGGGAAAAAACGAGATTACAGGGGCTCAGGGAGATGCTGTTAACGTACATGGCAACTTACAGATGAAGCGGGCAGCAGCTGCCTTGAGCTGAAGGCCAATTTGGCAGCGGGCTTGTGCAGGAGCGGTGGCGCAGGATCAGCCTTGCTGAAGCGTGGGCGGGATGGGAGACCCTGCAGACCCCTCCGTCACTCCTTGCGCCGGCTTGTCGGGACGGGGCCCCGCTCCCAGCCTCCTCTCCAAGCTCTGCTTCGCTAGCGCCGGGTAACGTACTTCTCATTCCTCCTGCTTAATACCCCGGACTCCTTAAATGGCGCTGAATCTGAGCGGTGGATAAACATTAGTTTCACAGCTCACAAAGCAGAACTGCCGGCTACTGCCAGTCTAGACGTAATGAGTTCCTCCCGGGACCCCTGGGAGCGTTTAGAGTGGGCTCTTCTTTACCCAAGCTGCCAGTCAAGCCGGTGCCAGGGGGGAAGCAGCGCCGTTAATCTCTTTCCCACCATCCCAGCCATAGCCGAAATCCCTTCGAGCATGTAACAGTTTTATTTTAATGTGCCGTCCCACCGGCACGCGGACAGCAGCGGCATGGGCTGCCCGCGCGCCGGCTTTCTGCTGCCTCCCCACCGCGAGCCCCTGCCAGGGAAGCTTTAATTTGGGGGGAGAGGGGGGCGAGGTGGGCATGAGCCGACAGGACGAAACAAACGACGAGGGAAAAGCGTTCGCCTGTTTTACTTTTCACCCAGGCTGCTGCTGTCACCTCCTTGGGTACCCTTTAATTAACAACAGATTGCTGTTCTGCGGAGAGAGGCTCATTTAGCACCCAGAAGAGGAGCAAGGAAAGTTTGCTCGGCAGCCAGGCAGCAGCGGCCGGGGACGTCTCCCACCGCATCACGCTTTCATCGGGATGCTAAGTCACTTGTCAGGAGCTTTTCCCCAACAGCCGGAGCAAATCAGCTAATGAAGGTGACATCGTGCGGATATTCGGGAGGTGGACCATCCGTGGCTGCTGCTGCTGCTTCCCCGATACCTTGGGTCCTCATCTGGGAAGTCAAACACCCCCCGCACGCGTGTCCGCTCCCCTCTTCCAACCGCAAAAGAAACCCACAGGGAAACTGGGACGGGATGCTCCATTCGGGCAAGGTGAGCTGGGACAGATCCTGCTTGCGCCCAGAGACGCAGCCGCCACCCTGGGCTCCTACCAGGAGACCCAGCTGGGCAAGAGCCATCACCGGCAGCGCCGCCTCCCACGCCACCACGCCGAGGAGCCCACAGCATGGTCTCCACTGAGCTCTGCAAAGAAACGGCCACTGCAGGGGCGGCCCGTCAGCGCACCCTCCCAAGCTATTGGTACAGCTCTTAGCCAGCAGCTGTTATCAGCCGCTCGGTCCCGGGTGCTGGAAACGGTGGGGAGCAGGGATGCGGCGCGTACAGGTGCCGTCCGGATAACCCGTGCCTGCTGACGAACACCCAGCGACAGCAAGTGCGTGGCACAACATCCCCTTCCGAGAAACGCCAGCTCCCGGAGGAGAGATAAGGAGAATCACGCATAGGATTCATCGATTTCTCCTCTCCAGACCTCTTCCCAGAACAGGTTGGACATATGAGAAGGAAAAAAGGGAAAGAGCCCTTTCCAAAAGACCGACGGACTAATTAACCAAACTCTAAATATATCCCCGCTCCGCATGTCAGCCCAAGGCTCCTGCTCCCCCGTCCTCCACGTCAGCGGAGCAGCAAAAGCGCAAGCGAGCCTCTAATCCGCAGAGACGGGCAGGGAGCCAGCATGGACTTTTCCATCGCTAACCTCCGAGAAGACGGACACCTGTGTCTCTCCTCTCTGCCGGGCCGTATTTAGCAGCCGTAATTATACCCTTTCAATCTATGTATAAATAACTGGAATTCCGGGTAAAATGTTGGCTAGCTTGATTTACATCCCCAGTCAGTCGATAAGGTTGCAACAAGGATAAATCACAGCAGAAGTGCATACTCAGAAGATCCGAGAGGAAGAGAGAGAAACTTCTGCCCCCCCGCTCTCCCATTACTCATGCTTGTTTATAAAGCGGCTGGGATAGTTTCAGCATTAAATAAACATTGCGCGATCGCCCGAGTCTTTCATCATTGTCCTAAGTGTCCATGGAGAGTTGCGGGAAGGAGGCACTCGTTTTTCCTGCCTGCTTCTCCTTTCAGGCCACCGAGGGCAGAGCCGTGAAGGAGGCTGACAAATCCAGGCTGCCGCCGAGGGTCCCCGTCCCCTCACCCGCGCCTGCCCCCCAGCCTCTCCACCTCGATCTGGAGTTTTCGGGGGCACCCGGGCAGGAGCCAGCAAGAGGTGGGGAACGAGCTTCGGTTCCCCTGAAAACCCCAGCCCTGCTCCTTAAACCCTCCAGCCCAAGGGCTCCCGGGAATTTCCTCCGTCGAGTGACTGGGCTTTTTCTTCTCATGCCAGCCCTGCAGCCGGGCACTCGGCAATAGCCTTGCCCTCGGCTGCGGGAGCACGGAGACAAACCCCACCTTGCCACTGATGCGCAGCAGCATCCTTACTCTCGAGCCAGAGCATAAATGGGTGCATACGGCGAGCAGCCAGCGTCGGGGGAACGCCAACCGACGGAACAGCAGCACTTTGCGATGAGCACCAGATCATCACTCGTCCCACTCACTCCCAAGCGTAACGCTGTCCATCGCATGGCTGGGCTGGGGACGGCGAGGCCGGCATCCCCTGCCTGCCGTCGCGTCTCGGCAGCGGGCTGGAGAGCTGCCCCGGGGGTTAGGGGGCTGAGGGTGCTCACCAGCGTACTCCCTCCTCCCGTAAGGAGCGTGCTGCCGGGCTGCGTCTCGGGGAGGTCTCGAGCCGGCGGCGGTTTGCAAGGGGCTGGCCCCGGCAGGGATGAGCCATGGCATCAACCGCGGCAGCTGCATCTTTGGACAGCAGGCTGCGTGGCGGGGAGCGCAATGGTAGGTGGACGAGTCTGTCCTGGATGTTTTTCAAGTGGAGATTAACCACTGAGTAGTTTCTCTTTATTTAAGATGCCATATGCCTCTTCCCTCTAAATATCTCCTCCATCAGATACCGCTGTGATTCCCAGTCTGCCTTCCAACCCTGCCTTCGAGACACTATTGCAAACACTTCACAAAACCGTGTTAGATCGGAGACGGAAAACGCTTTGAAGCCTCCTCCTCCTGTCCGTTCCCCCGCGTACGTCAGGCCCCAATGTATAGGCAGCTGCTTCGTGCGCGCTCGCTTGGAGCCGCAGCGTGCCTGGGAGGTGTGCGCATCTCGGGGAGGTGGACGCCATTTCTGGGCTCGGGGCAGAATGCTGGTTTGACTCCGGTGACTCGTATGATTACACTGCAAATTCTCTTCTCCACCTGCAAAACGGGGATAGCTATGCTATCCTCTCCCCCTGCTGTGAGCTTCAATATGTCAAGGATTGTGAGGCACTTAATACTATGTAAATGGGAGACATATCAGCTGTGCCTCAGATAAATGAATTTCACTTAGATTGATGGGTGTGAAGCACTTCCAAAATTAGGCCTATTCTTCTTAAATCAAACAGTTTCCCCAAGCCAGTTCAGCTCTATTGATGTAGAGGAAGTCATCAAGTTGTGATTCATCATCGGGTTCAATCAAAGACCTTCAATACGCTGACCCACCGCGTGCTTCCTCCTCTCTGCCAAGGGAGTCGGAGCTCGGCCGGACGCGTGGGGAGCGGGACCCTTCCTCCCCGCGCACGGGCCGGCCAAGGCTCGGTCCGCAAATCCGGGACACGCTCTTGACGGGGCTAAAACCGCATCAGGCACCTTACACGGAGCTTGGAGAATCACTTGGGTATTCAGGGTCATCTACCCAGCCTTTACATACCAGCAGATTTGAACTAGACCGCCGTGTTCCCCAGATATTTGCCTGATCGTCCTTGCCCTCGTAGCTGAATTGGAAATGAATAAATCAAACTACAGTATCTCTGAAATCCCCGCCTCGCTCCTATGGGTCTCTGCACCTCTCCCGCCACCCCCGTTGCAGGACTGGCACTCTTTCTAGGGGTTAGGGCTGGAAAAGCAGCACGCAGCAACCCGAGTCCTTGCTCTGATGCTCACGCTGAGCTGCGTTTACGCCATTAAATGCTCTATAACATAGAGATAATATCATAAACCTCATTTCGTTCGGTTAGCAAACAGTAAATCCCTCTCACGCATAGGAGCATCACCATCAGACTGCAGCCAGCGGAGTAACGCCGTGGTAAAGCGTACCGAGCTGTTTGCTATGGCTTCGTGCTCGCCTGCGCCACGGGGCTGCCACCCGTCCCGACCCCGGGGGCTGCCAGAGGGGAGGGGGGTCTGTAGGCAGCCTGCTCCTCTCTGGGGCTGGAACGTCTCCTCTTCTCTCTGCCAAGCCCAAGCACCTCCTGACTACAAGCATCCGTCTGGTGTTTATGTGTGGAGGAGCTCAGCTCTCTCCAACTTTTTAACTGCAGATAATCAACAAAGCTGGGCAAATAATTTAGCGCATATAATTTATGCTACGATTTTGGATTCTTTGCCCACAAGCAGCTTGTGCGTCCCACAAAGGCATCGGTCCTCTGAAATTATGCAGGGGAACAGCCGCCTTGGCCTATAGCTCATTCTGCCGGCTGGCAGCGAGCGCTCGGCACCCCGAGCATTGCAGTGCTGGCTGCTTGCTTGCTTGCGATTAGGTGCCTCACTCACGTGGTATTTCTTCTGCTGATAGCCCGGGAGGAATCCAACCTCAGAGGGCATCTCCTGCGGGCAGAGCGTTGTTAGGAGAAACCTCACCCGCGCACCGAGGACAGCTGTTCCGATCCCCGGCGCAGAATTAGGCATCTGAAGGGTAGGTACAACAACCGGTTAGCTGAGTAATCGTCGAAATGCGGTCGCATCATCCATATGTTTGCATCGAAATGCCCCATACTGTCATTAAATGAGACTAAATATACCTAGGAGCAGCAGTAAGCACAGCTGTGCTGTTTTTCCCCGTTGGCAGAGGAAGGAGAGGCTGCTGCAGCCTCACGCGTAACCGCGGTGCCAGTTACAAGCTTGCCTGAATGATGTGGAAGCTGTGAACTAAATTGCATCTGCTTTGGGCCATTTTTGCTGCGCGACTCGTGTCCTTTCAGCCACGCCGGGTGCCACGCTCCTCCCCAGCGCGCTCCTGCTCCCGTGAGAAGCTGCTCGCACGTCTGCCGTGGAACACAGGGCTCCCCGGCGTGGGGCAGCGACGGGTAAACGTCTATCGCCGTCACGGACAGCAGCGTGGCCCTGGTGCCGCTCCCAGCCTCGGCGCTGACTACGACGTCCGGCAGCATCCTTACGTGCGACAGGCGTCAAGATAGCCGACGGAACTTCTCATTAACGGTTCTGCCAAGGTGGGAGTTAACGTGTCTGTAAAAGGGACGCTGCATCAACGTGTGACTGTAAAGCATCCTACCGGCTCTGTACTAATATCTTGATTTTTGCCATTGCCAGCGGCAGGGCATTCAAATGCCTGTCACTCCACAGATGCCCTCCATCCCCTTCCTTTATCATCTAAACGCTGTGATCTTGTCGTCTGCAGGAAGAGCTACGGCCCTTCAAGTTAAATGTGCCTGCCAAGAAAAACGTTGATTTTTTTTTTTTTTCCCCTCCACCTACCTTCAGATAGCTGATTAATTGATTGCAAGGAGCAAGGAATTAAGCTTTTTTTTTTTGCAGCTGAATACAGAAACATTGATGTAGAAAAATACCGTGGCTGTTAGAGCTGTCTTGTGCCCAAGACAGCCTTAAAACATCTTTTAGCCTGACTTGGCATGCTAGCTCTTAGGCGCTAAATGGAGAAGTGAACAAATCCCAGGTCTTAATGAATAATGTTCGAATCCAACTTTCATTTTCAAATGCGTCCATACGTTTGAGAATGAGTCACAAGGTGTTTGTTGTGCGGCGGAAGAATAGACAAGCTGGGAAGGGTATTTTTATGTGTTTGTGAATCATTGTATATGATATTTTCCTCCACTGTGCCTCTCTGTCCTCGCAGTTTTCTGCAGTGAAATCCATTCAGCTGTCCTGGAAATGTAGGCACTTTATAGAAAATCTTTAATAGCGCCAGCACAAATGGATGGCTCTTATTTCCTCTCCGCAAAGTGGCGATTTGCAAAACCACTGCTGACAAATATTTACCCCCTTCCCCCAAGCCATTAAATAAAGACCGAGGGAGACGCCGCCCGGCACGGGCGGGCGAGGCAGAGCCATCCCACGGAGCGGGGGTCTACGGCCAGGCACGGCTGTGACCAGGACGGCGCGGGGCGACGCGGGGGGCGCGCGGCCCCGCAGCTGCCGATCCGCGCAGATCCATATGCAAACACGCTCCCTAAAGCGCGTAAACACGGGCGCGTGAACACATGGCTGCGCAGGTGCCAGCGTCTATACAGACACATACGGGGAGAGACAGGGAGCCGCACGGATCCTTTCCAACTCTTTCCATCCTGGCTGTCGCGCCTGTTTGTTTTCTGGTACGCTCGTCTTGCTGGATTTTTTAACATTTAATTAGTTGAGCCAGCTGCTTCCGCTTTGCAAAGGGCCCTTTAGTTTTGTCTCGTTTCAGACGCGGGTT
This sequence comes from Pelecanus crispus, assembly GCF_030463565.1. Classification (NCBI taxonomy): domain Eukaryota; kingdom Metazoa; phylum Chordata; class Aves; order Pelecaniformes; family Pelecanidae; genus Pelecanus; species Pelecanus crispus. The sequence continues at coordinate 7,913,727 of NC_134661.1, read as the reverse complement.
CCTTTTGCTAGCAGGATCAACGCAGGCTCCGGCCGAGGCGCGCAGCCCAGCCCCCAGCGCCCACCGCCCATCATCTGGTGCCGTGCGCTCCCGACGCCGGGCTCGGGGACATGCTGGGGGCTGCGGGTTTTGCCAGGGTGGTGCCAGCCGAGCCGCCCCGGGCTCCAGCCTGGGCTGGGATAACAGCAGAGCACAGAGCTGCCGTACGGCTCCTCTTCGTCCCTCTCGAGTCAACCAGAGCTGCGCGCGACCTTACGCTCTGCAGATTATGGTCCCTTGGAAACGGGGTGAAAACCAGAGGGTTCAGCGAGTAGAAGACAGATTTCTACCCAGCGTGGCGGGGCACGGATCCCGCTCTCCCGGCAAGGCGATTCTCACCACGGCTGAAGCATAATCGCCGCCTGTCTGGATGAAAGATGCTGATTTTTTACCAGCGATGCTCAAAACCACCCCTTGGGAAGGGCCAGAGGAGAGCTCTCTGGTGCCAAGGGGGGGGCCGCATCCCCGCGGGAACGCGGGGACAGCCGGAGCCCATCCCGGGAGAGGGACCTGGGGGTTCGCGGTGCCAGTTACGCCAGGACCCTCGCCCGAGAGCAGCAAGCTGCGCACCGACGATCAATTTTCCATGTGTTGGCCTGTGCAAAACCCTCTGGGAAAACCAGAGGGGGACCAAGAGCCCCCTCTTGTAGAACGGCAAGGGGTCCTGGCACGGGTTAGGCTTTTGGTAGCAGAGAGGGGAGGCAGGCGCAGCCCGGCGAGGCGGCGTCGCGCCAGCACGGGGACGTTTGAAGGGTGGTGGTATGCCCTCTCCCGCGGCTCTTCCCCCACATGCAGCACCCTTCCTCGCCGGGGAGGCTCTGCCCCTGCCTCCCCAGCAGCACCTCAGCCTGCAGGCTGCCTTTCGCTCCACCTTTCCTTGATTTCTGATAAGGTCTACCTTTCTTTTTGGTCCTTCAAGCCTGGACTTTGCCTTGCTTGCTTTGTCCCACGCCGCGTGTCCGCATTTTCTAGTCCTCTGTAGCACATGGAATTATTTTGTTTTAATCATTTCACCCGTTTCCCTTCAGCGTGTTCCTTCTGGTCCCTCTCCCCGCTCCTTCCTTCACGTTTCCTGCCCGCAGATTTGGGAGGCTCCTTGCCGAAGGGCCGAGGACGAGCGGGCATCGCCACGGCCCCTTCCTCCGCCAGCCCTGCCCCACGCTGGCGCTGCTGCTTCGTCCCTGGCAGAGAGCAGGAGAGAGACGCCGGCCCCGTTACGGTGCCTGCGAAAGAGCCCGCTGATTTCAGGGGAGCTGGGATTCCAGCCTGATTATCGCTACCGCTCATGAAAATACTTCTAAGGCGTTTGCCTTTGGAAAAGGGCAGAGTGACTCAAATGTCAGGTGTCAGCAAAGCCTTTCTGCATCCCCCGGCAGACTCCCCTCTCCAGCTTCAAATGACACAAAGGGACCCTGTGCGATTCTATTCATACCAGATGCCATCTCCTGCCTTTAAAGCCGAGAGAAGTTTGCCTGAAAAGAGACGCGTGAACTTTTTTCCGATCGTTCTAATCATTCCTTTTTCTCCCGGGAAATAAATTTTTAATTGCTCTTATTCTTCTATATCACCTTTGAAACGCATTTCCTTTTTCACTGAAAGTGCAAGATAGAAGAACGCTTAAAAGTTTTCAATTTTCAGACCCCGGCAAACCTATCGCTTCTGACATAAACAAACAAAGCCCAAACATGTTTAATGAAACAGTTTTGGTTTTCAAAATGAACGTTTTTGTTTTGATCAAAAAGCCATTTGTAGCTCCAATCCCGAAGACATCTTCCCAAAACCCATTTAATCCGGCTCTGAAAAATCTCTTTGCGGAGAGAGGTGCGACGGACGCTTGCTGGCCAGCCTGCATTTGCTTCCCCCTCATTAGAGCTGCCCGATGCGAGACCTGGGCTCGGGGGGAACGGAGACGCTGCCCGGCGGCTCGAGGGAGCGCGGTGCTGATCGCAGGTCAGTCCTCCGATAAAAGAGCAAAAGCAGAGCCTGGCAAACAGTATCCAGCAAACAATAACGCGCGTTTTCCCACCATCTCCCTTTTCCGGTTACCGGGGAGCAAAACTTTATCGTTTTCTCCCATGTGTATCCCAGTCACTGCGTGGCTGACCCCACGGAGGGATTTCGGTCCCGGCCGCGCCTCCCGCGGCTGGCACATCTAGCACCGGGCTTCGGTCGCCAGCCCTTGTCTTTATCAGCTAAAAATTCATTCCTAGCAGGCACAGACTTCAAAACTGCTGTCCATGCAGTTGTTCCTGCCAGCAAACTCATTAGCAGAGATATTCATTGAGAGCGAGCGCAGAGGAGAAATGAACTCGGCCACCCAGGCGCTACCGACTGCGGCTCCCGGGGTAAAGAAGCGGCTTCACACACACGCAGGCGCTCCCGCCTGCCCATCGCACCAGCGAGGGCCACCTCCGAGCCTGGACACCACAGCCCGCAGCGCTCTGCAACCTGGTACCCGGCTTCGGGAGAAGCCGAGAGCCGGTCGCCTGCAGAGAAGCGGAGCACAACCCAGGCGTTGTCTCTGCACCAGCAAAGCTGCGGCCTTTCTGAGGGAGCCAGACGTTGCTGCCAGGTAGCCCAGCAGCTCTTGGCAGGAGCTGGCCCGCTGCGAGGAGGCTGCGAGGAGGCGCATCCACCCCTCTCGCTTCCCAGCCCCGCACCCCTTCGCGTACCCGCAGCGTTCCCCCAGGCGAGCACCCGGGGCAGACCCAGCGCCTCGCTGGTCCCCGGAGAGCCCCAGCCACGCGGCAGGGAGCGTTTCCCTACCGCCCAGCCCGCCCCTCCGCTCGCCCCTCGCTGATCGCCCTCCGGCACGGCCCCGGTGATGGGTGCTACCCGGGGAGAGCGGCTGCGTGCCGTCCCCCCGCGCTCACCCGTAACGAGAGGCAGGCGCTGCCGTGGCAGAGCGATGATCCTCATCCGCCCCAGCCTCTCCGGGGCAGCGTGGTCTAGGTCCGAGGTGGTGGTCGCCTCGTCGCTGCAGGGCTGCACCCGGTAATAACTCCTCCAGCAGGGTCACGCTCCGACGCATCTCACTAAAAGCAGGAAAACAGAGCATTACAGCCGAGCAGAAGCAAAGCTGAGAGGGTTCGGCAGGTCTGAGTTACACAAAGAGATGAGGGAACTTAACGTATAGCCCTGCAAAAGAGGAAAGGGGCAGAGGGGAGACACGGAGAATACGAGAAAGCTCAACAAATAATAGTAATAATAAAACCAGCGTTATTTATAAATTGCTCACTCAAGGGCTCGGAGGGACCCGAGCAGACAATTAAAGCATAACAATAAACAATAATAATTAAAACCTCATAAAACACATCACAGAGAAAGGAAGCAAAATATTCTAAAGCTCATGAAATCCTGCAGAGGACATATAGTAAAGGCAAGGGGGAAAACTTATCCGAGGTTGACCGAAAGTAACGGGTTTCTGCTGAGGAAAAAGAGACAGCGAGAAGAGAGGCTGAGACTCGGGAGGAGGGGAGATGCCGCTGCGGGGAGCGAGGGCCGCCGGCGGTGACGGAGGCGCCCGGGGAGGCACCGCAGCAGCAGCCCGTGCCGCGATGTTAGACACGTGCCCGGCCGGCTGCGAAAGCACGACTGCACGGCCGCGGATTGCGCAGGGCCAGGGGCCGCGGTGGGGAGAGAGGAGCCCCGGGGCTCCCTCCGGACCTGACGTGCCCCAACGCGTGCGCTGGGGAAGGTGGGATCGCCTTCTCGCCCTCCGGGGCGTGCCGGAGAGCCGCTCCGCAAAATCGTTTGCTTTCAGATAGTCTCTAATGTGCTAGCTTCCCCCCAAACATCAGATCGCGTTCCAGGAAACAGCGGGCACCAATCTAAAGCCAGCAGGACGCCTCTAAACGACGTTGCGTTGGTAGGCTATGCCGCGCCGTCCCCAGCTTCCACGCGGCTCGGGCTGGCGGGAGGACGACGCCTCCTGATTAGGGAGCGGAAGACAAGCGCGAGCTCTCGCTCTCTTCCTGCGCGCGTTTGTGCGCGTACGTGTGCTCAGATCCTCCTTGTATATTCCGCGGAGACAGGAGCGGGAGATCAGGGGAGCCCAAAATGCAGCATGACTGCAGCACATACAACCGGGAGCGCGCCAGAATGCCTCTGACAAGTTACACCAATTATGTAGCAGTTATTTGTCACATCTGTTAACTCATCAGTTTGCATTTCAGGCAGGAGGCTGCGTCTAAAGATGAGACGGCAGCGGGGCAGATTGACGGTGCAGAAGGGTGCTGTTTGCGAGTCCTCGCCCGGCGCCAACTCTCCCCCGCCCAGGGACGATGCTCCATAAATATGCATGCGGCATGGCAACGGGGTCTCTCTGCGTTTTGACATGTATTATATGTTGGAATAACTCCGAGGGATTTCTGCACAGTATAATAATGAGCGTGCCCAGTAATAGCCAGCTCTGGGAAAGGAGACAAAGCCGGAGTTACCGCACCTGCGGTTTAATAGTCGGAGAATTGTGATCTTGGAAAACCAGCTTGCCCTAACGACATTATCCGTACGGCGAAAGCCTCTTGTCTCGTTTAAGCTGGCGGTGGGGGACGTTTGCAGGCAGAGGACTCTCAGGAAGGATAAGTTTTCTGGCAGCGAGAAGGTCTCCCAGACCGCGAGCGCTGCTGCGCGCTTCCGCGGCACGGCAGTCTCCCTGCCCTCCATTCGGCTTCGCGACGTCGGCCGAGCGTTAGGGACGGGGAGGCCGGCTGAGAAAACACTTTTCGGGGGGGGGATCGAGTCTGAGCACAGGCAGAACGTCCCCGCTCCCCTCGCCCTCCTGCATCGCACCCCGCCGCCGGGCGGCTCGCCTGGGAGAGTCCTGGGAGGGCTCCGCGCATCCCCGTTCCCCCCGGTCGGAGTCGGCGCCCTCCAGCTCTCCCAAGGCGGCTTCGAATCGCGGATGCCGCACGCCGAATACAGTCGCACAGATGCGATTGGAGCGGCACGGCCGTCCGGGCTGACACCTCGCCCCCGGCAGCAGCCGGCGTCCCCTGCTTCAGAGGGAGGTGAAACCGCGGCCGCTCACGGGGTCACCCGGGCAGCCGCGGGGGAAAGCCTTCCCGACCTCCGCAGCCGCCAGCTCGCCACGAGAGCCGATTAGCCCTCTGTCTCCTATGCACGCTTACAAATGTTATTATTGATCATAAAATTAGGCAGCTCCTCTCTAAATCTGGCTACGGTTAACTTTGTGACCTCGGGCGGCTGCTAATTCTGCAACCGCCGACGTGCCGGGTGAGGACACGCGTGCCCGCCCGCGCTCTCCGTCACGCAGTGGTCCCACGCCCTCCCGCGCCGGTGGAACAGGCGGCTCCTGCCTCTCCTCTCATTCATCCTCTTCTGGAGCATCGCGGGCGGGCGTCCGCTGCCCCCTCTCCTCGCCCGACTAGAGCTGCGCCACCTTTTCCCCGGGCAAACCACGCAGATACCTGCACGGAGAGCCGGGACCGGGAGCAGACCTGGCCCCAGGGAAGACCGGGATGAAGACGCAGGCACGGGCGCGGATGTTTCCAGGCGAACCCGCCTCTCCCAAGGTAAAAACCCAGGTTGCTGCTGAGGGTTTCTAATTTCCTCCGCCACGGAGCGGCCGTCTGCCTTTTGTACAGAGAGCTTTTAAAGACTTTGGGAAGCAATTCCAACGTTTTCTATAGGTGCAGGGAGATAATTGAATGCTTTCAAAGGGGCTGTATGGCAGGGAAAGTTCAATTTTTACAGCGCGGCGCATCCTGCATTCACTGAGTTTTGTGCTTTGGCAACATCCCCACGCACACACACCTTTTTATTTCCTAGAAGCTGAATCACTCTCAGCGGTTTTTTTGTTTTTTCCTGTGGTTTCTCTCTGATGAGGCACTTACGGTTGAGAAGCAAAAACGGACTAAAAGTCAACCAAAGCCCTTGCCACAAGACAGACAAATAAATAAATAACGAAGCAGGGACCGCTCTGCCTCCTGCAACGGGGAGGAGCAGGCATCTGCTCCGCGCACAGCACCGACAGGCAGAAAGTCTCTGCCGAGCTATTTTTAGCAGAACAAGAAGCAGCTCCAGGCAATTTTCTTTTTTTTTTTTCCCCTTTCCCCCCCTCCTCTCTTTTCTCCAATGCATTCATTGGAACAGAAGCGGTGCTTCAGGAGGAGGGGGCTCACTGAGCCCCCGGCTGCGGCGTGGTGAGCTGTGCTTGGTAGGAGCAGGGGCACTTTGCACGGGCACAGCCGTGCGCCTGCCGGGCTGCAGCCGGGGCACGGAGCCGCTGGCGGCACCATCCGAGCCGCTACCACCCGCGTGCCGTACCCGGTGCTGCACGGAATCACGGCCTCGGAGCTGGTAAAGCCAGGCGTGTTTCTCCTTTGAGAATACAGCAAAGGAGGGTGGCGTTCCTCACGCGGTCGGATAAATACACCCTCGTTAATGCCTGTCCCTTTGAGGAAGCAGCAGGTGGAAACGTTCGGGTGAAGGTTACCAGCGGACTGGGATTTAAAAGCAGCCAACACCAAAGCACAACCTTTCCCCTCCTCTGAGCTTCCCCTTGCTCGCGAGGGGCGGCAGGGACGCAGGAGCCTTGCAGGGGAATTTGGCTTTTGCGTTCACTGCCGATGACGGTTCCGTGGCAGCTAATTGCATCCAGCTTATCTCTGGTCCAAAGAAAAGACTGATTTAGGTCTCGTTTCTATTGGAAGTGGCATTGCTTATGCACAGCCGCACACGTACTTCACAGGCTTTCTGCTGGCCTCTGAAATGGCAGGGAGACTTCAGCATGAAACAAGCCTACACAAAAAATAAATTGTATTGTATTTAAATATTCCTTAAGTCATTTTAATGTATTTAAGTCTTAATTCATCTTCTCAAAGCTCCTTTTCACTACCCTAATGTGATGTATTTGACAGAAAGATGAACGACATTATTAGAGAGTCTCCCTGGCAAATTTCAGTAATAAAAATCTCCCTTTCCCCCTTCGCTTCTCTCCTTTTCCAGGCACACAGACCTTTTGCTCCCTTCACCCTCACAGATTATTCCTGGGTTTCTGGAGGGGGCTCCAGGACACCTCCCGGATTCTTCCCGTGCAGATAATTGAACCTCGCGTGCCCACGTCGGGATGCCACGGCAGAGGACCCGGCTGAGCAACACCAAGCGAGAGGAGCCTCCGCACGTGCGTGGGGGTCCTGGCGGCGGAGCGGCGCGTAGGGAACCATGTACCCTCCTCATCCTCGCCAGCAGCAGCCTCAGCGAGCTGCTATGAAGGTGTTGGGGGCCGCTCAGGCTGAGCCTTGCCTTCCCCCACGCAGACACCCTCGGAATTTATGCACTGCTTCCCCATTCCGTCTTGATTTATCCTTTCCAGCATGCTGGAGAAGTCACACTCATTAATCATCCTGACTTTTAAACCATCTCCCCTAAATCATTTTTCACGCCAGGAGCCATTTGCCACGAGCACCGGCCAGCCCCTCTCTCTGCTGGATGCGGCGTCCCAGCCGGGACGAGCGGGCTTCGCGCCCCATCCCCTCCGGTCCCTCCCCACCAACGCAACGCAGACCCGGAGGTCTGGCCAGAATTGGGCTCCACCGCACGTACGAGGACCGCGAGCTGCGCTGGGACGTGTGGCTGGGGAGCGGCGCGGGCTGGTCCTCGGCTTGACATAGATGTAGCCTGAAGTAGAAAAAGTCGGGGCAAAATTACTGAGAGAAACTCCAGGCTGGGCGTGTGCTTAATATGAAGTATTGAGGAGACGGCTCAGAACGGAGCTGGCGGTGCTTTGGGAGTCGGAGAAAGAGCGGGGAGGACGGCTCGGCTCTGCCTCCGCGTTTGTTCGGCCGTACGGAGGGAGGCGATACGGGCAGAGGCTTTTGGGGGCACGGCTGGCTGCGGAAGAAGGGGAATCCATCTGCTAACGCGCTCTCGAGGGCTGGAGGGGGAAGCCTTCAACTCGGGCGAGGAAAAGGCACCGTGCACCTTGAATACCTGTCAAGGGCAAGCAAGGCGCACAGGCAGCCTCGGCGCTGGGGGTCTCGCCTGCCTCCCTCCAGCCCAGCCCCGGCGCGTCGCCCGCTGCCTCGTGTTCCAGGCACGTGAGGGATTTTCTTTGCCAGGCTTTTGCCTCTGCAGGTTTTGCTCTTTACCCTCAACAGGAGGAATTTTACTGACTTTATCTTCCCAATCCCAGCACGCAGAAGAAAGGAGAATAAAAAAGTGTCACGACCTCATCTGTCTGACCTCAAGCAGCAGAGGCAGGCTGCAGACGCGAACGCACCCTGCATTTCCGCCCAGGACGTGGAACAGCAGCCAAGGAGCCAGCACAGTCCCGGACCCGGGTTTCCAGCTGAGCCAGAGGCTGGGAAGAGCAGCGCATCCTCGCGGTCCTGCCCTGATCCCGCAGGTCGGAGCAGGATTGCAGATGGAGAGGGGAACTGCACAAGCAGCTCGGTGAAAGCGAGGTGCTGGGGGGTTTCAGGCTGCGGAGGGTGCAGCCGCAAGCTGCCCCGCGAGGGTCTCGGCGTCGCAAAAATCCGTATCGGAGGGCAGGCTCCGCGTGTGCTGCCGATGCACTGGGGTCACGCTGGGCGAGATGAAGGCAGAAGGTCAACCCCCTCTGCAGAAGCGTCTCGCTTGCGACAAAGAAAAGATCTTCTGCTCTCTGGCTGTTTAGACTCTCCAAAGCTTCAGTGATCTACCTAGATTAGGCCTCAACAAGCTGAATTTCTGCTCCAGGTAGTGCAGATGCTCCTTGCTGAATAAAACATGCTGCTCACCCTGCTGTGCCCTGAAGACGAGCTCCAAGAATTCTTTGATTTCTTTCTCTATTCAGGCACATGCTTATTTTTTTGGCAAATGCCTGCAAAGAGGGGCACCGCTTGTTGCTCCTCTCGGGTTATTTCGTGCGGGGAATGATGTCGCTATTTTCATAAGCCTCTCATCGCTTTCCCGAGAGATACGGGGGGGTGCTGGATGCTGGCACCCACACCATGAACCACCCCATGAGCTCCCCAGAGTCATCAGCGCTGCCCCACCGCTCGCCCGAGGCAGCAGCAGGGGCATTTCCAAGGGATGCACACCCAGTGGCGCCCATGGAGCGCGGGTTGTCCCGCTCAAATGGCTGCCTCGGGATTTCCACGGCTTGGGGTGAGCCAACAACAGAGCCAAAGCCGGACTCAAGGCTGGTTTTCTGCCCGCTGCACGTAGCTCCATTTACACTCGAGCTAAGGTGCGGCAAAGTACTCGTACATAGAGTCATAGAATCACGGAATGCTTTGGGTGGGAAGGGACCTTTAGAGCCCACCCAGCCCAACCCCTGCAGTGACAGGGACAGCTTTAACCAGCCCAGGGTGCTCAGAGCCCCGTCCAACCTGGCCTGGGATGTTTCCAGGGATGGGGCATCTCCCACCTCTCTGGGCAACCTGTGCCAGTGCTTCACCACCCTCGTTGTAAAGAATTTCTTCCTTATATCCAGTCTAAATCTATTCTTCTTCAGTTTAAATCCATTATTCCTTGTCCTGTCACCTTCAGACCATTAACAATTATCTACCAGCTAGCTAGAGGAATCTTCTGCCTGTTACAGTTGGTCCGAGCCGTCCGCTCAGAGTCTCCTGACTGGCCATTTCCATTTACTGACAGGGAATACAGCCAGAGTGCATTGCTCCTGCTTTGTGCTGAAGATTTGAAGTAACAGAAAAATGACAATCGCGTAATGACGGCGGCAGCGCAGTCGCGATTAAGCGACCAGGCAACGCAGCTTCTGGATGGGGCAGGCACTTCAGCCGGGCAGAGCCCCACGGCTGGCAGCAGCCCGTGCCCGCCGGTGCGCGCGAGGGGGAGCGGTGCTGTACGCCGGCACGCTCGCAGCTGTGTTTGCACGTGCGCACGCCCCTGGGCGAACGTTATCCCCGTCCTCCGAAGTTGCCAACGAGCTCCGAGATCCCTCTGCAGCACGACAGCAAGGGAGAGCCTGTTTCTAAACACGCAGAGATCTAAGTTTGGCGTCTGCTCCCATAATGATATAGCAGATCATTACAACTTGTGACATCCCACTATAAACAGAAAGCTGTAAAACCCTGTAATTTAGAAAGCTGGATCAGGTACTCGTGTGTTTTGCATAATCCGAAAGATAGTGGGTTTCAGGCGGAGTTTTCCTTTTCTTTTTCCTTTTTTTGCTTGCTTTCCTTGTCTTCCCTTCTGGTTGACATGGTTACAGAATCCCGAGGATGGGGTAATAGGACACGACACATGCGTTCGGGCAGACTCAGAAATCCACTGATGCCTCCTGGAAAAGCACGAAAAGCACTTTAGCTGTTTAGAGACAATTCAGCTGCTTTGCCTTCTTGCACGTCTCTCCCTCTCTTTATTTCCAGGGAGGTGTTTGCATGAAGATGTCGCTTTCTTTCCCGAAGCTTTCCGCCTGCTGCTGCCCTTTCCCTGCCCAAACCCTTAATTCTCTGCTTGTGCCATCGGAGTCACTTCTGCTGCGACCCACTGCTACGGCAGAGGCGATCCGGGCTCCTTTGGGTGGGGAAATAACCGGCGGTGGGAGCGAGCGCTTACAAAACATAGATGGAGGCAAAATTGTTCCTGAACTGAATGTTTTTCACAGTTCTTCCAAGCAGTGTCTGCAGTACTTTAAGATTATTCTCTCCCGGGGGGCCTCATAATAGCTGTAAATACTCCAAATAGCTTTCAAGGCTAGCCTTATGACAGTTCAGTTCTCACGAAAATACATGCTAATGTGCATCACCGTCATTATCCGGGGGACCTCACCGCAGACGCTTTTGTGTCTACGAAGAAAAGATTTCTGATTGCTGGTGTTTTGCTAAAAGTTAAATACACCCAGGCTCTGAAACTCACTGGGAGCCTTCTGAAGCAGAAATTGCCCGGTAGCGGCTCCCATCCGCCGTATCCCAGCTCCGGGATTTAAAGACTACGGATCAAAGTTTCCACGAGCTCTAAATCCCGCTGGAGGTCGATGGGAATGGGATGCTGCACCGCGCTGCATCTCTCCGGCAGCAGAGCGGCCGCGTGCCGTGCGGCACAGCCGGGCGGCGGGCCACGACGCGAGCGCTTCCCACCTGCCGGATTTCCAAGTCTGTAGTTACGATCCATTTCCATAGGCTTTCTTGTTCATATCCATGGAGCTTGGGCAATACACCTCAGGGCTTGGCAGAAAGCACAGGAGAGAAACAAGCTCTCAAAAGGGGGGTTCTGTGGAAAGAGGAGCGGGTTCCGCAGCTTGCGCACACGCGGACTCCTCGCTCCGTCCCCCGGCGAGTTTTGTACCTGGTCATCGGCACTGACGTGCAACAAACTGGAAACAAGGCTATTTAAAGGTTCCTGTACAGCGTGGTGCTTAAAAAACCCATGCTCAAGTGTAAATGTCAATGGGACTAGGACTGTAATGCAGGCACATACTAAGCTATTTTACTTAATTGAGGCTGAAGGCACTGAAAGGGAAATAAATCAGGGAGCCGTGCAAATGGAAGCAGCGAAGCCCCAGCAGATTTACCACGCCTGCTCTGGCACAAGGTTGTTCGAGGTGGCCTGATGCCGGAGAAGGCATCCACGGCTCGGCTTGAACTCGATGCTCGCGGGCGAAGGAGCGAGCGGTGCTGGATGCGAAGGGAGGGTCGGGCTGGAGTGTTGGCCGCTCCGGAGGCGATGCCGCCATGGCTGCGGGGACATCCTGGGGAGGAACGGTGCTCTCGCCAGAACAGGAGCTCAAGCCTGAGCCCAAAGCTTGAACCATCTTCCCTTCTGAGATGGGTTTGCAGCTCCCCTTGGTGGAGGTAAGCGGGGGGACAAGGGAGAGTCGGTACACGAGTCAGAGAAGGACTTTTAAGGTCCTGCGGAAAGAGAAGTCCTCACTGTCCTGAAATGCTCCTCAGAAGCGATTACACCGATCCAGAAGTCTGCAGGGTTTGGGGGTATCTATATTGGTCCTGAGCGTGGGGTGTTGTTTACAGCTGTCTCGGTACAGCGGTTTCTGCAGTAATCAAATTCTTTCATCCCAGGGGAGAACAAAGGTGCCGAGCTCGCACGGCAACCCAGTTCCTCCAGGAACCACTGTTGGGGGGTCACCACTGTTGGGGGGTCACCACTGTTGGGGGGTCACCACTGTTGGGGGGTCACCTCCCCGGCATCACCCTGCGCCGGGGGAGCCGGGTCCCTCACGAGGTCTGAATTAGCCCCGAAACTCCTCTCTGCCGTTCTTCTGAAGCGTCCTTTGCTTTCAAGCTGTGTTTATCATGCATGATTGATATTTGACATTACGATGTACCGGGAACATGCGCAGCATCGCTCCGCTGGGATGCGACGCTCTTCCCGCAAACACATCCATCAGAGCTGCGAGTGCCACCCCGGCAAGAGGGCAACGGAGGAGCTGTCCCGGGGGAGAGATAAAGGCTGCAGTCCCACCGGGGACCTCGTTGCACGCCTGTGGGCTTGGGGAGCACGGGGAGAAGCAGGGAGTTAAAGGTTCCCGCTGTGACGGAGCTGCGGAAAGCCTTTCCCAGCACGCCAGACCCGTGGCATCGCTGCCGTCAGGCGGGCTGAAGGATGCCGTCTGCACGCCACCACCCCTGGGCTGCGAGTGCCCTTGAAAGATGGCCAAGACATCCTTGACAAGAGCGAGGGAAAGGAGGGCTCCGGCGTGCTCGGCTTTCGCAGCCAAGGGGGCGGCGGGAGAGCAGCACGCGCCGAGAGCCAGAAACACCGCGGTCTTGAGCGGGTGGGGATAACGGGGAGTATTGATCCCCGATTCCCTCTGCGGTCGTTCGAGAGGCGATGGCCGGAGGACCGCATTATCCTTCTGATCGGCGCCTGCGTGCATGCGCGTCAGGAGGAGATGGGATGTGATTCATTGAGCAATTCTTCTAATAGTCCCAAGGTATAAGAAGTGAAACGACCTCAGCTAAATAATTTGAGGGCCTGAGGCTCGTTGCCAAATGAGACCTCTCGGGCTCCGGCAGAGGAAAAGACTCTTGCGGAGGCATAGCTTCCGTGGGGAATAACGCCCGGCGTCTCAGAGAGGACACCTGTGCTCCCAGGGAAAGGGCCGGCTGCAGCATCCCACCGGCGCAGAACTCGGGACACAGCACGCTCGGGAGCTGGCCAGAATTAACAGGCCCGCATTGATTTTTGTTTATCTTCCCATTTATTACAATGCCAGGGATAGAGATTAACTTCCATCGCTTGGTATTTATTATTGTTTCGCCTGCTTTCAAATGGAGACCGAAGGCGCGTTGGTGACCGGAGAGCTCTGCCTGGCTCCGCCGCACCTCCGCGGAAGGCGCGTTCCTGCACATCCAGGACACGGTTTGCATCCCCGGGGCTCTCCCTGAACCCCACCAAGCAGCAGGCGGTAGGCAGACCAAGCCGGCACCTCCTCCCTGGCAGTTCACGCTCCCAAAGCGAATCATTAATATGCATTTCTCTGACGTACCGTAAGTCACTTGCGGCGAAGGGCTGCATCTAATTGATTTGAGATGCATCAGCCGAGCCTCACGACCGGCTCTGCTGGGCCCGTATGTAATAAGTGCAACGCGCTGGAAAGAGAGGAATTACTCTTGACACTGGGATTATATCTCTGCCAACGGCATCAATATTCTATTAAAGATATGTGATAATATAACACTAATTACCAATTGAAGGGCCATTAAAGGGAGCCTACAAACAGCAGTTCGATCTCACCTTTCAGATTAAAAACACCACAATGATTTCCTGTTCCTTGTACTTTATTTCTGTTTTTTCTGCCCATGCATAATGCAGCAATGCAAATTGCCAGCGAGTACCTAGAAGATTGCTGCCTTCACCTGCCGTCCAAGGGTAATGGCTTCCGAAGCCTGGACCGAGCCAAGAAGGAGATAAGTCACGTCTACAAGCTGAGAGCAGAATAGAGGAAAAAGTCCTCGCCCCATTCCATTTGGCCGCGTGCCTAAGGGCAACGTCGGGAACGGCCGTGACTTAGCAAGAGAGGAAAACGCAAATCCTGCGGGATGACCCGGGAGCAGACCGGCCCTGCAGACCCTTCTGCTAACCCTGCCTGTGGAAGAAACACGGTTTTTCTTTCCACACTCCTACTCCATTCCCAGCAGTCCTGCTGGCACCGGCAGCAACTTCACAGAAAATGGTTTAAAAGCTGATTGCAGTCACACTCACGCTGAAAGCCGCGCTGGAGGGCGGACGCCCAGCATGGCATCCGAGGCCACCGAGCACTGGCGTGTGAATGGCCTCTCCGTGCAGCACCCTAACAAGACTTTACAAATGCCGCTAACCCCGAGGGGGCCCGGAGACGCCCAGCCATTCCCCGTCTCCATAAGGAGGGCGACAGTGATTTACCGCTCTCTCTGCAAAAGGAGCTGCAAGGCTCGAGAGTTTCTGGAGCAAGAACAGGCCAGCTCGGGTCTTCCAAGGCTTCTGGGCTTGAAGACCTTTGTCTGATTTAAAAGATTTTTTTTTTTTTTTCCTTTTTTTTTTCCTAAGGCTATGGAGGGCAGACAGCCTACGACAGTGGTCATGAGGTTAATGGAACTGAAACAAAGAGTATAAGCTCCAAAAAACCCTCGTCCTGCAGAGGCAAATCTGATCCTGCCATCGAGCCGCAGTGCCCAAAGCTGCGGGACGTTTTGCAGGATGGGGGCCTGAAAGACAAAACCAGACACCTGGGGTGTCCCCGCCAGCACCAGCGCATCGCAGCGGACACAGCCCCCTCTTGAAATTTAGTTACTGGTGAGAATAACAGCGGTATTATAGCTGAAGAGGGAATACCTTTCCCGCAGAGAAACAGAGGAGTTGGAATCTGCCTCCCGCTCCCAGCTGATGTCAATGGCACGATTTAGCTCAGAGCAACTCATTCGGAGGGCAGCATCGAGGAGCACGTGTTAAATAAATGTCTAATAAAGGACCGAGGGAATCTCGGCGGGACGCTGCAGGAGCGGCAGCGGGGAGCTGCGTCACCCGTGCCGCCGTCGCCTCTCCGGGGCAGCCTCGGCAGAGGGATCTCCCTGAACATTTGTTTTCCTGCGTGCAACGGCGCCTGCCAGCCATGCATTATTTTAATGAGACGCAATAATATTCTATCAGTTCTACGAGCTATAGATTGAAGCCACAAAGAGAAATCGTCTGAACCGCCATATGATCAATCTTGTCAAAACACGTTCATTTAATCCCTTACAAATGAAAGGAAGATGCATTTAAAATGTCATCCTTGGGGTCTGGGAGCCGGGTTCCTACAAATCAGTCAACCCAGGTAAACCGTATTATTTAGGAGCTGTTTGACAGCAGACGTGCCGAAAACATTTTTAAACTACGCACGCCAGGTTTACATCATCTCAGACGTAAAAATTATACGCTTTCTCTTTTTTCCGTTTTACCTTGCGGTGGTGGCTAAGCGCCCGCCACGCAGAGGTATAGAGGGGAGAAGACGGATAGGCGGAGGTTACACGGGGACGCGCACGACTCACGGCGAAGGAGACGCGCGGGTAAACCTGGGTGCTAATAAGCTCACAGATCTGACAAGAAGGGACAGCCGCCTAAGAAATGTCAGGTGACACCTTATTCTGCTGGGGCAACTCAGCCCTCGCCCAACGGAGCCGGGACCCGGCACCCAGGCGCATCCCGAGAACACCCCGAGGCGCGGCGGTCCCCAGCCCACGGCCAGCGACCGGTGCCACTGGGAGAAGCGGCACGGCGGCGGCTGCCAACACGCTGCGGTAACACCGTCCCCGGGAGCAACGCCTGGGGAAAACGCGGGCGCTCTCGCTTACAAATTCGCTGCTCTCCGGCAACAAACGCATTTAAAAAAAAAAAAAAAAAAAGCAATCTGGGACCATTTTCTGCAACACCTACGGAAAAGACTGACCTTGTAGCCCAGCCATGGAGCGAATGGGGAGCATCAATTTTCTTTGTACCGCTGGGTGAAGCACTTCGCCTCCTGAATCTCGCTTAGCTTATGGGCTTACTAACCTTCACCCTTGCCAGAGGTAAGTTGTAAGGCGTCCCCTGGCATCCCCGCCAGCTGCCCAAAGGAACTTATGGCGCATCCCGCACCAAGTACCCCCGCCTGCGCCCCCGAGACCTTTTCCTGGGGACCGAGGCGGTGGGCTGGCCTTTTTTGGGTGAACACCCACGTGCCTGTTTAACAGAAAAGGTGTTTGACAGATATGACAATGGACAGGGATCAGTGGGGCTCTTTATTGGTTCTGAAGGTGCTTATATTTAAAACAATTTGTTAGGCTCCCCGTGATTTACTGCCACGCTGGAAAATGGGGCTGAGTATTGATTCTTTGCCTTTTCTATTGCAAATGGGTGTAATGTTTTATAGTATGTCAGAATAATAGCAGCGGGCACTTTATCAATGTCAAATGTTAAAAATGATCAGCTATTGTGATGTAGGAGATTAAATACGAAAGCTTGATGGGTATATAAAAGCAAAATGGCAATAATAAAGGGATTTTTATGTTCGACTCGTTGCTCTCCCAAATCTACCTGGGGAGCTATTAGAACCAATTGTGCTGCTCAGTGACATATCACCACGGGTTAAAGGACAGGAAAGTGCTGGCTTGAACTCCCCAGGGGGTCTTTGTGTGTTGCTGGGCTGATGTGGGGGCTGAAAGTTGAGCCCTGCCCTTCCCTGCCGGGACCCTCTGCAGAGTTGCCATCCCTCCCAGATGCGCACAGCTGCTAAGCCCGAGGCTTGGGGACCGGACATCCCTCCGGCATCGCAGAGTCACGCAGGCTGCTGCAGCCCTTCTCTCCCCCATGGGGCGAGCCACCAGGAACGCAGCTCCTCCGGGGAGGAAGCCGCGACACAACCACCTGGGATTTGGTGCCGAGCGAGCTTAAGGGCTCCTCGACTGCAAAGCCAGAGGGGTTTAGGGCCGCCCGTGCTACGCAAACGGGCCCCTCTCTGCAATTAGCCCAAACCCGACCAGAAAACCCTGTGTTTCTCATCGTTCCCACACCTCTGTAACCCAGACAAGCAAGTTAATTGCAGAGTCACTTAACGTATTGATCGGACAGGCTGAGATGCAATAACTGATGCAAAGCATTCAGCTAGGACGCAGCCCCGGGACCTGCCGAGAGCCGCAGCGCTGGGGTTCAGCTCTCACTAAAACGGTTTGCAAGACGCGAAGCGCACCTGCGGGGTTTGGTTTTGTTTTTTTTTTTTAAACTCAAAAAGGGAAGACCTTTCCTTGAGGTTATCTTCAAGACTAACTGGCCCTTAAATTTTTAAAACCTGAAGCATAAGCGTCTGTCAAACGCCGGTGTTTCCAGCAAGCAAAGCCCAATGAGTCGAGCCGGTTTAAGCTGGCTGCTAAAAGAGCTGCGGGAGAGCCGGTGGCAGAGAGGCAGAAGAAGCTGTTTCAAGAGCAGAGAAGAGCTTCCCACAGCACAAGTGCAAGGTGGAAACCTTGAGAGGAGCCTGGGCCCCGAAGAGCCTCACCTCTGTGCCCGACGCTGTGCTCAACTCCTGGGCTCGCTGGCTGCCCTGCGGTCTCCATCGCCTCGTCCAGAGAAAGCGCTACAGGTCTGCTAGCAGCTGCCTTGCTGAAGTCCTGTCATCAAACACTTCTAAAAATAACCCTTCCTCTCTGCCACTGCCCTCTCTCCAGCACACAAACCTCCCCCCCCAAGGCAGCCAAAGCCCTCCGTGCCCCAGCAGCAGCCCTTTTATAGCCGTGGCAGACCCTAATTCCCAACAGCCTGTCTGCAGCTCCGCTCACAGCAAACAGCTGTGCCTCTCCACCAGCCAAGGCTGCCCTTAACTCCTTCCCCACCACCCCTGCTCCTGCAGCCCCGTCCGCTCTGCCGAGCCACCCGGAGCCGGCGAGCAAAATTAAAGGGCGGTCGCGTTGGAGAACGCGGTAATTTGGCTGGTGAGGGTCGCAATTGCCTGGGCGGGGGACAATGCAAAATTCTACCCAGCGGCAAACCACCGCGCCGGAGTCGCTTGCTGCGGAGCCAGGCGACGGGCACGGGCAGCCGTTCGAAGCTAACGCAAGATGCGAGTGCGAAATGGCTGCTGCGGCGCGCGCCACGGGCCGTCGCCACCGGCGGCAGCTGTCAGCGGCGGCGCGAGGGGACGGCGAGGCTCTAAATGCTGATTTCTGGCAGAGTGACAGGTTTCTGGGCTGGAAGCGAAGCCAGGCCCCTGCCTCCATACCCAGGAGGAGCGGCAGAAAGACGCGTCGCTGGCACCGCCGCATCCGCTGCAGACAAGAGATGCTCCCCGAGCGCATCCTTCCCGGCACCCCGGGGGGAATCAGCTGCTGCGGCTGCTTTTGATCCGTCCCCCGAGAGCCGCCGCGCTCCCGCTCCCCACGCTCCGCATGTCGGAAGAAACTGCCAGAAGGAGGAGGAAAAACTTTCAGAACTCGATCAGTAGAGACGACTTCCACTAGTAATCATTAATAGTCTCGCCAATACTTTATTACAAAGGAAGAGTGAAAAAAAAAAAAAATCCCAATAATTCTTGAAGCCTGGACTCCAATTAATTTTTTTGAGTTGTCGGAAGCAAGAGGAAAAAAAAAATGCACAGGCGGGACAAATGTTCGCCTAATTACCTAAACACTTTATTAACCAACGCTAATTAAAGCATTTCTTGGAGTCTGACAAATGTCTGGAATTACTCAATTTAGAAGTTAGTTTTGACTCCAGTAATTTATACAGCATTGGAAAGTTGGCGGGGGGGGGAGGGGGAATATCTTTCAACTAATGTTTTTTTATTAAAGCCAACAGCAATAATTAGTTATTTGCTACTAATGGGGCAGCCCCTGGAGGGAAATTTGCCGAGATGGATGGCTTGGGCTCATGCCAGCGGTAATTGGTCTGAGCCTGGGTCAGGCGTTGGCAGGTTGTCCCGAACGCAGCCGCTCCGCGCCGGCATCCACCTTCGGCCCCTGCCTCTGGGTGCCTGGGCTGGCTCCATGCCGGGAACTTCAGCCGATAAAAGTCACGCTTTGGAGACAGAGCTGCTGAACCCCAAGTTCGGCCGGAATGGCAGCAACTCGGTTCCTCAGCAAATGAAGCTGGAAGTCAGGAATTGCAGCTGCGGATTTCCTGGGAGCGCCCGTTTTGCTGGGAGTAAGCATTTTGTCCGGTGCCATCGTGGCAGACTCATTGCCCGGTTAGCGACGAGCCACTCCCTCCGAGCAGAAGTAATCCACGTTAAAAACTCCATTCGTTTTCTTCCAGAGAGTAACTGATCGTCTTTTTAAGGGACCTGGGTGAAAAGCGTTGGGCCGGAACGTAAAGCGTCACCCAACGAAGAGGAGATGGTTTAACGCTGAACGGTTAGCGCAGACGTTCACGTCGCTGTTTCTTCTCGATCCCCAGTGGCCGGAGTCCACTGGCCACAGCTCTTCTGAAAAGTAGGCCTCCAGTTTCTACAGACACAGAGAAAGCCCCGAACATGGGAAACTAATGAGCTCCACGGATTCAGAAATCAGAATGCAAAGAAAGAGGATCCAGGTTTTCTTTTCATCTCATTTTTTTGAGCTTGACGCATAATTTTGGATGCTTGGGTTGTCAATACCTTTTGTTCCTCATCCTTCCCATAAGCTGCAAATGATCCAATTATCAAGTAAAAGGAACAGAAAAGGGGGAAAGCAAGAGAAATGGGATAATCTGTGGGGGAAAGAAAGTAGCTGAGATTAAAAGCTAACGAAATGACAAACGTAACACCGCGCGGACGAATTAAAGGGTATTTGCGCTTAGACAGAGAGGGGAGGGCAGGCCAAGGGTGAAGCCAAGGATCCAGGTCCTTGGATCCTTGGTCTCCGGGCGGTCCGTGCCTCTTCTCTCGCCCGAGCCCAGGCGGGATGACAGGTGTCACGACGGGGGGCCGCCCTGAGCCCCCTCCGCAGAACGGCACCGGCTGCGGGGATGCCTTTCCGTGGGGGTTAAACAGATTTGCCAGGTTGTAAGACAGTCCCGCGTGCAAGCAGAGAGTCTCTGCAGCCTGGCGTGGAAAGATCTATTTTCCTCCTCTTTTTTTTCCGCGCGCGAGAGACGAGTGACGTTGCATAGGCTGAGAAAGGCGCTTAACCCGCGCTCGCAGGAGAGGTTAACCAGGAAGCCTTGACAGGTACGCTAATGCTCTGCTGTTTCGGCTGTGGGAGCTGACATTAAAAGGCCTCGGTTAAAGACAGGGCTCAGTGTCTGAGCAGCGTAACGAGGTGTTTCACATCGCCCGACCTTGTAGGAACAATCACGGCTTCCCAAATGTTTCGGGTTGCATTGGCCGCTGGTTTTGACGCCTGGACGCGCCGCCAACCTGAGCGCCTTCCCCCTGTGCGGGCAGCGCGGCCATGCCCGCGCGAGCTGCACGGCAGCGAGGGGGTTCTCCCGTCTTGCAAAGTCTCTCCACGCCCCGAAACTTCTCATCCCAGCCACCAGCTCTCAAACGTCAGCGGGGACCCCAACAGCCCCACCCCGCCCATCGCACCCCTGCCCGCGCGCCTCGGGAAAGGCTTCGCCCGGCGCAGCGTCACCCCTACCTCTCTTTCCCTCCTTTACTCCCATTCCTGCAGAAACAAATTAGCATGGCACGTTTTAGCAACAGGCTCTGGGGACTCACGCTGCTTTGGAGAAATAGATGTACGAGCGAGCGTGCGTTTAACACCGTAAAGTCCCGGGGAACGGCGCAGCGTGCAGCGCTTCGCTCAACTTGCGCGCCGTGTTATTTGCAGGTTGCCGCGCTCCCACCTGGGAGAGCCTCAGGGTCTCCATTTCTCTTTCCCTCCTGGAAGCTGCTCGCGGAGGCGCTGCCGGCCTCGGCGGCAGCGAGGAACGGGCGGCTGGGAACGGCGGCGCGGGTGGGAAGAGGCGCAAAGGCTGGCTTTGGGCTGTCTCGGGCGTTCGGAAGCCCAGCGCCCACGCGTGTCGACCTGGCTGGGACGTCCGCGTCCTGCGGGAAGGCTGGAAAACATCAGCCTGGGCTCCGGCGGTACAGCAAGGGCCAACGCAGGCGGGCAGCCTTCGGCAAATCCCTGGCGAGACCCGTGGGGCTTTCTGCATCCCCGCATCCCCCGGGCTCCCCGCGAGGGTCCCTGCTGTCTGCAGAGCCCTGGAAACGCCAGAAAGGCCGCTTCGGAGCAGAAAAGCCACTTTATCTTAAAGCTTTTAAGGGAGTATGGAGAAGAATGGAAAGGGGTTTTGATCTGTCTTTTTTCCCCCAAAGGAAAAGGAAAAAAAAAAAAAAAAAGCTTTTAAAATAAATAGCTGACAATGTCTCTTATTTGAGTAATTCTTTGCCAGCAATAAACGTGTCACTCTAAAGTGCTTTATTTAGAAATAAAAAAATGTTTTTCTTTGTAGAGCGCTCCACATTACATCAAGTTAAAGGCTGGAAGTGAAATCCTCCTCCTCTCGCCGCATACCCCTCCCTGCTTGATACATTCATATATTCTCCTATAATCTGATCTAGGTTATAAAAATATATATAAAAAAAAAAAAAAAACCGAAAAAAATAGAGACATCTGGCTCTCCCACACATCTGACATTTCCCTTTATGCCTGGTTTAACTTTTTTATGACTGCCTGGGTTCGCTTCATTGGAGAATTTCTCCCTTCAAATGAGTTTCCTGTTTTATGTTAGAGATTTTCCTTTAGACAAACCTGGTAATTTTTCAAGCTAAAATGTGTACGTTTTAAGTACTTGGGAAGTTTAAGGATCCGACTGATGGGGACATAAATCTGAGTTTATTCACGCTGGAGTCCCTGTGTCTAAGTGATCCTTTTAAAAAAAAGAGAGAGAGAGGCAAGAAAGAGCCTGGCATATTTTTTACTTGTTTTACAGTAGGAAGAAAAAAAAAACCAAACCCAAACTGTCAATTGAGTGAGTAATTTATTAGCGTCTGCTCACACTTCCAAGCCTTTACGTGCTAACGCCAGGGGAAGGCGGTGCTTGCGCTTTCTCGAGCATGTACTCGTTTAATAGAAAACGAAGAGGGGGTGATGCGGTCTCCTCGCTATCGACTGTTCTGGGGCCACCTTTTAATCAGGGGCGATGGACGGGGACACGGCTCGGCTGCGGGGTACCGCTGCATCCCTCCCCTACCTGCCTCATCCTCTCTTCAGCTCCCTGCTGACGTCGAGCTCTTCGAACGCAAGATCACGCAATGAATAAGAGCAGGACAAGTCCTATTGTTGGGTAATAAGGAGGAGGAAAAACAAGCCAAGATCAAAAAAGGCAGGGACTTAAAAGACCAAAATTATTCCTCAAATAGAGCGGGGAAGAAAAAAAGACCCCAACGCGCCTTATCGCAGCGGAGAACAAGCGCCGCGCAAACGCGGGGGCCCGCTGGCGGCGCGCAGGTTGTTTTGAGCATTTCGACACGGCTGGGGAACCTTCCGTCCTGCCTCCGAGCGGCGGCCCCGCCGGGGAACCTTCCGTCCTGCCTCCGAGCGGCGGCCCCGACAGCGCAGGAGAACCACTCCTCCGCGCCACCGCAGACGGGGAAAGGTGCCGCCCAGGTCGCGGGGTGGTTTTTTTAAAGGCGATGTCCCCAGAAGACGACCTCTGAAGCCAGATAAATCTCATTTCTGAAAGAGATTGAAAAAAAGCACGAAAGCAAAACTTTAGGGAAGAGCAACAACCCCGGTTTGGAGCGGTCTCCTCCTCCTCCTTCTCCCCTGAGCCTGCTTCCCGGGCTTCGGTCGCAGCCCCTGGAGCCGCTCCGGCTCTCCGGCCACCACGCCAGCACCCAGGCATCCTCCTCTGCCTCTGCCCGTGGAGCGTGCGAGGAGCCGGCAGCGCGCGCTGCCGGGGGCACGGGCCAGCGTTCGCCCCCTCTCCTCTCTGTGGTTGGGGCTTGCGAACGCATCCATCATTTTTTTGCTGCGATTTGGCAGAGAAATCGCTAGCGCCCAGCCTCCAGCTAATTCTGTGGATTGTTCAGGGGAAAAGCAGCTGGGGAGAGGCTTTTTCTGACAAACGCACTTCCATTTTCATCCCAGTTCCTCCTCTGAGAACAAGCAATGTTTTGCGGCGGTGGTGGAGGTGGCCGCGTGCCCCCGGGACCAGGGCAATGCCACCGTTGCCCGGGGGGTCCCGTGTCCCCCCACACCCTGCAAAGCGGCCTCAGGAGAGAGCGGCCGGGGGCTCTTGCAGACTCAATCCCGGCAGAGGCTCGGCTTTCGGGTTTCGTCCAAACTCCTAATTAAATTTTCAGAGCGCTAACTGCTTGGGATCCAACACAAATAGCTGCAGAAGCCAGAGGGGAGGCAGGGAAAGGATGGAGGCAGGGAGAGGGGGAAAGGAGGGAGAAACCTAAAATAAATAAATCAATTAAACAAATCAACAGGCAGAGAAATAACAGAGGGAAAATAAACTAAAACCGCTGGCAGCCCGAGCCCTCGTCAGCAGCGGGAGAGGAGGGGAGGGAGGTGTCTCGTTGTCTGGGGCTGTCATCCCTCATCCTGCCGAGCACTTAGAGAGTCGCGACCCCTTTCAGCATCTCCATACAGACAATCAGCCCCTCGCATCGGTCACTGCCGCTCGCTCGCCACGTCCCCGCCTTATTACAGGGATACACGGAAAGAAGGATATTATACCACCGGGAAGCGGGGAGGTGGGGGAAGGCTGCTGCCCACGCCGCCCCTCCTGCCTGCGGTGGGCAGGGGAGAGGAGCAAGCGGCGCAGGCGAGAGCTGCCGAGCCTCACCCGCGAGCGATGCCTGCAGCCCTCGGGGTACCCCTTGGGGTACCCCCGGACCCCTCGCCCCGGGAGGCAGCCCAGGGAGTAGCACATCTATTTTTTGCACCCGCCTACGCGGCGCTCGGCCGTCTCCGGGAGGCCGAGCTGTCAGCAAACAATGATTTCAGCCGGGTTTAAAGGGGAAAAATCCAGTGTCATCTGCGGAGAAGGAGCCCGGCAGCAGTTTGTGGCGAGGCCAAGAGATGGGGGGCTGGGGAGACGGCCGCGGCGAGCGAGCAGCAGGGAAGGAGACTCTGCAGCCTGCCGCGATTTCGGTGCTCCGCAGGCTGAAGCTTTGGGCTGAGGCTGCTCCCCGGCAGCACAGCTTGTTACCTTTCTGCCTGAGCTCCCTTCGTGCTTTATTAGAATTTGAAAGCGTGGTTAGCGCCTGCGAGAGAGGCTGCATTGACAGCCCCAGAGCGATGCTTCCAGCGCGCTGCCCTCCCGCTCGCTCGCCGCTGCTGTTTGCGTGTTTGCCGAGCACTGACAATAGGCGGATCACTGCCCGGATAATGGGAGCAACCCCTGGCTCGGCGGGTTCATCGCCGACAGGGAGGAGGACACGGCAATCCCGGCCTTGTTCCAGCCAGGGAAAACCACAGGAGCAGGGGCGAGCGGCTGAAAGCCGCTCGTTTGTAATTAACTTGGCCACTTGATGACTCAGCAGCGCAAGGAACGCGCTGGCCAAAGGAGGGGATGCTGTCCAGAAACTTGGGTCTTGTCTGCGTCGCCTCGGAAAGCAAAATAGTCAAGCCCGTGCAGCGTGCCCGCTACGGGAATAGCTCATTCCTTCCCGACAGACCCTCCCTGCCGCGGTTCATGTTGGAGGCGGCCGGTCTCACACCAACACCGGCGTCGCGCGCTTCCCAGCACCAGCTCGCCCGGCAGCGCGCATCCCTCCCCCAGCGAGCCCAGGACGCTGCAAGCTCTCTCGCGTGGGGTTTGTCATGAGACAGAGCAAGCAGCAGCAGTGTTCCCTCCCCGTGAAGCAACAGCTCTGAACACACCGAAACACCGCTGGATTTTCTCTGCAAACATTGCTTGGTGCCGGCAACTCCTGTTCTGCCGGACTGTTTGCTCCTCGGCAACGCAGAGGAAAGTTGGCCGGGTGCTCCAACGCCTCTAGAGCAAACAGCCTGCAGTTATTTAAGCAAAAAAAGCAAACACATCTTTCACTGAGACATGGAGGGGGAAAAATGGAAAGGAAGGGACAAGCCTATACCCTCTAGGAAGATGCAGAGCATCAGGGCCACCCTGGCAGCGCTGGGCCAGTCTGCGCCTTCCTCTGGGTTCGTCCCCCTTTTTGGGCCGAGGCCAACTGTATGAGGTTCAACAAGGCCAAGTGCCGGGTCCTGCACTTCGCTCACAACAACCCCATGCAACGCTACAGGCTTGGGGAGGAGTGGCTGGAAGCTGCCTGGCTGAAAAGGACCTGGGGGTGTTGGTCGACAGCGGCTGGACATGAGCCAGCAGTGTGCCCAGGTGGCCAAGAAGGCCAACAGCATCCTGGCTTGTGTCAGGAATAGTGTGGCCAGCAGGAGCAGGGAGGTGATTGTGCCCCTGTACTCGGCGCTGGAGAGGCCGCACCTGGAATGCTGTGTCCAGTTTTGGGCCCCTCAGCACAAGAAGGACATTGGGGTGCTGGAGCGTGTCCAGAGAAGGGCAGCAGAGCTGGGGCAGGGTCTGGAGCACAGGGCTGGTGGGGAGCGGCTGAGGGAGCTGGGGGTGTTCAGCCTGGAGAAGAGGAGGCTGAGGGGAGACCTCATCGCTCTCTACAACTCCCTGACAGGAGGGGGCAGGGAGGGGGTGTTGGTCTCTTCTCCCAAGTAGTTAGCGACAGGACGAGAGGAAATGGGCTCAAGCTGCGCCAGGGGAGGTTTAGGTTGGAAATCAGGAAAAATTTCTTCACGGAAAGGGTGGTCAAGCATTGGAACAGGCTGCCCAGAGAGGTGGGGGAGTCCCCATCCCTGGAAGTGTTCAAAAAACGGGCAGAGGTGGCACTTGGGGACATGGTTCAGTCTGGTCTACCCTTGACTGGCTTAGAGTAGACTTGCTAGTGTAGGTTAATGGTTGGACTGGATGATCTTAAAGGGCTTTTCCAACCTAAACGATTCTATGATTCTGTGATTCTATGATTTGGGCAGCCTCCGCTCCAGCCCGCATGGGCCGTCATAGCCGGCAGGCAGGGCCACCCCAGGGCCACCCCAAGGCACCTTGCCTTCGGAGCCGCTGCGGGTCAGGCTTTTAATTTTTATCTCTTTATTTCCCCAATTTTACTTAGCAGAAATTGAATCTCCGTTCCAGTTTCTTCCCATTCCATAAAGGGATATCAGCTACACCGTAAGTCCAATTTATTCTTTTCTATGTATTCATTAAATCCCAGTTAGTTACCGCATTATTTAATGGGGTGGATGATGTAATTAAGCTACAGGCAGACATTAACAACCAGAACCGTCAGGGAGGTTTAGGGTCCTTTACTACTCTGTTCCCGGTGTTATACGGCTTCTAATTTCATAACAATTACTCTAACAGGTTGGTTCAAACCACACGCTTCACGCATACCGAATACCCGAAGCCCAGCCCCAGAGCAGCCCTGGGCGCAACGCTGCGCTGCCCTTCGGCCTCGCCGCAACATCCCCACACGCCTGATGCATCCCGCCGACGCCCTGCATGCGTCGGATGCATTTGCACTTCCTTCGCTTTGCTTGATCTCCTCTACCTATCTAATTCAGAACACAAACTCCCTGAGAGCATTTTCTTTTTCCAACACCAAAATGCCCGCGCTGGCTTCTTCTGAATTAACCCTGATTTACACCAACAGAAAGCAGAAGAGCTCTACCCCCCTCTCACATCTGCAAGCGAGACGCGTGAGCCTCAGGTTTCACGACACGGGAATAATTATCTCATCTCATTGCTAGGGGCTGGAATAAGAGGAGAAATTTGGGACAGTTTGCAAATTACTCCGAGATTCACAGATGGGGCGAGGTATTATCATTCATACAAGTGCATCGGCTCCAGAGACGCAAACGCCGCTAAAGCGCATGCCTAACCCAATTTTCACTCGTATGCAGGTAAGTTATTCCAGCACAGCAGGGAGGCTTTAAATAGCCGATAGTCCTGCCCAGGCACTTTCCTGTGCAGAAATCCTCTTTTTCCCCCTCAATTTCACTCCACCAAGCGGAGTCAGATCTGCTCTGGACCCTCCACTTCTCATCCCCCGGCAGAGAGACGTGTAAACCAAAGACTGGAGCACTCACACCTTACCTCATGGCTAAAATGAAGGCAACACGGAGGGGTTTGCAGCCTTCCCAGCGCCGGGCCGCGTCCCTCCTCCTCGGCCTTGCAGACAGCCCCCGTGCCACCCCCAGCAGCTCCGGTTTCCCACCAGACACGGTGCAAACACGCCGGCAGATCCATACTCACCTGCTGAAGTTTGCCCATCACCAGCGGGCTTTGCAAGCCAAGGAGGAGACGTCCATCTCTGCAGAGGCTGGAGCAGAGAGGAGCTGTCGCAGGGCAGCGTCCGTGCTCCGCAGGGGCAGCTGCAGCTCCTTCCCTGCTCCCGGAGCAATGGCACCAGCGTGGTGCCCGATGCCAAACTTCCCAAAGGCTTCGCAGGACGGAGGTGAAGCTGTAATAATGACTGCCACCGCACCAAGAGGCTGCTTCCTGCTGCCTTATCTGCCCAGAGATAGGATCTTATCACGCTGTAATTACCAGGCCTAGATTTGCACTAATTGGCTCTCTGGAGTAAAGTTACCTGCAATCTGTGCCTTATGGGTGCTCAGCAGGAAGAGACTTACAGCCCCACAGGTTAGGTGGGACCATCTAAGGAGGACTAGCTGCAGCCACCATCCAGGGAGCGAGGGCCGGCAAGCTGCGGAGGAAGGCAGCACTTCAGGGAAAAAACATGGCTTTTGGGAAAAACCGTGGCCATGGGCTCTGTTATTACCATCTGTGCGCAGCCCGGACCCAGCGGGCAGAGCAGGGCAGCTCGTAACTCCTGCAGCGGCCGCTCTCCACAGCCAGATCCTGCTGGGAGCTGCCCTGCAGCCTCCTATTCCCGAGGTCCCACCCTTTGAGAGGGAACCCAGCACCAAGCCCCCTGCGCTCGTACTCCCGGTTCACGCGCTTCACCTCCAACAGCCCGGCGTGCCTCCGCGGTGGGCTGAGCCGAGGTCCTGCTGCCGTGCAAAGCGCGCACGGCGATCGGAGACGGTCCCTGGGAAAACGCTGCATACCTGCTGAGGTCTGGCAGCGGAGGAGCGAAGCTCCCGAGCCAGGCTCTGCCTTTGCTCTTGTCCTGGTTTGGGTTGGGATAGAGTTCATTTTCTTCCTAGCAGCAGGCACAGTGCTGTGCTTTGGATTTAATAGGAGAAGAATGCTGATAACACGCCGATGGTTTAGTTGTTGCTCAGTGCTGCTCTTGCCAGTCAAGGACTTTTCAGCTTCCCATGCTCTGCCAGGGGCACAAGAAGCTGGGAGGGGGCACAGCCAGGAGAGTTGATCCCAACTGCCCCAAGGGCCATTCCGTACCATACGGCGTCATGGGCAGTATGGAAACTGGGGGGGTTGGCCGGGGAGCAGCGATCGCTGCTGGGAACTGGCTGGGCATCGGTCGGTGGGTGGTGAGCAATTGCATTGAGCATCACCTGCTTTGGATATTATTATTACTATTATTATTATATTGTTATTATTATTATTTTACTTTTTTTTATTTCAATTATTAAACTGCTCTTATCTCACCCCAGGAGTGTTTCTCACTCTCACTCCTCCAATTCTCTCCCCCATCCCACCGGGGCAGGGGCAGTGAGCGGCTGCATGGTGCTGAGCCGCTGCCTGGGGCTGGACCAGGACACTCTGTACTTAGCGTGTATTTGTCTCTCTGACTTCAAGTGATAATTAGCAGGTTAGGCCCAGCGTGATGAAGTAGATAGGCGACTGCGATGCCGCTCCACTCCTCCAGGCCTGGAAAGCGCACCGCCCTGATGCGAGGCGGGGAAGGAGGCCGGGGGGGAGGCAGGATCCCCCAGGTGCACCCTCCTCTCCCAGTCTAAGGATCCGGCTTTTGGTGATGCTTGGTTTGCGGAACGTGATACTGTAATAACGCGACGGCCTTTATGAGGGAGATGAATCCAAACTAGGGGGAATGGGTGCACGGCTGGAACGGGTGCACGGCTGGAACGGACAATCCCCAGGGCTGCCCGCAGGACGGGGGCTGGATGGGCTCTCGGGGAGCGCAGCCCCTGGGAAAAGGGCCTTTGGCTGCTCGCGGGGAGCCTCAGCACAGAGGCTCTTTGCCCTCCCTCGGCCACCGGTTCCGGCATCACTCCGATAGCGACCCGACAGCTGCACACCCCATTTCCACCCATTTCAGCTGCTTTCTTCTCGCCCGTCCCCAGCATCCTTGGAGCGGCCATCCAGATGCCATCTTTTCACGTCTTTTTTCTCTTTCTAAAATACCGTACGTTCTGGAAGGCAGGTATCTCGGGAACAAGCCCGATCCCTTCCCTTGCAAGCCACCTTTTCCGGCGTGCTCTACCAGGGACGCAGCTGTGTCCTCCCAGCACAGGCAAGGTCGCATTCTCAACGCCGCCTGCTAAAACAGCGTAATAAAATTACCTCACCCGAGCAGGACGCTCCTGCTAATGGCAGCTTTGCCGGTTTAAGCGCTGCTACACCAGACATTTTGCTGGCCTGGTTTTACCACTCTGCTTCCCACCCCTGCCAGTGCGGCAACGTCAGCAAAAGAGCGCAGGGTCGACGCCGCTCCTGCAAACGGCAGCTGCATGTCGGGCTTAAACCCTGACAGACGCAGGGGCAGAGAGGTGCACGGGTGGGTGCCATCCCCCCCCGCAGACCAAACCGCTCACCTGAGACCCTTCCCCTCCTCCTCGGTCTGCCAAAAACGCCGCACCGTGCCTCGCCAGAGCTGCAGGCTGCACCCGGCGCTGGCTGCACGTCGGGCGGTGCGCGGAGGTATGTGTCTGCCAGGCACCCCAAAAATGAAACGTGCTGTTTAAGCACGGGAAATTGCTATTCTATTTTATTGCAGTTGCAGCTAAAAAATAGAACATAAGAAAATCATAGAGGAGAAGCTAAGTTAGGGACTTTTTTTTTTTTTTTTTTTTTAAGAAAAAGTCAAGTCTCTTTACTGAAATGAAAATGCCTCAGAAAACCACAGACTCATCAACTGGGCGACGGGAGCCAGTAACGCAGGGAGGGGGCCCTTCCCTGGGGCAAGATTTTTAATAACTTCCTAGCTACAGGAGGCTGTTAGTGAATCTCAGCTGGAAGATTTTTTTTTCACCCAGCTGGATCTTGCAGTCTTGTTACATCATTAACTCACCGAGATAATTTTTCAAGAGGGGTTTGTTCGGCGTTTGTTTGATTTCCTTCCTGACAAACCTTCCAGGTAAATCCCTGTGCTGTTTTGTTTTCCGAGGGAGAAGAAAGTCTCTGCTGTGACAGTGGCCTTCTCCTGCTGGCCCAGCACGCTTTTCCCAGGCCGGGGGCACGCTGGCGCCAAGCTCTGCGGCTCCTTTGCCGGCCTCTGCAGATGAGCGGCACAAAGGGCTCCTGCTCCATGGTTCCTGGCTGCTCCGCTAATTGCTGTCCTCGAAACGCTGGAGCTCGGTCCCAGCGGGCTGCAGCGCAAGCCGAGGTGCGCTGGGGCTGGCGCGGCACCAGCGCCCGGTTGCTGTGTCCTGCTCCTTCGCTTATGCTTGAATCGACAGATTTGGGGTTGAGAAGAAATTTTTCTTTCAGATGCCATTAACAGCAATCATAGTAGTCTTTCTTTTTTTCTTTATACCCAAAGAAATTCCTTGCTATTGCCAGGGCCTAAGGTCAATGCTTTCCTTTGTCCCGCTCTCACTGCCACACATCTGTTATGCTTCTCTTTTTCTATAGATCTGAAGTTCGTAATAGGCACCGCGAGATGTTTCGTGGCCTCTGGTAAATGAAGGTTTTCTGTTAACTCCTCTGAACTGTTGTGTGAATGCCTGAGATAATGGAGGACTTTATCCTGCCGCTGCGCTCCCTCCTAGGCGCAGGAAGAACGGTCTTTGCTGCACGTAAAACACGTTGGCTTTGGGTTTCGTTTGCATTTTTTTTTTTTACCTTTGGCTGAGGAGTTGGGGATTTGATGCCTTTTCTTCTTTAACATTCAGTTTCAAGAGCCGAGCGCGCAGAAATGCACCACGCAAACGAGACCTGAGATTCTGGGACCATTTGGGCATGCATCCATCTCCTGAACGCCGTAAGTCTAGCCAGCTTCTGGTCTAGTAGACCGCTTACAGAAGCAACACCAGTCATATCTTTAGTCCTTATCAAATTATTACTGGAAAACGACCCTACAGCCCTGAGTTTCCCAGGTAATCTAACTGCTGCTCTTGCATCACTTTTAAATGAGTTGCCTTTTAATTCTCTCAAGCCTTCCTTCGGTCTTGCGGCACAGGGAAGGATAAATATCGCTCCTACTACAGGAAACAAAGTGGCTGTGGCTGAGACAATATGCCGGGGGGGAAAATTGTCTGGACTCGCCGTTACGGCTGACACAGGTACGGAGGGAACGTCTCTTTCGAAGGCTGCTCCCCACGCGCCCCGTCCTGTCTCCGTGACGCAGCCTTGGCTTAGAGGGATTACTTGAGAGTGACGGGGGAATGTGATCTCCATTAAAGCCAAATCATTTGTCACTCTGCAAGGAGCGGTGACAAGGAGGACAATTAGTGCGAACGGGGAGGCAATGTTCACCATGCAGAGCCTTGTCGGTTAGTTGAGTGTTTATCAGCGTGGGTGTTTGCCCGTCCCTGAAGGGTAATGAGGGAGTTTGGTGGGGTCATCGAAAGGCTTCTCCATCCTTCTCCAGACCCTCAGCTTTCATTAGAGAGACCATCAAAATAAAATAATGAAGTAGCTCTCCAGCTGTCATTTGCAGCAAAGCGCTCCTCAACAGCGGACACGGACGTAGCTGATGCCGCTCCCCCGCCCGCCTTTGCGGAGAGCCGGAACTGGGGCTTCCAGGTGAGAAGAGCGGCAGCCTGGGGCGGGCAGGGGGTCCCCGCATTCGGCGTCCACGGGGGGGCTCGATGCATCACCGTTCAACCAAGTTGGGGGGAAGAAAGATTATGCTGAAGAGCCGTTGCGCTGTTAATGCTTTTAATCCTCTTATGAGCACGGGGCCACGGGAGGAGTTTCATTTCTTCAGGTGTAGACTCAGGTTACAGATCTGGCTCAGGAAACTGATTTCTTCCAAGCAGAACAAAACGGCGGGGTCACCACAAGAAAGCAGCATAATAGCAAATGGCACGGCCTTCCTTTCCAGGTAGCCTTGGGACCACTTCTCCTGTTCCGCAAAGATCCACCGTTGACTTTTTTCATGTCTGTCCGTCAGCAGACAGAGGGGTTTTCCGTGTTTGGCATATGCAGTCATCCTGCTCAGCTCGAATTTCCCAGCGAGGCCGAGACCCGGGCTTCCCAGGGACGTGTCCTATTTTCTGCTTTCTGCTCTAGCAGAGCCAGCAAGCCTTCGGTGCTTCGGAGAGGGATGCACTGTACCATTCTCTGCCCAGAGCACCTCTTCCATCAGCCTCGCTCCGGGCTTTCGGTTGTTTGTTATACCTGTGGGTGGATGTGGGACTCTTTGATCATCTGGGATTACTGCAGCATTATGCGCTTTCACACAGAAGTGGATGCTCTGGATACAAAAGTGGGTCACGTACGGTGGTGTGCTGGAGGTGCTCTGATGCACAGGGAAAGGGGGGAGGCTGGAGGAACCGACCGGTGCACAGTTTGCACGGTGCAGGCTCCAGCGAGCCTGCGTCCGCCTGCCCTGGCTGTGCTCCACATCGAATTACTGGGAGTTTTCCTCGGTGCACTTGCAGGGCTGTACAGGGACAAAAGGCTTTCTACAGAAACGGAAGATTGCCTGGTTCCAGAGGGAGGAATGCAGGAGGTCAAGGCACGAACCAGCTTCTCCCCTGCCCAGCGCCGAGCTTCTTCCTTTCCCCTGCACGCAGACGCCGGCCCCGCAGTGCTCCACGACGGCGGGAGTCGCCGGGAATCACGCCCAGCCGCGTCCCCATCACGCATTCCCTCAGAGTTCTGCCACTAATGAAATAATGTAAGGGACATCATTCTCCGTCACTTCCAGTTACACCCCGCCGCGCGGGAGCCTGCCAGCATTCCCTTCTTCGCGAGTGTAACAAACCTCTGCTAAAAAGAAAGGCCATTAATAATAATTACCCACAAAGAAGAAGAAAAAACCCCTCTCTTCCTCTCTCTCCCTTTTAATGAGCCCTAAAAAAAATAAGTTTCTTAATTGAAAAGCTTTCTACTTTGGAGACAGCACCAACACTTCAGAGAAGTCCAGACAGCTCCGGCAAGTGAAGATGAAATGAAGGAACGTGTCAGACAGTGCCTTACAGGGGTGCCAGCGGCAGACCTCAAAGTCAGGGGTCGCGCCAACGCCATCACCGAAACACGGGGAACGATCAAAAAGGCACTAATTGGTTTGAAAGGAGGCGGCAGGTGGAAAGAAACAAAGCAGGAAAACAGCTTTGGAACAAACATCGTTAGAAGTTTAGGCAAGCCGGAGGAGCGAGCGCTGGGCGCAGGAGGTAAGCAGAGCGTGGCTGTTGGAGACCCCCAGGAGCGCCCGCGGCAAGGGCTCATCGGGCTGGGGTTGCTCCTCCTGCCTCGGCGGGATGACCCATGCACCGGAGCAGAGAAGCCGGCACGCAGCACCGGAGGACGCACACGGGTCTGTTAGCAGGACCTCTCCAGGGTCTTATGCAGCGGCCGTAATTCAATTGAGGGCGAAACTCGTCAAGGGCAGGGAGTAATCTTCTCTCGTCTGGAAGGGGCCGGAGGATTTATGAAGCCACGCGTCTGGTGGCGAAGGGCCCGCTTGGTAAATGGCTTGCGAAGTGTTCGTTCATCTTCCTCCCTCTCGGTGGCTGTGCAAGGACGGGCAGCGCCCTGCCGGGACGGCGGAGGGAAGAGGCAAGAAGAACACGGATGACGGCAGGGACATTAGCAGGGACGTCGAGCCCGGTCCGACACTTGCTCTCGGCTCTGCAGGCTGGGACTGGGCATTGACCCACAAGCATGACGAAGGAGAATGAATTTAAAGCATTGCTCTAGAGCAGGAAGGCTGCAAGCCGCGAGCTATCCGCACGGCACGCGCTGCACCAGGCTGCTTCCCGTTTCCAGTTCATAACTGTTAAGCTAAAGCTTTATCAGCTGGCAAGACAGATCCCGCTGCTTGAGCGTCTACCGCTCCGAGTGCTTTTCTGAACGGGTCATTGAGAATCGCCACGGCCACCCGACCTCCCTCACTCACGAGAACTCGCTTCCCCCACCGCACACGTACCCGCGCGGGCTGGCCTGCCTTCCCGCAGCATTCACCGCCTGGCAGCTGCCCAGCCCCAGGCAGCGAACGCTTCCACCGGGGCTTGATCGATCGCCTCTCACATTTGGCTACTCACTCGCTGGATTAATGAGCCGTGGGATCCAGGATGTGGCAGCGGGCTCTTCCTAACGGCATCGATGCGGCCTCTCTCCCCGTGGACAGCCGAGACCCGAGGCTATAGCCCTGCGTGCCCGGAGCATCGGGGCATCCCGCGCACCATGCTGAGGAGCCGTGAATGGCTACAGCTAGTCAGAACATTTTCAGAAAGCCCAATACTTTGAAGAAAACGGGAAAAGACAGGGCGGGCTCAGCACCCGGACGCTTTGATGCTCCTCTCCCGCACCCTTCCGCGTTTCCAGTTTAAACTACGCTGTGCCCTTGCTCAGGTGCAAGACGTCGCCCAGGACATCTCAAAGTCCTGTGCAGACGTTGCTCGCGCACCCAGTGCATAGAGATATCTACCCTTGACCTTAACCTTCAAGGAGTCGCAGGACAGCCTTCAGCAACAGGC
This sequence comes from Pelecanus crispus, assembly GCF_030463565.1. Lineage (NCBI taxonomy): Eukaryota > Metazoa > Chordata > Aves > Pelecaniformes > Pelecanidae > Pelecanus > Pelecanus crispus. Next base: position 7,879,090 of record NC_134661.1, on the reverse strand, counting down.
TGGAGCATGCTCGGCTGTTCCCCACGCAGGCGTTTTGCCTCCCACTTCTCAAAGCGTCCTCCGGATTCCGCTCGGGCTCCCTCCGTGTCTCTCCCATAATTTTAGCTCTACCCGCTCATTCCAGAGGCAGCACAGGCTTTTCCCCGGAGTGTTGAGAAAGGCCGTAGCGCTTCCCAGCAGCAGATCTTCACGGCTCTTTGAGTCCTGTCGAGCGGCGAGGATTCGCTCTGCCAGCGCCTGCTCCCAAAGCCGCAGCGCTTTTCCCGGTCACCCGCTCCGCTTTCCACCGAGCCGGGTTGCTGCACCCGTGCTGGCTGCTGCTATCGCTATATCGCTTAATTACGGCATAGCACATGTGCAATCACCACAAGCCCAAAGTACCCGTTTCATTACTTTTATGCAGGCAAACGCTTTTCCCATCAGACGCCACGCCTTGGCTGATGCACCCTGCCTGCGCGGGTCCGTGAAGCAGCTATGCAAATTGGACCTTAATATCGTTTGGATGAATGGTTTAAGGAAGAAAATGGAGACACAGTCTGTCACAAAGTTAACCTTCGGCTCTACCTCCCAAATTGGCTCAGAGAAATTAGCAGGAAGGAAGGAAGGATCAGATGCAATAATAAACCTGCTTACCTGCTCATTAATTTAATCTTTTCTTTTTGCTTCCCCTCTTCTAGCCTTGCTGTTTCTGTAACTGTAGAATAACTGGAGAAGAGCAAAGTCCTAGATGAAAGGGAGACTAGGTCTGGAAGCACAAAGATTAAAGGAGAGTTTTTTAGGATTAGTCTTTTTTTTTTTTTTTTTTATCTGGGGTCTGTGGTGATGATACCTGCTCCGCTCTGAGCAGTCCTCCAGCTCCTCTCTGACGCGGTCACACCCCAAACTTGGAAGCACCTCTGACTCACACTGCTTCCCACAGCCCTGTAGAAACAAGAGAGGCATGAGCCACAGAGGAATTTCTTCTTTTTTTTCTTTTTTTTTTTTTTTTTTTTCACATTGCAGGTGAAGCAGCGGGACTGTGATCTGTTTTGTGCAGGGCTCGCTGCTGGTCGCAGGCTGAGCTTGAGCCAGAGCAGGACGTCCCAGAGAAGCATCCCGAAGACAACAGCAGCCTCAGCATCGCTTTGCATCTTTCAGGGGAGCGCAGCTGGCAAGGCTCACTCTCTGCCCAGGGGTTTTTTCCAACGTTTTTTTTCAAGCATTTTGCCTATCAGCCCCTTTTCCCTTTCCCCACCCTCCCATCTCGGTGCCGCAGCTGGAAGCGTTCCCTTCGGGCAGGTGATTTAGTGGCTGGGAGTTTGCAGGCTGCCAGGCAAGCAGGGAAGGAAAAGCAGTTTCTAAATCACTCGGGCTCAGATTTATGAAAGCAGGACCCGGCTGGGGGTGGCGGGAGAGCCTAGCCCCACGGGGCAGCCGCTCCGAAGCGGCGCAGGGAGAAGCGGACGCAGGGCTGACCGGTGCTACGGGCACTTCTCCCAGCAGCGCTCCTTACCCGCTCCGCTGGCGCAGTCTCCGGTGGGAAGGTGCAGCCCAGCATGAGCAGGGCTCCCAGCATCTGGAGCAGGACAAGAGGAGGCTGCTTTAGATAAATACCTGCAAGGGGTGCATGCATACGTGTACGGGGTTTTATTGGGAACGGCTCTTCTCCTGTTGAATCGGGCTTTTGAGCCCGATCTGGAAAGCAGGCTGAGCACGCACAGGAGGGCTCAGGTTCTGGAGATGAAGAGCCAAAGCGGGTCGTGGGGTGCGAGCTGCCGGGGGCGGCGGTGCCCCAGCGGGGCGCAAGGCAGGGTGGGGAGCAGAGGCTCCCACTCCCACCCCAGCCCGCGCAGGCGGGGCAGTGGCTGGGCAAAGCCAGGCACCACCAATTAATTAGCTCGTGTTTAGCCAACATCCTTGGTCTGCTTCCAAAGCCAGCGCCAAAACAAATAAATAAAGCAGCAAACCCAAGCGAATTTCCTTGCTAAAAAAAATAAACGATTGCCTCGCTAAGAAAAACAACCAAAGGGCCCCCTTGGGAGCCTGCAGCACCGCCTGCCCCGGCCGAGGCAGCCCGGCACGGCACGGCTCGGTTCGGCACGGCACAGCTGCATCCTCCCTCATGCCGGGGAGGGCCGCGGCATCGGATCAATGAGGCATCGAGACGGAGAGAAGGCCGAGCCGGGCTCGGAATATGATTTATGATCTCGCAGACAGTCTGAAGTGCTGTGGCTGGGTTTCTTACTGTAAGAGCCTCTCGGTGAGCAGTATCCAATTAGGCGACCCCCTAGGTCTCCTTATTGATTTTTTTTGGGGGGGAAGGGTGTGCTTTTCTCATCACGCCTTCGGCGGCAGCGCCGGCTGGGCTGGGGCGAGAGGCGCTGGCGGAGGAGCAGCTCTGGGGGTGCAGGGGGGCTCGGGGTCACCTGCAGCCGGGCAGGGCGACGGCCGCACACGGAGCCAGTGCAGAGCTGGCTCCCACCTGGGGCAGACGGGTACCAGATGGGTGCCGGTGCCGGTCCCCGCTCCAGCTGCCCACGGTGTCCCCCGGCTGCTTCAGGCTGGGTCGGGCGGTGGTGTCACCTCTGCCTTCCACGAGAAGTCCTCCACCGAGAGCCTGGGAGCAAGAGGTTGGGTTTCCCAAGTGATTTGACCTCCCCCTCGCTCGTTAAACAAAGGAGGGGAAGAGCCCGAGAAGACAGAGTTCTTTAATTAATCAGCACAGTTTTCTAACTAATGCCCTCTATGTTTTACATAATAATATAAAGCTTTATTCAGAGACAACAGCCTCCTACATCAAAGATCCCTCTCTCCCATGCTGAACTTTTGAGCCCTTCTCCTCGCAATTAATGCAGAAAGATCTAAATAAAGTTACAGAGAGCAGCTTGCAGATAATATCTCGAGCGAGGAGGCTCTGCTCGGCAGGGCAGAATCACAAAAGCGCCTTTGCTTGCTGTTCCCTGCCTGCAGGGACCCGTTCTGCTTTTGTTTGGCCGCGTGTGCCTGCGCATAAAGGCAAAATTGCTGGAGCGGCCTCGGTGACGGGGGGGGGGGGGGGGGGGGGGGGTTGCGGTGCTCTTTATCCCACTGGGCTGGCATCACCGCCTAGCAGGCAGCTCAGAGGAGGACGGAGTTTAATTTGATTCTACAACCTCAAAGCCCGTGCCTGGAAAGCTTTGCATCGTGCACTGCGCAAACGCACCGGGACGGGCTCCGGTGCCCTTATTTACGCTGCTCCCTGACCAGGCCCCTTAACGCTTTGGAAGCTCGGTGCAAGCTAATGCCTGAGAGCATATGATCAAGGGCGCCCGCCCCAGCCCTTTGTTAATTAACGTAGTCATGAAGCTTTGCCACGAAGTTTGACATTTCGCTTCGGAGGAGCACGTGCACGGCTGGCGGTTGCTGCCGGGGAGTGAGAAAGCGACGGCAGCAACGGGCACGGCTGCCCTGCACCCAGCGCGCAACAGCCCGGCAGCGAGATCTCCACCATCTCTCCGGTGGAGATGAAGGCTCCCGCTCCTTCCCCTCCGCGGGTGTCATCATTTTGGAGATGACATCCTTTGGTGAGCTCCCGAGCCTGCCCTGCCCCGCGCCGGGAGCTCTCCCGCCACGTTCCTGCAGGCTGAGCTCTCCCCTTGCTATTTATGGATCTCTGCAAAATGCTAATTGCTGTGCCTGACCTCCCCAGGATAACAAGGGAAAACCTCCCCTAATTAGCACTGCAGTCTGTGGGTGAGAGAAACCAAATGTTGACTGTAGAGTGGCTGCACTTACTGTAAATTCCAACATATGCTGTGGAAAAACGCCACCTAAATAAGGCTTCAGAAGCACGGGGTGTTTAAATAATGAATACCCACTGCTGTTTATTACAGAACAGAAACGTAATAAAAGGCGAAGCTGCGGCTTCGTTTCCTCCTCCCTACCAGGACACGCTGCAGAGGGCCGGCAGTGGCGGGGTGGGAATCCCAGGGATGTGGAAACACAGCAGCGGGAATTCCAGATGTGCGCACGATATCGGTGGGCATGAGCTAACGAGGCCTTCCAGCGGCCCCGCGAGCTGGGCGGCTATTGCTGCCCTCCCTTGGGCAACGCAGACAAGGCGCTGAAGGGGCACGGGGAAAATTGCATGCCCAGGGCCACGCTGCGAGACACGAAGGGGAGCGCAAGCACCCACGGACAGATGACCTCTCCTGCTCCGGGGGGGGGGGGCTGAAAACGTGGGGGAGACCGAGGGCATCACGATTCAGAAATTGGAGATAGACGGAACAAAAGGGAGCTGGGGGAAAATGAGGAAGCAAAACAAGGGAGCCAGCAAACATCCCCAAAATCCAGATAACACTGACTGAAATATTTTGTCTCCAGAAATTAAGAAAGGATTTGTAGCTGCTTTCCAAGTCTTTTGCTTCCTTGCAATACATTAACTTCCTTTCCAGAACTAACACTGACTGAAATATTTTGTCTCCAGAAATTAAGAAAGGATTTGTAGCTGCTTTCCAAGTCTTTTGCTTCCTTGCAATACATTAACTTCCTTTCCAGAACTAACACTGACTGAAATATTTTGTCTCCAGAAATTAAGAAAGGATTTGTAGCTGCTTTCCAAGTCTTTTGCTTCCTTGCAATACATTAACTTCCTTTCCAGAACTCATACTATTTCCACATTGTTTCAAAAATGGAAAAATAAGATTTTTAGCCGACTTCTTTACAGGTGTGCAAAACCCTCCCGGTTTTTCCACCTATTTACGCACTTCCTTCCACCGCCAGGACGCCGGAGGCACCAGCACGTCCTCAAAGGAGCAGTCCCACCGAACGAGCAACCTCGAGGCGGGACCGTCCCCCGCCCGCGCGGGACCCCCGAGCTCTTTTCCAGCCCCTGTTTAGGGACAAGGCGGTGGCGGCAGCAGCGAAAGCCAGCGCGGCTGCCGTGTCCCTCGAGGGGACCCCGCGGCTGGGGCGAGGACCTGCAGCTGGCGAGGAGATGCTCCCCAGCACTTCTGGGTTTCCGCTGGTCACTTGCGGTAGTCCAAAGCGTATAAAATATTTATCTGCTCCTAATTAGGGATAATTACCACTTAACCTAGAGGAGGGATGTACCCAGCGTGCCTGGCGCTCGATACATCTACTGCTGAAGAGCCTCCGCTGCAGCTAATTAGAAGAGAAGGGCTCCTGGCTGCCTGGCCTCTCGCAGACGCGCAGGGAAATGGCCGAGGGTGTTTGTTTTAGCGAGGCGGACCTCGTGTAACCAAGCCGCCGACACTCGCACCCGAGCTCTGCAAGCTCCACTCAAAGCGCCCGAAAGCAGAGCCGGCCTCGCCTCACCTGTAATTGCAGCGCAGTTATTCCCGCGCCTCCTCCCTCCGACGCAGCCCCAGCTCAATGCGTCCTTCCCTCGCTCGTTTTCCGCCTCCGAGGAGGAGACCTTCCCGCCCGGCTCCGTCCCGCTGGAGCAGGCTCACCGCCGCTCCTTGCTCCCTCCTGGCCGCCGGCCGCGGGTTCAGGTGCGCTGCGGCAGCTGCCCCTTCCCTCTGCCGCTCCCCGGAGAGCTGGAAGGATGAAAACAAATTGTTAATAAGATGCCCAGTTAACGTTTCTTCAATCAGAATTATTTAAGGAAAAAAAAAAAGGGGGGGGGGGCTCGTTTACATGGTTATTGCTTTGCTGCTCGGAAATCCTCCGGCAGGTCAAGTCTGCCTTTGCTATTCCTGCTCCGAGCTGCTCGTCCCGTGCAAAAGCCCCAAGATGCAACCAAGCCCATTTTCCCAACCCTGTCTTCCCGCGCTTCACTCTCCCCGGGGCTCTGGGTGCCAGGCGGGACAGAGCACCCCGGCACGGACTGTCCAGGCCCTTCCCTGCAGCTCTTGAACCAACAAATTTCTCCCCACAGTGTCCTTTGGGAGAGGGAGGTGGCCCACCGCTCCCGCCCCACGCCTGGCCAACTGCTGCACCCAGAAATTAAGTCTTACGTGCGCAAACAGAGCGAGCTGCGCGGGGCCCTCGCACGCAGCCGCGCTTTGCTGGGGAGGGACGGGGGGATGCTCGGCACCGGCGCGACTGCGGGACCCCCCCGTAGCAACCCGGCGGCGCAGACGGAAAGCGAACCACCGCAGTGTCTCCTCTGCCTTGGGCCGTGACCTTCCTCCGGTAACAAAACCAACTTCACAGGCTTTCTGCCCACCTCCCCGGGGAAAATCCTGACCTCCCGTGCAATCCGCAGCCTCCGACGTCGCCGGAGTGAGCAAACACGCCCCGAACGATGCCCTGCGGGTCAACAGCCCTGGACTTTCTGGGTCCAAAAGAATTCCGCAGCGGGGGGTTTCAGCTGAATATTCAAACTGGGAAGGAAAGAATTCTCTTATCTGCCAAGATCTTGAAAGTTTAAAAAATAATAAAGTCCCTCTCAAACTGAACCAAAAAGTCAAGATCCAGCAAAAGGGCAGCGAATGAGGAAGCAAAACAAGGGAGCCAGCAAACATCCCCAAAATCCAGATAACACTGACTGAAATATTTTGTCTCCAGAAATTAAGAAAGGGTTTGTAGCTGCTTTCCAAGTCTTTTGCTTCCTTGCAATAAATTATCTTCCTTTCCAGAACTCATACTATTTCCACATTGCTTCAAAAATGGAAAAACAAAATTTTTAGCCAGTAGTATAACTCCTCAGATTTTCAGACATGTGTCACTTAGCTCGATCCCATCTAACAAAGCATTTCAGCTGGGATGGACCAGCATGAGCTTAAAAGGAAAATGTAACCAAAAGATGCTTAAATAGCTTTTTTTTTTCAAAGGTTATCGCTCTGTCCCACACAGACCTACCGGGGATCGCTTGTCCCATCTGTGCCCGGCTTTGCCCAAGCCCCAGCTCCGAAGGGACGGGAGCGACCGCCCCCCTTCTCGAGGAGAGCAACGTTGGGCGCCTGAGTTTCAAGGACTTAAGCATGTTTGGGCAGAGCCGCGCGAAAAATACTCATTTGGCCTGCAAGCGTGCACAGCGGCTCAGGGAGAACGCTATTTTCTCACTGCAGCAATGCGGTTAGCGCAGCCTGCAGAGCCGGGCTCGGCACCGCCGCGCAGCCGGCTCCTCGGCACGGGGAGGGAGCCTGTCGTGCCGCTGCCTGCGTTTTGGCCCCGTGCGACCGCGTCCAGCCGTCCAGCCCTGCTTTCCGCTCCCCGGCGAAGGCGGCGAGCGATGCCGCGCGGGGCGGAGGACGCGGCACCTGCCTGGGTCCCTCTGCCTGTGGCACGGACGCGCGGCCGGTAGGCGCTCCCGCTGCCGTTCAGCTGCGGAGCATCGCGTCCACCCCGGGCCCTGGAGCATCCAGGCAGCCCCAGCGCTGCCGACTCAGCTTTGGGACAAACCCTCGCATCGGCCGTTCCAGGACCAGCTGCTCCTGGCAGGCAAAGGTTTGCAAACCTTGCTGGCCCCAATAACCAGCTGTTCTTCCCCGCTCCCGGCCATCAATCACGGCTGACAGCCTTCCCCCCACGGTCAAGAGTGTGCTTTTCACCTTAATTTCTTAGAAGGGTTTTTTCGCCGGTTGGAAACTCATAAATACCACTTTGCAAGCCCAGGTAGGGCTAATGATGGATGGCTGCTTCACAGATATGCCAGAGGCTTTGACCTAATTGTCACCGAAATACTTCCTGATTAACTAATAGATAAAACCCAATTAAAACTTCTGCTCTTCCCAAAGTCCCTGCTGACTACTTTTTCTCCCCTTCTCAAGCGCTGCTGTAAATTAGACGCAGGCTGGCTGGACCTGCTCTGGAGAGACGAGGCTGCTCTGCTCAGCATCCTCCGCGCAGCCACGGGGCTCGGTGAAGGCCGGGGGTGCCGGGAAGAGCCTCCGGGGAGGGGTCCCCAGAGGGGTCCCCAGTCCATGGGCATGAGAGCCCTCTGGAGAGCCATTTGAAACTAGAGCGTAGTAAGAGCCGGGGGGGGCACGCCTTCTTCCCCCTATTTTTTTTTCCCCCGTTTTCTTCCTAAGTAGAAGCGCTGCACCAAACAGCCTCTTTAGCACATTTGCTTTGATGGGCGCTAAGTTAATTACTGTAATAGGTTCATCCTCCTCCCCCAGTATCGAATCACGTAGAACATCCCTAGAAATGGCCATGGAGCTCCTCATTTTGACTCAATTTATTCTTCAAACAGACCTAGCAAGAGCATTTCTGCAGAAGGATTTGTTTAAATCCCATCTAACAGGTGTGTCCCTTCGTATTTGTTCTCCCAGCACTCATCTGGGTCCACCTTCTGGAGGGAGGGGGCTCACGGATGCCCCGGTCTTGCAACTGCTCAGCTGGAGGAGCGATCCCGGGGAGTGGAAAGCTCTAGAACCCGCCTTGCTCCTGGCCGCGGGGGCCCTCTCCCAGCAGCAAACCAGCGCAAGGGAAACACGGCGCCTCATCTCACGTTTTCAGCATGAAACCCCTCTGCCCAGGGACAGAAGGCATTGCCCGGAGCAGGATTCTGGCTGGATTCTCTGAGGGCTTCGGCTCGGGCTCGTTGCCACGGGCCGGCAGCGGCGCACGCCTGGCGCGGGACTCGCTGCCGCACAGTGCGGCAAGCAAGGCAGAGGAAAGCCGGCAGCCTTTTCCCCTGCGTCCTCCCCGTCTCCCAGACAGGGGCTGCGCTTGTTTTTCATCTTAAACTTTAGCGTGAGGAGGGTTTGGGAAGTCCCAGGAGTCCCACAAGGTGACACGAACGCACAGGGCAACTCAGTACCTGGCTTTTACTTCCATTTTCCCCTGGTTCTTCCCCCTCCCCTGGTTTTCTTAAAATAATCTCTAGGTAATGCATTCAGTCCCGCTGGGCTGCTTTATATCGCTCGCAGCGTTTGCCAGTTGACTCTCTCCCGCTGAGATCAAGTCTCTTATCACGGATTAAGGCTGTAGTGCCGGAGTGCAGCTATGAAGCGTGCTGTCGGAGCAGGCAGCCGGGACCAGCAAGCCCAGCAGAAGTCGCCGGCGCCCGCGGGACCGACAGCAGAGCTGTGCCGGCACCGGGAATATCACGGCCACGGCCGAGCGCCCCGCGACACGGGTGCATGGCGGTGGGTCTCCAACATAGCCCCCTCTGAAAACGAGCAAGTGGGGAGTACGGGGAGTTCATTCCCGGGGGACGCACCGGTGCTGGGGTTTGCGCAGAGTCCCCGACGAGGTTTCTGAGGCAAATGCCGGTCGGCGCAGCCCGCGACGGCAGCCCTTGCAACACAACCCCTCCTTCGAAGCCTCCATTAGTTTAGCTTTGGCACAGTCCTCAAAAAGTTATTTCAAAAGCCTCACACGCAAGGAGAAAACGCCTGAAAACGTCAAGATGAGTCAGTCGGCGCCGCAGAGGAGGCGAAGAGGAGCTTTCCTTGGGAGGACGCTTGCACCCAGACAGTAGGCGCGTTCCGCAGCCGGGGCAGCGCAGAGCTGCATCCCCGCACCCAGACAGCTCCCAGCCCTCGCCGCCGCCGCGGCACCCGCCGACCCCACCCCGGGGTCCCCCCAGCACCACTCCCAAGCGGGGAACGGGAAGCCCTCCGGCACATTCCTGAAGGCAGGACGCTAAACCATCATATTGTTTCCAATTTCCTGCTCCAGATCCAGCTCCAGAGGCAGGATCGGCTCGAACGGGCTCATCCCAGCTGTCGCCCCCTCCGCGGAGCTGCACGACAGCGGGAAGCTGGAAGGAAAAGGCCAGCGCAGAGAAGGTCTGCGGCTCGCAGGCGGTAACTGCGCATCGGCTCCGCGCGAGCCGGCGCGGTGGCCCCGGCAACCTTCCCGCGAGCGCGGCGGGGACGCGGGAGGTTCGAGCCTTGCCCTCGCACTGCTCTCGGCATGAAACGAGCCGCCGGCTCCCCGGCAGGCCCCCTCGCCACCAAGGAGCTGGCTCACCCCACCGGCACGGCTGCCCAAGCCCGGCTCTGCAGAAGGGGCCATCAAGGCTGTTTGCTGCTTTACACAGGCTATCATGTACTGTGTCGCAGCGGGGGACTGTAAATGACTTTATAGTTATTGTTCCTCAAATTGGACACCCCCTTGGAGCTTAGATAATATGAGATGAAACAGCCTGCGGGAGGTTGCAGTCAAGTGGAACAGTGATGGAGGCTTTTTTTCCCCCTTCCTGAGAAGAAACACTCCACCTATTTACTTCCCCCCCACACCTCCTCCTCCTCCTCCTCTCCGTCTTCATTTCGAGCAGAGCCACACCTGGCAGTGACAAGGGTGAGCTGGGGTATAATCGCCGAGCAAAGTGAGCTGCCTGAGCCCTGTGCAGCTGAATAAATTTTGCATGCTAGGATTTGGAAGCACGGCTTTGACAGCGAGCCCTGGAGAGGAACGGGAAGGGCGAGAGCGGCTGCCGCAGCTCCTCACTCCATTTCCTACTGAAGCGGGGTTTGCAAGGAAGCGTTATTACCAGCAAAGCAGAAATATCACCTCATGTCATTTGGCTTCACAGAGCCGGTGCAACCATATTGCGAGGGCTGAAGCAGCGATGCTGCTGGAGGGAGTGGGAAGGAGGCTTTGAGGTGAGAGAGCACAGGAAGAAACAGAAATAATGAGGGATTCGGGGAAGGAGGGTGTCTGGGCTTACACCTGTGCGAAGGGAAGGCAGCTTGTTAGGAAGCGGAGGCCTGGGAGAGAAAGGAAAGAGCATCTGAGAGCGAGGAAGTTCACGCGACAGCCTGCATGCCTCTGGCCCAGGGCGAGCAGGGACCGGGATGGAGATGCTCAGCCTGGGAGAGAGGGATCCGGGATCCGGAGCCAAGGAGCACAGCTGGGGGGAAGCAGCACCATGGGAAGCACTGGGAATCAACAGGGATCCCAAGCCTCCAGGCACATGCCCTAAAATCACCGAGTGGAAGAAAAAAAATAAAAATGGAAAAAAAACCAACCCACCACTCAAACGGTGGCATTTCACCTGTATCCCGAAACGCTGGGGATGAGGCTGGGCATTTGAGGCTGAGGTCCACGCCTGCCAGGGGAGAGTTTCTGGGGACTTCCCCAAACACTTTTTGCAGGCAGGTATGCATAAGCACACAGATCACCCTTCTCTCAGGGCATATGGATTTTTTTTTTCTTTTTTTGTATTTTACAGGCACATCGGAGGTCAGTAACGGCTGTAAGCTGCCTGCAGGTGCCCAGGCATTAGCACGGCCCCCAGGCAGAGGGAACGGCTCACTTTCCGCGCCCCTCCGAAGGGAGCAGGGCGGCGACGAAGCCAGCCAGAGGTTTTGCGGCAGGGCGGCCGGCTCCGGAGCCTCGCGGGAAGCTGAGCAGAGGGAAAACTCCCAAACGTGGGCGAGCGCAGTCGTTCCTTTTGCCTTTTTCCACAGCAGATCTGATGATTTAAATTAGGTCTCGATTCTTGTTTAAATTATAGTTTACTGTTCTGCGCCCCGCTCAGAAGTGAATTACCTTAAGCAGCAGTATTAATAACACGGTTATAATTAAGCTTCATTACCGTAGGCAGTTTGCTGAAACAAATTGCTTCTTCATTATTATTATGGCACCTTTGGTAAAAAGACATTTCCCCAGAATGCGACCTTGATGCTTTATATAGCAAAAGCTGGGAGATGATAGAGATGTAAGGATGAATTAGCATCTTTTACCTTCTATATCAAGCTCATTAAAAGGAAAGCAACTCAAGTCAAAACCAAGCAGCCTTGATGGAAATTTTAATCTGAGCGAAATGGATAATGAATAGGTTTGAACTTTTCCTGACATTTTTACGGCAGTGCTTTATTTATATTATGCTTCTGCTAAAACGTAAATAAATAAAGCAGGGGCAGGGGCAAGGACAGACAGGAGATGGGCTGCCTACCCCGGCCAAGCTGCGGCACGGGCAGGGCTGGGGGGCCGGGCACCGACCTGCTCCCCCTGCCCCCAGCTCCGCGTCCCTGCGCAGAGCGAGACGGACGGCTGCTGTGTCTCAGGACAGCGAAGCTCCCAGGTTCTCCCTTCCAGCCCCACGTGCTTCCTCCGAAATGCCCGCAGCGCTCAATCCTCTCCTGGTAGCAGCTGTTTCCTGAGGTGCCCCGGGCTTCCCGGAGGAGGCTGCTCCCTCCAGCGCCCGACGTCACCCTCGCTTTAATTTCCTGTTCCATTTAGCGCGACCGTAACAGCGCTGTACACAACCGCATCCCCTTCAGCAGAAGGTCCCGACACTTATTAATGAAGCCTCCTAATGCCTGCAGGAAGCGGTGCCATTAATATCTGGCAGCCGCTGGCTGCCGCAGCACAGAGCGGTGACAGTGGTGCAGGTTTTCACGAGCGCACCCTGTCCGTCCGCGTCCAACCCGAATCACAGACAACGTGCTTCTCGGAAGCATTCGGTTCCAAAATTTCATCCAAAGCCTAAGCTTCCCCAAATTCACAGGGTCTAAGGATGCTCAGCACCCTTAAATATAGGCCCAAGGGTCTGCTCTTGCTTGGCTTCGCCCCCCCAAACTGAGGTCCTGCAGCAATTGGCAGGAACCGAATCCTGATGTCCTGCTGCTGCTCCACCAAATCATTTTTGATTGCCATGACGCAAAATCTCTCCTGCCAAGGCTTCCTTCAGGCAATGCTTGTTTTGAAAAAACACTTCCCCATCCCTACTGACCATCTACAAGAGAGGAGCCCAAATAATCCGAGAGCAAAAAAGCTCTTGGGCAGAGGAGGGCTCGTTTTGCAGTGGGTTCACAGCTCCCGGCGCCCTGCAGCACCCGGGGCCTCCAGCCAAAACTCGCACCCAGGTAGCCCTGAGATAACTGCTGCAGCAGACCTCACAGCTCACTTTCCCTGCAGCTATTAAAGCTAAGTCAGGCATTAATTTCTGCATTGTAAGTGCTCAACAACTGAAACAAGACATTACAGAGGGGATGCAAATAGGTATTTATAGTCTAGAAAGATAAAGGCAGAGCAGTTTGGGAAGAAGATGAGATTAAGAGCGGAGAGAGAGAGGAAACAGCCTGGTTAAGTGCTGCATCAGAGGGATCGTGACAGGTTGGAGAAGGGGGCACCCCCTGAGCAGAAACACTGGCGAAGCACATTCAGAGCTGGGCAATTTGCTCAGCTCAGCCCCACCAACAGAGCCGGGAGGGAACAAGCTGAACTGAAAGAAATAACCTTTCTCTTCCTTCCTGCGCCCAAAAGAGCTCCATCCCTGGCCTAGGGCATCCCTGGCAGGTCGCGCCACCGAGCACGCCTGGAAGCGAGCCTCACAGACAGGCTCCCTCCCTGGAGCATCGCTAACCCAGCGCTTGGCCTCTCCTGCTGTGCCATCCACAATACCTGGTGGGCCACCGCCAGCAGCAGCAGATAATTAGCCCTCAATTACCGTCGTTATCTCTTTCACCTACCCAAGTCCTTTGGCCTCTAGCAGAGCTGCAGCCTCTCTGCACCAGGGCCAGGGAACAGGGGAATCTTGAACCCATTGCTACAAACGTGGCTGCCCTGGGCATGGTCCCCGTCTCCCCAGCACCCTGCCTGCAGCAGGACAGGGATGCTCGGGGATGGGGAGCAGGGGCTACACGTTCTCCCTTGCAGGGGGCTTGGGCATTTCCACAAACAGCAGAGGTGGCACCAGAAGAATAAGTTGCAGCGACGCTTGCATACACCACCAGGCTAAAAGGAGAGAAAGCACCGCACGTACCTTCTAGTAGACTCCTGGTTTCCAAGCAGGCCTTGAGAGCACCCCCAGATTCATCTCTGCTGGTAAGGGCTGAGCTGAGCAGGGAGAGAAGCAGGGGAGGGTGTCCCCCACCCTGTGCTCTCTGCCTCCAGGGCCTTCATGAGCCCTGCAGGAAGGTGCTCTGGCTCCTCTCAGCTTGCATATCTCCTGCTAAAAGCAGGCTGCCCCCGGCAGCACCCTCTTAAAGGCTCGCCCGTAACGCGTGGCAGCTGCCCCTCCCCACCAGGTGCTCTGCTTTCATCCCCGAAATAACCAGGGAGCCAGTTCCTTGCACCAGCACCCCTGTGGTGATGCCCGTGCAGTGTTGCCTCTACCTCGTGCGCCATGACTCTCGCGTTCTGCATGAACAAAAGGCTACTGCGTCGACAAGAAATGCTCCCTCATCCCAAAATTCAGCAGCTGCCTCCGAAAACCGTTCCATCCCAGCAGCCTTCCTACAGCTGCCCTCGGGGGCATGCCTCTGCGTCAGCTTTGGCTTCTGCCTTGCTGGCGCCAGCGGCTCTGGGGACGCGCTGGCGCCGGCTGTGCGGGGATGCGCGCCGTGCCTAGCGCAGCACAGCGGAGGGTCCAACTTCACCGACCCTTCAAACTCCCGTCATTTGCTTCCACGCGGTTCCTGCCAGCCCTCCGTGAATGACTCTTAGCGTGCAATTAAACTACCTTCTCAAAAGGTTACCGATAAAAATATTTCTCCCCGTTGTTAAGCGGGGCGTTTATTGGGTCTGGCCCTGACCTTTAGCATGACAGGATTTAACGCTGTCTCTGCTGAGGCTCTGAGCTCGCTCAAGCCGTGCGCCCGGCAGCGCAGGGGTGCGCAGGGGCTGGGTGCCCTCCTCCCCGGGCAGAAGCAAGGGCAGCGTCGTGCCCGGAGGGGAGCCGGCCCCCCGCTCCCCAGCACCCCGGCTTCAGTGCTGCGCTGTAAGTGCTTCGACGCACGTCAAGCTTCCCCTTCAAACACGCAGAGCTGCTCACTGAACGCGTCCCTAATGCTGGTGGGATTCCCTCCTGGCCCTGCTCCGGGGCAGCTCTCGCACCGGTGTGCCCAGCCCTGGAGCCGTAGCGGGGTGGGATCCACCGGTGCGGGTGCCCAGTGCTCCTTAAAAACGAATGTACGTCCCGATGATCTCCCGGGGCGTTCAGCCCCACAGCACGCCATCACATAAGGACTTCCCTTCCTAAATTGGCTTTGGAAATCTCTCCCCCGCTCCGCACATGCGTGCCTCCGCATGTGTATGTACACACACTCATTAAACAAATGCTAGCTATCAATTTCACTGAGTGCTTATTCTGATAATAGCTATATTTATCATTTAGCATCTCTGGATGCAGTTCAAGTTTAAAATCTATTATGGGTATTATGATCTTTAATAACTGTGTTTTATTTTTAAATGCAATAAAAAATAAAGATAAGGAGGTTTTTTTAAAGCCCCCTCCTGGGCTCTGAATCCATCTCTGTCGCTGACACGCTGGGTGACCTTGGAGAGGTCGCTTATTCTCTCCGAGCTGGAGCTTCTGGATGCGCAAGATGGGGATAATCGCACGATCCGCTGCCCGGGGGTGTTGCGAAGCCTCACTCTTAATTAATGTTTATAGAGCGATTTCATCTCCCTGGACGGAAGGGGTGAGCTCTCGTCGGTGTTATGTCTGAGAGCGGCTGGACCCCTCCGGCGTGGAGCCGCAGCCGAGCGGCGCGGGATGGCTCACCGTCCCCCGGCTCGCACCGGCAGAAGCGACGTGGCAGCGCTGGGGCCCAGGATGGCGCAGGGCTGCGCCGCGCACGCCCGCGTTCTCACCCAGCCCTCGCTCGCTCTCCCTGTCCGTGCCTGTACATGAGAGCGTCGTCGCTAAATCGCCTCTTGCACTGGCCAGAAAGTCCCCCGGACGCCCCTCGGCGCAGTGTTTTATGGCGAGGCAGCGGCCGGGTGATGGGAGCCGAGGCTGGCAGGAAGGGCCAGGGCTGAGGCGATAAACGACGGCCTGCGATCACCGGCTGGCACCCAGGAAGGGCGGCCGCGACATCCGGCACCCCCGCGGGGCCGTCATCCCGCGGACGGGGATGCGGAGGCCAACGTCACCGTTGCCGTTGCCCGGCGAGACGACGGGAGCCAGCCGGAGGCCGTGTGCCGGCAGTGCTCAGCAGAAACCCGCGGTGCGTCAAGATAATTGCTCAGGTGGCAATTTCCCTCCCGCGAGCAGTCTTCTCCACCCGCTCCGAGGCAGGAATTACTGCCGTTATCAACGCACAGCCCTGCCCTTGGGCGCTGGCAAGGGCTTGCGGCACCCAAACCCCCGGAAGCACCTCGGAGGCTGCCCGGTGCTTCGGAGGCACCAGCTCCTGCCCGCAGGCAGCGAGGAGAGCCCGGCCCTGGGGCGAACACAGCACCGGCGGACGGCGATGCCCCGCAGGCTGCCCAGTGCCGCCCCCGGACTGGGACGACCCCCAAGCCCGGTTTCGGCAGCGCGGCAGGGCAGCGAGCGTTGCTCTCCCGCGGCCGATGAGCGGTCGGCACGGGGAGGCGGCGAAAGGAGGAGACAATGCCGGAGAAAGGGCCGGAGCGATCTTTTCTAGTCGGCTGCCAGCTCATCTCGGCAAGCGCTCCTGAATAGCGAAGAGCAGCTCGCGTCGCTTTGTCCACCTTATCGGGGCGAGCAGCCGCCATGCCGTGGCAACCGCAGCCTCGGGAGCGGGGCGTGCCGCGGCGGCTCGCCGGCCTCGGGAAGGAGCCGCGGGCTGCGCCCACCCAGCCCGCCTGCCGCCGCCGGATAAGGTCACCTTCCACTGAGGCTCCCGTCCCCATCCCGCCTCGGTGGCACCTCGCTGGGGAGGAGAAGCGCCTGCCGCAAAGGGATGCTCGGGAGGGAGGGATGCTCGCCGCCGTGCAGGTGAAGGGCGCAGGGCTCTGAGACGGCCCGACGGTACCGCTCGCAGTCTGCAAGGGGCACCGGGGGCTTCCCCGGCCTCGCCCCCAACTCCTCCCGGCATCCCCTGCCTGCAGGAGCAGTCCCGGGGCGGCCCTTCGGGCACCCTCACCTTGGAAAACAGGCACCTTCCATAACGACAGCTCCACCCGGGATGCAGGGTGCCCGGTACATGTACAGTGAAAAGCAGGAGAACCACCCGCAGGAGAAGGCGCAGCGTACGAGTTCATAATTCGGTCACTACTATTATTATTTTATTATTAATAATAACCCATTTCTTTCAGAGGCATCAGGCTTCCTGCCCCCATCCCCTGCCCTTAGACTGCACGGTCCAGCAGCCTTACACCCTTCCACCGCAGAGTGGACAAACAATTTGCATAACTTAATTAAATTTACAATAATCTCCACCGAAGTCAGCTGTAAGGGATGGTGTGTACACGGTCTTAAAGCAAATCACCGCTAGTGATGAAAGAGCCTATTTCAGTTAAGCAAATTATGAGGAGGCGGGTGATGTCCTCGGTATAATAATTCCATGTGAATTATTTATATGGAATCTGCAATTACACTGAGCAAAACAGTGTTGTGTGCATAAAGCACACTTAATTATCCAACCACCTGTTAGGAGCGCCGGCGCAGCCGACGGCAGCGTCCCCCCCGAATTACCCCGGGGAGCGGCATCCTGCGGGAAGGGAGCGGAGCGGGCGGGAGGAGCCGAGCGGAGCGGGAGACCCCGACCCCACGCAGCTGGCGCAGAAGGGGCGGCAGCGTGAGCGGGCGGACACTTTTCCAGCAGTCCAGGAAAGTCTCTGTTTCAAGGCAACTGGAAGTGTTCATTTTCACCCTGAGAAAGGTGCTGTTCAGTTCTTTAATGTTTGTTTTGGTTTTTTTTTAAGCTACCGCCTAATAGATAATTTTAAATAAAAAGCATTACCTGCTCGCATCGGTCCCTGGGGAATTTCACAGGGCACACAAACTGACCGCAGCAGAGATCCGAGGCAGGTGTCAACCCGGTCCCCAAAGAAAGGAAAATTCCCTCTCCTCCCGCCCCAGCTCCCCGCTTCACGCGCTGACGGAGGTTTTCTCGGTGATAACTCAACTTTTTGGGTTGAGTCACTGAGCCGGCAGAGCATGCGCTTTCGGCCCATCAAAGGACGGAGCAGTCCTGAATGTTTAATGGAAAAGAAATGAGTGGGTTTTTTCTTTAAAGATTTACCATGTATAAATGTATGGAGAGTATTAAAGGCAACAATTAACTTTATTGGAAACTTTATATTCTCCAGCCTCATTAGAACTGCCAACAAGATCTATTATTAGTATTACTATGCAGCTCATATAATAAAACGGGTATTTAAAGTGGATAGTTTTGCACGGAAATAAAATAGCTTTTTTTTCGCCTTCTTTCCGCCTCTCCCCCTTTTGCCCGACGTTCCATTGCACCGGAGACCTGGGCCAAGGCCCGTTCGGGTCTTGAAATGAGTCAGGTTTCTTTGAATAATCCCAAGTACTCGTTAAAACAGCAAGGACAGATCAAAGGACCGGCACGTTTTCACCAAAGACAACCCTGATAACCCGAAAATATGGTCCACGGGCTGCTGGAACTGGAATAATGTAGATTAAGAAAGCGTTCGGTGGTGTTTGCCTTTCTGCAGCAAGAGTGTGAACTTCTGAGGGGAGAAGACGGGTTCCATCAGCCTATTTATTTAATTAAACCCCCCGTCTTCTGCAGGGAAAAGCGTCAATGGAAAAATTCCTCCTTCCCCACCGCAGCTTCAGAGCAGCAGCCAGAGTGCCGTGCCCGGCTGCCTGGGGGAACGCTGTTCTGCCCAGGCTGCTTTGCAGCCTCAAATGGCGGAGAGGCAATCGCCTTTCTTAACGATGCCTAATTTTTTTCCTGTTTTGTAAGACACTTACATTTCTCACCTGTGACCCGCTGTTCTTGCAGGGCTTCCAGTTTCAGTGTTGTCATCCCAAAGCTTCCTTTCACTGAATCCCTTCAGAGCAACAGGTAGCAGCAGGAGGAAAGGCAGCCTTTAAAGAATAAAGAAACAAAAAGGTTTCCTTTTGTGACACAAATGTCAGGACTCCTTCTCCTCTCGCTACGGTTGTGCTTTGAGCGATAATTTTAAAAATGAAGTCAAAACTCAAAGCAGAAGTCGGCCGAGACTCCAGCTCGCCCCCGCCACGCAGCGTCGCGGTGGGAAGGCGAGGGGAGGCCGGCGGCTTCGCCTCTCCCGCACCTCCGGGAAAACCCCACGGGGAGCAGAAAGCGCCCGGCTCGGTGCCAGGCCAGGGCACCCACGGAGACCGGCAGGGCTGGCTGGAAACGAGAGACGCGGCCGAAACCTGTAAGCCGCTGGTGAGCCGCAATATTTCAGCGGGCGTCAGTCCCCGAGGCGCCGCTGCACGGAGTGAGAGGCGTTCGGGGACCCGGGACACGGGCTCTATCATCATAAAAAAGAATCTGTTTAATTTGTGGGTTTAAATTTTAAATAACTGTTGGAGCAGAGCTGCTCTCAGCTCTAGACCGTGTGCTCAGCTGCACTCCTCACATTCCGCTGCTGCAAGAGTCCCCGGGGGGATCCAAATGCCATTTAAATGAGCTCATTTCTCCTTCCTTTCTTAATATTTCTCCAGTGCAGGGCAGGGGCAGGACAGCTCTGCCTCGGGCCCCGGCTTCCGCCCATCCCCGCAACGCCCCCGGGATGCGCGTGGCATCGTCCATCCCTGCGGGACCGAAGCCGGGGCGTACCCCGGGACGGCGCAGCGCGGGGCAGCGGCTCCTGCTCCGGCAGACCCAGGATGGGCGTTTCGGCTCGGGGGTCTCCCTCTGCCCTCTTGCTCAGAGCTGAGGCTGGACGCGGCGGCGGTGGTTGCCGTCCCCGGCGTGGCTGCTCCTCCGTGCTTTCCCCGGAGCGGCTCCAGCTCCCCGCCTCCCGCGCCTGGGCACTTTCCATCACGTTTATTACACCCTGCAGCCTAATTAACAGAGAGGAGTCAAAGGACCCGAAAGCAATGATTGTAATAAATAATCGCTCAGCGACCGCAGAGTTAATATTCCACCAGGGTCTCCTCCTGGCCTCCAGAAGAAACGGCGGAGAGAGAGGGGAAGAGAAATGAAGCCTTGCAGGGTGACATGCGCGGAGAACTGCCTGGAGAAGAGCAGCCCTCCTCCAAAGGCTCCCTGCCCTTTCCCGCTTCAGCTCCTTCCTGAAAACTTTAGAGCAATCGCAACAACTTTTTTTTGCAGCTCTTGGACGCGGTGTCCAGGGTCCAGGGCTCGGGGACACTCAGGAAGCAGGGAAATGCCGAAAAAATCAACATGTGCCAAGTCATCTCTTCCGCAGCGATCGTCCCAGAGGAAACGGGACCACCACGTCTTGGACCGCCGCGGCTCTCCGCTTCTCGTGCCAGCCTGGAGCTCCCAGCACACCGGGGTCCTGGTCAGACGCTGGTGAAAAACTCTGCGGCGCAGGAGGATAAGGAGCATGTGGAGGCATTGGGATCGCTGCCCTGCTGAGGACAAGCAGACCACAACATCTTCATCCTGCCTCCTCCTCCTCTGAGGGAGGCTGGCGGAGGATGCTCCAGGCGCTTCGCTACATCCCCGCGCATCCCGCTTTACTGCGGAGCTCCGGCTGCTTTCCCACGCTCCCCGCGCGGTTCGGAGGCTGCGACGGGATGCTGTGTGCAGCCCCGTGCAATTATCTGTGGAGAGCTCGGCTGTGCTGATAATTTGTTAGCTCCACACATATCTCTACTAATTATAAATCTCAGCTGAGATTTGCATTTTTACAAAATGCTTGTGCTAGAAATCTTTATTAAAAACCCATACATATTAATTCAATCTAATCTCGGCCATTTCAGGTTCCATAAGAAAGCGTTTTCATAAAGCTCCGGAGCTAACATCTGTAACTTTTCAGTGTCACCGGAGAGCACACCTGCGCGTTACGTTGTACATTTATCTTGCTGCAAGCAGCAGCCACCGCTCCGTCTCCGGGCAGGGCACCTCCATCAGCCTCACCTGGCTGCGTGAGCCTCGTCCCACGCTTTGCTCTTCAGCTGTTTAGATTGGATATTTAGGAAAAATTTCTTTACTGACGGAGTGGTCCAGCATTGGAACAGGCTGCCCAGAGAGGTGGGGGAGTCCCCATCCCTGGAGGGGTTCAACAAATGGGCAGAGGTGGCACTTGGGGACATGGTTTAGTGGGCATGGGGGTGTTGGGGTGATGGTTGGGCTGATGATCTTAGAGCTCCTTTCCAACCTTAATAAAATAATCCAGCCGCCAAGCCAGGAAACATGAAATTATTACTCTACCCTCGATTGGTTTAGTGGTAGACTTGGTAGTGTAGGTTAATGGTTGGACTGGATGATCTTCAAGGTCTTTTCCAACCTAAACGATTCGATGTTTTTTGTTTAATCCGCCACAACGCCCCGGAGAAGACGAAGAAACGCGGCGCGCGAGGCCCGGGCACCTCCTGCAAACGACTTCCTTCCCTATGGTGGGGACTCTTTTAAGTGGGCCTTCCCCAGCTGAGGCTCAAAGGCAGTAATTTCATCAGCAATTTGTATCTCATTTGAAACGCCTTTGTCTGGAGTCAGGGGAAAAAAAGATTAACTTTTCCTCCCTGAAATATGGCTGCCGGATGCGAGGGAATAGAGAAGGCAAATAAGCAAAGCAAAGTTAAGCTTTCTGTATAGAGCTGGAGGCTTAACGGTGCAGATTACAACAGCAGGTAATGAACAGCTCTAGCCTCTGCTGTGTAGGCTGTGAAAAATCCTGTTAAACCGCAAAGGCGGTTTAGCTACAGCTCCCCGTTTCAGAAATGATTGAGCTGAAAGCCCGGGGACTGACAGCCCGCAGGGACCGGCAGCACGCTCGCTGAGGCCAGCAGCAGTCTCGGGAGGGCTGAGCAGCGCCGAGGGACGCGCGTGGGCTCCGAGCCCGTCCGGCTCTGCTCCTGCGCCTCACACCTTTTCGGCGGTGATTAACGAAGAGCAAATCCGGCAGGATGAAAGCACGATGGGAAACAGGGCAGGCTAAGGAATGACACAGGCGAGCAACCAAAACACGGGAGAAGAGTGTCTTGGGGCAAGCTCAAGGAAAGATCAAGAGCTTTATTTATTGCCTTAAATAATTTATTAAGTGCCCCTCTTCAAAGACGCTGGTGCCGAGTACAAAACCAAAACCAGAGAGGTGTCAGGGACGGGGGCAGAGGGAGCGAGAGGGCGGCAGGCAGCGCAGCGCGGGCGCTGGGAGACCCTTCCTTTGAAGCCCTCCTTCGGATCCAGCTTCCTCAGCATCCGCCCAATCTGCCAGCGAAGGCAACAGATGCCGGTGAAGTTTCTGGCCATTAGCTGCTAATAAGAAACTAATTAGCTAATTAGCTAATATTTGATCCTTTGGACTGGATTCTGTCTGCGTCTGCAGATCCAGGCTGATTTCAGCCCGCCCGGGTCCGCCGGAAGGCAGCGCCGCGACCTCCGCCGACTTTTGGGAAGGGAGGCAGCCTTTGCTCCATCCTGCGGGCAAAACCCTCGGTGGCAAGTGGCCCGGCAGCCGGCGGCGTGGCCGCCGCAGCCCACGTCGGGAGGGTGGCACCTGTGCAGGTGCCCCCTGCACCCAGGACGCAGACCAGGGGTGGGCAGTCTCGGCGTGGCACCCACCACCCTGGCCACGGCACGCGACGGCTGCCAGGGCGACGGCCGACGCCGTTTGACCGGAAAACTCTCGCCGTCACCTCCCTGGACCTGTTTTGGCTCTCCCGTGAGGCGGTGGGCTCCCGCTCCCAGGGGAGCCAGGACACGTCCTGGCTTTGCTCTCCTCCGGGAAGGCGAGGAGCCTCCCAGGGGCTGGCAAAGACCGGCTGCTGTTTCGCAAAGGTTCAAATCCCGAGTCTCCAGGTACCACGGGAAAGGTAGAGCGTTCCCAGGCTGGGACATCGGCCCAGGCTATGCCAGCCCCTGTTGTGCAGAAGCAAGACAAGCATTTGCTCTTTCCCAAAGAAAAACCTGCCAGAGGCTCCTCCTGGCTGCCCCCTGTGCCACACGGGGCCGGGAGCGAACGCGGGGGCTTCCCGACGCCGGCTGCGTCCGGCTCCCGTCTGGCGGAGGGGCTTTTCCAGCGGAGCAGCCCCCGCGCTGCCGGGGCACAGGGGATCTGGCAGCAGCCGGCACGGCTCCGGACGCGCGGGACCACCGCACGAGCTTGAGAAAAGCAGCCAAAGTTTTCCGGCTTATGCGAAGCGATCCTCCGGTCCCCGCGAGGTTTGGCCTTCACTAGGAATTAGAGACAAGTTTCCAGTGCTTTCCTCCGCCATCTGCCCTGGCTTTAGTTGAAATGCAACATTTCACTCCGGCAATCAGCAGGTAATCTTGTCAGCATTACTTAGAGAAGCTGGGTCTGTCCTGCCCATCTGATGCTCTGTGCAGCAGAGGGAAAATCACGGCTCCCTCTTGAAAGGAGGGGAGAAATTAAGGTTGACTTTGGCAGAGGAAAACAAGCAATTCAGAGATGACAATGTGCCACAGGAGCTTAAAATAAGCATCAACTAATTCAAACAAAAACAAATCTGCATTGAAAACAGACTCTTCCCCAGACCACATCCCCACTTTAAAGTGCCTTTGAATTCTCCCCGGCGCATTTAGAACATGCTCTCCCTTCACAGCCTCTCGCTCGCTTTGTTTTGCTGCTTGGTAGCAGGCAAATTAGGGCTGAAGTTTGAAACACTCTTTTCTTATTAGCACGCATGCAAATACTAATAAAGAGCTCTGCACGCTGCCCCGGCTCCCGGCGCTTTGTGCCCTGCCTCGGCACCCCTCCTGCAGGCGGGTGGGCAGGCGAGCAGGGGAAGGGCAAACGGGCATTAAAAAAACGTGTTTCCACATTCTTTTCTTCAAATAGCAAAAAAACCCCAGCTTCGCTTAGGGGCACGACCTGGGCTGTGAGCTTCAGCAGCTTCAGCTCCTTCCCTGCCCCGTCCTGCTGCTCCCGAGGTGAGGGGCTGCCAGAAAAGCAGCTTCCAACGCATGCAGCAAAGAAAAAGACCAGCAGAAAATCCAAAGGTTGTTCTCAGGCGGCAGCTGACGCACTCGGAAACCACCCCACCTCATCCCTAAATGGATATATTTGGGCTCACAGGCTTCCTTAAGGACTGCAGCTTACGAGCTGGTGTCACTGTTTGCCAGGCTCCGAAGGGAGCCAAGATCAGCACAAGGCGCCCGGTTCCCGGAGTTGCGGCTTGAGAGAGGGACCAGGTTTTGGGCACCGGCACTGCAAGCATCGTCCCTCCGACCCCACGCGCTGCCACGTGTGCAGGCGCTGGCTGGCCCACTGCTCTCCGCTCTGCACATGGAGAGGCTGATTTTCCGAATAAGAAGAAGAGCGGGAGAAAGCGGGGAGAAAAGCCCCCCGGCAGCTCCCCGTGGGGCCGGCCGGCATCTCCTGCAGCACGCCCGTCCCCTCCAGACGCCAGCGAGAGCTCCTCCGCGTGCCACGCGGGAGCCAGTGCCGATAATTAATAAATCTTGCAGAAGGAAGCGGAAGAGGCTGTCAGATGTGCCGGCAGCGCCCGCGCTGCCGGAATTGATGGCGGTGAAGGCCGAGTCGCTGCCTCTAACGCACGCGTTGTTCTTCAGGTGGGACTCGCGCATCAGCCCCCGACGCTCCAGTCCTGATCCGTCGCCTGGCACCCAGCGCCGGTGCCTGGGCTGCCCCATCCCCAGGGACCGGGCTACGGGGGCGTGCGGCAGCAGGGACAGCAGCAGAGGTGCCTTCGGCCGAAGCTCCGCGCTGCGCCGGGTGCCCCGGCACGGAGGCGGGCGGGCGGGCTCTGCCCGCTCGTTGCAAGGGAGGCTGCGGGCTTCTCCTCGCTAGCTGCCGGTTTTGCGGCAGATTATGAATTGTTTGATATGGAATTTCAGCTGATCGCTTAAGTAGCTAATTAGCTCGCAGCAACTTCGAGCAACCTGGGTGTAGCGTGTATTTAAGTGTTTAATGCCTTTTTTCCCCCCTCTCTCTCCCTTTCTAATTGGCATTTAATTAAAAGAATACATAAAAAAAGAAAAGCAGCTTTGCCTGGGCTGCTTGGGTTTGACTACCAGACGGTTTGCTTCTCCTCGGGAAGCGCTGCAGTCCGGGCTCCCGCGGCAGAGGGGGGCGGCTGCGGGTGGTGCCCGGCGCCGGGAGCGGGGCACACGCCGGCAGACCGAGCCGGGACCCCGGCAAGGAGGCAGGTTGCCGGCCCCGCGGCTGCAGGATGGCCTACGGCACGCGGAAGGGCTGCCTGCTGCCGGGGGGTCGCTTCCACCGGGAGGAACAGCCAAAGTGCCCCGTGCCGGCACTTCGCGGGTCCTGGCGCTGAGGCCGGGGACGGTGCCTTCCTCTCACCTTGTCCCTTCCTTCCTCAGCACATTTTCCAGCGCAGATCAGGACTTGGCGAGGCTCCCCTTGGCTTCCCCCTGCGAAAGCAGCCTCCGCACCCCCGCGGAGCCCGAGAGGGGATGCTCTGGCAGGCAACGTCCATTAGCGAAGCACTCGATAACGTCTGTTTTCTGATTTATTGCGTTCCTTAATGTCTGAAAATCACCCAGCGCTCTGCCTTCCTCTCTTGGCGAGGGCAGAGGCGCTGCCTGGCCGGCCAGATGAAGTTATAACAGCTTCGAGAGAGCTCTGATGTCTCTACCGCTGCTCCGGCAAGGACGAGGCAGTCCGGAGGAGCTCCAGAACAAAGCGCCGGTTTCAAAGCCCTTCTCTCCGGAGGCATAATTACAAAAGGGGAAGGAGAAGCACGGCCCCCCGCCTGCCGCATCCCCCGGGAGAGGTCCGGGCTGTGTCCGGGGCCATCCCTGTTCCCCCAACATCTCCCTCCCCAGCGGGTAAAACCGCGTCCCCCGTCCCCGGGGTGGCCCAGCAGCACCTCTTGAAACATTGATGCGTGAGGAGATTAAAAATCCCCGCTGTATTTGGCACAGCGGATGACCGGCCGCTCTGCAGAGCTGATGCCCAGCAGCTTGACTTTCCCTGTCTTCGTTAGAACCCGGGTGGATTTCATGCAAAACATGCGAAAGTGCGTGCCCGCGAGTACCAAGCGTATTCACAGGTTAAAGTAAATCTAAAGCAACATTTGAAAGCTGAAAGATGAAAGTAGATCACAGGGCAAAGATCAAACAATCTTGAACCACTTCTAAGCCTTTCAGTGCCGCGGATTATTAGCATTTGAAAGTGAAGAGCATTAGTGAAAGAAGAGGATGGGGGGGCGCGGGAAGGAATTTCTGTTGTGCGGATAAAAAGTGAAGTAAGTGACAGTGGAAGAGGAAGAATGAAAATTATCCGGCTTATTAAGCGCCACACAGAAAGGCTGCGTACACGCAAGCGCGCCAGCAGGGAACCACCGGCTTATTTTTAGATGGCGGGCACACGCCTCGGGCTGTGCCTGCGCCGGGATGCTTCCCAGGAGCCTTCCAGGCGTGCAGCAGGCCCTTCTGCACCAGCACAGGGAGGAAAACCTCCCGAAGGGAGCAGCGGAGCCGAGGGCTGGGACAGCTGCTGTCGGGTACCGTGCGCTCAGAGTTGCCTGGCACGGAGGCAGGTCTTTGAAAAAGACATTTAGCTGTAAAAGCGACTCATGCGCTTTATTTCCCGTGGAAAGCGCCGGCAGGAGCCTCCTGTTTGTATCCCTGTGCAAAACCGGTGTGGTGTTCAGCAAACCCCTGATGGGCAGGAGCAGGGAAAGTCCAGCAGCCCCTGACACGGCGGGGGAGAGGGGAGCCCGGCAAAGCCAGGGAGAAAACAAACAGCCGGAAGGCAGCGGCTACGCTAAGACGGTATCGATGTCTGCTAACAAAGATGTTCAATGTCGGAATATATGTATTTACAGCCTTTCATCCGCAGCAAGAGCTTCCCCAGCTGGCCAGCTACCACCCTCCCTGGCGCCGCGGCTGGGGTGGGAAGCACGTGGCGGTCAGGGGCACCCAGCCCCTCCCGAAGGGCTGCATCCCCTAAAACGGGGCCCTTGGGAAGCGTCCAGAGCTGGCGGTCGTCCCCGCTTCCCCCGCCCTGCCTCCGGGAGCCGCTGCCCCGGGGAGGAGGCACGCCGCGGTGGGGTGCTCACAGCGATGCTCTCGCAGCTCCGCAGGCACCGGCGACGCCGAAGCATGGCTCTCCGCACGCGCATCTCGGGCGCAGGCCCGCCTTCTCCCTGGCGATAAGCCAAGATGCCGAGGCGCGCGTGGCGAGGAAAGCTTACGACGGTGGCAATGAGCAAAGACAACTCGTTTTGTACTCGCAGCCTCAACCAGCCCGCTCCAGAGTCGGTACCGACGGAGCTTTTACGTCATGGCCTCTTTACGCAGCGCAGTCGCCTTTGAGCGTCTTTTGGCTAAATGCGGTGCGACTCCGGGGTGGAAGAAGGCTCACGTTAGTTCACGCCGCTGTACCTTACACCAGCCAGCACATACTCCACTGAAATATTTCGACTTACGTCCGTGCGGGGCCACGCGGTGCCTGTGCTCGCGCCGGCAGCTCCGCACGCACACGGAGCACGGGAGCGGGGCACGGGGAGACGGGAGCTCTGCCCGCTCGGGCACCGGGAAGGGGCGACCGGGATGCGGAGGCTCCCAGCCTTCCCCAAAGCGGTTTTTCCTCTGCGCTCGGGTGCTGGCACAACAACGGCCGGGAGGGAGAAGAAGCCACAAGGCAAAGGCCCTCGGCCCCTGCCCTGCCTTACAGCCTCTTGGCACGTAAGCCGCACCGCCTTTGTTCCCCTTCTGCTGATTTACATGCAGCAGTAATTGCATGCAATTAGGCCTAACGGAGCGCACGGATATCTAGCTCGCACGCCTTCCGAACGCGGCCTTTTTTCCCTATTTACGGGTTGCCAAAAACTCTCTTAATGTAAGCGTCGTGGGAGTCCGCTAATTAGTGTTTGCAAAAGCTTCCTGTGATACCGCCCTATGCGTATGCATTTTGTTACCTGGGTACCAGGAGGAAAGCTGCCACGGTGAATAAGATATTAGCCGATCCCCGAATAAAAGGCACCCGGCTCCCCACGGTGGAGTTTTGCCTGGGGAAGAGGGCACGCGGCAGCTGGCCCTTCGGCGACCGCATCCCTCGAGCAGCGCCCGGGCACCGGGGCAGGGGGCTCGGGGGGTGCCAGAAACCCCGGCACCTCCGCTTGTCGCGGGCGCTCGCCCGCGTGGCTGCGATTTCAAGCAGCGAATTACGAGAGAGGGAGAAAGCGAATGCCATATCTATTATATGCAGCCTTGGCTGTAATAAACAGTGAAGCTGACTGTTCCCAGAGGGACTTGCTAATATAGGAGATTGATTCACCGCAGTGTAACCCCCCAAGGGCTTTACACACAACTCTGGCTAAACTTCCTATAAAATCAATCCAGCCTTTTCACCACTTTTGACAGCGTGTTCTAATACTAATCTACTCCCCTTGTCAGTCAGCTCCGCTAACAAAGGCCCTAATGATCTTTAACCAGGCACAAGAACTACTACACAGGTAGGTGGAGGATTCCTGGATCCCTCCAGAAGAAAAAAATTCCACCCGCCGCACAGGCGAAGGACTTGCATTCCTGCCGACGGCAATAATATTCTCATTATTATCAACAATAATAGCGACGAAGACGCAAACGGCTTGCAAGGCAAGGCTGGGCGCGGGCGACGAAGGCGCCTCGCCCCTCGCCTGCCCCGGGAAGGCGCGTGCGAAGCCAGGGCTTGCCTCGGAGAGACGCCAGGGAGGAAAAGGCGCAGGGCACGGCAGTGCCGGTGCCCCGCGGCGTGGAAAGCGGTGCCCGGGAGGCAAGGCAGCCTGATGAGCACCCTCCTCGCCAGCCCGGCTGCGCTTAGCCTCGGGCGCCTGGAGGAAACGGTGCCACAAAATGCAAAGCGCCCGGCCCCTCCGATCGAGCCTGGCACAGATCAGTCCCTTTCTCCTGCACCGTTTCCACGTCTCTGCCTCTGACTCATGGCGAACTCATCCTCCCTGACAGTTGGACAGGCAGGAGCCCTCCTCGCTCCCGCCACGCTGCAATTAGGCAAGCCCGCAGGCGCACGGGGCAGGCTGCGAACACCCCCCAGGACTGTCCTGGTTTTGGCTGGGATAGAGTTAATTTTCTTCTAGTAGCAGGCACAGTGCTGTGCTTTGGATTTGGCATGAGAATAACGCTGATAACACGCTGATGGTTTAGTTGTTGCTCAGCACTGCTTATGCCAGTCAAGGACTTTTCAGCTTCCCATGCTCTGCCAGGGGCACAAGAAGCTGGGAGGGGGCACAGCCAGGAGAGTTGATCCCAACTGCCCCAAGGGCCATTCCATACCATACGGCGTCATGGGCAGTATGGAAACTGGGGGGGTTGGCCGGGGAGCAGCGATCGCTGCTGGGAACTGGCTGGGCATCGGTCGGTGGGTGGGGAGCAACTGCATTGTGCATCACTTGCTTTGGATATTATCATTACTATTATTATATTGTTATTATTATCATTTTACTTTACTTTATGTCAATTATTAAACTGTTCTTATCTCAGCCCAGGAGTGTTTCTCCCTCTCACTCCTCCGATTCTCTCCCCCATCCCAGCGGGGCAGGGGCAGCGAGCGATGGCTGCGTGGTGCTGAGCCGCTGCCTGGGGCTGGACCACGACAAGGATGGAGACGCTGCCAGAGGGGCTGAGCACGCCTCCGCCCGAGCCGCGGCTGGCACTCGCCTCGGTACCCAGCCCTGAAGGTGCCTCTCCATCGCCTCCGCCACACCTCCCCGCACGGCTTCGCCCGCCGCTGATTTTGTTTTTCCCCCCTCCCCGAATCGATCCTCCCCGCCTGCCTCGGCCGCAGCGAGGTGCAACCCTGCGGGGAGGAGGCTGGCAGACCTCATTCAGAGGTGTCGAATGGGCTTGTTTTGCCGCTAGAAGCGTCTTAAAGACAAATTAGAGACCGCGGCTAGATACTTTTTAAGCAGAAATAGGTGTTTTCTCACGCGCTTGCTCTTCCCTCGCGCCGTCGCAGGTGGCAGGGCCCTGCGTGCCCCCAGCACCCACAGAGCATCCCCAGGCTTACACAAAAGCGTCGCTTTGGGCACCGGCCAAAGCGGGGCTGGTTTCAGCCCCGGCCAGTATTTCTTTGTTGGCTTTGGAAGAGGCGGCTCGCCGAGAGAGGAGCCGCACGCGGCGGCGTGCTCGGGCGCTGCGGTAACTATGCATTTTTTATTAAGCCAGTAAGTTAACGAGCGCATACAACACATGCAACTTGTCAGCACGCTCGCCGCTGCCGCCTCCGACGACGAGGCGGCTGCCCGGGGCTGGAGTACATTACTCATCCTCTCCCGCCCCGCTTTGTGTTTTTGCTAATATTTCCATGACTGCTCCCGCGAGGGCCTGGCTGCCGGGTGCCTCTGGCTCTGCTGACTCAGCCCCAATGCTGCGGACATCAGAGGTGTCTGCTGCGTCCCCGCGCGCTCCGGCAAGACGGATACGCGGCCGCTCCCTGGGACGGGAGGCAGGGAACGCCAGCTCACCGTGCCCGTCTCGCCGTCTAAAAGCCATCCGCAAAGCTTGGGAGGGACAGGCTGCTCGGAGCCGGGCTCCTGCGAGCATCCTCCCTCGCTCAGCCTGGTGAACTGTTTCGAAGGGACTCCAGCAGCCCTTGGCTTCGTGCCTTAAGGCCCGTCACTCCCCTTGCAGCCTCGGGCAGGGTTAGGGCAGATTTTCCGGCAGCGTGAGCCGGCAAAGCGCTGCTGAGCTCTGTGGGGCTGAGCACGCACGCCTTGGCTTTGCTTCATTTGAACAGAGCAGATTTTTAAAGAGAGATGCTGGGAATCAGAGGAGGGGACTCAGAAGGGATCACCGTCTGAGTTGATCTAGTGGTTACCAAGGCCCCCCAAATCTGCAGGATCCCTTCGCTGTGCTTAATTCTATGGCAAACGGAATCGCAGTAGTTACTGAAAATTAATGCCATGCGGGCATCATGGGGAAATCCCAGAGAGGTTGCCTAAGGATCACCTTAATGCCTTTCGCCAGAAAAGGAGGTCCTGAGCGGGCGTTGAGCTAGCCACAACATTAGAAACAAGTCTCGTGGTTTGCTTTGCTTCCCCCCCTCGACAGAACTCCTAATTATGCATCTTGCAAAGGCGCTTGGAAAATGGATTAGCCACACCAGCTGCTCGCTAGCGTGGCAGAGCCTCTTCCGAAGCATTCATCGTGGCTCCAAAGCGTTATCCCCCTTCCCTGCTCCGGCAGCGCAGGCGTGTGACGGGGCAGGACCCGCTCTGGGTCGGCGGGGAGATTAGCCGGGCTTTGCAGCCCAGATGCAAGGTATTTCGCCGGAATTGGTCACAGCCGTCTCCGCTCACAAGTCGGGACTCGGGACGATTTGCACACGGTCGGTTCGCTTTGTTGCGCACCTCAGTTTGCAGCAGGATGGCAGGAGGGAATACAGGAGAATTGCAAAACCGAACAAACGGCACATTAAAGGGATTTATCTCGCCAAAGTGGCGGGACAAGCGTCCGCTCCTGAAAACCCCGGGGGGCTCAGGCAAGAGGCTGGGGAGCCCCGGCCAGCACCAGCAATCAGAGGCTCATTTCTTACTATTAGAGGAGCCAACCTGTTTGTCGTGCTTTTATTCAGCGCTTGGCACAACAACATCCTCGCCCAACGCTGGTTGGGACCCCGGGGGACCGAGGAGTCCCTGGGCAGGAGAGGTGGCGAGGGCGTCGTGGCCAGCCCCCGGCCCTGGGCCGTCGGACACAGCACCCCTTGCCGCCCCGGCTCTTCTCCCACGTTCATCTGTGCCGCAGATGAGGAGCCATCCTTTCAATAAGCTCCCGAGGACGCCCATTAATAAAACGCTACTTATCTCTCTGGGCTCTGAAATCGCTAGGTGGGCAGCGCACCGTAATGGAACTTTTAGCTGAAGTAGCAATGACTTTGACCATGCAAAATTGCACTCTATTCTGGCCAAATTAACTAGGCAATGCCTCGCATTAGTGTAAAATCCTCCATCAAACCATGAAGACTGCCA
Organism: Pelecanus crispus; assembly: GCF_030463565.1. Lineage (NCBI taxonomy): Eukaryota > Metazoa > Chordata > Aves > Pelecaniformes > Pelecanidae > Pelecanus > Pelecanus crispus. The sequence goes on along the minus strand of NC_134661.1, from coordinate 7,847,523 downwards.
TTAAAAACACTCAAGGCCGAAAAAGTATGGTGGCGGGGGGAAGGAGGTCTGCTCCTGAGGTCTGCACTGCATGCCTTCTGCCTTCCCCCTCCTGATTCAGCACATGGATGCCAGGAGCTGGCTGCTCCTGGGCGATCCAGGAAGCCTCAGCAGCTCCAGCAGAAGATACCCGGGAGGAACTAAAGCGCCTGGGACGGAAGGATGCGCAGACATCAAATGCGGCTTAATAAGGAGAACGCAACTTTCCCATTAACGCTCCCCCATCCATGTGACACTGGCGACGGGAAAGGCAAGAAACTGCCAAGGAGCTTATTTGTTTTGCAATTACGGATGAAATAAAAAATTACTTGGTCTAATTAGACCTCTTTTAGTAAGAGAACCATGCAAATTAAACTCCGTTTTATTATCAATGCCAGCGCAAGTCTCTCTTGCACTTTATATGTTCAAGTGAAAATGTGGAAGGTCAATTTGCTATGTAAATTTTCACAAATTTGGCTAAACTAAAACGATTACCCTAATGCCTATGCAAATTAGCTTAATTGATAACAACTTCTCTCGGTAACTTTAAAGAAGGGGAGGGGAGGAATTATTCCAATTGTGACAATCCTCTAAAGCGTTTCTTTGCCCAATAAAGAAATGATATCTTGACAAATTAAAGAGAATATAATGATACCAGTTTAATTAATGCTAAGACCAATTAGCACGTGCAAAGAGAGAGGGAGAGATTTACAGAAGCAAAATTCACTGGAGAAGACTACGGGAATTCATCATCTTTCATAAAGACGTTCATGCACCTTCACTTTCTTAGGAGTAACACGGAGTTCTCTGCTGATATGAGTGGTTTGCTTGGCAAGCAGGGAGTTTGGCCAACCGGAGGGAAAGGAAACGAGTCCGGAGGCGATGGCATCTTCGAGGGATGAGCCCCTCGGTCTTCACATCGCCGTAGCTGTGCCCGGAGGCTGGGGTGTGGGCACTGCCTTTGGGCTGCTGCCCTCCCTCCCCGGCTCACCACTCAACAGGCAGCGGGGCGCAGGCAGCGGGTTGCAGGCAGCGGGGTGCAGGCAGCACGGCGCAGGCAGCACAGCACAGGCAGGGAGGTGCAGGCAGCGGGGCGCAGGCAGGGAGGTGCAGGCAGCACGGTGCAGGCAGCGGGGCACAGGCAGCGGGGCGCAGGCAGCACGGCGCAGGCAGTGGGGTGCAGGCAGGGAGGTGCAGGCAGCACGGCGCAGGCAGTGGGGTGCAGGCAGGGAGGTGCAGGCAGCACGGCACAGGCAGCGAGGCGCAGGCAACATGGTGCAGGCAGCGGGGCGCAGGCAGCGGGGTGCAGGCAGGGAGGTGCAGGCAGCGCGGCGCAGGCAGCGCGGCGCAGGCAGCGGGGCACAGGCAGCGGGGCACAGGCAGCACAGCGCAGGCAGGGAGGTGCAGGCAGCACAGCGCAGGCAGTGGGGCACAGGCAGGGAGGCGCAGGCAGCGCGGCGCAGGCAGCACAGTGCAGGCAGCATGGTGCAGGCAGCGCGGCGCAGGCAGCGGGGTGCAGGCAGCGGGGCGCAGGCAGCAGGTTGGCTGGACCAGACCGGACCGCAGCAAGCCTTTCCTGGTGCCAGCCAAAATGCCTGACCCCGGCGTATCTCTGCTCGGCTGCCCACGGGGAACGTTAATTACACCAAAACAGGAAGCGGCAACTCAAAACTCTCCCTGCTACCACTATAAAACTCACGTGAAGTAATAAAAATAATTACCAGCAACACCATATATAATATCATTCTGTGTCATCTCTCTCCTGTTGGTAATAAAGCTACCTAAAAAATTAACTATAAGGGAGGGCCCGTTTATTTACCTTGTAATTAGACCGTGCTGGAAAATGCTTCGTAGGAAATGCGGCACGGAGGGGTATAAACCAGGGAGTGCCAGCCTGCTGCGGGGTCCCCGTGCTGACGCCGGCAAAGCTCTGCAGAACTGAATGTGGTTGGGAAGCAGTGCCCGGGGACCCCCGCAGCGGGACCCTGCACCAAAAGCCACCCTGGACCCCTGCACCAGGTCCCCTGCAGCGGGACCCCTGCAGTGGGCTGCGTTCCCCAGCCCCATCCCACCTCGGGCACGCACGGAGCCCGGCTCACACCCCCAAGGTTAATGCTGTGCCCCCGGAGCGGTGAAACTCATCCATTCCTAGAGAGCAGACACCCCTTTCCGACGTATGTTAGGCTGCAGCATCCATAAAAGTAAATCGATCGCGCTATTAAACTGGGCTCGCAGCGCTTCATTGCCCGCAGCCCCGCGCTGCCCCTGCCGCAAGCAAGCGCAAGTCTCCTGTGTCCGGAGACTTCCCTTTCGGCCGCTGCCTTCGCCCCCTCCTTTAGACCTGGCAGAGCCGGGGTTTGGGCAAGGAAGCCTTTTGCTGCATCTATTTCACGGTGGTCAGCTCTGTACCGCGTCTCCCAGTCTGCTGGAACCTTTAGAGCACCTCACTGGCATCACGCGCGAGCTGGGATAGGAAAGGAGCAAACACGCTGGTCAGAGAAGCACAAAAAAAATTTTTTTTGCCACCCTCTTTTCTCTCTCTTTTTTTTTTTTTTTTTGGCATTTTGTCGTCTACAAAGACAAGCAGCAAGAAGGAGAGAAAAGCTGCGCCTTTAGATCATCATCAGCAATCTCCCCTCGCTCCATTTTCATGGGCGATCTGTTAAACTGTAAAACATTAAAGCAAGGACGGGGCGGGGGGAGATGTGTTTTTTCGACTTTGTCTCTCATTTGTTAATTGTGCTCATCAGCGAAAATCATTTGTGGTAGAGATGGGGGAGCGAAAAAAACCCAAGCAAGGAGCTGATCATATGCAGGGGAAATAACTCAGATGTGAAAATACTTCAGGCTGGGAGATTGCACTATTTATTCACACAAGTGTCCTGCTGTGCTTCAGAAATGCAGTGATTTAATGAGCTGCTGCAAAGGTGTTTGTTATTAAGGAATCCTCTCTCTGGTTATTCTCCCCCACGCAATGAGGACGGAGCCCAGCAGAAGTTCTGACTCGGCGCCTTATTAAAGATTTAGAGGCTCTTCCCTCCCGCTCCCGGCTCCGAAGCGCCTTTTGAATCCATTCCAGAATTAAACACTGTACAAGCCGAGCCGGGGCTTGTTCGACGCAGATGCCGAGCGAGAGTTAAGAAGAAATTAGAAAGGCATTTGTGTTAACAGATGTTCCTCCTCTCTGCCTTGGATCGGCAGCGAGCGGGGCCGGTGGCGCAGAGCCCAGCGAGAGCGGCAGAGGGGTGCGGGGGCAGCCGGCCCCTGCCCAAACCCCGGGCGGTGCCTGTGGAGGTGACGGGGGGCTGAGGAGCCCCTCGGGTTGCCCCGAATGTCCCCCGCGTGCCGCGGAGCCCGGCACGAGGATGTGCATCCCCACCGATGGCTCATCTGGGTGGGGAGCAGAGCAGAGCAGACATTTAGGACGAGAGGAAATGGGTTTAGGACGAGAGGAAATGGGCTCAAGCTGCGCCAGGGGAGGTTTAGGTTGGAAATTAGGAAAAATTTCTTTACGGAAAGGGTGGTCAAGCATTGGAACAGGCTGCCCAGAGAGGTGGGGGAGTCCCCATCCCTGGAAGTGTTCAAAAAACGGGCAGATGTGGCACTTTGGGACATGGTTTAGTCTGGTCTACCTTTGATTGGTTTAGTGTGGACTTGGTAGTGTAGGTTAATGGTTGGACTGGATGATCTTAAAGGGCTTTTCCAACCTAAACAATTCTATGATTCTATGGATTACTCTAGTCTACCCTTGATTGGCTTAGAGTAGACTTGGTAGTGTGGGTTAATGGTTGGACTGGATGATCTTAAAGGGCTTTGCCAACCTCAACGATTCGATGATTCTATGGTTTAGTCTAGTCTACCCTTGATTGGTTTATTGTGGGCTTGGTAGTGTAGGTTAATGGTTGGACTGGATGATCTTAAAGGTCTTTTCCAACCTAAACGATTCGATGATTCTAGGATTCTATGATTAAAAACACACCCTGAGAGCGAAGCCACGCTGGCAAAGCCTTGGAGAAGGACAGACACCCTCTGCCCAATTAGTGCCCATGCACCGCGCCGCCCACCCCAGCCCGCTCCCCAGGACGCGGTGCTGGGGACCAGTGGGACCGTCCCACCGCCCCCAGCTGTGCCACCGAGCCCCCCGGCCGGCCGACCCTGGCGCATCTCGCTATAGCCGGGCAGCCAGGAACGCCCTCCGCAGCGGGCAGGCTCAGCCCCCGGCGCTGGCTGAGCCGGTCACCAAAGCCCCCTCGGCGTCGGGGAGACAAGCACACGCTAAGGCTGACAGCGAAGCCTCTGCCGCACCCCAGACCCCCGGCGATTTTGAACCCGCGCCACACGGCGTGCCTGCCCTGGCCGCTCGGCCGCAGCGGAGCGTTCCTCCTTCAGGGTGCCGGAGCGCCGCTGTTACTGCGAGGCTAAGCAGCGCTAACGGAGAACGCCTTCCAAGTTTCATTTTCCTCTGTAATGGGAAATGCAAGAGCGAGATTTCAGTCTGTGAGCACTTCTCTGAAAAAAACAAATATCTTTATTGGCACTGGACAGCCTGCCAATCAGGCACAAAATTGCTGGCTTCTCTTTCTCCCCTGAAGGAATGCCTCTGCATACAAAGATACCGGAAAAACTTCAGGGCCTGGAGGATAAAAGGGCCTTCTCTGCCTTTCAGTGGGTGATTTGCAATGCATTGCTTCAGCATAATTTCCCATCTCCACCGCTCACAAAGGAAGCTCTGTTGCTATCTGCGAGTTTAATAATTTCTCTTCCCTACACCTTGCATTCATAATGCATCTTTCGACACCTCGGCTCCTGCTCTCCAACTGGGCTGCGGCTCTGCCTGAGCTCTCCCTCTTAGTTAGAGCTAAAGCGGTAATAAAACCAGAGCCTTAACATTCAAAAGACATCTTGAGCCAGGGAGCGGGCGGGATGCTCGTCTGGAGGAGGGAAGCGGCCGGCAGCACGGGCAGCCCCTCCAATGCCGGCTCCCGGCGCTGCGGCGCGCGTGCCCACGGGCTCCGACCCTTCGGTCCCACCGTGGGGCCGCTGCCTGAACGAGCATCCCTCGCCCCCAGGCAGCCGCGGGGCGCGGTGGTCCCCTGGCTCCAGCTCTCCTCGTGACGAGGAGGGGTGAGGAGCGGCGGCTCTCGGCGAGCGCGTCGTTCTGCACCCCCTGGGACCCCCCCGCTCCCTGGCACGCCCACCCAGAGCCAAGGCGGTTGCAGGTTTTTGTCCTTTTGGGCTCTTCGGACCACGCCAAGCAGGTCTGCAGCATTGTGAGAGGGAAACCGCTAAAAACTCGTCACCGCCTGCTTTCAGCCAGGAGGATTTGCATAAGTTGTTCCCCAAAGCCTCCAGTCCCCACGGGATGTATTCTTTATCCATTTAGCTGGGAATGCAACTATTAAGAGCCTGTAGACATACAGCATTTGCAAAATTAGTACAAGAGGCTCCAAATAATCCGTAAATCCATCTGTTACACGAGCCACATCTGATCGTCTCTTCTCCCTTTAGCTTTCCAAGGGGAAACGCTGCGATTCCTCTAGCAACGGGCAGCGCGCATTCCTCACGCGGCCCCGGCACGAAACCCCCCCGCTCCCCAGCCCGGGAAAGCTGAACCGAAGGGACGCCCGCTCCGCAACTCGCGAGCGACTGCTGCTCTCCAGCCAGCGCCCGTGCAGGGATCTTTGCATTTGCGGCAAGAAATAAATGTCTCTTGGCCTTCACTCACCGGCGCCTGACCCTTTTATATCAAAACGCGTCCAAACGCTCCCCCCGCATCAGGCGGGGGCTCTTTCCTAGCCGCCGGGAGAGGAAGCTGCTCTGTTTTTATCAGGCCAGTCCTTACAAAGTTTGGCCCAAGTCCCCGGGGAACCGAGGTGACCACGCCACCTCCTCTGTGAGCTTCCGGGGCGAGCTCCCACCCAGGGCTGGCAGAGCGTTCGTGCATCAGCATCTCTGGCCAAACCGTGGTCCCCGCCAGCGCCGGGCGCCGCAGCCGCCTCGCAGAGCCAGACGGACGCTCCGCTGTGCCCGTAAAGCCCCGAAAAGCCGCCCTCGCCCCAGCCCGCAGCTCTGCAGCGCCGAGAGCCCATGCCAAAGGCGCGTGGAGCTGCGGCAGCTTGCAAGGAAGCGTGCACCGGGCTGCTCCGCACAGGTACAAAGTTCTGCAAAAACGTTCAATTATTCATCCGCTGGAGCTCTCTTGCCCTCCGCTCGCTGTGCGGATGGATCGTTAATTATCTCCAGTATACAACGCAGGCAGCCGAAGATGCAGCCAAAAACAGGGCGAGGAACTGCCAGTGCCCCCCACCCCGTTCCCCGCTTTGCCGCCCTCCTGCAAGTGGGATGAGACCCCATCCCGAGCAGAGCCCGAGCCCAAAACAAGACTGTGCAGACCGCAACGACCTTATTTATTTCTTTTTGGTACAGTTTGGCGTGTAGCACAACTGTACACACATTAATAATTCAGACCGCTAAATACTGCTGCAGAGGCGACTTTCCTGGGGATTTAATGTTCGCATCCCTCACATTCCTGCCATGGCGAAAAAGAAAAATTACAAATCGATCTACAAGACCGGACTCCCTTCTCCTACTCCTTTGCGGCTGCTTTATAAATACCGGCTGAGCCCTCGCCGGGCTGGATGCACCCTGCGGGATTGCGGGCAGGGGACCGGCAGCTGCGAGGCTGCCCGGGACGGTGGGTGCTGGGGCGAGCGCTGCACCACGGCGCAGGGGCCGTGCCCCTCCTCGCAGGCCTTTGGCTCCGAAAAGAGCCCAGACGTGCTGGGGACCCGGGGACCCAGCACCGCCTCGCCGCCTCCTTGGGCGTCCCGCCGGCCTCCCCGCTGCCCAGGCGGAGCGGCCGGTCACGCCGGAGGCTGCTCCTCGGTCCCTCCTGCTCCCAGGGCCTCTCGTGCAGTCCTTGACATTTTCCTTCTCAAGGGGCAAGTCCCTGGTGCATCCTCACAGAGTAATTGTGAAATTATTATGGTTGGTGATTTTAATTTAAATTGGATGGAGAAATGTTGTACTGCGGCTGACTCATTTGCTATGGATTTTCACTTAACCAAATTGATTAGTCAACCAACCAGACTTAACTTGAAAGTTGTAATCATTCATTATTAGATCTAATTTTCATGTCGCTCCCGGACTACGTTCGGAAATTGAACTGCAAAGACTTTAAAGAAGTTAGGGTGGAGTGCCTGAGAAACTTGGGGCTGCGGTGGCTGGGGCCATCCTGCTGCCGGTTGCCTGGGTTGGGGCACGACTGCCGGGGCCAGCGTCCCCATCCCGGGCTGCAGGAGCAGCGGCCAGGCTGCTGGGGAACTACCACAAAATACACCACCAAACACATCCCTCCCATGGCTTAGAATGCAAATTCAACAGTGAAAGGTAGGCAGCCTATGAGAAATTGCATTTCGACAAAAACGTGTTGCCCAACAACGCGATTTTCCTGCTCGCATCGGGTCTTGCTTGCCGCCCGCACGCACCCTGGACGCTTTCAGCGCCGGCTCGGTGCAGAGGGGAGCCAGGACAAGATCGTGGGGATGGCAGGGCCAGACCCGGTCCCAGCTGTGCGTTCGCTCCCGTGTCCCTGCCTCTTTGCACGGCTCGCGGCACCAGCAGCCGTCCTCCCCGGGGACAGAAGCCCCTTGCACGAACACGATGCTCCGCTCCCCTCTCCGCGCCTGTGCCCAGATTTGAGAACAGCTCCACGTAGCTCTAATTACTGCCAGGCACCACAGAGGCCTCTGCCTCTTCAAATAAGCAGGCTGCATGCCAATTAATACCTTTAATTAACAGTAAGGACTTGCTGGAGGGACTAGGACTTGCTCTCCCAGATGGACTCTCCACCGGTTGGTCTCAGCGGCGAGGTTCCGCCAGGTCAGGCTGGCTGGGACCCGCTGCCGAATTACTCGCCCTTCTTTGCCAATTAAAATGACTGCAAGGGAGGAGATACCCCAAGCAGGACAGCCGGACGGACAGCGAGGGACAGCCGGCACAGCCCGGCCTCCCGCAGAGCGTGGGAGCGCTGGCGGGCTCGCGGCAGCCCCGGCACCAGCACCGGGACGGGCAGCGGCACCGGCAGCCCTGGCCGCCCCAGGGAAGGCTGCGCCTGGCCAGGCAGGGGCCTCGAGCAAAAGCCCTTCCTAAGCAGCTTCTTGCCCTGAGGAGGGGCGGAGAGCATCGCCCGGCGGGGGCAACGGCGAAGCCAGCACGTCCACGAGGTCGGCGCGCCCGTCGAGAGCAGCACCCCGCCTCCCCATCCCACCAGTCGCTACGGTAGCAGGTGCAGGAGCTGGCCGGAGGGAGACCTTTATTCAAAGCAATGGACGTTAACGTCTCCAAAAGCTTTTAACCGAGGCCGTTATTCCCACCCTGAGAATCGATGCATTTTAATTCCCTCCGAGCTATTTGTTTGGCTTTGCTTCTGCTTTTCAAAGGCACGAGCCGCATTTAACAAAACACGGGAGCCCTGCGAGAGGGAGCGCACGTTGCATTGTCCCTTGAAACTACTGGAAGTTCATTTTCAAAGCAGGGCAGTTTGCTTGGAATCAATGCATATCAACCAAAATCAATAGTTACTTTACGCAGATGGGCTGAGACACCTAAGCGATAGCGCTCTATGGCACCGAGACCCAAATCTATCTGGTTTTCAACAAGTCAATGCATTTAAGCAGCTGCTACTGTCTTTTCACTTAAAAATAGTCTGTTTGCAGATCAGACGGTCCCTGCCTGCCGAGCCCAGCAATGCCCCCGATGCTTTGGGGACGGCCGCTGCCCACAGCCCCCCGCCGCAGGCAGCCCGGCCGGGCGGCCCTGCCCGCAGGGGCTAGCGGCAGCGCCGGCAGCACCGCGCCGAGCCCCCGGCAGAGATCGAGGGCTTTGCAAATCCAAACAAATCCCGCGTTTTGCAACGAGTCCTGGTAGCTCAGCTCCCCCTCTCAGCCCGGGATGCAAACCTCCGCTGCAGAGGCACACCAGCTCCTGACCACTTCCATTTCCACTGACATTTCAGAAGCTTTTTCATCTGGCGCTGCTCTTCAGTAGAGCAAGCACCGGCGCGTCCAGGTGCGCTGGCATGAAAGGCAGAACGTAAGCATATTTTTGCAGGACAGAGACATTCAATTTAGTTGAAAGGCTCTGCCAAGTGCAGTGCCTTGAAGGAGAGAGAACTGCGAGTCCCACTCGTCCCAGATACTGGGGAGAACTCCAGGCAGGGAGACTGGCCAGGGCTGGCGACTGCCATCAAATGCCTCTCTGATGTTCAGAGGCAGGCATTCTCCTCGGCGTTTTTCCCCCCCTTGCTTTTGCTGCATGCAAATCGCCGCTCTCTGTGAGTTATTAGATAACAAAGGACTGTTTTCTCTGCAGAGGCTTGCTTGTCTCTGAACCTTGTGAGAAGGATAATTAAGGAATGCCGGAGGAAGCCGCGCCGAGGATTGTTTTCACCCCTTCCCCAGCAGTCTCCAGGAGGAAACCACACCGGGTTTCCTCCATCAGAGACACGGCCAGGTTTTGGGGGGGGGCAGAGGAGAGCGCGGGCCCCTGGGGCAGCGGTCCCCACGCATCCCCTCCGCCGGCAGGACCTTGGACGCTCACCCTGAACCCTTTCTTTGGACCGAAGCATGGCGCCTGACCCCGAGCTGCGTCCCGGCAGAGGACACGGCGAGCTGGCCGTGCCACGAGCCGCCGCGGCTGCGCGGCCCCTTCCCCTCCTCCAGACCCCGAGGGGCTCCCGCCAAAGCCCCCCTCGCCGGCGCTGCCCGGTCTCCCTCTGGCAGAGCGTCCTGGCGGGCCGCGGCCTGCCCGCAGCCGGCCACGTTGCCATGGAGAAGATTTCCGTGCCACCGGTGACACAAAGGAAATGGCGCTTTCCCGAGCTCGCCTGGGATGCAGCGCTAATGAGGAGGAGAGCGGGAAGAGGGCTTGCTTTCTGCCTTCCTTTCTTGCAGGAATCACAGGAGAAAACGATAAAAAACCCAACAGCGTGGGTGGGGGTGGCTGAGCCCTCGCCCAGGCAGAGGGGAGAGCATCTGCAGCCGAGCAGCATCGGTTCTTGCTCGCTGCAGGGCGACGCGGCCCCGTCGTGAGCCGTCAGCGATGCAGCGCAGCCCGCAACGGGTGAGGGGAACTGCAGCAGCAGCTCCCCCCGAGAGCCCCCAGCCCTCCCCGCCCTGGCCTCATCCCATTTCTGCCGCCTATTTGTGCGCCCTCCGTGCAAACAGAGGGAGAGAGGGGCTGCGGCCTCACCCGCTCGCTGTCAGCACCTGCCGCCGCAGCGCGGTTCGGGTGGGCGTGCGGAGGACGGTGCCGCCCCCCTGCCGCTGCTGGCACCCGGGGCGCAGCCAGCCCCTGCAATCGCACCGGGGCTTGCCAGCATGGCTGAGCAAACGCTGCGCTGCCGGTTTCTGGGGCGTGGGGACATCCCCCGGGGAAGGCTGTCTGGAGGAGCAGGAGAGCGGCTGGCACGTTGCTCCTGCTTCTCCTCCCCGGAGGGGCAGGCTGGGAGAGGCGGGGATGGGAGGCAGCGACGGAGAGGTGAGAAAACACACAGCTCCGGACCTGCTCAGCAAAGCGCCTGCTCTGCCATGCCACCACGCGCCGTCGTTAGGCTGAAACTTGGGGAGAGGGAGCGGGGAGGCCCTGCTTTCAGGCTAATGAGGTTAACAAGGCCAAGTGCCGGGTCCTGCACTTTGGTCACAACAACCCCATGCAACGCTACAGGCTTGGGGAAGAGTGGCTGGAAAGCTGCCTGGCCGAAAGGGACCTGGGGGTGTTGGTCGACAGCGGCTGAACATGAGCCAGCAGTGTGCCCAGGTGGCCAAGAAGGCCAACAGCATCCTGGCTCGTGTCAGGAATAGTGTGGCCAGCAGGAGCAGGGAGGTGATTGTGCCCCTGTGCTCGGCGCTGGAGAGGCCGCACCTGGAATGCTGTGTCCAGTTTTGGGCCCCTCGGCACAAGAAGGACATTGGGGTGCTGGAGCGTGTCCAGAGAAGGGCAACGGAGCTGGGGCAGGGTCTGGAGCACAGGGCTGGTGGGGAGCGGCTGAGGGAGCTGGGGGTGTTCAGCCTGGAGAAGAGGAGGCTGAGGGGAGACCTCATCGCTCTCTACAACTCCCTGACAGGAGGGGGCAGGGAGGGGGTGTTGGTCTCTTCTCCCATGTAGTTAGCGATAGGACGAGAGGAAATGGGCTTAAGCTGCGCCAGGGGAGGTTTAGGTTGGAAATTAGGAAAAATTTCTTTACAGAAAGGGTGGTCAAGCATTGGAACAGGCTGCCCAGAGAGGTGGTGGAGTCCCCATTCCTGGAAGCGTTCAAAAAACGGGCAGATGTGGCACTTGGGGACATGGTTTAGTCCGGTCTACCCTTGATTGGTTTAGTGTGGACTTGGTAGTGTAGGTTAATGGTTGGACTGGATGATCTTAAAGGTCTTTTGCAACCTAAACGATTCGATGATTCTATGATTCTATGGTTTAGTCTAGTCTACCCTTGATTGGTTTAGAGTGGACTTGGTAGTGTGGGTTAATGGTTGGACTGGATGATCTTAAATGTCTTTTCCAACCTAAACGATTCTAGGATTCTAGGATTCTATGATAATTAGCCAAACCCATCCCGAGCCGTAGGTGCAGACAGCAAGGGAGGGTGGGGGTAAGGCGACGGCAAGACAGCCTGGCCTACGGCGATGGGCAAACCGATGCTAGTTGTCGGCAGCCCTGGGGCAGGCAGTCCGGCGGCAAAGCAAAGGTCGCGTGGCCCCATGGATCCCTGTTCCCCATCCTCTCGCCAGCTGCTGGAGCCCTGGAGCACAGCGGCACGGCCGCTCCCCTGCCTCCGCATCTCCGCCCTTGCTGACGCGTGTGAAACCCAAACCCGGTGCACCCCGCCTGACGGGCCGCACAAGCGTGGTTGGGTGCTGCAGCTCATCTCTTTTCTCTCCTCCCACCCTCCGTGCCTGCCACGAGGGTCGTCGTGCCGGCCCAGGGACGCGCGGGCGCGGGGACCGAGCCAGCAGCACCGGGGCCAGCGGCGTCCCGGGCACTGCATCGCTGCCCCCGCCGTGGCTGCAGCCCGTTCGGGTTCATAAATTCTCATTTGCTTTATACCGTTTGATTTTTGAGCGTCTCCCAGACACTTCCTCACTTTACTACAATTGATGGGATCATGTGTAATTTGTAAATGATATTAAGTGAGGTAATAACACTCTGGGAACCGAGTGAAAATCATAAATTATTAAAAATTACTGCACTGAAATGTTACTACTTTGCTTTTGTACCTGACTGATGGCTCACATGCTGTCTTCTCTGCCCCCGAGACCTTCAAACCCAGTCTTCTCCATCCATTACACCTACACGGAAACCCGACGGGTGAAGCGCGGGGTGAGCCAGAGGAGCAGCTTAGCCAGCACTTTCTGCCTAAACTTAGGAAACGGCACTAGAAAACACTCACGTCCCCTCAGTAGAGCTCTACTTGTATTTCCAGTAAGCGCATCGCACCGCCTGCCCGGTCCCCCCGTCCCCCTCGCACCAGCCGGTCCAAGAGCGGGGCGCGGCACCCTCCTGCCCGACACCCATCGTGGTCAAGCAGCGGAGACCCCCCCCGGATCGGCCGCTGAGATTCGCGGCCCCCTCCCCGCTGCAGCCCGTTAGCCCAACGGCAATGGCAACGCCAACGCGGCATCGCATCCCAGCGCCCGGGCGGAGCAGCATCCCTCTGCCCCGCTGCTCGGGGACCGTGGCGCTGGGCTGGCAAGCCGCACTCCTCGGCACCCCGGGTGGGCTGGGCGTCCCCGGCAGTGCTCGGGCATCATGGGACAATTGGGTTTTCCTGGATGAAATTCCCGTAGGGAAGTGCTACCTGCTACAGCAAGCGCAATCAGCGCGAGCGCAGCACGGCTGCTGCAGAGGAGCAGCAGGCAGGCTCGCTCTCCCCGCCTCGCGTGCCGCCCGTGCCGGCAGAGCCCGGCTCTGCAGCCGCTGCTCGGGGCTGCGGCAGGATGCTGTCAGCTTCTGACGCTCGCGGCGAGGGAGCGCGCTCATGCATCTTTCAGGCCGATCAATGCAGCCGGGCACCCCGCAGACAGAATGACTGCACGGGCCTGAATGCAGAGACAGGCTGGGGGAACAGCTCCAAGTCTGGTGTAACACACAGAGCCCTGGGAGAGCTGGGCAGTATTTATAATTTAACTTCTAATTTGCTGCTCAAACCCAGCGGTTTAAAGCGGTCGGATGTCGGCGTGCCTTTGGAGAAAGGAGCGGGACGGGAGAGGAGAGGAGCACGGCACTTCCCCCCTTGTCCCAACCCGGGGCGTTTGAAAATCTCTTTGCTCCGGTTCTGACCTACTTTGCATGGCAGAAGCAGCCTCCACTATCAACAAAAGGAGTCAAAATTGCAAAACGCGACCCGGCAGGCTGCGAGCACGCAGACCCAGTCGCTCCGCACAGCAGCCGGAGGCAATTTGGGAACGGCGCTGCAGGCAGTGATCAGAAACCTCAGCTCCCGTCTCTCCCCTTCACTCCGCAACACGAGGGGAAGCCGGACTGGGGGGCACTGGGAGCGGAGAAACCTGCGCTGGGGGCAGCTTCTCCCTCAGCCTCTAGCATCCCAGCGGTGCTGCCCCATCCTCACCCCTCTGCCTGGCTGCAAAAACATCCCCAAAATTAAATCGTCGGCAGCACGCAGGGCGCTGAGGGGTGCTAAGGAAGCGCTCTGGTGACAGCCGACGAGGCGACTTTCAGTGCTGGTAGCGAGACAGAAGGGAGGTTACTATAAAAATGTTTTGTCAAAACTTTTTGTCTCCCACGGAAAACAAGGTTTTCAATCAAACTGTTTCTGGTTGAAAGCAATCTGCTTCCTTTGAACAGCTTTCCAGATCCAGCAGTTTGGGCCAAAAACTTGTCACTTTTAAGCCAGCTCTTTTCTCATCTTTCAACAGATTAGTTTTTACTTTCAACAAAGTCACAAACCGTCCTCTGGCTGGCATTAGACAGCTTATAAGCAGGCAGCCATCCCAAACGGTATTTTACGTGAATAAGGTATTCGAGCTGTCCCTTTTGCACGCTCCTCGCAGCCCCGCCATGCCTCCTTCCAGGGCTGGGCGAGGAGCATCCCGCACTGCCCAGGAGACCGGCTCCCTGCCGTGGGCTCGGTGCCGGGGAAAGCTGCCCCGGCGAGCTCGCAGCCGAGGAGTGGGGCTGGACCGGGAGAACAAGAGGATCAGACCAGCTCCGCTTGGCTAAAACCGCGTCGTGGGTTGCGGCGCAAGGGGAACCGCGGCTCGTCACCAATCGCTAAGTATTCTCCCCGAGGCACGAACCAAGCTGGGTATTAGAAAGATTGTTCTAGCTCCTCTTGCAACTTTTCCTCTGTTAAACGGAAAGCAGAAAAGTCAGCTTTTCATTTTCTTTCCTCTGCGCATCTCACCCAAAAAAACCCGAACGCTCCAAAGCAACAAAAGCTCGACTGCCTTTAAGGGGAACGCGAAGATGGGAAAGGCAGGACGGAGCTCCATTTCTGTGCCCAAAACGCATCATGGCACGCGTGACAAATTGGGCAAACGCCCTGCAGCAAAGGCCCGGAGGTGGGAGTTTGTGCATGGAGAGCTTTGCTCGGTCTCATTGGCGCCGTGTCCCTTGTCCCCCCTCCCAGCGAGTCGCAGGAGCGGGAGGGAGCGGGACCGGGTGCAGCACGCAGGGTGCTCCGGCTTCGGGCACAGCCTGCCAAGCTTTTAAGACTGTTTGAAAAACCAGCACCGTGGGTCGGAGCCGAACGCAACCACAGGTCACCGGTGGTGCCGGTCCGTGGCCGCCCAGCCTCTGGTGTCGATACCCCGGCAGAGCCGACGCGAGCCCGTCGCCCGCGGCTCGTGAGCGAGGCCGGCAGGAGCCACGCTGACCTGGCCACGGTGGGGAGCCTCTCTGCGCAGATCTGGTTATCGACTGCCACCGCGCCTCGGGCAGCGCCAGAAGGGAGAGAGGACATGCACGTGTTGCGGCGGGGCTGCCGCGGGAAAGCGGCGCTCGCACGAGCCCGGCCGACATCGTGCCCCTGCTGTAGCCGGCTGTGCTCCGGCAGGAGCCCTGCACGGGGGTGCCGGCTCCCCGGGGAGGGCAGGCAGGGCAGCGGGGACCCCAGGGACGTCCCTCACGGGCTCTGTCCCCAGCTGGCTCCCCACTTGCCTCTTCCAAATATTTCTCTTATTTCCTTCTGGATGGCGTGCCTGCACTGCAAGCGGGGAGACGGGGCGGGTTCCCGCACGCACGAGCAGAGGCGTGAAAATCCAGGGCGATGAGATTGTGCCGGTGGCTCGAGATGCTGCGAAAGCACGTCCCAGCGCGGCCGGGCGGCGCGCCGAGCTGCGAGACCCGCGGCGGCTGCTTGCACCATCCGAGGGGTCGGGGAGGGCAGCGGCACCCTGCTTGTTTTAAGCTGAGGCTGTCGGATCAGTGCAATGGCTCGTAAGCTGTCAAATCACATTTTCGGAAGCAAATTGCTTTTGTAATTAATTTACTTGTTACTACAGTGGCGAGTTTTTGTATTGGCTTAATAAATGTAATCAGGTTTTGCCCTCAGTCTCCTTCCCTACTCCTACTTCCTTTCGTGAGTTGGGCAATTTAGGGAGGGGACAAAAAACCAGGGGCAGGCTGAGTAATTAAAGTTTCAGTCGTTGTCATGCCTTAAACGGTACACGTTTCAATTATCCTGCGAGCCTGCCCGCGCGTTCGTGTCGCCCGTGGCGCGCGGAGGAGCAGCGCAGCCCCAGCCCGCGGCTCACACGCAGAAGCAGAAGGGCTCCCGCGCCAGGGCTGCTCCCTCATCCCCAAAGCCAGCAAATTTCGCGTTGCCGTGGAAACGGGCGATGGGGCGGCTCACCATCTTCGTGCTGCCGCTCTTGTCGGAAGAGCTGTAAACTGCCCCAGGGGGGCCCCGGGCACCCCCAAACCGCCGGCGAGCCCAGCACCGGGGCCGGCTTGGTGCTGGGCGACAGCACCTACCCACCTGCCACCGCAGGGAAGGTGCGCGCTCCTGCTGCAGGCTTGCGCCTGTGCTGGTGGCCGGGGGGCCGTGGGGACCCTGTGCCGTGATCCCTGGTGCCCCACGGGCTCTGGGCCGAGTCGGGGTGAACAGCAGCAGATCTCATAGAATCATAGAATCGTTTAGGTTGGAAAAGACATTTAAGATCATCCAGTCCAACCATTAACCTACACTACCAAGTCTACTCTAAACCAGTCAAGGGTAGACTAGACTAAACCATAGAATCGTAGAATCATCGAATCGTTTAGGTTGCAAAAGACCTTGAAGATCATCCAGTCCAACCATTAACCTACACTGCCAAGTCCACACTAAACCAATCAAGGGTAGACTAGACTGAACCATAGAATCATCGAATCGTTGAGGTTGGAAAAGCCCTTTAAGATCATCCAGTCCAACCATTAACCTACACTACCAAGTCCACACTAAGCCAATCAAGGGCAGACCAGACTGAACCATGTCCCCAAGTGCCACCTCTGCCCATTTTTGGAACACTTCCAGGGATGGGGACTCCCCCACCTCTCTGGGCAGCCTGTTCCAATGCTTGACCACCCTTTCTGTAAAGAAATTTTTCCTAATTTCCAACCTAAACCTCCCCTGGCGCAGCTTGAGCCCATTTCCTCTCGTCCTATCGCTAACTACTTGGGAGAAGAGCCCAACACCCCCTCCCTGCCCCCTCCTGTCAGGGAGTTGTAGAGAGCGATCAGGTCTCCCCTCAGCCTCCTCTTCTCCAGGCTGAACACCCCCAGCTCCCTCAGCCGCTCCCCACCAGCCCTGTGCTCCAGACCCTGCCCCAGCTCCGTTGCCCTTCTCTGGACACGCTCCAGCACCCCAATGTCCTTCTTGTGCTGAGGGGCCCAAAACTGGACACAGCATTCCAGGTGCAGCTCACAGGGAAACGGCCAGCCGTGAGCCGACAACACCCTGCGGGGAGGACACGAGCGGCTCCGCTGTTCAATTACCCTCGCGGCACCCGCTTGCTAACCCGAAAAGGGGGGTGCTGGCAGGGGCACTGCACCCACGAAGGCGCCGCGTTTCGGGCGGCAGAGTGAGAGCTGTCGCTCAGCCCGCTTTTAATCCCATTAGCCCCTGCCGCGCTGCCCTTGCTGCTTTTCAGCTCCTCGATCCAAAAATCTTTGGAGCCCCAACTCAGCCGCCTCCCGGAGCCGAAGAGCACTACATCAGCATTACTACCTGTATCAAGCAAACTTGTAATCTAATCAGAAAGATATCAACTTAGTTTGACAAGATCTATTTTCCATGCACCCGTGTTGATTGGCATTTATTATATTACCTCCTTTAATTTTTTATTAATGAGGTCCCGTATCAGCTCTTCCATTATATTGGCCAGGATTGATGTCAGCCTGACAGGCCTGTAATTACCCACATTATCCCATCGACTCGTTGGAAATGCTGGCACGGCACTAGGTTTTGCGCAGCCCCCGGAGCCTCCCCGGCCGGGGCAGCGGCGAGCGGCGTGCCCGCTCCCGGGGCCGCCGGGGAGCCGCCGTGCCAGCGCTGCGCCCGCGCAGCCCGTCCCCCCACCAGATGCAGCTAGCGGGGCTCTCTGTCCTGTCATCTTATTAATTCCTAATTTCCAATTTGCAGGAGGAGAGAACCTTAGCCCTCCATCACGCTAGCCCGGCAATCACAGCGATGAGCCAAGTATCTCTGGACAGTCTTTAATTTATTTCCCGGCACACACGGACACTGCTGAGAGACTTGATGGCACCAGCTTAAACCTAATAAATTACTCAAGTACCAGAGATTAGTTAATAAAGTGTCAAGCGCCCGTAAAGTGCTGCTTTGTCAAAGATACAAAATATTCCTCTGTTTCTCCCAAGACAAATAGCTGCCGTGGAGGGAGGAGCACCCATCTCCCATGGTGCTGCTGCCCGGGAGCGGATGCTCCCCACGCAGCATCCCTACCCCGGCACCGCGGTGCCGTGCCGGACGCGTCCCACGCTCAGGGCGTCCATGCCAGGAGCTCAGCATTCCCGGCCTCTCCCCGGCCTCCTCGCCGGCTCCGGCGCCCGCCCGCTCACCAGCACGGCCGGCTGCCTTACGGACGCCGTCTATCCTAAAGGACATGCGACGCAATCGCTGCCCAAACTGCTGGAGTCCCCTGGCATCGCGGGAAACCTTCTGCTACCTCCAGGATGAAGCCAAATCACCGTTCAGGCTGAAAATTCCCTCTGACTGGACGCCGTTTGGAGGACGTCCCAGGCAAACGGAGCGTAACCCAGGCCAACGGGCCGGCTGCTCGCGGCACGGGCTGCTCAGAGCTGCCAGCCTGCGCGCCAAGACCCGCCCGGCACGGGGGCTGCAGGTTGAGGCGAGGGGCACAGCCCCGAGCCCCCGGTCCTGCCCTCTGGCTTCACGCTCGTATGCTCCCGCAAATACCAGAGATGCTGCGGGACCCCCCAGGCAGAGCTGGCACCCCCGCTCCCGGGGTCAGCATTCCCTCCATCTCCTCCCCGCACCCCACAGCCCGGTCAGAGGTTCCCGGCGGCCCCGAGAGGTCGGAAACCAGAGATTAAGGAGTCTCTTCCCAACAAGCGGTGTTTGAGGCTGTGCGTGAGAAGAGTGATTGGCAGCTCCGAGGTGTTGATGTAACGCCGGAGCGGAGCTCGCTAGGTGTTTCCGCACTTGTGCTGCTTGATTTAATTACCAGACAATGGAAAATGCAGCTAGAGAAGGGTAATTACAGAGTGCGGGAGGATTATTTAGGGGTAAAAATATAAAAAATTCTGCAGGGAGCTACCAGGAGCCCGGTGCGATCCCCGCCACTGCCCAGGGCTGCTCTTGCGGTGCCATGGGCGGGCTGAGGGTGCTGCTGGGGGCACCGATGGCTCGAGCTCTCCCTTGTTTCATTGCACAGCAACAGCGGTACAAGGAGGAGATAAAATATTCATCGAGGCTTTCAGATCTCCTGTGTCGTGACCGAGTGTCTGCAGGTTGTGTTTTGGCTTTTTCATTACTGAGGAGCTCCGTATTTAATCAAAACGTAAGAGTGATTTCATGCCGCCTGAAACGTGAATCTGCACCCGTCTGCCTCCCCTGTCCCCACCACAAATCACCCTGGCTTTTGGCCACGCCGCACGCCGAGACAGCTCGCTCTCTCCGATCCCCTTTTGAGAGCGACAGCGCTGAATTTCCCTTGTCAAAGCGGTTGTATTTATCCCAGTGGTGCCTATCGCACCGTCGCCGGCTGGCTCACGCACCCGGAGATTCATTCTGCGCCTATAAAATAACAAATGAGAAGAAGGGTTTCGAGGAAAGTTTCCTTGATGGGCCAGGCTCGGCTCCTGAAATCGCATCCCTGTGCTGCTCGCAGGCAGGCGGAGGTTTTCCCGTGGGTCTGGTGGAAGGTGCTGCAGAGCCGGCGCGGGGACGGAGCCAAATCCCTCTGGATTTCCATGGGCTGCTCTTCCCAACGGCTCATGAACGATCCTATACGCCTCATATAGTGTATACACTATAGACATATTTGAGTGGGGACTCTCCCAAGCTGCGAGAGTCATTTTAAGCGTGAGCACTCTGCACCTAGCCGAGCAGACAGCTCAGGGTAGCCCAGCCTGCTTCTAGAGGTACCCACACGCCGCGGCAGAGCCCGAGCTGCGGCACAAACCCCCCGTTTCATAAAGATCAACATAAATGCAAGAATAAGCACGGCCTGAGACTCCCGCAAAGTGCTGCAGCATCGCCCGGCCCCGCTCCATCGCCTGCCCGCACCGGGGCCCGGCAGCAGGCGGGGAGGGTGGTGAGGGAGAGGTTTCCAAAAGCCGCTCGGAGAACGGTCAAATCTGAGTGTAGCTGTGTGCGGTTTTCCTCTTCCCTCTCCGGCTGCTGCTGGCCCTGCGGTGTTGCTAAGCAATGGGGAGAGCAAGCCTGGCCCAGCCTGCCCTGCAGCCGTAGATAAATCCCGCTGGGCTGGAAAGCGGTGCCTCAGCCCGCGGTTTGCAGGGTCCCCGAATCTCCCCGCGCCCCCCAGAGCCCGCGGCGCGTGTCCCCCCTCGCTGTCGGGACAGGGACCTGCTGCCGAGCCAGCCCGCACGGAGCTGGCCACCTCTCCGGCAGCGCTGCTCCTGCATGCTGAGCCCGATTTCCTTCGGGGCTTTAAACTCCCTCCATTTGGATCAATTAGAGTATTGACACGGACGCACGGTAGATCAAAACTGCCACCCCTGTTTGCACGGTGTGTGACTCCTAGTCAATAATCCTTGTCGGAAAGATCTGGTGTATTTGCTCGATATAACCTTTGGGGCTGGGGAAAGCACCGGGGCTTGAAGAAACCCATTTTAAACAGGATTTCCTTATTTAAGCCTTGGCACAATAGCCGAGTCATTTTCCTGCTGACGTTTCCTCCCTTGCACAGAGGGAGAGCGGTACCGGCTCGCAGGGTGTCGTGGTCCAGCCCCAGGCAGCAGCTCAGCACCACGCAGCCATCGCTCACTGCCCCTGCCCTGATGGGATGGGGGAGAGAATCGGAGGAGTGAGAGTGAGAAACACTCCTGGGCTGAGATAAGAACAGTTTAATAATTGAAATAAAATAAAGTAGTAATGATAAGTAACAGTATAATAATGATAATAATAATAATGATATCCAAAGCAAGTGATGCCCAATGCAATTGCTCACCACCCGCCGACCCATGCCCAGCCAGTTCCCCAGCAGCAATCGCTGCTCCCCGGCCAACCCCCCCAGTTTCTATACTGCCCATGACGCCGTATGGTATGGAATGGCCCTTGGGGCAGTTGGGATCAACTCTTCTGGCTGTGCCCCCTCCCAGCTTCTTGTGCCCCTGGCAGAGCACGGGAAGCTGAAAAGTCCTTGACTGGCATAAGCAGCGCTGAGCAACAACTAAACCATCGGTGTGTTATCAACATTCTTCTCCTACTAAATCCAAAACACAGCACTGTGCCTGCTGCTAGGAAGAAAATGAACTCTATACCAGCCGAAACCAGCTCGCAGGGAGAGCCCAGTTCCTCGTCAGCATTAATAGCCTGGCTCGGGAGCAACGCCTGGGGAGAAGGGATGCGCAGGGAGCCTGGCACGCTGTCAGCCCACGTGTAAAAGCAGAGGGCGGCGAGCGCAAAAACGCTACTCGTGCTCTTCACACAAGGTTACGGCTGCGATCGAACTGCCAGAAATTACCCCCAGGGCCACTCTGCCGGTTGAGCAGCGCTCGGCGGTGCAAGGTTGGATGCTGAGGAGGTCGGGTCCAGCAAGGATCGGGTGCTCCTGGGCTCCCATCCCGCCGCTGGAGCCGGGTCGGACCTTTCGCACCCAGACAGGAGACGCTTGCCCCCTCGTCTCCCTGCGCTTTGCCAAGCGGATGGAGAGCCGTGCCAGCAGACCGGTGCCATGCCCCACGGGGGACGGCAGCCACCGAGGGGCCGGGGAGCTCGGGGATGCAGCATCCCGCAGGACAGGATGGGGTGCTCCTGCCGCGATTCCCATGGGAGCGGGGAGCGCTGCCCCGCGGCACCCCAGGAGGAGAGCCTCAGCAGTGCCGGGGAGCCCCGGGGGCCTCCAGCCTCCAGAGAATTTAGGAGCAAACTTTTTGTGTGCGCAACATCTGCAGGGAAAGGCAGATTATTCGGGAGCCTAAGAAATATTCCCTTGCTGCTCGGATGCTCTTGAGAAAATCTGGTCCAACATACACAGGCAATTAATACAATATCAGAAAAAGCCAAAAAAACCCAAAAAACAAAACCAAAAAAACCCCAAAGACAAAACGCAGCCCTGGCTGACACCATTTGCAGTAGGCTCAAGGAAGCAGGAGTGCTGCTGAAAGAGGTCCCACTGTTATTTTGAGTTTTTAGTCCCAGCGCTGAAACGAGAGCGCTGCGGGAGCCACCCGGCAAGGCGGATACCTGCAGGCTCCGCTCGCCCGGCGAGGACGCGAGCGGCGGCGCAGAATCCTACGGGATCAAGTACGCGGTCAGCCCCAAGGAGAGCTGAGTGGCAGCAACTCAGAGAGTGGTGTTGAGTGGAAATCTCTTCCCAGGCGCTCCTGAGCAGGGGAAGGCCCCTTGGGAAATGGCACGTGAGGGTGGCTGCTTAAAGCAATAATCGCGATCGGATTAACCACCCCCCGAATCAGATTAGCACCAAAACAGCCTACCATGAAATCTGGAGAATTTCAATCACGTTTTTGAGTAAACTCCAACCAGTTAGGCAAGCATCTGTAATTCCCTTGCGTACATCTTTGCATGCTTCAGTGGAGTTTGTGGAGCCTATTTACCACATCTAAGACCAATTTCCTTCCCTTCAGTCGCTTTGAAGATAATTGAAGGCCCTTGCATTGTCTGCTTTCGAATGTAAAAGCCGGCTAATGCCGAAATCGATGCTTCCCAGGTAATGCTGCCTCTCTGGTGGTAACGCAGCCCCGGGTGACTGGATCAGCAGATCTCTGCCGGCCGGGTACTTTGTTAATCAGAGCAGACTGGGAGCGACCCCGGACCCTCAGATACCATCAACGGTATTGAGCTGTTAAGTCCAAATTAAATATTTAATAGCGAACCTTGCAACGCCGTGCCGCTGGGGCAACCTCTCTCGGAGGCGTGCCGCTGAGCGCCGGCTGTCCCTGCCTGCCCGCGGCACGAAGTGCCAGCCCTGCAGCACCTCGCCCTGCGTCCCGCCCCGGGGATGCTGCGGGTAACACGTTAGTGCTGCGGCATGCTGCAGCCTCCCGTCGTTCCCGGCTCCTGCAAGAAGTCAGATTTTCCCAAACCCAGGCAGAATTTAATGCAAAGGATTGGTTTTCCTTGCCAAGTGCAAGCACCAGCCTTCTTTCGTTTCCAAAGATCTGTATCAAACTTAGCTCCTGTCGGTATCGTTAGAGTCTAAAGGCTCTTACCAACATCTGCGCTGGGCATCGCGGAGACGGAGAGCTCGTGGTGACCCCAGGCAGGGAGGGGCAGACGGCGCGGCTGGCAGCGGGCACCTTGCAGGGGATGCCAGCCCCGTGCCTGGGCCGTGCCCAGCATCGCCGCGATGACACGACGGCTCGTGTCCCCGCCAGTCCTGCTCCCTGGGCACGCTGCTCCTCCAGCAGCACCCTCCCATCGCCCCACTGCGCCGTCACCCACGCTTCCCCCATGCATGACTTCTGCAGTTTGGTTTTGTCACCTGCAAAATACAAATGCTCCTCCTTTGGGGAGGCCAGCAGCCCCCGGGCAGCACGCACCGGCCGGCAGAGAGCTCAGATGTAGAGAAAACATAAATCCTCCGGAGGTTTTGAATGGCAGCAGGGGAAAAAAAAAAAAAACCACCCTTTGGGGAGCTGAGCTGCCATAAAAGAAAAGCTTTGAGAGGGAGGAAGGACCAGAAATGTCAGGCTGGAAATAGATTGATTTGTGCCACAGTCAATAAAACAAGCGACCCTCGCGTGAAGCTGTAATGGGGTGGTGGTTTTGGTATTTAATTCATAGACCTTCTCTCTCCATACGTGCCCATCCCCTCCGCTCCCGCACCCGCACACCAAGCCGGGCCGCACCGAGCCTTCCCACCTCGCACCCGCGTCTCCCCAGCCGGGATAGAAACGCTGCTCAGTGCCAATTAGCACCATTCTCATAATTATTCCCTTGCCGGGCGCCCGGAGCGGCCCCCGAGCCCCACGTCCCCCCACTGCGCTTTTCCAGGTGCTGGCTTGCGTCGGCACGGAGCTTCACTTTTTTATAACTTCCATAAAGTTTATTGCGCAGCAATGAAAACTCATTATTTCACCTGCACCTGCTGGATCATAATGATCCATTGGGCGCTTTTCCGAGGCCGCTCGGCCGGCCGGGCAGAGCCCTGGAACGAGCGGCTCAGCTTTCGTCGCGTTCCCGGCCGAGGGGACGCACCCGTAACCACTGCACAGGGTCTCGTGCTGCAGCCGATCGCCAGCACCCTCTCTCCGGGCAGGCCGACCCCTGCCGCGTCTCTGCCGAGGGGATCGCCCGCCCTTCCGCGTGTGTGCACGCGTGCGCCCCGCGGCACCCCGCGCCGCCGGCAGAGCCCAGGCAGGTGCGTGGGGGCTCCTGGCGGCAGGCTGGCTCTCGTGACCCGCACGCCGCGGCAAAGCCGGCGCGAGACACGGCTCTGGGAGCTTTGGGGAGGGGCTTTGCACTCCCAAGTCGTCGCTTGGGAGATATCCTGGAGGGCAGGTATCGGGATCCCTTTTCCTGCGCTTATCGCCAGAGCAGCAGCCGCCTTCCCCGCATCCCCTCTCCCTCCAAGCCAAAGCTGCGCGGTTTCTGGTCTCCGTCTTTCTCTGCAGAGGGTAAGGATCATTGCCCACGGAGCTCTTTACCGGCACACAAGCTGCTCAAAGGGGAAAACGCGTGTGCCAGGTGCCACGGAGGGTGCAGGCTCTGGGAAACACCCCGAATCGCCCCTAGACACGACGAGCACCCACACTTCAGGGCTTTCCCACCCAGCCGGCTTTTCTCCACGCGCACGGAGAAACAGGGGGGCTCGTGAGGGTGCGGCGCAGCTTCTGCTGGTCCAGGGCACCAGATCGCCTTTGCACGGTCCCCTCCCTGAAAACCTGACGCTTCGGGACACGGTTCAGTCTAGTCTACCCTTGACTGGTTAGAGTGGACTTGGTAGTGTAGGTTGATGGTTGGACTGGATGATCTTGGAGGTCTTTTCCAACCTAAACGATTCGATGATTCTATGATTCTATGGTTTAGTCTAGTCTACCCTTGATTGGTTTAGAGTAGACTTGGTAGTGTAGGTTAATGGTTGGACTGGATGATCTTCAAGGTCTTTTCCAACCTAAACGATTCGATGATTCTATGATTCTCCAGGAGCCTCTCGTAGGGCACGAGAAACGCCACCGACATTTCCAGCATCTCCAGCCCGGCACGGAAAGGTCCGCGCAGCTGAACAAGCGGCCCTTTCCCCTCTCCCTGCGATGGCATTTGCAATCGCGCGCACAGGCAGCCGGAATATGCAGAAAAGCACTTACACACAGGGCATACAATTTTAATTATGACCAAGTCTGACCCAGATCCTTTCGCATTTGTACATACCTGTTCCCGGCAATAACACCCTTGTCCTTGTATGACTAAATTAAAAGGTTTAGAAAGTACAAAAGCGGCGCGGAAGCTAATTGTATTCCTAAAAGACACTTAGAATAAGAAGATGAGTTCAGTTAATTATGCAGAGAAACCCACCGGCGCTGCCGGAGCTCCCTGCAAGCCGTTAATGTTTTAACAGTAGCCGGGCGGAGGGACGGAGGGCGGAAAGCGGGGCTTGCGTGCCGAGCGTCCTCAGAGGGGCTGCCGGAGCCCTGCCGCAGGGCTCTCCCGCCACCGCCGCTCGCTGTGACTCACCCACGGCGTGACACCGGGGAGCGTTGCCCATCTTCGCTATTTATAAACCCAGGATGCACAGTATGTAAATATCTCGCGACTCAATATTTATGAAGTGCTGAGCGGAGCCTGCTATAAACCCCGGCGGCCGGCGGCCTGCGCGCAGCAGAGCACCGGGCCGGGGAAGCCGGCTGTGCTGCCGGCTGTGCCGCCCACCGCAGCTCCAGCAGCCCTTCTGCTGCTCCGTCCCCTCCAGAGCCGATCGCCGCTGCGCTGCCTGCCATCCCTGTGCTGCGTGCCGGCTGCCGGGGAGCCTGCGGCAGAGCCGGGCGGGCAGCGGGAAAACAGGGAGGAAAAGCGCACTGCAAGAGGCTGGCGGCTGGCGAGGGTGCAGCACGGCAGCCTGGCTTCGGGGACGGTTTTTCATCCCCTCCGGAGCCTGGGGGTCCCTTGGGAAGGGAGTTTGGCTCAGCCGAGGAGCCCAGGCTCACGCCGACCCCCTTGCCTGCCTTGGTCCCGGCTGCGCTCGGGCCACCCACGGCATCGGCTGCCTCGTGGCTTTTCACAGAATCATCAAATCGTTTAGGTTGGAAAAGACCTTTATGATCATCCAGTCCAACCATTAACCTGACACTGCCAAGCCCACACTAAACCAGTTAAGGGTAGACTAGACTAGACTTTTGTGTGCGTCTGTGTGTCTCCAGAACCATCAAAGTGTTTTTAACCTCCATCTTCTCCTCCTTGGGCCAGCGAACAGCTGTTTAACAAAATGGATCTGCACAGAGCAATAATTTTGCTGCATTACTTAATATAGCTCTCAGCTAAAGATATAATTGAGTTGGTTAACTAATCAATCTCTCCATAAGCATAGATTTCATTTTGGTGCCCATTTACAAGAAAAAATAATAAATATAGAAAGCTGGCGAGCTAAAGAGCGGTAGCAAGAGGGCCTGGGGATGCTGGAGTCAACAAGGTCTGAGCCTTTACTGGAAAGGTACTCCAAAAAATTAAGTGGGTAGGCTGCAGCCCCGGGCAGCAAGCTGCAGCAGTCGCCGCCAGCACTGTGGCCAGCGTTCCAGGGCAGAGGGAAGCGTGAGAGGGATGCTTCTTGGCAAGGCTGGCGCGGGGAGTTGCTGTTTTCTGGCTGGATCTGGGCAATTGCCCTTTCCCGGGACATATGGCTCCCCGGCTGGGGCAGGTCCGAGGGACCGGGAGAGCCGGCCCCGGCCCCGCGCCGCCCGCCTCCCATGCCCCCGATCCGCGCCCAGGAGCGAACCCGCCGTTGGCCAGGTTGCCGGCCAGCAGCCCAGCCTGCTTTCCGCAGCTACATATGTCTGCCTATTTCCCTTCCAACAGCGCGCGCTGCTCCCCCACCCACGCGCCAAGAGAGAGCAAAGCGTGCGCAGCCGAGGCAGCCCTCGCCGCCACCTCCCGGGCGGCCCAAAACGCGAGCGCCGGGTGCTCCGGGACCCAGGCTGTCTCTCGCAGAGCCGGCGAATCTGTTAGCAAAAGCCCTGCCAGAGCTGTTGTTAAAAGCTTCCAAAAATAACCCCCCGAAGCATCTCTGACTCAAGCCATCTAATTCAGGCGAAGGATTGATCCTGCTCCAACTGTTGTTTCACAGTGCTAAAAGCGAGATTGATTGTAAATTTATGTTGTAAAAGTGCATCATTATTTCAGCACATTAATGCAGCGCCTTTCTGTGCAAATTGATGTTATTTTTATGATGTTGTTTATGGGCTTGAATAATCGGATTGATTCTTAATTTCTAAGGCACTGTTGGGAGCACAAGAGGAGATCCGAAGCCGGACTCCATCCCGGCATCTGCACGCAGGTCTGCGGAGCGAGGGGAAGGACCGGGATCCGGGACGGCAGCACCTCTCAGCCGCAGTGCCCCCACCGGGGGACCAAGCGAGCACCCCAAACCAAGCAGTGCCGCGCTTCGGGCAGCAGCAGCCCCCGGGCTGCCTCCACCGTGCTCCGGGCATCTGCATTTAGAGCGGTGCCAGGCCAGGAAAGACCAACATCACGGTCACGTACCCGTGGAAACACGCAGCTCCCCAAACGCCACGGTGGGAAGTCATTTCCCCTGGGGCCAGGTGACAATATTAAGGCCAGGCAGCGGGGGGGTCCAGGGATGCTGGACCGCGGGAGCGGTTGCCGTGGTGAGCCCCTCGTTCGGGGCCAATACAGATGTTGAGCGGGCGGGGCTGCGAAGCATCCTCGGGGACGGGATTTGGGCAGCCTGGGCTCGCTTTGGCCGGAGCTGGGTCGGGATCGCTCCCAGGGGACTCGGGAGAGGGGGAGCAGCAAACAGCTGGAGGCAGCGACGGCTTCAAAAGGCGCAGCTGTTTGCAGAGCCAGCATCTGCCTGCGGCCAAAAATCCCAGCCGGCAAATATTCCTGAATATTCTGGCGCTGGCGAGGCTCCTCCTGCCCGCAGACTCCCCTGGCCGGCTCCAGAGAAAGGGAGCACGCCACGTCCTCCCCTGCCTGTGCCCGGTCCTGCCCGGAGCCGTGCCGAGAGCTCCAGAGGAAGGGACGGGGGGTCACTGCAGCACGCCCTCGCAAGAGCCATCCCCTTGCTTGAATTGATTTCCAGACCCACAAGCAAATCCTGCCAAACTGCCGGCCACGAATAATCACTTCCCATGTACCTGCGCCCAGCTCTCCGCACTGGGGGACTGTTCCCCTCCATTTCCTATCGCGTTTTTCCTCCGCCGCTTCTTCTAGCCAAGACATGACAGACACAGAGGGTGAGAAGCGGCTGCTTCTGCGGAAGAACTTTGTTACGAGGCCATTTAAATCATTCTAATTACTCCAGAAACACACCATTAACTTTTCCAATGAGGTCTGCAGAGGGGAGAAAGGGAAAAAAATATATATATACATCTAATGTATTTTATGCAGCTTACAGGAATAATGCAGAGGAATAAGACAAGGGCAGAGAGAAAATAAACAGGCAATGTAATGTCCTGACATTAGGAATTCAGAATTCATTAGAAAAGCATTGATTGCCACAGACTGATTTAGCACAGAGAGTGATTCTCGGGAATACAGTAGAGCCCGCAGAAACGCATTGTAATTCAGAATTACTTTTTAAAAATAATGAGAAACAGCAGTACTGCGAGGAGCTATCTAAAGCGCTGCTCCCTTCTGCATCCTGGCAGGATTTTGCCCCGCTCGGAGCCATAAGCTCGGCCGGAGGCGAGCGCTGCTGCTCAGCACATATCGGATGGGGTGGTCCCGGCTTAGAAAAAAAAATCAGCTTCTGTTTCCTAGGATCAGCCCGGATCCAATGTTGTCGGAGGGAAACGTCCCCCCGGGGCCCTGCGGGTCAGTATTTGTGCAAAAGTAAAATAAAACTGAAAGGTCCCACTTAGTCATCTTCTGGGGAGCTGGGCTCAGGCTGGGCCCTGTGTGGGTCATTATTTCCCTGGAATGCCCCCGGCATCCGGGAGGCAGCTCCAGGCTGTCCCCACAGCACCGGGCATGAGACGAGACTGTCAGCACGGAGCGGGGGCCACTCGCTTCGCGACTGCTCTTACAAATACAATGAATCCATCATCGGGTGATAATCGGGCGCCCTAAATGGGCTTTTCGAAAGGCTTAGGCGCAAGTTTCCCTAGTCAAATCCCCATCGGAGCATCCCCGAGTTGGTGCCGCCTGCTTCCAGGATGCCTTTAAAGCCTGCCCGTACCCCACCGAGCCACCTCCCAGCACGGCGCTATTTGGCAACTGGCTCCAGCGGTGCCAAAACACACCTCGCTTCTCCACATCCCACTTTCAGACCAGGATCCTGGGGTGTGCTAATAAGCATCATTTTTCTATATGCTCCCCAGCTGTTAATTACTCCTCTCCTGCATTTGGCACCCCACCGTTAATTAACATGCTTTTTTGCAGAATCACATCCCAGCGGCCGCGGCCAGCAGACCCGACCCTCCCTGCAAACTCACGAGGCGCGTCCCGCCTTTCTTTTCGGGTCAGGGAGGGGAGATCGGCCAGCGCCAACGCCAGCTCCAGCCAGCCCCCGGCATCCGGGGCTCCAGCGAGGATTAGCACCTGACCCAGCTTGGGAAGAGGCACCGCAAGTGCAAAATGAGATCTTTACAGAGTAGTTACAGGCTTTTGTAAAGGAAATAAATCCCTGATCAGGAACAGAAGTTGGGGAGGAGCCCAAACCAACCCGAGAAGATGCTGCGTTCGCCCAGGAGCACCGGGGAAGGCTTTGATCCGCCTCCGCCGGGGCGAGGCTGGAGCTGCCGTGCTTCAGAGCAGGGAAGCCACGGGCAGGACGCATCTGCCGGGCAGGAGAGGGTCGGGCAGTGCCTCCGCTCGCTGCTCCAGCAGCTCTGTGCTTTGATTTCTCACGCTCAGCAATCCCGCAAAGAACTGTGCTGGGTTGAGCAACCTCTTTCCCACCAGTGTAAACATCCCTGGCTTGTTTATGTTTTTAGTCTGGCCTGCCCTTGACTGGTTAGAGTAGACTTGGTAGTGTAGGTTAATGGTTGGACTGGATGATCTTAAAGGTCTTTTCCAACCTAAACGATTCGATGATTCTATGGTTTAGTCTAGTCTACCCTTGATTGGTTTAGTGTGGACTTGGTAGTGTAGGTTAATGGTTGGACTGGATGATCTTCAAGGTCTTTTCCAACCTAAACGATTTGATGATTCTATGATTCTATGGTTTAGTCTAGTCTACCCTTGATTGGTTTAGAGTAGACTTGGTAGTGTAGGTTAATGGTTGGACTGGATGATCTTCAAGGTCTTTTCCAACCTAAACGATTTGATGATTCTATGATTCTATGATTCTATGGTTTAGTCCAGTCTACCCTTGATTGGTTTAGTGTGGACTTGGTAGTGTAGGTTAATGGTTGGACTGGATGATCTTAAAGGTCTTTTCCAACCTAAATGATTCGATGATTCTATGTTTTACCCTTGAACAGCCTCCAAATATGTGGGGTTGCGTTTTCTTTGTTGGGAAACAAGGCAGAAAGATGCTGTGGCCCTCGGGGAGCTCCCGCCCTGGGTCTCTGAGCCAGCTCCTCTGGCCATTTTGCCCTAAAAGTCCCCAATTTGCGGATGCGCTGGGCGCGCGGACATGGGGAGGGAGATGCTCCAGCTCCCTGGCCAGAAACCCCGGGGGAAACCCCGAGTGAACGGCAGCGAGTTCCCATCTCCTCTGCCTACCCCTCGAGGTTTCCCGGCACCCACCATTCCCTCTGCCGGGCAGAGCAGTCAGAGCCCGGTCAAGGTCAAACCGCCAGGTTTGGAGACGTCGTGCACAAAAGTAATTCTGTAATTAGTATTAAACGTGTCGCTCCTACAATTAACTCTGTGACTTTAATCAAGAAAAAGACAAATCACCAGGGTTTTTAAAAGCCATATAAAAACAGAGTTGTTAAAATAATATTTTTTGCTTCCGTGAAATCTATTCCTTTTTAATGAGGGCATAAACGAGCCCCCTTTGATGGCTTTAGGGGGGTGGGTGGGGACAGGCAGCTCCGGGGAACCAACGCAGGGGCTCCGGCAGCATCGGCAGGGCTGCGCGGCGGCAAGATTTAATGGACCAGGGAAAATTCCCGGGACGCAGTGCTGGGGGGCTCCACTCCTTCTCATGGCACAGCGGATCCCGGCCGGACAGCCCGGCGGCAGGGCTACCGGCTCCCGCCCCAGCGATGCCATCGGCCACTTGGCATCAGGCTGAAGAAGCCAATCTCTCGTTAAATGGAAAACCGGGAGATCTTGGATGCAAAGAGACACTTATTTATCCTTTTAGCAGACGGCCTAATGAATAATTTCATGTTTGCAAAAGCTCATTTTGAAATTTGAAGACAAGAGATATATTGCCAAGGCGGCTGGGAGACTGCGACATTAATTTTGTGCTGAAAGATTTACTTAAAAATTAGATTTTACAATTTTAATGCCTCCATTCTTTTCTTTAAATAAGCTGTGAAATGCAGTTAATTAGACTTAAACCCTAGAAGCTTAGACATTTGGGCTGCAGCGTAAGCTACAAAAGAAAACGATCTTTTTCACTTGCAAATTAAATCTAAATTCATTACTAAACCTCCCTTTGCCCATACGCCAGCCCAAGAGCTGCTGGGCTGGGGGGGCTGGGAGTGAGCTGGGGGTGCCCACCCCAGCAAAACCCGGGGGTCCCCCCAGATGTGTGCAGCAGAGGGGAAAAAAGAGCAAGAGGGGCAAAAGCAAGCGTTTGACTCGCTAGCCGAGCACTGAACGCTGACGCTGGGAGCCAAGGGAAGGGCGATGGGCTTTATAACGATGCCTTAACGGCAGAGGACCAGGATTTCTGCCCCAGCAAGGACAGAGGGCTCCAGCAGCCCCGCGGCGGCCGAGCCAGGGAGCGAGGGTCTCCTGGAGCGTCCCCGCCTCGGCAGGGGTGGGTGCACTGGCAACCCAAAATCAAGCAAGGACACGTTCAGCCCAAGAGCAATCGCTCCGTTTGCTGCTGCAATGGCTCCCCGGGGACGTGCCTTTTGTCTGCCTGTAGTCGCTTTCCATGCCAGGGACGCTAATTAATTTTGCAGGGAATCAGGTAATGGCAAAGACCCCGATAAATTCAGCCCTGGCAGTTCAAAACCAAGCGGGAAGGGAGAGGCGCTCGCTCCCCGGAGGGAGGGCTGGTGCCAGCGCAGGCTGCGGTGAGCGGAGGAGGCGGCAGCCCCGGAGGAGATGCGCCCGCGGGGGCTCGCAGGTCCCACGCCACGGCGGGCTATAAGAAAGACATTGGGGTGCTGGAGCGTGTCCAGAGAAGGGCAACGGAGCTGGGGAAGGGTCTGGAGCACAGGGCTGGTGGGGAGCGGCTGAGGGAGCTGGGGGTGTTCAGCCTGGAGAAGAGGAGGCTGAGGGGAGACCTCATCGCTCTCTACAACTGCCTGACAGGAGGGGGCAGGGAGGGGGGTGTTGGTCTCTTCTCCCAACTAGTTAGCGATAGGACGAGAGGAAATGGGCTCAAGCTGCGCCAGGGGAGGTTTAGGTTGGAAATTAGGAAAAATTTCTTTACGGAAAGGGTGGTCAAGCATTGGAACAGGCTGCCCAGAGAGGTGGGGGAGTCCCCATCCCTGGAAGTGTTCAAAAAACGGGCAGAGGTGGCACTTGGGGACATGGTTTAGTCTAGTCTACCCTTGATTGGCTTAGAGTAGACTTGGTAGTGTAGGTTAATGGTTGGACTGGATGATCTTCAAGGTCTTTTCCAACCTAAACGATTCGATGATTCTATGATTCTATGGTTTAGTCTAGTCTACCCTTGATTGGTTTAGTGTGGACTTGGTAGTGTAGGTTAATGGTTGGACTGGATGATCTTAAATGTCTTTTCCAACCTAAACCATTGTATGATTCTATGATTCTATGACTATTCTGACGTTTCCCATTCTTCGCTGTGACAAGATTCGTATTTTTACATGAAAAACCCCTCAGCGAATTGAAAAAAAAGAAGAAAAATCTACCTTCATCAAACAGATCTAATTTCAAAACTATTACAGAGAAGAGCGTCGAACCAGAAGCCTCCTCCCTTAGCGCAGGTGCCCGGGGAAATCCCCCGCCAGCTGCTCGCGCCCGCTCCCCATCCCGGCCCCTTCCCAGCCAGCAGCCGCGCGACCCGCTCGCTCCCACTTTTAACGCATTTTCTTTCCTGCAACCACATCTGCTTTTGCACCCTGTCGCATCAAGGCTGCAGAAAGCGCGTTTCCCAGCAGCAGCACCCACGAGGGCAGCGAGTTAGAGGCAAGGCACGGGGCAGACAGTCGCGGAGGGCAGCTCCGGGATCAGCCCTTTAGGCAGAGCGCGGCTTATTCCCAGGTTTGCATTCCCGCTTTACGGAGCAACGCAGGGCCACGCACCCTGTGGGGACCAAACCGCAGCAGGTGCCCAATGCGATTTGATTATTCCCGGCTAAATTCACTTTTCACCAAGATTTTAGGGAGGGTGAGTAATTGCAAGTGATGCAATTCTTTGTCCCCCTCTCGTGCAGAGGGAAAATCCCGCGTACGTGAGCGATGCCACCCAAGCCTCCAGCACGCCGAGCGCGCGCATCCCGCCCTGCCGCAGGTCCAGCAGCAGGAAGCCGCTTTCCCTGCCAGGAGCTGGGGACCGGGGCATCCCCGAGTCGAGAGAAGAGGGGACAGTGAGCATGCCGCTTTGCCAAGCCCCTCGGAGGAGAAGAGAGGCTGCACGGCCGCTGCGATGAACCAGACATATATATATATATGTATATAGGAGAGCCCTGGCGCTGGGGCCCGGGCGGCAGGCGCCGGTGAATCGCGCGGGCGCGAGGGTCCCGGTTAAGGAAACGGGAGGACGGGGCCGGGGGAGCCGACGCGGCGCGCGTTTTGGCAGCTCTCGTTGTCTCAGACCAGCCGGTCCTGCGCGTGTTTAACCAGGAGCCAGCTCTTGAGAGGCACAGCGGGTAACTGGGAATAGCCTCAAATAAAAGAGGCGTCTCAGGGCCCCGGGGGAAATTTGTTAAAACGCAAAATTATGAATGGTGTTAAATTGTAGAAGACAAAATGCCTCCGTTTAGATGCTGAATTTACAGTAAATACCAAGCTCTCCCTGGGACTGCTGTTGTATTTATTAATACCATTTGGACACACCACAGAGCCTGCGTTCGAAGGGGCTTCCAACAGCAGCAATAAATCTTGTCCAGGTGCCTCCCGGAAGAGGCTGCTGAAGCCCCGAGGGCTCCCAGCCCCGGCCCAAAGGCTGAGGGGCAAAACCCTTCTTCAAAGCCTGCCTCGGAGAGGAGACCCTTCAGCCCCACCACCCCCCGCCACGCAACCGCCGTTTCTCTCCCCCGGTTTCGCGCTCTTGCCAGAGATGACAAAATACATCTTGTAATGAGCGCGCTGCTCTAAGCGCGCCCGGGCCGTGTGTCAGCACCGGTTTGCGATACCGGTGGCAGAAGGATCTCAAGATAATGGGAGCCTCTTCATCTTCAGTGGAGCTGGATGGGAGCAATTGAACGTCTGCAGAAGATTACAAGCAGTTATGGATATTGCTTGTCATGCTGCCATCAGCAGCCGCCTTGTTCCGTTGACTGGGCGCGTGCATTTCCAGAATGGGTAATGCCAGAAATATTTACTGCGGCCAGCACGAGGTGGCCGCGGCCCGGGGAGCGGCAGGGCAGGTCGACGATGCCCGTCGCCCGAGGCACCCAAACCACCACCCCGAAAGCATCCAGACAGCCCGCACCGAGGCCGTATAAATCACCGGCAAAGCCGCCGGCGTATGCGCAGGGACGGTTAACCAATTAATGCCTTTGGTTACGAGCCAGATAGCAAGCGGTTAATTACCGCACTGTCATCGCTGCGATGTTAGGAG
Source organism: Pelecanus crispus (assembly GCF_030463565.1). Taxonomy (NCBI): domain Eukaryota; kingdom Metazoa; phylum Chordata; class Aves; order Pelecaniformes; family Pelecanidae; genus Pelecanus; species Pelecanus crispus. The sequence continues at coordinate 7,812,830 of NC_134661.1, read as the reverse complement.
GTAAACACGGGGTTATATGCCATCTGTCTCCCAAACCCAAATGGTTAACCAGGAATATTCATTTTGTTCCTATTAAGTATAATTACCCACTAATCTGTAGGAGCCTTTTATTTCTATGTAATTACAGGATATTTAACAAATAAGGCAGAGAAGGGTGGAATCGGCGGGGGGACGGGGCTGGGTGCTGCCTTGCTGGTGTCTGTGCTGACGGGCGACCTGGGACGGGGAGGGGATGCCGGCGGCACGGGCAGAGACCGTGTCGACAGGCGCAGCGTAAGGTCCTGGAGAGGGACGAGGTGGATCTGTCCCAGCGTTCCCATTAGCTGTCCCGCAAACGAGCGTGGCATGGCCGCCTTGCCGCTGCACCCTGGGGTAGGCTGGGACCGAATAGCGGCTCTGGACCTGCCCCGCGGCTCGGCCGGCCGAGGCACGCGGTCTGCTGAGCAGAGCAAGGGGAGGGGGAAATGAGACCATGCAGGAGCTGTTTAGAAAGTTGCAGAGAAGTGGTTGGTTTTCCTATATGAAACCAGATCTGTGACAGGAGAGGAGAGCCGGGAGCAGCGAGCGTGAAAGGCCGGGGAATGCTCAGCAGACCAGAAAGCCGATACGTACGATACGTACGTACCAGCCACCCTTTATCGCGCCTTCCCCGCGCCGTATCTGGTGCAAATGCAAAACCCCGGCTCGACACCTCCACCCGCTCCCCGCAGGGCCGGCACCACGAGGCTGCCGGGACTCAGAGCCGTGCAGGAGGAGGAGGAGGAGGCACGGCTGAGACCAAGCACTCCCCATCTGCTCCCCCTGGGGTGGCTGAGACCCTGCGGAGGGACGGCTTCTCACGGCGGGGCCGCCTTCCCCGGGGGGTTACGCCGAGCCTGGGTGGAAACACCCCGGCCCAGGACAAACCCCACGCCTGGCCCTCGGCATCCTCTGCAGAGCTGCTCTCTCTCCCCGGGGCGCGTGAGCCTGTTAATATTTACGAAGCTCGGTTTCCGGGATCGCAAGACAATCTTTGCCTAATTTACAGCCCTGATTTCCCCCTTGAAGAGCCCGGCTATTTATTTAGCTTATTTATTTACGGCCTCTCTCCCTCCCTCCCTTGCTCGCATCAGCTGCCTGCACCACTGCGGGAAGAGGCTCCGCCGGCTTACGCTTCGGCACGAGCCGCCAGCGAGGACCACAGCCGTGCAGAGGGGCCTGGGACGGACGCCGCGTCCGGCGTCCCGCGCCCCATCTCCGCCCGGAGCGGTGGCACGCAGGACCAGGGCACCGCGCCGCGGGCTCTGCTCAGCGCCGACCGGCTGCTGCTGTCGGCGAGTCCCTTGCCGGCGCCGTGGCGGAGGCGAGAGCGACTTGCTGTCTCTTAGGAAACCGGCTGAATGAGCTCCGGAGCCTTCCCGTGCAAATCCCGCTCGCCCCTCTGGTAGGGGCTGGCTTGGGAAACCGAGTTTGACGCTCGTCTCACCGGGTCGCTTAAGCCATCATCCTCCGGGCTTCGCCTTTCTCCCGGGAAGCGCCGCAGAGCCGCATCATCGCCCTCGTTTTATCTGGGCGTCTTTGCTAAAGGTGCTAAGGCACATGGGCGGTCACCTGCCTGTCCTGCCCAATTCCCCTGGGTAAGGGGCATCCCCGTCACCCCCATACCCCGCGCAAGCTCTCCTAACAACCACAAGCTCTGAATTCCCCGAAGGAGGGGAAGAGAAGGCATTTTCCACGCTTCCTCAGCCTCGCACGCAGCTCCTGGCAACGCCAGCCTTGCTTTGGAGCGACACCTCCGCTGTCAGCAGAGCCGCTGCCCTGCCTGCACCGTGGCCGGCACGGGGAGCCGCGCCGCTCGCCGTGCCCACGCAGCGGTTATTAAACACACAACCGAAGCACCTTTAGCCAATTGGTGTTTTAAAGAAGGAAAAAAAAAAATCAAGGGGATAATTGCTTAATTTAAAGTGATTTATTCCATTAAGTAACTCTTTACCATAGGCCTTTTTTAGAGGTTCAAGTGTATTTTTCATTAGTGCTGCATAATAAAATAATTGCACTCATAGGACGGAATTTGTCCTTTTTTTTTTTTTTTTCAGAAAATTGTACTACAGAAAAGCACGCCTATTTTCTGCCCTTTCCACTCTTTTTCTGCTGCGAGGCAGCGGACGGCCGGGAGCGACGAGGGAGAAGTTCCAGACTCCCGGCAAGACGGGGCCCTTCCTTTCCCCCTGGGCTGAGAACGCGAGGGGCTCCGTCGCTCCCCTCTGTGCCCCGCTTTGGGTGCCTCGCCGCGCTCCCGCGGGCACGTGCAGCGGTGCCGTGGGCACCTGCGAGTGCCGGGAGCCGGGCGACGCGGCGGGCGTGGGAGAACCGGGTGGTGGGGCGGAGGCGAGGATGAGGATGCTGCGGCCGGGTACCGGCCGTGTGCCGGGCAGGCGGCACAGCCGCAGGAGCGGCGTGGGCTCCTGCCGTCGTGCCGAGCGGAGGCACCAGCGATGCTGCGGGTGCTTTAGGTAGGAAACACGGAGCTGGCGGCCCCACCGCGGGTGGGAAAGCCTCCCGCAGGCAGAGCGAGGGGGGATCTCCCGGTGTCCCCGCTACCCTGGCCAGCAAAGCGAGCCCAGCAGCTCCCCGAGGCCGACGGCTCCGCAGAGCCGAGGAGAAGGCAAGGGCTGAGCTCCCCCTCATGGCTCCGCAGCAGCGGTGCCTTCCCCGCCCGGCCCCGGGGATGCCGCGGTCCCCCGTGGGATGCCGCGGTCCCCGGGGGTAGGATGCTGCGGTCCCCCTGGGGATGGGATGCCACGGTCCTGCCGGGGTCGGGATGCTGCGGTCCCCAGGGGTGGGATGCTGCGGTCCCCAGGGGTGGGATGCCGCGGTCCCCCCGGGGTCATGATGCCGCGGTCCCCAGGGGTGGGATGCTGCGGTCCCCCATGGGATGCCACGGTCCCCGGGGGTGGGATGCTGCGGTCCCCGGGGGTGGGATGCCGCGGTCCCCCATGGGATGCTGCGGTCCCCAGGGGTGGGATGCTGTGGTCCCCCGGGGGCGGGATGCCGCAGTCCCCCCGGGGGCGGGATGCCGCAGTCCCCCCAGGGGTGGGATGCCGTGGTCCCCCCGGGGGTGGGATGCCGCGGTCCCCCTGGGGGTGGGATGCCGCGGTCCCCTATGGGATGCTGCGGTCCCCAGCGGTGGGATGCCATGGTCCCCCATGGGATGCTGCGGTCCCCGGGGGTGGGATGCTGCGGTCCCCCATGGGATGCTGCGGTCCCCCATGGGATGCTGCAGTCCCCGGGGCTGGGATGCCGCGGTCCCCCATGGGATGCTGCAGTCCCCCCAGGGGTGGGATGCTGCGGTCCCCCCGTGGGCGGGATGCCATGGTCCCCCATGGGATGCTGCGGTCCCCGGGGGTGGGATGCCGCGGTCCCCCCGGGGGCATCAACCCACCCTGGGTGCTCGCCCTCAGCCAAGCGGCACAAGGCCTAGAGCAGCGCAGAAACGCGATGAACGTTCTTGCAGATCCTCCGGGCGATTTGCACGCAGCGGGGAGCAAGAGGCGAGTAAGAAACTATAAGGCAGACGGACTTTTCTGGGGGTTTCCAAGGATGCGGGAGCCTGGCATCTCCCTCCCGGGGAGCGTGGCAGAGATGCGCCCGCAGGGTGGTTTGGCAAGGGCTGGGAACACGGCACCGTCGTGGCAAAACTGGAGCCTGCCCGCCCACAGTTTCCCTGTGACCACTCAGCAGTCTGGAGCATCCCACCCCACAAGCATCCTTGTCCCTCCCTCCCCAGGTGCTGGGACCGCAGGATCCCACTGGGGCAGTGTCAGAACTGAAAGGCAGCCAGGTTTATTTTGGAAATGCCAAAGCATTTGGTGGTTTTGATAATTTTTTTCCTCCACGCCATCTTGGCCAACGCTATTTGCCAAATTCACTCACAACCCCCTAGCAGCGCTGCCCCTTCCCACTGTCAGCGGGGAGCTCATTTGCCAGGTGTTGGGAAAAACACCGTGACTCCTCCTACCTGTAGTCACCAGCTGCTTTCAAGGGTACACCTCATCCCTGTCCCTGGCTTCTCGCAATTTATTCTGGGAAAAGCTGCCCAGCTGCATCCACAAACAATTTTTGCAGAAGGACAGTAAGTTGGACTTGGGCATCCCACAGAAAAAAAAAAAAACAAAAAAACCTGCGGCTCTGGTTTTTCCAGTAAAAACAAAGAGGAGGAACAGGCAGGTGCTCCATGGAGACAGCCTCTCCGGAGCAGTCCACGCATGCATTGAATTTAATAGAGCTGTTTGTTTCCCAGGTACAGCCTGTGCCAGTGGCAGGCAGCGTTTGAGGGACTGGTGTCGAGCCTGACCCAGCAAATCTCTCCTTTATTGTCAGCCCCATATTTGTTTCCATGAACTAATTAGGGGAAACGAGCGACCCCGCCAGAAGGGCGGGAGCGGGGAGGGATGCAGTCCCAGCGGAGCGCGGCCGCTGGTGACCCGAGACGCCACGCTCCTGCTTTGGCAAACGGCGGTGCCGGGCGGGCAGCGAGCATCCGAGGCAGCGCCGCCGAGGGCGAAGCCAAGACGCTCGCTGGAGTCTCAAGAAAGGAGCAACCTCCCCGCGTCCCCTTCGCCTCCCTCATTCATCACTGTCGCATCTGGAGAGGGTTTTTATTTACCAGCAATTTATTTCCAATTTGACTGATCTCGGGCTGGAGCATCTCGCACAACCGCGCCGAAGGTGCCGGGGCTGCGACTAGGCTGACGAGCCACACCGCTTAATTTAAACTCCCACCAAAGTCCGTCAGGCGAGAGAGATCCCGGAGGGAGACTGCAGGCCACTGAGGCACGCAAGCGGCTGCAGCAAGCATCCCCCCGCCTCCCCACCGCCGCCGCTGGGGCCTTTCAGCGGTTTCAATTTATATATTTGCCTTCTGGATTGCCCCGTCTCACCTTGGGAAGGCAACAAAAGCTTTCAGAAACAATTTACGGGGAGCTAACGCGGAGGGGCTGGCAGGGAGGGGGGCATACGGGGAGCCGTCCCTCCCGGGAGCGGCTCCCAGCGCCGCGTTAGCGTACCCTTGCCGGTAAGGTCATGTCACAGCTGTAGATGCACTCGGGCACAACAATTACTCTAGATAAGAGAAATCTAACTGGATAAAGGGACAGCTAATCAGGAGACTACAAGCCCCCGAATTGCTCAAGGAATCCATATTGATCTGAACAAGATATCAAATGTAAAATAAAGGATTTTGCTAACTCCACAGGCTGCTTCAGCCCCTGCAGCCTGGCGCTGGACCAGCAAGCAGAGGAGCTGGCAGTCCGCAGCTCCTCTCCCAGAAGATAAAGCCTCGCCTGCCCCTTCAGCGGCAGAAGCTGCTTTTTCAGCTTTTGCTCATGAAAAGCACCTCCCGATTCCCGTCTCTCCAAACGGGGCGAGAGAAACGGCCGTGAGCCGGCGCCTTTTGGGGACAGGACGGGGTGCCGGGCTCCCCAGCATCTCCTGGCAGGTGCACCCTCGAAATGCCATCCCGGCCCACCACGACAGAGGCAAACCCCCCCATCTTCGTGCAGCTGCAGTTCCTTTCAGCCGGCGCATCCTACAGAGACGTCGGGTTTAAACTTTCCCGCTGGGAAGCGGAGCCCCCGCGCCGGCAGCCCCGCCGGTACCCCCGTACCCCACAGAAGATGTCTCCTTTCGCCCCTCGCCCTCCAGCCCCGTAAATCACAAGATTCCTACCCCCTTCCCCGTCTCCTTCCTTATTTCAAGAGCTCTGGCGACTGGTCGCCTCCCTGCTCTCTCCACGCTCGCTCTCCACCTTGAACCACGAGCGCTTTGATGGATGGATGGGGAGCCTTGCCTGGCTTCGGCGACTCTCCCGTACACACCGGTGAAATACGAGGCTGTAATTCCTCCCACCGCGGCAGGTATACTCCCTCCGGGAAGAGCATCCATCCCCGCCCCCCCGAACCGGAATATAGACGTGTGAAGGGCTGCGCTGGCTTTCTGCCCCGCACCAGCGTAGCTCAGGAACCAGCACGCTGCCATCAATACACAAACACCGACACAAGCGAGAGGGAACTTGGGCATTAAATGCAGTGTCAGAAAGCATCAGGCTCTGCGGAGCGGAGCTGCTCTTGCCTGGCAGCACCGGGGGAGGCCGAGACCCCCCAGCTCACCCCGCTGGGGCTGGGGGCCGTGCGGTCGGACACCTCCCGGCCAGGCAAGCACAGAGAAACAGCCCCGACTATTTGCCTGGGCTGCTCCGCTGCAGTCCCCCATGGGATGCTGCGGTCCCCGGGGGTGGGATGCCGCAGTCCCCCATGGGATGCCGTGGTCCCCAGGGGTGGGATGCCGCGGTCCCCCATGGGATGCCGTGGTCCCCAGGGGTGGGATGCCGCAGTCCCCCCGGGGGTGGGATGCCGCAGTCCCCCATGGGATGCTGCGGTCCCCGGGGGGTGGGATGCCGCGGTCCCCAGGGGCGGGATGCTGTGGTCCCCCTGGGGGTGGGATGCCGCGGTCCCCCATGGGATGCTGCGGTCCCCCGGGGGGTGGGATGCCGTGGTCCCCAGGGGTGGGATGCCGCGGTCCCCCATGGGATGCTGCCTTGCGCAGCATCTCGGTGCCTTGCGCCAGATTTCCATCAGCACCCAGGTCGGCGTCGCCGACGGTCCCTGCTGGTTTTGGGGGGGGGTTGGCGATCGCCTCCACGCTGGCAGGGATGCGCTCCTGGCACGCGTCCCGCTCCCCACACGTGCCCTGGGGCAGCCCCGGGGAGCCTCGCGCACCCCTCCGGCAGCCCCCGGCCCCATGCTGCAGCCACCCCGTACCCAAACCCGCAGGGAATTGCTGGCACCGTGGCCAGCACCGGGGCACCGGGGGAGGACAGAGGCGAGCAGCGGAGATGGATGCCCTCCCCAGCCCCGCCGAGACCGCGCCAGGCAGCCCCTGAGTTATGTCTCCGAACCACACGCCACGCTCCGCTTCCGCATCGATTTAGTAGGGGAGTTGGTTTATGCTAAACAAACACCGCTTGATTATTAAAAGCATATTTATCGAGGCTTAGCGGCTCTGGTAGGAGAGACGTGGCTGGAGCTAGTGCCAGCAAGGCGAGCGCTCCTCCTTGCAGAGCTGCCCAGTGGCAGCGGGGAGGTGCCGGTGCCGGTGCGGAGCCCGTGTCCCTCCGGAGCAGCGCACGGAGCCACCAACGGCAGCAGCCCGTGGCTTGAGCCGGTGCAGAAAACCCGGCATTTGCTTCTTTCCACGCACTGTTCGCCCCTGGCTGACACGCAGAAAGGAGGTGGCGAGGGTCGGCGTTGCCCGAGGAGCGGCCGAGCTGAGCCGCCAGCACCCTCCGATGGGGACGGGACCGAGCATGGCGGACCCAGGCGTGCGGAGCTGCCTTCACCTCCAGCATTTCTGCAGCAAGACGGGGCTCAATGGCGGCGGGAAGAGCTCCTTCCTTTGCCATTTAAACCCAGCTTTCCTTCCCACCAGGCTCTGCCTTCTCCTGGTCCGGGTTGAGCGGCCGCAGGGAGGAGGCGCGGGAAGCCCCCCGGGCGGGCGGCCACCCTCCCGGCTCCACGGGAAAGCATCTCTCTCCCACTTGTGTTTTGATGTTGCTATGGTGATTGCCGAGTGATAAATCTCGATTATTATTGCCCAGCGCTTTCAGCCGCAAGCAAAGGCAACCTTTCCCAAGCCGCCGGGGTGCCTTTGTTTCCACTCTCCCCCCGCTCCTGGCTTTTCTGCGCAGAGCCCTCCCTCGCCTGGGCGCTCGCCCCGGGTGGGTCACGCTGCAGAGGAGCCAGCAGTGGCCCCCGGCCCCGCGGCGCGCGGGGAGGCGAGCGCAGGCAACGCCATCCCGCTCTCCTGCCTCCATCCTCAGCCGGGGAGCACGGCCCAGGGCATCGGCTGCACCCCTCGCAGCGCGGTGCCGGGCACCTACCCGCCGGGAGCGCTCATTTCACCGGCACCGTGTCTTTTCCCATAGCCAGCTCTCGCTCCCAGCGCCCCCAAATCCTCCCGCACCCGCGGCTTCGCACAGGCATCCCCCAGAGCATTTTTGCACCGTTTGCCCAGCTCTAATCGATACCTCTCAATCCGAGCGCTGAGAAAGGCTGGGGGGTCTGACAGGCAGCTATCGGCTCTGCCGGGGTGCCTGCGCCGTGGTGACGCCCAGCCTGGCCCCCTGCACCCCCAGGCAACAAACCAGCACTGGAAGCCTGGGCTTTGGACCCCCAGACCACGTGCACCCCCGTTTCGGAGCGGGCTCCACTGTCCCTCCTGGACAGATGTCATTTGCAATGTATATTCTGGGCTGTGCTTTCATCTCGGTCCCTTTCGTATTTTGCCAGAATATTTCTCTGTGTAATTTCACCCAGGGGGAAACAGGCGTCTGAAATTCTGCTTTTAAAATTCCCTTTCCTCTGCATCCCCAGCTCTCTCCCATGCTGGCTCTCTGCTCTGGCGGTAAATCTATAAGCCAGCTCCCTTCCCCTTTGAAGTGCAACCAGCGCTGCTTGGATTCCCCGACTTTTTGCTCCTTTTGCCTTCCCTCCTATTTCACTTGTGGATATTCAGATCCGCAGATTACATTTGTCTTCCAAAATTGCTTTCGCAGTCGGTAGCCCCTTCCCCAGCTCGTTCTTAGGAGGTTCGTTCAGCCGCTTCTGCAAACCTTCCCGTGCCTGCTGGCCCCATGCTACGGTGATGCTGAGCCCCTTGCCGAGCCCAGACGCAGCCCGGGGACCAGACCCCCACCCTGACGCCGTGCCCGAGGGGGGGCGAGCCGGGGGATGCCCCAGGACCACTGTTGGGGTCCAGCCCCAGGCAGCAGCTCAGCACCACGCAGCCGCTCGCTCGCTCCCCCTACCCCAATGGGATGGGGGAGAGAATTGGAGGATAAGAGTGAGAAACGCTCCTGGGGTGAGATAAGAACAGCTTAACAATTGAAATAAAGTAAAATAGTAATGCTAATAGTAACAGTATAATAATGATAATAATAATAATGATATACGAAGCAAGTGATGCACGATGCAATTGCTCCCCACCCACCGACCGATGCCCAGCCAGTTCCCGAGCAGCGATCGCTGCTCCCCGGCCAACCCCCCCAGTTTCCATACTGCCCATGACGCCGGATGGTATGGAATGGCCCTTGGGCAGTTGGGATCAACTCTCCTGGCTGTGCCCCCTCCCAGCTTCTTGTGCCCCTGGCAGAGCATGGGAAGCTGAAAAGTCCTTGCCTGGCATAAGCAGTGCTGAGCAACAACTCGACCACCAGCGTGTGATCAGCATTCTTCTCCTACTAAATCCAAAACACAGCACTGTGCCTGCTACTAGGAAGAAAATGAACTCTATCCCAGCTGAAACCAGGACAACCACCCACCATCCTTTTGGCGTCCAGCAGCGCCCGTCGGGCAGCTTTCGGAGGAGCAAGGCGCTAACGGCGAGACCCAGCCGGGGGAACCTGGCTGGATCCGGCCCTGGCCGCCAACATCAAGGGAAGATAATCAGGGCTCTGCACCGCTTCCAGGGAATGCGGTGGTGGATGCTTTCTGCTGCCCATGTCCCCCCTCGCTCCTGCAGCTCCCTTTCATCTGCAAAATCCATAATTGAATTAACTCTCCAGCAGGGACGCCGGGACAGGCTCCACATGCCATCCTGGTCCGCGCTCGCCTCGCCTGCCGGATGCCGCGCCACGGCGGCCAGAGCTCAGCGTGAGGAGGGTGGAGGAAGAGGAAGAGGCCAGGAGGGAAAGCGATGGTGGGGAGCCAGGTCCTGCGGAGGGGAAGAGCCCGGGCCCCAGCCGCATCCAGCCTCCCAGGGCACTGCGACGCCTCCCCAGAGAGTTTAGAAATCCAACATTGATTCCTTATTGCTTCCCTTTCTGCAGGGCATCACAAACCGGGGGTGTCATCTGGCAGCAGGTCTACTGTCCCCTCCAACCCCAAAAACACCCAGTCCTCGTTCGCAGCCCGAGCCAGCCGCCCTCACGGCAAGGGACACAGACGTGTCGATTCCCGGCGGATTGTCAAACACGTTTTCTTTGCTTGCCCTTTCAGTGACTAGAGGTATATATATTTTTGGCTCGTGAAGCCCTGGGTCAGGGGTTTCTGCCCAAAACTCTGCCTCCGGACCTGGCTGCCCACGTCTTGCTCCATTTTAGGGCTGTGTTTGGGGATGAGCTGACGCCCTCAACTTTACCCGGGGTATCCCTGCCGCTCGTCCCCTAATCGATATGCCCCCTCCCGCTCCGCCACCTCCCGCCCTGCTCCGCAAAGGCCCAGGGACCCCACCCCACATCCCCCTGCGCAGGGACTGGCTCTGCTAGGTCAGACCGCGCAGGAAAGCCGCAGCGACAGCCAGCCCAACGTTTCATCCATTTATCAAAGCTCCAGCAGTTCCTCTTTCAGGGTGAGCAAAACAATAAAACACATTGAGCATAGAAAGCGGCATCCAGAACACTGTATTAAACGCAAGGCAAAAAAAAAAAAAAAAAGTAGAGACCTGTTGGCTCATGCCATCTCTCGTTCTATATCAAATGCCTCGGTCCCAGACTAATGGTGTTATGTAGACTGTTATATTGGTTCTTTGCTTTACGGCACTGTACATCCACCCCTAATGCTGGAGATTTATTCTCCTCTGCTCAGCAATTACTTGCCGTATTGTCCTCGAACGCCACTCGCTGCACCGCGCCGCCGTGCCCGCTGCCAGCCCTGCCGGCTACGCCGGGGCTCGCCGTGCCGCTGCCTGGGCACCGACCATGAGAGAGCCTCTGGGAGAGGCAGAAACGGCTCCTCACGCGCAAAATCCTCCTTTGCGAAGCGATCGCAGCGATGCGGGGAGAAGCGCTGTGCAAAAACCAGGCGCTCCCCTGCCCAGGGGTCCCAGCCTGGACCCCAGGGTCTGACACTGCAGGGGGAAAACTGGGAGAGGGGGAACCCGCGTGTGAGAATCCACCAAAAAACAGTCCCTGAAAGCATTTGCTTGTTGTCCTGAAACGGGACTTGGAGTCCGGCACCGGCGCATCCACTCCTCTATCCCCGCCGGTGCCCCGTGCTGCTGGAGCGGAGCAGAGCGACGCTCGCTCGGGAACCGGGGGTTGTCATCTGCAGGATGATTATTAGCAGGTGAGCCGGGATGTTTTGCTACAGAAGAATAAATCAGTTCCTTCCCCAACATCTGACTCGTCTGAGCGCCTCATTTAAACATTTATCATGGGGCAGGGCACGCGATCTTCCTTACAAATTGAGGTGTTCCACAGCGCTGGGTGAGCTGACACACCGCAGATAGCGCCGGGAGTGTTTTGTCACCCTGATATTTCACAGCGCGCTTGTGTCGCGCTTGCGACTGCTGTTTGTTCGGGAGGTGTAATGATCCTTTTTAAACAGTGCTACTATAATTAAAGTTTCATATAAACCTTCCTAAAGAAAGGGAAGGGGGAGAGCCATCTTTGAAACCTGCTTACAAAGGGATGTCAGAGGGAGAAGGAGAAACGTTGACGCGCGCGGCAATCACCGCCGCGCTGCCAGGCTTCCCCGCGGCACGGGAAGCTTTGCCTGCCACCGCACGAGCGGCAGCATCCCCTGCCTGCCCGGTGCCCCGCTCCAGCAGCTGCAAAAGTGTTTTTTTTCCGAGCAACCTCACAAAAAAAAAAAAAAAGCTGTTCTTTCGGCACACGTTTTAGTGAGGCTGGAAATATCAGAAGCACGAAGATTAAATTGCAGATCTGCAGCGTGGTGCTGGCTAGCGCCTCGGGCAATATGTTTGGATGCTTTGCTGGATTAGCTGAAGCTCTTGACACTGCAAAGCTGGAGCCAAAAGCTCCTCTCTGCGTGCGGCGTGCTCCGGCACCGTGCGGTGCTGCACGCTGGGCTCAGCGGGGAGCGATCGGGCGGCGTGAGCTGCCAGGCGAGCGTGCCAGGTAAAAGCAGGTGCACGGAGCAGCAGTTTTCCCAGCCACGGGCTGCTCCAGATAGAAAGGGATGTCAGCAGGTCTGCCCCCGCCCCGGGCAGCACCTCGTGTCCGCCTGCATGGTCGGTATCGACAAACATCCCCACGACGGCACACGCCGCAGCCCGGGAGGGAACAGCATCACAGGCTTTTAAGCGCAGGAGGAGGGATTTACGATCCGGCGCTATTACCGTTTGGCACGACTTCCCCGCGGCACAGCACTCGGGCACCGAAGCTCGAGAGATTTATGGGAGGTCGGGGTTGGGGGGGGGGGACACGTAATCCCTAATAGCGTCGCACTATTCCTCCGCGGGCAGAAAGGGCTGCGCCAGCGCGATGGACTCAAAGATAAGCAGATTATCTTGTCCTGCCTCGCAGAGGAGCGCCGACCCCTGGCTCGCTGAGCCCAAGATTAAGGCCGAATTAACCTCCAAGAAGGGGGCTTCGTGGCAGAGGATGGAGGGTGCCGCACAGCAGAGCTTCCCCCGCCCCTTCTCACCCGGCAGGACTCGCATGGGCCCTGCGAGGCGGCCGGAGCTTCTCCCGGCAGGACCATTCTGGGGACACGCATCATGTCCAGCAGCCCGAGAGCGGACAGAGAGCGACGCTGCAGGCAGACGCTCACCGCGAGCGTTCGCGTACCCCGAGAGCGAGCAAATTACACAAACCTAGACAGGCGCGCAAAGACAGACAAGATAGAAGAACTCAAAGACTGTCCTCGAACAACAGAAGTCAACCCCCTTGGTCAGAGACTGCCGAATTACGTGCGATAGCACCCGCTCTGCTCCAGGCACACTCCGACCAGTTAGGAGCGATACATTAGTGTGGACTTGGTAGTGTAGGTTAATGGTTGGACTGGATGATCTTAAAGGTCGTTTCCAACCTCAACGATTCGATGATTCTATAATTGTATGATTCTATGGTTTAGTCTAGTCTACCCTTGATTGGTTTAGAGTAGACTTGGTAGTGTTAGGTTAATGGTTGGACTGGATGATCTTAAAGGTCTTTTCCAACCTCAACGATTCGATGATTCTATCATTATCAACCCAGGGAGACAGAACCACGCGAAATATCCGAGGGCTGCGGAGGCAGCTCCGGGGATAGCCGACGTAGCGGGCCAAGCACGCCTCGTGCTGCATGCCGAGCGGCGTGCCTATGCTTTGGGATCGGAGCAGCAACAGCTCGCGCATTTGGGTATTTGCTTGGCACCGAATTGTGAGTAGATGCAGCCACTCAGACTGTAAAGCCCGCAACGACCAAGTTATCCTCAAAGGCCAACTTTCCAGCCCCTCAGATTTTTCTTTTTTTCCTTTCCCTTTGCTTTCTATCATTCACAAAAGGTTGCAAAGATCTATGAGGGAAGATGACCATGCGAGTGCCGCAGCAAGGGGAAGCAGAGCTCTGGCTCCGCACCCCCTGCTCCTGCACTGGGTCCCCCCACCTCGTTGCCCCTCTGAGGCTTCGGGGTATTCCACTTGATCATCCAGGAGAGTCCATTGCCTTTCTGATCCGTCCGTCACTGCCAAGAGCTCCCCTATCCCTTTCCCAAGCCCCTGACTCGCCAAGGGGCTTTGTTTGATTTAGCTCTTACCTCTGCCCACCTGGGGCTGAGCGGGAGGAGGAAAACACCGGGCAGAGAAAAACCCAGGAGCTTCCTCAACGCCGCTGAGCACGTTTGGTACAGAAAGACAGATACTTATTTATTTCAGCGTGTGACAATCCAAGTCAGCCTTATCTGACCAAAACACTTTGTTGATCAGACTGAGAAACGCATCCCGGGCAGCAGAGCCATCTCGGCACAGCGTGAAGAAACGCCGGCGGACCCGCCGTGGTGTTCAGAGACAAGAAATCACCTTGGAGTTCAAAGGCTGGGGAAGGAGATAGTCACCTTGGAAACCAGAGCTGTGCCGGTGACATCCGCAGAGACCCGGCCGGGGCCGGCCGCCTGCGGCGCAGCAGGCTGCCCGGTCCCGGGATGCTGCCGGCCGCTTGCCCGGCGGGAGACACCCGAGTGTCCCACCCGAACCGCAGGCAGGGAGAGGCAGGCGTCTCCCCGGGACGGCTGCTCCGGCAGAAGCAGCAATCTCAGGCTTCCGAGCCTAGTCTGATCTTTATGAAGTCAATTCTTATTCGCAGCTGTGGGAGGGAAGGAATTCACGCGGCCGGATGGCGGTCCCTGGCTGCATTCCCATTGCCCCCCTCCTTTCCCTTTAAACACAGGGATTGCAGATCCATCATCCAGTTCCATGAACAAAATGGGTTTTTACAGGTGTTTTGCTTCAGCGCTATGGGCTGACATATCGGTGTTGGGCACGTGCTCGGAGCTCTGAGCAACGTCGCAAAGAGGGTTTTGCAGCCCTCGTGTACCTGCAATCGCGGAGCCGGGGGGACAGCGAACCCCCTGAGCTGAGCAAACACCGAGCGCAACCACGCTGCAGCCCGCTAGCTGCATCGGCGTGAACTGCACCGGGCGAAAAATCAGCATATCGCTACGAAAGCTCAGAGCCCTTTCCCTCAGCTGCCCAATGACATTACGCTGGGGCAACTTTGAGCCATAACATTAAAAGTTATCTCTCTTTCCTGCGGTAACAGAAAGCACAACACGGAGATGAAAGTATTTACAAGCCCAGAAAAAACTCGCCTGTGGTGCATTTGCAAAGCGTTGCTGGCGGCCGAGGAGGTAATAACACATCCCTTAAAGCCGGCAGCCCTGCCACTGCTAAGAGGATCACAGCGGTCCCCGCATGAAAGAGCCTGCCCTGGAGCCGGGCCAGCCCGACCCCCTTCCCCGGGCCGCCGCGGCTCAAAGCCGCCGTGCCCCCCGCCAGCACGCCCACGGAGCCGGCGACGCCGCAGCACCGCACGGCACCTGGCATCGCCGCCGCGGGGGAGACCGAGATTAAAGTTATCCCCAAAAGTTTGCTGGCTTGCTTTTCCCCAGCGAGCCGATAGGAATCATCTGCTGGCACAGAGCCTTTTCTATATATATATACACACACACACATATATATATTTATAAAAACCCCAACTTAGAATTGATGATGGCTGGTATGAAGCAGTTTGTCACCTGTGCTTTTATGATTACAGCAACTAAGGGGAAAAAGATGTCCTTTCAGATAAGCATTGAAAGGGGGGAAAAAAAGGAGTTTTCAAAGGGCCTTTGTTCTCTTGAAGTGCTCTCGCTCCCGAAGCCAGCGGATTTCTCAGAGGAGGGGGAGGAGGTAGGATTGAAAAACAAAATGCGTCCTCATTTTCAAACTGTTTCATATTAGCAGTCATCAATTATGGAATTTGCCTTGACTAATGTTTCAGGCCATTATATCACCCTCGGTGTTTATAATTGGATCCTAAATTAGGATTAATTCTCAAGGAAAAGGTTCTGAGCTAAACAGGTGATTTCTCTCTCCGGAGCTCCGGCGACGTCCTCATTACTAAAATAATCATTTGCTTCTTAACGTTTATATGGAGAGAGTAAAGACCCCGATGCACCTTTCACGGGTCACCCGGGGCTGCGTTTTGGAGATGGGACAGAGGCCAGGGGCCAGTGGGGACCCTCCACGAGGATGGGACCAGGGATGCTCTCGGGGCACGGGTCGACGCAAGGATGGAGCAGGGATGCTCTCAGGGCACGGGTCGGCGCGAGGATGGGACCAGAGATGCTCTCAGGGCACGGGTCGGCGCGAGGATGGGACCAGGGATGCTCTCAGGGCACGGGTCGGCGCGAGGATGGGACCAGGGATGCTCTCAGGGCACGGGCTGGTGCGAGGATGGACCAGGGATGCTCTCAGGGCACGGGTCGGTGCGAGGATGGGACCAGGGATGCTCTCAGGGCACGGGCTGGTGCGAGGATGGACCAGGGATGCTCTCAGGGCACAGGTCGGCACGAGGATGGGACCAGGGATGCTCTCAGGGCACAGGTCAGCGCGAGGATGGACCAGGGATGCTCTCGGGGCACGGGTCAGCACGAGGATGGACCAGGGATGCTCTCGGGGCACGGGTCGACGCAAGGATGGACCAGGGATGCTCTCGGGGCACGGGTCGACGCAAGGATGGACCAGGGATGCTCTCGGGGCACGGGTCGACGCAAGGATGGACCAGGGATGCTCTCAGGGCACGGGTCAGCGCGAGGATGGACCAGGGATGCTCTCGGAGCACAGGTCAGCGCGAGGATGGAGCAGGGATGCTCTCAGGGCACGGGTCAGCACGAGGATGGAGCAGGGATGCTCTCAGGGTACGGGTCAGCACGAGGATGGACCAGGGATGCTCTCAGGGCACAGGTTGGCGCGAGGATGGACCAGGGATGCTCTCAGGGCACGGGTCGGCGCAAGGATGGACCAGGGATGCTCTCAGGGCACGGGTCAGCGCAAGGATGGACCAGGGATGCTCTCGGGGCACACTGTTCTGTGCAGCCCCTAATCCCAGTTCCCTCCCTACCAGGTCCCCTAAACACGCCGGGGCCCTTCCGATGACTAGACAGTGAGGTATTGTTATTATTTATTAAACAGTTGGTGTGTTTCTTAATAGAAATTTCATTAGGAGCATTAGGTATAGATAGTCACCGGCCCAGAACCTACAAGTAATTATGTTTAATTATTATGCCGGTACGTTTGGAATAACGATAGCTCCCGAGAACCGAGATTAAGGAGTGGAATCAATTGGAACAGGAGCTATTTATTTTTTTGCCTTAACAGTTCCCCTCCATTCTTAATTGGTTTTTGCATTTCTCGGCCCTCGGTACGAGCCGGCAAGAGACGCTGTGCCACACCAGCCCTGGCAGAGGCGCTTCCCCGGGCGGTTTGCTCCCCCAAGCAGAGGGCCGCCAGCAGAAGAGGAAGGGGAGAGCTTTCCGGGAGCAGGAGGATGCTCAGCCACGGGGCAGGAGGCAGGGACGGGTGATTGCTCAGAGGGAAGCCTGGCTGGGGCGGCACGCCTCGGCTCCTCGCAGAGCCCAACGCAGCCTCCTCGTGCACCTTTCCTGAAAACACCGGGTATTTTACTCCACAAAGTGGCTTTGCGGATGGTTTACTTGGTCTTCAGAGAGCAGCTTGAGCCCCCTGCCTGGGAGAAGTTGCCCAGAGCAGGCAGGTCCCTGCATTTCGGCTCCCAGCTGAGGAAGCTTCCCCAGCACGGTCCTTTCGTGCTCGTGAAGGGGATGCCGAGCGGGAGCACGCGGGCAGCACCACCCCAACGCAGCCCCTCCAGCCCCCGCCAAGGGCGCCCGCCATCCCCCCGTGCCTCCCCAGCTGCACCAGCCGGGAGGAATCGGAGCGTTTGGGAAGGAAAACAGAGCTACAGAGAGACGATGTTGAATGTAAATATCGGTTAAATATGCATTACCATATGCCTGCGCCTTCGCGGTCTGTTCGGAGGCAACACGAGCCAGTGGGAAGATGCAGGAGCAAAGAGCTGGAGGCTCAGAAGAGCGCGCTTCTTCCCTGCCAGCCTGGCACCCCCAGCCCGCGCCGGAGCCATCGCCGCTGGAAATCAGCAGCTGGGGACCTGCTCCTGCTCCCCTCCCCAGCGAGGGCAGCCCGCTGCCTGCCCATCGCCCTGCCGAGGCTGCGGCCACGGCGCCGGGACAGAAACCTCTGCCCCGGGCGTCAAGCAGAGGAGAGGGGCAGCAGCGCTGCTGCGCCCACCCAACGCCACGGGTTCGCCCGGGCAGGGGACCTGCCACGCAGAGCGGGGACTGCGGCGTCCCCGGCGAGGGAACCCCTTCCAGCGGGAAGGGGATGAAGCAGTTCCCCGCCGTCAGCACGCAGGATGCCCCCCAAAGCAGCCTCCCCCGGCTCTGGCAGCAACGGCCCTGCCGGGGCGCAGCTCTGCGTGAGCACAGAGCCCAGATGGCACTGGTGGCTGTCTAATTACGCATGCAGACGATATTAGCCCAAAACGTTCGATTCTCGCTGGAGTTTCAGAGGAGATCAGACAGCAAGCCTGCTCGGGGTGCAGGGATTACGCAAATGGGATCATTTCCTAGCAGGAGGTGCTGCGTAATTCCACTTTTTGCTTTGCACTGGGTCCCGCTGCCTCACCCCCGCACCTTGCTGCCGCTGCTTGCAGGTTGCATCGCTTTGCACCCACATCCAGCCCGCGGGGCATGGCTTGGCTCCGCTTTCTGCGGGGCACAGCACGAGGCCACGCTCTGAAGGCAAAGGCAGGAGTCGCTTTCTCCCGGAGGAGAGGAGGAAGACTTTGGGGCAGGATTTCATCCTCTCCCTGCAAAAGCAGCCAGCCCTGCGTTTCACGCCTTCCTCGCTGCCGTCTCCCAGCGCGACAGGGCTTTTCACACAGCTGGGGACCAAGGTGGGGTCCAGGCACTCCCCAACCCTTTCAAAAGCCAGGGTTAAAAGGGAGAAAAGAACCCAAAGCGAGCCCTTCAAATCCCAAACACACCTTCACCAACTGCCCCACGCCTCCAAAACCAAGCGCCTGCTCCTCGCCCAGGGAAACGCTACCGATATCCGCATCCTCACTCCGCGTCGCAGCCATCTGAGCAGCAATAAACCTCTCTCCCCGCCAAGGTTTCTGTGGCAGAAGTGGCCCTCTCCATTCGGGCTGTGTGGGCAGCTAATGAAGCCCGCATGATTCACGGCGCAGGGAAGGCCAGCCGCTCTCCCAGATCCAGCCAGCATCATTAGGTACGGACCCGGACCCGACAGTGCCGCCAGTCCCGGAACGCAATTATCCGCTTGCTTGAATTCCAGCACATTTTCAAGTGCTTTGGTTAATTGGAAATATATTAAAGGCGGGTTTATAAAAGTTAAACGCGCACTTAAATACTTCGCTGAACCGCGGCGCGCAGCGCTCGCCCGCGCAGGAGGGGTGCAGCCCTGCCACGCTGCGTCCCTCGGTGCCGGCAAAGCCCTGGCCGGAGGCGGGGGCAGCTGCTCCGGGGGTACCGCTCCCGCAGAAGCGAGCTTCGGCTCTCCGTTCAGCGCCCACGGCCACGTGAGCGAAGGGATAACGAACGGTCATTTAACTTGATTTTGCTCTCGGTGCGCTGTCAGCAGATTTAATGGGTGTTTTACCGGGTGCCTCGGCGCAGCCGAGCGGCAGGCTTTGCCGGAGCGGGCTCCTGCGAGGTGCGGGAGGGCAGCCCCATCGCGCTCGCTCACGCCAGCCACGCTGTCACGGAGGTACCCGCGCTGTTCTTGTGTCATCCTTGGCGTGTTTTCTTTAGAGCTCCTTTCCCAGGCTGATTCTCTTTAATCCTGCCGCTCGACAAGCGAGAGCAAAGTAATTCAGCAAAGTAGGGGGGGAAAAGGGAAACTATCAGCCCAGCACGGCATTACAGGGGTTGCAAAACTGCCGCGGTTCGGGTGGCTTTCCTCTTGGCTTCTGGAACCTCCAGAGGCACGTCCCCAGCTTTTCCGCTGCAAAGGCTGCCTTCCGGTTTATTTAATATTAGATCTGAAGGGCGAAGAGCACGCCAAGTGCCACGAGGTCTGCAATGAAATCGCGCGGCTCGACTGCGGGGGTACAGCGCAAGTGGGGACAGGGGTTGCCCTCCTGCCCCGCGGCAGCACCGCCGGCACGCAGCCCCTTTGCCGCGCTGGCACGGAGGCTCGCCAGGCAGTGCAGTATCGCTCCGTTAATGCAGGTGATGCATAACTAATGAAGCACGGCGCATTGCTGCACGAGGAGACACGTCTGATGTGGCACGTGGGAAGCGTAGCACCCCAATAACCTTCGCTTTCACGCCTCAGCTTTGCACCCCAGGTTACAGGGAGTCTCTGGGGCCGGCGGTGCTGGGTACCAAGGACCATAACTCACCATCACCCCATGCGCGGGGGCTGCGTGGTGCGAGGAGCACGCAGCAGGAGCCAACCCCCCCAGGTCCTGCCTTTGCTCCACGAGGATGCCCGCAGGAGCTGGGGTGGGCTCTGGGCGAGCTCGTCACCCCAAAACCGGACTGGGGGAAGGGGAGTCGTGAGGACAGACCGCTAGCCTCCAAAGCCACGTGCACCTGAAGTCCAAGCACAGGGGGTTTTGCTGGAGCTGGCGCTTCCAAAGCACCGGGCAGCCCTGCAGCTGGGGTAACGGGCAGCGCTGCTCTCCGGACCAGCCGAGGGTCTGCATCCATCCCTCCAGCTCTGTTGCACCTCTCCAGCAACACCCAGTTGCTCTTAAATACAAGGAATGGGTTTCTAAGAGCCCAGTATTTCTCCGACTGAGCGGTTGCATCAGTGGCTGCGTTAAAACGACACACCCTTAGGTCCCCCACCAAATCATTGTATCAGGAATAGTGTGGCCAGCAGGAGCAGGGCAGGGATCGTCCCCCTGTACTCGGCGCTGGTGAGGCCGCACCTGGAATGCTGTGTCCAGTTTTGGGCCCCTCAGCACAAGAAGGACATTGGGGTGCTGGAGCGTGTCCAGAGAAGGGCAGCGGAGCTGGGGCAGGGTCTGGAGCACAGGGCTGGTGGGGAGCGGCTGAGGGAGCTGGGGGTGTTCAGCCTGGAGAAGAGGAGGCTGAGGGGAGACCTCATCGCTCTCTACAACTGCCTGACAGGAGGGGGCAGGGAGGGGGTGTTGGGCTCTTCTCCCATGTAGTTAGCGATAGGACAAGAGGAAATGGGCTTAAGCTGCGCCAGGGGAGGTTTAGGTTGGAAATCAGGAAAAATTTCTTTACGGAAAGGGTGGTCAAGCATTGGAACAGGCTGCCCAGAGAGGTGGGGGAGTCCCCATCCCTGGAAGCGTTCAAAAAACGGGCAGAGGTGGCACTTGGGGACATGGTTTACTCTGGTCTACCCTTGATTGGTTTAGTGTGGACTTGGTAGTGTAGGTTAATGGTTGGACTGGATGATCTCAAAGGTCTTTCCCAACCTAAACAATTCTATGATTCTATGAATCTCCGCGTGCAGGACCCGCGTCCCTGCCCCCAAGCGCCCTCCGACCGGCGCAAAGGGACGGTGCTGCCGCCAGCCTCGGCAGCTCGTGTCTTTGCAGCGTGAAAATACTTTAATCAGGTTACACAAATAAACCTTTCCTGACTCAATCTTGAGTGAAGGGCTTTTACGAGGTGATGGTGAGCAGGGAGGAAAAGAAGCCAGAGAAAAGATAGACTGCAGCAGCAGCTCTACGCCTCTCCCCAGGGAGGCTCATCCTTAGAGAAGCTGTTCCAGGAAAGCAAATTGACACAGGCAATTACCGGGATGCCCGAAAACGTCAGGTCCAGCAAGTAGCCCCGAGCACGTCGCTAAGATATCGACGCGTATTCGCATGGACCACGTTTTGCTGTCCGAAAGCTCACAGCCCTGGCTCTCGCCGACGTGACGGGCCAGTTCCCCCTCCGCCCTCGACAGGGCTCGGCGAGTTTCCGCGGCTCGATAGACGCCTCGAGACGAGCGCCGGCGCGCTGGCTGGCAGTCACGCCGCACCGCGCGGTGTTTCTCGACCCGTGAGAGATGCGCTCAAGGGCCCTCGCGGGACCGACGCGCAGGCTACCCAGCAGTGGCAGGGACCCCTCCCACGCGCCGAGCGGGGACGGGCGACGTCCCCCCCGTGTGCCCCGCCGCGGTCCTCCCGCTGGAACCAGCGCCGAGCACGGGGAAGCCGTACTTGCGCCCGTCAGGGTGGCGGGGACAGCCCCTGCATCCCTTCACGGGCACCCAAAGCCCTTCGCAGGAGGGGCACGATTCGGATCAAGCCCCCGGACCGCGCCAGCGAAGGGCACCAGTCACGCCAGCACGGCCAGGGCCGGCCCGGAGAGCACTTAAAGGCGAGAAAACAGCAGCGCGCGGGCTGGAGCGAGCTGCAGCGCTTGACCTCGCTTTGTTCTGCTTCTCTTTGCGACTCTCCGCAGTTTTTGGCCCCTCTCCAGCCTCTCCGGCCATTTTTCAACTCTCTTTTTCAAAAGCTGGCTGGGGACAGCCCAGCAGCAGCAGCCGCCTCTGCAGTAATAAACCTTGCACCGAGCACGGGGGGGAAGCGCCCAGCCCGGGACGCTGCGAGGGGGGTGCGACGCCGGCCCCCCGCGGCAACGCTCCCGGCAGGCAAGGGGGGCTTGTCCCACCCCAGCGCGTCCCTCCCCTCAAATCTTTTGGCAGGGACGCAGCCAACTCTAATTGCAATTTCCATTCTGGTGGCTGCGCTCTGCAGGCAAAATAGGTCCTGTCTATATAATGAGTCACTCCTGAATATCAATCTACGCAGGATAAAATGGAGACAATAGCTGCTTACATGCATAGTGAGTTAATTATGAGCATCTGCTATTAATCTTGCTATCAGACTGCTAATTGCTCCTTCTCCTCCGCAAAGGCGTGATGGAGGTGAAGCGGCTCAGCCGCCCTTCCCCAAACCCCAACTCCTTCCCCCACAGCCCCGCAGGTCGCGGCAGCCGGGAAAGCGTTCCCAGGGACAGCCCTGCAGCCGCACGTGCCGGTAACACGCTCGGAGCCGCTCAGCACCTGCGGGAGCGACCAAAGAGGTGCAGACCCCGGGAAAGCCCAGCCTGGGAGGAGGATGAGCAAGCTGCCAACATGCTTTCTGGCTGAGGGCACCTCCGGATCACAGCAACTGCGGGCTCGTCCCGTCGAGCAGAGCGCAGGGGTGCACGGCCCGGGGTGGAAGCCACCCCGAGGGGCGGCAGGCTGGGAGAAGGCGGGTGGCAGCTCCCCCGAGGCCGCTGTCAGCCGGCTGCCGCGGGAGATTGAAGCCTTTCGGGGGAGGCTGGCGTGCAGGAGAGATGTCGAGCCGCACTCTCGCAGGTGAGGACTTGACATCTCACGTGTAATGAGGAAAGAAAATGCATCAGGAGCATTTGGGGAAGATGACAGCAGATCAGAAATGCCTCCTTCTCCCACAGATTTATTTTGTCAACCAGTCACTCAGGGAAGCGGGAGGAAGGCACTGTCAGCGGCAAGGGCGCTGGCAGGCTGGAGAGCCCGGGCCCTTTGATCCGGCCGGTGCTCAGCGATTGCTTTAGACAAACTCCTGGTGATTGCCTAACGGGAGAGCAGCTAGCACACCTCAATTAGCTGCCTAGCAAGGGAAGAGCCCGTGGTTGTCTCTCATTAAGGAGCTGGCTCGCTTCCCCAGCGCGCAGAAACGCACGGCCCCCGGAAGGCACTGAAGCAGTGGGGATCAGCAGAGGGGCAGCACCGACCCCCGGCTCGCCGTCCCACGTATTTGGCGGCCGGGCAGGGAGGCAGCCAAGGCCACTCTTCGCCTTTACAAGACTTTCCTCCGCCGAGGAAGGGGCTGGGGAGGCTCAAAGAACAGTTGCTGGTAAGGGATGCTGAGGACCTCATCAGCATGTGAATAAAAGGGAGATTAAATCTGAGCCTTGAATATTCACCGTGGGATGTAGGAAATGTTTGCTCCCGAGTTCTGAAAAGCCTGAGAGGCAAACAAACCCGAAACAGCTTGCTGCTCCTTGTCCCCATCCCCGCTGCCACTGGCTCGGCGCCCGGTGGTCCCCAGCGCGGGGTTTCAGGCAGCGCTGAAGAGTCATGCCGCTGCATGCGGAGCTGGCCAGCCCCCCGGGACAAGCAGGTTTCGTGCTTCGGGCTGCCAGCTGATCCCTCCTAAAGGTCAGGCGGACTTTCCAATTCCCGTCCCCCCGGGACACCGCTGTCCCGGTGCTCCCGCACCTGTGGCAGCTGGCAGCGGTGGGAGGCCAGGTCTGAGCACAGCTTGCGCTCCTCACGGCAAACCAGCCCTGCTATTTCCCAGCAAAACCCCCCGAGTCCCCTGCCTGAAGCTGGCAGGGGTAATTTGCAGAATACATGTAACCTTTAAAAAGAAACGGACAAATGTGCGTGTTTGTCTATTTTTAATCAGTTCCCTTTTCCGCCTGCCTGAAATCTAAGTTTCTCAGCAGCTCTGAAACGCCATGGTCCCCCTTCCCAGCACGAGAGCTATTTCCAGGACTCCTGTAGCGGCTCCGTGTCGCGCCTTCCCGGTTCGCAAATGCTGACGGGCTCCGCTGCACGTGCAGGGTCCCCAGGGCCATGCCCTCTCTAGCCAAGAGCCTCGAGACCCCGCCAAAGGAGCCAGGGCGCCAGGCTGAAAGCTTTGTCGCCGGAAAGCAGAGGTGCAGGTGCCCTCTGGTTCAGCTGGGCGCGGAGTCTGCTCCATCCCTCCCCTGCCATCCGCGCTGCCCGTGGCTCGGAGGCGGCCGAGCAGCCATTCCTGCCCGCATCCCGCGCTCCCACGCCGGGCTGAGCCCCGGCGCCCGAAGCCTGACGCCCCTCACACCGCAGAGCTCCGCTGAAGCTAGCAAGCAGCGCCTCGGAAGGGAGGGAATTTAGGGTATTTTAAGATACGTAGAAATCTTCCGTATCGATCCCCCCTCCTCAGTAATTAGATGTAGCGATTAGACTCTCCGCTCCATCGCGGGGCCGCTTTGAGCGGAGCTCAGCGGCAGCGTTTACATCGGGGATGCCGGCGCAACCTCATCCACATGCACAGCAAACAGCCCAGCTGTATGACCGGAGAAACCTCCCTATGAATCTGGCATCAGGATGCGATATACATAATATATAACAAGCATGTTTATCAGACGATAACACATCGCAGCTGCTGTTAAACAAGCACGCAAGCCTTGAACTGCACGGAAACTTCATGTATTATTTAAAATACTTTCCCGTGAATCCTGTCAAATCAAAACCAGCTCCCGTGCCCATGAGGCTTGCGGTCGGGGTACTGCAGCAATGTCTCTCAATGATAACGCCTGCCGCGCTGCCGCCGGCGGGCAGCACGCTGCCTGCGGCGCCGAGCCCCGCTGCCCACCTCGGCCAGGAGAGCCGGCACCGTGCGCCCCGCGTCTCACCGCGGCAAGGTGCTTTATAGAGAGCAAGCACAGGACGCGGAGGCATCCCCAGGGAGCTGACACCCCTGCGGCGCTGGGCTGCGAAACCAAGTGCCCCACGGCACCAGCAAGGAAATGCAGTATTTTTTTTAAAAAGGGAAGTAAACCAAACTTCCCCAAAGCCGCTGAAATCGATGCCCTGCTAGGTAAGGGACTGACGGCGGAGGTCTCTGCTGCCCGTTTGTTTCTGAAGCTCATACCTTCTGACAGACGCTTAGGGACATCCTTGGGTGCGAGCCCAGCCATGTCCGCCGCTCCTAAGGGGAGGATTCCCAGGATTCGACCGAGCCCCGCGTCACACGTTCGAGAAGGCAGGCACTAACACACGACGGGCCCTGGAAACCAGCCAGGCTTTACAAAACCCCGAGCTCGGCCGCTGGGAAACACAGCGTGCAGTAACGCGTCCACTACAGTACGGGCTCCTCGCCGGTTCCCAGCGGGAAAGGAGCCTCGGTGGTCCCGAGGAACTCTGCTCCTCGACCACGGGCCACTCCTCTTTCCACGAGAAACCTCAACTGCTTTGTTTGGGGCAATTTTTCATTTTTCCTTACCACCTGACAGATTATGTCCCCCTGATTGAATTCCTTCCTCAGGGGAATTTTGCCAGGCATCTCCATCCATCTGTCCACACGTAACGCTCCCACGTACAGGTGCTCTACACGTGCCCAGCACCAGCCAAGGCAGCCCCTCCTCAAGTTGCTTCTGCGTCATTCACCGAGCGACAATCCAGCCCTCCCGATGCTACCTCCCTCCGCCTGCCTCGAAGAAATGAGGATTTAGCACCAGCTCCTCCCAAATAGCTGCAGCAGGCACGGTGCAATATTGATCCCTGCTAATGGGAGCAGCCAGTGTAACCTTGTTTGCTCAGAGCCGGTATAATTTGGAGATTACGCTTTAATGAACAGATGATGTATGTTTCAATATACGGAGCAAAAAAAAGCAATGGAGATTTCAGATGGGTAAATAGAAAGCGTAACTCTTGGCGGGTGTTCGCTAGCCCCAGCTCCCCCGGCAGAAGGGCAGGCCACCGCGGATGTGAAGTCCCAGCACCTGATTTCGTCACCCAAAGCGGGAGACCCCTCCGGGCACGTAGCCTCGCCGCCGGGCGAGATGCTCGGCAGAGCGACAGGACAGCGTGCGCACCTGCGCTCGCCCTCGAGAGCCGACGGCCAGGCAGACTGCGGGGCAGAGACGCCAAGCAAAGGGCCTCCGCGAGCAGCACCCCACCCAGCCACGGGTAGGAGCCCCAACTTGCCCCCAAAATCGCACCAGCTTGGGAAGACTCTGCCACGGAGGGAAGCAGCTCGAAGGAAAGCATCTGTCCAACGCCAGGCAGCTCGGCAGCCCTTTCCCCTTGGACGCTGTCTGCCTGCGCTGGGTTTCTCCCCAGATTTTAGGGCTGGAGCAGCCCCACACGCTCGAGCTCAGCAGGGGAGTGAAGGACAAATGGTTTAATATGCGCTAAATCCAGGTTCCAGCTTCGACGCTTACTTTTTTCTTCTTTCTTCTCAATATTTCATACCCCTCCAGATAAGAATGAATGCAATACTGTTATTAAAATCCTCCTCTATGTTATATGCAGAGGTCGATGCAGTTTGCCCCGCTATCTGCATTTTTAAAGGTATCTCAAATACAGGCTTTCTTTTTCACAGGGAAAATAAAATAGGCCTGGCGCTCCAAGCAGGAATAATCCATCCTCAGCTGCAACTGAGACGGAGGCGGCTGCCAGGGCCGGGCAGGAGGGAAGGATCTCTCTTCCAGGCTGCACCTCTGCTCCCCGCCTTTGCTTTCCCACCCACGACGGGAGCGGTGGACGCTCAAGCGCTTCCCCAGGAGCGGCGAGGCTCCATCCCTCCCCGCCCGCCCGTTATTCCCGCATTCGGCGCAGCAGCATCCGCAGGCTGCTGCCGCCCCGCCCTGCACAGGTCGCGTTTACCGCGGGGCTCGGTGAGCCCTCGGCGATCTGTCCCGCCACGCCGGGAACCGATCGGGGAGGCATTTCCCACAAAAGCCTCCTCCTCCCAGCACGC
This sequence comes from Pelecanus crispus, assembly GCF_030463565.1. Lineage (NCBI taxonomy): Eukaryota > Metazoa > Chordata > Aves > Pelecaniformes > Pelecanidae > Pelecanus > Pelecanus crispus. The sequence goes on along the minus strand of NC_134661.1, from coordinate 7,786,063 downwards.
TGCGTAAGAGCAGCAGGCGAGGCTGCGAACGTCGTGGCTCATCGTCCCGCTGCCCGCCGGGACGGGATGCAAGCGCCCGCCGCCTCGCCCCAGCACCCGAGCAGGGCTCCCGTCCAGCCTGGCCGCTTATTTCTTTATTTCCCATTCAGCTGCCCGCAGGCAGGCTGGGAGAAGCAGCCGAGGGACTTTTTTTTTTTGTTTGGGAAAAGAAAAACTGCCATAAATTTATTTACTTAAAGGATTTCTCGCCAGAAAACAGCCCCTCGAGACTCCCATTTTCCGAGAGTGAATATCTCACCTAATCACAAAGTGCTGCTATTTACTGTATCTGCTATCAAGGCAGGCAGTCTCTGTCCCGCCTTTCCTAACATCTATTTACCAAATCCATTTGCAAGTCTAAAATTTAATCAGCCAGGTTTCATCTTAGAGGCATTAACATTCAAATGGGACTCACTCCCAGAGACAGAGCCGGAGTAAACCGAGGATTTGGGCGGGGGGGAGCCGGCGCGTGAATAACGGGCGCCTGCGAGCCAGGTAGCTCTCCAGCTCCCGCGTTCGGTGCGCAGTGAGTTATCCGCAGGTTCGCGGCAAGGAAAACCTCGGCGGCGAGCCTGAAGCCAGGCTTCGGGGGGTGACGAGGGGCAGGACCACCACCAGGACCACCATGTCCCGGTGGGCGGCACGGGACCATCCTGGCGGGCGGCACGGGACCATCCCAAGGCTCCTGCACGAGGGACCCCAGCGGGCGGCAGAGGGTAACTAAAGCAGCGGTCCCCGCGCCGTCCCAGTCCCCCTTCTAAAAGCCCCGTTGCTTCGCAGTAAACCCCCCAAACCAGCAAGAAAATCCATTCACGGGGGATGAAAAGGAACTATTCCCAACGACCTCGCTGCACGGCGCACGCCTCATGGGAGGGATTCATTAGCTAATGCTCATAAAGCATGTTTTATGGCCGGCCCTTCTCATTGAAATGGATGGGAGGTCCGCACTTGACCTCGGTGAGAACAGGAGACGGCTGATGACAGGAGCCAACAGTATTTCATAGGAACCAGATTAACGGGCCCTGCAAAACAACCAGGCTGCCCGCAGGATGGACGGGGACTGTCTTAACCCGGAGGAACGCAGGGCCAATGGGAAGCGAAATTTAGCAGCTTCATCAAAACGGGGAGGACTGCGTCTCTTGCAGAATTTCACGGGAACTTCGCGCGCAGGCAGCCGCCCCGCAGGCAGCCCCGGCGGGTGCACCAGCCCAGTGGGCATGGAGCGATGCCCCGCACAGCCCTCGTCATAGACTCATCGAATCGTTGAGGTTGGAAAAGACCTTGAGGATCATCCAGTCCAACCATTAACCTACACTACCAAGTCCACACTAAACCAATCAAGGGTAGACTAGACTAAACCATAGAATCATAGAATCGTTTAGGTTGGAAAAGACCTTGAAGATCATCCAGTCCAACCATTAACCTACACTACCAAGTCCACACTAAACCAATCAAGGGTAGACCAGAGTAAACCATGTCCCCAAGTGCCACCTCTGCCCGTTTTTTGAACACTTCCAGGGATGGGGACTCCCCCACCTCTCTGGGCAGCCTGTTCCAATGCTTGACCACCCTTTCCGTAAAGAAATTTCTCCTAATTTCCAACCTAAACCTCCCTTGGCGCAGCTTAAGCCCATTTCCTCTTGTCCTATCGCTAACTACATGGGAGAAGAGACCAACACCCCCCTCACTGCCCCCTCCTGTCAGGTAGTTGTAGAGAGCGATGAGGGTCGTCCCCACACTGCCTGCCAGGGCTCCGCACCGCCTTCCCCGGGACCGCAAGGACAAACAGCAAGTTTCAGGCTGGCTAAACCTTTTTCTCACACACCAGTCCTCCCTTATGCTAATCCCCCCGGCTCCCTCCAGGAGAGGAGGGGTTTGGGCAGGCTGCTCCGGTGTGCCACGAGGAATCCGAGATCATTAACCGGCATTTCCCATTCCCTGCGCCTGGCCGGGGCCCGCAGCACTGTAACGAAGCGCCTGCTCCGGCTGATATATCTAGGACGCCAGGCATCACCGGGGCTTCTTTCATTATCCTCGCCTCTCACTGTCTCCAGCCCTGACAGATTTAAATTATTTGCACCACTTTCTTGCATATTTCATTAGATTTGCTCTGGTGCCTCTCGGTGGCACCTGCGGCAGGAGCCAGAGGCGCTGGGGACCTGCCAGGGCTGGACCGAGGGGATGGGGCTGCGAGTGGTGCCTTCGGCTCTGCCCCACGCAGCAGCCGGGAGCAGGCAGCCGGGGCAGGGAGCCGGCGCGATGCGGGGCAGCTGCACGCAGGCAACGACGTACGAGGCTCTCGGAAACATCAGGCGTTAGTTCATCTGTGCTCCGGCTCAGAGAGGGCGAGCACGTGCCTGGGTCTGCGAGCAGGGATGCTCCATCCGACGCGGCTGGGTACCGGCCCGGCAACAGCCTCCCTCCTCCTGGAAATAACCTTTGCTGTGCTTTATTGCCAGCCATAAAAAGAAAGAGAGCGAGTGCAGAACAGAGAGAGATGTTACGAGTCTCGCTGCGATAGCCTGCAATGTCTTCGACTCCAATAAATAAATAAAGGAAGAAATATTCCCCCCGGGCCCCTCTGACATATCTAATTGATATCACTAGGGATCTTCCATGAAGCAAACGGGAATCTAATCTACTGCCTCGTACAGCCAAATGGAAGCAGCGGGGTGGCTGCCACCGGGCCTCCAGCTCCTGACAGGGACGCGCCTAATGGAAGTGGAAACCGATTACGAGCAGCCTGATATCCAAATAACAAATCGGGGGCCTGGAGAGACAGGCGCTGCACTGGCGTTGGAGGGGAACCCCACCGATTTGCCCACCCACTCTTCCCCCACCGCGCTAATTGCACAAGGTGCCGGTTAAAATCCCGCTCGCCTGCAAGAACGCCGGGCAGCTAGGATGCCAATGCACCAGTGCCTGCGCCGGCGTGTGCCCGAATGCACCAGCATGCCCGAGGAGGACATCGGCTCCACGCCCGAGTCCCACCTCGATTGCGCCGGGGCGATTCCGGCGGTAATCGCACTGCCGGAAGGGAAGAGCGGCCGGAGCCATGGGGCTCTGCCCCAGCCGAGCACTGCTCGCCACGGGACGGCTTCGACGGGGCCGGGGCAGAGCGAGGAGCACCCAAAGCCCGGGGAAAAACGCTGTTTTCCGGAGATTCCCCAGGAGAGGGGAAGGAAAAGCAGGGCGGTAAGGGACTGGAATTTTCCAGCTGCCCGCCCCGTCCCTGGAAAGCGCCAGCACCGACGTGAGCAGACGGGCTTTGCTGAAGGCTCGCTCCCGTCTGGCACGCTGTCCGGAGGAGCAACGTGCGAGCGGCGGCTGGTGCCGTGCAGGAGCTGTGCCTCCGTGGAGATGCCCTCAGCCACATCGACTGCCACCTCCCACCTTCCCTGTTTAATTAACTCCCTCCTGATGTAGGTAATGGAGCTCTGGAGCTCTTAAACAAAGATTTAATCAGCCCAGGCTCCGCGCTCGCAGCAACTAGCTCCCTTTGTTAGATTGGTGTGAAATCCAGGGCATGGCTAGCCCGTGACAACATCCGCACTGTTAATAGCTTCCAGCATCCTGCGTGTCCCTGGATAGTCCGGCACCGAGTCCTTTGGACTCTCTTCTCCGTGCATCAGAGAGCCGCCCGGGTCATTGATTTTTAGCATCATGCAAATCGAGTCAGTGGGGAGCTGGCAGCTCCAGTGCATTATTATCTAGGATGGATAAACTCTTATCCCGAGTCCTCGGCACCTCACCGAGACCAAGGGAGGGTTTTTGATTTATCATGATTGTTTTCAGTCCTGCGGAGGAACCGCCACGGAAAGCGGAGGGGAGGGGAAGTGGGCAAAACCGCTTCTATCACGAGGCCCTCGCAGAAGGGCGCTGCACCGGAGCGCTATCCCGGCGCGTCCCCTGCTCCCCTCCAAGGGGCAGGGTCGGTGGCCTCCATCATTGGCTTTGCAGGGCACAAAGCAGCCAGCAGAGATGGACATGGAGGGAACGGCCGACCAACGGCCACCGCAGCACGTACAAGGGCGCACAGCCCTGCCAAGCGCCCGCCCCTCGCCCCCAGCCGCCCCCGACGCACACGGACCACGCCGCGCCGGCTGCCAGACGGCACGAACTGCGCCAAGAGTCCTTGCCAGGTTAGCAAGCCACCTCCTTCGGCGATGGACGATGAACAAGACAGTGATCTACTGGCAGAAAGCAGACATCCGAAGCCGCCCCAGACCCCTTCTCCCGCCCCCAGCCCGCTCTGCCCCCGCCGGCGGCTCCTTCCCGACCCGAAGCGAATTGCAGATAGATTGGCTCCCGGCAAATGGCAATAGCTTTGCAGAATGCCTTCTTAATAAGTGCATCTCCCAGCCAGGGGTGAGAAGCAGCAGCTGAAGCGCTGGCGCGGATGTCAACTTACAAATGAGACATCCAACTGCTTCATTTATTAGAGGGAATCAATTCGACTTTTCATATTCGCCGGGAGTTTCAGGCAGGAAGGGCCCCATCAGCAGCCTGCTCTCAACCCCTCGCGCTTCAGCTCGATGCAACGCGGGGCGGGGGGGCGAAGGGAGCGACAAATCTCTCGCTGCGCAGCATCGCTGGAAAACACCAGCGCTGTTCTCCAAAGCCGGGAAGGGGAACGAGGAGGAGCAGACGCTGAATGCGCTGGCCCCATCCTCCCGGCTCTGCCGGGGGCAACTCCAGCAGGCTCCGGGGAATCACAGCTGGAAGATGGGCTGGTTTTGTGGGGCATGGCTAGGCTACCTGTCCCAGAGCAGCAAGTGGCACATTGGTCACTGAAAACATAGAACTGAATGCTTAAAAATACCAAAGTCACAGAAACGTCCCCAATTCCTTCTCCAACAAGCACAACTGGCCTGCCAGCAACCGAGACAGCAGCAGCGTGGCGCCCGAACATCGCGAGGGAGCCCACCGGCCCGGCCCGAGCCCGGGTTCGCCTCTCCGCGCAGCGGTGGCTCTTCCCCGCGAGCAAAGCCGCTGACGCGCAGCCTGGTTCTACAGCGCGCGGGGGTCTCGTGCGGCTCAACGGGGCGAGGGGAGAGCGGCGCCGGCTGCTGCTGCGCCGGGGAGCTTCGGCTCTGCCCTTTAGTCGAAGTTAACAGGTTGCGCATGTGCACGCGGTTTAATCCTCCAAGAGCTGTAATTGCCACTGTACAAAAATATTACAGGTCACTGGAAGCAATTTAATGATAATAAAAATTTAAAAAAAAAAAACAGGAAATGAAGCAGCTGCCATCCTTGATTTTCAGGCTTCTTTATCATGCAAAAACCTCCTGTTCATTTCCCCACAGACAATTAACGTATCCGCAACCGCAACAACAAGCCCTCCTCATCCTCCCCTGCACCCCACGCTTGCAGGCGCGGGGGCGAGGACCGCTGCCAAGGTGGGGGGAGCAGGATGCGGCCGCAGCAGCCCGGGGGCGATGGTCCCAGGGCACCACACCATCGCTGCCGCCTGCACGGCGGCTCCCACCCGGGCCCACGCTCTGCCCAGAAGGGCAAGGCAGAGCCCTCGAGGCGGTTCCACTGCCTGCACCGCTCCCCGACGCTGCTGACCTCCTTACGGGCGCTGCAGGCTCAGTCCTGCGCCTAGAGAGGTTAACGCCTGCGGTCCCCGAGCTGACTGCACGGCCGCTTCCCAAGGTGATTCAAGTGGGCAGCTGCATTTTCTCTGCCACTTTTACCCCACCTCTGCCCCAAGCATTGGGCTGTAGGCAAAGCAACCCTCTTCCGAGGCACACAGAAAACCCAGTGGCTCAGCTGAGTGCGCTGATGTTCATGAAGGTGCCCTGGAAAGGGGCGCATCTGTCCCAGCTCCCTGCTGTCCCGCATCTGTGGTTAGGTGGCAAGAGGAGGGAGAGCTTCTCCCTCCGTCACGCTGCCCAGGCAGGAGCCTGGACCCCGGGAAGCAGCGAGGGGATGCTTCAGAGCCCAACTTCTCACCCTCCGTCCAGCTCCTGACACCCCACACCGCTGCTTCCCACGCGGCTGCCCCCCGCCCCTCTGCCTTTCCCCCGGGCTCCCCGAGGGGAAGCATCACTTTATAGCGCACCTACAACAAAACATGTAATCACCTGCACGTCTGTCTGTTAATTAACAAATAAATCAAGCCTGTCTTGCCAATTAAGAAGAGGTAGCAAGCGTTGGGCTCCTTGCAGGATGCCGTTCCCCTGCTCCAGCAGATTGATGGTGTTTGTCGCCAGATGTGCGTGCGCAGGGGAAGGGCTCCAGCGGCAGCAGCCATCCCCTCTGCCTCTGCACCTACAGCCAAGCTCTGGGCACCCCAGAGCTGCTCGAGAGAGACATCTGTAGGCAAAACACCGGGAGAGCCCTGCGGACCCCCAAAACCCGCCCGGCGCCGCACGATGCAGAAATGCCAGGAGCATGGCGAGGGAAGGGATGAAGCCGCGGCTCATGGGCAGCCGGTTTGGGGGCCGGGAGCGCGGCCCCATCGCTCGCTGTCACCGCCAAGGCTGTGCCGAGCAGCACCGGGAAAGGTCACGGCTCTGGGGAGCGCTGCCGTGTGTCACCTAACGCGCTGGCCATTAGGATGCTGTCACATCCCCTCCCAGACACTCGTAACAAAAACAGGGGAAGGAAAAACACAGAGCTAAATTAATCCTGATGACAAAGATAATAACAAGATCAGGAAACGGTGCAAAATGAATCCGTTATAATTACAGTGGCAGCACTGTCGGGCCCAAGGGCTCCCTCCGGGGCCGCGGGAAGCTGAGCGAGCACGGTGCTCGCGCGCAGGGCGCCGGGCAGATCAGCTCTGCAGAGCAAAACGCTCTCAGCTGGCAGAAGACCCCTTCTCTGTCAGCCAGGGCCATGTGGATCCTTACAAATAGAGGGCTTTAAGGCAGCCAGCAAACTGAGAGCACATCATCTGCTTTGCCATTGCATTTACATGCCAGACCCCATTCCTCAAACCCTCCTCCACCAGCTGCCGAGGCACATCCCGTACCCAAACCCTGCCGAACCTGGGGCACGGCACGGCCCAAACAAACGCAGTGCAGCATTTCGGGGTCACCGTTGGGTTTTCCAAGCCCAGCTCCCCGCAAAGCCAGCAGCGCCGGAGCGCGTGCTCGCGGTGGTCTGCAGGTTAACGCACACGCCTGCCTCGCCCCTGCTACTTTCCAAATGACTGATAGCGTCAGGCAATCTTTCACCTCTTTTCCATCTCTTCAAACACTAAGTAATTAATCTTCCCAAGCAGAGCGCAGCCAACTCTTTGTCGCAAATGATTTACCCTATGCGCTTGGCCCCGCACTTTGCTCAGCTAACTGCAATCAGATAGATTTTAGCGAATTGCTTTGTTATTCACAATTGCTTGATGAACCTCTACGTGAACTTACTGCGGTTTCTGGGCTGCTCAGAAGTGTTTGCTTTGTTTCTGCCGTCCTTCGCCATGCCTCGCTAACGGCCCTGGGATTGAGTCCCGCAGGCACGCGGCTGCACTTCACCTTGCCGGTTGGGCAGCCGGAATACAGCAGCCTCCAGGCGGGAAGGCGGCTGGAAACCCCTCCGTGCGCCAGGCACGTGAGCCAGAGCTTCACCTCTTGGCTTCTTATGGGCAGTGTCGTGGTCCAGCCCCAGGCAGCAGCTCAGCACCACGCAGCCGCTCGCTCACTCCCCCTGCCCCGATGGGATGGGGGAGAGAATCGGAGGAGTGAGAGTGAGAAACACTCCTGGGGTGAGATAAGAACAGCTTAATAATTGAAATGAAGTAAAATAATAATAATAACAATATAATAATAATAGTAATAATAATATCCAAAGCAAGTGATGCCCAATGCAATTGCTCACCACCCGCCAAACGATGCCCAGCCAGTTCCCCAGCAGTGATCGCTGCTCCCCGGCCAACCCCCCCAGTTTCTATACTGCCCGTGACACCGTATGGTATGGAATCGCCCTTGGGGCAGTTGGGATCAACTCTTCTGGCTGTGCCCCCTCCCAGCTCCTTGTGCCTCTGGCAGAGCATGGGAAGCTGAAAAGTCCTTGACTGGCATGAGCAGTACTGAGCAACAACTAAACCATCAACGTGTTATCAGCGTTATTCTCCTACTAAATCCAAAACACAGCACTGTGCCTGCTACTGGGAAGAAAATTAACTCTATCCCAGCCGAAACCAGGACACCGTCCCTGCCTGCGGCTCCCCGTTGGCAGCCCCCGGCAGCGGGCTGCCTCCTTTGATGTCCCATCCAGGAGAGCGAGGGGGTCTCGGGCCCTTTCTCCTCGTGCCACGCAGGCACTTGTCAGAGCCAGGCAATGGCGACGCCGTTATTATACATGGCCTCAAAGCCCATTCAAGGCACTGGAAGATGAATTATGTTTCATTTATATCAAAGAAGCAATCTCAGAGCCCATTTGTGATCAAATTTGCTGTCAGAGAAACTTTGCTTTATCTCATTACATCTGATATCTCTTGGCTTCTTGTCCTTGAGACTATTAAAGTTTAATGTCAAATTCGAGATGAAATGAAATCGTTGCTGTATCATCTCATCAGGACCCGGTGCGCCCCGTCCATCCTCGCGGTCCTGACAACTCATTACACCGGGGCAGCTGGGGGAGAGGGGGATGAGGGGAGGAAGCCTTCCTCCCCGCACACTGGAACCGGGGGGGCAAAGGAGGCCGAGCCTGGCTCCGAGGGGGGGGCCGGTGCTTGCCCCTTGCCAGGCTGAGCGGGGCACGGTCAGCCAGCATCAGCCAGCCACCCCGAGGGGGTTTGCCCCTGCAGCACCGTTAAAAAGCGAGGGGGGCCCGGGGGAGCGAGGGGAATTGGCAACGGGAAGAGCTGGCACAGCCTGCGCCCTGCCGCGCTGCAGCTCCTCGTGCCCTGCCCCGCTCCGCACCCAGGTAATCCCGCTCCCGAAACCATCAAACGCGTCGCACTTCGGTCCCTCGGAGACTGAGCCGGGCCCTTAGCGCCGCGAGGAGTTTGAAATTCAGAGCCAGGCTGGAAAACAGACTCCTCTGAGGTGAAACATCCTTTCTGGATCATTTAGTCTTTCCACAATCCTGTTTCCTGCAAAGACTAAATACCTTTGATGATGGGCTTTAGCGGGCTCCCAAGAGGCTTTCCTGGAGCTAGCTCGTGCAACCTCCCGAAGACGTCGTGCAGAAGGGTCTGCCGGGTCTAGATTAAAGTTAGTCCTCCTTGACTGATCCACGAAAGCATTCAAAGCCGAACGCGCTGCGATTTTTCAGCTCTCCAGGAAAATAACTCTCAGGCACCGCTCTTCCCACCCCCCCAAACACAGGCAACGGGGTTTCTGCCACCGCCGAGCGGGAAAGGAGAGCGGCCGAGCACGGCGCTTGCAACGCGGCACGCGCCCTGCCTGCAGAGGCAAGGCGGTGGGAGCAGCACGCAGCAATTCCTCGTCTCCCCCGGATGCGCACCCCGCAGCTCCCAGGCACGGGGACGCCGGCTCAGGGCAGAGAACTCGGAGAAGAGCCAGCGTTCCCCTGGGAAACCTGCTTCCAAGTAGCTGTTATCCATCGCAGGAGAAAAAAGAAAAAAAAAAAGCCACAAACAGAAATTTTCCCACAGAGTCAGCAGCACAATTCCTCTGCAATGTCGAAGCCCGCTGCACAAGGCGGGGAGAAGCACAGAGAAGCAACGGGGCGAGTTCTCCAGATACCCTCTCGTTTTCAGGTGCCCAACCTTGGGCGCTCTGGCTGGGCTTTTCAAAGCAGCCGACGCACGCAGAGGCACAATTCCTGCCTCATCGCAAGAGTCTCAAGGAGTTCAGTCTCTCCAGATTAACAAAGAGAAGGCGATGAGGTGACTTGATCAAAGTCTTTAAATACCTACACAGAGAACAAAAAAAAAAAAAAAAAAAAAATTGATAATAGAGGGCTCTTCAGTCTAACAACAAAGGTGGGAAAAACCCAGCGGCTGGAAGCGAGAGGCAGAAAAACGCAGACCCGACGTCGGGTGCAGGCTTTACAGCGAGGGCAATTAAACACGGAGGAACTTTGCAAAAGGACTCTGGGCACCCAGAAAGCTGTAACCCCACCGGGGTGTTTGGGTAGGAAACCTCCCCTGCTGAAGGAAAAGCAGGTCAGGGCACTTCTCCAGTCCCTGTTAGGCAGGACGGACAACGAGAGCGGTCGCTCCCCAGCTGTAGAATTGTCGGGGTCCAGCCCCAGGCAGCAGCTCAGCACCACGCGGCCACTCACTCGCTGCCCCTGCCCTGATGGGATGGGGGAGAGAATCGGAGGAGTGAGAGTGAGAAACACTCCTGGGGTGAGATAAGAACAGTTTAATAGTTGAAATAAAATAAAGTAAAATGATAATAATAACAATATAATAATAATAGTAATAACAATATCCAAAGCAAGCGATGCCCAATGCAATTGCTCCCCACCCACCGACCGATGCCCAGCCAGTTCCCAGCAGCGATCGCTGCTCCCCGGCCAACCCCCCCAGTTTCCATACTGCCCATGACGCCGTATGGTATGGAATCACCCTTGGGGCAGTTTGGATCAACTCTTCTGGCTGTGCCCCCTCCCAGCTTCTTGTGCCCCTGGCAGAGCATGGGAAGCTGAAAAGTCCTCGACTGGCATAAGCAGTGCTGAGCGACAACTAAACCATCAGTGTGTTATCAACATTCTTCTCCTACTAAATCCAAAACACAGCACTGTGCCTGCTACTAGGAAGAAAATTAACTCTATCCCAGCCGAAACCAGGACAATAATTTATGGGAAAATCTGTTCCTTTTAAAGTAAGGGAAGCTGGCTGTCTAGACCCCACAGGCAAATAAATCTGGACACCTCTGTCCACATAGCTTGAAATGACGACGGAAGCCACGCGAAAAGCCGAGCTAGCCGGGCTAGACCCAGGGGCCACGCGGCTGGAAGCGACCCCGGGTCCCGGGGCAACGCATCAGCCCGGACAGCCCCGCACGCCCCTCGGTTCCCCCGCCTTTGCACAGAGCTTCCCGCAGAGATCGATCCCTGCGATTTGTCGTCTGGGGGGTCGAATCGTTGGCCGCGTACTCTGCGGGCGATGGCAGAAGTTAAGCGAGGCGGAAGAGCGGTCGGAGACAGGAAGGCAGCGCTGCCCGGCTTCGGCCCGCGTTTCGCTGGAGCGACCGTGGCTTCGCGTTTGTCGGCGTACGCTTCAGCGTCACAAGCAGTAAGCGAATACACGCCGAACGCAGCCGCGCTCCTCAGCGAGGCTTCGCCTTTCAAGGGGCGGCTGGCGAGAAGAGCAAGCGTCGCCTGACTCCGTTTGCATCAGTAATTTGAGAGAGAGATGATAAGCGATCCCACCCACGGGAGGCAATTCCCCCAGGGGACCGTCACAGCCGCAGCGTTCGACGCTCTCATCGTGCCGTGTTTGAAGCGCCGATCCCATCGTCGCCCAGCCCGGTGAGCCCAGTGCCAGCGGGGCCGCAGGCAGACCCAGCGCTCCATCCGCTGGGGCCCCGCCGCCGCCCCGTCTCCCCTGGGATTACTGCCGGAGCCGGCACCCAGGGATAACCACAAACGCCTTTCTTCAAAGCACCGAGCCGCTTTTCCAGCCTGGGCTAAGCCTCCGGCATCAGGAGTCGCTAAGACACCATCACCATCATCCTCACTTAAGAGAATCAACAGCAGCCTTCATTAGGGCACCCGGGCAGGGGCCAGGGCTTCGCTCCTGAGCTTTTCTGGTTTTAACGGGTTAGTTATGGCACTTCCAAAATGAATGAACTCCAAGCCCAAAACCCCCAGCTCAATTGTCTGTTATTGCTGGCAGTTTATCAGCATTAACTGATTAGGCTCAGGATGATGGATTCCCCTGCCTGCGACTGGTGCGCGGCAGAGGAAAAACCTCCTTTCCCTCGGTTTTCTCTGTCACCAAGCAGTAATTGCCGTCTCTAATTCCCCCCAGCCGCTCCCCCCACTGCAACCAACCTCCAGCAGCAGCTTTTGTTTTCATCCTCTCGCAATCACAGAGAAATAATAATAATAAAATAAAATTCAAATGAGAGGGAAGCTCAGCCCCAGCAGAATTTAATTGATGATCATTACACTTTGGAATCTAAACACTTTTAATTTCATTGTGTTTCACGGAGATGAATTATGAAATTACGGCTGGCCAATTATAGATCGTGCCTTGGCTTTGCGTGCCTTTCAATTCCTCCCTCCCCTCCGAAGAGCCGGCTCTTCCCTGTGAGCGAAGGATTGATAGGAAAGGGGAAACGCTGCCCTTGCTTTGTGACCCCTGGGACATCTTCCGCCCAGCGCGGAAAGGCAGCGGGGGGGAAAAAAGGAGGGCTGGGGAGTTTAATCTGTTGGTTGGCAGCAGTCCTTGGGGACTGCGGCTCCGCCGCCGCCTGGTGCCCCCCCAGGCAAGGAGCAGCCCAGGGATGCCCGGCGGATGCCAGCTCCGGCCGCCGCATCCCACAAGCGGCTCTAGAGCAGGAATGGCAGACGCCTGGGTCCGCTCTCGCAGCAACCTCGCGAGTGGCCTTGCAAGGGGCTGTCACAGCCAGACAGCTTGGAGAATCGAGGCCACCATGCACGAGCGACGACGCGAGAGCACCGTGCGCCCAGGCGCGGGCGTGTCGGGGTTCAGCCCCAGGCAGCAGCTCAGCACCACGCAGCCGTCGCTCACTGCCCCGATGGGATGGGGAGAGAATCGGAGGAGTGAGAGTGAGAAACACTCCTGGGCTGAGATAAGAACAGTTTAATAATTGAAATAAAATAAAGTAAAATAAAAATATAATAATGATAATAACAATAATAATATCCAAAGCAAGTGATGCCCAATGCAATTGCTCACCACCCGCCGACCGATGCCCAGCCAGTTCCCCAGCAGCGATCGCTGCTCCCCGGCCAACCCCCCCAGTTTCCATACTGCCCATGACGCCGTATGGTATGGAATCACCCTTGGGGCAGTTGGGATCAACTCTCCTGGCTGTGCCCCCTCCCAGCTTCTTGTGCCCCTGGCAGAGCATGGGAAGCTGAAAAGTCCTTGCCTGGCATAAGCAGCACTGAGCAACAACTAAACCATCGGTGTGTTATCAACATTCTTCTCATCCTAAATCCAAAACACAGCACTGTGCCTGCTACTCGGAAGAAAATTAACTCTATCCCAGCCGAAGCCAGGACAGGGCGTCCTCGCCCGCTCGCCCACCGCCAGCAGCCTCCGCAGCGCTTGCAGCCGGCTGGCTCCGAGCAGGCTGGAAACCCAGCGGATGCGAGGTACATCATCCCTGTAATCTCGTTAAGGGAAACGTTAAGGGAGCCTGCTCCTCAGGGCTCTAATAAAGGCTTCCTGCATTAAATTCTTCCTTGTTTTGTTTCATTTGCTGCGAGGATTTTGCTCTAAGCAGAGCTTCGCCTGCTAGGAAGGGGGGAGAAGTCAAGGCGCTTGCAATGCTACGCACAGACTCGCAAGTCTCTCCCACGCTGTCTGGTCCACTTAGGAGTTTACGTCTCCTTCCCCGGCATGCCCGGCTGCGGCTGCGCTGCGGGCAGCCCACCGGTGAGCGCGGCAGGCCTGGCTCGGCCGCCTCCCAGCACAGAGCAGCAGCCGCGGGAGAGCGGACGAAGCCGGGCAAACTCATCCCGCACAGCGGCACTGTGCCCTCGCCGGATGCAAAACGCTCCCCCCGCATCCTGCGCCGCAAAAAGCTCGGTGCAGCTTAACAGCTAAGTTAGAAAATCACACTAAACAGCGGCTGACAACTGCTGCAGCACAAGCAGCTTCTGAGCAGCCCGGCAGCGAGCGCACCGCGGGAACCGAACACAAAGTTATCTCCCGCACCTTCCAGTGGGGTTTGTTACAGAGCTGCCTTCCTCTTTTTTTTTTTTTATTTTATTTTATTTATTTTTTTTTCCCCTTCTTCTTCCTAGGGCTGAATGGGAAAATAAAGCCTTTTGCAAAACGTCACTCGAAGAAAAATACATGCCACCACCAGAGCCTCGCAAAATAAATAAATAAATGAAAAGTGATAAATTCTGGCTGTCTTAAAAAGACAGACCAGCATTGCTTATCAGCCACGATTTGACCAGATAGCTGCTTCAGAAAACAGACGCTGGTCTTTTTGTAATAAATGGAAGCAATAAAGCCAAAGTGCCTCCTCTGAGCTATAATTAAGCACTGCAGCACCGGCGGGAGCCGCTCCCCTGCCGAAGGGGCTGCGGCGCGGGGAGCCTCCGGGGAGGGGGTGCCGGGGTCCGGCGCCCCTCGGGGCGATGCTGCCGCGCAAACGCCGACCCACGAAGCCGTTCCCGCCTGCGAAGGCTGCTCCTGCCGCCGCCCGAGACCTCGGCGAAGGGCAGGAGGGAGCCCAGGGCCGCGTGCCTCCCCGATACACATCCCCGGCGCGGCTTTTCCTTCAAGAGGTGTCTATTTAACACAATTTCCATCACAAGCGGCTGCTTTGCATTTCTTCTGGCTTTATTAAAACTGATTTTCTATTTGCACTATACAAGCTGATCTGATTACATTTCCATTTTTCCCCCTGAAGAGAAGGGTCTCACTCTCCTCAGACAAAATGGAGATCAGGCTTGGCCCCCCCCGCCTCCTGCTCAAGGGCTCTTCCGCCAGGGACCGGGGCTGAGGCCCGGCTCCCGGAGCCGGAGCTGCCAGGAGCTCTGCTCTGCAGCATCCCGCATCCGTTTCCATGGGGACAGGGAGGCAGCCGCTCAGCACGCCTGATCCCGCTTTCGCCCGTACAAATATCAGCCAGGGGCCATTTTGGCAGAGGCGGTGGGTCTGCCTCGCAGGGCGAGAGAAACGGGAGAATCTGGGATGGAGCCTGCCGGGAGCCCGGCGGAAAGCCGCGGGTGCCTGCCCCACCACGGTCCCCTGCGGGCTGGCAGCAGGAGCATCTCCGCGCCCACAGGCTCACCCGCCCCGCGGCACGGACCCCCGAAAGCAGCTGGCCCACCACGAGCCTTCCTCCATCTCCCCGCTGCCCATCCTCCCGGGACATCTTCTAAACTGGCCTCCTGCGTGTCCCGGTGCGCTGCTGGGGTCTGGCACGGGCAGGCAAAAACGCCCGTAAAGCAGGTGCTGATCCACAGGTCAGCAATTCGTCCACCAGCAGGGCTTGCCGAGGCTCGGCAAGGCTGCCAAGCAGCGCTACAAATTAAACGAGAAGACGGGGCCACGCGCGCGGGTCCCGCCGGCTGCTGGCGAGAGGACGGGGCAGCGGCGAGGGCTGGGACCGGCGTCCCCGCGGCCGGGGCCAGCGCCGCGTCCCCGTGATCTCCAAACCCCCGACAGGGATTCTGCGACTAAAAAGCAACGAGAAGGTTTCATTTTGGATACAGATTTTTAAAAATTTTTCTAATTAGGAAGCATCCGGTAACACCCCTGTCCTCTACGAGGCCTGATAATCCCTCCCCATCGTCCCCTCTCGCTCCATCGCCAACCGCGTGGGAAACCATTCCCAGGAAGATGCTCTGAAGTACCAACTTTATTAAGATTGATTCCGCCTGCCTCCAGTTTTGACAAGTCCAAAGCAAACACGCAGGGCCACGGGGAGATTTGGTAATAATTACCATCTTTAATTACTACTAAAACATCAATTGCTCTTGTTCAATTAGTATCACAGATCCAGGCATGGCAAATTTCGGAGCACAAAATAAGCTGAAAATTGATTTTGGAACAGTTAACGCAGATCCAAAATTGCTAACCTGATAAGGGGGCAATGGCAGAACAAGCTCACCGTCAGGGAGGGATCGCGTGCCGATGTAATTGCTTCGGCGGAAGATTAATAACTTGTATACTTACATCTTGTACACCAAGCAGGAGTTACTCATCAGGGGGAGCGCGAAGAAGGGGAGAACAAGTTAACAGGGACAGAGGCAATTAGAGAAGAAATCGCGGCGGGAACGCCGGCGGCCCATCGCCTTGCGAGCGATGCCGCGGCCGGAGACGGCGACGCGTGCTCGGGATCTCCCAGCCAGCCCCAAGCTGCCCTGACCCCCCGAGCACAAGCACCAGCTTCCACGAAAAGCGCGGCAAACCCTTGCAGGATCCACGGTCAGAGGCCCCAGTCCCAGCAAGAGGTTTTTCTTTCTCTGCAAAAGACAGAGGGAAGAGGATTCCTCGACTTTCCCGCTGTGAATCGCTGCCTCCCGTGGATGCTCGCTGCCCAAAGCCCGGCCGGGCAGTGGTCCGGAGCACACCTGGGCACTTATTGTCATTGCAGGTGAACGTTGACACCAGAACATCTCAAAACTTCACTCAAAACGCCGCGGATTCACAAGCGGCCAGCGCTTCCTTCCCAGCTGCACCACGGGACCTGGGGAGGGCAAGGAGGCATCTCCTCCCGCCCCAGCAGTGCTGAAGGGGCACGGCCCCAACACGCATCGCGGCTGCGCGTCCCCACGTCTGTCCTCACGTCCGTCCTCACACCCAGCACGGCCCGGCCAGCCAGCAGCCTGGGCTTGGCTGCTCTTCAATTCCCAGCGAGGCAGAGGAGGAGGAGCGGGCTCCTCACCTCCATCCTACCCCGAGCTGCCGAGCAGCTTACTGTGTCCAGTTTTGGGCCCCTCGGCACAAGAAGGACATTGGGGTGCTGGAGCGTGTCCAGAGAAGGACAACGGAGCTGGGGAAGGGTCTGGAGCACAGGGCTGGTGGGGAGCGGCTGAGGGAGCTGGGGGTGTTCAGCCTGGAGAAGAGGAGGCTGAGGGGAGACCTCATCGCTCTCTACAACTGCCTGACAGGAGGGGGCAGGGAGGGGGTGTTGGTCTCTTCTCCCATGTAGTTAGCGATAGGACGAGAGGAAATGGGCTCAAGCTGCGCCAGGGGAGGTTTAGGTTGGAAATTAGGAAAAATTTCTTCACGGAAAGGGTGGTCAAGCATTGGAACAGGCTGCCCAGAGAGGTGGGGGAGTCCCCATCCCTGGAAGTGTTCAAAAAACGGGCAGAGGTGGCACTTGGGGACATGGTTTACTCTGGTCTACCCTTGATTGGTTTAGTGTGGACTTGGTAGTGTAGGTTAATGGTTGGACTGGATGATCTTCAAGGTCTTTTCCAACCTAAACAATTCTATGATTCTATGGTTTAGTCTAGTCTACCCTTGATTGGTTTAGAGTGGACTTGCTAGTGTAGGTTAATGGTTGGACTGGATGATCTTAAAGGGCTTTTCCAACCTAAATGATTTTATGATTCTATGGTTTAGTCTAGTCTAGCCTTGATTGGTTTAGAGTGGACTTGGTAGTGTGGGTTAATGGTTGGACTGGATGATCTTCAAGGTCTTTTCCAACCTAAACGATTCTAGGATTCCAATTGCCACGGCGATGGGCAGAGGCATTTGCATAACGAAGTGCAGACGGGATGTTTAGCTCATGTATTTTTTAGAAGGTTTATCTTTAATTTTATTTAGCTTAAGAAGGGCATGTCACTCAAACCCGGCCAGTCATTTATAAAAATCATTTCAATTGTGTCTGTGCAAAGCTGTCTCCAGGCCTAAGTGGCTTCTCCAACCAGCCCCGAATACTAATGGCAACGGCCCCGGCACGTGGGCGAGGGAGGGACGGAGCCTGCTGCCACACGGCAGGCCGGCAAGGTCCCTTTCTGCCATTCTCACGTGAGGTTTTGTGCAGAAAAATCCCACCTTTTGAGTAGTGGTTTTCTTTCTTTCTTTTCCTTTCTTCTGAGCACCACTTCAGTTAGGGAAATAGCACGATTAAAGCATCGACTGCCCACGGGCGGGCAGTTTCTGAAGAAAGCTTTAAGCCAAGGCTGCTCATGGACTCTTTAAGCAATTTAGAGACAGACTGCCTGTGTTTTAAACAACGCAAAAATAAAGCGAGCTAGCTTGAGGCGCTCCAGCCTCTCCCGGGGTGCCCAGAGCCCGGCACGCAGCCGGGGAAGGTGCCGAAGCCCTGCAGAGCCCCGAGGATCGCCCTGTCCTGCCGGGCACCCTCCCCCTCCACCAAAACCCACGGGGCTGCCGAGCAGGAGCCGAGCGGCTCCAGCTGGGACCCGGCACCGCATCTCCAACCAGCTGGTTCTCCTTTAGCAAGGGAGCCCTGCAGCAGCCCGTTCCAGTGTAGGATTGGCCAGCGTCTTCCCAAAAACTCCTTGCGACCCAGCATCTCCCAGCACCCCAAAGACAAGGATTTCTCTCTCCAAACCCACATGAGAAATGGCAGGTGAACAACGGGAAAGACGCAGAGAGGGAGCATTGCTTGTTTCCTTGGCGTATTTTCTCCTCTTTCATCCGTTCTTCCCTCCCGCGCTGCTTCGCTGCCCACGCGTACCCACAGCTTAAAAGCAGACGCTCAGCTGAAGAGCTGAAAGCCACAAAGCCAACGCGCTGCTTTCTCCATGCCACAGGTGGCTCGAGACACATTTTCTGCGCTGGCCTTCCTCCCGCAGCCCTTCTTCCCCCTCCCACGCTGCCTGGAAGCCCCTCGCAGCATCCATCCGCCGACTTTGCCAGGGTGCGGGGAAGTTTCTCAGCACCACGCTATTCCCCAGCGCCCCGCAGCAGCCTCCACTGCGGGACGGCAGCTCGTGCCCACGAGGCAGCGGAGACCCGTGCACGGCTGCCCGCTGCTCCAGCGCCCGACGCGCCGCGGCAGGCAACAACCCGCGCAGCCGCTCCGTGCCCGAGGCCGTTCACGGATACGGCACGGGGTGTTTCTCAGCTTGGAACTCACGGAGATGCTTTGGGGCAAGGCGAACAGCAGCGAGCACGCCCCACTCTCAAAACATGCGTTTCTCTTTTTCTACAGAAGCCCCGAGCGCCGGGACGCGACTTGCCTGGGGTTTCCGCAGCCGGAGAGCCTCTCCTCACGCCGCCAGCAGCCACGGAAGGCAGCCCCGCTTGGCCAGGGTCCTGCAGCCCTGAGCTGGGCGGGCGCCGGCTCTGTTTGAAGGCTCTTGGTTTGCCCCGCTGCCCCCGCAGCAGCCCTGGGTGCTAACGAGCGGAAGCCGGCTCAGGTGGGCAGCAGGGCCGGCTCTCACCTGAGAGCATCTCCCCGCCGCGCTGCTGCGGGGCGAGCCCATTAAACCGGCACGCACAGGCGCGCCCAAGTTGGAGAGAGGGCTCCGAACTAATTAGCGCATGCACAGCCACTCATTACTACTATTCCTATGACATTATTAATTTCCCCACCTCTCATCTGCGGCTTTTCAGTCACTTCATTTCAATCTGCTTTAGCATTGGGAGATGGAAATTAAACCCAAGCGTTTATCCCGGAGTCACGCGGCCCCCCCTCCCTCCTCCTCCCGCTCCATTGCGCCCGGTCCCTGTGCACCGCGGGCTCCCGGCGTTCCCGGCTTGGAGCTGGCAGCTGCGGCTCCGGTTCGCCCCCGTAAATCGGGGCCTTGCTAACACCAGCAGCACCAGGCGGGGAGGCATCCCTGTCCTCCGTACAGGAGCCGGCACAGGCACGAGCGCGCACAGGGCAGCAGCCGAGCAGGGAAGAAGGCTACAGCGGCTGAGATATATTTGTTGGGAGTCATTAGCTACTCTCTGCGATCAATCTATTACCATAAACTTAAGCTTCCATATTCTTTCATTTTAAATGAATTTTCACATCGTATTTCCAAATGAGCTCTGCTTCCAGTCAGCTCCCATTTATCTAATAATGCTATGCAAATATTTTGTTATATTTCAATGAAATATGTCGAAAGCTATTACCCAGTGCATTATCTCAGCATCAGCAGGGAGGCTCCGGTCCCTGCCACCGGCGGGCTGTCACTCATCACGCCCCGAGCCGAAGGAGGACGAGTGGCCCCCACCCGGCGTGAAGGTCACCCGAGGCAGGCAGCGCTTGCCCGTGGCGGCGGGGGGTTCTCAGCGGGGGGAAAACGCACGCAGCGCCACTAAGCACGCGCCGAACTGCTCTCCCGGGACAAGCCGCGGGCAGGAGGTGGCTGCTTTCGCAGCACCCAGCCGTGCCGGCGCTCCCATGGCTCCGTGGGGCAGCAACAGCTTGCCCCGCACCCGGCCCGCAGCCAGGCAGACGCTTATCGCGGGAGGATGCTTTTGCTGGGCAAGAAGGACCCTGGAAACGACCCCTCGGGGTTCACAGCCGCGCCACGGCAAAGGCATTGCAAGCAGGGGATGCTCCGTCGGCCGGGGGCTCACACACTGCAGCTCGCCCCTTTGCTTTGCCTGCAGCAGGAAAGCCGGACGTTTCGAAGACAGCTTCACGGACGCAGATGGATTTATTGATTCTATACCCTCCGTGCCCTTGCTAAGATCCATCATCCTCCCTTCTCCCTGGCCACCAAGCCCGCCCCGTCCCACCGTGGCGTCAGTGCTGTGTAAGGCATAACTAACCTTTGCAGAAATGGCTTTTTACACTGCAAACACCTGCAAAAGTGCGAAAACGGTGTCAGTAGAGCCGGACACCCGGCACGGGAGGCTTGGTGCCTCCTCCTCGCTCCTCAGCCAGCAGCCCCTCTCCGCAGGAGCCACGGTGCTCCAGCCGCCGAGGGTGGACCGCGTTCGATTTGGTAACCGCCGCGCCGGGCTGTAATTGCAAGTTGCTCTTTCCCTTCCCGCCCCGAGCATCGATTTCTGGGAGTGGGGCAGCTTTTCAGTGCGGGAGAAACACGCCCGTCTCTTGCAAGCCAAAGGGCCGAGACGTCTGTATAAATAACCCGCCTTTGATTTCCAGCAGGCACTGCTGTGGCACCGGTGCTATATTGCTTCGGTTCTCCTCCTCCCTCCCCTCGACTTGTTACTGCCAAAGGACACGATGTGCCCCCCCCCAGCCCCCTCTCCTGATCTCAGAATCCAGCTTTATAGATTTTTTTTCTAAAAGCACTTTTATATTTTTAATTGGTATTCTGCAAACTCAGAGCCTTCCCTGAGGAGCTAGGATGTTTGTCTTCAAAAAGCCTTTTTTTTTTTTTTTTTTTTTTCCCCCAACAAATTTTTTAAAGTACAAATTTTCCTGGCACGGATGAATGAGCTGCCATGTGCCCCACGCGACCTGCCCGCAGACGAGGCTGCTTCTCCCGCTTCCAAGCACCGGCGGGAGGAGGGGGGCGAAGCAGCGTGGCGATGCCGTGTCCCTGCCGGCAGCGCTACCTCCGCCCTGTGCCCTCCCCCGGCGGCTTTTGCCGGGGACCAGGGGTCTGGACCCCAGCCCCGCCGCTGCCCGGCGAGCAGCCGCAGCCTCCCCCCGCTCACACTCTCCCGCACTGGCACCAAATTAAATAACTGCAACTCCCTTTTTATTTTCCGTTTGACAGTAACGTATTGCAAATGCAGCCGGTTTTGACATCCTAATATTCAGGCTTGTATCCCTTGGGATAAACACGTCATCTGTTATCTGAGCAAATTATTTGTACCGGGACAGTCGGGAGCAGGAAAACAGAGCAGACAGGCGGAGACGGGCAGGAGCAGAGCAGAGCAGGGCGCGCTGCCCAGCCCGCGCCGCAGCAGCCCGGCACCCGCGGTAGGCAGAGCATCCCGGCGGGCCCCGCCGCGGGCGAGCGCGGCCTCGCCCTGCCAGGGAAGGACGGGCCCGTGCCCTGAGCTGGGGGTTAGACGCCTTTTCTCACCCGCGCCGCGGGTCGCACCCTTGCCAGGGCGAATTGGGCGCGGCTGAGAGGCCGGCGGGTGCAGGCGCGGCGATGGCACGGCTCCGGCTTCTGCCGCGGCTCCGGCTTTTGTCTCGCCTCCAGCTCTGCCTGCCTTTTATTCCCTGGGGGAAGCAGCCGGCACATTTCTGGTGCCCACAGAGACAGCCCCACGCCGGCGAGCCCACGCTGCACGCCCGAGCATCGCCTCCTCCAGCTGCCCAAGGAGCCGCGCTTGCATTTCACCGCGGTCACCCCCCCGGCGCAGGGGCTGCCTCGGGTGCCGGCGGCGCGGCCATCTCATCAACACGGCAACAAAGCGTTTGTCACCAGGCTAATTTTATTAGGCCGGATCTCGAACGGCTAATTTCCTTTTAGTAATGAGTAAATTAGTGGAATCTCTGATCTGTTTTTAAGGCACTTATACTAATAAAAGGCAGAGTGGCGGCTAAATTCGCGGTGAAGCGTTCTGACCCGTGGTGTTAGAGGCGTGAGAAAACGACGGGCATGGGAGCTGGGAAAGCAAAGGTCTCCGTCTGCCGGCTCCGACAGAGCCTGCCCGGGGCCGGGAGCCTCCGGGAGAGGATGGCTCGTGCGCGGTCCCCCCTGCACCATCCACACGCCGGGGACAGGCAGCGGCATTTCCTTGCTTTCACCGGTAAGGACGCGCTGCAGCCGGCGCGCGGGGCGGGCAGCGGTGCCGGTGCCGCGCGGGGAGGCTCAGCCCAACTCTCCCACTCGCCATCCCCGCGGAAAAGCAGGGAGACGCGGAGTTTTAATTCCCCCACGGGGAGTTCGGGCTGCCACCGCCAAGCGACAGGCAGCGTGGCAGGGTGCTGCGGCCACGTTGCTCTCAGTGGCAGCGTTCGAGCGCACGGCGTTTCCCTTGGAAGGGCACCGGGCTGCCCGTTCAGTCCCTGATCACCGGGAATTTTAGCCGTGGATTTTTCTGTGCGTGTTTCTTTTTAGACCTCGGTGCCAGCTCTATCTGCTCGCCATTGCATCCCCTGAAAGGGTTCACAGGGCTTAGGCTGCATCAAAAAATCCATTGATTGTTTTGCTCTGTGTTTAAGGAGTAAAAGTGGTGGAGCTTTAACAGAAAGCCTCCGAGCGAGCACGATGCAACTGTGGCTCGTGGCTGAGTACAGAGCAAATGTAGGCTTTTTTGGTTTTCTTCCCCACGCCGTTCTCCTGTTCTTGCTCCGCAGAGGAAATTGATTATCAGATGTTATTTAATCAAAGGCTGGAGCTGATTCCCGACTCTCCAACCTCCCGCCGCATCTGATCGCCGACCCCCCACAGCCCTAACCCAGGCATCCGTGTGCTGCGCCCACCGCCTCGCCAGACCCACCCTGCTCCGGCTCCCGCACGCCCTGGACCACCCGCGTCCCACGGCCACGCTCCTGGGCTGCGGCCGGACCGGCGCTGGCTGGGGGCTGCGGGGCCGGCGCCCACCCAGGGCTTGGCACCCACCGGGGTCTCGGCACCGCGGCACCGGCTGCTGCCCGGGCTGCCGTGCAGCCTGCTGCCAGCCCGGCAATTGCTGGGCAATCCCGGGAACAACGAGGCCTGACTCTGCTAGCTCCGGCTGAAATGGCTTTTTTATTAAAAAAAAAAAAAAAAAAAGCGGGACTTGGCTGCCGGTGGGTCGGAGCACGCCAGCCAAGTGTTTCCCGCTTTGCTGTTTTTGCTCCTCCTTTTTCCCCGACTCGGAGGGAGGAAATTCATCACCTCGGATGTTCTCCAGCCGCATCTCCCAGCCAAGCGAGGCCGAGGCACCTGGACGAGCGCTCGCCCCAGCCCTGCCGCCGGGACGCAGTGTCCCGGGAGCATCCTGGAGCTGCCAGGCATCCTCGGCCCCGGCTCCTGGCAGGGGACGTCAGGGCTGAGACGATAACCTCGGCTTTTAACCCAAACGACGGCTCCTCCCAGCCCGCGCTGCCGCCTCTCGCCTTTCCCTCCCTGCCGGCCACCGGTTTTAGGGGGTGGAAGTTTGCAAGCGGTTTTCTGTTAAATTCTGTGAGGTAGGAAGGAAGAGGCTTGGTGCCCATGAATATTCCAGAGGAGGAGATGGATTAGTGTCTGAGACGTATCTGAAGGGATTTGCGAGGGAATTATTTATGGTGGTAACAAGTAAGCACTCATTTAGCTTATATTACACATTAGACAAACAAGGCATCGAGCTCTGGAAGTTAAGGCAGTAATGCCACTCTAAATTAAATTCATCAGTGCCTTAATTAAGATCCAGATTCAGTTCTTAATTAGGGGGAGCGGAGCTGGGGGTTAGGTGCTGCGCGGGGAGCGATCCTGCGCCGCTCAGCGGGCTGGGGGAGCCGCTTCCCACGATGACCCTGGGAAGTTTGGGAGGAAAAAGTTAACTCGGCAACAATGGGAATACGAAAGCAGCCGAGGACGCGGCTTCCTTCTCCTGCCTCCCCTGCACCCGCTTAATCAGTGGCTACAGCGCGCGGCTTTGATCTCAGAAACCAAACCCCCCGGCTGATGGGTGACTGGATGCTACGCTAATCTGGGTTGATTGAGCTGAGATAATTACACTTCACCCAGGTTTCCTGGGAGTTTTGAATAAATATTGATGCACAGTTGTCCCCCCGCTCAGGTACGCACGGCGGAGAGCTCTTGCCCGGCTCCGGGCTTGCCCTGCGCCGGCGGACGGGCCGGGACCGGGACCGGGATGAGCGGCGGACGCTGGTAGCGGCTGGCGGCCCTCCTGCTGCAGGAATCAATTCCCAGCTCCCTTCCGAGCGCCGGGCCAAGGGCTGTGCGCTCACTGTGCAGCCTCCTCCTCCAAAGCGGCACGGCCCGCCGCCACGGGACCACTGCCTGCCGTGCAAAACCTTCACCGTCAGGTTTTGCAGGGCCGCTTTTGCCCGGGACGCTGCGGGAGAGGCAGCGGCGCCGGGACCCTCCAGTCCGCGTCCCCGGGGCTGGTGGCGGGGCGAGGGGCGGCTGCGGCCGGGAGCCCCCGGCGAGGGGCCATCTGAGCCACGTCGGGAGCAAAAGAGATGCGAGAAAACAAGCTAATCAAATTATACATTCCTAAGAAGCGTTTATAAGCTGTGTGCATTCTTTAATCTTAATTAGAAATCTTAGCGGCTCCTGCCGGCTCTGTAATCAACGTTTGAATGCGGCTGACCCCCATCGCGCTAACCTTGAGAGTCTTGAGCAGGTATTTGATGAGGGAGCTGGGGAGAGAGCCGGCTTCGCCGCGCTCCTTGCGGCAGGGAAGCCTGGGGGTATGGAGCCCGAGATCAGAGCGGAGCGACGGGGTAATGATGAGTGTTACGGCTGAGCTCTAATTAAACAGCCTGCACCGGCAATTGCGGGAGCCCCTAATAATCTCGCTCATTTGGCTCAATAACATCCCTATTTGCAAATAAACACCATTTCCTTGCGCTCCCCGCAAGGGCAGGCGGCTGGGAGCTGCTGCCGGCTCCGGGAGCTGCTGCCGGCTCCGGGAGCAGCCACCGCCTTTGGGGAAATCAGCCCGGACGGGGTTTTTGGCAGCGGCAAAGCGGGAGGGAGCGGTGCCACCCAGAGAAGTGGTGCCACCAAGGAGAAGCCCTCCTTGGCGCTGGGATGGAGCAGCAAGCAGTGTTTCCCCAGGGACAGACCCCGCAGCGTGTGTGACAGCCTCCCGTCCTCGCCTGCCCGGCGCAGGCGAGTTCCCGCTGGAAGACAAGGAACGCCGGCACAAGCGAAGCGCCCGTGCTCACCGGGAAAGCGCTGGCTGCCCGCTAAGCACGACATGCCGGGCCCTCCGCAAACACCGGCGCCTGCCGAGTTATCACCGGGCAGCGTTCGCCGCCTTCTCATTAGCGCCGAGTATAAGCAATCGTTTGCTTACTGCAGACTCCAGCTTGAGCTAAGCAAATTTGGAGGGGGCTAGTCAAACAGCGAGCCGGCTGCCTGGCTAGCGGCGCTCGCAGCCGCAAGCGCAGATGCGGCAAACCCCGCTGGACCCAGGCTGCGCGGCACGCCGGGCTCAGCAGCATCCCTCCTCGACGAGTCCTTAATTAAGCAAAGCCCCGCTCTGCACCCCGCTAGCTCAGCGTGACAGGGTGCTTGATTTTTCCCCGACGAGCCGATGCAAAGGAGCGGAGGCATTTGGCGGGGAGCTGGCAGAGCCCCCGGCTCGGGGCCGCAGCGGCTGCCGGGCTGGCGTCGCCGGAGGAGAAACGAAAGCGCTCCTGCCTCCCACCATCAGCCGGGGGGGGCTTGTTTTCACTCCCGCTCACAGCTTTTGGACGCCTTCCAGGGTCTCGTGCTCTGCGAGCCCCTCCCCGGCGAGAGCTGCGCGCTTCCCAGCCCGCCCCCCCCGTGCAGCGCGGGCATACGTACGCGCGCGTACGTGCAACGGGCACGCTTTATAGTAAACATATATAAACACAAAGCTGCTCGACGTTTTGTACGCAGACGAAGCGCTTTCAGTCCGTCTGCGCTTTGCCAGATGGGGCAGAGCGGGGGCGAGAGCGGAGCCGGGGCAGCCGAGGTCTCCTGGCCACCGCCGGCGGGGACTGGTTTAACTGGGAGATGCCACTGGGAAGAGCCGGTCGGATGTGCTCCGCACCCGCTGCCGAGGTTCGGGGCAACGCCGCACCGCGGCAGCTCTGCCGTGCCAGCACCAGGCCCCGGCTGCTGCCTGGATTTCCACAATTTCTTTGAAGCCTGGGAGTAAACAAAGCAGTGGTAATAAATAAGAGAGCCACCATCCCGGGCACTACTCGTGTAATTTGCAGTTATTTAATAACTTCTGCGTGACTTTAAGCAAGGCAGCCAAAAATCCTTCCCTCCAAGGGGAAAACTACGGGGCACTGCATCCCGGGTACTGCCATGCATAACTGCTAATAAGCAATAAAGAGGGAGTTTTAGCAATAATTAAAGCTACCAGCAGCGGACACCCACGTCCTCGGCGTTAACGATCGCAGCAAAGGAGAGGAGCGCTGCCCGCCGCTGCCGGTGTGCCTGCCACTGCCCGAAGCATCGCCCGCCGCCGCACCCTGCCCTGCCGAAGCCGCCCCGCTCACCGCGGGCTGTGGCGTCCCTTCTATTTTATTTCATTAGGCGCCCTGAAAACAACCAGACCTCGCCGCTGTCACCCATTCCATCGATCGGACCGCTCTGAAACTCACAGAGTAATGAAGTCGCATCCCTCCCCGCCCGCGGACGAGGAGCGGGGCTCAGCCGCGGCCGAAGCGCTGCCGGGGAGGGCGACCGAGCCGGCCGTGGGCGAGCGGTACCCGGTACCCGGCCCGGGCAGCATCCTCCCAGCCCCGCGCCCGCCGCCCCCCCAAAGGCAGGAGGGAAAGGAGGGATGATTTGTTAGCATCTTTGCTTCTGGTCATGACAAAAATAAATAAATAAGTAAGGGGGGGCGGAGAAAAATCCCTGTGAACATGAGTAATGGCCCAGGAATGAGCAACCCGAGATAAAACTGAATAATAACGTGTCAAAAACTACACGATGTGGGTTTTTATTCCCCAGCGGAGTTTCCTTCCTGCTAATCCATCACTGTAGAAGATGCAAGATTACTGCTTTCAGAAAAAACTCCGGGAGATAAATGCGAGTAAATTAGGGTTTATTACATTATTTGGGACAATGTAATTTCAAACGTTCCTTTATTAAATTATTTATGCCCTCGGCAGTGGCTCGGCTGGGCAGCGGGCCCTCCCCGGTAGCATCCCCCCGTGCCGGGTGGCCGCGGCGGTGGGTGCACCGGGGATGGCGGTGGGGACGGTGGCGGCAGCGGCGACGGCAGCGGCTGAGCCATCCCATCCCGTCAGCGGGGACGCCAGCCCGGCGGGATCCCGCCCGGCTCCCACGCCACAGCCCCCCGAGGGGCATCGCCGAGGGGTGGCACCCCCTGGAGCTGCCCCACCACCACTGAACCCCGTCCCGCTCCCCTCCCCGCCGGCGCTTACACAAGGTGCCGGGCACTCTTCTTTAAATTGCAGCAAAATTACAGTCACATCAATAAGGAAAGGCTTGTCCTCCTGAGGGGAGGCTGGCAGGAACCAGCCGTCCTGCTGAAAGACAAATGTACCCTGTATTTAAATCCAGCGGCAGAGATGCTCGCTGGTGTATGGCCTTTCTATTAGCGCGCAGCAAAGCCTGGCGGATAGGTCAGCGCTGTCAGAAAATGAAAGGAGACGCGAGGCCGGGACGAGCAAAGCAGGTAGGGAAAGGTGAACTTTGTCACGGCGGGGAAAAGCGGCTGCTGACAGAAATTTAGCGTGCTTAACGAGCAGCCCCGCTCCTCCGTGGCAGGCCTGACATCTCTGTTTTCCCAAACAAGCGGCGTCGCTGAGCCCCCCGGCCCCCCGCGCCGCCGGCCGGGACCGCCGCGCATCCCACGGGAGCTGGGCAGGGAGGCAGCGCCCGGGCACGCCGCGGCGGGGCAGCCAGCCTCCGGCTCGCCCTGGGCATCCGTCACCCACGCGACTGCCAGCTGGCTGCCAGAGCCGCTCACCGGCAGCGCCGGCGATCACGTGCAAAGCTCAGCTAGCCGCTGGAAGCGGCGAGCGAGGATGAGCGGAGCGGGCAGGACGGGATGCAGCAATCCCGCCCTGGTGAGGAGACGGAGCTGACCGCATCCGCAAGCCCCCGCGCGACCGCTGCTCTGTCTGCAGGGCCATTCCCCGAGCTAGGGCAGCGGCCACGACGACCTCGCGTGCCCGGCGTCAGCCCTCCGAGGACGGCACCCGCTCCCAGCCCTTGCCCGCCGCACCGTCACCGGAGCCGAGGTCCCCTGCCCAGAGTGGCTGCGTCACACTTGCCGTCAGGCTCCGCGGCGAAGGTAGCAGCCACGGCATCCCTTCTCGTTAGCCCCGCGCGGCCGGCTAACTAGACCGGAGCTGACAGAGGAGGATTACCCGCTCCCCGGAAGCCGGCGTGATTGTGTTTACTCCCAAACCTGGGCCGATTCAGTTGTCGGTGCGCATCATTAATCTTCTTCTACAATCCCTTCCCCATCTGCTCCCACTTTTTAATGAACTGCCACTTGCCACACTCAATAAAATCAGCGCTTTGCAAGGATCACAGCAAGAGGGGGAAGCGAGAGGCAAGGCAGGGAGGGAGGGGACGGCGATAAAGACACGCGCTTTGCTTTGGGAAGATGCTGTCTCATCTGCATGGGCAAACGAATCGCAACATCCCTCCCCGAGACGCTTTTGGCTGTCTCGCCCCCGAGCAAGTCACTAATAACCACATCAGACCGCGCCGAACGTGAGCCTTCCAACGCAAAATGTCAGCCCAAGTCTGATCCCAGCCACGCTGCTTTACGCAATTATTTGCAGCGCATGAATACTGCAGGCGGCACTGAGATTGCAGTTTTCCGGCTTGCTGGCAGCTCTGGGGATTCATCCGATATCAGGCTATTACCTTCTGATTACTTTCCTTGGCAGCCAACCCATTCGGCGCTGGCAAATAAACAATAGGGAAGAGTGTGATGGGGAGCTTAGCTTTCAAATTACACTTTTCAATCATTTGTCACACCAAAGGTATGATGAGTGTTTAATACAAAACTCAAAAGACCGCGGGGCTGGGGCCGGGGGGAGCTTTACTTACACGGAGGACGTTTGGGTGGAGCTCGGAAACTTGGTCTCCGTTTCTCCGCTTGCCGGTTGTGGATGCGGCCAGCCCAACCGGGCGGGACGTGCCGGAGCAGCCCCGTGCCCATGAACCACGCTGGGACGGCTGACGGCGACGTCCCCATCCCCAGCGATGGGGAGGGCCGGTGCAGGACGCAGAGCCGCCTGCCCGCGCTAATCCTTAAGCGTTTCTTGCCTTAACGCCACTGGCGATCAGACTATCTCGCCTTAATGTGCATCTAATGCAGAAATCCATACGAGCTCCAGAGGCATTCGGCATTAATTAAACGCCGCCATTACATTACCCGGATTGCTTCGCCTTTATTGCGCTCTGCAATTAGCAGACAAGACGGGCTCTGCAGCTGCACTGCCTGCCCCGCGCGCAGCGTGCAGGCCAGGTGCCCGGCGTGGGCGATGGGCGAGAGCAGCCCCCCCAGCCCTGCCCTTTCCCGGCAGCCGCCTCTCGCCCTGACCAAAGTTTCCTACCGCAGGCTCGGAGGAGAAGACGTGTTTGGAGGCGGGAGGAGGCTGCCTCAGTCGCAGCAGCCTTTCCCCGAGGTGTCTCGGTCCTGTCTCGTTATTCAGGCTCGCAGTCTCTCTGCCCGCACGTCAGACGAGAGAGAAGAATAGAAAGCGCTCCATAAAGTTCACAACCCATCACTCCAGCTTTCAGAAATACAAGCAAAAATGGCAAAGCGGTAGGGGGAAAATCCATTTCTTTCGAGATGATCTTTTCCTGGAACATGTCCTGTTGATTTGCAGTCAGGGAAAGGCGAGTGTGTTTGTCTGAGATAGGGGAATCAGATCTGTCTAAACGCTCCTCTACTCCAAACTCCCCCCTTCAAAAGAGCTTTTAGAAAAAGAAAAGCCTCGAGAGAGAAATCTCTCCCGTTGGAAGCCCTTTCCTTCGTGAACGTGCCCCCTGAGGACCTTCTGCCCTTCTCCTGCGCCAGTGGCACCAGTGGGGCAGAGCCGGCGTTACGCCCGGCAGCGGAGCCGGGACCGGGCTCTTCCCGGCCGGGGGTCTCTTGGGCTGGACCCCGCGATCCCCAAAGGCGGCCGGACCGTGCCGGCAACCGTGGCACCCTGCCGCGTCCCGCTGCGTGGCCGGGTCAGGCACCTGGGAGGAGGCAGAAAGAGCCTGTGTTTCTATAGGGATAACAGGACATCTTTGCAGGGACATCTCTTGCTCCTGCAGCTCCCGGGGGACTGACACAGCCATGGCCACGCAGACAACCCTGCCCACGCATTCAACGCTTCCAGCGTCCTCGCTGCAGGGAGAGCGGGGCTGGAGCGCCGACCAGGGCCTCCCACCCCGCCTCGGGCTGCTCTCGCACCCGCATCTCGCTCCTCGGCTGCAGCCGCGCCGCCGGCTGGCTGCGGGGGACGCAGCCAGTCCCGACCCAGCGGGAGCCAGGCTGCGATCCCGGCTGCCCGCTGCGGCCGCGGGAATCAAGCAGCCCAGGGGTTCTTATTAGAATCAATTAATAATTGCAGCGACCTGCGAGCTCTCCGGCGCAGGGCGAGCGGCTGGGGATGCGGGGCCCTGCGCCGGTGCAGCACTGCCATCTCCCGTCCACGCCGCCGCGGGGACAGCCCGTGGCTCGCCCACCCACGCCGCCCCACGCCAGCGCTTCTCATCCCTGCGCCACCGGCTCCAGCCCGCGCTGCGCCTGCGTTTATGCTGCCGCTCACCGCTGCCGCCCGCCCTGGGAGCATCCCCGGGGTCCGGCTCCCAGGAGGGACCCCCCAGCGCCGGGGGCTGCCGGCACCGGGCACCAGCGAGGGTTTGCGTGGCCACTGCTGCTCCCCGCTGCTCTCGCCTGGGATGGAAAGGGGAAGTCGCGGCACAGCTCTCGGTTAGCAAAACAAACCAGAGAAAAATAAACTTTGTCAAAAAGTGAAGGGGAAAAAAAAAAAAACCACGCAGAGTGTGACCTATAAACATCTGCTCATGTTCCCCTGCAGTTATTGCAGAAAAGGAAGCCAAAGATATTTCAGGCTTCTCGTACATCTGCAAAGGGTTTTGGGGTTTGTACTGGGTTTTTTTTTCCCTCCTCCCCAATCACTCTTCAGGCTGTAACAACTGAAAGGCCCCACGGAAAGAATTAGAGCCTTAAATCTCCCCGTCTTTACTTCCAGGTAAGGCCCCTCGATCCTTGCCCTGACGGGGCGCGCAGCAGGGAGGTCTGGCGCATCTCCCGAGCCCCCCGCTAGCCCCGGGACGCACCGCACCGGCGCGGGGGGCCGGCAGAGCCGGGCTCGGGGGAGCCAGCTCAGCTCCGGGCCACGCAGGCTGCCAGGGCGGCCGCGCGCTGCTCCCTGCCCTCGCAGCTGCCAGCCCGGCCGCGGTGCTTGCCAGCAAATCATAAACACTGCATGTCCATGTTTGCTCTCCTGCTGCCCCTCGTTTCTCTCCGGGACGAGCGGCTCCTCGCTTCGCTTCCCCGGAAAGCAGCCCTTCGGGAGACCCCCGCTCCCCGCGGGAAGCCACGCCGCCGTGGGGGGAGCAGCCTGGGGGCTCCCCGAGAACCTCCAGCACGGCCAGGACACCCCAGGGTGGTCCCGGCTGCTCAGCCGCAAGCTCCGCGGGCCGTGCTCCGGGGGAGGCCGATGCAAAGCACTGCCTTGCCTTCAGCCAGGCGCAAGGGATGCTCTCCAGCAGGAGGAGGCGGCTGCCGGAACCGGGAGAGGCAACGGAGAGCAAAACCCAAACGGCGAACGGTGCCGGGCAATCCCGCCGGGAGCGCAGGAGAGGAGAGGGAAGCGGTTCGCATAGCCCTGGAGATGGAGAAAAGGGGCCCAAAGCGGAGGGAGCGCAGCGCCGGGAGCACCGGGGACGGGCAGCACCGCGGGGGGGCTCGGCGAGGGCTGCGAGCCCCTTCCCAAAGCTGCCCCTCGGCGAGGGAGAGCCGGCCAGAGGGGCCAGGAACAGAGCCCGCAGCGGGGCTGGAGGAGCACGAAGGAAAAATTTCTTTACGGAAAGGGTGGTCAAGCATTGGAACAGGCTGCCCAGAGAGGTGGGGGAGTCCCCATCCCTGGAATTGTTCAAAAAATGGGCAGAGGTGGCACTTGGGGACATGGTTCAGTCTGGTCTGCCCTTGATTGGTTTAGTGTGGACTTGGTAGTGTAGGTTAATGGTTGGACTGGATGATCTTAAAGGGCTTTGCCAACCTAGACGATTCTATGATTCTATGAAGCGGGTCTGCGGAGATCCCATTTGGTGGAGAGGGAGCGGGAGGGTGAGGCAGATGAGACAGCGGAAGAAGAAAGAAGCGATGCAGCATAGTAAAGGGAGCGAAGCAGAGGAGCGGTGTTGATGCAGGAGAAAAGCAAACAGATCAGCTGCAAAATACAAGAGAGCAAGGACAAAAGCTGTAAAGAGGCCGCTCCGGCGCACCAGCCAGAGTGCTGTCTGCCGCATTAAGTGCTATGTTCGCTTTGATAAATCCTAACCATCATAGAATCATAGAATCCTAGAATCGTTGAGGTTGGAAAAGACCTTTAAGATCATCCAGTCCAACCATTAACCTACACTACCAAGTCTACTTTTTCATTGCACGCCGTTTCTCCAGAGCGAGCAAGGTCTGCAGTTCCCTCGGAACTTGAGCTGACTTTTGCTTTCCTTGCTTTCCATCCACCCCGTCCCGCTCACTCTTTGGTCTTCCCGCTCGGCACAAAGCTCCAGATTCTCTCCCGCTTGGCCACGAGCTCAGCAAGGGAGCCTTTCACAGAGGAATTCCCGGGGGTGGAGGGGGCTAGCAAAGAGCAGACGCCTGGTCAGACACGTCCACCGCTTCTGGGAGAGGCCCACGTTCCTCTGCACTCGCTTGGGGCGGAGATTTTTAAAAAGAGCGTTTAAAGAAAAAAATAAAACCAGCGAGATGTGGAACACGCTGGGTGCAAACGGCGGCCTTGCCAGCCTGGGCTAATGGAGGCCGCGCGCTGAGGCAGAGCTATTTCTACCGTCGCAAGCAGCAGCGGCGAGGCAGAGCGGGGAGCAGCCGCCGTCTCACGGGCAGGCGCCGGCGCTGGGAACCAGCTCCAGGCGCGGTGCCACCTCCCGCCCGGCACCCAGGACGGGGCTCGAGGACGGCCACGTCCCCTCCGCAGCTCTGCAGGGAGCACGAGCCCAGGGAGCCCAGCCGCGTCCCCACCCAACCGCGCCACGCTCTGCAAGGGACAACTCGGTTAACGCCGGGCATCAAGCAGTCCGCGATTAGCTCTTGATCTTAATTACACACGTTACTGATGAGCTCATCAGCTTAATCTAATTAGTCTGCAGAGCTCAACCGCCTGTCCCTTTTTCTGAAATAACGCGCTACGTCAGCCTGTTATCCCTTTTGATAAAACGCGGTCGCTTACAGGATTTGTCAGCCGGGCGCAGCGCCGGCCGCCCGGCACGGCCAGCCCCGCCACGTGCACCCGTGGCACGCGCACCGCCGCCGTCCCCGCCGCGTCCCTCCGCTCCCCAGGCACGGGGGAAGGCGCCTGCCCGAGGGGCTGCAAGAGCACGCCAGGCTCGGGGGGCCGGCGCCCCTTGGCAGAGCGCCGGGGCCGAAGCTGGGGGCTGCTCGGTGCTGGCTGCGTCCCTGCCAAACCTCGGGCTCTGCGTCCTCCCCGGCGAGCAGCCCTGCCTCTCCGCTCTGCTTGCGCGGGGGCTGAGACCCGAGGCGCCTTCCCGGCCTTTCGCAAGGCAGCGTCGGGGCTCGGAAAGCTGGACGTCAGCTGCTGGCAGCGGCCGTCGCAGCCGCGGGTCCCGGGGAGCCCCCGGTGCCGTGGCTGTCACCTCCCGTGCTGAGTCGGCGCTTCCAGGAACCCGCCCTCGCCCTCTCCCTGAGCAGGAATCAATGAAATCCCCTAAAAGCTCATAACTCGGAGGTAATTATAAGAAGCATCAATTACCCAGCCATGTGGGTTTCATGAATTCAATTAATTTGCATAGTGATCGATTCAGGCGGGTCCTCTCCGGGTCCCTGGAGAAAGTTAGGACATTGTTCTGCACGCTATTGATTTTACAATGTAAAACCAAAGCGCGCTCTGCTCTTATTCAGAGCTGCTCATTCAGCCATATTAACTTTCAGATCATTTATTTTTGTATGTCTTTCAACTCTGTTTGTTGCTATCACACAAATGCAGAGCATTACATTGTAGAGAATAATTGAATCAATACAGTCATGGTACTCTGGGTCTCGAGGCTCGCAGGAGCACGAGCTGGCAGGAGCCCGCGCAGGCTGAGAAGGGGCTTTTTTTTAACCTTTCCAGTTACTGAAACGCTCGTCTGGCCACATATTAACTTTCCGCGTGGCCGTGACTGTTTTGCCTGCATCGGAGTGGGAGACGCTGAGTGGGCGGAGAGGCTGGCTGGCTCTCTCCGAGCATCCCCTCATCCTCAGCGGAGCTGCCGCCGCCCCGCTCCATGGGACCCCGCCGGCCTTCCTCGCCCCGCCAGCCCTCCTTCCCCTCTCCGTCCTTCTCGGTTGCAGGCGGCCGCGTGCAAAGAAAGGACGCGGAGAGAGGAGGAAGCCCCTTCAAATGAAAAAGCACCGCATAAAGGAAGAATCCTCCTTCAGATTCAAATGGCTCTGAAAAGAGAGGGTTTTTAATTCTGCTTCCCCTCCCGCTGGGATATTAGACAGCTAAATAGCAGCGCGCCTGTTTCCTTCAGATAACCGGTTCCCAATGAGCACCCTAATTGTCCCCGGCCCCTCTCTGGCACCGCACAGAGCAGGTCATTTACCGCCCGGCACACGCAGCTAAACACAAATCCATTTTCCAAGGGAAATGTCTATTCTTATCTGGGCTCTGCAAGAGGGTTGCAAGCGGCCCCTGTTAATTGAAGCTTTGATGTTTGCTGGAGGAGGCCTCTGATCAGCTCCGCTCCTGCACCCACCCGCGCCGGGCAGCGCCGGGCTCCGTGGCCGCGCCGGGCTGGCTGCACCGGGAAGGGCATCCAAATAAAGGAGCGAAGGCGCGCAGAAACGCCGCCTTGGCGATGAAGGGTGCCGAGCCGAGGCGCCCCGGGGCACCCTGCCCTGGGTGCCGTGCCAGCGGCCACGGCACGCCCCGACCCGCAGCGCCGTGCACCCGCCCGTGGGCGCTTCCCAGCGATAAGGCATCTTTTTAAGCGCTTTGGCTCGTCTTCTGCAATATCCTCCAGCAAATCAAGCATCCCCTTCTTGGGATGTTTTCAATCTGTTTTATGTTGATTTTAATTAAAGAATTTGAAACTGAACAAACAGTTCATAGCAGGTGGCCACACAAGTGTGAAATAAGCAAACTGTTTTATCTGCCACAAACTCCGCCAGTAAATTCCTTCAAATTAATCCCAGCCTCCAAAAGGCCGCTGACTCCAACTGAAACGCCGCGAAAGCCCGGCTCTGCCATTCTCCAAATATTTGCCTTCGTCCCGGCGCCAGGAGCAGGTGTGCCGGGGAGCGGGGATGTATGGCAGCACCGGGGACGTACGGCAGCACTGGGGACGTACGGCGGCACCGGCACGGCTGCCCTCGCTCACACCACCTTCCACCCCTTGAGGCCAGGACGGTGGATTTCCTACTGGGAAAAAAATCGCACCCCAGATTCGGGAGCGGCTCCCGGAGCCTGGCTGCATGCCGTAATGCCACTGGCATGGACCCTAGCCAAAGAGGGACCCGTCCTTACCCTTCTCCCCCTCCTCTGGAGCAGCGCATCCCGCCCAAGCCACCCTGCTGCCTGCTCCGCTCAAGGAGCGTCCTCCGCAGAAGGAGCTGCTGCCGTAACCTTGACGGTACAGAGGAGCGAAGGGCCTCTGCCCAGGCAACGGGCCCTGCATACTGATGGCCCTGGGGAAGGCAGAAGCAAAGCACAGATGCCCACAAGCTTTTCTTCTTGCAAGGCTGCGCCGGAGATAGCCAGGGGAGAGGAAGAGGGGAAAAAAAGAAAAAAAAAAAAAAAAGGAAGGGAGAAGAAAAGCACACACACGCTCCGCTTCATCTCACACTCCTGCCCTCTGTCAGAAATCTTATCAGCATCTTTAAGAGATCACGTTTTGCCGCCTGGAAACGCCACCTCCCTCACCAACCCGGGGCGGGAGCAGCTGCTGGCTCAGGCAGCACCTTGGGTCCCGTCCTGCGCGCCTGGCCCCGGGGCACCCGGGGTGCAGGGGGACCTCGTGCCCTCGCACCGCGCCCACGCGCTCCCCGCCGCCCGGCACCCCCTCGCACCGGTGCCGGGGAGCGGCATCACGGCTGGCTGAACGGCCCCGCTGCCGGAAGGCGGCCGTTTGCACCTCCCTCCTCGTGCCTGCCTCGCTGCTCCGGCTTCCCAATGCTGTTCTCTACTGTCCTGGTTTCGGCTGGGATAGAGTTCATTTTCTTCCTAGCAGCAGGCACAGTGCTGTGTTT
Source organism: Pelecanus crispus (assembly GCF_030463565.1). Taxonomy (NCBI): domain Eukaryota; kingdom Metazoa; phylum Chordata; class Aves; order Pelecaniformes; family Pelecanidae; genus Pelecanus; species Pelecanus crispus. The sequence goes on along the minus strand of NC_134661.1, from coordinate 7,749,516 downwards.
TGGATTTAGGATGAGCAGAATGCTGATACCACGCTGATGCTTTAGTTGTTGCTGAGTACTGCTTATGGCAGTCAAGGACTTTTCAGCTTCCCATGCTCTGCCAGGGGCACAAGGAGCTGGGAGGGGGCACAGCCAGGAGAGTTGATCCCAACTGCCCCAAGGGCCATTCCATACCATACGGCGTCATGGGCAGTATAGAAACTGGGGGGGTTGGCCGGGGAGCAGCGATCGCTGCTGGGAACTGGCTGGGCATCGGTCGGTGGGTGGTGAGCAATTGCATTGGGCATCACTTGCTTTGGATATTGTTATTGTTGTTATTATTATCATTACTACTTTATTTTAATCATTAAACTGTTCTTATCTCACCCCAGGAGCGTTTCTCACTCTCACTCCTCCGATTCTCTCCCCCATCCCACCGGGGCAGGGGCAGTGAGCGATGGCTGCGTGGTGCTGAGCTGCTGCGTGGTGCTGAGCTGCTGCGTGGGGCTGAACCCCAACATCTTCCACTCGCTGCCTCCCACCCTGGCTTTTTGTCCCCCTGGCAGGGCACGGGGCATCGTTCCCATGGCTCAGCGGAGGGACCGCGCTCCTGCCCGCCATCCCCACGCCGGTTTCGATGGCAGCGGCAAGCGCTGCCACCACACGCCCGGGCAGCACGAGGGCCTCTGCTCCCCTGCACCTGCCCAGGGAGGCTTTGGGGTGCACATCGCTTCCCCTGCTCCGCAGTCCGTCCCGCCTCAGCAAAGCGCAGCGGTGAGGACCGGGCGCCACGGGAAGCGGGCAGCCCTCGCCCCATCCCGGCCACAGAGCAGGAGGCGACTGGCTCCCCGCTCCGCTTTCAGCGGGAGCGACAATTGTCCGTCAGCTCCTTTTGCCCCTGCGATGCTCGGAGCGTGTTTAACATCCGATCTCTCCTGTTTACCCTCCCCAGTGACCCAGAGCTGGGAAATCAGAGCAGCGCTCCCGGTCAGCCCGCACCCCCGGGAGCCTGCGCGCGCCAGCCGAGCTACCCGGATAATTACAAGATGTTCCGCTTTCCTGGGATTACCGTCGGTGCTTCTTCCCCTCGATAAATATGGATGCACAGCTGCCGCTCAAAAGAATCAACAAAAATAAAGAGGGGCAGGCTGCCAGCCCGGCGCGCTTCCCTCCCAGCACGCGGTCCCAGCGCTGCCTCTGTCCTGCATTCAGGTGGGTTGGAGGCGGGGTGAATCGGGTTTTTTCTCCCCAAATACCAGGCTCAGGTGCCTGTGGAAACAACGCAATACTCGCAACCGTGTGGGGAAGGATACGGTCTGTAACAGAAAATCAGGCGGCGCTCCCTCTCCCGCAGCCTCGCCCCGAAGGCTGGAAGGAGGCGTCGGGATCAAACAGCTTCAACACCTTCCGTGAAGGCAGCGCCGGAGCTCCTCGTCCCGACAGCTCCTCCTGGCCTTGAAAGGCAAGGATGTGCTCTACTCCATATATTAATCTCCTAATCACTAAACTAATTTCCATCTCAGTTACAGCACATTCAGAGTCTATTAGTAAATCATGTCATAGCTGCTTAGCAACTTTTCTTGTAAGATTCCTATTAGATCACGTTTCAAACCGATGGAGATGGAGCAGCTATTATCTCAATAAGTTAAACATTAAAGGCACTACGGCAGAGACGGGGAGCGCTCCCGCCGCTCGCAGCCACGCGTCCGCAGCCGGCACAGCCGCGGCGGGGACCCCAGCGCCTCCCGCCTTTGGGGGAGCCCACCCTGCGCCCCGAGCATCCCTGGGGCCAGCTCCGTGCCGCAGCGCACGTCTCTGCTTGCTCCCGAAGCCCAGGCAGAGCCGGTCCCCCACTGGGCTTCATTTCAGAGTCCAGGGCTGTCGTTACGGGGGAAAAAAAACCCAGAGGAGTGTTTGCTCGCTCATCTCTGCACCGATTTTCACCCAACCTCGCAGCGCGTCCCCCCTGCACGGGGCAGAGGGGCACCCAGCAGCGCCCATGCCCTGCCGCGAGGAGCTCAGGATGGAGCCCGGCTCAGGGGTGCCCGGGAAGTGCGCAGGCACGGCCCGGTGCCACGCGCGCCCACCGAGCTGGGGAGGCTGCGCCGGCAATCGCTCACTGCAAATTACCTCCGCCACCCGGCCCCCTTCCCCTCTCGCCGTGCCGTACGCTGACTCCTCCGGCTCGTCGGCGTGAAATTTAATTTGCAACAATCAGCTGGAGGTGAAGCAGGTGCCGAATTAGCTCGACGTGACGCTCTCGCCTCCTCGCAGACCCCTCCCCGGCTGGCAGGCGGCAGAGGCAGGCGGCCCCCCTGCCCGGCACGCCAGCCCCGGGCTCACCCCCCGCCGGGGCCGTGCCGGGGCCGCGGGAGTTGCGAGAAGCCGCCGCGCTCCTCCTGTCTGCTTACGCGGACGACGCAAAGGGTGAGTTATGGCGTGGCTGGATGCACACGTATTCTGATAAGGAAGAATAATAACTTGTCAAAGATATATATGATATGTGTTTTCTTCCCAGACAGAATATATGTTGGGATAATTCATCAACTCGCCTGGCGCTGGCCAGAAGAGAGAAGGAAGAGAAAGAGAGAAGAGAAAAAGCATCACAATAAAAAGAAGCCGACGCAGAAAAGCCCCTTGGCGCCGAGTGCCACCTCCCCGCCGGATCGCTCCTCCCCGAGCCGTGCCCAGCAGGGACCCCTCGCCCGCTCCGCTGGATTTCGGGCTGCGGCGGGCACAGGGTGGGCGCTCCCTTCGCCCGGCTGCCAGCAGAGCCGCAGGAAGGATAAAGCCGCGTGAGCGCCGGGGCCGTGCAGAGCGGCGTTTGCCGCCGCGGCAGGGCTGCTGAGCGGGCAGGGGCTTTAGCAGCAAGCCGCCGTGTTTATCCAAACAGGCCGCCCGAGATAACAGCAGCTTTACCGCACCAAGCCCTAAATCCAGCTGAAACGCTACGGCAGAGCAAAGCGGCATTCCTTCCGGCGAGAGAGGAAAAGAGAGCTCCCGCTGAGCCGCCGTCGCCTCCCTGCGATGCCCACCCCGGCCTCCCGCAGCCGCTCTTTGCTGTGTTATTTCCCGACTGCAAACCGGGCTGCCGCTTCGGCAAACGTAGGCGGGTGGGTAGGGCTCCATCCCCAGGTTAGGTCAATGGTTGGGCTGGATGATCTTAAAGGTCTTTTCCAACCTCAACAATTCGATGACTCTATCCATCGGCAATTACCCGCTGCCCACACCGGGCACCTGCTCGCTGCGTGCAGGCAGCCAGATGGTGCGGCCACGAAGCGCTCGCCGCAGACGTACGCGCCCACGGAAACGGCCAGATTTCCCTCCCGTGAGCTGAGGGATTAGAAATAAAGCTCCTCGCTAATTAATTAGCCATTACTTTGTTTGAAAGATAAACATGCCGGTAAATAAAAGTCATCACAAGGCAGAGCGGCGCCGAGCGGGCACGGGGGGAAGCAGAGGCTGCGGCGCCGAGCGGGGGAGAAGGGCCGGCACCCACCGGGTGCCGAGCGAGTCCCGTCCCCGCGGTGTCCCCTCCCTCCCTGCTCCATGGGGATAGCGCGCCGTGACCGCCGCAGTGCGCCCGAAACAGCTGCGCCCCTGGCCGCCCTATCGCTGTGAAGAGGAATAAAACGTGAGCAATACAAAAATATAAAATATAAACACCCAACAGCCCCGACACCCCGCTGCCTAACCCCGCTCCGAGCCAGCACCAAGCGAGCGCAACAGAGCTGCCACTTGCAGATCCTTCTCCACATCTCTGCCCTTCTCCTGAGAGAACATCTCGCTCTGGCTCCGTCCGTCGTGCTAGAACACCTCCTGTGAGCAGCACTAGCAAGACCAGGCCCTATTTTTTTTTTTTTGTTGCAAGCCCCCGGGAGCAGGCAGGCGCGAGCAGCGGGGTGAAGGTCCCGGGCAGCACCAAGGCAAGAGCAGAGGCAGAGGTCTGCGGCAAACAGCTTCCAGCAGCAGGCAATCAGCACTCGGACAACACGCCCAGAAATGTCAGGCTTGCAGGGCAAGGTGTGGAGTTGCGCTGACATTTTATCTAGGGGAAGCTCAGACAGACCTGCCGATGTTTTAATTCTGGTTTAAAAGCGCAGGCTCAGCCAGAGAGTGCTGGGGGGCTTTTCTTTGCACCACGCAGGTGGAGGCTCCATCAACAAATGGATGCACCTGGGATGCGGGACGCACGTCGCAGGAGCAGGAGCAGGAGCAGGAGCAGGAGCAGGAGCAGGAGCAGGAGCAGGAGCAGGAGCAGGAGCAGGAGCAGGAGCAGGAGCAGGAGCAGGAGCAGGAGCAGGAGCAGGAGCAGGAGCAGGAGCAGGAGCAGGAGCGTCCCCACGCGCGGCACCATCACCCGCAGCCACGCAGGCCATCGCCCCGTGCAGTGCTGCGGTGGCGTGAGCCAAGCACCTGCTCCCGAAACAATAAGCAGAGATCGACGTTCCAGGTAATTTTATGATGCAGAAATATGCAGCGTAATTCAATTTTCAGCAAGGGAAACAAATGAATCCCTGCTTGCTCCCCTCTCATTTTTTCCCCTCCTCCCCACCCTCAATTTGATACCGCTCCATGTGGCAACATCAAACGATCTTTGAATATTTTAGCCCCCGTAAAGTTTTTATATTATAACGCAAAGAAGGAAATTGGTGGCTTCCAAGCCATGTAAACATATGCCTTCTAACAGCTGGGTGCCTGGCAGCGCTCGCCGGGCAAGGCAGCGGCTGCGCAGCTGTCGCGCTCCCAGGTATTTAAAGCGCTTGGCGCTGAGCATCGCCGGGAAGGGGAGGACCAGCGGCTCCGGCACCGTGCGGCACAGGGATGCTCCAGCCCGGTGCCAGCACGGGCAGGGCAGCTGCCTTCGCCCTGCCCTCCCCTGCTCCACAGAAGGGCAGGCAGCGCGGACGTGCGGAAGCCCCCAAAAGAGCGAGGGGAGGGCAAGGGCCCGCCCTCGGCCCGGACAAGGCAGCGCTGCCTCCAGCCACCGGGGATTAATTGAGGACTGCCATTAAAATGTCACCAAGAAAATGATGAAGTTAAGGTAAACCACTTCCCCACGTCAAAAGCAAAGGCAATCAGTCCCAGGCATGTCCCCCTAGGAAATTATGTGGAGTAATTAATCAAAAAGCTAATGAGAAATGTGTTTTCTTTCCCAACCTAACACCACATCATATTCTTATTAGCCAAGGTTATTACAATAGTAATCATGCATGCTCCGAGTTCAAATTGGGTTTTTTTGCTCCACTGCCGCCAATTTAGAAAGCCATTAATGGAAAAGATAAACCCCGATAGACAAACCAGCCCTTTGTGTTTATTCACCCCGTGATAATCGCCGCCCGCGACCTGCACCCCACCGACATATGTTCGCCGTCACGCAATTACGGGCCACCCCTGCGCGCGCTTGGCCGGCACCGCCGGCCCCGGCAGAGCTGCCGGAACGCCGCTCCGGCAGCGCAAACCAGGGAGCTGCTGCGGCGAGGCTGCCAGCTCCCCCGCTCCCTCCTGCCCTGCTCTTCCAGCCCTTTCCCGGGATGGAAATAAACGCTCGAACTTCAGCAGATTTTCTCGCCGCGCACGGAGACGGGGAATGGGGCGGTTTGCGAGCGCGCGGTGCTGGGCGCTCGCCGCTTCAGCAAATCTGCCCTGTTTATTTGGATGCCGGCAAGCGGGATGGGAGCTGTTCCGTAAATCTGGCTCTAAGTGGGTAATTTGCTTGCTAGGATGGGTTCCCCCTCCACCCACCTCGGAGAGCAGCCATCTGCCAATCTTTCCAGCCCTAAAGTGCACAGTCAGCAGCGTGGCGAAGGGAAAACATCCCTGCTTGATATTCAGCATTAAATAATTCAGCCCCCTACAGAGAGACCGGGGAGAAGAATGAGGCTGACAAAAAATATAAAGATTTCCTATGCCATGTTAAAAATGCATTGACCTGATTAGCTCGCCAGAGGGATGCTGAGCCACAGCGGAGCCGAGCAGGGAAACTCGGGCTCGTACTGACAGCAGAGCAGAGGCCCTCGCTGGGGCAAATAAAGCTCTCCAGCACGCGGGACCACCTTCTCCTCGCAAAAACCTGTTTTGCTTGCTTACACGCACGCGGCGCGCTAGAGGTCTTGCTCCCTCGTCCACGAGACATCTCGCACCTCCCTTCACACCTCCGCGGGCAAGAGCCGAAGGGCCGGAGCCCCCCTCCCGCCCAGCCCAGGGCAGCCCCCGAGCAGCCCAGCGCCCGGCCCCCCTGCACAGCTCGCCCCGCTGCCTCCCTGCCATGCCGCTTCAGAAGCTGGCACGATCTCTCCAGGAAGTCTGGCAGCTCCGGCTTTGATGTGTGGATTAACGAGAACTGACGCCGCCGGAGCAAAGCCTTCAGAAGCCCAAAGGCAGGGCCCGGGGCGAGACCGGAGGGGATGACGCTCTCTGCGCGCTCCCTTTGATTGCTCCGTGCTCAGCTTCGCCTCCCGGCAGCGGGGCCGGGAGCCACGGCTTTGCAGGGTGCTGAGCAGAGGAAGTCAGGTTGCACGGGGCTCGCCGGCTTCAGCGGCTGCCACGGCCTCGCCGAGAGCCCTGGCCGGTCGCACTGGGCACCGTCACCAGCTTTGCAAACGCACCCCGGCACGTCAGCCCACGCAAACACCGACATCCTAGCGAGACGCAGGATATGGGGCGCGTCGCAGGCTGCAGCCACCCGATGCTGCTTCCACACTCGCGGCCGGCTCCCTCCTCCTCGCCGCCCAACCGTGGCACCGACGACGGCCGCGGATGCTCACCTGAAGTGCTGGAGCAGCACTGGCTGCGTCCCCACGTCCTCTGCAGTGTCCCCACGTCCTCTGCCCGGCACGGGGCTCTCCCCGAGGCTGGACGCCTCATGGCGCAGCACTTGAGCGGGGCTGAATTTGGCCAACGTCCCGGCACAGCACGCTTGCTCGCTCCGCGCAGCGCCAGCCCGGCTTTGCTCGCAGGGGAGCCACGGCTGCAGCGCACTCGAGCGCACCTGGAGAGAAAACAACAACATCATCACCATCCAAACGCCCCAAAAAAGAGCCGACGCACTATAATAAGCTCCCTCCTCATCTGCTAAATGAATAACCTCCGGGCATAACGCTCCCCGGCATCTCAACCGGCACACGAGGAGCACAGCCAGGGGCAAGAGCTCCGCTCTGTTCACGCCGAGCAGGACGAGGGAGGTTGTGGCATGAGCAGCAGCCAAAAGCCCCTAATCCCTGCCCGCAGCGGGGGTCCCTTCTGCCAGCGTCCGCTCCCCGGGGCTCTCCGCAGCCCCCCCGTCGACGTCCTCATCAGAAAGGGGTCCCTCGGGGCGGCGGCGGGGACCCCCTGTGCCCACCACCTGAAGCGCTGGCACCACAGAAGCGGCGGGTGGGCAAAGCCCCGGCTGCCCGCCGCACTCAGCAGCGGGGGCCCCTCTCTGCATTAAGCCCTTTAAGAAGAAATCTATTAGCTGGTAATTACATGCAGACTAGAACACTACAATTTTATTACGGCCATAAAGCACTCCACAATTATAATCTGTAATTTCTGCTGTAGGGTGTTTACTGTTCGAGCAACGCCCGATTTACAGCACCGCACCAGCCCGGCCCCCGGGGCCAGAGGTGCCAAGCAGGCAGAGGGTCCCGCCGGCACGGCGCGCCCGGCATCACTCAGAGCAGCCCAGGCCGCCGGGGACGCGGCCGGGGGCTTCGCACCGCCCTGGGATTGCAGCGCGGGAGCCGCGGCAGGGGTCCCACGGTGTGCACGCGGCGGGGAGGGGGCAAAGCAGTCCTCGCCGCCGTCCTCACCTCCTCCGCTTCAACGGGAGCCCAGGCTGCAGGGCTGCGGCGTCGGGCTGGCTCGGCTGATGAAGTTATAATTTCTGAAGTTCCTCCAAAATGAATATGGATGCGCATCTGCCTCCGCTTAGGTGTAACAAATTGTTAGCGATCGCGTTAAATTATCCCGAAACCGTGTCCCCCGCTGACATCCCAACTACCCTGGGCACGGACCGGTTCTGGCCCGGAGCTGCCGGGGAATCTTTCATCGCCTGGAAGAAAGAAACGCTGCAGACTTTTAATTTTTCATCGGCATTGTACAGATAAAGTCCTCCGCAGCCTCCTCCTCCTGGAGAGGACAAGCGACCATTCTCCAGGAGGCGGGGGCCACCCCGAGACCCCTCTGCGTGTCTTGGGGGACTGCAGGGAAACTGAGGCACGGGAAACTTCCCACGCCCTGCCGGCACAGCGGAGCGGCTCCCAAACCACGCGCCCGATTACTCCGCGCCTTGCTCCAGCCGCCAGATAACACATCTAAAATGTGTTTATTTCCATCCAGGCTGCTTTTTTAATTTGATTATTTATCTCCCGTTTAGCCTTTGACAGATCAAAGGCTCGGCGGAGGGGAAGCGGAGCTGGGCTGCGCATGAAAATGAGCCTCGATACATAATTAATTAACATAAAACAGTTTCATTAGGAGATGGCGTTACATGGCTGTTTGTCTTAAAAATTTAAGCCGTGTAAAGAGCAGGAGGGAAAACGCAGATCCCGGCCGGGGAGCCCCGAGCCCGGCATCGCCCGCGCCAGCCCCGGTGCTGCCGGTGCCGGCTCCCGCACCCTCCCCGGGGAGCACGGCGAGGGGCCCCGAGCGGGGCCCCCTCTTCCTTAATTGCATGCAATGTCTCACACCCTTGATTATTAATCTCTTTTTAATTCTATTAAGAGATGGCCAGGAGAAAGAGTATCAATTTTAGATTAACAAGGTTATTAGCACTTAATTATGTGAGGTGTCTTTGTAATTGAAAGGGAAAAGAAGCAGCGCCATAAATATCCCCAGCCCCTGAGCTCCTGGGGGTTTGCGGGTGGCTCTTTATTCACGAGGCTGTGGAACCATAAATATTAAATATCTCGTGAAAAAAATTACAAGGCAGAGAGAGGATGCCCTCCGGATATTCCGGCGCCGAACGTTCTTGCATTTACAAATATTCATTAACTGGGATCTGCAAAGTTATTTCCACCAAGGCTCGGCGAATGAGCAAGCGAGAGAGAGAGAGAGAGGTTATTTAAAAAAATAGAGTCTAGAGTAAATATTATTAGTAATTTTTATCTCTGCGTGTCCCTAATTATTCCATAATTAGGGAAAGCGCACATATGCATAGACAATCGCTAACCTGCCAGTCTCGGGAATTTTCATTCCCGGGGATTTTGCGGGACGGAGCCTGCGGGGGAAGCGTTTTTTCCCCAAAGCGCCCGGGGGCCGCCTGCGCCCCGGGGGACCCCGCCACGGCTCCATCCCCCGGCGCTCCCCGCCGAAAGCCCAGGCCCATCCACGCAGCCACCGGGCTCTGCCGAGCGGCTGCGACTTAGAGCCATTGCCGGTTGGAGAAAAATTAAAATGACAAATCTCAGGCTCTTTTTAATTAAAAAATAATAGGAGATCTCAGCAGGAAACCGGTACGATAACATGGCACTTGCCAGAACCTGCTTTGCTGGAGCTGTTAAAAAAAAAATAAAAGAAACAAACAAACAAAGAGCCAAGTGGGGAGAAGCCACGTTCATCCTCACCGCGCCAGATGTGGCCGGACGGGCACGGGGCGGCCGAGGCCCCGGCTGAATCCGGCAGCCCTTGGCCATCCGGCCCCACCGGCGCCCACCGCCACGGGCAAACCCTCCCGCCAGTGGGCAGGGGTCGGGCGGGCAGGCGGTGTCACACACCGGGAATTAAGCGCTTAATCTTAACTAAACACATTACCCATGAGCTCATCAACAAAAATCTAATTATTATGTGCGAGGCCAAGCTTAATTGCTTGTCCTTGACATGAATAATGCACCACGTAAGCCTATTAGCCAGTGTAAGCCTATTATTATTATTATCATGCTCACTGTCAAAAGTATAAAAGTAAAACAGTCGAACAGGGGGAAAAAATAATGTTGTGCAATTAGTGGCAAAACGCCAGACAAATAAGCTCGTTAATTGTTCAGGGGAGCGAGCTCCGCCAGTCATTAGCAAGCGCCCGTTTGGGGGCTGGTCAGGGGTGAAGCCTGCTCCTGCCGGCCGGGACACCGGTGCCAGCGCGGCCGGCTGCGGCGGGCACCGGCAGGGACGGGCAGAGAGCGGCGGCCGCCCTGCTTCCCCCAAAAAGGAGGGCACCGGCTCCAAGAGCAGCTTCCCCGCGAAGTAACAGAGTTTAAAGCCGGGAGCTAGACTCCAAGTTCGAGCTGGGCTCCGAGTTCCCTCTCCCATCGCCCGAATCCGGGCACCAGCCCCCGCCGACCCTCGACCTCCCCCGCAAATGCCGCTCGGCTCCTGCGCACCATTTGCTAATTAAATCCCACTAATGAGAAAATCAGGATGCAGGAGCTGGCTGAGCAACACCGCCTCCTGCGCACGCACTCCTCCCGGACTTATCACTAGTCACAGGATGTTTACAATAATTTTTAATTTGTGCAATTATTAATCATTTTTCTATCTGCCTAATTTGCATAATAATTACTCTGCTCACTGTTTGCCATGACTGTGAATGACAGTGTTTTAAATTAAATTAAGAATTTAATATTCATTTTTGGGGGGTTAAAGCTAATCAAAGTTGCCGCTTGATGCCAAGATCGGGGCTGCTGCCCTTGCAGAAACGCAAATAGAGAGATCCGCTTCCCGCTGTCACTCGCTTTATCCCCGTCACCCCTCTCATCCCAGAGGATCCCGCCGCACTTCCCAATGGCTCTGCTGCCGGAAGGGCTCAGCTCGCGGGCCAAGCCGGAGAGCCCGCAGCCCCGCAGCACGGACCTACCCCAGCGAGGCCCTGGTTTCTCCAGCAGCCGCAGCCGGAGCTCGGCGGGGAGCCGCGGCAGCACCTCCAGCGTGGCGGCATCTGCGGGCTGGCGGCGAGGCACCGGCACATCTGCGGGTCCTTCCCGGGCAAGCGCTGCTGCCGGCGTCTTGGAAGAGGGGCTTGGTGGGTCCACAGGGGGAAAGCGGCAGCTCGCCTGCCCCTCTGAAGCTTAAGTGCCATTTTAGACCCTGTGTTCTGTTAGTCCGGCTGCATCCAGATCGGCCAGCCTAACGTTTGCCGATTTGCACCAAGGCAACAACACGGAAGGATGCGTATTAAAATGTTATAATTGCACCATCGAAGCTCTCCCGTACTCTGTTATTTTGCACAGATACGTTTTACCGAGAAGACGTCTGGTAGTACACAAATAATAGATGTATCGCATAAATTCAGTATTCTAGTGAACACTGATACGAGGTCCCTCGGCTAGTAATCAACATACGTACCTCTATCTAAAATCTTAAAACTCCAGCCCTCAAAATAAGTTGCAAGAGCAGCAGCTTACGCTGTTCTCGGTACTAAAAAAAAAAAAAAAATGTTGTGCTTAGTATCAGCATTAAACCGGCTTTGCCTTCCTAAGTAGCAGCTTACGTTCCCAACTATCGCTCAAGCTAGCCAGCTGCCATCTCCTGTGGCTCTGCCAAGCAGCGCGTTCTCACTCAAGCAGGGCGAGCAGGAAGGTGCAAGCATCTGACCAGGGCAACAACTCTCCACGGTAAGGTGAATTCAATAATCCCACGGTATCTTTTTTCTTTTTTTTACATCTCCAGAAGCACTCGGGTAAGCGAGAGCAAAAATGGGTCTGTGTCAAATGTAATTCCACTCTTCAAGGCTGCAGCTGCCTCAAGTTACAAGGAAAAAAAAAATAGGACCTCGGTGATAGAAGGGGAAAGTGCAACTGGAAAATACGCACAACTGAAGAGCAGGCTCTCAATACGCTGCAGCAGCTCTCACTGCTGCCTCGCGCTCCCAAACCATTTTCCTGCCTGATGGGCTGCAGCAGGGCCTGCAAGAGCAAAGCCTTCCCGACGCTGCCTTTGCGCCCACAAAAGAAACGAGAGCCGCTCAGGGTGCTTTCCTTCAGTCTGGCTATTAAAGCGAAAAACCGCAGCTCGCTCCCACAGGGTCTACAATCGGCGCCCGGTTCTCCATTCCTCTCCCGGCCTCAGCCACCGGCTGCGAGCAGCAGTCCACGGTTTGCGCACTTGCAAGCGGCGACAGAGGAGCATCTGTCCCCGAAGCAGGCGGCGAGGCTTAACCGACTACCCCATAAATACAGGCGGGGCTGCCAGCGCAGCCAGGGCCCAGTAGTTCCCACTTGCAGCCCGGAGAGTTACCAAGAGACTTTGCAAAAGACATCAGCACAGCACAATTTGTTTGGCAAAGGTAACTGCAGGCGGCGATGGCCGCAGCAGACGTCATACCCAATCCTTTTACCGGCAGGCTGGCGATTATTTACCCTCCTTGTCCCTGCCTCGGAAAAAACACCACCACGCAAAGCCAGGTAAAAAAAGAAAGGTGTTATTTACAAGTGTACACACAGATTCCAGGACTGCCAGACGTGTAACACGGTGAATAAAAAAAACCAAACACACCAGGGAAGGAAGTCCCAAGACTCCCCTGCTCCAGAGAAGACTTTGCCATTACACTTCTCGCCCACAGCCCTCCCGGCGCTTCAGAATCACCGCAAAGAGCAATTCTGACGACTGGCCCCTTGGCCACTACTGAAGACAAGGCATCTCCATGGAAACCGCTGGCTGCATTTAATACGTGCTCCCTGGGACATCAACGAGAACAACTGTATTTATTTCCACAAGTGCTTTCTGGCACGCTGGGATTAAGGGAAGCTCTCTGCCTGCCCTCCAGCTCCAAGGCCGACAAATCTGATCACGAGCGAGGGGTTAGGCTTCGCGCCGAAGCGAGCCCCCAGGCAGCGGCGCCGGGGAAGTGCCAAGCTACCGGCGCCGCTGTCCAGGGAGAAGCCTGGGGCGAGCAATCCGCCACTGTTAGCTAGTCCGAAATAACGGTCGGGGGAAGCAATTTAAATGCCCTCCGTGTGTTTAGTTCCACAAGAAACTGGCCCCCAACCAAGTTGCGGGGGCTCCTGAAGATTTCGCTGCCAAATACAGCCTTGCAGGTTGGTCTCTCAGCCTCTTGTAGAGGGGAGCCAGTGACAGACAGCAAGCGGCTGCCTGCTCAGACAGGGCGAGGAGAAGGCGAGCTTTGCCTATTCCACTGCACGTCAGTGACTCCATGAACAGGAGGGCACGATAACGACACAAACTTAAGAGAAGCCCTTCGGGTGCCCTGGGAAGGACACAGGGAGCATCTGACATCAGCCCAGAGGCAAATCGGTGCACAGCACTAAGCACTTGTGGGCTACGGTTGCTCTCTGGAAGAGCTCGAACACAACTGCAGCTGAGCTCTGGACAGACTGACCTACTGGATGAGGTTAACCCTCCAGCGGCCAAGCGTTCAGCACACTCTTACCATGAAGAAAAAACCTGAGATTTAGGACACCTGAAGACTTGTGAACCGCCCTCAGAGGACAAAGCATTTGGCATAAAAGGATTAAGCATATAGTTTCTATGGGTTGTTAGAAGACAGATAAACGGACCAGAAACCAATGTCTGCAGCACCTTACGGGGGAGCGCCAGAGCACCGAGGTCAGCCGCTGCAGTTCCTTGCGCTCGTCCTCTCTGGCTGACAGCACAATCCTCTTTCAGCAGCTCTCCTCTAAATTCAGCCTTGCCTCTCGGAAGATGGTCCGCTGGGATGCCCAACGCCGAGTACGGGGCTTGGTCCGGGCAGAGCGAGCCATTCCTCGCAGCTCTGGCAGCGGCAGTAGGTGAACCTCCGTAGCATCGATTCAGGAGCGCTGCTCTGCGTGGTTCTTCGCCTCGTCTACATGTCCTCAACGCTCCACTTGTACGCAAGCTCCTGAACTGCCTTCTTGTTGGCTATCCTGGCAAAGCGCTGCTGCTCGAATCCATTGGACCTGCAAAGCAACACCGAGAAGACCATGGGCTGCCATGCAGAAGCCTCTCTGAAGCAATGAAACTTTTTAGAGACATTACGAGTTTTCCGCTACTTTTACTCTGCTCAGTTTCCACCTCGATCTGTGGTTAACAACAGTTAGCATCTCTGAAGCATGTTCCGTCACCGACATCCTGAGGATGAGCAGGTCTCTCCCTGCCTGCTGCCAGGCGTTTGCGCTGCAGAAGCGATTTGCATCCTTGCTGACAGCACCAGCCTTGCTCCCTTCCGTCCCGTATTTATCACCCATGCGTAAACTTAACACATTCAACCTAACAACCTCATTCATCTGGTAACTGAGAATCTTTATGCTGTGAACTCTCTGAAGCAAAAGCTCATTTATTTTTACTGTTACTCTACCACGTCACCGTATCAGGAACACGCGTACCTGTCCACACCATCCCAGCGATGCCCAGGCCATATATTAAATCTGTTGAGTGGAGGTGCTGGTCCATTGTACCTAGGTTTTTCTAGAAACAGGAAGAACAATGCAGCCATTTACTACTTCAGCGCAATCATGCGGTCACATCGTCATCAACCTAAGAGGTATATACACGCACGGTGCACAGGCAGCTTAATGGCCAACTACAGCTTGCAGGGGAAACTTCCAAAGAGATGCTTAATCAAACTGGAGTCTGGTGATTTTTAAGTCACCGGATCCTCCTCTCTAAGCTAACAAATAATCATAACCCGTACCAGTAACAAGCCAATAATAGCAAATACTGCTGCTGCGCTGACTCCAGAGAAGCGGCCCTTTAGAGCTAAGCTATTTAACAGCAGCTGCATTTCTACACCACTGGGGCCTTAAACTGTGCACCGGCGCAACTCAACATCCAAACCTTTCTTTTCTTTGTTCTCTTTGGCCTTCCTTTTTTTGATGAAATCAGCCATGGGGTCTCCTTCCCTCTCTTGCTCTCTCAGCATTCGATCCAGATCCTGGTCATCAATGTAACGGGCCAACGGCTTCTGCATCTCTCTTATTGCATCTTCCACGTTCTGCTGCTGTTGCCTCTCCTGCGCTAGCCTGAAAACAAACACAAAGTTTCCCTCCACGCCCAAGCAATCATTTACTGTGACTCCCTCAATTGGCAGGACTGATCACAGTCCTGAACTTCCACTGCGTGCACAGCATTCCCAATGCACAGCCAACAACGGAGGGAATAACTGAGGGGGTCTCTCGGACACGTGGAACACGTGCTCTCCTGCTCCCAGGCTCAAACTCAAAACAAAGCGACACGCCGCCACCACCACCGCTGGAAGCGGTATCGAAACTGGGCCAAAAAGCAGGGAGCGGGGAGCCTGAAGCCATAATGCGAGTCATAAGCCGTAATGTGAGGCCCAAAGACCATGCCAAGGAGCTCCGCAGAACCTTACCCTTTACCCCACTTGGCATATTGCTCGTCTCTCTCGGACTGCACTTCGGCTTTCTGCCTCTGCTCCAGCCGCTCCTGCGCGAGGTCCCTTTTGCGGCCCGACTTGTCTCGGAAGACGGTCTCAGAGTGCCGGGACTCCTCTGGAGGGGGCAGATACCTCAAGTCACACGTTTTGGAACATTTCGCCGCCTCCAGACAATTCAATTACCCACTGCGACTCATTTCAACATTTGTTTCTTTTACTTGTTCTGGCCTCTGAACAAGCTTATCATCCAAAACAGGGCAGGATCATAGCTCTTGCTTTTCGCTGCTGTCCCACACAGCCACATTCGTACCCTGAGCTCTTCGAATATCAGTCTGCTGTTTCAGACTTGCAGATGGGGCAGACAGAAAAAGCCTCTCACCCTCCCTCTGATTTCACGGGCATTCCTTTGAAATCACCATTTATAAATCTGTTATTTCAGAGGCTCAGTGACCCTACCCCAAGGAATCTGTCAGCACGTCTAGATGCTGCTCCACAGGGACACTCTCCATCAGCCCCCTAACCCCAGGGCCTGACACAGCATCAAGAGACAGCTGAAAGCAGAGAAAAAGAAAGCGAGCTGGCGCTCGTGAACCGTTTTTACACCCCTACCTTCCAAGTGCTTGTTATTTCTCTCATGCCTCCGGAGCTCCTGCTGTTCCCTCCGCAGCACGTCAGCTGACACCAAGCCAGCTTTGACCCCAGAGAGCATCACGTTTGCCTGCAATTCAAACAAAAACCCCACATTTACCGCTAGCTGAGAGCTGTCCAGTGATCCAGAGGCATAATGAGGGGACGGCCCCAAGCCAAGAGAGATGTGTCGGCAGAGACAGCCACGTTGCAAAGCCACTTTGCTGGCATCCTCGCAACCAACTTCCCCAGAGCTCCAGAAACAGAGCGGGACTCAGAGAGAGCTCCTCTCTCACGCCTACCTCGTGCTTCTTCTTATTGCAAGCAGAGGGCATGGCGTGGCTGCATACGCAAGGTAAATTAAATTTCTACTCCGCAGTTTGTAAGTCGCTGGACTTTTACAGTTTTCTATCACCAGGAAGTAATCTACAGCTTAAATGGAAAGACAAAATGTTTACCTTCTTGGGAGATCCCTTAGTGTCACGGTGGCGAGGAGGTGAGAGCTCAGGGGGACTCCTCGAACCGCGCCGATCCTTTCCGGCCGGCAGAGTCCGTCGTGGCGGAGATAAATCAGAGTCTGAAGATTTGCTCTGATGCTGTTTGAGAGGACCACGCTTAGGGGAATCGCTGCGTACACGGCCTAGCCTGCGGTCTGCATCAGAGGCGTTCCGGCTACCCCTCCGTGGAGATGGAGAGTGAGAGTCGTGCCTCGGGCACCTCTGAGGCGAGGGCACCGGCCTAAGCTTTTTCGTGGCTGGAGAAGCACCTGCAGCAAAGACATGCACTAACTAAAAACTTCAGAATGAAACAGAATTAGTCCCACAAAGGGGCTAAACATGGCGGTGCATGAGGTTCACTTCTAGAAAAATCAAGACCTTAAGAAATGACAAGCTGCAGGGAAAAGACAAGTATGTGATAAGAGCCTGTGAATTCTCTTCCTTCTGAACATGTACAGCCTGGAGACAGGGTTTAAACTCCGTTTTCCTTTCGGACACGTTTAAGCCTTCGCCAGCTAACTCTTAGGTTAACTCTACTGCAGCCGATGAAAAAAATAGGATTACAAGAACTAGCCGTGCCAACAGAACTGACAACCTATCCGCTACCATCCCGTGACTGCAGACCACCAATTCCATCCCACTCCCCTCTCAGGAGCGCGCAGACACGATCGCGGAGCGGGCAGCCAGCAAAGCACAGGACAGACAGAACAAACTCTTATGCACACTCACCTCTTGTTCGGCTCTGCTTTTTTGGACTAGGTGACCCAGCTCTCTTTCTCCGAGGCGGGGACGAATCCGTGTCAGAATCGTACCTATTCTTCCGTGGAGGGGATAGATCCGGAGTAGCCTGGTGCTTCTGACGTGACCAGGACTTGTCAGAGACGCCGTACCTGAGCTGAGATTGCTCTCCTTGGGCTCCCCCCGGCTGCGACTTGTCTGTGGTTTTGCAGCCCTTTTTCCCCATTGCCGAACCAACTCTCTTCGGAGAGACATCAGGGGAGTCGTGACGCTTCCTTCTTGGTGGGGACAGATCCGGGGAGTCGCGACGTTGCCGCCTGGGAGGTGACAGGTCTGGGGAGTCGTGACGCTTCCTTCTTGGCGGGGAGAGGTCTGGGGAGTCGTGACGCTGCCGCCTGGGAGGTGACAGGTCTGGGGAGTCGTGACGCTTCCTTCTTGGCGGGGAGAGGTCTGGGGAGTCGTGACGCTGCCGCCTGGGAGGTGACAGGTCTGGGGAGTCGTGACGCTGCCGCCTGGGAGGTGACAGGTCTGGGGAGTCGTGACGCTGCCGCCTGGGAGGTGACAGGTCTGGGGAGTCGTGACGCTTCCTTCTTGGCGGGGAGAGGTCTGGGGAGTCATGTCGTTGCCTGGGAGGTGACAGGTCCGGGGAGTCGTGACGCTTCCTTCTTGGCGGAGAGAGGTCCGGAGAGTCGTGACGCTGTCGCCTGGGAGGTGACAGATCTGGGGAGTCGTGACGCTTCCTTCTTGGCGGGGAGAGGTTCGGGGAGTCACGGCGCTGTCGCCTGGGAGGCAAGATGTTGGGGGAATCGTTTCTCTCTCGCCTGGGAGGGGACAGATGCGGGGATGCGTGGTGCTGTTGCCCGGGAGGCGATCTGTCTGGGGAGTCGTGCCGCAGTCTCCTCGGTGGCAAGCTGTCTGGGGAGTCGTGGCGCTGCCGCCTGGGAGGGGAGCAGAAGGTGAAAACGAGAGTTAGATTTTTGTTTGTTCTGCTGTCTCCAGACTGGAAACACAAACCGAGTGGGACCTGTGAAGCTAGCAGTAGGGCTCGAGGATGAAAACAACTTTCTGAACGCAAATTCATACTTGATTCTGCACCTCCCTGCAGTGACCTGCATCACTGAGCCGCAGACTTCCCTGAGCAGAATCCCAGAAACCCTCTGAGGCAACCTGGATCACAGGAAAGCTGTAATTTTAAAGTCTCCAGGAACCCTGGTGACACTCCTACTACAAAACCCAATTTGTGCCCTTGTATAATCATCTTCTCACAAAGAAACACCCCACCACGCTCTCTGAGAGCCTGGATGCTCTGCAACCATGGAACATCCCGCAGATGCTTTCAGAAAAGAGGCACGTTATAACGCCGCCATCCTCGCCACGTTCCAGATCTACGGCGAGTCATCGCCCAGATTTCTCTGATGCTGTCAGAGGACTGCGGGGCAGCTGTTCGCGTATGACGCGGGAACCTAGGCAGCACGCTGTCTGCCGGTTTTCCGCCCCAGGCGGAGGTTATTCAACAGCGGAAAAGGAATCCCTGCATATGCTGCTTCTCACATTTCACAGCAAAGCACTTAGAAACTGCAGAACGAGAGAGACGATACCAGAAAACAAGAGTTAACCAACAGAAGAATTTCTAGTTGGAGCCCCGTACCTCATGTTAGATTTGGCGGGTACTGAAATATCCGAACCTTGTGAGTCTTCATTCTGGTCTAAAGAAAAACAATCAGAAAGTCACCATCATTAGGGCTCTCCACAGTTTGTGATCTCTTCAGCATTTCAAAAATTTTTTTTTTTTTCTTTTAGCAAGTATTATTTTTAATTTGCAACAATGTCATTGTTTAGAGCAGTTAAGCCTTCAGGGAGAGAGGGCAGAAAGGTCTGGTCTCACCTCCTAGAAGTTTCCATTTAGCATTTGTCCGGAATTCCTCCATAAGCTTCACTTCATCCGGACGCTCATCAATAAATTCTGCCACCTGAAGACAGAATCCCAGAGTAAAGAACACGGCTTAAAGAAAAAGGAGAAAATGATTTCTACTCTCCAACACAAATAATTAAGCATAATCACGCTGACGGGCAACCAATGCATGACCATCGTTCAGCTGCCCTCCTACAGTCAGATCTCAAAACAACTTTCCCAAGCCTTCGCCTTCAATGTTTATCTCTTTGCTGTCACGATACCCAGCCCATGCCGCAAGCCGTGCCGCAGCGGTCAGCAGGCTCCTGCGATCGCGTGGTTACCTTCTGCTGTGCCTCGAGCAGCTGCTTGAAAGCTGCGAGAGCCACCATGCTGGCCCTACTGCCTGCTTTTGGCGGTTGCGAAAACGGAAACGCACAAAGAACAGGCTGTTTTTATCTGCAGGTAGGGAGTTCAACTCCCCTGTGCCTGGAGCAGAAAAGCTCACCCACCCCTGCTGCGGAACTACCAAAAGAGCTGGCGGCGAGAAACGGTTTGGCAAGCGCTTCCCAAAGGGAGACACGAGGCGGGCCTTAAGGAGAACAAATTTAGGTTGTGAAAGCGCATTTGACATAATTCCCCACTCACCACAGGCATGTCGCCTTCATCCTCCTCCTCCTCCTCCTTCTCCTGGACAGCAGCAATGCTATTCCAGCTGACATCGTCGTCCACGATCCGCATCCTGGGAGTGAGGAGAGGGGCCCTGCCATCAGGCCACCAGCAAGGAAGGGAACCGCTGGATTGCTGCCAGATCGCCCGCAGGTGGGAATGGGGGATTCCTGGCGGGGGGGGGGGGGGGGGGGGGGGACGACACGAAATTCCTGGCCCAGGGCGGAATTCCTGGTCTGGGGTTGAGGGGGGAGGGGGTGGGGGGTGTGGAATTCCTGGCCCGGGGGGGGGCCTGGGGGTGCCCCGACCCCGCGGGACGAGGATAAGGGGCTGGGAGCGGGGCGCCGGCGGGCGGGGCCGTGGGGAGCTCCCACGCCGATGCCCACAGACGGCCACGGCGGAGGGTCGGGCCTACCGCGAAAGGCCGCGGCTGGCGCAGGCCGCGCCGTCCCCTTTTCCCCGCAACTCACCCGGTTCTACCGCTGCCGCCCGGCGGCTTCTTCTTGCGGCGGCGGCGGGGCTGGGCGGCCTCAGCGACGGCCGGCCCGCTCAGGTAGCGCCGCAGGTACTCGGCCTTGCTCAGCCCCTGCGCCGCCATCTTGGCCCCGGCCGGAAGGGACGGCGAGCGCGGGGGGACACGCGGCGGCGCTGGGCGGAGCCAGGGGGCGGGGGAGTGGGCGGGGCCAAAGGCGGCGGGCGGGGCCATGGCGGGGGTGGGCGGGGCCAGCAGCAGCAGCAGGCACACGCCATTGCCTCCATTCAACACCTTTATTTGGGGGTCGCAGCCCCGAGGGGACCCAAAGCCGGGGCCCCCCGCCCCGACACAGCAGCAGTACGCCTCCGGCGGAGGCCCCGAGGCCGATTCCCACGTGCCTTCGGGCTGGAGCGGCTTCCCTGGGGCAGGGGAGCGCCCCGGGGAGGGGTCCTGGCCCCAAACAAGTCCTGGTCCCCAGAGCCAGGGGGAAGAGGCTGAAGGGGTCCGGCTGCGCCCGGCTACCGGCCCGAGGCTCCCTCCGACTCGTAGCCCTCCGTCTTCATGTCATTCAGGCCCAGGTCTTCGTTCTGCTCAAAGGTACGCTCGTAGCGCTCCACTGTCAGCTCCGGGTCCTCCTCCGGGGCGTACACGTTCTGCAGGGCAAAACGGAGACCTCCTTCACGCCCCGCTCCTCAAAATCTCAGGCCCTGGCACTCCTCAGCAGCACCCGGCAAGGGCCCTCGGGACAGGATTCACACCCCACCACAACCAAGGGCAAAATTTGCACAGATAGCACAACTGGGGCCAGACCAGCCAGCCACATTCCCAGCCCCTAATCCTGGAGAGCAGACGCCGCTCCCGTCTTCTTCCTTCCCACAAAGCCAGCAGCCATTCCCTTTCCCTGGAGAGGGCCTGCGGCAACCCACTCACTACCAAAGCCCCAAAGGGAACCCTGCCCGCCGACACACATCAGGGAAATAAAGGAGAAGATCCACTCAAACTGCTCAGGGGACTTCAAGGAATTCATCTTCCAAGTACGCAACGCTGTACCTGAAGATAGCTGTTGCCTGCAGGGTCATCCATGATGAAGTGCACCTTTGCCTTTCCCTCTATGATCTGCAGAAAGAGAGCACATCCAGGCATTAAGGCTCTTTCCAATCCTTCGGTGCTTCCAGCACCAAGACTTTTGCAGCACGCTTTAGACAGTTCTAACACTTTCCTCAGTTAAAAAACAGTGATAGCTTGATAAAACAAGCAAGGACGCGGCGGGGCAGGCGTGGAACAGCTAGAAAAGGGAAGGTGACGCTCGCCGAGGAGTTCAGCTAAATGTGCTTCGTAGCTGCAGCGACAGCGGCGAAAACCACGCTGCAGAGCACGGAAAATTATGAGCACGCTCACCTCCTGCAGTTTCCCAAGGAACTCTCGCAGCTTTTCCGTCTTGCTGGGCGCAGAGCTGTCCCCGAGAGTGAAGGGGTTTCTCTCAACCTGGAAGAGCGGACACACTCACTCAGCCAGCTGCGAGACACCCAGCCCCACAGCCGGGCCAAATATTCACACAGAGGGGTCGGAGCTGCGCCAGGCAGTAGCGCAGGGCTGCTCACCAGGTCCCTGATGTCCTTCAGCAGCCCTTCCAGTGTGGTGAACTTCCCGCCCAGCGCTCCCATCCCCAGCTCGAACTCCAGCTCTGGGATCTCCACGCTGCACGTCTCCGACTGCGAGGGAGCACCCCGTGAGTCCCAACAGGTGGGCAGCTGGGCCCCACGCACCCGCTGCAGGAGGACGGGGCAGCTGTCGGAAGGCACCATACCTTTAGGACATCCCTCGTCATGTCGGAAGGGTCTGTAATCCGAAGGGTGATCCTGGTGCCTTGCGGTTCGATTGCTCCTCCGGACTTCACCTAGGAACAGCTGGCAGTCAGCTTTGCGGACTTTTATACTTGAATCACGCCACGCTGCTTCAAGAGGGTGTACCCTGGCCACTCCAAACACGGGGACAGCGCCTCAACCTAGGGCACTCGAGCAGGAGCGGAGATGGCCGACTCGCACCAAACGGAGCTCTTCAAGACCAAACTCTCCCCCATGGCTCATTTAGGAAGGGAAGTCAGACCCAGCCTGAGCTCGCTGCGCAGCTTGCATGTGGTCCGGCCCCCTGAGAAGCGAGCGAGGCAGCTCTCCTACGGCCAGCGCAAGCTGCCTCGCGATGCTGCCCATAAATCCAGCCTCCTTCCCAGCCTGGCTTCCCAAACAGCCATGCCATGAAGCAGAGGCCAGGACCTGGGAAATACCTACCCAGCAAAGCACAGAACGCCACTCCCCCCTCCCCACCACCCCCAAAAAAAGGGATCAGTGGTTTTCCAGCTCACCTCATTTGTCCTATGCCCGCAGGAGTCACAGTTCGTGGCCATGATAATCACTTCCTTGAAGTGGGGGATTTCTGGAGCAGACGGTCAAGGAAAACTCAGCAAAAGGAAAGCCTCAAAGCAGCGGCCTGCGCCCTCTGCACAGCCTCGGTCCTTCCCGAGATATCGCAGGAGCTCGCCAGCAAGTCGGGAGCAGCACTGAGACAGGTTTGCACCCTGCCAGGCTCTACTAGAGATAATTTATTCCCGCCTTATGGGCACACAGCAGGAAGAGCCGTGGGTCAGCACACCCAGTGCCTCTCACCCCCCCGCCGGCCTCTGTGCAGCCCCCCGCAGCGGGCACCGATCTGCGCCCGCGCCCCTCACTCAAAGGATACGCACTAACTTCATGTTTGTGTTAGCTGGGGCATTGCACTCGGGGCAGTTGGTGTTGAACTGCAGCACCTGGGTTGCATGAACGGAAAGGAGAATCAGAAAGTCCCGGCCAGCCCAGAAAGCCCGTCCTGGGTGCCAGCCACACAGGCACAGCAACCATCACACTGCGAAGTCACCCACCTCGTTCCTCAGATCCTCCGTGGAATTGGCTGGCTTCTCATCCAGCTCCTCTCCCTGCAAGAGGGGACACCAGAAGCCACATTAACTTTTGTTCCTTAATTCAGGGTGTGTGGGAGAGTGCGGGGACTGACCAGCCCCACTCCCCGATATTGAGCCCGTGCACGTGGCCAACGATGCAGCAGCAGCAGCTTCCCCATTACCTGCAGACCCAGCATGGCAGCCTGCTGGGGAGTCCTCCTGTAGTGGGTGACCACAAGAGCGTCGTCCTTCTGCGGCGCGCGAGGGTTCTCCACAAAGCTGTTCCCCGAAGGATCGTCTATGATCTATGGGAGAAGGGAGCCTCAGAGAGCCATCCCACACCTCCCCCGTGCAGAAAGGGGCCACGCTCTTGCGCATACTCACAAAGGTGAAGGGGGAATGTACTTCTTTCAGCTGCTTTAGTTTACCAATGAACTCATCTATTTTACTCGCCACCAATTCATCCGTTGCCTGCAAAAGAGAACTCAGTTGAGACCAATGCCGGGGGCAGCCCAGAGCCAAAGGCAGCGCTGACAACAGTGCAAACCCGAGAACCCATAGCGTTCTTCCCACCAGCGGCGCTTGATGCCAATGGACAGAGAATGAACAAACCAAGCTTTTGCCAAGCAGGCGTCCCCCAGGAGCTGCCCCTTTCACAGCATCTTACCCTGCGGATGGGCTGGTCCTGCTCCAGGCCTGCAACAGCTCTGTCAATTATCCCTTCGATGGTGGTAAGGACTTGAAAAGGAAAGAAAACAGAAGCAACGGCACCGGTAAGTACCCCATGGCAGCACTACCCACCCTGCCAGCTCGTACTGATCCCTGGCAGCCTCTGCACGTTAGCCCTCCCAAGCTTATCTGACCAACGGATGGGAGGCCAGGCCCTCAACCGGCACCTGCCAGCACGCTGAGGGGTGCGGGCTGCATACCCACCTCCCTTCTGGGTGAAGGCAGGGATCTCAAAGTCCAGCTCTGGAATCCGAGCCGTGGCGCAGTCGGTCTTCACCACCTCCCTGTTCATGTCCTGCGGGTGACAGGTGAGGAGTGGTGTCAGGGTCCCCGATGGGACTGGGAGCTCCCACGCGCCAAGCAACCACACTGAGGTATGCGGCACCCACGAAAGCCGCAGCATTAGCTCCTCCCAGCCAGCTTCAGCAACCACTCCGTTTGTGCAGGAGTGTGCCGGGAACATGCACATTTTGGGCGTTAAATGGTTATTACCACAGAAATAAAGCTATTTCACAAGCGGCAGAAAATAAAATGCTTTATTGCTCGAGCAAGACCGGCTGGTGAGGGACAAAGGCATGTAGGAGGCGGCTCCCCGCCGCGCTGGGGAGGCAGAGGGGAGCCCCCGCTCACCTGGCGGGAGGTGACAGCCAGGGCGTAGCGCACGCCCTGCTCCTGGATCCTGCCCGCGGACTGGATCTCCGTGTTGGACCAGGAGCAGCTGTCGCAGGCGAAGGAGCTGACGATGATCTCTTTGAAGAAGGGGATCCTGGTGAGCAGGAGCCGCGTCACCCCCTGCGGCAGCGAGGGGCCTCGTGGGAACCCGGCTCCTCGGGGCGCCGTCTCCCCCAGCCCCCGTCCCCGGGCCAGCACCCCCGCGGGCCGGTCGCCCTCCCGGAGCCCTGCCACCCCCGCAAGCACCCAACAGCCTCCCGCAGCGCCAGCGGGCCCAGCCTACCCCCCCCCCGCCTCTCGCACCCAGCCCTCCGGCTCCCACCGCCGCCCGCCCCGGGAAGAGCCGCGGCGCCCGGCAGGTCCTTCCCCGGCCCTGCCCCTCACTCGCCCCGCGGGTCCCGGTAGCGGGAGCCGGCCCCGGTGGGCCGGGCCCGCCCCGCAGGCCGCCGGGGCCCGGCAGCCGCCCGCCGCCCCCGCTCACGTTGCGGAAGCAGTTCATGCAGAGGGACTCGATCTCGGCCGGCCGCTGCTCGCCGTCCTCGGCGCTGAGGGGCCGGAACAGCGCTGAGCCCGCCGCCTCCGCCGTCCCCAGCGCCGCCATCTTGCCGCCGCCGGAAGTGCCGCGCCTGCGGGCCTCGCGGTCACGTGGGGCGCCGCGCGGTCACGTGGGGCGCCGCGCGGTCACGTGGGGCAGCGCGGCCTGCTCCGCCATGGCGGCCCTTTTATCGCGATTCGTCTCGACAGAAGCGGCCCCGCCCCGGCCCGGCCCGGCCCCGCCCCGCCCCGGCGCCCTCCGCCCCCCACCCCCCCGGCCCCTCAGCGCGCCTCGCCGCCCCGCTCGCCCAGGCTGCGGGCCAGGTCTGTCCAGAGGGCGTCGAGGCGGGCCTGCAGGTCCTCCACGGGGGGCGGGGAGGAGGAGAAGGAGGAGGAGGAGGAGGAGGAGAGCTTCAGCCTCATCTCCTCCGTCTCCTGGTCGAGGGCCCGGGTGAAGGCCCGGATCTGGAGGTGCGTGTCCCTCCGGAACTCCTCCACCCGCCGCTGCGCCTCCCGCGCCAGCTCCTGGGCATAGCGGCCCGCGGGGGCCGGCGGCTGCCCGGGGCGGAGGCTCAGCTTCACCCTGAGCTGCTCCAGGTTCCTCTGGATCTTGCGGTGGAGGTCCCTCGCGTTCTGGGTCAGCTTCGCGGAGAGCTCCTGGATGTACTGGTTGAGCTTCTCCGGGCTGGCCTGGGCGTGAGGGACGACGTTTCGGTGCAGCTCCTCCACGTTGCGGTGGATCTCAGTCACCAGCCTGTCCGCGTAAGGGTGGAAAATGTCCTTCACCTGCTCGGTGTGGAACGCGATCTTGGCAGCGTAGTCGGCCATGAACCTCTGGACCTCGTCCGCGCCCTCCAGGAGCTGAGCCGTCACCTCCCGGCTGGGCATAAGGTGCCGCCGGAGCTCCCGGGCTTTCAGGGACACCTGGTCCAGGAGCTCCTCCGTGAACGGCTGCAGCCGGTGGCGGAGATCTTCCAGGTGCTCGCCGACCCTGCGGTGGGCTTCATCCACGTACGGGGACAGCTTCACCCTCAGGCTCTCCAACTCTTTCCTGAGGAGCTTCCGCAGGCTGTCCGGGTCGTGGTAGAGCCGGGGCTGGAGGCCGCTGTCGAGGGGCGACAGCTTCTCCAGGAAGTTTCCCACGTGGCCGACCCCATCCCGAGCGCTTCCCTTCAGGTCTCTGCGCGAGACGGCACACGCGGTTACTGTGCAGACCCGACTCACCGCAGCTGCTGCCTGAACACACCCCTAATAAAAGCTGTTGGCCCCTTCCCGTGCGTGGGGGGAAGAGACACGGGGCCCAGCGCGTGCTGGTGGGCCCGGGGGGAGCTTGGGGAGGGAGCGCAGGCGTCGCCCACGGCAGGCGCCGCGAGTCTGGCCCCCGGCGCGGGGTACTCACGCCACGTCCCTGCCCGCCTTGCCGCTCTGCCCGTGCTCCGGGCCGGCCTTGGCGCTGGTCAGCTGGCTGAGGTACTCCCAGAAGCCGCTCCGTGCCGGCTCGGCCGGCGGCACTGCGGGCGGGAGGGCAGCAGGTCAGCGGGGTGGCCATGGCACTGCCCGCCCCAGCTCTGCCCTGTCCCGCTGCCGCCGGCCGCCCCGAGCGAGCTCCGCTGCCCGGCACCCACCCGGCAGGGTGGCCAGGAGGGCGAGGAGAAGCGCAGCCTTCAGAGGCATGGTCCGCCGGGCCGGTGTGCGAGGGCCTCACGGATCGGTGCTGCCTGTGCCTCTCGCTGCTTTCCGCAAGGACCCTCGCTCCTGGGGTGAAACGTGAAAACGTTTCACCTGAAACGACGCCCAGCTTCTCCAGCCAGAGAGAGTTAAAGCGGGCGCGAGGTGCCCCTGCCCGTCGCCTGGCTCCCGCCTGCCTCCCGCGTCCCTCCTGCCGGCAGCCGGCCCGCGGCTCCCTTTATATCCACCCGGCGGGACGCAGAGGAGCGCGGGCGATAAGGTGCGCCCGCGGGGGTAGGCTTTTTGGACCTCACTCCCTGTAAACACGACGTGGAGGTCTGCGGGCGTTCCTGAGGGGTGACGTGGGTCATCTGACCGCCAGCTGCCCCTTCGCCTGCCCCGCGCCGCTCCCGTCCCACCGCCCCAGCCAGCCGGGCCTCGCTGCGGCCACGGGCAGCCTTAACCCCGAGCGCCGGCCAGACGCCGGATCGGCCCTTGTTTTCCCAGCGATAAGGCAGCCTCGCTGCTTGCGCTGCAGGTTTCCCGGGACAGGGCTGACCCTGCCCTCACAGCCGACCTTTGCGTGGCAGAGCAAAGAGCGGGTGGGAGCTGCCGGGGTGGTGAGGGATGGGGACGGGGACAGCAGCTGCGGCTCGCTGGCTGGCAGCTCCCGTGGCAGAGACTCGCAGCCCAAACATAGGGAAAGGGAGCCCAGACCCCCGGGATGCGGCCAGGGTGGGTGTGGGAGGATAAGCCCGGCTCCAGCTGTGCCTGGGAAGGGCGAAACGAGCGCAGCGGCCACACCTGCGCCTTCCACCACTTGCAAAACACCAGCTGCAAGGCCCCGCTTCCCCAAACCCGCCGCATTTCGGTGTGTTTCCTTTGCATGTTGCCTTTCCCCCAGGGATATAAAAAAAAAAAAAGGCAGTGTTTTCAGCTCGGGTGTCATCCCCGTGAAGAATGCCGGCCGCAGACGCTGGGTTTTCAAATGGGGCGAGTGCTGGGACGTTGGCACTGAAGCAACGCAGCAAACGATGGCGTCTCCCTGGCGGGGCTGGGGCACGGGCGCGCTGCGGCGGAGGGCAAAGTCCAGCGCACCACAGGGGTGACGCATCGAGCGGTCACCAGTGCTCCTCTGGCACCAAAGTCCACCCGGCTCCCTTGCTCATGCGGAGGCGCGGGGTCGGCCCCGGCAGCATCTGGGCACGGTCCCCACGGGGACGAGGTGCCTGCTCCCACCAAGCCCCCCGCCCGCTGGGCCTCCCCGCTGTTCCCTCTCCCTGGTGCCCAAATTCAGGGGTGATGCACTCCCCTTGGAGCAGCCAGACCCGTTGCCCGTCCCGGAGCGGGATGGCGAGGCGCTGCGGAGCAGGACGGACACAGACCAGCACATGCGTGGCAAGGGGACAGTTTATTTCTGCCGCGAGCTCCCGGCGCGGGGGCACGGATTCCCGCCCCGTGCCTGCTCCCCGCGGCACTCGGGGGGGGTCTCAGTTCGCCGCCGGCTGGGCGGTGCTGAGGAAGGCGGCCACCTTCTCCCGCACCTCCTTCTCCAGCAGCTCCAGGTGGTCCTCCACGCCGGCGGCGCCCGACTGCAGCTTCCCCTGCATCTCCTCCAGCCGCTCCACCAGCTGCCGCCCGAAGGCCTCGCCGAAGGGGGCTGCCTGCTGCTGGAATGCCTCCAGCGACTGCCCCACGCGCTCGTCCAGCTGCCGGGCCAGGGGAGCCAGCCGCTGCCGCAGGCCCTCGGCATCGCCGCTCGCCGCCTCCCGCAGCTCCTGGGCCAGCGGGCTGAGCTGGGCGCGCAGCTCCTCCGAGCTGGCGGCCAGGCGGGCACGCAGCTCCTCGGCCACCCGCTCCATCTGCGCCGTCAGGCTCTCCAGCTGCCGGTTCAGGTTGTCCTGCACCTCCTGGGTGTAGGGGCTGAGCCCGCGCCGCAGCTCCTCCACGCTCTGCCCCACCTGCGCCTTCAGGTTGTCAGCCAGGGGAGCCAGCTTCTCCTTCAGGCTCTCCACCCCGCCATCGATCTGCTGCTGCAGCCGCTCGGCGTAGGGGCTGAGGGAGGCCTGGATGCTCTCGGCATTGTCCTGCAGCCGGTCCTGCAGCTCGGTGGCGTAGGGCTCCAGTGCCCGCCGCAGCTCGCCGGCCCCGCGGTCCACCTGCGAGCGCAGCTCCTCGGCGTAGGGGCTTATCTTGGCTTGCAGCTGGCGGATGTTGGTGCCGATCTGCTGGTGCACCTCGTCGGCGTAGGGCGCCAGCTTGGCCTGCAGCTCCGCCAGCTCCTGCCGGATCTGCTCCTTCAGCCGCTGCGAGTCCTGCGCCAGCCGCGCCTGCAGCTCTGTGGCGAAGGGCACCAGCCGCCGCTGCAGGTCCTCGGCATAGGAGTTGACGCTCTGCAGGTTGCTCTGCAGCAGGGTGCTGGGGAGAGGGAGGGACGTCAGCACCCCGGCGCGCCCACCGCCCCTTGCCCTGCCCAGCACCCCCCGGTGCGTCCACTCACTTGAGCTGCTTGGTGATCTCGGCTTGCTGCAGCTGGTCCACCGTCTCCTTGGCATTGCTGCCCAGCTCCATGAAGTACATCCAGAGCATGCTGGCCACCTCGTCCGGGTTGGCATTAGCCCGCACCCCTGCAAGCAGACGCCGGGATCAGCACCGGCACGGCCCCCCGCTCGGTGGCTCCCCCGGGGATATCAGGTCCTCGCGTCCCCAGGGCCATCCCTGCCCCGGGGCAGACCCGCACGCCGGCCTCACCTGCGACTGTGAGGAGCACCAGGACAAGGGCGGCTGCCTTCGGAGACATCCTGAGCGCTGGGGATGCTGCGGCAGCGGAGAGCGGAGGCGAAGAGATCTGCTCCGGGGAGCACCCCGCCGCTATTTATGCAGCCTGAGTGCCCTCGGCGACTTCCACGCAGGCCTGTGACACGGGCCCTGGGCTTGGACTTTAGCAAGGTCGCGACGTGGAAGTGCCTGACGCGCGCGCAGCCCTGACATCACCCGCAGCCCTGCCAGCTCCCGGCGGCGTGCCAGGGGCCGGGGCAGGGAGGGGATGGGGGGACGCGGGGGCACCCCGGGGCTGAGCCCCTCCCGGGGACAGGGACCCTGGGGCGGAGGGGACAGCGGCCCGGCGCAGGCGGCCGCGCGGTGCCCTCGGGCAGAGCCAGCCCGGTGGCATCGCGCCCAGGGCCGGTGCCGCTGGATGTCACCCTTGTGCCGCCCGCGGCATGCTCCCCACCGGCGCGCACACGCGTGTGCACCCGCGCGGGCACGCACATGCGTGGGGAGCCCCCGGCAGCCTCGGTCGCCAGGGGATTTCCCAACTCGTGGCCGGGAGGCAGGCCCCTCCACAGCGACCTGGCAGTGGGAACGGTGCCTGCGGACGTGCCCCCCCCCAGCCAGCCCCGCCGCCCCTGACCTTTGCGCAAGCCCCCCCAGGGGCGGCTGCGGGGAGGGTATAAAGAGGGAGCCTGGGGCTGCCCCCTCCGAGCAGAGCCCGGCGCAGGTGAGTGGGGAAGCCCCTGGCGAGGGTCACGCCGGGAAGGGGACGGGGACGGGGTCGGGACCCCCGCGGGCGCATCCCGGACCCCACCACGTGCTCTGCTCTCTCCCCAGCCATGAAGGCGTCGCTCCTGCTCGTGCTCGGCTGTGTGGCCGTCCTGGCAGCGGGAGCAAGTAAGGGGCGGGCGAGGGCTGCGGGGGGAGCGGGCGCAGGGTGCTGGGTCGCACGCATGGCAAGGGGGGCACAGGGCCACGGGGCTTGTGCTTGCAGGGGCCGACACGGCCGAGGAGCCGGAGGTGCTGAGGAAGGTGCAGGAGTACGCCCAGAAAGCCACGGCCATGGCCAAGACGGCCTTCAGCACGCTGCAGGAGTCGGAGGTGGCTCAGCAGGCCAGGTACCCCCGCGTCCCCCCGGCACCCGGCCCCGCCGCCCGCGGGGGAGCCCAGCCGGCGCCCCGCTCTGAGCCCCCCCCCTTGCAGGCAGTGGCTGGTGGACAACGCCGACCTGGGGAAGCAGCGGCTGGCCTGGCTGAAGGAGCGGCTGGCGGATCTCTGGAAGTGGACGCCGGTTGCGTAGCCCCGCCGGGGGCTGGCCAGGGGCCGGCCGGGCTGGGGTCCCCCCCTGCTCCCCACCCTCTGTCACGGTTCTTGCAATAAAGCGGCGCTGAAGCAGGCGGCTGTGGCGGCGTCACTGGGGGGGGCGGCGAGGAGGAGTGTGCACCGCGGGGTGAGGAAGGGCTGGGACAGACGCCCACGCCGGGGCTGCACACGGCTCTGCCGGGGCGCCGGGACCCCTCGCCGTGGGGCCACCACCCCACGCACATGTGTCCCGGGTGGCAGGAGCCGAGTGCCGCTCCCGCAAGCCGGGGTGGTCCAGCCTCTGCCAAACCAGCCCCTGCTGCGCTCCGCCACCCCGGCAGAGCCCCTTGTGCCGGGAGAGCCGCGTGCGGGGCCGAGCCCGGCTGCACCCCGGGCAGAGCTGGGCTCGGTGGCGGGGAGAGCCCGGGGCACCCCCCCTGCCAGCTCCCACCGGGTCCCCCCGGCCCCGAGCACCCCTTGCCCCCGGCGCTGCGCACGGGCAGCCCCCTCCAGCATCCACTGCAAAGACTGAGCGAGCTCCAATAACTTAAGTCAGGTTTATTTGACAAAAGACAGGCAAAGTGGAGAGCGAGGCCGGTTCGGGGAGGGGAGGCAGTGGGAGGGGAGGAGGGGGGTCCCCAGGGAGGACGCCCCGGGGCTGGCCTGGCCCGTGGCTCCCGCAGCCCCTCCCCGGAGCCCCCCCCGGGGGGGAAGCACCCCAGGCAGGGTGAGGAGCGGCCCCGGGGCGGCCGCGGGAGCGGGACCGGGGTCAGTCCCTGGCCGCGCCGGCCGGCGGCTCAGGCCATGCTCTTCTGGATGTCGTCCAGGACGGTGAGGATGCGGGTCTTGAGGTTCTCGACGTAGGGGGTGACGCGGTCCTTGAAGTCCTGCATCAGGGGCGTCATCTTCTCGCGCAGGTTGCTGAGGTGCTCCACCACCTTGGCCTGGTACTCGGCGGCCTGGGGGATGCCCTTCTCCCGGATCTCCTCCAGCTTCTGGTTCAGCTTCTGCCGCAGCTCCTCGCTGTAGGGCGCCAGGTTCTTGCGCAGCTCCTCCACGTGCCCGCGCAGGCGGTCCCGCGCCTCCTCGGCCACCGGGCTCAGCTTCTCCTGCATCAGCTCCACCTTCTGCTTGGTGAGCTCCTTCAGCTCCTGGGCCACGGGCAGCAGGCGCTGGCGGTACTGCTCCAGCTCCTCCGTCCACTTGGCAGAGAACTGGTCCAGGAAGGGCCGGATCTTCTCCTTCACCTCCTCCAGATCCTTGGTCAGTTCCTGGCGCAGGGCCTCCGTGTCCTTCAGCCACATCTCCCGCAACTCCTTGTAGTAGGGGGTCATGTCCTCCCGCAGCTTGGCGACGGCCGCGCCCAGCGTGTCCAGGTTGTCGGCCAGCTTCAGGCTGCGGGGAGCGGAGGGGGGGTCAGGCACGGCGCCCGGGGAACCCCCGCCGGCCCCCCGCCACGCACCCCCCCACACTTACTCCAGCTGTTTGCCCACAGCGGAGGACTCGAACTGGGCGATGGCTTCCTTGCCGCTGGTCTTCACCGTCTCCAGGTACACGTCCATCATGTCCCTGAGGCGCTCCAGGGGCGTCTGGGGTTCATCGTGCTGCCAGAAGTAGCGGGCCTGGGTGCCTGCGGGGAGAGCCCAGCGCGCTCAGGACGGGCTGCCCGACGGGACCGCGGCGGGGAGGGCTCCAGCCCCGCCGCCCTCCCGGCGCTGCACCGGGGACCTGCCCGGCTCCGGAGGGGACCGGGAGCCGCTCAGCTGCAGCCTGACTCGCAAAGTGCTTTTGGAAGCCCGGCGCTTCCAGGAGCGCTGGCGGCGAGCTCGGCTGCCCCGTCCTGCTCCGTCCCGCAGGGGTTTTACGGCCGCCGCTGCCCCAGCCCCGTTTGGACCTACCCGTCAGGCAGAGCAGGGCAAGGGCCACCACCACGGCTCTCATCTTGGCGCTGAACCTGCGGGCAGAGCAAGAGAGTTGGGTGCAGGGAGCCCCGGGCGAAGGCAGCCCCGGCGGGAACCGAGCCCCCTGCCCCGGCGCTGCCCCCCTCCCCGTGCCGGCAGCGGCAGGACTCCGGCCCCCGCGGTGCCACGGGGGCTCGGGAGCCCCTCGAGCAGCCGGGCTCTTACCAGCTCTCTCCTGCCGCTGCCGTGCTGCCGGTCGTCCCGTCTGAGCCGGCCGCTTCCCCACCGCCGCTATTTATGCAGGAGTGGGCAGTTCCCACCGGAGATAAGCCAGTGCTGCAGCCCAAGAAATCGCTCCCCGGCGCGGGCGATGTGGCGCGTAGAGTTCAAGGATCGCGCGCGTGGGCCAGCGCCGAGGAGCGCTGGCTTGGCAGGGGCGGCGAGCAAACAGGAGCTCCCTGCGGGACGCGGCTCGCCGGCCAAGGAGCCTGTTTACGCTCCCGGTGACCCAGATTCCTGCTCGCCGCTGCGGCCTCGCCGGGGCCTCTCGGCAGCCCCCGGGGGTTGGCCGGCAGCCCGGGGACAAGGTTTATACCGGCGGGGATTTGGCCTGCCATACCCAGACCCCTCGTCCTCCGCTCACCACCACAGTGGGTCTCTGCCCTGTCCTTCCCCGGGCTGGTGAGACCCGCGCTGCTCGCATCACCCCCTCTTCCCGCTGCATCCAGCCCTCCCTGGGGACCGGCGAAGCAAAGGCTCAGCCCGGAGCAGACACCAGCCTGGCCGCAGCACCCCGGCACGGCCACCCCAACCCAGCCCCCAGCCCAAAGCCGCTCTGCAGCCAAACCAAGGTGCTGCCCCGGCCCCCCACCCCCAGCCTGGGGACCCGCAGGAGCCGAGGGCGCAGGGCTGAGCCCCGGCGAAGCCGCGCGGCGAGAGGGGACGGGGACAACGGGGGCACGGCCCCCAGCCAGCGCCGCAGGGAGCGGGCAGCAGCCGGTTAATGCCACGGGGAAACTGCCCGATGCGGGAAACGCCCTGCTTCAGAGCAGCACCGGCTCTCTGCGGCCCCGAGCCCAGGCCGGCTCGCTGGGCACCCAGCCCTCGGAGGATGTGCTTGATAACGTGGGTTTGATCCCCAACATCGCCACAGCACGGCCGAGGGGTTCAGCAAAGCCGAACCAAAACTTGAACCCGGCTGCCGGTGGCACCGCAGTGGCCGAGCCTCCGCAGAGGAGGCGACGGGTCCGGATCGAGAACACCGCAGCTCGGGAGCGAGCATGGCCACGCCTTAAGCTTTCGCCCCCGGCCACCCCGAGGCTGTTCCACCTCCGCAGCGGGCGTTGAGCAACAAGGCAAACAGGAGAGCAGGGAAGATCATAATCATGGTTTTATTTGTCATGATCCCACTGTCCAACTAATTGACTAGTTGCAAGTGACCCACAAAAAAATGGACTGAAGAGTTACTGAAACTTTTTTAGTCCAACATAAATGAGGAAGAAAAAAAAATACTTCTGACATTTCCAAAAAACAGAAATAATAGCAAAGTATATTAATATACATTCAACATATACTGCGCGTATTGATTACTACAATACAAAGCAATGATTAAAAAAAAAAAAGTGTGATACTGCGAAATGGCACGGTTAAGCGAGTCCCTGCTGTTTCGGATGCTTGCTGTAGGGTGGCCGTCGACTCTCCCAGAAATACAGTGTCATGTAAACAAAAGGAAAACAAACCAAAGGTACAGAGCGCGAGGCTTTCAGTGTTTCCCGCTCGGGCCCGGCGAGCCCCGCCGGGCTCCCCGCGTCACCGGGGAGGAAACGCAAGCGGATGGCGGTGCCCCGGCACCCTCTCCGGTTTTCGGGATCGCAGAGCCGGTTAGCGTTCTTTTCCCGGGGCAGGGGAGAAGGGGGAGGCCGGGAAGAGGCGTGGGTAAGGATAGCAAAGTCACCTCTGCCGTGCTGGTTTCACACTTCCTTCTGTGCAAATTCAGGAGGGCTGGGTCGATTTTTCCTTTTTTTTTTTTCTTTTTTTTTTTAAAAAAGATTCCAGAAAAGTGTCAATAAGAAGAATTTGAGCTGTAGCTTGTAAAGTCCCGAAGGCAACGATGACACCAAGCGCTCCCGAGCCCCAGCTGGGGCGGGGGGGGGCTTCACGCTCTATCCGTCAAGGAAAGGATGGCAAGAAGGACAAAGAAGAGATCTATGCACGTCTGAACTCTATAAAGGAGAATACCACTGTCGCCACTGGCACGAGAGAGAAAACCGGTCACAAGTACAATGTCATTAAAAGAAATAAAATACTTTGAACAAAAGGTGCAAGTCACAATTCATATAGAACAGAATCTAGTTAAAAATTTCTCTCAAACAGAAATTCCTTTTGCCTTTTATTAATAACAATAATAATAAAACAACATTTACCAAAAAACAATTCCTACATGATCAGGAGGAGAAGCTAAGAAAACAACGGAAGAAGAAAAAAAAAAAAAAATCTGTCTTCCCTACATTAAGCCAGGAAAAAGAAGAAAAACCCAAGTCATATGCGGATTTAAAAAGAAAAGCTCAGGAGGGGGCGGGGAAGAGGTGACCCTTCCAGCACTCTGACAAACGGGGAGAAGGAACAGAAGCGGACGAAGATGAGACAAGAAGCGTATTGCACCAGGGGTGGGTGCTCCCCGCCGCCGGGGCGCGGGGCACGGGAAGGGCCGCGGCCGGGCTGGCACCGTCCTCGCCCCCCGCCAGCGCTGCCAGGCTCGGGAGGCTCCGGGGAGCGGCTGGGGATCCCGTCGGACCCCCGCTCCTCTCCCCGCCCGGGGAGGCGGCAGTCCCATCCGCTCGCTGTGCCGGGAGCGGAGGCGGGCGGGGGGCCGGAGCGGCCCCCGGGGGCCCGCCTGGCCCTGGTCAGGAAAAGCCCCCCAAACCAGACTCAGTGCTCAGGCTCCGTGAATCCTCTGCCGACGTGTAGGACTCAGGTTCTCCGGTTATTTCCGTGATAGCTGGAGTTACAGGCAAACATGGCAAAAATTAAAGAAACCAAAGGAACAACACACTGGATGAACTGATTATGAGGAAAGGGGCCATGGTATTCCAGTTAGTCAGAAATACTACGGCAATTTGGCGCGATGCTGCTAGATACTGTTGGTTTAAAATGGACCTTTTCATTTCAAAGCTGTACGCAAAACCTGCAAGAGAGAGAAAAAGCGAGGGCGTTAGGAGACAGAAGAGAACGGCGATTCCGCCGCCACCGCCCTCCGTCGCATTCCCAGTGCAGACCCGCGAGCTACTGCCGATGCAAAGGCGCTCTGGAAGAGCAGCAAAGGCTGGGAAGGAGGGTGCTGTCCCTGGACGAACGCGGGGGACAGCAGGCAGCCGCCAGCGCGGAAGCTCAGAGCCGACGGGGTCTCTCCCGTCGGAGCAAGGGGACAGGGAAGGAGGCGCACGCGAAAGCGGGGCCAACAGGCCTCCGGGGTCTGCCACGGAGGCAAGCCCAGGCACGCAGCGGGGAAGAGAAGGCGGCTCGAATACTCACTCCCTCCTGGTTACACCCCTGCCTGCTCCATCCCAAAGGGCACCTCCGGGTGCTTGTAGCTCAGTAGGACGTCTGTAATACACGTCGACGGGTAACAGGAGGTGTTTAGATGCTGGTTGCCATCACCCAGGTTGGGATGCTCTTGACCTTCCAAACTCTCCCCGCATTCTGTAAGGTCAAAGAACAGCATCAGAGTTTGCACAAGGAGCACTACGGAGCTCCGGCTCGCGGATGGGGCAGGCAGGCTGCCACGGCCTGAAGGGTCACGTCACTGGCGGAGCTGCCCCGTGCTTCTCCAGGAAGCCTCGATCGCCGCTCCCACCAGCCAGGCTCCGACCGACAGCAGCCCCCAAGGAGCTGCCCTCCGTCAGCACGTGCTGCCCCGCAGCCCGCGTGCCCCGCCGGCGCTGCTCATTTAGAGGAGAAGCGGCTTGGCGACACAGACCGCAAAAGCTGGTCCTCCCCGGCCCCGGCCCAGCCCCCGACGCGCCGTGCCACGTCTCCGCAGCTCGGCCAGGTCCTTACCCTCGCTCTCCCTGTCGCGCAGCTGCTGACTGGCCATCAGCGACGACTGGCTGAGGACGGCATCAGACATCCGAGCGGAGCTTAGTGCTTTTCCTGCCATTAAACTCATTCCAGGCAAGTTATCTAGCTGCACCTGCAGAGGCGGCAGGACGCAAGTCAAAGGGGGCTCGGGATGAGGCGCCCTGCTGCTCCCCCAGCTCCGAGAGGCTGCCCGGGGAGCCTCTGCAAGCCTTCAGCGAGGGTTTGCAAGTACAAGTACAAACTGTACGTCAGGCGCAGCTTAGGTGCAGCCTGTGTCCCCGCAACACAAGAACGGACTGGACAGTCCAAGCCCCTTCCACACCTACACCGGACGAACTAGGGGACAGCCCTTCTCGTTCATAGCACGAGGCAGCTGCGGCAAAGAACACATCAAGATTTGGGCAGGACAGTTGCCAGCAGCCCAAAACACGGGGGACACGGAGCAGCTGCTCTCTGCTCTTGGCCAAGGTCTGGGCTGCCAGGGCCAGCTCGTTTAGCAGCACTGCAAAACCGCGAGCTGGGCTCGGTGTGTCCGCAAAGCCCTCCAGGGCCAGAGCCAGGCCTGGGGCAGCGCAGGCCGCCTCACCAGAAGGACCCTGGGGGAAAAAGAAGGGATGCCACGGCTACAGCAGCCAGCCCTGGGGAAAACCATGAGCAAAGGAGGAGCACCTCCCTGCCAGTCTCCACGAAAACGTTTTTGGTGTTAAGCACAGGGGATGGACTGACGCGTCCCCCCGCTGCCTTGCCTATGCGGCACCTCGTACGTAACCCACGCGCGTGAAGGAAGCTCTGCGCTGCCTTAAGCCCCGCCAGGCACAGGCTTCTTCAAACCTACGTAGGCATCATCGCTGTTCTGAATGGTGTGATGTCTCTGCAGGGTCCTGGGCCGCGGGTGCTCGCTGGAGGCGGGTCGCACAGGGTAGCCCAGTCCGTTGTGGTCAGGCACCTGCATCGCTTGGCCGGGGGAGCTCCTGTCCATACAGTTCCCTACGATGGATTCTTAAAAATCAGACAAGACAGAAAAACGACAGGTTAGCGCAAGGAACCCGCAGCTCTTGGCGACGCGTGCCACCGACAAAACGCGGGTCTGAGATGCGACGGCACAAACAAATGCTCGCCGCTGGTGGGGCAGCGTGCTGCTGGCCGGGTGGAAAGGGGCCCCTGGCTGCTCTCATTGAAGCGATACAGCACCCAAGCCCCCCGATGGCACTTGGGCAGGCTTCCCCCCCCAGCACTGAGATCCCAAAGATCCCAGAAGATCTCAATGCCAGCTGCCTCCAATCAGGTCTACAAAAGCAGCCTAAAATTGGGGGGGACGGGGGCAGAAGCACCACAGCACAGGACGCAGACCTTTCCTGACCGTCTCCCAGCACGGCCGCCCTCCCCTCGAGCCCGAGCTCACCCTCCTCCCCGCGTTGCCCACATCGTTACACAAGAGCAGAGGGAGAAGAGACTCCCCGGCCTCCACCACGGGATGTGCTAGCAGGGCCCCTTGGCAATTGTAAGCAACATTATCTTGCTGGAAGAGTTGGCCAGGATGTTCGCTTTTATCAGATGACTTCTCCCTGCCCTCCTACAATCTGGCTGTAGGAGTGCATGAGTGTTCTGCCTGGCAAAGTCCATCTGCACCGCAAGCTCTTATGACCGAGGGTAAAGGCTACATTCCTATCGAGCAAAACTTCTTGTCATCAAGTACACGATGTTTTGGATAAAGTCCTGAGGTAGGGAGAAGCCTATTGTTGGGCCCGATGCATGTAAACAGCTCACTCCTGGCGAGTAGTCCTGCAGAGCACAAACACGCAGCCGCAAGGGCTAGGGAGCTGCCCTGAAATGACACAGCTGCAGGTAGATCCCCCGGCCGGCCGGAGCTATCGGCTTTTATGGGGCTTTGGCTAGCGGGAAGCAATCTCCTGCTGTGCCGGAACACCACACCTCCTGGCTGGGACTGCAACTGCCAGATGCCAGAAAGATGCTCCCCAAAGAGACCTGTCCGTAAAGAGATCCCATCCCCGGCACAGTCCGCCACCCGAGCTCTCCACGCCGCTCCCGGGCACGCAAGCACAGCTAGCGCGCTGCTCCCAATGCCCTTCCTCCCTCAGAGACACGGCAGTCCTGCAGGAACCCTGTCCCGGGGCAGTCGGGGATGCAGCCGGCCTCCCCCTTCTTTTGCACAACCGTGGGGTTACGTGCGGTTAACAGCTTTCCCGGAAAAGCGAGAAGGAAAACATGAGGTAACAGATGTTGGCGGAGCAGTGCCACCCACACACTGCTCGGGACGCCGCTCCAACTGTGGGAACAGTTGTTTGGGCCGGCAGCCCGCTTCTCCAGCTCTACAAACAGCCCCGGTGCAGAAGCGCTCCTGCAGCCAGGCCCAGCAGCGAGCCCCCGGCACCAGCCCCTGCGCCGCAGGTGACCGGGCACGGGGGGACGAGTCCCCCCGGCCTGGAACAGCCCCGACCCAAAAGACAACCCCACGCTTCCCATCGCCGGGGATGCAGCTGAGGCCGCAGGGGCAGGCCGGCCTGAACTCGCGCTCCTTTCCTCGCCCTCAGCCCGCTCCAGCAGCGGGAAAGCCTTTCATCCCCGCATCCACAGGGCCCGGGGCTCCTGTGCCAGGCGGCCTTTGTGTCGGCGCGGCATGTGACGCTGGCACCGCGGGCAGGGCCGCCGGCGCCAGCTCAGCTCCTTCGGTGCCGAGGCGAGGCAGGTTTCCCATGGGCAGCATTCCCAGCCCTGTGACGGCTAGGTTGGAGCAAAACTGGAGCAGAGCTGTTCAAGGGTGGTGTAGTCACAACCTAAACACAGACTTGGTCGACGCTCTCACGGTCTCCGGCTGCCATCTCCGGCAGATGCTCGGCAGACAAGCCAGGGCTTTTTGATTGGGGTCAACACGCTCCCTCGGAAGGCACAAACGCTCCCGAGCCGCTGCAAAGTTACGTCCCGCTCTAGGGAGAGCACGCTTGGTGAGCTGGGGCAGAAGAGAAGATACCCCCCGCCTCGAGAGAAGCTGCGGCCTCTTAATGCAGCACAGGGAAAACAGTGGGAAAACCCAGGGATGCAGCTGAGAGAGCCCAGCCGCCAGCACCAGCGCTCAAAGAGAGGAGCCACGCTCAGCCGGGGCAAGGCTCCCCGCTCGCCCCTCGGTGCATGGCGTGCTTGGGAACGCCGGAGCTGCGCTACGCGCCAGCGTGCTAGCGGCACGTACGCCGAGGTTTTGCAGGATTTAATTGTAGGTGAGGGTACCTAGGCAGCTTAGATGGCAAATCTGCCTGGAACCGAAGCGGCACAGGCCTGATTCCAAGTGGGTTACTGAAGCCAGGAGGAAGGCAGCGCGAGCGGTTGCATCTCAGGACATAGTTTACTACGTGAGCCCTCCAAACAGCCCTGTCAGAAGGGCTTACACAACGCTATTTGTAAACATTTACTTGCTTTTACTCATTTACGAAGTCTTGGAGTCTAAAGTCCTTTTCCCTTGTGTAACCGGTTCTAGCACCATCAGTACAGGGGCAGAAATGCAGCTTCCAACTTCAGTAAACCTCGTTGTTCGTCTAACGGTCTACGGCGCTCAGACGCAAGCTCACGATTCGGTACAGAACACACCTCCAGAGCTTCCACCCTCCGCTTAACCTGTGGCGATTCCCCCCCCTTTCACGCTTCAAGCACCGCAGGGAAATTGAGGTGCAAGGGCAAACACATCGGTAATCCAAAACGTAAGACGACCTCAGAAAAGCCGTGCCCTGTCCCTACCCCCTGCCCGCGCTCTGGGGGGCCAGGGCTTGGCGCGCCCGCTCTGCCCGCTGAGCCAGTCTGTTCCAACCCAGTACTTTCCCAACAAACCCGTGCTGTGTCCCCAGACAAAGCCCTGCCTCCTGTGCCCTGGACGCCGCTCCTCCGCAACAGGGTCCTCTGCCGAGGGCAAGCTGATGGCTTCAGACCAGCGCAACTCCGTCCTGCAGTGAATACTGATCCACCCGGCTCAGGCTGGAAAGCCTCTCTTCAAAGCCCTCTTAGCAAGGGGCTGGGACGGTGTTTTTCGTACAAAGCAGGCCTGTAATTACAGTTCAGGCAGGAATTTCTCTTACAGCGCACCGCTGCCAACGCAGCCACCAAGGAGCAGAGGCGCAACTGCTTCCAACTAGCAGAAAAGGTCTTCAGACGCTAACGGCAAGTTTAAACTCGCTTGCTTCAGAATCAACCCCTTCCAGTTCAAGCAGGGCTAGAGCCTCGCTGCTGCTTCCCAAAGCGCCAGAGGAGCTGCTGCGAGGCGGCCTCGGCCGCAAGATGTTTACCACCGCTCTCACTCTGCATGCTTGTGGAAGCCGTAGCAATGCCAGGACTCGAGGGTCTGTTCTTGAGAGAAGGAACTTGGGGGTACGCTAGTAACTTAACTGTTTCTAGCCTGCTGTTTACACCGGCTGGGGAACTTCACCACCAAGAATAAGTCAACAGCAGGCAGCACCCCTGAAAAGATGGCAGAATGCTGGGACCTGCTCTTTACCTGCCTGCAGAAGTAGGTCAGCTTCCAAAGAGAATCAGCCGGTTGGGTTCCCTTCTTATTTAATGCTGTTTATTAGAGAGACTATGCCTGCAATTGACCCGAGGCCACAAAAGCCAAGAAGAATCTAGGTAATTCCACGCTATGCAAAATATGTCACGAAGCCCTTGCCGTGCTGGGTAGAGGCGGCGTCCTCCGGCAGGAAGGCAAGCGGCACGCGGCCAGCACGGCGGAGCGTTTCAGCTACGCGAGCGGTGGGAAGCCTTACCTCTGCTGGGCACCTTATTCCTACTGAATCCAGCAGCCGCGGGCTGATGTCTGTATTGATGCGTCCCCAACTCCTGCGCGTGATTAGCAGTTCCTAGCAAAGATTCTGGGTCCCCGTGCCCTCCTGCATTTACGAGCAGAGGGGTCTCGTGGCAACCTTTGGTCAATGTGTTTGAACTCTTACTGTCTGGAAAGCTGTCCCTGGCACCCTCGCACGCGCAGTCCTCCTCCATGCTCTCCGAATGGAACAGGGCTGGCTGGTGTACGTATCCGTGCGGCGGCACTGACGCAGGTACCTGCTGGATACATTCTTGCGCCCTGATTTTTAAGAGATGCTGGGGGCTGTTCTGCGGGTGGTACGCGTCAGCGCTCTGATAAGGCAAAGACAACGACTGGCGCTCCGAGAGGTTCTGTCCCACGCTGGTGCCCATATTCCCAGCATCCCCTTGACTCATATGCCTGAACAACTCTTGAAATTCTTGCTGCTGCTGCTGCTGCTGCCGCCGTTTGATGAGCTGTGCAAATTCTGCCTGGGGCAGCCGCATGTCCGTGTGCCCCGTGAGCGAGTGCCGGGGAGAAAGCAGTCCCTGGAGGATGTGCGGTACCTGCTGGTGTCGGCTGTAGTCGGGAGGCGTTGGGGACAACAGTGCTTGCTGTAGTGCCGATGCAGTGTAGTGCTGCTGTTGCTGATGTGCGTTCTGAGGGAAACTGGGATACTGGTCGAGCTGCGGGACTTTCAGAGCTTGCTGAGCTGGAGGAAACCCAACTCCTCCCGCGGGGCTGTAGTTGCTGGGGGAAACGCGAGGCTGCTCTGGGAACAGGTGGGGGTGTAAGTGCACCTGGTCGTAGTTGGCGGGGGGATACCTGCTCACGTTCAGGCTGTGAAGAACAGAAAAGGACAAGTGACTGCACGGCAGCAGCTCCGGCTCGGCGGGGCGTG
Organism: Pelecanus crispus; assembly: GCF_030463565.1. Classification (NCBI taxonomy): domain Eukaryota; kingdom Metazoa; phylum Chordata; class Aves; order Pelecaniformes; family Pelecanidae; genus Pelecanus; species Pelecanus crispus. The sequence goes on along the minus strand of NC_134661.1, from coordinate 7,707,104 downwards.
CCGGGCTGCCTTCATAGAATCATCGAATCGTTTAGGTTGGAAAAGACCTTTCAGATCATCCAATCCAACCATTAACCTAAAATTACCAAGTCCACCACTAAACCAATTAAGGGGAGAGTCATAATTTCATGTTTCCTGGCTTGGCAGCTGGATTATTTTTGAATGAAAGTAAAAACTAGGAATCATTAAGGTTGGAAAGGACCTCTAAGATCATCAGTCCAACCATCAACCCAACCCCGCCATGCCCACTAAACCATGGCCCAATGCGCCACGTCTGCCCGTTTTCTGAACACTTCCAGGGATGGGGACTCCACCACATCTCTGGGCAGCCTGTTCCAACGCTCGACCACTCTTTCCGTGAAGAAATTTTTCCTAATATCCAATCTAAACCTCCCCTGATGCAGCTTGAGGCCATTTCCTCTCGTCCTATTGCTAACTAGTTGGGAGAAGAGACCAACACCCATCTTGCTACACCCTCCTTTCAGGCAGTTGTAGAGAGCGATAAGGTCTCCCCTGAGCTTCTCCAGACTAAACAACCCCCAGTTCCCTCAGCCGCTCCCCATCAGACCTGTGGTCTAGAGCCTTCACCACCTTCATTGCCCTTCTCTGGACACGCTCCAGCACCTCAATGTCTTTCTTGTACAAGACGACGACAGCCCACTCTTTGCTGGTCCAGAGGCAGAGCAAGCTGCTTCTGGGCAGGAGGTGCTCCCTAAGCCACGCGGCACAGCAGCCCCACAGGCTCCCAGAGCCCTGACCCGGCTCGGGGACCACTTCCCAGGGACAGGGAGACGGCTCACTCCTCGAAACCAGCACAGCACAGCCCCAGGCCGGCGAGGAAACCGCGTCTCAGCCTGAGACGTCTGCCCCAGCTTCCTCCTCCCCACTCCCAGCTGGGGGAAGCGGCGCAGAGGCGGCCGGCGGCCTTACCTGTGCGACTCGGCGCTGTCGGCGCTGAGCTGCTTGGACAGCTGCCTGTGGCCGTAGGTGAGGGAGGCCATCAGGTTAGCGCGGTGCTGCATCTGGATCTGGTTGGCGCCGGGGCTGATGGGCATGCCCCGCGCGTGGGAGGACATGCCCTGCCCGGCCACCGAGGCCCCTTGCAGGAGGTTGTTGCTGACCATGTCGCCGGGCTCCTGCACTTGGATAGTGACCTGCTGAGGCTGCGACTGCTGCTGCAGGCCCAGGCACGTCAGCCCCATGTTCGGGGGAGGGGAACAGTTACCGGACTGCGGGAAGATTGTGTTGTGGGACGGCAGCCCTTGGAACTGGGACTGGGAGGCGGCACCTACAAGGAACAAAGACCCTCAGCACCCGCGCCAGCCTGCGGCGAGGGTCGGGAGCGAGATCTGCCCCACACGGGAGCTGCTGCTCTTCTGGGCCACGCTGGGAGTCCCAGCCACGTGCCTGCGGGTGGCGAGGAGCGCTACTCCCGACCGCTCCGTCACGCTGCGCCAGCGTGCAAAGGTCACGGCTAGAGCCCCTTGCACAGAAAGAGAAACAAAGCGGAGTTGACAGCGATTTGCATAAACCCGAGAATATCAGCCCTTCCTCCCCAACCCCCGGGAGCGATAAGTAAGGATCTTGTGACAAGAAACCCAACAGCACATTCCAGCTGGCAGCTCCTCGCAAGCTCTCGGTAACACCAGCCCTTGCTGCCAGATGGAGAATCTTTTACATCATCATCAAACCGCGCGAGGACTGGGCCGCAGGGGGAACCGAAGCCCCCGGCACCCCCGCACGCTGTTTTCCCCGGAGGTTTGATAGGACCGTCCGGGAGCGCAGATGGCTCAAGTAAACTGTCAGCACTTACCGTGGGGCTGGAGCACGCTGCTGCTCACAGGAGGTGGGCTGCTGTTTGGTTGCCTGAAGAGATGGTTATTAGGGTGGTTCGGGGGCGGGCTGGATGGCTGAATCCGTAACCTACGCAGAGAAACAAGCATCATGCTTTTCATCGTGCCTGCTCCCAATTAAAATGCCTTTTCAACTGCAAGAGCTGACGCCAAGTGCCGTGTTTCTGTTGTTTTAAATAAACACCATAAAGCCCTTGTTTGGGATCCCAAACTCTTTACAGCGTGGCTTCTCTTCCAAGAGACACCCAACTTCCCTAAGTCACACGGGTAGCGAGCATAAGCCGGTGGCTACAACAGAAACCCAGGGACAAGGGAGGGCACCGCAGGCTCGCCTCCTGACTCACCGTGCCCGGTGAGAAACCTTCCTTTCTCCTCTCCCATAATTCAGCCTGCCTCACCTACAGGTCAGGGTGCCGAAGCCAAGGGCGGTTACCTAACCAAAAGCCTGAAAAGGTGCGAGACATACAGCAGCAGCTCTGAGCAGAAAGCACGAGAGAAACCGGCTACTGAAGGTAATGCGTTTTTAAGCCAGTCAAAAGGCAGAACTGTCAATCATCTGTTCAAAGCCGATTTCTGCCTTTGAATCATGTTTCTCTGCTTCCAAAAGTCCTTCAGACGGAATCCGGCTAAAAGGACCAGGCACGTTCGCCTGGCAACTGGCTACGCCATTCTAACTTTATACTCTTCCGACTCTCCTAAGTGCGTTAGCTCACCCCTGGGCTCAAGTAAGCGTAAAACCCATTCCCAGAGCTTTACTAAACCAATTTCTTTACCTCTGAAGCTGGTGAGTGAGCAGAGCTGGCTGGTTTTCACACGGAGCTTGCAAGGGTGGAGATGGCTGGGGTGGCCGGATACAGTCCTGAACCAGGCACCAGAAGAAAACAAGAAGCGTTCGCAATCGATAATGTCTCAACCAGTAAATTTAGAAAATGCTGACTGGTGAAGTAGGACGTATCCAGATTCACCAAATACTCAATCCCTGACTGCAGCTCTGGCTATTGCAGCAGCTGTGCAAACTTGACCGCTGAAGCCCTTCAGGCTTGCTTCTCATTACAGCAAGCCCAGCAATCTACCCTCCTCAATCCCACCGGGAGTTGTATCTGCAGCAATGCAGGAAAACACAGTTAAGACTTCAGAAGGTCTGGCTCGGGCTCCCGTACCTGAATCTGCTGATGAAGGATCTGATGGTGCTGCTCCTGCTGGTACAACATGTGCTGCTGCTGTGTCTTCTCCAGCGTCCTCTCGTCCATGTGCCCACCATACATCTTCTGAAGCTGCTCGCACTCCTATAACGAATCCAACACACCCTCTAAGCGGCCTCTTTGTGCATGGCACACTTGCTGTGTGCACCCTCTGCAGCCTACCCGTTTGAAAAAGCCAGTAAAGAAAGCCCAATCCATTTAATTTGACAGAATCAGGTGTGTGATAAGATGGCTAGCTCAAGCCTTAGACAACAGAAAAGAAATGGATGCGCATGACACCAAGCTGGTACCACTGCGTTCCCTTAAAAATGCAAGCACAAAGCTCTAGTAATGATAACTTTGAGGTGACAAGAGCATCTCATATTTCTACCGCGTTGCAAGGCCAAAGTCCTGTCCTGGGGCCAAATCCCACTCAAGCCATCGATAAGACATGCACTGGCTGTGTAGGGAATCGCATACAAAACGTTCCAAGCTCTGGCGGTAGGAGCTGCCCTTTTCCCGGGACACCCTGGAACAGCCCCAAAACTTTGCTGCCGCAAGAACTGTGGGAGAGCAGCAGCTCTGACAGGGCCGGTGGGACCCGTGAGGGCAGGCGGAACAGCCCACGCGCGGGCACAGCACGTGGTTTGCTCCCCAGAAAGAGGGGCTGGAAGCCCCCAGTGCTCCCGGCGTGCAGGTGAACAGCACGTGCATTTAGAGGACACTCGGCAGGGTTGCTGCAGGCACACGGAGGGGAACAGCTCCTCAGCCGGAAAGCCACTGTGTGTCCGCAGCCACTAGCGGTAAAGATTTCACCTTTTGCTTCCTGACGCTGCAAGGCAGAGACAATAAAAAGCCCTTGCAGAGGCTCTTTTGAGGCCCCCCACCCCTCCCTTTTACCTGCTGAAGCTGTTTGATGCTACTGTTATTGCCCATCTTCTCCAGGTGGGCTTTGAAAGCCTGGATGCTGGCAGCACCATCAGAAAAGCGCCGAACCGGGGAGAAGCGTTCGGTGGGGAGGTGCAGAGTATTTGAGTCCTTGTAAATAGAACTGAACACATGGGGAAGTGGGTTAGCGATGCCAGCTAAAAAACAAACTCCGGTACAGAGACATTTAATTTACACCAGCCGTGCCAAGTTCTACCTGCCCACTCACCCAGAATCAATCATGTTTTAGATCAAGAAATAAAGTGCCATCGTCACCGTGAACAGGAAACAGGATTACCGAGCATCCTCGGTGCCTGGGCAGATAGATGTGTTTTAAGGTTGGAGACGACTCAGCCACAAACCAGATTCCAGATGGGCAGCAACCCATTGTCCATCCGTACGGATGCATCGATCCCTCAGATGGAAAAGGTTTACAGAAACCACTCAGCAGCCTAAAAAGGTAAATTCGCCTCTTCAGTAGCCCCTTCCTGAGCCTTCCCGCTCCCCAGGGCCCCTGACTACAGCTGATGCCTGTGGAAAACAGGAGGGGCACACGGAGAAAGGAGCCTGACGTGTTCTGTGGCCTCTGAGCAGGGAGGGGGGCTGGCATCCGTGCTTAGAGATGCAGCGAATTAAAAAAAAGGGGGCAGGAACGTAACTCTGCACAGTAGGGGAAATCTTTCTAATGCATTAACCGAGCTGTCACTTCACATCCAGAGACTCCCAGTTGCCTGGATGCTTGGCACTGGGCCACCAGAATGGGTACATTTGAAAAGCAGACATAGCCAGTACTGAGGCAACTCTGCCCAAAGAGCTACAAGCACTTTCCCTTCACAATGAGGTTTCTTCTTCACCATCAGAGGGAGCCAGATTTTTTTTTCAGGAGCTGATCTCTCCCAAAGTTGGGGCTCCTCATTATCCGCGTCAAGCACTAAGCTCCCGCCCGGCCATTAGGTGCAACCTGTGTTATCATTAGCAAAGCTAGCTTTCCGTACACACCTCACAACGTGCCTTACAACAAACAGAATCGGGTCTCTCTGCCTGCCCTGATGGTTTCTGTGCAAATGCCATCTATAAACCCAGCAAACAACACTTAACGGCGCAGGCTCCAACCGCGGCCTTTGTCTGCGAGAAGGCCACGGAGGTGCGGTCTTTACGGCACCTCCGACACCCTGGCGCTAAACCCAACGGGAGCCCATCTGGCCGCACACCGGTGCGGTCCCGAACGGCGTGACTGCGGGCACGTTGCTGCCGTGGCTACTCTGAACACGGCTCTTTACTGAAGCCTTTTCCAAGAAGTGAAACTATTTCTCCTGGAGAGGCTCGCCCTTATCGGAGGGTGACTGATGCTGGACCGTTTCCAGCACGCTGGGTTTGGTTCCTGTCACTTGGTCTGCCTTAGCAGGATGTACTTCAGTTTCTGTAGATGACACACAACTTTCTTCCAAGGACAGAGCCCTGCCCCTGCCTTTTGATGCTATCCCATCCATCATCCTGATCCCTCTCCTGTTGTGTTGATGGAAAGCAGAAGCCACAGATAAAACTACGCTGAGGCTCCCAAACCCGTTAGCATCACCGGCTTGCCCCTGTGGCAAGGGCTTCGTGCTCAAATTAACACACCTCTCCATCAGGACTGAGGCAGAACTGTACCACCTTGTACAATTGTCGTACTTCAGTTCCGCTTTCAGCTACTAAGTTATCGTGACCAAAACCGGGTGCTACGTAAGAAGATGGCTTAAAATATGTTAAGTACTAAAATAAAACCCACCTGCCATTCAGTAACTGAGGGCTGTTTACGTGGTGACACAAGACTGCTAATGGTTTCTGTGCCATGTGTGTCTTGGACACAACACGGGGCAATCTCTTCAGGCCACGGTCAGATGAAGTTTCCGTGATTTCAAAGGTAAAACATGAGGCAGGCTCACAGCGCATTACGACACCAGGGTGGAATGAGCAGATACCACCCTGTTCGTGATGCAACAGCCTCAGGACTCCAAAGCCAAGAGGCAGAGGAGTATTTACAGGCTAAGTGTGTTTTAACAGTCTTGTTTTAAAAAAAAAAAAAAAAAATCAATTCCTGCAGCACGTGAGGGACCCAGCTTACCTTTACAATTTGAAGCAATCCTTAAAGCAGGACACAGCACATTCTGGTTGTTTTGCAAGCTGCACTCCTCTTCCTATCAAGCTGTGACCCTAGAAATCTTTCCCCTCCTCCTCTTCCCATCCCCCAAGCACCTCTGTGAGGGAGTAACTTCAGGGTATAGAGGTGCTTATCTTGGTTTTTCTGGAGTTCCAGCGTGGCACTAGCACTGTCTCAGTCTGCTCAGAGTTCACCTGTCTGTGCTGATTACATCAGTGCTCAGCTCAGCAGGTATCTGGCTACAATAAAAAGCGCTTTGTGAAGCTTGCCAGAGTGAGCTGGCTGAAAGACTGAACGCGAGCACGATCTAGCCTGGTAGGCGACTGCTCTCTCAACAGTCGAGGCCGACAGGCAGCAAACTCTGCACTTGGCAGCTGGTTTGCACCTCTCAGCACAGAGGTTCAGAGCGCCGGTTTTTAAGCTCCCTCTGTGGCGTTAGCATCGCCGGTTTGCCCCTGTGGCAAGGACTCCGTGTCAAATTAACACACCTCTCCACCAGGACTGCCCCACCTGCACATTTTGAGTGGGTCCTATCTGCAGAGGTTCCCTCTTTCCCAGACACCGTGATTTGTTTTCTTCCCACCCCGGCTTCCTTTCCCCACATCATTCCCATCAGGGGTTCAGATCAGAAATAACATGACTCTTGAGGAGCTTTGCAAAGAGACTTTGCAGTCAAAACACACAACTCTGGTGCAGAACAGTGAGGTTTTTAAGCTCTGGCGTAGATGACTCTTGGTGCAGTCTTTTGCCTGCGTCTGCCTCTAAAAACGTTCTGTAGAAAATCTGCTATCTGCTGCTACCTTGACGCCTACCATTACAACAGAGAAAAGCTTTCCTCTAAAATGAATAGCTTATTCCCAACCCTTATGTGACGGCAGCCATTCTGGCAAATCATCTCCAGCCACAAAAACGGCACTGGAGGGGAAGAGCCAGCTGATTCCTGCCCCAGCCTTGCTTGTATCCGCAGGCACGGAGCCCGCGCCGGCGCAGAACTCCAGCGTCCCCAGCGCGGTCAGACACCCTCCGCTCTGTGGGTCTGGTTTTCATACTTGTTCCTCTCCTCCTCCTCACCCCTCCCTGCCAAGCAGGATGTCCTCAGTGCTCCATTCAGACGACATCTGAGCAGGTTTCCTGGCGCAAAGCTGCCCGAACGGCCGGTGCCATTACTCACCGGTGCTGATCGGGTACCAGGTGTGGAGCCCAAGCCCGGGGTCGGAAGGACTGCTGTCCTAGCTGCCTCTGCAAGTCTGGAGGGATTTCAGCTGTAGGGTTGGTCATTGCCAGAGTGTGCCTTTTTGACCTATTTGCCAAGTATCTGCAACAAGCAGGAGCACATTTTATAAGAGACTGATGGGAGTACTCCAAAAACAGGGAGCGTTAGATAATCCAGAGTAAATGGGAAGGAAGAGTGCTTGCTGCAGTGCTCAGAACCAACCGGGGAGAGGCACGCCACGGACAAGCTGCCCGTGCCCGTCACATCACTGGCTCTTCAGCGCTTAGGGGACACGTGTAGGTTCAGCTGCTTGTGTGCTACTGCCAGCCTCAGAAAGAAAGAGCAGCCGTTTGCTCTTCCCAGCAGGGAAAGCCACGTTTCATCTCAAGGGGAATGCCGGTATATCCCTTTGGGAATACCCAGGTGACTCCCGGCCCTCAGCGTGGACTCACTCCACCACAGCAGGTCTGCCTCCCTCTCCCAAGGCCCCAGTGAGCCACAGGGAAGCCTGCTGCATGCATGGAGCCAAGAGACGAGTCACAGATAATCCTAGCAAGAGCCGGCCGGAGAACGGGCGCAGAGCAGAGCTGCTGCTCAGCTGCGCCCTTGCAGGATGGCCTTTGCACTTCAGACCTACCCTGGGTCGCCTGGGGCCCAGCCGTGAGCAGCGGCCAGCTTGTCACGGCAGGGGAAGGGTGCACGAGGGCCACCCCACCAGAGATTACGGGTGGGGAGAGCCTCCGGCTGCCTGGGGAGCAGGAGGAAGGGCGCTGGGCCAGGGAGGGTGCTCAGCCCGGTCCACGTGCGCCATCTAGTCCCTGCTCCGCTCCCCGGGGAATCGGGAATCGCCCAGCGATGCGCAGGGCAAAGCCGGCGAGGGGAAGCGAGCAGGCAGCAGCTTAAACCAAAGCCCCCTCTGCACTGGAACTAAGAGACTTCAGTTCTTTTGCAAACCCTCTGAAGGCCGGGGGAGCGCGCAGGGCAAAACTAGGAGCCTCTGCTTTCGCAAGGATGCGACGAAGGGCCACACAGCTCCGACAGCTGCTGCCCTGAACCGCTGGTTACTGGCTGCAGCGATGCTCAGAGCAGCCGGGGCCACAGAGCCAGAAGAGATAACGAACGAAGCGCCTACCCGGGACGCCCTGGCTTGTGACAAGCAGAGGGGCTAGCGCTTTACCCGCTCAAGGCCAGGTGGGATGAATGCCCGCTCACGAACTCAACTATTTCTCCTCTTGTGAGCCAGCAGCAATGAGGCAGCTGCGTTAACTGTGACAAAGATCACTTGGCCAGCGACACCAGGGACGCTAACAGGGGATTATCACCTTCACTCCTTCCCCCTGCTAAGGCTCCCTGCAACTTCAACCAGTGAAGCACAGAAGGGCAGCAAGCAATAAAGTTGTTGCCTCCTCCAGACCCAGCCTCTCTTCACTAGCTACTGAAGCCACTTAAGCAGAAGACAGCAAGTTAACAGAATGAAGAGTGCTTAGCATTGTGGTAACTTGCCAAAGCCTGTGCCATTAGCTGTTTAAGAATCATTTGATGCAGACGGGGAAAGTTTCCCAAAGAGCTTTACGGTTGCGGTTTGCGAAGACCATTTTATTTCAGACCTCCAGGGAACAATCCAATCATGAGCTATAACAGTGTTTCGGGTGGAAGAAAGTTTCCCAAAGCTCAAAGGAGATGTGACTGTTCCCTGGAACAGAGAAAAGACCATGCTCTGTTTTCAAGGTCAGATTAAGAAGGGCAAAAACTGCTCACTAGTGGCTGCATACAGCACATTTGGAGCCGTGTTCTGAGAAGCTAAATATTTGCATCTCTCCCTGATGCTAATGCTATTTACCCTTCTACTCTGATGACTACTGACATGTTGCAACATAAGGGGGCGGAGAGCTCGTTAACACACAACCTGAACGGGGCTTCTTCTGGGCCATCTGGTGGAAGAAGAACAAGTGGCATGAAGGGACTCAGGGCAGCACTGTCGAGAGCAGCAAAGTGACCTACGGCTCCAAGGAGACTTGCCTTTCAGCGGGACCTGAACCTTTCAGCAGCTTGCAACCTACAAAATACTGCACATGGGTTTCAAAATGTTTCCAGCTGAGCTAATGCTTTAACTTAAAAGACTCAACTGAAACCTTAGGTTTTAGAATAGGAGAGGTGAAAATCTGGCCAGGTAGGATGTCCAGGCATCTCCTTGCCAAGAATCAGACTTATCCGATTTGCACAGTCAGAAAGACTGTCTACCATCCGAGGTGTTGTCAGTGGACCTTACGGGCCCTAAATTACAGCTTTTAATAGCTAGGCAGCAGAGCTGTGTAACGGAGTCTGTGCTCCTGAGCCCTGCAAGGGAGGACAGCACACAGACAGGGTGCAGCAGCTTAACAGGGGCTGAACGCAGCCTGCAGTGCCTGGAGGTGCACGCTCTTCACCTGCTCAACACTGCGACTTTGCCTCAATTTCTTTCATCGTGCTCCCCCGCAGCTGGGGCAGGCCATGAGTGCGTACCTTCCCAGCACCGCGGCTCAGTGGATGAACAGCAGCTCGTGAAGCTGGAAAATACTGCGAGCGTGAGCAAAGATGCGGGCCGTGAAGAACTAGAGTATAAGGCTACGCAGAAAACACAAGATGTGCTCTGCTGAAGGGCCGTGTCAGCTACGGTAGGGCTGGAAGCGAGATCTTTCGCAGGTAGCAGCTTTGGCTTTCTTCTAAGCTCAGGTAGGCAAAAGGAGTCTCAGCGCACACTCTGCACAATCTGTCACTGTGCACACCCACTGTTCAAATCCCTGCTTCGCTCCGGAGCGCTGAAAGGAGAAGAGCTGGCAAAGGCTCCGGGCTACGACCTCCGCCCACCCCAGGGTTCCTCTGCCTGCAACCAACCCCCAGTTTGAATCCTTCTCCCAAGCGCAGCCCCCGAGGGGACGCTACCTTGCTCCAGGTGGTGGCCTGTACAAACTTGGGGGGAATCCAGAAAACTTTTCGAGTTTGAGGTAAGAAGCAGGAGCACTCCGTAACCACACCCACCACACGTAGTGCACCAGCTGGTTAGCAGAGAAGAAACTACGCAAAAGCCACTAAGAAAATGTTAGCAAGGACACGGTTAGTGTTTTCACGGATTGAGAAAGTACAAGCATATTCTACCCGCTTCCCAGTACGTGTTTGGAGCAGACAAAGAGAACAGAAGTTTCCAGGCTGGTATCTAATAATCCTTTCCTTACTGGAGCAGACTATTTTAAGGCCTACTGCTAAAATTAGAAGCAGGAGGTACCCATATTTCCAGCAAGCTCACTTTAAGGCATCAGAGTTGGATGTTTACTGCGTGTCTTGATACAAAAGCTGCATTGACACCCAAGGCCACAGATGAGATCCTCCTACCTCCATCGCTCAGCAGGGAGGGGTGAATCACTTAGCACTCATTTTGCAGGTTAGTGTGGATTGCATGCTGGTGCACACTAAGCAAAGGAATTTAGCAGTTTCAGAGTTTCTGGAGAACCTACTGCTCACATAGCTACCCATTTCAGGGGGAATCGAGCTTTGTAAGCCCCTAGTAGTGTCAGAGGAGTAACTGCCTACAGTAATCTACACCCACAGAAACTAGAGGAATGTCAAGCCTTCGCTGTAATCAACACCGTTGCCTGTGATGCGGTTGCTCGTGTTTTAATTCTGCTGTGGAACACCACAGGGTGAGCCTCTTTGAGGGTAGTAAGGGCAAATGTTAACAGACTGGGGGTTACCTCTGCACAGCTTCCTGATCTGGCTCCCCGTCGGAGCTCTCCTCATCCACAGGGGTGACAGCTGGGACAGCCTGCAGAGAGAAGAGAAGCCACGAGTTCCAGAAGGCCACCAGCATGGTCCCAGCCGCACAGCAGACACCCGACCTTCCCAAACTGGAATATCTGCCAGCTCCTCCACAGCACCAAGGACCCCTTCCGACATTCCTCCCCCAAACAGAACTGCCTGTACAAGGTTGCCACTTCTTTTGGGGCTACCAGGAAAATTCAGTGATACAAATGCCTCAAGGAAGAATGTACATGAACACCCAAGATGGACGTTTTAGTTTTCCCTATTAGGTCAGCAAAGGAGAAGAAAAGCAACCGTAAAAAAAGAAAATTCACAAACGCTTTGTCAGTTCTGAAGAGGAAAACCACCTCAGCTGCTAGCTACAGCAGGGAGAGCACAGCAACTCTCCTGCAAAGGGACAGAGCACCCTGACGCTCCAGCGAGGGTGAACCTTGGGAAGCAAGCGGGCACACTCCCTGCAGTGCTTCCAGAGTGCTCCTCTGCCTGCTAGGAGCTGGAGGCAGTCACCTCTGCCTGCCGGAGAAGGTATTTATAAACATGCCACCAATTCTCCTCTTTCCTTTTGCTACTTACTGGCGTCATAGTGACGAGCGGGGACGGCCCTCGAGGACGTTTCAGCAGTTGCTGTGCGTGTAACTGGATGTTAGCTCCGCCATCCGATGCCCGCCGCCCCAGAGGGCCCATGCCGTTCAGCAGCTGCAGGGTGGGGGGCTGCAGCAAGGACTGCTCCTGGGAAGCACAGACAGCGCAGTTATTGGCCCCGTAGCGGATCCTTCCGATACCGAGCACTAAGGTCACAAACCCAGACACTGGCATGAGAGAAGACCAGCCTTCTGGGCTTCTGGAGAGAGGAGGGAGTAAATCACAACACCTCAGAGCTGAAGTGGGGCAGAGAGAGGCAGTGTCAGTGGAAGAGTAGGGTTTAACCCTCCATTTCCCTGCGCTCTGCTTTAGTTGCCAGGCAGGCTGCAACCCGCAGCTCCAAAGCCAGGCAGCGCAGTCCTCTTTCTCCCCAGCCCAGTAATTCATTTCATACTGCTGTGTTCTTTCGTTCTTCACCTTTTTAAATAACCAACTAGAATCAGACCTAAAGAGACAGCAAGAGGGCAAGCCTTGAAGCTTATGGAGTCTAAGAAACCAGCAAAATAGAGCGAGCAAGTGCGAGCACCAACGCATCCCCACGTGCCGGTGGGGCACAGACTGCAGCAGGGAGCGCGAGCGCCGGTCAGTACCTTGTACTCCAGCTGACCCGTGGGCTGCAGGTTCTGCCTAGGCAGCACATTGTGCATGAAGTTCACATTCGGAGTCACCTGCAGGAATGGAGCCTGAGGAGCGACACGGGGGAAGCCAGGCAGGAGCTTCTGCAGATCTTCCATGACTTCCGTCCTGTGCAATCACATTTACAGACAGGCAAATTAGCAACGACGTGAAGAGAACCACCCACAGGGCCAGTGAGCTCAGCTTCCCTTCAGAAAAGGCTTCTTACTGCTCTGGAAAACAGTAGTAGCCAAGCCACTCTTTGGTTTTCGTTTGTCCTTTTTTCCCCTCCAAGCTGAGATTTGCCAGAAGTAGCTCTTTGCATTAACCTCGATCACATTTATCACAAAAAAAACTTCAGCCAGGACACAACAGCAGTGCAGCCTGGGTGAGAGATTGGCTTGCCCACCAGTCAACACTGCTTAGCTTACACAGAGCTACTCAGGAAGAAGAAAAGGAAAGAATCCCATCCTCATCCTCAGCTGAAATATTAACCAAGTCGTGCAATGGCACTAGGCAGTTTAAAAGATGACTTTTACTAAAGAGATACCTTGAATTTCTTTCTCTAGCTAGCAAAAATGAAGTTTGCAGAAATAACTCCAAGCCGCTCACAGCAGGAGCGGGAAACCAAAGGTTTGATACCAGCTATGATACAGATACATGTGCTCATCACCACCTGGTCTGGCTAGAGTGAAGCAGAGGCCTGGGACCGAGGGGCATGCTGTGAAGTGTATTTATTTCCCAGCCCAGAAACTGGAGACCGCTGACAGCCCAAAAGGTATCAACTCTTCTCTACCACAGAGCCCAGAAGTCCCTTTAAGGCATTAGCCTCTGATCTGCCAATGTAGCACATGAATAAATATCTGCGATATCTCAGAAGGACCCAAGTCATGTGCTAGGAGTAAATCTTCAAGTTCCCTTAATACTCCATCGGGGAGTTGAGCGCCCAATACTAACCGTGGGTCAGCTACTCCAACTGTGTGCCTTCTCATGGAAAGGTAACGGACCAGAGCTTCAGGTGACGGCTCTTCCCCTTCATCGCTGTCCAAGTTCATCGTTCCGTCAGTCTGGGCAGGCAAAACATTGCAGGTGTTGAAATACAGTGTGAGGACCAAGCAAAAGGCTTCAATGCAAGCCCAGGAGAAGAACTTGCAGGGGCCAGCAAGGGGAGTAGCTCACCTCTACAATTTGGTTTTCAGGGTTGATGAGCTGGACTTGTGGCACGTTGATGCTCATGGTATTGCCTGTCTGTTCTGTCTGCTGAGCAGAGATAGCAAAATCAGAAGACATGAAGCTAGCATCTCCTACAACCCCTTTACAAACCCTGCCGGATTAACACCAGTGCGCAGACCTAACCTCCTGGGAATAGGGAGGTTACCCTGGAGCCAGCAAAGACCTGTTTATTCTTAATTCTCAAGAAGTTGCCTCATTTCCCCTCCTCACTTCTGCTCAGGCAGGGTCAGCACCTCTTCCGCTTCCCTTATGACCCGGCCTCTCTTAAAGCAAATACTCATTTCTTGGACAGCAGCACAAATTGAAGAAGCAGCACTGCACAGCAGTCCTAGTCTGCAAACTCTAGCCCCCAACCAGTAACCCTCACCTTGCTGCCTCCTCTGTCACTAAGCTAACATGGGACTTCGTCTGAAGAGCATTCACTAAACCCACAGCCAATGAACAAACTGCTCCTATTCTCAGGCTTACGGCACCCTAAATACACCTGAAGTTCTCGGACAAAGAACGTTTTGACACTCCTGCCGGGATGAGGACACTCACAAGCAAGTCTGAGTTGAGCAGGTACGGGACCAGCCAGCCTTCCAGGGCCGGAAGGACACTATGCAAGCAGGACCCACCTGGATGTTAGCAGAGGTGGGGAAGGTCATGGGCCGTGGCATACTCGGAGATGCTGCAATGCGCAGATTCTTGTGTCTCTTCAGACGGTCGCAGAGCAGGCTGTAGATTGCACTGTAGTGATCATAAGCATCGGCTCTTAATGACTAGAATAGGAAGAGGAAAAAGCGGTCAGTTCTTTTTGTCAAGCAATAAAACACACTCTCTACTGCGCTGAGGTTGCTCAGTTATTAGAGGTGATAAGCAACAAACACGGCCATTTGTTCTCCAGCGTGAGCAGGCAGGACGTGGCTGTCGGCTGTGGTGTCTTACCTGGATTGTGCGCTCCTTGTCCAGCCCCATGTCCGCCATCGCCAGCAACACATCCTCATTCAGCGGCTCCATCTGCCTCTCGGTCTTCAGGTGCTGACACTCTGCTATCAGCTGTAAGAGCACAGACACAGGCTTCAGTGCCGACACTCCCAAAGGCACACTGATGACTCACGGTGCTCTGAAGAACCAACGCGCCAGGCTCCAGCTGCAAGCTGGCATGAGCTTTGAAGGCTGATGGCACACCAATGCAAAAATCTAGTGCCTTAGGCTCTCAACGCCAAGGGGGAAAGATATAAAAATATACGCAGATGAGGAGCGATGCAGAAAGCAAGACCAGGAGGCGCAGAAAGCGGGAAGGTGGCACACCAGCACTCAGAACAAGAGTTCGCAAACAGCCAAAGTGAACACTGCAGCACTACATGCCCGCAGCCCGTTCGCAGCGCGGCAGGCACCGAGCAGACCCAGCTCGTGCACCATCTCGCTTCCGCTTCTCACCCTGTCAAACTCCGCATCAGCCTCCCCGAGCTTCATCCACTTGTGTTTGCAGATCTGCTCCATGGAGAGCCGCTTGCTCGGGTCCAAGACCAGCATGTGGCGGATCAGATGTTCACATTCTGCAAGGGAAGAGAGGGGCTGGGTAACCTGCAGGGAGGGACGCGACTTCTGCAGGAGGCAGCCTCGCGCCTTTTTTCTTTCAAAGCGACGCGCTTCTCTGTAGGAAGTCATACGTAGCAGAAATATTGCTTCTCCTTCTGCACTTCGCACCCGTTCAGTCCCCAACGTGCCACTTTGCTGCAGACATTTGGTTTCCCCAAGCTAGGGGAGAAGCCACCCAGGCCACTGGGCCCCTATGCTGTTTGCCAGAGCCCCTACGTGGCACACTGTCACCCTGTCCCTCGCCGGCGCTGGCCAAGGGACACGGCTGGCTTTTGGGGCTTGAAGGGCAAAGTATCCTCTGAACGCTCCCCACTTAGCAACAGCTCACCGTGAATGATTTCTCCATCGTATTACATGTATGCTGCCACCGTGGGGGACTGCTCAGGCTCTCCCCCGTTTGGGGTGGGATCTAGGCTCACTTTAAAAGCGCCACATGTTTTTAGCAAGCAATTTCTGCACAAACAGACCCTCTTCCTGCACTGGAAGGAGAGTAAAGAAATCAAAGTCTGGATTCAAGAAAGTAAGGCGGCAGGC
Source organism: Pelecanus crispus (assembly GCF_030463565.1). Lineage (NCBI taxonomy): Eukaryota > Metazoa > Chordata > Aves > Pelecaniformes > Pelecanidae > Pelecanus > Pelecanus crispus. Next base: position 7,691,387 of record NC_134661.1, on the reverse strand, counting down.
CAGGAAGCTTTCAGCTGGGAAACTCCACGCAACCCATGCAAAATTATTCCTTAATCTCAGAGCAAGCAAACGAGAGCCTACATATGACTCACTCTTAAGTGAAGCTAGGTTTATCTGAGAATTAATCACACTTTTCAAAACGAAGATTTATTACTAAAGCATTCAGAAGGATTTTTTGCAGAAACAGAACATAAACATTCATCTCTGATGGGGCTGTTGCTGGAAATTCACATGCGTAATGCTGTCCAAAACAGGTATAGTGAAAGCATCTATAGTCCTAAATCACTATTCCATTTTTAGCTTTCACATTTCCCAAAATCTAGAAAGAAAATATCTTTGCTAACGTTTTGCTATCGTTTGCACAGTTATATACATGAAAGCTGAGATTTTAAGTAAGAGTATTTTGGTTTTGAAAATCTAGATTCGGAACTCATTTTAGCTTTCATGACAAACCACCATCCAGCGGATAAGCTTGCTGGCATACCACTTCACTGGCACAAAAATCAACCGGTATACTACAATTTAAGTGCCCAAAGAATCTGTAAGCAGAGACGCGACCAGCGCCTGCGCAGCGCTGCAGGCGCACCGCGGTGCGCGCACCCCTTACCTGTGGACATGAAAAATGGAATGCGAAATTTCCCACTGAGCACCCTCGCCCGCAGGTTCTGCAGCGTGCTCCCGTCGAAGGGCAGAGCACCGCAGACCAGCACGTACAGCACCACGCCGAGACTCTGCGTCCAAAACAAAGGTCACGTCAGCAACGTTAGAGGGAGAGGTTGGGAGACTGCAGTTAATTGTGGTCAATGTCATTTAAACGGAATAAAATAATAATAAAGAAAAAGCAAGTCCCATTGGAAAGGACCTTGTCGACGTCTCAGTCCCAAGCCAGCCCAATTCCTCTGTCCAGCCTAATTTAGGCTTCTTACCAGGCTCAGAAGCCAACTTTAAAGAAGCCCACAGCCCCGCTGCACCACTGCGGCAGGAGGCTCTGGGCAACCTGCACGCCCAGACCAAACACAGCTTCCACCAACTGGCCGCCGGCACGGCCATTTCAAACCCAACTATGCCACCCTTCCCTCCTGCTCCTCTGGCTGGGCTGGCGGAGGTCGGGGAGCCCCGCAAGGAGAAGGGGAGGACAGCAGGCAACCCAAAAGGCAGGGCTGCAGGGCAACGCAGGTTTCGCGTTGCGTGGCTAGTGCCACGGAGGAGACCGTCCCGAGGCTCTGCGCTGAAGTGCTCTCTGCAAAATCCTCGGGGAGCGACACTTGAAGTCGCCTCTTTCAGCTCTGCCAGATCAAGCCCTACCGCAGTAAGTGCTTTGCCATTCAATAGCGATGAAGCAAACCATATCTTTGGGAAACTAAATTAAAATGCATTTCTGGGCAACTAAGATTTTTGGCATCGTGCCTCCCAACGAAGAAAACACACAGCATTGTAGCCAGAATAAAATTCTAAAAGCATTTATCCAAAAAACATTTTTCGCGATATCATGGGCTTTTCTCCGAGACATGTACTAAGTATTCAGGAAGCAAAGCCAAACAAATAGTGCAGAAATGAGATCAAAGAAAGAGGCTGATCGCATACCCAAATGTCAACCTTTGGCCCATCGTATTCCTTTCCTTCAAAGAGCTCTGGAGCAGCGTAGGGAGGACTCCCACACCAGGTTTTAAGCAGCTGACCAGGTGTGAAGATGTTACTGAACCCAAAATCTGAAAGAACAAAGAGCTGATTAGAGGAATGTGATCCGCTCCAACTGTCCTAAACAAATGGCGTTTAAGTAATTTGCCAAGTCTAGTGAAGTCACGTACAATCCCGTAACAAGTAACTGATACACAGGCATCGGAGAAACGAGAGGTAAGAAGAGTAAGAGCAAGGCTGAAACCAGCTGGACGGCGTGCAACTTCTCTCCATACTGAGACAAAAGGAGACCAAGCATTAACAGCGGCACATCTGCTTCATACAGTATAAAACACAGTCCCTCCAAACAACCTGCTGCAAAATACGACGACTTAGGCCTGCTTCACACGCTACAACCGTACTGCTTGTGCTTAGCAGAACACAATGATCTCTCCAAAAGTTTGCCCTTTGCTTTTCAGCCATGTGATTTCCATGCTGGAGTCAATACACCAGCAATCAGATCAAGTAGGGTTGCTTGCAAGTCGGGCGGGTGGTTTGGAACAAGGCTTCCACCTGATATTCAAGAAATCCCACGTAAATCTTGTATGCTAATTTACAACCTTCGGCTTCTCTGATGTCGAGTTTCACAACTTTAGGGCCAAGGCAGCCGCCAGCAAGGACAGAATGCAGGCAACGGGAAAAAGAATGGGAAATTTTGACTTTCCAGAGCGCCCTACATGAGCTGGAAACTTCGGTTATGGTGGGCAGCTCTACGAACCAAGTCAAATCATTCAAAGAGCTAATAATTCCCGAAAAAGAAATTAAAAGGAAGGTCTTAACCTTACGGGCAGTCAACCATCAGCTTACGTGGGCACTAATGCCATTCTCTGCTAATTAACCTGCCACCCCCGGCGCACAGCTGGGACTTGCACTGGAAGGAGAGTAAAGAAATCTGGGTTCAAGAAAAGCAAGCTTTTTCCTCATAAAAAGAAGGAATCCTCATTAATCATTTCTTTGTTTTTCACCTCAATTGGGAAAAAAAGGAAATACTCAGTCCCAGAGAGGCATCTCCACATCCTGCGAACAGGGCATCCTCAGAAGCAAGCTCTGTCAGAAGGAGACGGGCCGCAAACTCTGTCTGCAAACCGCTGCGCCTGTGCTTCTGCTAGAAGTGTGCTGGCAGGAGGCTGAGTGACCTTAATGCACGCGGACGGGGACCCAAGCAACAAGGACATTTTTCATGGCATTTGCACCAGCAGCAGATCCTCACGGCAGGCTTGAGTGAGAAATGCTGGAAAAAACCAAGGGGGGCCAGAAATACTCAGTTTGCAAATTCCAACTGCTTAAACCAAAAAGCATCGTGGCAAAAATACACAGTACAGCGAGGGCCAACACCTCTGTGCAGGAGGCACAGAAAACCCCGCCGGCACTCCGCAGACAATGCCCTAACTGGTGAGTCCGTGCTCCTGCTTGCGATCGCCGCTTTCCTTCCAGGATTTTCCATGACCTAATCTCAGGTGACTCTCCTCTCCTCCTTCCAACAGCTCCTGCAAAACTCAGCAGACCACCTAGCACGGCTTGGCACAGCAGGCACAACAGCTCCTGCTAGCTCAACTCCAGGAGGGTACAGCCAATTTTCCTTCTTCCCATCCCTTCGCAGGGGGCAAAATTCTCAACGGGGAGATGGTTCACGCCTGCGAAGAATACCTGGTGTGGTGCGTTCCTGCGGAAATACCTGGAGTAGAGATGACACTGCTCAAACCCTACCGCAAAGCAGAGAGATGGTAAATGTTCTTTAAAAGCATCATAGTATCAAAACAAGCCAGTTAAGCACCCTTTGGGTTTTTACTGTTGGAAACAAAGTCATCTAAACTTCTAAAACATAAGACCAGTCAGCCTTTGGAGGACTATTTCAGGGAAATAGCAGGCAGCTGCACAATCGTCTTTTCCACCTCTGCATGCTTTTGAGCTGCTCTGCCTCACATTTCAAGCAGGACGCGTAACCAGCAGCAGAGCACGCGAGCGGCAGCGCGCTCTGCGGCGGGAGCGGAGCCGTGCCATGCCAGCTGGCGGCCGCCGCCACCACCCAACAGACATGCAACAGCTGCCTCCTGCAACCTTCTCCGCTTCGCAGGAGCTGCGGGAGGTTGGCCGTCTTTGAAACTTTACCCCTCTTCCACAGGGGGTTGAAATTAGCCCACGGGTCCACGGCTCTTTTTGACAGCGGAAAGGAGGTGGGCAGAGAGAGCAACCCCGCCGAGTCTCTCCTTGGAGAACCAGGCTAGGAGGGCAGAGATGCCGCAAGCACGTTGGTGTTCAACCAGCAGGTCCTGGAGCTCCGGCGGTTACCCCACAGCTGCCCCAGATTTCAGGATGAAAAACCAATCCCTGTGGAGAGCTGCTGCTCTACCCAGCGCTCTCCAGGCTCCGGGTGAGTCACGCTGCTCGTCTCTGCGGGGAGCTGGAGCCAGACGGCTCCGTCGTACACAAAGCGCTGCTCAAAGGCTGGAAACGGCTTCCAGAACCCACCTGCACTGCATGAACTGAGGTCAAGGCTGGGGAAAACAGCAGGCTTTTTAAAAGCCCCCCCAGAAGTTAACGGGGGGGTGGGGGGGATTTGAAAACCCCAAAGCAACAAACAACAAAACAAAATCTAAACCAAACAAAAAGTCCCAAACTACAACTTAAATAAATGTTCTTAAAAACTATGACAAGTCACCCCAGTCCATGGAGACATATAAATCCAAATCCCCAGGGAGTGACCAGGTCTTGTTCCATAAACAGATGCAGAGGGAAAAGGGCATTTTTAAAGAGCGAGGTGAAAGTCACAAAGATGCGATATAGGGAAAATATTTAAAAGAAATGTCTCTGTGCTACAAAAAAAGTGGCCCCAGTCCCTCGCGTTTCCTCAGAGCAGAGCTTCGGGGAGCTGGCTTTAGCATCCGCACAACAGGGACTTTTATCCTCAGAAGGCAAAAGAGCGAGCAGAGTCCTGCAAATGAACGCAAAGCAATGCACAGATCGGATTCCTCTCCGAAGCCATACCCCAGGAAGGCCTGGGTATTCAGCAATAATCGCAACTCCTGGCTGAACTCTCTGACTGGGAGCACAAGCTAACATGGTGCCAGAAGCTACTGACTCAGGCTTTGAGAAGGTACACTGGAGAAAAACCATCCATGGGAAAAATGAGAGCGAGGGTAACAGCGTTTGTATCTTACTGTTTATGGAAAAAAAAGTATAGTTGCAATCAATCAAAAAAACCCTAACCCAAAAAGCACACTTGTAGTCACCATCGAGTGAGAACAGCAGCAGCAGCCTGCTTCAAGACTGCTACGCTATCTTGCTAAGTGTCAATGACTTAACTAATGCCGAAGGGATGCAAAGCTGCAAATGGAGGTGGTCAGTAGTTACGTGCTAGAAAATCTGCACTGCTCAGGGTCCGAGAAACTCCAAAAGCCGACGGAATCCTGCATGTTACTAAAGGCTGCGCATAGGGGCATCAGAAGAACCACAAAGCTGTAGTCCCAGTCTCGGCTCTGGGTGTCTGAGATGGCTCACTGCATCCTTCAGCCTACCCGCGTTGCTGCTCCTTGGCAGGTAAAAAGCGACCAGACCTACCAAGCGGAGCCTTCAGAAGATACTCGAGACATATCTACAGCTTCCATCCGCTGAGCATTAAGTGCATTATCGAAGAGGTTTGAGTTAGGGCACACTTAAGGAGTTTGGCAGCGAAGGTTTAGCTGATCCTCCACCCTGTGTAACAGGGCTTTGTGTATTTCTGTAGTATTTATTCTGGGAGGTCTGGTGTGGAAGAGATCAGTTGCTATCGCTTTTTTTTTTTTTCTCTTGAAACAATGGAAGAACTGGTGTCAAGTTGTAATTAATGAGTTATAGGGACAAAACTTAATACTTGGAAAATCCTATACCATAAATCAGCTTTTCCAGGCTACTTTTCAAATCACTACTCCATCTTCCTGCCAAGTAAAACACTACCACCACCAGGGTGGGAACTATCTTCTAGAGTCCATTCTGGGAGCAGAGATTTGGAAGGAAAATAGTTTCCAACTCTCTTAGATTAAAAAAGTTTCCACGATTTTCAGACATTCACAGAGCTTGTCAGCATGCTCATGTGAGCTTTTCTTCAGCAAATCCAGCCATATTCCAGTTTGTACCTGGGCTAGTTTTTAACTTCTTTCTTTTTATTTGGTAGGCACCCTCCCCCCCTACGCACAGATTGGATTTTACCCCATGAACACAAGATGGCCTCAAATCATTAGCGCATCTGTTTGCACAAAACCGATACCAGAAAGCGCTGCTCAGAGACCTCCCGCGCAGCCTTTCTCGCAGGAGCTCCATCACCTACCATCGACTCCTTCCACTGCCCGGCGCAGGAGTTGCCAACGGGCGCTTGCTGCTGCCCTCCTTCAGTACGGAGGCTCTTACCCAGCTGTAGGAAGCGAGCCAGACTGGCAAAACCAAGCCATTTTCCCCATATTGCCAGCGTGTTTCTCTCGGTGACCACGCACAGCGCAGTCTGGGGAAGCGTGAGCTATCAGGCTTCCAGCTGGCCACCAAACGTTGTACAGCGCAAGGCAGTACAGGCTCATTTAACACAAAGGAAATACTACGACCCGCTCGTACTTCATCAAGCAACATGTCTCTTGCTCATCTTCTGCTCCCAGAACAGCGAGGAGCAGGTTATCATCCTTGTGCCAAGGAAGACGTGGTTCATACTATTAAGCGTCTAGAGGAAGTTTCGTAAAGTCCTTCGCTCCTTTCTATTCCTTGCCCATTCCCTCCTCACAAAGTGTGGATGAGAGAAACCTAAGAAATTACTAGCCATTTTACTACAAATCAAATGGTAAACTCTAATCTAACACCTACGGATGGTACATAGGAGAACAGTAACATGACAAACAAGACCGTTTCCTCTCTTCCGAGACGGTATCAAGCTACAAGAGTATTCCCCAACTCCCAGTATTAAAATTACTGACAGACTGAAAAGTTTTGTAGCCCTAAGCACTTGATTTTTTTTAAAAAATCAACTTACAAACCCTTGTAAAAGCTGACAAGCTCTCCAAGGAAGTCTATTAAGAGGGGGCAGGAGGGGGGGCAACAAAGTGCTTTCCAAAAATGCTCTGCATTAAGCTCTAGTGGAATTAAATGGTAAGTATGAGCTCTTCCAATTCAAAAGCCCATGAAACGGGATGACCGGGGCGGTATTAAATCCTCTTGTTTCAATCGGTTGCTACATAATCCCACAAAGCTAAATAAAATCAAGCCTAGTCAGCGCATCGCAAAGCTTGGCAGCCAAGGCTCAGTCTCGCGTACAAGGGGATCACAGACGCGCAGGCGTGCGTTAGGTCAGTCTAGAAACTGCCCAGGGCGCGAGCTCTCCGGAAGGGCAGTTGTTAGCAGAAAAACCCCACCGCCCAGGAAAACACAAAAAAACAGACCATAAGGGTCTCTTTAGTAACTTCAGCTTCTCTCCCTGCCATGAATAAAATACCCAAAGCACTGGGGCTAATTCTCCTGCTCTGTCAGACAGCACAGTGAGATGATTCCAAGAGTGCTGTTTCCCCTTCACCGCTCTACCGTAAACACCGTCATCCTTACTTTCCATTCTTCCTCTCTCACCTAGTCTGAACTGCTTCAAAGAAGTCCTCAGCTGGCAGCAGGACTCAAAACAAGGTCAGTTTTTTAATATTAGTCTCGCCCATTATCCAGTGTATTGGAACACTGCGGTATCTATAGCCGCAGATTTGCCTATGAAGCCAAACCAGCTTCCCCACCCCCCACCCCACCCCGCTTTTATTTTGCGCTATTTGAAGGGAGACATAAATCTCCTGGCTACAACCTGGCAGTTTCAGCTCTGGGCAGCAGGCCACACAGAAATCCAAAGCTTCCTTTAGCTGCACTGTGCTTCCTTCTTTCTGAATACCTGGAAGCAGCCAATGCCTACATTTATTAACTTCTGAAAGCAGCTGCCTTCCTCCCACGCCGCTAGTCTTAGCTCACCTGCTATTTTGATGTTAAGGTTAGCATCCAGAAGGAGATTTTCTGCCTTCAGATCTCTGTGGACTATATTACGACAGTGACAGAAGTTGACAGCAGCCACGATTTGCTTGAACTTTCTCCGGGCTTCCTTCTCAGCCATACGTCCGTGGGCCACCAAGTGATCTGTAAGGGACGAAGCGAAGAGCAAAGTGGTTACTCACGCAGGGAGCGCAACCCAGACAGGGGCTTCTCGCACGCGTGCAGCGAGCGATGCGGAGGATGGCGTCGGGGAAGGACGTGGGCACCGGGGTGTTTTCCAGGTTCCGACAGCAGACAGGGTCACCGCTGAAGCTACAGGGAAAGGGGCTCTGGCACGCCGCTGCCACACCAGCCCTCACCTGGGCTGTCTCCAAGTGAAACACTTTAAAATGATAAACTTTCCTTTATTCAGAGGACAGCTGACGGGGCTGGCTGGAAAATCAGAAGTGTTCTGTGAAAAGTGTAAAGGTTTTTAAAGTCTTTTTCTACATCAAAATAAAAATAAAACGTTTTCAACCTTTTCCTTCAGTCAAATACCAAGCCTCATACCGTACTACCTCAACAGCGAGAGGCACAGGCTCGCAGCCACGTGCCATCCCTCCTTCCCTCTTTTCTCCACAGGAAATCTGTCTTTGTTCTAACAAGCCTCACCAAAGGTAACTCTTGCTGAGACCAGCGAAGCCCCGGCTAGTTACAGAGACAGCCGGCTCCTCAACTTCAGCCTTCTAGCTGAAAACCTACCAGCTGCAGAAAGTATTTAGCATCATCCCTCTTCAGAGGGAAAGCCACTCGCAACCAGATCAGCGTGAAACCCCGAGTTGAAAATCTATACTCTCACTCAAAGGTAGCACTTGTTGCCAGCGAGGCTTTCCTTGGAAGCTAGCACTGCGCACATGGACAGGAGAAGCCTCTCGGAGATCACAAAGGCAGGCATACCAACTTCAATCAATCCACTTAAAGCCTGAAAGCACCAGGCTTACAGAAGCCGCTCATCATACCATCCTGCAAGCGGGGACAGACAGGCAGGAGACAGGCAGTAGGGATGGCAGAGAAAGGAGGAGAAAAAGCATCCTCCTCCCCTGAAGCATCAGCAGAACAGGCAACAAAACTCTGCCAGGGGAAGCGTAGAAGTCAAAGTAAGTGGTGCTTGAATTATGAAATACAATTACTACCCTTTCCTACTCTCTCTCTACCCTATAAGCAAATCTTCCTACTCTCTCTCTACCCTATAAGCAAATCTAGCTAAAACTGATGTAGCAGGGTAAGTGATAGGGTAGGAATAGCGGTTCGCAAGATTATGGAGTTGAGGACGGTGCTACAAAAAAAAAAAACCAAACCAGGAGAAACCTGAGAAGCATCCAAGAGAACCCCCAATAACCACGCACCCTGACCCATGCACGGGACCAGGAGGGCTCCCGAGCTTCCCCGACTCACGGGAAAGGCTTTGGAGAGGTTTGCACATGCCCTCTCCCCTCCGGCGCGGGCCGCAGAGCGGGTTAGCAGAGGCACTAGCATGCCAAACCCCAGGGGCTTATTATCTCCTTGCCCATTTCAAGCGGCTGCTGCTTCTCAGCTGGGCCATCGAGTCGACCTCAAAGGCTTCTGGCCAAAAATAGGCTGAAGTGGTTCATTTCGCTCCACAAGCTCCACTAAACCGGAGGGCTCAACAGAGATCTCTGTTCTTGAAAATAATAAAAATAATCACTTCTGAAGGTTTCTCATCAGGTGGTTGTATTTTTCCCAGTCACCCATTAATTAAAATACCTGCGACATAATTGACTTGCAGTAAATACTAATTACCAAGATCCATCAAAGCAGTTCTGCTGGCTTCTGACTGCACAGCAACCTACTCCTCTACATCTGACTACTCATGTTGTGCAACAGAGTGAAGCTGTTTTTCAGAGAACTTGTCAATTAACTTTTATTAATCAGATAAACTTATTCCATGAGCAAATCTGAACCAGGGCTGGGGGAGGAAATCCATCGCTAGTTCCAATATGACCCTCACGTCCACTTGCCAGGAAAAGCAGAATTTACCATTCCAAATAGCCCCATCATATTTCATTAAGTCATTTGCACGGTCATAGTTTTTTGTTTTTTTTTTTTACTCTGAAGAGTTGGGACACTGACAGAGTTAAGCAAGTTGGCCTGCTCCAATTTAAGCATTACCACCCATCAACAGAGAGTAGCTCAGCTCCTAAACAAGTCAAGGTCCTTCACATCTTTTACTCCGCCTGAATTTGGGAGCACAGCCTGCCGATACAGCAAGCGCTCTTAAAATAAAGTGCAAGGCTCCAATCTCTCAACATTTTGAAAATATTTGAGAGATTCTCCTGCAGGCAAGAAATCAAATCCAGCTGCTGCAGCAAGGATATTTCTACGAGGCTCTCCCAAGTATATTTTTGCCCAAACCAGGTTCACCTGTCCCCCCGCACGTGCCGTTCGGTCCCGTGCACTTCGCAGAGCCTTGCTCTCAGGGGCTGCCCTGCCAGATGTCCGCTCACGCAGAAAACTCTGCTGCCCCTTTTACTAGTCAGTCCTGCTTCGGCTGTGAAAAAAAAAAAAAAAAATCTTTTTAGGTTAGGCGTGAAATTTCACTTTTCATGAAGAAATGTGAGTGGAGGCCGGTCCCCAAGCTCTGCACGTAGGCACAGCGCTTGGAGACCGCTGACATTTCTGCACAAGCTCCAGAGGAAGGACAGAAACAATGAAGCCACGGAATACTTCACATACCACCAAGGGCAACTGTATGCCAAAATTAACCATTGCAAGTTTAGTCTGCGTAAACCTCTCATGCAACGGAGGTTACAGGGATGACCCGAGCGTTCAGCTGGGAGCCAGCACGCTGAGCTCGAGTGCACCGAGCCCAGAAGCGCAGACTCGCCGCTGGGTTGCACGCTCCCAGTCCGTGCGCTCTTCGGGAGCTGAAGAGGCGTATGGCATTGCTGCTTTGAGCGTTTTCTGGGGAGGAAGGAATGCACGATTGCATTTCACAACCCTTAAAAATATCAGTTGCTGTTCTCGGTACTTATACGAAGCACCTGATGCTGCTCTCCGCATTAAAAAACCACACTAAAATCCTACACTGAAGAAAAAGCATCTTCTGGTTAAGAGACAGGACTGATACACAAGCTTCCACTTTTCACCTCTAGACAGACTCCTTGCGCTTTTTAGTTGCTTTCTGTCTGGAAAGCAAATGCTGCTTAAGCTTCGCATCTCCTCTGCACGGTGGATTAAGTTAAATTTTCAGTGCATTTGGTGACCTTGTGATCTCGGAAGCAGCCTGACCTTCTAGAAACTGGTACCACGTCGTTTAACACATCTGTCCAGTTCATGCTCGGAAAGCTTAGGACAAGCAGGAGATGGAGAGAAGGGCCAGAGACAGCAGACGCGCCAACCATGTTAACCAGACGATAATTTTGCCGAGTTTTCTGAGAATTTTTGTTAATCAACCAGGTACCCGTATGCTTGTCAAATGAGGACCGCAGATTATTTGCAGTATTCATAGTAAACAGCTGAAATTGAACCAGGCTTTTAGACTATATTCTGTTTGACCTCAGAAAAAGGACACTCGAGGGACCTGGAACAAAGAGCACCCTATGTTTAAAAGGAGACATTCATTTGTTCATAATGTCAACCCAGCAACCCAACCACACGCAAAACATGCATAGGGACAAAAATAACAATTTACATTTTGCTGCTTAAGCCCACAGCCAAAGCAAGCCTTCTCCCTGATCCCCACGCACCGCTATGCAAACAAAGTGAATTATCAAAACGTTTCCAGTAACAGATGAATCAAAGACACTTACAGCACAGCTTGGCCACGGAAGGAGCTATCAGCCCTTTTACTGGAAGTGCAGATAAACAGGTTGTAAAGCTCTCCTAGGTGCTAACCCAGGAAAGGCTGCAGAGCTCAGACCAACAAGGGACAAGAAAGGCAAGCATCCAGCACTAACTGACTGACTTGAGCCACGGCCATTTAGAGAAACTACCATGCTTTCAGCTAATAACTCCATCCTATATTCCTGCCTCTGCAACATCTACAGTTGCACAGTACAGTTTAAACCTTCAAAAGTCTTTTTAAGGCATCAAGAGAAACAACTCGGATTTAATTCTAACACAGCCTCACAGTTCACAGAAGCATGATGCTGTATTTCAGACTGTACGAGGCACTCAGCCTTACAGCGAGCGTTTAGCATCCAGAAACCGTGGTTGTCAGCCCGCCCTGCTTCTACACTTTCGCATTAAAACCTCCGTCATGCAGACATTGAGACAACCAAGAAAAAAAAGAGCTAAAAGACTCAGCACGGGCACGTTTAATACAGAGGATTCCCCAGTGCGCAGTAACAGACCCTGCGACAATGACTGCGCTGCCCACGCGCACCTAGCAGCTATCCCTGCAGCGAGCCCAGGGATTCCCAACAAGCCTACCGTGAAAAGGGATGGAGACTGCATTGAAGCAACGTGCAGGCAAAGATTTACCCTTAGAAACAGGTCAGCCCCAGCTTCGCTCCGCTGCACGACCCTACAGAAGAGCCGGAGCGGGTGCGAAGCCAGCCCGTGCTGAGACACTTTCTCCCAACAGCGTGAGGACGTGAGATTCTTCAGTACTGGAGATGCTAATGACCGCAAGGAAACCTTTCCAAAATGGGTTGCTGTTTCCTCCCCGTAAATTGCTTCCGCTGTTAGAACAAAGTCTTAATGGCTCCTCAGGAAACTCTGATTACAAAAAGCTGAGACTTTAGTTTCCCCGCTCTCTGCTCTAATGCCGAGGGCACGCGGGGCCTCGGGCAGCACCTGAGAGTGCTCGAAACAGGCTAGCGGGGGCACGGCCTCCTGGCTTCGGTCTGGAAAAACATCAGGGCTGCTCCGTAACCGGCTGCTCCCAGCTATCAACGAGGATAAAATGCTGGGCAGTGTAATGGAAATTAGCCATGCTAATGAGCTGAATTTACTACAGCATAAAATATTTCAGAGAGCAATTAGATTTTCACTTTGACTCATGTAGAAGGCTATTTTTGTAACCCAGAGAATTCATTCCAAGTTTGTATATGAGCTTGCACATAGTTCTGGATTTAAAAAAAGATGAGCCTGTCTCTGCCAAATTCAACAGAAGAGGGAGAGAAAGTAAAAAGTGATTTATACTTTTCCGCAGTGATCCACACACGAGCAAGCTCTAATGCCCGTTCAAGTGATTTTGCTGCAATTACGGCTTGCCGCACAAGCTAAGATTCCCAAGCCTTCAGAACTGCTGGGTGTCTAGCACAGTGATTCACGTTTGAGGAAACAACTGGAAGACCCAGCTGGAGGGAGTCGGGTTCTTCACCAGGCGATCCACACTTTCCAAACATCAGCTGCTACTTGCTTCATCTGTCACCTTCTCGGAGAAGGAATCCAAAGGACACGGCCAATGTTGAGAAGGCGGCATGATGACCATCTACAAAGGCACTGAGGAACTGGTATTAGATTATATTCACTGGAAACCAGCATTTTCCAGCTCAAGTTGTCTCACTTTCCTTAATTCTCCTGAGGGGAGACCTTATCGCTCTCTACAACTACCTGAAAGGAGGTTGTAGTGAGGTGGGTGTTGGTCTCTTCTCCCAAGTAGCTAGCGATAGGACAAGAGGAAATGGGCTTAAGCTGCGCCAGGGGAGGTTTAGACTGGAAATTAGGAAAAATTTCTTTACGGAAAGGGTGGTCAGGCATTGGAACAGGCTGCCCAGAGAGGTGGTGGAGTCACCATCCCTGGAGGCGTTTAAAAAACGGGTAGATGTGGCACTTCGGGATATGGTTTAGTCTGGTCTACCCTTGATTAGTCTAGAGTGGGCTTGGTAGTGTAGGTTAATGGTTGGACTGGATGATCTTAAAGGTCTTTTCCAACCTAGATGATTCTATGATTCTATGATTCTATGAATTTGGGGCTTTTCTTGCTTCACCTTTTATCACAACTCAGCCTCAGCTCCAGCAGAGTGAGAGGCTCCGACATCAGAAGTGAATCTACTTAACGGGACAAAAAGGGGAGTATTTCCACTTAGCTGACAGGCCGTATGTGACTGTCCTCACAAGGGCATTGCCTGGAAGCAGATTTAAGCCAGCTCGCTTCAAGCACAAAGGATCTTCCCCCTTTTCTGAGGCTCACGTTGGCTAAGCTAGTAGAGACCAGTCTTGCAAAATTCTGACTCTGTCACCTGGCACAAAATTCCAGCGTGTAAGGAAATCTCTATTTCCTCAAGTTTCTTATTGGTCATGGCAATAACAACAAATTAATAAATCGGTCAACAGTTCTTGCAATTGTGCTGCACAGATACTTTTTTTTTTCCTTTACAGAATAGCTTCTGCGGCCAAGAAAGCTCAGCCAAAACATTGTTAGCAGACAATGGAGTTTAAAATGGATGTAGCCAATACATGCTAAGATAATGTCAGATATCAGAAAGATAAGAAAATACATGGGTTTGAGAACAAAATGCTACAGAACCGCAGGACAGCCTGTTTCTTTGAAAGCTACTAACACACACCAACATTTCCGCTACAGCAAACAAGTTTCGTATAACTTGCTGGGAAGCAAAGTATTCAGCAACACTTTAAAATCCAGCTGGCTGACTATTGCCAGCATCTTTAATCCCAAAGTCAGCATAAACGAGGAGCAGCACCACCTGCCAATGAAACCCAAAGAAGAAACAGAGGTTATGGAAGTTATTTTTCCATCAAGTTGGCATCGTTTATTTCTTTACCCCTCTTGGCAATGGAAAGCTTTCAGGCTGAAGGGCATCTCTCAACTGAAACAAGAGAGCGTGGCAGCTATTTTCAGTTTACTGTAGTTGACCAAGTGCATTATCTGATTAAAGAATGCAATAAATGTACTTACCAAATATTTCCCCTCCGCTGGCATACTCTGTCACTAGATAAATCATCCTCTCCGTCTCCATAACCTGGATGCAAGGACAGAAAAGTGACAGATAAGGAGACTGCCGTCTGCAAAAAGAAACGCAACTAATCGAAAATTTTTATTGCTTCTATAACACGTGTAACTGCTTTCACCAAACCAAAAAAAATATTACTTTCCCATGCTTTGCAGAGCGATGCAAAGGAACGGAGAGGAACTGGGGAAAGAATCAAACCAAGTTTTAAACACTCGATCTGTAACTAAACACACCACTTCACCTGCACCTTCCTCCTCTTCTATTTCCCTGCTCTTGTCTTGTTCCAGCAGCCCAGGAGACTTTCCAGGGTTGCCACAAGCAAACTAGTTCACTTTTCTAATGAACCAGGCACTGAAATAACCAACGCAATTTCGCCAAAGGGGGGAACGTTCGCTGAATCAATAAGCGACTTTCAACTGCCTCAAGACCTGTTAGAAACAAAGCAGAGCTCAGGCTCAAAACAACCTTGGAGTCCTGAGCGGCTTCTAGGGAAGTCCCCATCAGGAGGCAGAAGAGAAGGAAAGCACGGGGTAAAGCACCGAAGACGGGCCTCGACTACGTTTTTAACGTTTAACAGACAGTGGGTGATGTACAATTCACGCCGCGCACACAAAAAGCAGCAAATAACGCCTTCCTGCCCGCGGATTTGGGAAGGGTGGCTCCGAGGGCTGTTTTGTGACCAGATTATGTTTTGTGACCCACCTTCAGGTGAGTACACAACTTGGCATGTATTCCAAAGCTTGACACTATTTATTTAACCGGCTTCACAGCTTTGTCAATGGAAAAAACCCACACCGTGTTTCACTTCCAGGACCGCAGCGCTGAACCTCCGGTGCCAGGCGCCACAGGTCATTTTTGTAAACACGCTCCCAGGTGTTTAGAAAAGGCCTGGAAACACTTGGATTTTGTTTGGGCTTTTCTGTTTCAAAGACAAGCGAAAGTTCACCTTTTGACATGAAATGGACTATTATCCCAAGAGAGAAGCTAGGCACTTGGAGCCCGACACTGCTTGTTCTTACCAAGAGTTAGGACTCGGACACGTAGACTTCATATTTAAAAAAAATATATACATGCCTGATCCAGACAACAGCAGCTGCTTACACAGCTGGACTGCTATTATTCTGAACGTGAAAACAGGAGCGTAACAAAGACAAACCTCAGTTCTGCTCAAGTGTCACAGCTCCCACTTCATGGGATACTACACGTCTGGAAAACCCCTAGGTAGGTATTTTTAAGCGCATTTCTGTTCGCAGACAGAACCTCTTACATTACATACTACTGTCATTATGGACACGTTCTCCTTTTTCACTTACACCTTTTAAGTTTTGTAAGCTCAAGGAAACGTGATTTTTCAAACTCAGATTCCCAACAAAAAGCTGCGAAAGGCTCTGAATTCCCAACTCCAGGTTTCAGTGATTTTTATCTGAAAACAAATGCCACTGAAAGTACCCAGCAAGAACGGCCAGATGAAACATGCTCCACAGTGAGTATCCCTTTCTCATCCTAGCAAAGCCAAGCCACCAAGTGTCACCTGTTCAGTATCATATCAAAAACGTTAGATGGAATAAAACAGGTTGAAAAAGGGGGTTTTTGTCTCAAAAAACAAAGCTTTAAGGAGTCAGTTTGCAAAGAAGCATTCCCTAAGTACCTTAAAAATGCCACAATTCTGCAGCATCTGCTGTAAGCATCTCACACTTGGCAGTTTGGCCAAAATAGCTAAACATTAACCTCTGTCACTTCTACTCAGTTTTAACTCTTTGGAGTCCACGTAAGCACTACGTATCTGTCAGGCACAGATGAGAAGCAGGCTGGGCTTGAACAGACACGAGTTGGTTCTAGGGAAGGGCAACTTCTACTGAGGGTTACCACAACTTCTCCCTTAAAACACACACACAAACATTACATTACAACAGGAAATCACCGCAGCATACTTCCCCCAGGATTTCAACTTTTTAACATCCCAGTGCCTGCCATCCCAGCCAGGCAGCCACAAGCCGGAGATCAACCGTCTTAATTAGTCTCTTGCGCCCGAATCCTTCCCCAAGACGAAGTGCCCTGGACAGCCCCTTCTCTGCTTTGCGCACCAGCCCAA
Source organism: Pelecanus crispus (assembly GCF_030463565.1). NCBI lineage: Eukaryota > Metazoa > Chordata > Aves > Pelecaniformes > Pelecanidae > Pelecanus > Pelecanus crispus. The sequence continues at coordinate 7,674,722 of NC_134661.1, read as the reverse complement.
AGAAGAGCTAACTTTCTGCAGCCGGGCTGGAAGTCCCCTCCGTTCCCAAAACCGCCTGTGACCGTGAGCCCTCTGGCAAGCGTACTGCTGCAGCAGAGGGGCCAGGTAGCTCTGCGTGAACCTGGCAGGCAGCGGTCAGCTCCGGCAGGATCCTGGGAAGGAGCCTCTGTCCCACAGCTTCCCAGAACCGGGGCTGCAAGCAACAGAGGAGAGTTTGTACAGAGCTGCTTAGCACTCTTGGGTTGTAAGCCACTGCTTGAGCCCTTGCATCAGAAAGGCCCGGGGAGGGAGTCTTTCCTCTGTCCAACAGCTTCCAAAACAGCACGTAACATTTCACCAAGGTGGTGGCCTCCTCTATTCCTCCGCTCCCATCGCTCTGCTGCCTGCCTGTCTCCGGCCTGTCGCAACTCCCTTGCTGTTCTACTGGATCGTGCAGCCGGAGGGGCACCACCGAATACGTGCGTAAAAGGCAACACACGTGGATTCGGTCTCCGGGGGTTTTGTTTGCAGACTGAAAACACCAAAGAAGCTGGAGAAAAAAAAAAAAAGTCTGCAAACAACTGTCAAAAGCAGGTCTGCCGCTGCTATTGATCACCTTCCAGGAAAGTACAGAGCAGATCGGCAAGTCCTCGGAGCCACGGGGCAACCGGGCAGGGGGAGGAGAGCAGGGGAGCCGCATGCTTTCAGTCCTGCTACGGGTGAGCCTTACTCTCTCCCTTAAATTGAGAAGGGGAGCCCGCATCCGGTTTCAACTGGGAAACTGAAAAGCACACAACAGCCATAAACAAATGGCAAGAGGCCAGCCCACAGCGGAAGCGTGATCTCCCAGAAAAGAGAAGGATTAGCCACACTTTCCCCCCCTGCCCCACCCCTCTAATCAAAGTACTCCGAGACCTTGAAAACATAAAGGACTTTCCCAGTATTCCACCTAGGAGAAATGGAGGGATAACCCTAGAGAAAGCGCTACTATACAGTGTAAAGCTATAGCGCAGAGGGATGGAAAACCCACCGCAGCGTGCTCCTACCTGGTATAACCTGATGATATGCGGGTGGCAAAGCATCTTCATGATCTGAACTTCTCTAAATATCTTCTTCAGGTTCTCTTCGTCCAGCTGCGTCTTATCAATTATCTTTATGGCAACCTAGCAGAAGGGGAAACAAAAGAGGGGTTATTGACCCAATCGCATATTAGGAAAAGCGTTTTTAAAAACAAATACTACATCTAAGGCCCTGCTGGGCTGCATGAAAACAGAATGCGTCGTCCCTGCCTCAGAGAGCCTGGGATCTCTGAGCAGCCCCCCAGAATCCAGCCAGCTTGCCAAGAGCTGGGCAGGAAGAAGCTTTGCTTCCTGCCTCTCTCCGTATTTTCCCTACGGAGGGTACCTGGTGAAGAGAGCAGCGTTGCAGAAGGCCGTGGGATTTTTAGGCTGTTTCCCATTACCGCAGCACGGCATGTTCACAGAGGCACCCGATACTGCGCTGAAAGGCACATTGTTGCTGAACTCCCGGATGTATTTCAATTTCGAGCCCAAACATTCATTCCATCCACTCAAAGGAACCGGTTTCCTAGATCTCAGCACCCAGCTCCGCTCTTCGACCTCGCCACCGTCGTGCTAACGTACTGCCGGAGGACGTGCCCGAACACCAGCCCGAGAGCCGCGCTGCTTCGGCATAAAAGCAGCGGGACAGATGGAGCAGCTAGCCACACAGAGGGGGAACAGCTCCCAGGGACCGAAATCCGGCCGCAGGGACTCCATCGCGTTATCCACACAACATCTCGCTATAACAGGGCTGATAAATATGAGCGTGGATGGAAATGGGGGGGGGTGTCAGGCTTCTAACAATTGAGGTATTTATTTATTTCAAACCAGAAGTGCTCTATAACGCTACACTAACATAGTTTAAACAAGTCTAAGTGCTTCCAGTCAGCTGCTCTCCAGCCTGGGAGGCTTCCTCGCTTCTCCTCCCTCCTCCTTCCCCAAGCATCCTTCCCCAGAGCTGGCGGCTCCCGGCTCTTCGGGGCACAGACAGTAAAGCCATCGGACACCAAGCAGGGAGGCACTTCTGTGCTAAAAAGTACCTCCCCTCAAGTCCACCGTAAGAAAGTAATTTGCTTCATCCAACAGGCACAGATAATAAGGAATCTTCTCCAGAAGGCCTAATTTAGCAGGGGAGAACAGGCAATTCTCTCAGCCAGCGTGATACATTGCTGGAACAAAGAGCTGAGAAAAAAGGCTGCTCTTACTGGCAGAGGAACATTTGCACCGCTTCTCCTACGTCAGATTTCAGCCTGGAGTTAATAAGTACCTTCCTCCCCACCAAGAACCACCAGCGCGAGCGAGCAGCTCTAGTACGCCAGCCTAGGTCAAGATTTGCGGGCTGCATTAACATCCACCAGCAAGTTTTCTCGCGTAGAGACGGCGCTCTCCCTGGGAAAAGAGCCGCGTTTACAAATCTCCTCCCGGTTGCTTTGCGAAAGCGTAACTCACAAAACTTCTGTCAAGGAAGACTGCAGAATCATGCAAAGACATGGGGAAGGGCATGCAAAGCAGCACTGCGGTAAAAACCGCTGACGATGCAAAACCAGAAAGATTTGACACAGGAGCCCAAAGCCCAGTTACGTAAATGCTTAGCTTGTAACAGAGTCCAGCATTCGCGAGGGACGAGGACAAGTGCTCCACGCAGAGGCGTGCCGTGTCCATGGACAAAGAACCACAGTGGCACACAACCCAAAACTCTTCTATTTCTCTTCTAGCACCAACCCCCAAGTGCAATGCTAAATGATGCTCTAACAGGCACAGCGCTGTTTGGAGAAAAATTTACAAGAAGAAAAAAAAAAAAAGGATCTTTAAGGGAACAATCTGAAGCACATGCAAATTAAGCTCCATATTTTACAATAAAATCCTTGCCAGGGGAATAACTGCCCTGCATGTAAGTAGAACGCAGCAGAATCCCGAAACGGCACCAAGTACAATAAGCTGTTTCTTTCATTTGAAACCCTTAATTCAGAGCACAGGAATGGTTCCAGACTTCTAAGTCACTGAGCATGCTTCCTCCAGCAGGAACAGAAGCTGAAAGGCAGCCAGGTCTGGCACTCGGCACCAGAAGCTGCTGGCAGGAACGGGGTTAGAGCCGAGGCACGAGGTGAAACGGCAGAATCGGGCCCCGCTCCGTGACGCTGCCAAGCGCTACCCGGCAGCGATTCACCGGCTGACGAGCCACTGCTGCCCTGTTCTAGGCTGGCTGCGTTCCGGGCTGTGGCTCCTCTGCTGAGGAGCAGACAGGCGAGAAGCACATCTTTCATTAGCTATGGTTCTGGCAGATGTGCACCAGGCAGTTTCAAGGACAACGTTCCGGAATGGACCGGGAAAGTTCAGAGAGCCAGAGGGGGCTTGGAGAGCGCTCACTACGTGCTTTTCACCAAGGCTTTTCCCTGCAAGAACGAGCTTTTGTAAAGCTTAAACCAATATACATAAAAAACTAAGAGAAGCTTCCTCAAAGAGGGAAGCCAAGTTGTCTACCAAGAGCCATGAGTCATTTTCAGGCACAAATCCGTAAATGAAAACCCAGAGATCTGCAGTATTCCAAAGCTCCTTATTCATTTCCCAGCTCTGTATTTGCTCTAAGGAAATCTCATTTCCCAGCTTAATTATACAGCTTGAGTTGATGCTCTTGGCCAAGTCCAAGGGCCGTAGAGCATTTGATTGAGTACAGCTTGGTCAGTAGGGCCAGACGAAACAGAAGAACGCAACGACTCTGGCTTTCCCTCTGACGACACAGGGCAGGAGAACCGGGCTGCCATCTCGCCTGCCCCGCGCTCGTCACCTTGCTACGCCGTGCACTTCACACGCAGCACTCAAATTCCACACCCACAAGACGCAACACCTGAATCGGTAGCAAAAGGAATGCAAACGCCAGCCAGAAGACGTCTTCTCATGAAGGATCCTACAGTGAGTTTGGCCAAACAGGTGGCCCTTGAGCAAACCTAAACCCATCCTCAAAAGCTCTGAGAAGGAGAGACCTGACATTTCCGAAGAGGTCTCTTCAAAATGTTTTCACTCCATTCAGACACCTCCAGCAACTGATGTAATACAGAAGGTAAAAAAGTCTCCTGAAGAAGCCTGGGGAAACCACCTTGTGCTCTGGTTTCAGGAAATTCAGAGCTTCCTCAGGAACGTGCGAGGATGGAAGTAGGAAATCCCCTCCGCACTCACCGCAGAGGGGAGCACGCAGGGAATTTCAGGGGTGGGGGCTGGCGTTTCAACCCGGGGCTTTGTGGAGGGACTCCATTTGGTTTGTTTCAGGGGGTTTGCTCTTCGGTTCGTTTCAGAGGATTGCCTTTTTTCCAGAGGGAAGGAGTGGTTTAAAGGCTTTCCAGAACAGACCAAGTTGGTTTCTCCATTCCTGCATTTCCCAGCTGGCTAATATTCTCCCTCCCCTTGAAGGATGATTCAGGATTTCAACAGAAGAAAAGACTGGCTGAAGTCCTCTGGTCACATCAGCCAGACTGGCTTCATCTAAAACTCGGTCGCAGGGAAACAGCCACAATGGATTCTGCCCTGCTAAGCGCACGCTTTCCTTCCTTCCTTTGGGAAAGTCCGCCCTGCCTAAGCCTGCCGACCAGGAAAGAGCCCCTGCGACTGCACACCCTCCTCCTCCTCCTCAGTCTTGCTCCAGCCTCCACGCTGCCGACGCGGGCTACGCACACAAGCTTGCCGCTTTGGGTTGCGGTTCTTCTGCTGCTGCCATCGCAAAACCATCTCGCCCCAGGAGAAAGCATGAAGAAGCTACAGGCAAACAGGCTTCTCGCTCCAGCCGAAGGGAACACTAACGTTTACGGCACCACTAGAACTAGAGCTCTCTAATATTACTTAGGCAAAAGAACAATTTTCAGGTAGTCTCATGAAACACCAAAACAACCCCAAACCCCAAATCAAGTGTGTTCCCTCACGCTCACCAATACCATGTAAAACAGAGGAGCAAGACTAAACATCACTAACCAAAGCACAAATTCAGCTACAATTAGAAGTGGAAGAAAACCATGATTTAATTTCTTAAACAATGAAACACTACTTAAAAAAAAAGAGGAGTCTGAAAAATTAACTATTCTTTTATCAGGAGTTAATGAAGCTTACGGGCAGTAGGATGTATGCCAAGTCTAGAGCGTACATGCTGCTACCAATTAAGAAAATGTTCCCTCCATTTCCAAACATTCTTCCCCCCCCCCCGCCCCCCTCGGATCCTAGCAAAACTTACGCTAGTAATTTGAGGAAGAAGTTGTTATTTGGAAGAAATGTTAAGTTGCTAAAAACAACAGTTGGTAAAGAGAGGGTAAGGTGTTCAAACTGATGCCTGCAAGTCACTGCGGAAGCCTTGCCCTGCAGAGCCAGGCAGCTTGTCCATTTTATTTCCAGATTTTTCTTCTCTTGGTGCACTACAGCTGAACACTGCTCTTTTTTTTTTTGTTCTAAAGCTGTGCTGAGAACGTGTACATGCCAGGCAAAAGCCTTGTGGGAAGCAGTGGGAATTTCAGCCACAGATTAGCGTGAAAGCAAAAGGGGTAGTGAGGAACCAAAGGAGAGGTACTGAAACCCTGGAAGGCCAGGAGCACATGAGCAGTTATCACCCGTACCGACACGTCCCCCTGCGTGGCACAGGAAGTCAAGAGGGACAGAAACAACATTTTGGGCCAAAACAGCGAGCTGCTTCCACTGCAGCCCAAGGGGCATCCCCAGTGAGCCCGGGCTGCCCCAAGCACCGAGCCTTCTCTGCATCCCAGCACGCAGAGCCCTTGCATTTCCCAGCTACCAAAGACACAGGGTTCTCCTGAAGTTCTCAAAGTATAAACAAGACTTGTAAGTTCCTATTCTGCACTCGGAGATCAGATTTTAAAATCTGGTAGCCACTGGAGCTAGAAGATCATGCCAAGGGTGAGCGCCTCCTAAACGAGGCACAAGTCTTGGTACAGGAGAGAACACCTACTTGCAGGAATTAAAATTTATATAGACATCCTGTTTACCAGCTAAGCGTGGCTAATATTCATACAGACTTCCTTGAATCAATACTGCCCTGCCAACAAGAAGGGAAATAAACTGCTGGGTGCCCAGGCGGACGGGCAGGAGGCAGACGGGGGCGGCAGGGAGCGGACAGCCACCGTGCTTTTAACCGCTCCAACTTCTCGGAAAGCGCGTAAGAGAGGGGAAAAAGGTAGGAGCAAACAGTCTGTTTTCAGTGGAAAGAAGCCACGAAGCAGCAAACGCTTCCTTTTTCTCCCGTGCAGTGAACAAAGGAAAAAAAGCTGAAGAACCCGTCCTGGGCTAACATCTATTACTTCATGCCACGCATTTGCTTCGATCTAATTATAACAATAATTAAACTATAATTAAAATTTCCTGCATGGATATCATTCCATAAAGAAACTACCTTTTCCATTTCAGTTCGGTTGTTTCTGTAGCAGCATAAGTTAAAAATCGGGAAAAAAAACACTTTTGGAATGCGACCACATGGTCTAATCAGTAATAGTTATGTTATATATAACTATATATAAGTATAATTATGCCAGTAAGTGTTCCCGTAAGGCAGCAATCTATCTCCTCAATGTAACAAGAGCCAACAGACGGCACTGACAAATTGACCGCATTGAAAAAATCAACACATTTATTTAGGAGAAACACATTTCCTAGAATTGTTCTGAGGAGTCCTCCTGCCCCAGATTCCTCCTGGAAAACCCTCAATAAAGATTCACTGGACACACTCTGCTGTAGATTAAGATGTCCACCCAAGTCGGTCCCGACGTTGCTGTGCGAGGGTGCGCGGCAGAGTACGACTGAATGAAAAGCTGCCACCGGCACAGGTCTTTGGACTGGTAAAGGAGTAAAAGCCTGGAGAAGGCCAACCTAAATGCAAAGGCAGGCGCCCGGATTCCTTCTACATTTGCAAGTTTTGCCAGCTAAGAAGCCCTCTCCTTTCCACCCACTAGAGCTACGGTCTTACTAGGCTGACAACGTGAGCTGTCGGAGGGACAGACAGAGAAGAACTTCTCTTTCCAGCTGCTCCTGCCTGCCAGAAACGCTTGGGAAGCTCGGGAACATGGCCTGTTTGGATTAAGCAGCTGCTTAATCACTCCAATAAGCAGATACCGAAGCTGCGCAGGACCTTCAGGAGAACTCCAGTAGCAGAGAGAATTAAGAGAGGGGGGGGAAAAAAAGAAAGGAAAAAAAAATCAAATGAGAAAAACCTGACATCAGCAGCGGATGCAAACTGCAAAGCACGGCAGCGCCAGCCCAGCACTGACAGCACGCCACACCTCAGGAAACCTCCAGGGTACGGTCGCATTGAAAAGTGAAATACAGCAAACATGAAATACAGGGACGGCGCGCGTCAAGCTGCGGCAGCGCGCCTGCCGAGGGGCCGAAGCTGGGCTCTTTGCTCTCTCCAGCTGACCCGCACCACGCCACGCACTCCCACGCCGTCGGGCATCCCACGCCGTAGGGCCAGCTCCATCACTGCCTTGCTCCCCACCTTAGAGCTGTCTGCCCAGAAGAGCTCTGCAGACCAGATACGCAAGCGAGCGTATGCAGAAGATGCTACGCGTATCAGCTACACGTAGAGGCGCTTAACTGGCATATGGACACACGGCTGCAATAAAAACAAAACTTGAACTCTGGGCTACTGTGGGTCGTGTCCCTTTTTGGGAGCTCAGTTTGACAGATGCCACTCTACAGCAACGCCGCGTTTCCGTATGGACGGTCGGATGGCAGAGGCACATGTTTTTCAGGCAAGCTGTCATCACAAGTCTGCTTGTGTGCGTAGGGTCGCTAAAAGCGATCTCCCTAGATGCAAACAGGCACTTTGCACAATTTTTAGTCGTTAAGAAAATGCTCGACAAAAAAAGATGCGCTCTAACTGGCATTCTAGATACCCGACAATAGCTTGTGGCTGAACCATCGGGACTTCTCTTGACAAGCTCATGGGCAAAACAGAGGCATCTCCTCCTCAAGTCAACTAGCTACCAGAATCCACCTAACTAAAAGTGATGCAGCAGATAAAACTAGGCCGCTCTGCAGCAAAGTCAGTGGCTTTTGGAGGTGGCACAAGCACAAATATTGGCAGCAACTGAAAGCAGGAAACTGTGGACCAAGATGCGCATAGACAAGCTGCATTTCCTCAGGAAGGAAGTTATCACCTTGTCCACATCCCTCTTCAGAATCAATGCAGTGACTTGTGTCTTGCACAAGGTGAAGAAAATACCGATGGTGTTTTGAGAAAAGTCAATACGTCCCGATCCCCCCATCCTGCTGCAATGTTAATACCCTGCTTGTGTGAACGCCGTACTCCGCTATGACCTCTCCTTGTCCCCAGGGGAGCAGCGCTGGGATTTCAATGGCAGAAGCACAAAACCCACATTCACATCTACAGCTCGGCATACCAGCTAAACCCAGTTAAGAAAATCTCATCATTTCAGCTCATGTACAACAGCCTACAAGCATGGTTGGAACTGTCGCAGCCAGAGACTCATCTACAACACCCTCTAGGAGCCCAGCCTTTACCCATGCTGACAACCAAAACACCGATTCCTCATTTTTCAGTCTCGTATTAACACTACACTAGCAACTGCAGCTTCTCTTTTCCAAAAGAAACTATCAAACACATACGAGAGGTGAATGCCCCCCCCGCCCGAAACGCGCTGCTTCACAGCACGAGCTTCAGTGTCAAGCGGTGACCTAACCCCAAACGCAAATTCTTTCTTTTCCTGTTCTGAAAGGTGTGAGGGATGACAGGCATAGCCTTGCATGTTCAGCCACAGCAAGTGAGAAGTAGCGTTCTGCAAGCAACGAGCAAGCTTGATCGCATCGCTAAAACTGGCTTCCAGGAACCGCATTCTCCTCTGCTTGTCACAGTCACCCTGCATCACAGGGCAACAACGGCGCGGTTCGGCAGAGCTTCTCCTAATTATTACATCGCCTGGGGTAACCAGCGGGAAACAGAGAGATTCTAAGTTACCTTTGCCGGCCGCCAAACACGCCAACGTAAACGGCATTGCAGGCTTGCTGAACAGCATTAAGGGCGTTCAGATTGCAGAGAAAGGCAAGGGAAACGTAACTGGAGACGCCAATTGGATAAACAAACCGTGCCAGCGCACAAAGAACCTCCTCCCGCAAATCGGAGGCGCCGCACGTGCAAGTTCTTCGGCTTGCAGCAGGGACACGCTGTGAAGCGTCGCCTCAGACTGCGAACGCAAGGCCTGGGAAGAGACAGGACAGAGGGACAGGCCGCCGTACTTTGCGCAGAACCCCACCAAGCAGCTGCCGTTGGTTTGCTGCGAAGAGCACATCCAGGCTGTACGGTGTTACCACGTAATACCATAAAACCTGACGGCTGCTCGGCGAGTTACCTGGGCTTCAGGCTGAGCCGAACTTCAGAGGACCAAACCGTGACCAAGGAGGTCAGCCACCTGCAGCTTAAGCACAGGAATCCCTTAAGCCACACTGCACCTACCTCCAGCCTTTATCCTTCTTAAAGGCAGGATTTCCAGAATCTTTTCTAAGTCCTGGTCAGACGCTGAATCTCCTGGTCCCAGCCACTGCTGCCTTTTCTTCCTCAGCTGCAGCAGGAGACTACGCTGGATTGAGCCGAAGGCAGAGCAAGTCTTAGCAAACCAGATTGTAGCTAGCCACACCTAACCAATTCAAACAAAAGCACGGTATATTCACACAATTCCTGTCTCTTCTAAATCCTGCCAGGCTTACACTGTACCGTGTTTACGTTACGACTGACCTCTCCATCTTTTCCTTTAGCACTCTGTTACACAAGGAGAAAAACCCTCCAGCTCCACGGCTTCAGCTGACATTCGTGCCAATAATTTGTTTTTAGTTCGGAAGCCTTATAAAATTACTATAATGCTTAACAGATGCAAGTCTAAAAACTTCACAGGAGTCAGAACCATGAATTAGAGGTGGTATAGAAAATTATTTATTTATCCTAGTCGAGGAAAAAAAACCAAACCACACCCACAAACGCCAGCCTCAGTGATGGCCTGTCCTACTACACTTAAATACGTCCACGTGTCCATCCGCAGATAGCAGGCATGAAAAACTGAATGCCTGGTTATGCAATTTAATTGAACTCCTTCATACCTCGACTATAAATGCAGCATATCTAAGAACCGGTATTAAAAAGTTAGCTTAGGCTTAAGGGGAAAAAAAAGCATAAGTAAAAGGCAAGTAAAGGCCCCTCTCCCCACCAACACCGGACTCCGCAGCACAGCTCTTCGACTTCTTTACGACCGGTTTCTGCCTTAGGATCTCTGATCTAACGAGAGTCTTTCTACAGCAGAGATTGAGATCTCCCAAACCAGTGCGTGCTGTAATCGGTTCACAAAACTCAAGTTGCAAATGAGGCCACTATCTGGTCAAATCTAACCCGAGCTGCAGGTGTAAAACACATCATACAGACATTTAATGGGAAAGCAGCTTTTGCTTGTAGCATTAGCACTGGCCCCACAGTAATTACAGGGGGATCTACCGAGGCAACGCAAGTACCGTGTGGGTTTGCTGGAGTGAAAGGAATGAAAATTCAGCAAGGAACGCTGCCGTGGTTCAGCCGTACGATCTGCTGACAGTCTGCAGCGCTACCTCCATGGGTTCTACGCAAATTAAAAGCAATCTTGGCACTTACTACACAAAGACTGAGCTTGCTAATTAAAACCGGTTTTTGAATGAGCTTCCTTAAACTAGCGCAGAACCTTATGGAGGTACATTTACATTGATGTAAACCGGTTAACTAGTCAAACGCGATGTGAAAAAGCAGATCCCGGTCACGTAAGCTTGACTATTGTGCCGAGGAGGCTCAGATCCAGGCGCTCTGGCCAGCAGATGGGAACGCAGTGTTTCTGCTTAGGCCTGACCGGACTCTTGCTTATGCTACAGCTTGGCCTCCCAGCAACTTGCACGCAAGCAAAGCCAAGAGGCGAATCAAAATCTGGGAGGACGCTTGCCCGCCTCGGTTCTCTTTCGACACAGGTTACCCTCCACCTCGGGGCACCATGTTCAAATGGTTTTCTCAATCGCTCTCCACCCCTGAAGTCATTAAGCTGCTGAACTTTTGTCCAGAAGCACACAAGTGGCAAGGTTGGGCCACGTCTGCACAGCGCTGGCCATCAGGACGTGGCACCGACCTCATTTTAAATCAAGGGGAATGGAAGAAAGGCCTGGGAAAATGAGAAGACCAGACGGGACGTTCTTGCCTTCATCTGCCGTATTTCCCACACAGGTAGAGCTGCGCACATCGCGCTGCACGTAGGAGGGGAAGCACAAAGCAGCTCGCACGCGCTCCGCGCCTCGGCAGCGATGGAAAGAGCTGAGCATCTGAGGGGGAGAGGGAGAGCTGCGAGGACGTCACGGGGCAGGATCCTGCGGGAGGCCGGGTTGCCTGGAGACAGAGCCGGCAAGAAGAGGAGGAAAAGCCACCGCCGAGAAGAAAGTCGGAACGCCTTTCAGAAGCGGAGCTCAATCCCGTGCCCCAGCACACCGTCACCAAGGGGGCTTTAATCAGAAAGGACATCATCATCCAGTGCGGCCACGGTTGTTCCAGGTTTCTTCCGTGAGTCTGCCAAAGCGTTTCACAGTGTTTGTATTTAATGCAAAGTTTTTAGCAAACTCAAATGTACACTAGATACACCCCCCACCCCCCCTACCCCCATATTTCACAGCTTCTAACAACTTAAAAAAATGCTGGTGCTGCATTAGAGCTCAGCACACAGCAGAGCCCCCCGGACCGCTGCAGAATGCCTGACTGTAACCAGCTGAGACCAAAACCGTGCCAGTTAAGCCCAGAGCACAAATGCCCTCCGAGGTTACCATCGTTCTTTTGCTTGCAGAGACAGGAGAGGGGAGGAGACGACAGTGAATTCATTTACAGTATCAGTCTGACACATGTGTCAGACGCCCACAGTGATATCCAACATAATGCAGCAGGCCAGAACAGTATTGGGAAAATTAGACCTCTTCTGAGAAAAGCTTGCCGTTACGAAGCGCTGGGGTCTCCCCGACTTGCAGGAATTACACCCAGAACGATGCTGACTGGCACAGGGTTAAAGTCACAACTTGCACGCTGCCATTCAATGCTGGTACAGTCTTTTTGTTTAATTTGTCCCTACCTCACAATCGCTCTGAAAAGCTCAGCAAAGGAATAAAAAAATTAAATCCATATGGAGAAGTGTGTTGGATCACCTATGACCAAAGCTGTCAGCTTTTCCTTCGGGGCTCTTCCACGCATGAAGACCTTGCACGGTTACTTCTTCCACCGCCTCCACTCTCACCCCTGATGGCCACCTCCAGCCAGCAGATGAGGATGGAGCACAGCGCCCAGCCCAGCCACACAGCTTCAAGGTTGCACCCCAGCCTAAACACTCAATAAAAACAAAATTCAGTTTACCAACATCTTTAATACCCCTTTGTCAATATTATGACAGGAGACCTCAGTTGTATGTTGTAACTGACCACCACTGGGACATCTGACTCCTAACATCTGTTGAGATTGCCATTTGAAGGTTTGAAGTGGCTGTCAAAAGAGCCAGCATCACTAAAACTAAAAAGCCCGCCAGCGTCCAGCCAGCGAAGCTTTGTTAACACATACCACACCGAAGTAAGAGCATCTCGCAAAAGCCCAGTGCGAACTCTTAACGCTGCAACTGATTTATTGTTGCTTTGCCCAGAACCAAGTGACAGCCGAAGCAGCAAGCACACCAACCGGTATATCCAAGCTCGCGTCAGCGGCCAGAGCCAAGGACTGCTTGCAAGATCACCTGCACTCCAGCGAGCCTGCTTCTCACATCGCTCCTGCCTGCAGCTAGCGGAGCTGGAGGAAGCCACAGGCGGCCGTTACTCGCTGGCACTGCGTTAGAGCAGCACTAGGCTCTTGGACCGAGTTGCTTAGCAGCAGAGTTTTGGAAATGCAGTCGCACGCAGGAAGAAATCTGTCACAGCAGGCTACACGTCAAGAATGCTGTACAGCAGCGGCCACGGGTCCGCCCGCTGCGAAACCAAGCTGTACTTGCTGCAGCGCAGAGACCTCGTTTGAGAGCAGATGAGGAATGAGACGCATCGTCTGCCTTTCAGGTTTTTAGGGAAAGACCCATCTCCAGTATCAGTAGGAAGTCTTCTGCTAGGATGTGCGAGCAAGCAGGTTTTAAGTGTTACCGAAAGTTCCACTGGATTGTCATTTTGCTCTAATTCAGTCATGACCTAAAAAAGCAAGTGTCCAGAAACACAGTACATTTCAGGTACACAGCTTAAAATTAGACTCAAATTTGAATGCAAGTGGGTTGAATTATTAAAAAAAGCAACAGCTCAGCAGTAAAGAAAGTTAGTAGATGGCATGCATAAAGCGAAACGTTAAGAAACATGACGTACTTTCAGTTTTAAGTATTTTTTATAATGCAAGGATGACTACTCAGATCGAGAGGGCTCCAACGAGAAGAGGGGAATACCTCAGCCCTGCTCATGGCAGAAACACGCACCGAGCAGCCGGCACCAGTGCACAGCAACAGGTCTCTCAAGTAAAGAGTAGCTGGCTATTTTTTAAACAAGAGCAACATGCACGCACAGCAAGAGCGGCTCTGGTTCGGCTCATCAGTCTTCCACACACCACCAGAAACCCTACTGCCAGTGCAATGCGTAAGCTGCAATCGGGAAGAGCAACGGGCGCTGCACCAGGATGCGCAGCAGAGCCACAGGGAGCCTTTGCACCGGCTTTCGATTTATTTCCTGAGGCTCCTTAAGGGTTAAAGCAGAGGACTTCTGGAAGATATTAAGCACTGATGTCTTGGCTTCCCTTCTGCAAACAGCAACAACCTCCAGAGGAATCTGTCATCCCATATAACGATCCCTTTCGCTCAACCTCAGCGGCCCGTTCCCTTTGCCTTGCCACAGCCTCAGCAGCAGCGGCTCTGTGCTGAGCTATTACCCGAATTATGCCCACATTCCAGGGAGGAGGCCAGGTTCTGCAGCAAGGCCAGCACGCACGGTATTTTTCATATGGAGTTCTCACATGCAGTTATATTCGGAAGCGTAATAGCTCCCGGTTAAAAAAGAAGGCTGTAAGAACATTAAATACCACACTGGGATCACAACGGTATCGGAGAAAATCTAAAGCGACAGATATGATGGAACAAATCACTATTCCACTTCATATGCCATCAAGTCCATTTGGGAATATGGTATTCTGGGCTCCGAGATACAAACTTGCACAGATATTTTCCTAAGCCTGTCAGTGCTAGGTCTTTTCTATACTGAAGCGAATCAACTAGGATATTCGAAATAAGCCAAAAGCAATAGCTAACGCTACAAGGCACGCTTGCAGAAAAGGGAGTTGCCCTGTGAAACTGTCGCAACTCAGTGACTGCCAAACAGCAGAGGCTTGTACTCGGGGTACCCCGCCGCCTACCACGAGCACTTCGCAAAAGGCCCGCAGCTCGCTCTGACGAGAGCGAGAGCTGTTCTCCATGACGAGAACGCCGACCGCTCCACGCTGAGGAACTGGCACCGAGCAATCGTCAACTTTTCCCACAAATACCTGCGTGTCACCGTTTATAACAGCTGCTACATAACCAGAAAGACAATGAAATCCGAGCTATGAAAAAAATCTCATCTGATAGGCAAAGTCCTGAGGCAGCCGTTAACTATCATCACGTCAAGGTTTTGCGTACGGTGCGTAGTTAAAGGTCTGAGATGCATACAGCGTTGGCGCGTGCATCAGCAGTCTGCTGTGAGCGGGGTCTGTACCTGCGGTACCGCTGCGACTGAAGGCGCGCCGGAGAGCACCGCGGCACCGCAGCCTGCCCGCGCCGAGCGCGGCTGACGCCGAACACATCCTTCGTTACCCTAACGGGGGCCGGGCAGGGTGGAAAGCACTTACAGGGGACAAGCTCCTTCCCCCTTCAGTTTCTGTATGCAAGTAAACACCGCTCCCTCACCCAGTACATTTAAGATCACAATTAGAAGGGGATAGCATGGCATTTATTCCTGCTATTATTTTTTTAGAGGTGCCAAACGCATTAATGCTACGGGATCCAGAGTATACCGAGCAGGAAGGGACCACGATTTTGACAGGAAAGCAAAAGATAAAGCAAAATACCAGATCTAGATGATGTATTCAGAAATTTTTAGACACCACGTTTCCAGGAACAGCCTTTCTACATTTGCCATGATTAGATGGCAGTTTCTATGGGAACAAATAAGCAGTGGCCCCATCACAAGATGTCTCGTAAACGGCGCTTTCTTACGGCTTAGCATGAAGCGCACCATCCGCTGGGTACATCGAGATGCGGGCTCCCAGGCTCCCCAGCGTGATCGCGTCTTAAACGCTGAGGGCAGCGTATGTGCGCTTTCATGATGAATATCCACCGCTGTGCAAGACTACTAGCCATCAGGATTAACGTCTTCAAGCGGCTGCCAACCCCTTCGACATCTGCTTTAATTTGGGCAACTTCTCCTGCCCGTATAAACGTTCTTGCTGGGACTGGTCCTTCTCTGCAAAAAATGCAGGCAGTAGCGGAGCACTGGTGCCACAACCATGGACCGGCTGAGAGAAGATGCCCACCTCTGGGAAAGGTACAGCAAATTGAAGATAAAAAGCACCGTGAAGGCTGAGCATTTCTTACCTTCTACACCAGACATCAGATCTGAGTTTTATTCCGGACCACTCACCCTCTTCCCCCCCCCCCCCCCACCCCAAAAAAATATCCCCAAATATCTACAGGATGAATGTTAACAACTGACAAAGCATCTGAGCCAATTAAAGCCCAAACCACAGAAAGATTTCTCATGTCACAGCAGAGCCTAGCAAAGATTTCTCCAGATCAGGTTATCAGCTCGTGAGGCAGAATTATAACGCATAACACCAAAAGTACTTTCGCTACAATGCCAGCGCTGTCGTTCTCTTCCAGACTCCCGTGTTTGTCTCCACGTAAGGCACCGATACGTGCAGCACCAAGCAATGAACGCTGGCTCCAACTCCCCGGGCGGTGCCAGCCCCGCGCACCTCCAGAGGGGAGACCCAAGCGACGGCGAGCGTTCGCTCGTGCAAAGCCGGTCTGGGAAGGGGGCCCGGAGCCAGCAGCGAGGGGTGGGCAGCCACAGCACCTCTGCTGCAGGTTCGCTTACCAGTCGGTTCAACCGCTGCCTGCTCAGAACAGTTATTGAAAGGCTGCAGTTTACCTCCCACAGATGTCTCCATCCATAATATGTTTACTATGTGCCTGCAAAACCTAACAACTTTAGTCTCTGTTTGGCTCAAAAAAGAATAGGAACAATGAAACCAACGCAACACAAATTTTAGCCCTAAAGTGTCAGAATTTTCCCTGCAGTTGCAAGAATACAGAAGAAAGCCATTTTCTTCTCAAAACCATTGCCTCTACTTACTACCTCCACTCCTTCAGTTAATTAAAAATCCCTCAATTAGCTGATTTAGGGAGGGTTAATGTTACTGTCAGGAAGATCTGTTCCACGCTCCCCTGTGCCCAAAAACAACAGCGGCTGCCTCCATCCCCGATTACACAAAAGAACATTTTCAGACTCAGCAAAGGTTCCAGAGTATCACCACCCCTCACTCCAAAACTGTTATGAAATGAAGTGGAAATTTTTAGGAAGAGCAGCCAAAAGTGAAACTGTAAGGAATGTAGCCTTCGACACATTAACCCTCAGCAACCAAGGGGGGGAAAAAAAAAAAAATCTGAGCACCAGATAGCCCCGTCCTCACCCCAATCTTCTTGCACGCACTTTGCAGTAAAAGCAAACCAAACCATGCCAGTGTTAGCACCGCAAATTTCAGGAAAACTGCCTCCCCCGTGCTCCCACCCCATCTACGTCTCATTATTTGCACTGACTCAGAAGGACATTTACCAGATATATTAAAAGTAATGACCTTAAAACCTTGGTCCGCTCACAGCAGCTTCTCTGCCGGCAGGAGAGCAGGCAGCACGGTGGTACCGCTGTCCGCACCCAGCACGGGCAGGGAAGCGCCCGGCTGGGACCCCGCTCCACCGCTGCCGTCGGTCACCCTGCCCTGTGAGGGACCTGCGAGGGACGCTGCTGAAAATGAGACTCCAAAGCCACAATAAGAAAAAAATAAGCCAACATTCTGCAGCAGAAGACTAGGGAGAACACCCAAGTAAAATCAGAAGTTTCCTCACTCCCACCAAGCAAGAAGCTCGTAGCTTGCTGAGGACAAAAACACCCTTGCAGCTACTTCCACTAATTGTCACCAGTGATGTCAGAACGCAGCACCTGCCTCTTGTAGCTTTGGGAAGCTTGCTTCTCCCCCCAAAACCCACAAAGATCAGCTTAAAATTCAAATTTGTTTCATAACACAGCAAGCTTGACAGAAGATCCTTCCACGGCAGTAGCTGCACAGACCAGCTTTTGAAGAATCCCCTTTCAGTCTGGTATAGAGCTGAGTTATGACACTAGAGAAGCCTACAAGCCGCTTCCAACAATAGCATCCGATTTCATTTATCAGTAGAAATGACTTAAACCCACAGATAAACACACTCAGGAGTTGAAAACCTACTTCAAAGCCAAAAAAATGATACAGCAACGGCCTCTCAGAGAAGCACAGCACGGTCCGTGCAAAACGGCAGCCGGACGGACAACCGCTGCGCAATGAGCAAAGGCTGCCGAAGCCAGCAGGGACCAGGCTCACGCGTGGCTTGGCGTGTTCCACCCGTGCCGGGTGCCGGCCGCTACTTCATTGCAGAGGAAAGAGCCTTGGAGATGAAGGGCACTGCTGCGAATCTCCCGTCCTCAGAGACCCCACAGCTCTGCAACATAGGATTCCTCTCCACGCCGCTCACGCAGCAAGCGAGGGTTCCCAAGACGCGCGTTTCCCCCTTCTGAAGGTGGGTGAGCTGAGGAGTCCTCCCAACAGCTCAACAAGCAAAGGAGGTAAGCGTTCGCCCGCAAAGAGGAAAGAGCCCTGATCAAGTGTTATCGCAAGGGACAGAGCGGGGGTTTTATTCCCGGCTTTACTGGCAACACAGGGACATCACCACCACCCGCACTCCTGTACGAGAGAAGCAAACGCTCACAGCAACCGGGAAGTCAGATCTCGTGTTCATCATTCACCTTTCTGCGCAAGCTGAAGCACAGCACAACTCCAGCGAGGAGTTAATTCGGGTGAGGACAGGACAACTCCAGAGCTTCACTCTGAACACCCAAGCCACCCACCGCTTTCCAAGCATCACCCACAGCCATTGACTGCAGGTTGGCGACAGTATGTGGCAAAAGGCCAAAAAAAAAAATCACAAGCAGCAATGGCTGTCACAGTCTTATCACTGCCGCTCCATCTACGCGAATCGAACGCGTTACTCTACTCCAACAGGCCAGCAGCTGCGGCTGGCAAAGTGGGAGATGGGCAGCAACCAAGGGCTCGGCTGTCTGGAGAGTTTTGAGGGGAAAGGCTTCTGCCCTCGGCACCAACACAGTCCTCGCCGGCGTGACAAATAGCCATCGCTGCACCCCAGCTCTAAAACTTAAAGCAAGGGACAACAGATTATTTTTGGAGCACGGAGACACTGCTATTTTGAAAGCAGGCTTCAGCGCCGTAGTACCAAAATTCTAATTGTGGCTGCTGCTTTGCTTTGCCACCGTAAATCCTGTTCTGAGGGAGTAAGACAGCAGCCAATACATGAGCGTAGGCATTGCACAACTGGGCTTCTACAAGCACTTGGTGTGAAGAATAATGTTCTTAACAGATTTAATTTCTAGGGAATGTTTAAATACTGCAGAGTAAACACTGAGTCAGAGACATGCACTAAATACAGGTAAATGCAGCAGGGGCACGTGGAAGCAAAGCCGCAGCCTGGAATTTGCTCAATGCCTCTCCTTGTACATGTGAAATTCAGGGCCCGACAGAGGACAAAGCCTCTTTTATACGTGCAGAAACTGCAAGAAAACAAAACCCAAACAAATAAAGCCAATCTACAGATCCGTTCGGGGGTCTTAGAGCAAGCCTGCAATACACAACTTCGCCTGTCTGGATTTTCAGTATTTGAGCTTTTTCTTATGTATAAAGCATGCTGGTCAAACAGCAAGTACTTACAACGGACGGAATTGTCGAGCAGAACAGCAATACAGAAGAAAAGTTGGGTCGATGAGCACTGCAAGCGTCTGGGAAACGACTGTGCATCTTTGGGGAGGTGGCTCTGTACAGTAAGGATTGCTCCCTTCCACGCCTTAAGTTTAACAATCTAAATATACGGTGGTTTTCCCATTTCACTGTATTTCCTATTTCTCACAGCACACAGGTCAGTCGTAATTGCACCAGGAAGCTGCCAACGCATTTTGCTTTTTCTTTCAGTAGACTGAAAATATTTACTTTCGCAAGAACAAACTGATGCAGCCATTGAACTATTTTTCTTATCCCTGATCTTACCGTACAGCGAGACGCACATAAAAGCAAAAGAACTACATGTTAAGGTAACTCTCCCGTTCAAAACGGCCACAAGACGCAGAGGTGCGTGTATTTTCTACAAACTCTTGCTGGCCACATGCCACATAGACAATTCCGCTACCAAAGTACCCTTCCTGAGGTGCACCACCGCGCAGCGACGCTCTCTTTGACCGTGTCCAGCGCTAGCCAGAAGCGCCGGGCTTCCCTCTGCAGAACGCATCCTAGCACGTAACGGCGCTTGCTAGCACCCTTACGCAGCTAAACTACGATTTCAAAACAAACTCAACAAGCCGTGACAAAAGCAGAAGGCGCAGCTGGAAGCTCGCGCAACCTCTGCGACTTCAGAAACGCAGACGAAGCGGGTTAGTTCAGCGCATCCCCCCAGCCGGGGTGTTCCCTACGGACTCACGGGCTGGCTACGTCGGGCTGCGCGGAGGCGCGATGCCTGCGCGCCCCTGCCCTCGCTTCACGTCCGAACAAAGCTCGAGCCGCTCTGGGCCATGGGCTTTTTGCCTCCTCAGAAGGGGACGGGGACCACAGGAGGTTCTCTGCAAACTTGGCAGGCCATGTGGGAACCGATACAGCTAGGGTGGGCAAGCTGGAGCCAGGAGAACAGTTTTGGCTCCTAAACTAGAAGCCTGAAAAATTGGAAGTGGCATTCCATTTGTTTAAATTACCTTCTGAAACCATGCTCCATATGTGGGAATGAACAGTCACTCTGGTAGCCCTAAACGCAACCAGGAGTAAATTGTTCCAAGATGCACATCTGCATTTACCAAAGATTAGACAGATAGGCTGCCAAGTCAGGATTCGATTTTCCTTACAAGACTTTTTTTTTTTTTAAAAAAAAGAACTCTTAACTGAAAATGGCAGCACAGAAAGGTACTGTATATGGAACAGGAACAGATCACCATCACCCCTACCTCGTTCAAACAAAGGTCTCAGTCTGTCCTGCTGCCTTCTGCGCGCAAGGACCACCGAACAGAGCACACCCTGTCTGTCCCCCTCACAATGTGCTTACGTAGCCCACCTCACCCTGGAATTCAAGAGAAAAATAAAATCTCTCCCTCACCAGCCTGCGGAAAGAGCGTTTTCAGGAATTCAGTTTCACATTTTATGCAGCGTGTCCACATCGGCATCATGCTGAGGGCAAGAGAAGCAGCTTTTGCACCTAATCTGCGAAGCAGCAGAGGCTCTGTGGCCCTCGCATGTGCCAGCTCCCAGGACAGACGGCCAACCTTTCCGTGGTCTTCGCTGGCGCTGCAGGGGAGGAGAGGTGCCAAAGTCCCGGCCGCGGCCAGCAAGGCAGATGACGTCAAGTAGGTAAAGTCTGTCTTGGGGGTAATTTCAAGGGGCGCAGCACAGCGAGGGACGCAAAGCCTTACTCTAAGGTAGTACAGCTACTCCTATGTCTTGGACCAGACTTCACCTAATAAAGAACCAACACGGAAAGCAGGTCAGAGATGAGCTCACGTCCATCTGTCTTAGAAGCGCAGCAACTGGTGACGCTAAGCGCACTGGAACGGCTCCCAGGCATACGAATTCTTTGCTGCACATATGATGCTATCGATTGCGACCGGAGGTCAGCTGCACGCATTCTGGGACACTGATGGGATTGGGTAAAAGTACTCCAACAGCAAGGAGCTATTACCTTTCATTTTGCACACGTACTGGGGGATCTAGAAAGGACAAATGCTCGGCATCACACCCAAAAACTTTGGTGTGAGCAATGTAAGCTGCAGGACAAACGTCTCCCCCAGTTGGGAATGTTATAGAAGATTTGGGCCAGCCGATGTGGCTACGGCTCAGTCAGCTATCTCCCAGGGAAGAAAACTTTTCCTATAAAGGCCATTTCTCCCCAAGTTCTTTATTCATCCCTATGCCACTTAGCAGTTTTTTCATATTCCTGCACATCCATAAAGCACAACAAAATTAACAAGAGTACAGACACAAGCTTTGAAGTGATTCCTTCTTATTGTAAGGACTACCAGTGTCCTGGCTTGAGATCTCATTCTGGAGTAAGCCCACTCCATCCTTGCCAGAAACAACGCCAGCACACTGGCAGGTTTGGGGTTTTTTTTTTTTGGGGGGGGGGGGGGGGCGGCGCAGGGGGTGTTTGGGTTTTGTTTTTTTGGTGTTTTTTTTTTAAACACACTACCTAGCCCTTGAGCTCCAACGCTGCAAAGCACTCGTCCCCTTTGCGCTGTACAGTCAGAGGGGGGTTTTGTGAGGAGCTCATACTGTACGGATATCGAATGACACGTCCAGTAAAACAAGCTGCTTGCCTTCTAAACCTGGAATATCACAAGACCACTACATAAATGTCAAGAACAGCAGCGCCCGCCGAACAGCCGCAAGCTCACTTGTTGCTTGCTGGCTAGCATTAGGACACGATCACCAAACGACTGCACTTGCAGCAAAGCATGCACGGCGTCCCACTTATTTAAGACTACGCTCAGGTAACCGAAACGCAGTATATGCCATAAGGCCTGCAAATCATTAAGCACAGACCACCAGCGCTACCTGGTCTGAGCAGCAATCGGGATGATTGCAAGGAATCTGTTTCTGAAGAGAGTTTCTGAAATGCTCTTATTCCAGCGCTCTAACCAACTTGGAAAGCTTTAGCTCAATCACAGAAACACGTGAGCAGATACCAGGTCTGGTTTTAAGAAGCTTGACTTCACACTGTTAGAGTTAGATCTGTTTTTATTTACAAGGCCATATTCTATAGCTAAGCAACATTCTTCTGCGTCGGGTCTCAGTTTTGTAATTCTGCTTACTTGGCGGTACGCACATTGCTCTAGGCATTTCCAAAATGCATCACTGTTTCTGAAGCGCATGATGAAAAAAAGGAAGCTGATTTAACAAGCGATTTACCAGTATTGGGCAGGATATGTATGGCAGCCATACAAGAAAGCGTGGAAAAAGCGTAGCAATCCAAAGACAGCATTTTGCTTATTCACACTTGATATCAACATTTCACCCAAGTATTGACTACTTGGCCTCAGGTAGCTAATTTACAAGTTAACTGCGTTCTTCCACTCTTTAGCATTTTTAACCTAGCATGCACTAGAAGTCCAAGATGCCTGAAAGAGCTGTAACACCAGAGAAAATGGTGGTATTAAAGGGAAAAAAAAGGCATCTAGAGCTGCATAAAGGTTCCCTAACGCAAAAATCTTTCCGTGCGGCTGCAGTCGTACATAAGCGCTATGTAGCGCTCTGCTGAGCACATACTGAACCAATTACACAGGAGCCTCCTAAGACCCACACAACCTCAGGAGCTATCACATTATGGATCCTTATGTAAGGCACAATGACGTAAATACAGTCTCCCTTGACACATGGAGGGTGCGAGACGAGCGAGCCTGCAGGAATTTCAGATCACATTTCTCATCTCCCTTATTCATTCATTTGTGTCATTTGTGATGACCTTGCTCTCCAGGGACATATATTACCAGAAGCAGATAAATGAGATTTCTATTAACTTGAAATATGGCAGCAAGAAAATAAATCTGCCTTGCGAGACAGTGCCTTATTTTTTCTTCTCTTTAAATTCAGATGAAAAAAAACTTATTTACCAACTGCAAGACTGGTAACACTAATGATCATCACCGCCCTCGATGCTAGAGAGCGTTTGCATTTCAGCTGCACTATCTGTTCTTGGGAAGAGAGAGAACATCATGAGAAACAGCCAGGCTAGTGAAGAAGCCTCCAAGGCGACATACTATTCCTGCCCTCCCCCTCTGCCCCCTACCTCCGCAAATCCCAACAAATTTATTTCCACACAGACCAGTTAATCTCTTATCCTCTAGACATGTCCAAGTAAATTTAAAACTGCACATCAAAATCCTAACCAGCTGAGATCAAAAGATAGTGCTAAAATAGACCTTGGGCTTATTTCAGTCCAAGCCCAGCACCATTCAGCCCAGCAGCAGGAGAATGCCAGCCACTGGAAGAAAGAGGAGAACGCCGTATGTGCCCAAATACTACTTTTTACCTTGTTTCGGAGTATGCGACGGGAACACGCAGACCAGGAAGCCAACCTGTGCTCCTTTGTGCACACTTGCATCGGCCACACAGAATCTCATTTCTGCCCAGGCCAAGCGTGCTGCTCCTGCAACCACAGCACATGCCATCATCTTTCCAGGAAAATCTCTTTCAACACAGGCATTTTTCCTAAGTCTCTGCCTCATGGGTGGAAGAGCATGCAAAGCTGAAGGGTATTTCAAACCATGACAGTCAGCAGAAATACGACTTCCCCTTCCTCACCATGTCAGCCATGCCTGGGTTTCTTTAAAGGGCCTAAAGTTTAGAAATGTCAGTTGCAAGGGGTTATTCGCACTCTTCCACGGGCTAAAGGTATGAAAAGGGACACCTACTTTACTTACCAAAAGTCACACCATCTCCACTAAGGCCAATGGGACTCGGGAGCAGCTGTGAAAAAATCAAGAAACCTCTTCCCAAGCAAAGAGAATAAGTAACAGTGACATCTGAGATAACTGTAAGGGGCTAGGGCCAGCACACGCACCTTCTAATGAAACCACAAGCCTGCTAGGGAGTAAGTCACTCTCATCAGCAAGGCTCTACAAAAACAGGTTTCTTACAAGCTACAGATTCCACTCATTACACGTCACGTTCCCCTTCTCATAGCCAGACACAGCCATTGGGCTCGGAGGTCGAACTGTAAGACTTTGAAGTAATTAGCTGCACCATCATACCCCGCAAACGGCCTGTGTATCCCAGGGAGTTGCAAAAGACAGACCTATCGTTCCAGCAGGATTAACAACTTGGAAATGCTTAAAACTTGAAATCACACGAAGAGGAGTTCGAGTTTAAATGACACAGTTTCACATCCCTACGCAGGTGCGTATCGCTTTAGGGTCAGCTGGCAGGAGCGATGTAGCCAAAGAGCGTTCGACTGCAATAGCCACGGCAGCGACTGGAGCCAGGGGAGATAACGGTATTAAATGTCATCAGAAGAGCAGAATACGAGCCATGCTCGTCACTGCACACACAACACCCGCTGCAGGCTGGGAAGTTCAAAGCTACCGATGGGCACAGGATATTGAAACGCTGCCAAGCTGAAATCATGTTCCAGCTTACTGTTCAGGAACAACCAGTCCACAGACCATGGCTTACCAGCGCACAGATCACAATGGTGAGAGACTATGGGTGCGCGTAAAAACAACTTCAAACCAGGCGGCGAGCTAGCGTAGCGCTCCGTGAGTAGAAAGATGCAGCTGCTAACAAGTAAGACAGGCAAGCAGCTCTAAGAAGATACGGTGTACATTGAGCGGGGCTTTACAATGACCAAGAAAAGAACCCCACGTTAGCAAGAGTCGAGCAACAGCTTGGAATTATCTTCTAGCAAGCCTCCCAGGATACAATCATCTCTCGCAATCACCCTGCTGCAACACAGGCTCCGACACAGGCAGCTGTAAGCCTGAGCTGCGCCTGCTAGTACAGAACACGCCTCATTTCTGGGTAGCGTGTTTTGCAAGTGGCAACACCGTCCAAAGAGCAGCTATCAAGGGACAAAGCCAAGCTGCAAGAATGGCACTCGATCACAAATCCGCACAAGCGGTTACACAGAGTCTCAAGCACAGTCCCACAGCTAAATGCAAAAGCGGCCCGTGTGTGCCTAGCCCGTGGAAACCCAGAGAGCTGACAGAATAGCTGCCGAAGCACGATGAACGGCAGCACAGCACCTCATAAGATGAGGACCAAACATCACAGCTTCTGCTCAGTCTCTCTGGTCATGCTCTGCTCTCCTCCCTCCGTCACGCTCATCTCCCCATACTCGAGCGCTCTTGCTTTTGTCTGTCCGAGGGGAAGCTGGCTAGCTGAGGGTAAACAGTTCTGCTTAGTCCCTCTGGGGAAAAAGAAAGAAAAAAGCTTTGCAACGTCAGTGAAATGGAATGCGAGGGAACTAAGTGCACTTGGTAGGGGGAGAAAAAGGACAGCCTTACGCTCCAACCTGTTTGTACACAGCACTCAGCTGTGGAAAACACAAGAGCGTTCAGCAATACATCTGGGCTGGTGCTTTAGATCCCTGTTGCTCTGAGGATCTGAAGAGATATTTTGGTTCACAGAAAAGTTATGTTAATCGCATGAATCATTTGATAGGAATGTACAGTCATCCCAATGCAATGGAAAATCTAGAGATTAAAATGTTCAATCCACGCATCCAGCATAAAAGGTTAGAGTAACGCTTCTTTAAAAAAGCATTACTCATCCCTGCTTCAGCTGTACATCACTGCAGAGGTGCAGAGAAAGGAGGATGAACAGCACCAATAACTTACCAGCTGCAGTACAAAACAACCAGGTAAGACTCATAAAAAGCATAAAGCAAGACTGAAACCACCTCAAATGTAAAAAGGCTTTGTGCAGTAGGGCCACCTCCTAGTCACCGAATCGTGGAGGATGTTTGAGGCAGGTTTTCAGCTCTATCCCACTCTTACTGTATCCGAAGACACGCACACTGCGGTGGTAGACTTGCTCACTTCTGCAAGCAGGACAAGAAATTCCCTGTCGCAGAGAGCCGGCAGAGAGTTTGCTGAAGCGCTGTAGCTATCTACCCAAGGAGAAAAAAGAAAACAACATGAGTCTTGGTTGAAAATAGGATGAGCTGTGCATGACACGCATGCTTTCCTAGGCTTCCAAGGCTACAGTCAAACAGTGCGGATATACTGTTACAGACCAGAGTTTTTGCAGTGGCTGTTGAAGGAAATTAATTTACAAAGATTAAGCGCAGCAGCAATCCTACACACGGCCCGTTCTTTACTAGGGGTTACATAATGAGTCTTTGAGCTACCTGTGCCATCTGGATTTAACGATCCCATCACGTTTTATGATCTCAAATGTATCGGCACACAAGCAGACCACCTCCTTACACAGGCCCAGCTCTCCGCATTGCCATTCTGCAGGGAGTCTGGCAGACAGGCAGCAAATTCACCCCAACAGGAGGTAAGCTGGAATCTCTCCCATGCCACACACCCTCCTAAAAACCCCTCCTCAATTGCATTCAGGTCTGTCAAAAAGTAGCGCAATGAAGAGAGCATATGGATGGATCCAAAGATACTCCGATTCATTACTGAATGCCAGCAGACATATTGCTGTAATTAGCCTCTAGCTCAGTCGCAAAATTTGTTTCTGCGAAGTCTTTGAGCCAACAGATCTGGTTATATAAAGCTCAGACCCTTCCTCTTTCGCACGAGCTGACAGTTTTCTCGATGGGTGACTGGTGTTTGCTGGTAAAACACTCATCCCTCCACAGACGAAGACGATGCATCTAATCAAAACAACTTCCCTGCCCAACAGGCTGCCGGGGGGGCTAGCCAAAGCTGGCATCGCCGGCTAACGCCCGGCGACAGCCTATCTGCCAAAGGCCAGAGGCTCCATCAGAAGAGGTCTCGCTACGAAGAGCCAGGGCCAGCCAGCCTGGCGAGCAGCCAGCACCAGGGACCGACGGTGCTGCGCAAGGAAGTCTGTCGCGCCCTCGCTTCCGCACAGAGCCCACGGCTCAGAGCGAGCCAAAACGACGTTTGGGACGCAAAGCTCGCGCACCATAAACCCGTGCACGCGTTCCTTTACTGCGATATATCCTGCCGCCATCGAGGCAACGCGTCGTTCTTCGCCGTAGCATACCTTACCAACTGAACTGGCTGACCAGGTAGCCCAACAGAAAAGGTTCATTAAGTTACCGAGCGCTTTTAAATAACTGCAGGTTACTGCTGAAGGTTCTTTATATCTTTTATCTAAACAAAATGTTACAGGATCGGGCTTGTTTTATGCAACAACGCCCTTGTAGCTTCTACTCCTGATAGCGAGCGAGCAGTTCTGTACACCTCACTGAGCCATCAACTGGCTTACCTTTTACCAGCTTTTACAAACCAGCGCCTGAAAAATTTAAAAGGTATTCTGCCTTCTGAGCTGTGCCTCCCCTTTTTGGTTTCTTTACTAAGACATACGTAGCAGGATTAGCCTCCCCCCTCCCCCCCAGGATTCTGATAAAGTCCTTGTGGTTTAAGCTTTACTGGAAGCCATGCTTCCTACCTTGCTAGTTTTTCATAGTACTCTCTCATTAAGCAATTTAGATACTTAAGTAGTAAGTCAGAAGTGAAAGGAAGGTTTTTAATCATGAGATCTAAACAAAACTGGCCCTTTGTCACCTCATAGCTCCTGCTAACTCCCTTGTCTTCTGGTAAAAGTTGTCTAACGCACTACATTATCTTTACCCCTTCGGCTGTCTGAAGGAGGTCAAACAGACACGCTGTACTTTCCTTGCAGAAGACCAGTAGTACTCCTGTGGTTGGTTAATACTTGCAGTGGAGATGTATTAGTTCACTAAGCTGCACTAACTCAGCAGCCTGCAGTCACCTGTAAATAACCAAGGTCCCTGTCCTGAAAACGACAGCCTACAGAGACAAGCCAAGAGCAGCGAGCCACGATGGCGGTGAAATACAGTTAGCCAGCCAGCACGCCCTCCAATTATTCCTCAGAAACTCACTGGTTTCTTAGTGAGACTGCAGCTCTAGATGTGCTTTATCCAGCAGTTCTCAACACAAAATACATAAACAGTCCCTGGAGCACAGATGGAAACTGATGCCTATCCCCTCCCAGGGGAGTTCCCTCATCACTAGGCTACAAAATCATGTTGCCTCTTGCTCTCGGGCTTTGATGATACAAATCTTACGTTCCTTCCTACACAGTACCCCAGTTTCAACATGAGAGGTAGAGCATCCCCTCCCTTATTAGCCTGTGGCTTAGTGATTAGGGCACTCTCAAAGCCGGAGTCACGGTTGCCCCAAGGCTCAAGGAGACGGCTCATCTCTGGTATCGCCGTAAATGCAATTTCCCATCTCCCTTTCACTCACCTACGGGGTACCACTGTTCACCTGCGACGGATGACCTCGGGTGCAGCCAACGAACCCCACGCGAGCTCTGAGCTGGAAGACACTGGGACAGCACACTCAAAGCACACTCCTCCGCCCTGCGTCCAGATTTGCTCTTCCCATGAGAGCAGGATGCTGAAGAAAAGGGCCAAGCTGTTTAAGAGCAGAAGTAATTCAGTTTTTTCTCCTCGTAGCAAATCAAAGCCACACAACAGCATTTTGCTTAAGGACACTTGAGAAAGGAGAGGAAATGCTTAAAAGTCAGCTTTTAAATAAACAAACGAGAAAAAACACAGGTACATGGAGAAGCACTGTCTTACATATGACATTTTAAGATTTAAGCCAAAATTTTTGGAGCAAGATGAGACCGTCCACCTAGCACTACCAGTTAAGTCTCTCTCCGATACAAGCACTCAACACGAACCAGAGATCTGTGTCCAGCAAGCACACAGGTATTGCTCAGGTTTCTGCTGTCAAATGCCTGCTTCCTCCACACGTCCTGCAGCTCAATCACTTGGCAAAAAGTCAGCTATTTCTGTTTTTAAGGCAAGTGTCTATTCTTCAGAGTTTCAAATAACTTCTGAAATACTGACTTCGCTCTCTCAAAACCTGGAAGTCAAAGAAATCCTTTACTTTTTCCAGCCTTGCAGTTAAAGTTAACACGTTAAACTCCTGTACTGAGATCCTACGCAGCTGCTTTGCTCTCTCCCCCGGTGCCAAAAGCACGGCAGAAGGTTTCACCAGTTAGCTTTTCAATCCAAGCACAACAAACCCAGAGGTGCTGCCTCCACAGCTTCAGCCCAGGCAGTAACCTGGGTTTTCAGAGCATCGCACCAATGATCGCCCAAAAATGAGGGAAGGACATGGCAGCTTTACAAGCTACAGGAGCCCGTTCTGGCAGCTGACAGGATTTGGAACTAGTCAGGTCTCCATTCACTTTGGAGAAAGCCACTCATCTTAGAGCTAACTGTGCAGCGTGCTGTCAGCACTCAAAGCTACCGCTAAGCAAATTTCCCCATGGCTACTACTTTAATGAAGATATCTGCCGAGCCGGCCGCCAGATTTATTCATTCTATCAGGATATTTCTTCAGCACATTTCCTTCAGTCTAGTTTAAAAGGGAGGAAAAGAAGATGACAGGGAATCGGCAAGATGAGTACAGCAAAAAGCTCAGGGATTTAGGAGCTTACTAAGCGATAAGTAGTTTTCTCTCTCAAAGTCTTCAAGCCTGCGGCTCCGCTACCGACGGGAAAATTTAATACGTTAGAGACCAAAGAAGCCTAAGTGTAAGTAAGTCATTACCTAGCCACAAAGAGAAATGGCAGATCAACAGCAACTCAGCGTGCCCTCGTACTCGGGTGGGATCAGAAGAAAAACAGCAGATGGGTCCCTTCCGTCCCCCAACTCCCGCTCTCAGGGCAGCACCACCATCCAAAGCATTACGTCAAGACAGAGCCACCTCACTAACTAAATCTTTTTCCCTGGCCAGCTACCACAGCTGGGCTCCTCAGGCACAGCAGCTATACAAGCACATCATTTCCCAGCCACAGTAGGTTCTCGCGATAATCTGAGGCTCTCCTGAGAAATCAAGCACAAGGCTCATCAGCCTGGACACCTACCGCTATGGGCCACCGCCTTTATAAAATATTTATCACTGCAACAAGCATCTGCCCAGCCATCCTGCTGAATCATCTCCCTCGTGGCCACCGCACAGCCCAGTATCGGACGTAGCACTGCCACGTACAGGGATCACCAGCAAGTCACCCGGTAACACCTTCCTCAAAACGCTGCAGGTCATACGGCGCAGGCGCACGGAGGGAACGGCACAGGTCCAAGCAAGGTTGCCCATTATCATAGAATTTTTGGAAATCATTGGTTTCAACTAAGAGCTTATGAAATTTCATTTACAGAACAGAAATGAACATCAGTTCCTAGACCTGAACGCTAAGCAGCTTTGCCAACCCTGCCCTAGAGCTCTCCTTACCTACGCGTTCTAGCCGTATGAAAAAAAATCCATACACTTTAGAAGTCAAACTGTTACACTGAACTCATCTCACTCCAAGCGTACTTGGAAGCTGCACACTCAAAATTATTTCCACTTACAACACACATGCCTGACACCAAACTCCTGCAATTCAACCCCTTGTCATTCAAGTCCTTTGAAACAGAAGCAAGTCTGACACCACACAAGGACTTGAACAGAGAGGGAACGACAATGAAAATGACGTAGTGCTGGAAGGATACGTTAGCTTTAAGCCCCCAAATACGTAAGTTTTGCAGGTTTGGAAGTAATTCGGGTTTTAGCATTTTTACTACCATACCTTAACTACCAAATGTAGGAAAGGAAAGGCAGGAAATCAATTTCTTTTCCCCCAAATGACGTTCGTCTTAAAGAAGCAGTAATGCAACACTTGCACACAACTATTGGACCTTGCCGGCTGGCATTTTGAAAAGATACAGACAATCAAAAACCACCGCAGAGATCTGAAGCACCCCCAGACCAGCAGTCCCCTGCGACTGTTCCAAGAGCTGCAGCAGAACACGCTGCCGTGGCCTAGCCCGGCTCGTAGCTGCTGCCTGCAAAAAAAGTTCCCTGCAACCTGAACCGCTGACCCATCCTTCGTATTGCATACAATAACGATTCACTGGAGAAAATACGTTCCACAGACATGCAAAGTGAATTCCGAAACTACGGTAGTGGTTTCAGAATATTTCTCCAATGACTTCTAATTAGACTTCTGACTTCTCGTTTGCTTTTTATCAAACATGGATCTAAAGTGCATCACAGGTGCACAAGGCAGCTTGCCGAAAGACGAAATTCCAACCTACGTGAATTTATAAGCGCATCTATCACAGCCGCAGAGCGAGTGCGAGCTTACAGGAGCTCTGGCTATAATTCTTACTAAAATGAAACCTCGGGCTGAGACTCTCAATGTGTCCTGTGGGCACACGTGCAGCCTCGGACAACCAGAAACCTTCCAGGACTGAGAAGGGACACGTGGGCAGCCTGACCCCAAAGGCCCTAGAAAGCATCCGTCACGGAGTCAGTGAATCAAAGGCTGACTTGTGTCCATGCCAACAAACAAGTTCACTCTTACATTAGGCACCTTCTTCTAAGGAGTTGCTCAAAAGCTGGCAGCTAACCGCCTCCTAGAAAACAAACTGCTGACATCTGAAATTATCTTGTTGGTCGTTCGTACTCATGCTAGTGCCATGAGAGCCTACAACGGTTCTGCATTGCTCCAAATCTCTTCCACTCCGTCAGCCAGTAGCAACTGCACACCTGAAGATTCATGTGTATAGCTGCTGCCTTTCCCATCGTGTTTCCCGGGGCTGAGCTGTCCCCAGCAGTTTGCTTTTCTTCACCCTCACACACCTCAAACTCCAGAAAAGCCAACTTGGAAAAGTTAGGCTGATCTTGCAATTCCAAGGTCACTCCCACTATTCCCGCGCCTTTATTGCCATGGTCTCTATTAGCAAACTCTTCCTCCAGTCTCGTTTGTGCTGTATCGATCGGAAGCCTGTGCTGACAGGCCTGCAGCCCATGAAGGGACCGAAGCACATCCCTCCCTGCAAGCCCAGCCAAGCCGGAGAATGCGGGGCACGATCCCACTGAACCCTCTGCAGTGCACTAAGAAAACTAAGTGAAGAGGAAACAAAAGTGGCCCTGGCACACGGACGGGGGAGCTCTTGGGAAAATGGCAGGTTTTGCTTGCCATAGCTCGTTTTCTTCGCAGGACTCCCACTCCAACCGCTCGTGGCTCTTCTGCGTGGCCGGTACGCACGTACCGCCTCACCTGCATCTGCCCAGTCACCCCCAGGGTGTGCCGAAGGGGAAAGGCGTGCTGTCCAGAAGCAGCAGGGACACAAATGCCAGCCTTGCAGCCAGCAAAGCCCCAGGGCCAAGTCGGGGGCCCTTGGGAAAGGCAGAGGAAGAGCTAACAGAGTGGAGGGCAAGTGTGCCCACGGAATTAAAAATACCTATCCTGCTCCTCCCTCGCCCTGCTGCGCAGCTTGGCCCGGCTTCCCATGAACGAGGACAGGGAAGCCCCGCTCCAGGTACGGGCGAAGCGCGTGGAGTTCACGTGCTTCAGGTTATAGAAGCGGCGGATCTAGTCCCTTGGATTACACTTCAAAAAAATCAAATTGAAATTCAAGCTCCGTCACAGCCTTGTGCTGCAACTTCACATAGTCTTTCAGCCATTTGTTCTCTCCAGGGAAGACAGATAGCTTGCCAACCAAGAACTGCACTGTGGGATTAGCCAATGTTTATGAAGTGCTTTAAAGATTAGAGGTGTCACCTATGTGCTAAATATTTCTCCGGCACTATCGGCTTGAACAGCAACCGAGTATCTTGTATCTACTCCTGCTGATCTTGAGCTGGTTGCCGAAGGCGTCAGTCAACCTGACTTCCAACCACTGCATTTGGCATTAATTCTAGGGGCGTTTTTAGACACGTCGCAGGAGAGGACAGAATTAGGGAGCTACTTAAACTGCAACTTCTAAAAACTACTAGCAGAGTAATGACAGTAACATCACCAGAAGAGGCTCAGGGATTTTTTTTTTTTTTTTTAAAAAAACATTCTCATAAGCGTGCATGAGACCGGAATACTTTGGAAGGCAGCCCAACCGTGCAAAGAGAGGCCCTCACCCTCAGTCACCCAGGCAGAATGGGCTTGTCAATGTTATGAAAAGGCACTTTGTACACATCAGCTTGATAGGAGCTAAACGGATCCCAAAGCCCTTCGTTCCCCCAAAAGCTTTCTGCAATGCTCTCGCAGCACCTGAATTAAGAAACCAAGACACGAGTCCCAGCACGCGGGACAGCAGTACGGCATTGCTCACGCCATTCGTGCCGTGCAGTCTGCATTACAACACACGCAGACCAGACAGCAGGGATATAC
Organism: Pelecanus crispus; assembly: GCF_030463565.1. Taxonomy (NCBI): domain Eukaryota; kingdom Metazoa; phylum Chordata; class Aves; order Pelecaniformes; family Pelecanidae; genus Pelecanus; species Pelecanus crispus. The sequence goes on along the minus strand of NC_134661.1, from coordinate 7,641,476 downwards.
TTGTTTTCATTCTTTTCTTCCTCTCGTTCCTGCACCACCTAAATTTCTCTATCAGCTAGAATCCAAGCGGAGCCTGTCTGCGTCAAGACCTTCCCACTGTCGCCAGTGCCACACACGGAGCCAAGCCGTAAGCGTTCAGCTGGAGGTCTCGGTGTTTCCCATTCACTCGCCTTCTGTCACCCACATTCCATCCATCCTCAGAGGACTTACACCGCACACAGGTTTAGAAACATTTAACACAGAGCAAAGTCTTCCCTTTGGCCCGTGGGTTTGAAGCAACAGAATCCAACAACTACTATCAAGCAGTGGGAAAGTGAGAAATTCAGTTCCAAGCATTTACCCTGCACTGGAGAGAGAAGAAAAAGCTGGAAAGCCCTCGCTTTGTAAACAACAGCTACTCTGAAAGTGTTGTCAATAGGAAGTTGTGCTAAACTGCGTACACATTTGGCTCACGATTTGCCAGCAACGAGGAAAATTAACTCCACGGGAGGATTCCCATCGCATGAGCTCGAAGTCAAAACTGGAGAGGTCACACCACAAATTCAGAGGGGAATACCACCTGAAATGGGTGCGGCATTGCAGAGGGGTAGTTTGTGTAAGGGCAGGGCAGAATTCTCCCCTCACCAGCTGTAGCACCTTCCCTCAGCCACGTAACCAGCTAGCCCCCGCAGCCCGCGGACCCCCAGGCAGCACCAGCACCCACACGTCGCCGTGCCAGCGGTTTGCGACCAGCGACGCAGCTGCGGCCCACTTGACCTTGAGTTTTTGGAGCAGCAAACCCGACAAGGTAGGGCAGCCCGGTGCCTGGGCTGCACCTGCCCTAACGCTGCGCCTGCCCTCCGACCGCCGAGGCGAACGCTGCAATAGCCAGAGACACGGACGCATGAAGCCCAAGGACAGAGGAGCCCATTACAAAGAAAAACATTATCCAAAGCCAAAACAGTGTCACCGCAATGCTTTCTACTTGGCGGTGGAGCCAGGGGTCAGGCGGCTTGTTAACGCTTACTCACTCAACGCAGAAACAACAGCAAGAGAACAAAAAAAAAAAGCAGTGGTCATCAATCAGGCTGTTTCTCTGCAGCCTGAGAGGGCATTTTGGGGAGGAATCTGGTAAAAGACAGGGTAAAGCCATGGCAGGAGGCAGACCACAGGTGGGATGATAGTGCTTTTGCCCCCCAGGCTTCTAGCAGTTCCCCGTGTGACAGACGGGCCATGGCCCCGGCCAGGCACGCGGCGGAGGTGCCCCGGCTCGGGATGAGCCCAGCCGGGTGCACCACACGCTGCTTCGCACAGCAGCTGCAACGCATGCAGGTCGGCGTGGCCGACGGCTGCCTCTGGCTTCGGAGCAGGTGACTCACTGAAGTCACACATCATAAACTGTTCTTACTCAAGCCGTGGATTAGTAGCACGGGAGAGTCTGAAAACTCCGAACTGAAGATGTAGCTCCGTACTAATAAGCCTCCTAACAACGCATGCCGTTCCTGCCGAGCCACTTGCACCTTTTTCCGTGCAAAGCCAGCTGAAACCAAAGGAGCAAAACAAACAGAAGCCTGGAATTGCCATTCAAGATCTTGAAATGTATTTAACAGAAGAAAAAAAAAAAAGCCCAGCAAGAACATAAAAAGCGATCTTAATCGAGAGTTGATCTTCCTAGACTAATGAAGAACTGGAGCATCCTCAGCACTGAATTTCACCACTCTAACAATTCAGACGCACAGCTGAGCTTTCCACCTGTGAGAAGGAGGAGGCACCAGGGGAGGCTTTTTTTCAGTGCAGCCTTTGTTCTGGGACCCAGCAAGGAAAATACATCCCCTCAGCCCAAATCCCTTTTCCCTCCAACTTGATAGGATCTGAACGCGGAGGACAGGAAGCAAGCTTTGTTTCAGGCAGCAAGAAAGGCGGCCTTATCACATGGACCAACGCGTAAGGTTTTCGAGTTTGGAGACCTACATGTGGTAAAACAAAAAGCATTTTGCTGTTTACCTCGGAGACACGTAACTTGCTTTAAAATAGCCTGCTCGGGTGCCTCTGCAGAGCTCCTCTTGTTTGGACAAGCACGTTTGCTCTGGTGACTATTTGAATGATGACTCACTGGAACAAGCCAGGGCACCCTACCACACAAAAGCCCGAACTGCTGACTTAGGGCTTGGGATGCAAATCCGCCCGGAAGCGGCGTTTCCCCACCGAGGGCCGAGACGCCCAGACCTGGTCACTGCCGCACGTCCCAACAGGACGCCCCGTTACAGCCAGGCTGCTGCAGACACGGCACGAGGCAGCACTCCTCGCACAGCTCCACGCCGTCGCTGAAAGAGCAGCTTTCGACCGAGTATACGGGTATGTATTTTATTAAACGTGAGCAACCGTAAATGATGAAAGACCGCTATCTGCGATGAAAGAGTTAAGTCAACTCTAATCCTATGAGACTAAAAAGTAGAAACTGTAAAGCAGACTGGTAAAATGCAGCGCTATAAAGAGAAAAGCCCGTCTTCAGCCGCAGTTCTTGCCTTGAGGACAAACTGAAAGAGAAGACGATGGGAATAAGGAAATTTTATAAAATATTCTTGCTCTCACAGTGCTTCTAAAGTTGCCTTTTTTTTTGTTTCCCCTCTCCTTTTTCCACCCGGCACCTCGTCCCCTGCTCCCCCGGAGCTCAGATGCAAGCCCGCGTCCGCCCCGCTCGCCACGCTGGTGGCACCCCTCCAGCGACTTCCACTTTTGTCTTGAAGCATGTGAGAGTCACAACCCGTGACAAGGCCGGCAGTAATTGCCGTATCAATTTCGACGCTCCTCCAGCCAGAGCAACGCCTGTAACTGTAAACCGTAAGCCTTTTAATATCCCGCTCAATTATGAAGAAAACAACTTCTGAGCAGCAGCACCACAGCAGCACCGTTCGGAGCCTGCTGCCGTTTATTCCACCGCGAGCTGGGGCCTGGCTAGGTACGGCCAAACCATGCGGGGAGAGGTTGTGTCGAGACATGCTGTCAGGGGGACAGAAGCAGAGACAGCTCTTCTACGTGGCCGTGACGACAGCAGTGCTGCTCAACCCTTTTCCTGCTGACCTCACTGAAGAGCTCAGAACGCTGGAATGCGCGGAATGAGAAGACGGCGGAACAAACCGATGGCATGCTATCAGAACGTGACTCGGTGCTAGCGCAACTCGTGGACTGTTTACAAATCCAAGAGAAAGAGCCTAAGAATTAAGCAACTCATCTGGGCGCTGTCACACAAAGTAGTCTTACAACCCTCTCTGTTATTTACAAACAATTATCAAGGAAAGGTAAACAATCTGAATGACTGTTTGGAGTTTATAAAACATTCCCATCCACTGTAGACTTTAAAAAGCAAGTCAGAGGCTTTGCTGAAGCAAGAACAAGATCGGCAGAACTCGCTGCCAATCCCCGATGCCAAACCCTGAAGTTCATCGTCACCTTACCAGCCCTTTATGCCGAAGGAGCTTTTCCTGCCCAGGAATTAAGGGGCAGGTTTTGGGGACGCGCAGGCGTACAGCCTCGAGAAGGCTCCCGCCTTGTGCCACGCAGACCCGACCCGCTTTTGTCTCGCCGTGCCGTGAGCTGAGCTTTGTTGCCATGGCGAAAGCTCCGGCACATTTAGTTTTCCCACTAGTTTCCTGCTGCACTACAAACTACTGATGCTTTGCCACTCGCCCCTTATCACTACAGTGACAGGAACGCCCCCCACCACCCACACAAATGAAGAACAGATTCGGCCACGTGCCGTCCTCGCCCGGTCACTCTGCCAACAGCATTTTTCAAGGCAACTTCACTTACACCTCTATTAAATCAAATCTCTCTTGCCTCATCTGTATCAGGATGGCTCAGGCACTCCCCTTGTGTTTTCTCAGGACACGCAAGATTCGATATCCTTTTGAAGAGTTTATCTTGCATCTTAAACCCATGTGCCTTCAAATTAAGCCCTACAAAAGTTCAAGAAACTTGATCATCCTCCAGAAATGCTGCTCTAGAAGAAAAAATATGCATGCCTGTCCTGATTTTGATGGCAACAACTGATAATCCCAGTCTTAGGACAGCCTGACAGCCAAACCTGGAGCGCCACGTCCCCGCTGTCACACATGTTCTCACATCAGCCTCTACTCCCATGCTGACTGGGAAGATGCAAGAGCTCCGATTGCCGAAATGACGCAGGATTTTTGTAAACCTTCATCTGCAACACAGAATATGCAATTCTGCTCACAGAGCAAAGCATGTCGACATCCTCAAACCAAACGTGAATTTTAGGCCTGCCATTTCCCACAACGTCTTTTAGAAATAAATACTCACAGCTGCTTCCCTATCCTCCTGGAGACACTGAGGCACAGTCAGTAAATCCCTTACGCTTCTACAGTCTCTTCCAAGGTCACCCGCTAACCTCGCGTCCTGAGAAAAACCAAACAAACACTATTTGCACACGAAGGGCAATTACTTTCTGTACGTTCTCAAGCAGCTCTAAGATTCTCAGCTGAAGTTTTCCCCAAAGACGACACTCGGTATGAACCTGATGTTGTTCCGTGGGCTCTACAGGCACATCTCCCGAAACAATTTTTCGGAACCGCCTGTCTCGCTGTCATCAGATTTGGAGCAGAGCACACAAGAGCAACCACTGCCAGCGAAAAAGACTAAAGGGTGTGTTTCTCCAGGAAACTCAACCGGTACAGGACAACACACAGGCTTTCCAGGCCTCTGAAAATTTATTGAAAGGAACTAGAAAATTTAACAACCCTCATGATTAGAGGCTGCATCCTACCCTTGCCTTAAAAAAAAAAAAAAAAAGGTGGTACAGTCCCAAATCCCTACATACTGCAATTCTCGAAACACTGTATTTTCCTTTGCGCTCACATGAAGGAACTAACTTCATACACGACTGCCTCCATGGCAAGCAAAAACAACGATCCAGTTTTGTCTGCGGTACCAAATGGGGACCAACAGCACACACACGCCAACAACGGAAAGCGGAGATGAAGGCCCACGTGTCTAGCAAATGATTCAGAAACTGCCAAAGCGCCTACTGAGTCGGAAAATACCTATAGTCAGTCTTCGCTTGCCTTTTTACTCCGTAATGGGAGTCTCAACTTGGATGAAAAAAATATTAATATTTTGTTCTGACTAAGCATAGGTTTCCCCGCGCACCTCGGCTGCTGTGGGAAAGGCGCATCCCCTGCAGCTCTGCCAGGGCAGTGGGCACACCACCCACGTGCCAGCAAACGCAGAGGCAGCTACCGTGATTTCCTTCTCCTCCACCAACTTTGTGTTTTGTTTCTAATAATATAAAAGAACTGAACTAACCAGCGGAAAGAAAAAGTCTTGTTTTTTTGGGTTTTTTTTTTTTTTAATCTTATGCCTCTCAAAGCAGCTCAGGTGAAAAAACAACCACTGCAGAAGCCAAATATTAAAATCCTTGTACACACAATGAATCAGAATGGTTTTTATTGGTTTCCGATGAGATTATGCTTGAAAACAAACAGTTGCTCTGTAACCGACAACCCTCTCACTGTGTCAAAACGCTTGAGATGCAAGAACATAGATGGGCTTTGTACAGCTAAGAACATATTCCTTTAACGGCTACTGGGTAACGATGCTATCTGTTTAATGGTACATTTACATACGCAAAAAAAAAAAATAGTAGTACGAGCTAAGCTACATCATAATCAGTCTTAATGGGGGAGTGAGGGGAAGCCCCACGACCTCAAAAACTGCTGGAACCAGCTACAGCTGTTGCCAGCCTCGGGGATGCAGAAGATACCAGATACAATAGAAGCTTCCCGCAAAAAGAACGCTATTGTCTTCTGGCCACCTGGTAACGAGAAAACCTACCATAAATCAAGTGGCACGTTATCCTTTCCATGTTCCTAGGCAGGGGGAAGGCCAGAACAATTCCTTGCAGCAGCCCGAGGGGCTGCAGCGAGCTGCGTGGCCAGCGTCGAGCCGGCAGCATCCGCGTTAGCCAAAGTCAGGAGCAGCCTCAGCCGGGAGATGCCGCGCACGCTGCCAGGAACGCTGTCCGTCAGTGGCACCCCAGTCTAGCCGATAACCTTGACAGAGCCACTTGCAAGATTACAGCCCAAGGATTTCCTACAAGCACGTCTAGAGAGGAAAGACTAAGTACAAAGACTAATACTTTTCATCTTCAGTTACTGCCAACGCTACTGAACTGAAACTAAAATTTCGGAAGCAGAGACATGGTCATGCTGTCACGGTACCTGGCCAAAAGGCAAACCTATTTCTATAGTACGAATTACTTTGGTGCAAAGGTAACTGCGGACCAGGTCAGAGATCGGTGCCTCTTTCTATCATGGTAGAGCACAAACCCGCAGAGCGGACATTTCAAGATTGAGCGAGCCAACAGACCGGCTGGTAACATAGCTCAGCAGTAGCTGGCAACCGCCTGGGCTGTTTTACCTACAAGGCAGTAGCCATCCCAGGCCTCGAGGCAAAGGTAAGCGTAAAACCTTTCCTGAAGAGACAGCAGAGAGAAGTGAACAAACACGCAATGAAGAGTGGCACTGCTAGCTAAAGGACAGCACGGACGAACGTCTTTGTAAGACTTTAGACATGGAGATGATGAGAGGCATTTTTCCCCCGTGCACCAGCGCTGCTCCAGACCCCCTCCAGCCTTTAAGAGTGGCACAATACCTGAGCAGACCGTATCCTCCCACCCCGCAGACAGGAACCAGCTTCAAATTAGGATCGCTGCTGCAGCTCGGCGTGTTATCTGATCAGACTTCACATGCAATTACATACAGCTTGTCAACTTATTTGTTCCACTAAAAAACCCTGTGCTCGCAGCACGATGGCCACAGTTCTTTCACACGCCCGGCGCTGTTACGCCTCCGTACCTTACATACGTATTTCTGCACACAACGCTCTGTGCGCGGGAAGAGGCTATCTGGGAAGTGACGCAGCTGAACGTCCAAGCCAGCCAGAGAGCAAGCCCAAGCCGAGAGAGACTTGTTTAGGTAAGGAAAAACCTTAAAAAAGTTCGTCTTCCCTCCTGTTGCAGAAGTCCACACGCACTTTCGCAGCCTTGAAAACACTTCGCTGGGTCTGTCTCATTCAAAACTACTTCCAATAGGACTAACCATATTTTAAAAGTTACTGGAAGGAGACACGAAACATCCATCTGTTTGCTGAAAGGCAGCAGACGTACGCAGCCTCCAAATCCAGACTTTAATTGAAAGACTTTAATCTGCTGCCGCAGCCCCACATTCTCTTTTATTCCCAGTAGCACCAAGGCGTGCTTCTCCTAATGGAGCTCTGACAGTCGTCCTGTGCCTGGCTCTCTGTCAAACCACTCTAGCCTCCAGCTCCGGGCCCGCAGTCGCATGCTGATACCCTACAGAGACTCCTTTTCTTCTAAATGATCTGCAAAACTCGCTAATTAATGTACTATAACTGCATCAGATACTTTAAGAAGTTGAAGGCAGCACTCCCAATTGCCAAGCCATGCAGGAAAGCAGCAAACATCAGGGAGATACTGAACTGCAGAGAAAACATTACATCGGACTGTCAGTAACATGGTCATCTTCCGCATTACACAATACCAAAATTCAGGCCAGTCGCTCCATCCATCTGCAAATCGAGACGGCAACTCGACGCACGCAGGTTGCTCCCGCGAGCAGGCCCTGTTTGGACGGCCGAGGCAGGATTCAGCTGCCTCGCTGCGGGAAGTTGGTCACGCCAGGCTCCGCTCCAGTCGCCGGAAAGAAAAGGGCGATTCCTCGGCAGGCTCTGCCTACGCCAGAGCCGCTCGACACAACACAGAGTGCGAATACCTGCGGGCACTCCAGCTAAGGGGGCACAAAAGCAATGCTTGTGTGTATGCCTTCAATCTCGTTTCAAACCTTTAATGACAAAAACACCTTCAGGAGGAGCATCTGCACTCCCGCCACTGGCGGACGATAACCAAGTTACAGCAATAATCGAAGCTACCATGGCCACAAATAACAGACGTAAGCCCGCTTCCCCATAGCCAAGTTCCGCACCTCACACGGAGAGACACCGGAGTCACTGCAAACACACCCGCGCTGTGCCACAGCCAGGTCTTTTCTACAGTTCTTGAACATTATGAGAACCCCACACCCAAATCGCAGCTACCCGGGCTGGCAACCGTCCCCAGTGCTGGCTGCAGAGGCCACCAGGATAACCAGAAGCTACAGCAACATTTTGGCATCATCAGGACACACGATCCGCAAGAATTAAACGCTTCCAGATAACACCCAGCAACGTATGCCGCCGAACGTCAGGGAAAAGCCGAGGGGCTCCCAGCGAGGTCCACCTTGGTGGCAGATGCTCGGGCTGCCCCGGGATCCCCTGCCCACCCTCTGAACGCTGCTGATGAGCGGAGTGAAGCACGGCTCATCTCCCCCCGCACCCACAAGCGAACGCCGTGCTATTTTTGAGCACAACGTGTCAGTTCCACTGGGTGTGGGAGTTTGTTTGTGTGGGTTAGTATGATTCGACTACTTCGAAACTTGGCTGAAGCCACATAATTCCCTCTTTACGGCACCCCTTTGATGGCCATTTAACAGAGAGGGTGAGGTTTAGCCTCAACGATAGAGACTCGGGGTCAGAGTTACTAGAAAAAGACAGATAATGACTAATAATGAATCAGCCTTTGGCGGTTTCTTCATTTAAGTGTTAATGTGGCATATTAAACCCCTGGACTGGGATCAGCAGAAAGGCCCCGTCTGTAATCAATGAGTACAATGGCTTAACAAGAGAATTTCCAAATTGCTCTACTTAAACCCGCGCAAACTCTGAAGGGAGATGCTCGAGTTGATTTAACCCTTGCTGGCATACATTCCACTGAAGGCAGCATCTCACTCGCGCCATGCAGATGGCACCAGGGCCAACAGACGACAGCACCCATCGCGCTTGCAAGGGAAAGCTGGAATTCACACGAGAACTTCCACTATAAACTGTAACTTCTACTCTGCTGGCAACGCTGGAGCAAATTCCTAAAGCTTTACTTTCCCGGGGGGTGGGGGGAACATACAGTCCTTACACAATAGTCTTGATGAGGGTGAGAAGGGGCAAGCTGCTTGGGCTAGCAGATTTCTGTAGCAATTGCACAAGGCCGATATGCGACCCAGCGAGGGCATGTGGTTAAAGTAGTTTAGCTGCCGCTTCCCTGTGAAAATAGCTAATACCCAAGGAGCCCAGTCTCCCAGCAACATATTGCTATTTCCTTATTTCCTTCTAACACGATTCCTCCTTCAAACACAGATGAGAATACAGGCTCTAGAAACCCTAATTAGGCCTCCGCAGCATTCACAAAGCCTTTGCAAGGCACCTACCAAGACAAGAGACACCGATCCCTTTTTGCACTGTCACCACCATTCCTCTTCCCGCTCCTCTCAGCGGCTACTACTTTACCTCACAGTGGCAATTTCTGTACCTGCCCGAAGATGCTGCCACCCCGCTGACCAGCATTTGCTTTGCTCCCACAGCTTCATCTTGTCTCCTGCCCCTGCAGCAGCCCCAAAGCTCTGGCATGTTTGGGAGGAAGGGACAGGAGGTGGGAGGCGGCCAGGCTGAAGAGGTAGACAAGATGTACCTGCCTCAGCCCCCAATTAAGCTAACAGCAACTCAGCTGAGAAGCAGGTACTAATAGCCTTGGCTCGTTTAACCAACTCCCCCACCCAAAAAGGCTCAAGGCAGGACAGGCACCCCAGGCCCATCCATCCACCTGCCCCTGCAGGAACACCCCCACTGTCAGCTGGTTCTCCTGGCCCTGTTTCAACACATTTGTGGTGTTAAGACTCATCCAGGAGCAGCCTGGTCTCAAATTTAATTGTGCTCTTGCATTAATCTCTCAGTAATCGTACATTATTTGCTACAGCAAGAAAAGTGTTGTAATGAAACGTGTAATGTCACTTCTTCAGCCTGCAGCTGATACAGTCAATGCCTCTGTGAGGTTTAAGAAATGCTCCCTCTTATCCCTGCTGTGGCGACTACACTTAGCCCAAGTCCACTTCCAGCTTTTAGACTTCTACTAAATCCCTGCACCAAATGAGAACTAAAATACAACTCCTTCCACAGCACGCCAATGATGACAACAACGGCCACGTGAGTGGCTGTATAATAGACACACGAGGAATTAACCGTCCACAGCCATCAGCCTTTCTTACGGCCGAGGGCAGTAAGCAGCCAGACAGGTGAAGCACCAACCAACACTAAAAAGAAAAGGAAAATGCTTAAAAACAGGAGACCGTGTGAGGCCCTCACATGGCTCATTATGAAAGGAGCAGCACCGGCGTTGAACACCTTCCATTTGACATGACGACAATGAATCACGGCACACCGGCACGCAGCCTACTCTGAGATTATCATGCTTGGCATGCTGACTGGAGGAGGCGATCCGCGGTCACCCCACAGCCACAGACTCACCGCTGCGCGTCGGAGGCAGGGAAGAGTAGGACGGAGCAGCCGCCGAGACTCTTCCACCCACCAGGCTGAGAGCACTTTGCACTTGAGCAGAGAGACATCCAGACAAGCTGTCGTGGCTTCCTGAACCTCCCGCATTCCCGCAAGCAAAACGCACCAAATCGAGCCCAATTCCTCCCAGAGCAGCAAGGCCTAATTATCAGTAAAGTCTACCAGCTGGATTTTTATCCCAGTTTTAAGTGCCACGGTGCCCACCTCCGAGAATTTCAGTGCCAACTTTGGTCTGCTGGTAACTGCGACTCCCCCACAGACAAGGCACAGAAACTAAGCCGCTTGGCTCACGGACAGGAATGTCCTCTCCAAGTGAAAGTAGGGATGCCTCCCGTTCTCCAGAAGAGGCTCAGCTCCTTAAAACCTAGGGGAAAAACCAGCTTGATTCTAGCCCTTCTCTGACTGTGCTTGCGATGGTAGAAGAAGGGCTATGTTTTGTCAAGGATTAAAGCATCACGGTTTTGGCTTACGATCCCATAAAACAACTCCAGGTAGCCCCTCAAACAGGAGACCATTAAGCACGACTAGTCACACTTGTTCCTAGCTTTGCACGTTACATAGCTGTTCTTTAAAATGCTCAGGAACTCAAAAAATAAGTGGAAACCGGCCCAGGAGAAGTTAAGAGAGCACAGCAGGAAGATCGCTGAACTTGGGAGGTAGCCATGTTCTCCCAGGACCGTGAATTCTTATCTCTGCTTCAAGAGAAAAATGTAGGCGAAAACGAACACTTGCCTCCCAACGAAACGCTCAGTACTGTTCAAACTCACAGAATAAGGGAAGGCTTAACAGTTACAGCGACGTATTACTTGCAACAACATCAGAGGGGCAGTCCGGCCGTGGCAGGCACGCTCCGCAGCCTGGCTAGGTCTCCAGCCACGCTGTAGCTCGCAGAAGGGAAGGAAGAAGAGCAGAGAGAGCTGTCAGCCTGGCACAGCAGCTGCAGCGAGCCCTCTCCTCCCGCCTCGTCCCCAACAGCTCCTGAAGGCTGGAGCGCAAGATCCAAAGAGCACGGGAACATAAGGTACGTGCTTCGCGGCGCATTCGCCGAGTCCCCTCTGCGAACGTTCACCAATCGAGCCTGATGAAAAGAAATGTGGCATTAAAAACGACTCCAGTGTCTGAACAGAGCTGGAATTCTAATGAAGTCACTTGGATCATTTATAAATGGAAATTGTGTGGAGAACAATTCATTCAGTAGGTCACTCGGGAGATTCTGAGAAGAGAAACAAGAAAGGGTTTCTTGTGAAAGACGAGAAGGGACGAAGGAAAGGGGGACAGAAGGCAGGAAACAGAAAAGGAGAGACGCGGCAAGATATCCTGCAGGTGCCCAATTAATCCCAGCCAGAGAAGCGGCTCCAGTTCCTGTCCGGCCGTCAGAATAGCTCTGTCTTACGGAGCACAGGATTCCAACTTTGCATAACCGGGGACTGAATGTAAATCGCTGGCTCGGTTGACACATAAATTGTCGACTGTTCCCGTCCATTTCATCAGTTCCAGCAGAGACAATTATGAATGCAGGCCTCCTGCCCTTTAGGATGATTAACATTCCCTTTCGTTAGTGTCCCCAACGCTGCTGACCCACATTCAACTTGTGAAATTCAGTTATATGTAAACTGCAACGTTCTGTGTCAGCAATATGTGCCAGACCATTGGAGCCAGGCGTGCGCAGCACACGCTGCTCTCCTCCTCTCTGTAAATAAACGCGGTCCTCGGTTTCAAAAGGGCTAGTAAAATCCCAGTCCTTTAACAGGAGAACAGGCACCCAAACCATTCTCTGCTCTTCTCTTTTAGGGAAAAGGGGACGCAAGCCAAGAACGCTCAGGCTGTTATCTTCAGATGTCACGTCAAAGCCCGCTTGACCTGGTAAACGTCCATAGGAAAGGAAAACAGGCTCCGATGCCTCGTCGATAGACCACCTTTAAATTCAGGGGCAGCAAGGAACGCAAGCCTTCATAGTTATTAGTTTCACCTTCTTGAAAGGGTCTAAAAAGACGGGGTACAATACTTTTTTTAAGCTTACGCAGACATTTGCGATGGAATTCCATTTGAGACGTCAGGCGAGCACTGTTCCCAAGGAGGGGCCGTGACGAGCAAACCAGCCTTTCTCTAAGAGAATGTGACACGGGGTCAAGTTTGTGCAGGGATTTGGTGGCTATATTTGAACGCTGCCCGATTCTTCGGCACAGCTACTGCTGGAAGAGATCACCTCAGGAAGGGGCTGGCAGCAGCACGCTCGGCAATCAGGCTACGTTTGCATTTCTTGATCAAAGAATTGTTTTGGATCACTGACTGGGACCGTTTTGCCAAGGCTTTACTTTCTTCTAAGTCATTTCCATCAAGTCAAACTATTAAAAGTACTACCGTGATGACAACAAGCTCTCGGCACCATTATTTTGTATTCCCACTGCCATTCAAAAAAGCCTTCCCATACAGATTCGCCCTTTCCGATGCATTTTACACCAACGCCTCCCCTCAAGCCTCACGAGGCCCGGAGCTGGAAACCGGCCGCTCCTCTCTCCCTCCCCGCTCCTCTCCCGGAGCCAGCGGCAACTGCCCCATCAGCGAAGGAAAAAGCACCGACACGACCGTGCTCAGGGTTTGCAGGTGAAAAACAATCCATTTACTCGCGCTCCTCTCCACGGGCTGGGATGTGAAAGGAAACCTGACCTCGGAGTCGAGAAAGCTTCCAGGTCAAGTTTCAGCTCCAAGCTATTCCAGCTCAGCCTTCCAGGCATCGGCACGGCCGAACGGATGGCAGTTGTTCCAGCACAGGTATTTCCTCCGTCTGGGAGAGCACCCAGGAGTTCAGAGGGATCACATCTCCTCCTCGCAGCGCAGGGAAACACGCGAGCACACCGAGCCCACCATGGCAGGAATGCACAGGCTGCGCTAGGCTCAGCGGCGCAGGTGACTACTAAATCTACCGTCCTGCCAGAAATGAGCTTCCTAAAGCCAACAAACTGACCCCGGTTGCTTCACGGCAGTAGAAACAAGCCTACGCCGCTGTGGAGCAAAGCAGGAGCTTTTCAAGCTCAGCATCCTCCTCCATCATCCACCAGCAAGGCATAAAATCCAGCCTCAGCCCTGTCAACATTGAACGGGATTGCCAGGCAAGATTTACGTGCCTTCTGCCATTCTTCAGAAAAACCAACAGTTCCCAAGCAAAAGATGGCCTCCGTTTCAGTATTTTGCAAACTTTAAAGTTAGCACCGGTCAAAAGAAACCTTGACTCAAGGAGGGAGGCTGAAAAGGGGAATGCAGCTCGTCCCTGGAGGAGCAACCTCCGCTCAGGAGGACCAGTCTCCTGCCTCTGAAGCACCCGAACTTAATGCCCCTGCTTCCAAACCAGCAAAGTTTGGCTTTATAATGGGGAAAACACGGCCAGGGCCTGCACGAAACAACAGCAGCCGAGGTGCAGGTCAGGTGGCAGCACCCAGGACTCCAAGGCACAGAAACAGACGCCAGTTTATGCAAGATAGGCCGATACAGCCCAATGCCGAAAAGAACTGTCCGGGAGGGGTTAAGCAGCCGACTTTTAAACAGCCCCTGAAATTAACTGTACTCAGTTCCCCAGGCAAAAAGCCAGGGTTTCAACAAATGAAAGTAACTTTGGGTTTACACCTAACGCCTCAACACAACGCGACTCTTGAAACTCACGGGAGGGCAACGCAAGCACGCCAGCCAAAACCGTGCCCAGGGCCTCCACCTGCCGCGCTCCCAAGCTGCTGCTACGGCAGCCCGGAGTCGCGGGATTTGGTCAAGGCCCGTCCGCTCCCCGCCTGCCTCCCCATCCCCGCTTCTGCTTCCGTCGCGATTTTCACCCCGCGACGCTTTCTGGAGAGGACTCCGAACCCTCGCCGTGAGCGCGGTGTTAACGGGGGGCTGCGCAGCGGCATTCGCGCTGCTGCCCGGTCCCTGCCATGTTCCCAGGGCCGCGGCAGCAGCCGGGGCGGCTGGCCGGGAGCGAAGCCCGTGTGCTGAAAGCGCTGCCCCGCAGCCCCCGTCTCGCCCCGTTCCTTGGGGTCTCCCTGGAAGCCTCCGAAGGGATAAGCGGGGCAATAATTTCCGAGAGCCCTCCTTAAGCCGAGGCTGATGGCGTTGCCCTTTACGTCAGACGGCATCCCCGCGTTCGCCCAGCACCCGCCGGGTCCACCTCCATATTTACCCAGGTGAAATCAGGCGAGGGGGCCGGGATTAGCGGCAGGGCCGCCCGTGGCAGAAACACGAGCGGGGGGGTCTCGCCGGCGGCCGCGGCGCAGGGCCCGCTGACAGCCGCCCCCGCCGCGCTCCCACCCGCGGAACGGCGAGGGGTCACGGAGCCGGCGGGGGGGGGGGGGGGGCGGGGAGCGGCGGCCGAGCCCCCCGGGAGCCGACCCCGGGGCTCCCCCCGCCGGCCCCACGCGTGCCGGGCCCCTCACCTTGGCCCGGGTCACCAGGTGCGTGGCCAGCTTGACGACGGCGAAGTTGCCCTTGCCGATGGTCCGCTCGATCTCGTAGTAGCCGATGCGGGCGGGCCCGGGGGGCCGCGGGGGCGGCGGGGCCGGGGGCAGGCGCGGGGCCGGCGGGGGCCCCCCCGCGCCGCTCGCTGCAGCCGCCGCCGCCGCCGCCATCTTGTTGCGAGGAGCAAACCCCCCCCCCCGCGGGGCTGCGGCACCGCGTGAGCTCATCCGCGCGCGCGGGGGGGGGCCGGCTGCCATGGCAACCCCGCGGGGCGGGGCCGCTGACGCCGCCCTGACGCGCCCGCGCGTCACCGCCCGCCGCCGCCCCGCATTGGGCGGCGGGGCCGGGGAGGGCGCCCCCGCGTGGAGGGCGGGAGGAGGAAGCCGCCGCTCTTACCTCCCCCCGTCCCGGGCGCGATGGCGTCACACACCGCGCCCCTGACGGCTTTCGGGGCGTCACCGGCCATCGCGGACACCCACCCCCCACCCACCCCACCGCGCCTTACCTCGCCTGGCCGACGGGGACAATGACGCCGCGGACGTCACGGCCGGGAGAGTGACGTCACGGCGAGGCCGCCGCCGCCGGGCGCCGCCTAGGGGCCGGCCCGCTGGCAGGGCGGGGCGGGACTTCCGGCGGCGAGGCCGGAAGCGGCGCGGCCGGGGCGAGCGGTGGTTGGCGGAGGGCGGGCGGCGGAAGCGGAAGCGGCGAGCGGCGCAGGCGCGGTGGCGGCCCGGGCCGAGGGGAGGGAGGCGCCCGCCCGAGAGCGCCATGGAGTCGCGGGGGGAGCCGCAGCCGCCGTGAGTGCGCGGGGACGGGGACCGGGACGGCCCCGCCGCCCTCCTCCGCCGGCGGAGCGGGGAGGCCCGGGCCGCGGCCCCGCCGCCGGGCTCCTGGGAGGGGTGGGCCTGGCCCCGCGGGAGGGCCCCTCCGCCCCATCGCCGCGGCGCCTCTGGCAGCGGGGAGGCGCCGGCCTCGCCGTAACGGAGGAAGAGGAGGAGCTGCCCTGTGGGGTGGGGGCGATGGCCGGACGCCGCCCTTATAAACCCGGCCCCGCGGCGATTGCTGACCGGGCGCAGGTGTGCAGCCGGCTGGGCCCGCCGCTCCCCCCCCCCCCCCGTTTTCCAACCCGGCCCCGGGGGAGGAGGAGCCCGGCTGCAGCCGCCGCCTTCGCCCCGGCCCCATTCCCGCGGCTGCCGCTTGCTGCGGGCAGGCACCGGCTTCGGGAGGAAGGGCTGGGCCTTGCTCCTGCTCGGGGCGGCAGCGGGAAGCGTTACCCACCGGCCCCTGCCCTCCCCGGGTTAGATCCTTGGGGATCGAGACTGCTGCGATCCCCCAAAGCCGGCTAATCCACCCGAACCACCAGGCTCCGCTGTCGTAAGCTGGATATCTTGATACTAATAGGGGCTAATCCTCAGGCTGCCAGCTTTTATTATTGCTGCATTATCAAAGCCTTGCGTAGCCGAGGTTTGCTCCTGCAGAACGTCCTCTGAAACCAGCTTTTCTTTGGTTTCTTTAATAACCTTGTATTCACGGGCCCAAATGTTCGGTAGACTGCTTCGGGAGGGCTGTCCGCAGAGCCGATCTGGTGGTCGTGCGTATGTCACGGTCAGCCAGACATCCGCGCGTGTAGGAATAGGCGTGAATTGTCCGTTGTGAATGTCAGGAAGCGCGGCGGTTTCTTGCCAGCCAGCCTTTGTCCCCAGTGCGCGCACGCCGCAACAGCCGCTGAAAGTAGCTTCTCTAAAATGTTCTCTCCTCAGGAACAGAATGAGCCAGGGAGACTCAAATCCGGCCGCGGTCCCACATGCCGCTGAAGATATTCAGGGAGATGACAGGTGGATGTCGCAGGTAAGGCTGGGAGGGATGGTGCTCTGGCAAGATGGGATCCTCATTCCTAGGAGGGCTCTTGGGCCAGCACTCCACGGGTCGCAGTTCCCATTCCCGGGTTTGTAACAGCCCCGCTGCCCCGAGGCTGGCAGGCCATCGGCATGGGTCCAGCTGGTAGCGATGAAGCAAGGCCAAAAGCAGTGTCGCTGTGTGACCCGGGCAGAGGCTGCACTGTGAAACCCATTCAGAAAATACTCTGGTCAGCCCGCTGGCTGGGAGAAATCGCTCGGCCCTTTGTTAAACAGAGTGCAAAGCGGCGATTCCTAGCATGCGTCTTTGCGAGGGAGCGACAGAGCTGAAAATAGCAGAGGCGACGTGTCGGGACTGCCCGTCCCTCGCTGCGGTGCTTCCTCCTGGGCAGGGAGGAGTAGCCGGAGGCTGCTCGCTGCAGTGACTAACCATTCATTTCTCCGTTCTGTAATCGTTGAGTATAATGGGCGTCTGACAGGCTCACTGCTTCCATGCGTGTAGATCCCGCTCTTACCGGAACAACAGTTGTTCCTGGGGCCTGGGTGGTCAGGAGGAGCGACCCGTGGCTCCTGGGTTACCGCAGAGAAGGGTGTTGGAGGGAATAGCGCAGTTCGGCAGCAGGGGGGACTGTCTGGGCAGCCATCCCTTTCTGTCCCGCAGCAGAGATACCCATGAGGAACTATGGGTTGGAGCTCACCTTGCTGCTTTCTTTTAACAGCACAATAGGTTTGTCTTGGACTGCAAAGACAAGGAGCCCGACGTGCTCTTCGTGGGCGACTCCATGGTGCAGTTGCTACAGCAGTATGAGGTATTGTTCAAGAAAGGAGGACGGTGGGGTTGTAGGAATTAGAGTGCTTGTGTCTCTAATCCAGCAACCGGTGATCAATACTGCCAATTGCTGCTGTTCCATTCCGATTTTGCTGCCTTCCCTTCAGGTTTATTCTGCCCCGCTGCCTTAACCTCCCGGCACTTGCACAAAGTCCCACCCCTTTATCTCTGTAAGCTATTTGCAGTCTTGCTCTGAAGTCACTACCGACTGCCCCTGTTGTGACACACGTGCACAACCCCTCGCTGGTTCCTTGAGTCTCAGATTCCACGCTCCCGAGGGCACGCCGCCGAAATCTCTGCAGGTGTATCTTGGGCGGCCAGAGCACGTTTAGCCCTCGGGGTGCTGTAGGCATCGCCATGCTGGTTTTCCTCTCAAACTCTGCTGGGGCACAGAATGGTTCTGCTGCTCTGCCCTGGTGGCAGCTGAGCAGCTTTGTTCTGCAAGAGCTGCTTCCCTTTTTTCTGCTTTTGTTACCTGGTGACGAAAAGGATTCCTTCAGGTCGTAGATATCCTTCCTCAGAAGCCCTGTACTTAGGGAAGGTAGGGACGCGGGGGTCTGCAACAGAGCCAGCATGCTCTGTGTCCTGATAGCTGCTGGAGGGCACTTCCCCCTCCTCTGTGCCGGGACGGAGCGCTTGAACATCAGGAGCTCCATCTCTGCTGGACCTCCGAGTAAAGCCTCGTCTGGTCTTTAAATGCCCTTTACAGGAGCGAGCTCTTGGAGAAGGTCTCACAGCTACTCTCGGTGTCCTTGAAGACATCACCTGCCTGTGTAGTATCTTTCTTTCACGGTCAGGACGCTGCACTGAAAAAGCAAATTGATTTCTCATTGCAGATATGGCGAGAGCTCTTCTCACCGCTTCACGCGTTGAATTTTGGGATCGGTGGAGACACCACGGGACACGTCCTATGGAGACTGAAGAACGGTGAACTGGAGAACATTAAGCCGAAGGTACAAGCCGAAAGCCACACCAGGCAGCCCTGTGCTGACTTAGACGAGACTTCGGTGCTTGAGTGGTGCAGAGCTGAGCGAGCTGTTACTCTTAACAGAACTCGTTGGTTGTTTGAGCAACCGTTGGCACTGAGCGCGCATCCGGTATTGACACGTGTTTGGCTAAACCAGAAGCGTTTGGGACCAGAGCTGTACGTCTCGTACACGGGGTTTACGCTGCTGAGTGTGCAAATGGGAAGGTGTCATCAATAAATAGAGGCCACCTTCTAGTCCTAGCAAAAAAACGCTGACCAGGCCTACGGCTTACTATAGCTAGCTGTAGTTTGGAGTTGCCGTGCGTCTATCAGGCCCGGCATGCGTCCTCGGCCTCCAGAAAAGGATGGTGAAGCATTCAGTAAAGAGTTAGCAAAGACGTTCAGGATGTGTGGTGCAGATCAGCTCCCCAGTCTCGTGTCCGAGCCTGCTGTTTAGCAGTTTACAGCCTTTTAAAATAAAAGGCAGAGCCGTACGGTTGTCCCTGCCCCTAAGAAGCTTACGCCGTACTGTGTGAAGACACGTTACTACTCTTTCTGACTGGTGTAGGCTCCCACAAGTGTGTTGGCCAGGAAGCTCTGAAATGGGGGGGGCTCAGACGTCTCGTGGGCTGTCCAGCAAAGCTGCAGTAGTACCAGTTCCTCATCCACACTGAGGGCCAGCGCAGAAGCCCATAAGGTGCTGTTCAGAAATTGGCATAACCGACAGCTGAAGGCCTCTTGCAGTTTGGGGTTAGCCTTAAGCCCGACTCTTGACGTAGCTGGCTGGTTGCAGGTGACGTTTGCGCAGGGTTTGTAGGGTCGGCAAGCCTACTGTAACTCGTCCTGAAAAAGTTGCAAATGTCTTTTCTCCTTGTAGGTCATTGTTGTTTGGGTTGGAACAAATAATCACGAAAACACGGCAGAAGAAGTAGCAGGTGGAATCGAGGCTATCGTGCGCCTGATAAACACCCAGCAGCCACAGGCCAAAGTTATTGTACTGGTACGTCTCTGGGAGCGCCGTGAAAACAAACCGCTCTGCGGAAGGCCCGTGTTCTCTGTACCGTGCCTCTGCGATACGGGGAGTTACTGATCGCTACCGGGGAGGGCAGCCGCTTTATCTATCTTCCGCTTTGTGCCTGCCTCCCCTTCTTCACTTGGCTTTGCAGGAGTCGTCCTTTCAGCCCCTCCAGAGATGGCTGTAATCGTTCCCGTTAGCGGTATCGCTGTCCCACTTAGAAATGTTCTTGTTGAAGTCCTGTGAGGGGGGAGAAAAAGGTGATCAGAGCTCGCACTGGAAATCCTGGTTGGCTTCCTTGTCCGGGCAGGTTAGCCGGTGCCTCTCCTGCATTCGGTACCCCGTTGAAAGCTCACACAGAGAGCACAGAGATGTATGAAGGGAGGGGAAAATAAAAAAAAAAAGGCAAGCAGGTGCTGTGCCAGTGGCGCTGGTAGCTCATCTGGCTCCTTCAGTTGTGTTTCAAATTAGGTCTGGACGGAGTAAGTCTGGTTCAAGGGATGAGTTCCTCTTGTCACAGATGTCTTAAATCTTGAAAGGCAGCCTGAACTGGAAGGGAGGGCAGGCGTTGCTGTGCCATTAAAGTCATACGAAGCTCTTTTTGCCTCTTACTTGTGCCAGGGCCTGCTACCTCGTGGAGAGAAGCCAAACCCGCTGCGGCAGAAGAACGCCAAGGTGAATCATCTGCTAAAAGCCTCACTCCCCAAGCTGCCCAACGTCCAGCTTCTGGATGTGGACGTCGGCTTCGTGCACTCAGATGGCACCATCTCGTACCACGACATGTTTGATTTCCTGCACCTGACGGGAGGGGGCTACGCAAAGATCTGCAAACCCCTCCACGAACTGATCATGCAGCTGCTGGAGGAGACCCCCGAGGAGAAACGAGCTGCCCTGGCCTGAGCAGCCGACGTCAGCGGAAACAGCATCATCCAGCCCATCAGATCAGTTCTGTCACTGGCACTACAGAATCCTTCTTTCTTAAAGCACTTTCCATTGTAGAATGTTGCCGGATGTTCGTACCTAGTGTTTTGAGGGGGAAGGCTAATGTTTAGCTGGCCTTGTACGTATACGGGCCGGCTCGGTTGGTTTTATTGCAGGAGGAAATTAGCTGAAGAAGAGTTTTACTTTTAAACCATTCCTCATTTAAACCGAGAACAGGGCTGTCACTCTGTGCCCCTCTCATGTCTTGTTGCTCTGTGGTTGTCCTAGAACCCCTGTAGCCTATCTCTGACAGCCCGCGCGCAGCTCCTGGCTCCCCGTTCCTGGCTGTAGGGATCGTGCTCTGTGTGTTAGCCTGTGAACAAGAATCACATTCCACTTGCAAAACCCAGAACAGATGCATTTTTCCAAACTCGGTCCCACCTTTTAAAGTTTTGTTGGGCTGTTTGGGTTTTTTTCTCTTTCCCCTGGGTGGGGGGGGTCCAAGTGGCACGTGTTGCTTTCTCACTCCTCCTTTCTGAAGCAGCGTGCAACTGGAATTCAGAAATGTAAAGAAAGGAACGGTTAACCGAACTCGTGTAACACTCCCAGGGGCTTGCACTTGTGCTTATTTCACCATGCCTACTAGCCAGGGCACCTTTCCTCCTGCCTAGCTTTCCCTAGGGGCAGTCCCATTCCGGTGCTGCTGGCTGGCCTGCGCTCCGCTCCTCTCTGTGCCTGGTGTCGCTGGCTTTTAACAGTTGCGCAGTTTAGGATTTTAATTGTCCAGTCAGCACCGCACAGGGCTGTCGCTTCCTCGCTACTCTAGAACCGACCTCTCGTTCCTCCGAGGTGCCTGTGCCGCGGGGCTCTCTGCAGTGCTGTTCCTTGTTTGTTTTTTTTTAAGTACAACTGTTACATCCTTTTTTTTTTTCTAAAGGAAACCCTTACGAATAGCCCCCGCCTGCAGGGCCTAAACCAGTCCGGAGCTTTACAGATTCCAAGGTGTACATTTCTTTATCGCTTCTGTTTTACTCATATAAACATTTTATTGGAGCAACTATGGCCTCTCACAGTAAAAAGTGAGGGCAAGGCGTAGCTTTTCCTGCCCCAGATGCTGCTCCTCGCCTCTAGCCAAGGGAGCCCTCCTGCAGGGGCTGCAACTCGGTGGGATTTTGGTTTGCTTCTTTCGTTACGAGGGCTGGTTGTAGTCTGCTAACGATCGCATGAAAACGGCCTCTCGTTTGAAAGTGAAAGGTTCTCTTTTTCAGAAAGAAACTGGTTTGGAGCCGAAAGGCAGAGCCCTAGACGAATAGGTAACTATACTTGCAAATAAACCAATTTTAAACAAGGTCCGTTCCTCCTCGGCTTACCTGCCGGAGTTGGAGCTTGGCGGTGCCGTGCCGACCTCGCCGCGCTACGGTAGCGGGCCGAGAGCCGCCGGCGCGGGTCTCTGCGCTGCCTCTGGCGCAAGCGGGATCCGCGGTCGCACACACTCCTCTTGGCAGGTAAACCGCGGAAGAACGGAGAGCTTTTTAGCAGGCGCTTCATGCCGTGTTCCCAATGAGGGGCGTTCAGGTGTCCAGGTTGCTTGCTGTGCCCTGCTGCAACGAAGTACGTAGGTACTGTATATATAGTCTTGTCTGCCCTTTTTTATAATAAAGGGTGCTGGTGTTTAATGCCGTCTATAACGTAGCATTAAGGAATACTTTAACGTCCCCGCTACTTTCCCCCCTTCCTGTAGAGTTGATCATAGCAGGATTTCTGCCTGGATTGCATGCGTAGTGTGTGTTTTGTTTCCAGTATATGTGATCTACACACAGATGAAGGACAGATGAAGCGTTCCATGTGCCAGGATGGGAAGTAGGAAGTTTCGGAGTGCCGCGGTAGAGGAGGGGTTATGGTCTTACCCCCGCGACCCAGGCTAGGGACGCGCTGCTCCCCGAGGCTTGCTCGGCCTCTGCGCTCCGGAGCTCCGCTGCCTCACGGGATGGGCTTTCAGGGAACGTTGCTCACGCTTCCCATCAGATGCTCGCTGCAGAAGCTGGGGCAAGGGAGAGTGGAAAATCACCTGTTAAAAATAGGCTGCAGTGGAGCGTTCCTTGGGAAGGGACTTCTCCCACCCCCCCGCACCCCTCAGAGAGACGGGATAAAGCACGCTCTGCTCCCTGTGAGCTTTTCGGGTTTCTAGGCTTGCGTGGAAAGGCAGCCTGCTAGCGTAATCTATGCACCCCTGCTCCCCTCCCCGCTGTCGCTGCATGTGGTTGAGGAGATGCTCACCAGGAGCGCCTGCTCCCCATTAAAAAGCCCCAACTCCTCGCCTCAGCACCCCCGCGAGTCAGCCCCTCTCGGGTGGGTGTCGAGCAGACTGAGAGCTTTGGCAGGCTCCTGAGCCCTCCGCAACGCAACCGCGGGCAGCTCTGCTGCCTCTGCTTACGCTTGGCTCGCTAAGCTGCCACTCTCCGCGCTTGCTTCGGTGCTCACCACCCTCCTCCTCTGCTCCCGCAGCCACCTCCGACACCGCTGGCACTGCGTAAAGCGAGCACGGCTTCCTCTCCGCTCAGACGTTAGCTCTGCTTGTCGCTGCCCAGAAAGAAACTGTCCCGCTCGCAGCCGCGACGTTTTGTAGGAGGGCGAGGAGGTGTTCTCCCTCCTCGCTGACCTAGTGCTAAAAACCGAGCCCCTCGTCGCAAGACGTGTCGAAGAGCTTCGGTTCCAGCTCTGGGCGACCCATGTCCCTGGGGCTCGGGGCTGGGGTCCCCCTGCCCGGCCAGCGGGAACCATCGTTGAGGGCTGGCTGGGAAGGAACCGGTCCCTACACGACCCGGTTGCGTTTGACAGCTCTGTGCCCGAGCCTGCTATCTCGTTTGTGTCAGCGTTGCCAGTTTCATCTTTACTGCAGCAGAGGGAAAAAAAACCCACAAGAAAAGATGTGAAAGGACAGAAAGAGTCTCGCGTGTGAAACGCCGCAGCCTGCCCCTGCGCTGCCCGCCCCGAACCTTCCCTGGGAGAGAAAAAAAAAATAATAATAATAATGTGATTCTGCTTTGGCAAGAATGCATCGGCTGGTAGAACTCACTCTGTTAGCGCATATTTCGATATAAATGTCAATGTTTCACCCCACCGTGTCGCAGCGTGTGTGTGTGCGTGCGCGCCTGGGCGCCCGCGTCGTTCCTCCCCTCCCTGTGTCACTCACTCGCTCTGTTTCGGTTTTTGCGGGGGCCCGGGGAGCAGCGTTCCCTCCCAGGGGTCTTGGGAGTCGCGCTCAGCTGGAGCCTCGCTCCTCATTTAATCTCTCTCCCCCCGCTCTGCTGGGGGGCTTTTTTGGGTTGTTTTTTCCCCTCCTCGCACCATGCAGAGCGCAGGCCCTGCGCCCGAAGCAGTAAGCAAGGTTCCGCAGGTGAAGGTAACTGGGATTCCCGCTCTCGGCCCGATGTCACCTTGCGTTTGATTACTCAGCCATTTCTTTTTAATAGCCCCGAAACGACCAGGGAATGCACGCCGCCACGCAACCCAGCTTACAGTCATCCCGGCGGAGGCAACGCGTGAGTTGGAACAGCAGTCGGTTTGCGTTCTGCTTCTAGCTCCTGCACGGCATCCG
Organism: Pelecanus crispus; assembly: GCF_030463565.1. NCBI lineage: Eukaryota > Metazoa > Chordata > Aves > Pelecaniformes > Pelecanidae > Pelecanus > Pelecanus crispus. Next base: position 7,617,398 of record NC_134661.1, on the reverse strand, counting down.
TCTGTCCCCGAGCGAGTCGTGCCGTCAGCGTCGCCACCCGTAACCTGGAAACAACGCGCAGACTGTCTGAAAAGTGCTTTGGGATCCTCGGTGAGAGGACCGGTTAGAAATAAAGTGCACAATAGCAGCAGAGCTCTTGTCTCTTTACGTTTGTCCCGCAGAGAATAGAGGGAAGCTGGCGGCCGAGGTCTTGGATGTCAGTTCAAGCCTAGAAAAGGGCTTTCCAGGAGGTTACGTGGGGCTGAGCTGTTTCAGCGGGGGATTTAAACCCCCAAAAACCCAACCAGAGACACATAAAATGGGATCTAATGGCCACAAAGCCCTCAGACAGAGGACTGTAAGCGGGAAGCTCGTCGGCAGCTGGGATGGGGCGGGCGTTGGAGGGAGACGCGCGCTAAAATGCCACGGGCCGCCGCTCCCCCTTCCCCAAAGGACAGGGACATGGAAAAACTTCAACTTCCTTTGAATTACTTCAGGCTCGGGTGCTGCGAGCGGGAGGACGCGGGAGCCCCTGCGCAGAAATCCGGCGAGGAGCGCGGGAAGGGGCGAGGCGCCTGTGCGGTGGCGGTGCCGTACCGCACCTGGCAGGGAGTTTTTCTCCTTCTCTCCAGGATTCCCTCCTGCCGCCAGCCGGGGCTGGTTAGGGCTCCTGCGTCGCGCACCCCGCGATTACCGCAGCGGCTCGTCTGTCCGGACCGGGCGGCCGCACTGACGCCTCCGAGCCTGGTTTTGGGAGCGGGGGGGGTTGGCAGCGTCCCTGCTGCGCCCGTCGGGGCTGGATTGGGTCGCTGCGGGTGGCAGGCGGTCGCTGCCACGTGTCGCAGCGTGACAGCCCCGCGTGCGAGGCCGCCGCCGCAGCGAAGGCCGCCCGGCGCTGCCGGCTGCAGGGGCGGGCACGGGGCTGGGGCTGGGGCTGGGGAGGCCTCCCTCGCTCCCGGCCCCCTCCCCAGGCTGGGCTCAGCGAGCGGGAGGGGTCCTTGTCCCATCGGAGGGGCTGACCCCCGTGGGGTCCCATATGGAGCAGGGGCTCCCCTATGGAGCAGAGGCTTCCCCTATGGGGTCCCATATGGGGCTGGGGCTCCCCTATGGAGCAGGGGCTTCCCCTATGGGGTCCCATATGGAGCAAGGGCTCCTCTATGGGATGGGGCTTCCCCTATGGGGTCCTATGCAGGGCAGGGGCTACCCTATGGAGCAGGAGCTTCCTCTGTGGGGTCCCATATGGAGCAGGGGCTCCCCTATGGAGCAGAGGCTTCCCCTATGGGGTCCTATATGGGGCCGGGACTCCCCTATGGAGCAGGGGCTCCCCTATGGAGCAGGGGATTCCCCTACAGGGTCCTATATGGGGCAGGGGCTCCCCTACAGGACAGGGCTTCCCCTATGGGGTCCCATATGGGGCTGGGGCTCCCCTATGGAGCAGGGGCTTCCTCTGTGGGGTCCCATATGGAGCAAGGGCTCCTCTATGGGATGGGGCTTCCTGTATGGGGTCCCATATGGGGCTGAGGCTCCCCTATAGAGCAGGGGCTTCCCCTGTGGGGTCCCATATGGAGCAAGGGCTCCTCTATGGGATGGGGCTTCCCGTATGGGGTCCCATATGGGGCTGGGGCTCCCCTATGGAGCCGGGGCTCCCCTGTAGGACAGGGCTTCCCCTATGAGGAAGTAGCCCTATACGAGTCCTATATGAGCCCTATATGAGCCCTATATGAGGCAGGGGCTCCCCTGGGGGACAGGGCTTCCCATATGGAGCAGAGGCTTCCCTATGGGGTCCCATATGGAGCAAGGGCTCCTCTATGGGATGGGGCTTCCCATATGGGGTCCTATATGGGGCTGATGCTCCCCTATAGAGCAGGGGCTTCCTCTGTGGGGTCCCCTATGCAGCAGGGGCTCCCCTATGGGGTCCCATATGGAGCAAGGGCTCCTCTATGGGATGGGGCTTCCCCTATGGGGTCCCATATGGGGCCAGGGCTCCCCTACGGAGCAGGGGCTTCCCCTATGGGGTCCTATACAGGGCAGGGGCTCCCCTACGGGGCCCTCTATGGGGCAGGGGTGCCCCACGGCGACGGGGGTGCCCGGGGGGCCGAGGGGTCCGGTCCCCCCGGGGCAGGGGACGCCGGCACCGCCCGCCGCCGCCGCGTCACTTCCCCGGCCTGGCCCTTTAACGTGTGACGGGGCGTGACGTCACCGCCGGCCCCTGTTTACAGCTGCGGACCGGGGAGATAGAAAGTACCGGCACCGGGCACCGGGCACCGGCAGCGGCACCGGGCAGCAGCAGCGGTACCGGTACCGGCAGCGGCAGCAGCGCCGGGATCCGGCACCGGCGGCGGAACCGGGCAGCGGCACCGCCCCGGGCTCGCCCCGCAGCGCCCGCCCGCAGCGGTACCGGGGTCAGCGCCGGCCCGGGGACCCGCAGCGGCAGCGGCACCGGCACCGGCAGCGGCACCGGCAGCGGCAGCGGCGGGGCTCGCCATGGGGCAGGGTGCCCGGGCGCGCCCCGGCTGACCGGCCCGCCCCGGCCCGTCCCGTCCCGTCCCGCCCGGCGGACCTTGGCCGGGGAGCGGAGCGAGCAGCGCGGCCGGGGATGCTGGCGGGATGCCGGGCGCCGGGGTGGCCCGGTGGCTGCTGGCCCGGTGGCTGCTGGCCTGGGCGCTGCTGGCCCTGCCGCCCGCCCTGCCCCAGCCCCGCAGCCCGCGGCGGGTGGCGGAGAAGGAGGCCCGCTTCAACACCACCTACGCCGACTGGGTGGACGCCGACCTGCTCAACATCTACGCCTTCAACCACAGCGTCCGCAGGAACTGGGTGAGCCGCTCCCCGCCCCGGCCGCCCCTTCCCCGCCGTCCCCCCGGGGGCTTCGGGGCGCGCGGCGGGGACGGCGGCCGCCCCCGCGGCGCGCGGGCACGCTCCGCCACGCCGGCCGAGCAAAGTCCGGCCGCCGGGGCCGAGGCCGCGTGGCCAACGCCTCGCCTCCCCCGCTGTCCCCGCAGACGGAGGGCGTGCGGGTCTCGGTGAACGTCCTCTCCGACCACAGGGACTTGCCCGTCCTCTTCGTGGTGAGGCAGAAGGAGGCGGTGGTCTCCTTCCAGGTGCCGCTCATCCTCCGGGGCCTGTGAGTACCGGGCGCGGCGGGCGATGCCGCGCTGCCCGGCCGAGGCTCGGGGGCGGGCGGGGGTCCCGGGGGGCAGCGGGCGCAGCACAGCTCGGCGGGCGCTCTGCCGGCGCAGGTACCAGCGGAAGTACGCGTACCAGGAGGTGAGCCGCACGCTCTGCCAGCCCCAGACCAAGGCGGAGGTGGAGACCCAGCACTTCTACGTGGACGTCTCCACGCTGTCCCTCAACACCTCCTACCAGCTGCGGGTCACCCACGTGGAGAACTTCGTGCTGCGGTGAGGGCGGCCCCGCGCCCCGGCCCGCTGCCCGCCGGGGCTGTGGCTCCGCTCGCTAGCCGTCATCCTTTCCCGTGCTCTCTGCAGGACGAACGAACGGTTCAGCTTCAATGCCACGGCAGCCCAGCCGCAGGTGAGGAGGGGGCCGGCGCGGCGCGGCAGAGGGTCCGCAGCCGAGGCCAGCGCAGGGAGGAGGGCGCGGCCGCCGTGGCGGTGACGGGCCCTTTCCCCCCGCCCCAGTATTTCAAGTACGAGTTCCCCGAGGGAGTGGATTCGGTGATCGTGAAAGTGACCTCGGCCATGGCCTTCCCCTGCTCCGTCATCTCCATCCAGGACATCCTGGTAGGTTTGGGCGGTGGGGCCGCCCGTCCGGGTGACCCGTGACGCCCGGCGGGGCTGACGGCCCCTCCGCCCCCGCAGTGCCCTGTCTACGACTTGGACAACAACGTGGCCTTCATCGGGATGTACCAGACCATGACGAAGAAGGCGGCCATCACGGTGCAGGTGGGCATGGGGCCGTGCCGCGGGGCCGTGCCGCTCCGGGTCCCTGCCTGGTGTGGGCGGGCAGCACCAGTTAGCGGAGCTCGCGGATGTTATTGCTGCGGGGTGGCCCTGAGCCCCCCACCGAGCCCCAGCTGCGTGGGGCGGCACGGCAGCCCCCCAGCTTGGCTCCGCTGACCCCATCTCTCTCCGGGCCGGCCGCCGCAGAAGAAGGATTTCCCCAGCAACAGCTTCTACGTGGTGGTGGTGGTGAAGACGGAGGACGAGGTGTGCGGGGGGCCTCTGCCCTACTACCCCCTCTCCAAAGATGCCTCAGCAGGTACGCCGGGGGGGCCGGGGGAAGCGCCCGCCCGCCAGCGCGTCCCTGCCGCCGTGGGCTGCGTGCTGGGGACATGGCGAGGACCGCACGGGCAGAGGGCTGAGCCCCCAGCGCCTGCCTCCTCCCAGATGAACCCGTGGATCAGCACAACCGGCAGAAGATGCTGGAGGTGACGGTGTCGCCCACCATAACCTGTAAGCCCGGGAGGGGCCGCTCGGGGCTGGGGGCTGCGGGGCTCCGCCGGGGGTCCCGGGCAGGACCCTGGGCTGCCGCTCCCCCTGAGGGCTTGTCCCGGCTCTGTGCAGCGGAGGCCTACGTGAGCAGCGTGCTCTTCTGCCTGGGCATCTTCCTCTCCTTCTACGTCCTCACGCTGCTCATCGCCTGCTGGGAGAGCTGCCGGTGAGTTCCCGGGCGTCGCTGCCCCGGCCGCCCTGTCCCCTCCGGGTGCCAAGCCCGCGGGTGCTGTCCCGTCCCGTCCCGTCCCCGGTGCGCGGTCCCGGCGCGGTGGGGGCCCTCGGGCGCGCGGTGACCCCGTGTCCCTGGCTGCCGGCATGGCACTGCTGACGGCCCCTTCCCTCGGCAGGCGGCAGAAGAGGAAGGGGCTCCTGGCAGCCATGGACTCGCCCAGCCTGGACACGGGTGAGGGGCTGCAGGCAGCAGCGGGCGTGGGGGGGTCTGCCCGGGGGATTCCCACTGATTTTGCCCACTCGAGCCTGCGGGAAAGCCCTCGGTTCTGCAGGCGTTCCCCACTGTCCCCCCGAGCCCTGCTTGTCCCCCGGCTCCCTGGGGACAAATCCTGGTCTCAGGGGGACGGGGGCGTCCTGCGGCTCCCCTTCACCTCTGGGGCTGGCCGGGCTGCGCTGGGGCTTGGGCGCTCACCAAGTCTGTTTCTTTCCTTCCACGGCTTCCCGGCGACTCCCAGCATCTCTACTGGGTAGGTGCCAGCGTCTGCTCTGTCCTTGGCTGCGAGCTCGCTCCCGTGCCAGGGCCGGGGGTGCCACGGGAGGCTGCCAGCGGCTGACGGGGACCCTCCTGTCTTGCAGGGCACGCCCGCAGCATCCCCGACTCCTTCCTGGGCCATGCCCCCTACGACAGCTACGGTTACGGCTCCTTCGGTGAGTGCCGCGCACCGTCCCTCGCCTCCCCGCCTGCCCGCGGGCGGCCGTGCCCACCCGGTCTGGCCGTCCTTGCAGGGAACGGCTCCTCCAGCAGCGCCGAGGGCGTCGCAGACAGCATGGGCCCGGCAGAAATCCCCTATGGCTACGCCGGTAAGTCCCGGGGCGGTGGCTGGCACGGCCGCAGCCCCGCAGAGCCGGCGTGCCCGGGCAGCGCCGGGCTGCCCTGAGGGTGCTGCACTGCCGGCAGCGTCCCGGCTCTGCCCCTCTGTGTCTCCCAGGAAGGGTCGCTGGGCTGCCAGCCCCTCCGTGCAAGCCTGCAGCGGGGTCTCCATCGGCGCCGGTGGGGCGAACACGCACCGGGGAACCCCCCGGGGCTCGGTCCCGCTCCTGCTCCAATAACTCTCGCTTTCCTTTGAAGGGCAGGAGCAGTTCAAGCGGCGCACGCCCTCCGCCCTGACGAGGCCGCTGAGCATTGCCATGGGTAGATGCTGGTACCGGGCAGGGACGGGCCAATCAAGCCAAAATCCGCCCTGCCCCAAGCTTGCACCGAGGGCACGGAGCACCTCTGCTCCTTCCCGCCCTCGCTCACAGCAAGGGCAGCCGGCCAGCAGCCCCCACCGCGGGCAGGGCAGGGCCCGAGGGGCTGCGGGGCAGGGGGGGGACGTTGCCCTCCTGGCCCCGAGCTGTCACCAGCCCGGCGAGGCACGGGGCGATGCTCGCCCCTGCCAGCCCGGCGCCTGTCCCCAGGGCAGGGGCAGCGCACGGGGCCACGCGGAGCCGGAGCCCGTCCCCGGCGCGAGTCGGCGCGGAGGCAGCCGAGCGGTTAATTGGGGGTGATTGGGGTCCTGCGGGGGGGACGCCGAGGCGGGCTGGGCTGAGGGGCTGCGCTGACGGCCCCTGCTCGGCCGCAGGGGAGCGGTCGCTGGAGAACGTGGCGGGCCGGCCGCGCCTGGACTCGCTCAGCTCCGTGGAGGAGGATGACTACGACACGCTGGCCGACATCGACTACGACAAGAACGTCATCCGCACCAAGGTGCGTCCCGCCCCGCGCCCTCCGCCCCGCCGCCGGCGGCTCCCCCCCGGCCGGGGCGAGCCCCTCCACCTGCCTCTCCTTCCAGCAATACCTCTGCGTGGCCGACCTGGCCCGCAAGGACAAGCGGGTGCTGCGAAAGAAGTACCAGATCTACTTCTGGTGAGCGGGGGGCAGCGGGGATGGGGGGCACGGGGCAGCGTCCTGAGCCGGGGCGGGCAGCGGGGACCCCCTGACACCCCCTCCGCCTCTCCCAGGAACATCGCCACCATCGCCGTCTTCTACGCCCTCCCCGTCGTCCAGCTCGTCATCACCTACCAGACAGTAAGCGGGGCGGCGGCGGCAGCAAACGGGGCTCCCGGGAGCTCGGCGGGCTGCGGCCCCGCACCGCGCTCGCCGGCCGCGCTGGGGCCGTCGCCCGCGTCCGGCCGCCGCCTGCTCTCACTGTGCCCGCGCACGCAGGTGGTGAACGTCACCGGCAACCAGGACATCTGCTACTACAACTTTCTGTGCGCCCACCCGCTGGGGAACCTCAGGTGGGTTCGGGGGAGCCGGTGGGCGGCCGGGGGTCCCCCGCACCTGGGGCAGGGCTGCGGCGGGGTCCCGGTGCCCCGGGGGGCGGGGAGAGGGGTCCGCAGCACCCACGACTGGACCGCCGCCCCCGCAGTGCCTTCAACAACATCCTCAGCAACCTGGGCTACGTCCTGCTGGGCCTGCTCTTCCTGCTCATCATCCTGCAGCGGGAGATCAACTACAACCGGGCGCTCATGCGCAACGACGCCCACGCCCTGGTAAGGGGCGGGCGGCCGCCGGGCTCCGCGCCCGGGGGGGGGGCTGCGCTGCCCGGGACCCCCGCTTCCCCTCCCTCCCCTCCCGCCCCCCAGGAGTGCGGCATCCCCAAGCACTTCGGGCTCTTCTACGCCATGGGCACCGCCCTCATGATGGAGGGGCTGCTCAGCGCCTGCTACCACGTCTGCCCCAACTACACCAACTTCCAGTTCGGTGAGTGCCCCCCGTCCCCCCCCCGCCGCCCGCGCCGGGGCCGCCCGCGCCCCGCTCACCGCTGCGCGCCCCGCAGACACCTCCTTCATGTACATGATCGCGGGGCTCTGCATGCTGAAGCTCTACCAGAAACGCCACCCGGACATCAATGCCAGCGCCTACAGCGCCTACGCCTGCCTGGCCCTCGTCATCTTCTTCTCCGTCGTCGGCGTGGTGAGTACGGTGGGTGCCGGTGGCGGGGGGCGGGCGGCTGGTCACCCCCGCTGCCCGCCGCCCCGCTCGCCCCGCAGGTCTTCGGCAAGGGGAACACGGCCTTCTGGATCGTCTTCTCCGTCATCCACATCGTGGCCACCCTGCTGCTGAGCACCCAGCTCTACTACATGGGGCGCTGGAAGCTGGGTGAGGCGGGGGCAGCGGCGCGAGCGGGGCGCGTGGGGGGCAGCGCGGCGGCCCCCCCCGGCACGACCTCTCCTCTCCTCTCCCTGCAGACACGGGCATCCTGCGCAGGATCCTGCACGTGCTGTACACGGACTGCGTCCGCCAGTGCAGCGGGCCCATGTACGTGGTGAGTGCTGGCACTGCGGCTCGCGGCACCGGGGTCCCCGGCTCTGCGGAGACAGCCCCCGCTCCCCCCGGCAGCCCTCCCTGCCTGAAGCGGGCGCCTGCCTGCCCCTCACGGCCCCCCTCGCCCTTTGCAGGATCGAATGGTGCTCCTGGTCATGGGAAACATCATCAACTGGTCGCTGTAAGTGCGGAGCCGGGCGCAGGCCAGACCCCGGTGCTCCCCGTCCCCCGCTGCGGTCCCCGCCGCTGGGGCTGGGGGCTGCCAGCTCGTGACGGCTGTGAGCCCGGCACGGCAGGTCCCCGCCGCAGCGGCCCCGGTGTCCCCATGCGCTGCCCGACCTCCCGGGGGCTGCCGGCGTGCCTGGGGGAAATTGGGGTGCAGCGGGCGGGGGGGGCACCCCGGGCTGCGCTGACCCCGCTGCCTGCCCCTGCCTCCCCAGCGCTGCCTACGGCCTCATTGTCCGCCCCAACGACTTCGCTTCCTACCTGCTGGCCATCGGCATCTGCAACCTCCTCCTCTACTTCGCCTTCTACATCATCATGAAGGTGCGAGCCGAGCCCCCCGGCCCAGCGGTGCGGGCGCTGCGTGCCCGGCGGGGAGGGCAGGGACGGGCAGCCCCGCCAGCGCCTGCCCGCGCGCTGACCTTGGCCTCCACCGCAGCTCCGCAGCGGCGAGCGCATCAAGCTCATCCCCTTGCTCTGCATCATCGGCACCTCCGTGGTCTGGGGCTTCGCCCTCTTCTTCTTCTTCCAGGGGCTCAGCACCTGGCAGGTGAGCGGGAGGGCGGCGCGGTGGGCGCGCAGATGGGGTGGCTGCCGGCGGCGCGGTGACGGCTGGCCCTGTCCCCAACAGAAAACGCCGGCCGAGTCCCGGGAGCACAACCGCGACTGCATCCTGCTCGACTTCTTTGACGACCACGACATCTGGCACTTCCTCTCCTCCATCGCCATGTTCGGCTCCTTCCTGGTAGGTGCCGGCTGCCACCGGCGCGGCTGCCGGCTGCCCCCGGCCGCCCCGGCTCACCGCAGCCCCGCTCCCCTTGCTCCGCAGGTGCTGCTGACGCTGGACGATGACCTGGACTGCGTCCAGCGGGACAAGATCTACGTTTTCTAGGGGCCTGCAGCTGCCCGCTGCCCTGGGACCGTGCCAAACGCCCGGCTGCAGCCCCCGGGAGGGGGCACCCACTGGGGCGATGCGTGCCCCTGGGGAGGGATGCCCGTGCTGCGGGTCCCGCCAGCCACTCCGTCCCCCTCCCCGTGCAGCCCGGGGGTCCCGGTGCACGTCCTCCCCGCCGGCTGGGTCCCTCCCTGGTGCTGCATGCCCGTTCCCGGGCTCGTCGTAGCCAAAAACGGGGCTGGGGGGCCGCCGGGGCACCTGTCCTCGGTGGCAAGTGACACTGGAAAAGGTGCTGCTGCCGCTCCGTGTCCAATCGCCCGCGGTGCAGGGGGTCGGGGCGAGTGCCGTGCCAGCAGCCCCGTGGCCCCTGAGCACGCGGGTTGGGGTCTCTCTTCAGTGCCTGAGTCGTATGGGTGGGAGGTGGGGGTGCGCACGTCCGGCGCAGCGGCGGCGATGGCGTCTCCTCCGGCGTCCCAGGAGGGCGGCGGGCATTCATGCCCCCCGTCGCCGCTCCCCACCAAGGCTGTCGCCTGCTCTCCGTGCGTGTGTCTGCTGGGAAGGGACTCGCATTAAAGTGTCTGCACTTTGCCCGCGCCTGCCGCCTGCTGCCTGGGCAGCGGGAGCTCGGAGGGCACCGGGGGTCCCCGAGGGTCCCCAGGGGCAGCGGGGGCGGCAGGCTCTGCCCTGCCGGGGTGTGGAGCTGTGGGGTGCAGGGGGCTGGCAGCCCCAGGGGGGTCAGGGGTGCCCGGGGAGGTCCCACTTTGCAGGCAGCGAGGCTGCGGGCAGGCTGGGGCTCCCCTTGGCACCCCATTGCGGGTGCTGCACGCCTGGCTGTGCCCTGGCCCAGCCGAGCGGGCTGGTGGCCGGCCGGGGCAGGGTGAGTGCCGGGGCTGGCTCCGGGGTGCCCGGGCGCAATGCCCGCAGCCTCGCTGCTCTGCCCCGCTGTCGTGGTTTAGCCCCAGCCAGCAACTAAGCCAAAACCGGGACACCCGGCCAACCCCGAGCGGGGTGGGCGGTGGGTGCTGCCCAGGCTGCCGTGCCCCCGCCGGGAGCCCCGCTCGGCCGCCCCAGCTCCCCGGCAGTGAGCGCACAGGGAAACCAGCCATGAAGTCAGGGCAGAAACCCTCGGCGGCTCCTGCGCCCGGCCGAGCGCCTGGCTATAAAAGGACTTACTCCATCAGCCCCCGGCCCGCTTCCTCCCTGCCCCCAAACCCGCTGGGGAGGAGGCACGCGGGGAATGCTCGGCCACGGGCCTTAGTCGCTGATTTTCGGAGTCTTTCCCCAAATATGGTGCCTGGGCCAGAGTCATGGTGCGCCGCGGGGCTGGCGCGCCCCGGGAGGGAGGGCTGGGGGGGGCCTGGCCCCCCGGCCGCGCTGACATCACTGTCCCAGCGCCAGCCTTTTAGCACAGCGTCGGCCTCCTAACTGTGCAGTGTGCTGGCTCCCGCGCAGAGCATCGCCCCTCGCCTCCGTGAGCAGCTGCTTGTGAGTCCTGCCGGGGGGGGGGGGGGGCAGCGGGGAGGGTGCCTGGGGTGGGGACACCAGCCCCTGGCACCGGGGTGCTGCTCCCCGGGATGGGGACCCTGCGCCTGGGATGGCAATGCCGCTCCCGGGACTGCGATCCTGCTCCCGGCATGGGGATTCTACTCCTCCAAGTGGGATGCTGCTCCCCGGGGTTGGGATGCTGCTCCCTGGGATGGGGATGCTGCTCCCCAGGGGGGGATGCTGCTCCCTGCGGTTGGGATGCTGCTCCCCAGGGTTGGGATGCTGCTCCCTGGGATGGGGATGCTGCTCCCCAGGGGGGGATGCTGCTCCCCAGGGTTGGGATGCTGCTCCCTGGGATGGGGATGCTGCTCCCCAGGGTTGGGATGCTGCTCCCCGGGATGGGGATGCGGGTCCCCAGGGTTGGGATGCTGCTCCCTGGGGTTGGGATGCTGCTCCCTGGAGTTGGGATGCTGCTCCTTGGATCCCCACGCTGCTCCCCGGATGAGGGTCGGGCTCCCCAGGAGGGGAAGCTGCTGCTCGGGCGGGGGACGTGGCTCCCTGGGCTGGGGACGCTGCCCGGGGCTCTGTGCTGCTCCTGCTCCTCAGCACGGCATTGCCGTCAGCGCTGCGGGGCTGCGGGCTGGCCGGGCTCAGCCCCACAGCGGCCGGAGGGGCTGTTTGGGGCTCAGCACGGGGCTCAGGGCGACTCCAGCCCCCGCTGGCCCGGTTCTGCCCCGTGCCTCGGTGGGGATGGGTGATGGGCACGGCGCTGGCGGGTCTGGGGGCCAGCGGGCAGTGCCGCGTGGCCGTGGGAGCCGTGGCCGGCAAGGCTGGGCTCTGCCCGCGATCCCCCCGGGGCGCGGGGCATGGAGCGGAGCTGGCTGTAGCATTGCTGGCCGTGCCCGGCGGTGCGTGGGATCCAGCCTGCGAGGCTCGACGGGCACCACGGCATTGCTGGCAGCAAGCGCGGTCAGCGTCCTCCGCTGCGCCGAGCTGTGCCAGGGCTCAGAGCCCGTCCTGCAGCGGCCGGGGCGCATCTGCCCGGTGGCCGGGGCGAGCCAGCCCGGGGCAGGGCGTGGGCGCGGGGACCGAGCCCGCGGCTCCTCAATGGCGCAGCCCCGGCGCTCGGTGGCTTAATGCCAAGCAGGGCGCTGCGCGGGGAGGAGCGAGGCCAGCTCCGCCGAGGGCTTGGCTACGGCTCCCAGCGCCTCTCCCCCCCGGCATCCCCCCCAGCACCCTCCGGCCCTGCCCGCAGCCCGCTACCTGCCATCTCTGCCCGCAGCACGCCCTTACAAGGGCACGGGCATGGCTCCCACCGCGCTCCCGCCTCGCCTGCGCTCCTCCCCGGCACCAGGACCTGCCGCGCCGAGGCCACCCCACAGCACCGCGGCCACCCCGCCGTGCCACGGCCGCCATGCCGTGCCGCAGCCACCCAGCCCCGCCGCGGTCACCCTGCCACCCGGACCCCTCTGCTCTGCAGCCCCCGTGGGGAGAGCACGGTGGCCCCGGCCCGAGGGCACGGCCACGCCGGGGATGTTCATGCCAACGCAGAGCCGGCGTGCAGCCGAGCGGGCGCAGGACGGGGACGAGGCCGCTCTCCTGCGCAGCCTGAGCCGGGGAGCAGGGATGAAGCACCTCTGCCGGGATGGGAACCATCTGCCCAGGCAGGCTGCGGCGGTCAGGGCTGCGCACTCACCTCCGAACGTGCCCGGACAGAGCTGAAGGGCCGTTGCGCGGCAAGGGAAGAGCTGGGAGGAGGGCGCGTCACCACAGCAGCAGGGTGGGAGGCGGATGCTGCAGGGTGCTGGGGTGGCCGCGGGGTCCTCGGGCAGGGGAAAGCATCTCCGTGGCCTGACGGTCCCCGTCCCGCTGCCAGGTCTCCCACCCGCCGCAGACATGGCAAACAAGGGCCCGGCGTACGGCATGAGCAGGGACGTGCAGTCCAAGATCGAGAAGAAGTACGACGATGAGCTGGAGGACCGGCTGGTGGAGTGGATCGTGGCGCAGTGCGGGGCTGCGGTGGGTCGCCCCGAGCGGGGCCGCCTGGGCTTCCAGGTCTGGCTGAAGAACGGCATCGTAAGTTGGCAGGGCTGGGCGCCCACTGTGCCCGCAGCCCCAGGGCCGGGTGGGCGGCCGGCGCAGCGCTCCACAGCCAGCGTTGCGTGCATCGCGGCGAGCCCAGCCTCTCCTCTGCCGGCAGGTCCTCAGCCGGCTGGTGAACAGCCTCTACCCCGACGGCTCCAAGCCCGTCAAGATCCCCGACACCCCCCCCCACCATGGTGTTCAAGCAGATGGAGCAGATCGCCCAGTTCCTCAAGGCGGCCGAGGACTACGGCGTGGTCAAGACGGACGTCTTCCAGACCGTCGACCTCTTTGAAGGTGCGGGAGGGCGGGCGGGGGGGCAACGGGGCTCGGGGTGGGGGGCCAGGGCTGCCACGCCGCACCCGTCCTCACGCCCCTCCGTCCCTCGGCAGCCAAGGACATGGCGGCGGTGCAGAGGACGCTGATGGCCCTGGGGAGCCTGGCGGTCACCAAGAACGACGGGAACTACCACGGGGACCCCAACTGGTTCATGAAGTAAGTGGGGGAGCGCGGCCCCGGGTGCGGGGACCCCCCCGCCCCGCAGCCGCCCGGAGCGCACGGCCGCGGGACGCCGAGCTTTCGGCTGGGAAGCGCCAGTGGCTGGGGGACCCCCTGGGGAATGGGGGCCGCCGGGTGCCCCGGGGACGGGGCCCAGGGTCCGGGCGCCCGGGGGGACGCGGGTGCCGCATGGCCTCTCCCTCCGCCCCGCAGGAAAGCGCAGGAGCACAAGCGGGAGTTCACCGAGAGCCAGCTGAAGGAGGGCAAGAACGTCATCGGGCTACAGATGGGGAGCAACAAGGGAGCGTCACAGGCGGGGATGAGCTACGGCCGGCCCCGGCAGATCATCAGCTAGGCAGCCCCCCTCGCCGCCCCCCGCCCTCCCGCCGCCGGGAGAGCAGCCCCAGCCGGGACCTCCGTCTCCGCTCCCCCCGGCCCTGCGCGCCGCAGCCGCCCCGGCGGCCGCCACCGCCCCCTCACCGATTGGTATTTATTGAAAAGAAAACGCCAAGCCAGCCCAAGCGACCCTTCAGCGCAACCAACGGCAGCACGCGCCCAGCCGCAGCCCCCCGCGCGCGGCCACGCACCCGGCCTCGGGGCCGCCCCGCCGTGCCCCGGGCAGCCTCTCCCCTCCGGCCTCGCACCTCCCCGCCGCACCCCTGCGAGCCCCGCCGCCAGCCGGTCCTGCCCCCGCCGCGCTCGCCAGCACCCCTGGGTGCCCCGCCGCCCTCGCCGGGACAGCGGGTGGGAAGGGCGCGCGCCCCGGCCCCCGGAGCCGCCCCGCCTGCCCGCAGCCCCGCGCCACCGCCGCGGAGATCCTTGCGAATGGGGAGAAAAAGAAAATTGGCCTTGGTTTTGTACTTTGTTTTTGTCAAAATTAAAAAGGTTATTCATCTAGCCTGGCCTGACGAGGTTTCCTCCCGCCCGCCCCGTCGCCCGGCCAGCGGTGCCGGGAAAGCCGAAGCCACGCTCCGTAAAAGCCGCTCCGGTCGCCTGGGCCGCGGCTGCTCCTTCTTCCAGCTCCGAACCTGGGAAAAGCAGAGCTGGGGATCGCTCTTTCCCTGCCCGGCTTGGCGAGCTCTGCCCTCTCCCGCCCGAGCCGCAGCTCCGACCTTCCTCCTTCCAACCGCTTTTCCCGCTTATCCCGGCTGCCAGGGAGCAGGGCACGGAGGGCTGCGAGCAGCCCCGGCCCAGCCTCCCCACGGGCCCGGGAGGCGCTGGCTGACTCATGAGCCCACAGCAAAAAAAGCGCTGGGAGGGCAGAGGAGTGATGGATGGGGGAGAAGAGGGTTTTTAAGACTTTATTTGGAAAGCTAGAGAAAAGGGCTTTGCTGATTAAAAAACAAACCCCAGCTTTAAAAAAATAAACCAACGAACCCAAAGGCGCATGAACAAGCCAACCCCGCTCGCGGATGAGCCGCTGCCAGAGCAACTCGACCTCCCCTCCCCGGCCCGCAGCGGGCACTGCCCACGGCCTCGTCCCTCCCGCGCACCAGGCACCAACCCACGCCCCAGCAAGTGGCGGGCAGCAACCGGGGAAGCGGCCGCAGCGAGCTCGCGCTGCCACCGTGCCTGCTGCCAGAGGTGCTTCTGCACCCGCCGCGGCAGACAGCCCCGTCCTGTCCCCCTGAGCGGGACGGTGGAGAAAACCCCGTTACCTTCTGCCTCCCCAACTGCGTGGCTGCTCAGGCACCTGCGGGAGATGAGGAGGAGCTGGCGGGGTCAGAGCACAGGGGACAGGGAGCAAGCGCTGGCTGGAGAGGGGCAAAATGACTCCCTGTGGCTAAGCCGGGCGTAACTGGTGGCTACTGGCCAGCTCCCAGCCGAGCGGGGCGGGCAAAGGACGGTGCCATGGGGTCCCTGACTGCAAAGGCAGCTGCCAGGGGCCCTGCCACATTTTCGAGGCTCGCTTTGCAGAAATTGGGGACAAAGCGAGACCTCCTCCCCGCGCTGCAAGGCCGCAGCATGCAGGGGAGTCCCTGCGTAGCTCTGCCACGGCTGCCACGCAGCCAGGAGGCATGGGCGTGGGGCCTTGCTCCACGCACAAAGGGAAGCCCTGAGCGTCGCTGCAGGGCAGGCTCCGTTAGGAGCAGGTTTAAGGCTTGCTTTGTTTTCCAGAGCGAGGGAAAGGGAAGCTCCCCTTCCGCTGCCAGCACTCTTTCTCCTCGTTCCTGAGCCGCTTCCAACACCACCTTCCGCAGGACGCAACGGCAACGGTCCCCGGTGGCTCAGGAAGTCTCTGCTGCCCATGCCCCAGAAGGACGTAGCGAGGGGGAGGGATGCAGCCCAAGCCCCCAGCCCCAGCTAGCACGTCTGGCACGCCCCGTCCTCCGAGAGGAGCTCGGCCGCCGCCTCCCGGCCAAGGTACCCTGCTCCGGCGGGGGCTGCCTCCTGGAAGCTCGCGGCTCTGCCGCCGCTGGGAAGTTTGGGGTGGGTGGGGGTCCAGGACCCTTCCTCCCCCTCGTCCTCCCGGGCAGGGTCCGGGTGCTCACACTCCATCTCGACATCCTCGATGTCCTTCTCCCGGTAGAGCGGCACAGACTCCATCTCCAGGCCGCTCTCCAGGGCTCTGTGCTTCCCTCCCTGCTGGTACCATCTGCAGATGGTGGAGCCGTTGCAGGTCAGGTCAAGCCTCACGTTGTTCCTGGTCAGGCAAACCTCCAGCATGTAGTAGAAAGTCCAGAACACGGCAAAGCACCCCAACAGCAGGAGGGTCTGCGGAGGAGGAGACCCCTTCAGAAACAAAGCCCTGCGCTGCCTCGGAGCGTGCTGTCGCCCAGCGCAGAGGGCCCGGCGCCGGGAGGAGGGGCGAGGCAGGCTCCCCCTCCTGCAGAGGACGGGGCGTCCCTGCTGGGTGCAGCGGCGGTCCCCCCGGCCCGCGGGCAGGCTCACCTTGAGGGTGTTGGCTGTGATCGTGTAGCGCTGCTCCTCGGGGATCTCCAGCCCCGGAGGGCAGGGCAGGGAGAAGTCGCTGCTCAGGTACCGCCCGCTCATGGCGTCCTCCAGCAGCCTGGGGGACGGCGGCAGCCCGTGAGGGTCCCAAACGCCCACAAAGGCTCTGCAGAGCCTCTTCCACCACGGAGGGTTCCCCTCCCGTGCCAGGCCCAGCCCCGGCTCCCCTGCGCAGCGTATCGAGGGCAGCCCCGGGCCAGCGGCCAGGCTGCAGCCTCGCCCTGCCACGCAGCTCGCGGCAACGCTGCTCCAGCCAAGCAGCGCCTGCGCAGAGACCGCTGGTAACGTCCCTTAGCCCTCCGCCTCCCACCTCCCCGCCGAGACAGGGTTGTGGTGTTCTACCTCTGCCGTTCCTTCATCTCTGCTGGGGACCAGGAGGAGCCGTACAGGGTCAGCTGCCACTGCTTCAAGGTCCCAGGCCTCAGGCTCTCATCTCCTGGAGAAGAAACAGGTTGGACCAGCGGGGAACTCTCCCACCCGGCTGGGTGGCACCGCACGGAGCTAACCCGCGGCTGCCGAGCTGGCAGCTCCCCAGGACATGGCACAGAGCTGCTGCCACCGCTGCACAAAGGACTGCTGGACGGCGGGACTCACCGATGTCCCTGATGACCAGTCTGTACGTGCCCTGTGCTTCCTCGCCCCAGCACCGGACCGTAGAGAAGGTCCAGTCAGCAAATCCATTGGGGTCCCTGCCAAAGGGTGAGGAGAAACAACCCATGAGAGGGTAACGTGGCCCGAGCCATGAGGCTGGACACGGGCCCTGGCTCTCCGGCTCAGGGCTGGGTGTCCTGCCCTGCAGCGTGAGCCTCCGCACCCCCATCCCCTTCGGTGCTTACGAGTCCATGCTCCTGGTGGTCCCTATCAGGGACATCATGCCGCTGGGGCAGAAGAGCCTGATCTCCAGGTTGCCGCGGCGCGGGTGCGTTATGGTGACGGTGACTGCCACGTGCTCCAGGGTTCTCATGCCGGAGAGCTGCAGATCAGCGGTGGTGACTGGGAAAGGGAAGTCAGGGTTTGCCGAGGCTGCTGGCCGGGATGCAGTCCCCACTTCCAGCCGGCCCCAAGGGGCTGCCGTGCCGCTGAGTGGGACACACATGCTCGTCTCTGCCTCCTCCCAGCTGCCCCCCTGCGCCCGTGCCTCCGGAGCAAGAGGCAGGAGCCAGGGCAGCCGCACCCTACGCAGGGAGGCTCTGCCAAGCGCCCAGCAGCAAGGCAGCAAAGCTGCGCTGTGCTCGCAGGCCTGGCCCTGGTCCACGCTCTGCGAGGAGCCTCCTCGTCTGCCCGAGCTGAGCCACCCACACACCTCCCTGGCTAGCACAGGTAAAGGTGTCCTGGCACGCTTCCTCCCGGGCACCCCACGTCGTGCTCGGGCTGCTTGATGTGGGCCAGGAGAAGCCAGGCCCTCCCAGACCAGAGGTGCAGGAGACACCCAGTACTGGCTGTCCTCTGCCCACAGCTCTGCCCTTTGTCACCTCCCCGAGTTCAGCCAGGACCAGGCAGGATGGAAAGGACGGTGACAAAGGGGTGAGGAAGGAGGGGTGAAAGGCAACAGCAGCGTTAGCAGTGGGAAATGCCGACGCCCGGGCATCTCCCAGCACGTCCCAGAGCAGGAAGATGATACAAACCCACACTTTCCTCTGCTCGCAAGGAGGAGGCCCAGGCACGCCTCCCCACCCTCTCATTTACCAGCAGCCTCTCGCCTGCAGCCGAATCCTCATTTCACAAGTGGGGCCCAGCTGCTGCCTACACGATTTGTGCCGCTGTCTCACGGGCTCCCCGACATCCAACTCTTCCCCCAACCCTAACTCACGGCTTGCGTGTTCAGGAGCCCACCCAGAGCGCTTTGGCCACTGCAATGAAATAATGCCTCGCCCTTCCTCAAATCCTCCCTACCCTGGATTTGTGCCAGCTTTCGGCAGGCCTGGAGGCTGCTTTGAAGCCATGGTTACACGGGAGCCAGGTTTGGAAAGAGGACTGGGCTGAGAAGCCCCGGCGTCCATCTCAAACCCTTTGCAGCTCCACAGATGCTCACAGCCCCAGAGCTGCCAATTATAGTTAGCAGAGGAAACCCTGGCACGCTTCGGAGCGGATGTCAGCCTGTGGCTCGGCCCCCTCCCGGCAGCCCCGGCCCAGCGGCAGGTGGGTGCTCCCCAACATCATCTGAGCGGGGAGGCGGGTGCACCCCAGAAGTGGGCAGGCAGCCCGCAGTGGCCGGCCAGCCCACTCCCGCATGCGGAAAGGGTTAAACTGGGAGTCAGCCTGCCGCACCTGGGGGACAGTAGTGCCCCCAGCCACGCATTCCTCCGCGAATACTTCTCCAAAGTGCCTCTTTCCTGCCCCTCCCCAACTCTGCTTGCAGCCCAGCTTTCAGCTCGCAACTCCTTTTAGGGCAGAAGGAGCTGCTTGACCCCCAGCCCTCTCCTGGGAGGCAGAGCGGGGCTAACCGAGGAGCAGGGTGTCACCCCTCTGTCCGGCTGGGGCCCTAGGGTGCTGGCACCTGCGAAGGAGCAGCGTTCTGCAGAGCTGGAGCAGCCCAGCCGGGCAGGGACAGGAGAGAGGGAGAACATGTGCCCAGCATCCCCTCAGCTTGCAGCAAGGAGGGGAGGGACAGGACCACCTGCAAGGAGGGGAGGGACAGGACCACCTGCAAGGGGGGTGCCGGCCTGCTGAACTCCAAAACTCGTTCCAGGAGGACCTCTGTCCTGGGGAATGGCCTCCGGGCGCTGCCAACCTCCAGCACCTCTGCCAGGAGCTGCAGCTGGGCAGCGAGGGGCGCAGGGCCGGGCCCCCTGGGATGGCATCTCCGGTGGGGCAGGGAGGGGGCCGGTGGCCCAGCCTCAGCGCAAGGAGCTGGGCCCAGCCAGAGAGCCAGGCCCTGCTGGGGGGCCGGGGAGGGCTTGGGGCCCAGCTCTCCTTCCCACTGGTAGCAGCCGGAGCAGCGCCTTGTTTCTGTGGACAGAGGCTGGCCAAGTCAGGAGCTGGAGCGTTACCTAAAATGGTCAAAGCCAGAGGAGCAGGTCTGGCTGCTGCCCAGCCTGGCCACGCTTGCTAATGCCTGTCTGGCTCCTCAAAGACATCAATCTATGGGATGGAGTTATCGGGGAAGGGACCACAGCAACAGACACAGATCCCCTGGGGAAGGGCAGCGGAAAGAGAGAGGAAAAAGCCCAGGCAGCCTGACGCTTAACCCCTTTGTGGCCTCGCGCAGCTCAGGCCTTGCCCTGCCAGGCCATCAGCTTGCCCAGCTGCGCCCCACACCAGCGGGAACGGGCTGGATCCCCGGCCTCGGTGTGTACGAGCACGTGGCACACCTGCTCTTACCGTTCCAGGCGACCTCCAGCTCCTGCGGGAGTAACGGGATGTTCCTGCCCTCCTTCAGTGCAGGGCTCACGTACGAGGCAAGGTACGGGACGGACTCCCAGATCTGTCAGGGGAAAGGCGAGAGGATTCAGCACCAGCTTGCACCCTCCCTGCACATCCATCTCTCAGTCTCCCACAACTCTCGCAAGCCGCTCCTGTCCATGGCACACCTAATGCATGTGGACATGGGCCCAGCTTCGGCCCAGGCCAAGGAGCCTTTTGGGACGCCGCTCCGGGGCACGCAAACCCAGGCAGCATGCACGGGCTGCGGTGAGTGCCCGCATGCCTCGGAGCGCACGGAAAGCCACTGTCTGCGGGCTAGAGGGGCCGATCGGGACTCAGGGCTCCCCAGCTCCAGGTTTGTCTCTGCCACCACCTGAGTGGCTTTGAGCAGTTACTTGAAGCCATTCGTTTCAAGCCCAGGCGCAGCGAGACGTGGCAGAACCCCAAGCCCTGCAGGAAGAGCGAGCAGCCTGAAAGTCCCTGTGAAACAGGGGGCATTGCTGGCAACCAGCAGCGACCCGGCAGAGCTGCGCGGTGCTCTGCGCACAAGCGAGGACTAAGTGCCAAAGGGATGTGCCCTGGTCTCCATGCAACTGGAGGCACCGGGAGGAAGAGACGGGGATGCCCCTGCCTGCTCTGAGCGCACCACTCCCCTGGCAGCCCCCGGAGCCCAGAGCTGCCAGCTGAGAACGCCCCGTTTCCCTGGGGCACGACACCCTCCCTGGAGCCCACTGTGTAGGGAGGAAGGTGCTGGGGCTGCTGATGAAACTCCCCGAGCCATGAATCAGAGCTGTCATCTCCCACCAGCGAAGGCTCTCATCCATGGCTATATATAGTGCTAAGAGAGCAGCAGCTTGGGGGCAGGTTTCAGGCATTGCCGAAAGCCTCATTACTTCATACCAAAAGCAGCCTTCGAGCGAGGGCCGGCAGGATGACGGCCAAAGTGCTGGCCCTGAACAGCAACGGTGTCACCCCATGACATTGCCAGTACAGGACCTGTCGACGCCACGGGGCTGGGTCCGCTCTACCTGCCTCCAGGGCACGCCTGGGACGGGGAGGGGAATTACCTTGGCAGCATTAACCAGCCTCCAGGCGTTCAGCAGGCCGAAGCCGTGCTGATGGCTGTGGCTGAAGCCGGCCTGGTTGATGTCCCACTTCGCGTGACGATCCTCGTACTGAAAAGAAAGGCAGGGCACCCTTGTTACCCTGGGGGACACAGGCAACCCTGCAAACCCGGAGCCAAGGGAACCAGGCCTGAAGGGAAGGAGGCTCAGAAATAACCCGCAGCAGCAGGGAACCAAGCCCACATGGCCTTATTAGAAAGAAACGGGTTGACCTTTGTTTGAAACAAGTCCCAGGACAAACAGGCTCCCCAGCTCCTCAGAAAGGAAATCAAGCAGCACGAAAGGGCACAAATGCCTCTGCTCTGAAACATCCCAGCTGCTCCCTGCTCCCCACCGCCCAAGGCGCGGGCTGTGGGATGGCAGAAGCCTTGGGGAGAAGGAACCAAGTCCTTTAAATCAACAAGAGCTGGGCCAGGACGGATCTGGGCCCTGCCGCTTATCAGGCTGTAGTACTTTGGCAATGCCGGCTTGCAATTGTGGAAACCACTGCCCTGCGCCAAAGTGAGTACAGCGTTAGCTGGACACAGACTCCTGCTCCCCAGAGGGGTGCAGAAGAAGCCCTGTTCCTAAGCTGAATCAGGCAGCTCTGGTCAGTTCCCACTCCTGCTCTCCGCAGCAAAGCCGTGCTGGAGCTGAGGCCGAGCGAAAGGAAGGGCTGTGTTTGCTGCCGAGCTCTCGTTATGTCTACTTCCAAGAGCCTGATTCCCTGGAGAGCCCGAGGAGTGGCCGGAGCAGGGCAGAGCTCCTCGCTTTCCCACCGCACAGACTGCGGGGTAGCATCGCAGAGATGCGTGCCGGCCCTTCGGCTGGGCCAGCTGCGCCACGCGTGCGCTCCCAGTGCCTGCGGGCGAGGCACGGTGAGCCCCTGGCAGACCTGTACACTGGCAGATGGAGGCATTCCTGGAGCAAATACCCCATTTGTTATCATGACAGAGGAAAATGCCTCAGCCGCATTCCTGGGAGGAACAAGGGGCGAGGGGAAAACGCAATCCCTTTGCTGGGAGCCAGACAACCGGAGAGATTTATAGAGGGGCAGGCAGACATAAACAAAGATGTGCGCAGCAGGAGCTCAGCCATGCCGCAGCATCCCTGAAGGGTGGCAGGAGGGAGGGAGGGCCGCTCACCTTGGTGGTTGTGAAGACAATGATGTGCTGGACGTCTCGCCAGGTGAGACACGGCCGCACCTGCAGCATCAGCGCGATCATCCCGGCCGCAAGAGGAGCGGCGGCTGATGTCCCTGTGTGGCCCTCCGTGCAGCCCGTGCCCTTCTGCAGATCCCAGTCCGTTGTCACCTTCGAGAAAGAGGAGAGGTGCCTCCTGTCAGGTCGCTGTTTGTCATGCTGGGGTGGCTGGGGTAAGCACTCGAGTGACGGAGCACACAGTCCCAGTGCCCTCGCCACACCAGCTCCACCGGCAGCCCACGCTCAGCCTGCGACACAACTGCGGGCAAAAGCCCCTGGGACACAGGATACCATGCCCTCCATGCTACGCAAAGGGCACGAGAGACGGGGGCTCTGGGGCTCCCCACCATCATCCTGGACACAGCTATGAAATGAGCAATGCCTGAGCACAACAGGCAGAAATGGGGCCAACAGCCACGCTCCTGGCAGAGAGCAAGGCAGATGGCAGAGAGCTTGCGAGCGAGGGCAGCCCGGGTGCCCTGCGGGGAGGCCGGGGTCCTCAGCTACAGCCCCAGCCCCCCAGCAGCGTGCAGGTGGTGCACAAGCTGCTGGCTTTTCTTGAGAGCCCTGCAGCACGGATTTACCGCTTGCGCATTTCCGTCAGCACAGCTCACGTAATTTCTATTGCTCTACCACGAGCCTGAGGGGAAGGAAAAGATCCCCCACGGGCTGGCTGGACACAGAGGAGGCTTGGAAAACTGGGAGTGGGAGGGGAGAAAAGACGGAGCCAGCAGCTCTTGTCCCCAGCAGCCTGGATCCCCCCGGCCAGCCCGCTCCTCCAGCGCCCAGGGCCCTCCGGGGCACCCAATCCTTACTTGCTGAGGACAGTGAGAACCTTCCCCGCCGCAGGACGCCTTTGGCTGTGCTGAGCTGACTGTCCTGGGGGAGAGAGGAGCCACGCCAGCGCCTGCTGCACTGCTGCTACGGCGGTTACAAGGGTGCTTTGTGCAGCCAGCGGTGCCTTTCCCCGTTCTGCCAGGCAGCCGGCCCAGCCAGGCGTGTCTGCCTAAACACCGTCTGCCCCAGGTGAACAGGTGGAAAGCCTTTGAGCGGGGTGCGAGGTTTGGCATAGAGTGGGAATCGGAGCGTGACAGCCCAGGCAGGGGAGAGCGTTGCGTGCCGAAGAGCTGGGCTTCTCTGCACCGTGCCGGGGCATGCAGCAGCCCTTAAAGGGGACCGCAGACTCTCACACAGCACCTTCGCAACCCTTCCTAAGAGACCTGCCCTGTCAGAAGGACGTTTCAGAAGGAAAAGGAGGGACTGCAGCTGAGCACTCACGGTCCGTCGCCCAGGGACACCTCCTGCCTCTCTGTGACCACAGGGAAACACGGGCAGGGAAAGGCAAGCTGGGGCAGCACCCAGTCCAAATACGGCACGCCAAGGCCAGCGTCCAGACTCTGACCCCCTTCACAGAAGGTTTTCAGGCAAAACGAGAAGGTTCTCTGGATGCCCAAGCCTTCCCCCACCAGAGGAAAGACACGGGGAGGTGGTCCTAAACCCCCTGCCTGCATGAACCACATCTAACCTGTCCCCCTCCCAGCCCTCTCTTCTGCACAGGCAGCTTCCCCCCAGACAGGAGGGAGGAATTTGCAGCACATGAGCTTTCTTTCTCTCTGTGGTTGCAGAGATCAGGCTGGGAGACGGGAGAGGAAGCCAGAGATCCATCATCCTCCCTCAGCCAAGAGCAGAACAACAACAAGAGCAGGGCAGCAGCAGGGGGAGAGGGTCAGGGATTAGCTGCTGAAAAGCCTGGAAACATTTCCCAGACAGTTCCTGGCCAGGACGTGGGTACCCAGCAAAAACCAGTACACGGTGGGCACCACCACAGCTCCCCAGTCGGGAGATCCGGCCCTGCGCTGGGATGCAAATGGTCCAGCGCAGGGCTGAGCCAAGCGGCTCAGGCAGCTTCTCCCCAGGCAAGGGCAGGGAAGCGCTTCCGCAGCCACCCTTTGCACGGTGCTTAGCTAAGGACGAGGAGCAGCAGCTTTGCACTGCTCCGGACCACGGACGGTCGGTCTGGCCTGTGGGAGCAACAGCCAGGGCGCAGCAGGGTGCCACGCAGGCGCTGCTCCCCTCGCCCCTGCCCGCAGCCGGCTGGGCTACAGGGGCTGGACCAGCTCTCGGGAGAGGCTTCCGATTTCAGCCAGCATCCCTGGGGACTTTGCAGGTGACATCGCTTAGCTCTGCTCCCCACGCAGGAAAACCGGCACCAGGTCAGGGAGAGGCACGCACCCCCCAAACTCGAACACCGCGCACGTTCTCCAGGGTAGTCTGGACGCACGCACAGAGCCTTGCTGCCTCAGGACCAAAATACCAATGCAAACTAGCTGCTGCTGCTGCTTAAGACAGCCGCTACTCATAGGGACCTCAAGCTCACCGTGGAGAGCCCTGGGAGAGCCTGGCTTCAGGGACAACGCACCCCAGCTGAGAAGCGATGAATGCAGATCGTTTCCTTTGGAGAGAGAGAACTGGACCCAAACTAAGCAACTTTGGGGGAAACCCATGGCAGTTACGGTTTGGGACCTTCCTCATCTTCATTGCTGACCACAGCGTCACTCCAGCACAACCGAGCCTCCGCAGAGGGAACGCGTGGGACTGTGCAGAGCGCACAGAGCCTCAAAAGAGGCACCGGGAGGTTCCCAAATTGTGCCACCTCACTGCAAACCGCGTATGTCCATCTCCCTGCGCTCCCCATGGGGAGGCAGCCGGTGCTGCCAAAAGCTGTAGGTTTTGTTGCTTCTATGTGTGACTCCAGAACGTCCTGCCAGCTGTTAACTTCAGCTTGCGCTCGGACGCTGCACATCCTACAAAGAACACCCTGAGCGGCATAAACTTTCAGTAGGAAATGCAGCTAGTGCCAGAAGCCGTATTAAATTCTTCCCATTAAGGAAACCACACAAAGTTTATAGTCTGGTAAAAGGAAAAAAAAACCCAGCAGATGGCTGCTGAGAAGTTAACTCCAACATCACCAAAGCACAGTTGAAGAGCATTTAGGAGCAGACTATCCTCCAGAAAAAGGGGCACGTAAGTTTTAGCGTGGCACAGGCTTGCTAAAGGAGTGATCGCAGTGCTGCAAAGAAACAGGATGGCTCTGGGAGCATGCTGGGCCTAGGCTAGGCGTGGCATCTCGTCCCGGCTCCCTGATGGAATGCCAGCTCCCACGTTAGTGTCCCAGAAGGCCAGTATTCCAAATGAAGGGGCATTTGAGACCTTCAAAGCACTGTCATCAGCAGCAGGCTTGGGGGAAACTGGACATAAACCCCAAACTCTGTAGCTCCTGATGAAAGTGCGGCAGAGCCCTGGCTTGGCTGCTGTTTCCTTTTTTCCTAGCATCAGTAGTTTCCAAACCAGCTTGGGACAATTGAAGTTATTTCTGAAAGGGAAAATGAGCTCCATTCTGGGTTTTACTTTCCCTGCTGCACGAGCCGAGCCGTTGCTCCAGGCAGATTGGGCCGTTCTCTCATTAGGCACGGATTCCTGCTCTGGCTCTGCACTGCAAGAGGAGCTTGCCGAGTCCCAGCCAGGCGGCTGAGGAACCCGGGCTCTCCCTGCTCCCCTGCTTTGCCCAGCACGCGGGGAAGCCTGTTTGACAGGCCTGGATTCGGCTCCTCTCCGGCAGGCACAGAGCCACAGCCACACGTCCCCGCTCGCAGGAGCGGCCCAGGCACCGTCCCTCAGCCGTCAGGCCCCCGGAGACCCCCGAGCACACACAGCTGCTGCTGGTCTGCCACTGGGACGTCATCGGCTTTGCCAGGAAAGCGCCTTTGGGAACTGCCTGTCCCGACGGGAGATCCTCCTGGTGCCTGCCAAGCCAGGGACAAGCCAACCCCAAACAGGCCTGGGAGCCACTGACGTTTACCCTGAGCTGCCCCAGGGCGGCTTGGGCTCTGCAGGCCCCGCTGGCACTGCGGGACAGGAGCGGGCCACGGCCGTACGGGCTGGTTAGCCCGACAGCCCCCTGCGTGCACCAGCACCAAGGGAGGAACACGCTGGGTCAGGCCTGGGGCTGGTGAAAACAGGCCTGGCTGCTTGGCTCAGGCAAAAAGAACATTTTGTTGACAAGAAGTCATTTTTTGGCAAAAAAAGGAAAAGCTGATAAAAATATTCTGAAAAATTCAGCTGGGAGAGGCGCAC
Source organism: Pelecanus crispus (assembly GCF_030463565.1). Taxonomy (NCBI): domain Eukaryota; kingdom Metazoa; phylum Chordata; class Aves; order Pelecaniformes; family Pelecanidae; genus Pelecanus; species Pelecanus crispus. The sequence continues at coordinate 7,591,551 of NC_134661.1, read as the reverse complement.
GTGCCAGAACAGAGAAGGGGCTGGGGCCAAGTAGTTTAAAGACTAAAGAGCCCTCCATGCTCGTCTGCGCTCCCGCATCCCTTCGGAGCAGAAGTGAGGGGGGCTGGTTGGGCAGGGTGGGCCGCGGCCCCCGCAGAGCTGAGCCATGGCCACCCCTGCCCCTTCCTCTTCAGGAAAGCCCACAGCCGCACATGAGTCTCGCTGCAGGTTCCCTCCTTGCTGCGCCAAGGGGGCACACAGACAGCTGGGATAAAGCTTGTCTTCTGCCGGCCATCCCCGGGGCCAAGCCGGGGGAGCTGCCTGGACAGCGTTCCCAGGGACACAGGGCAGAGGAATTTCTTAGGGGTCACCCAAGCGGCCCCCATCCCCGAAGACGTCTGCCTGCAGTTCCCAGCAGCGCAGAGTGGGGAGATAAGGGAGCGCAGTCCTTTCCACTGACAAACACGATGCGCGCAGGGTCTGCGTTTGGGGCCAGGAAACTCGGTGTGCCCACGAACACCCTTGCAGAGAGAGGGTCACCGCGCTGCGAGTTACAGGCTGACAGACAGTGATGACACAGGGAACAACTAGAAACGGGAACTTCCCTCTCCAAGCACTATTTATGTAGGACCTAGATAAAAAGCACGTTCGTTCCCTGCCTCACAAAGGAAGCCAACTACCAGCCTAAGGCAGACGCGCGGCAATTGGAAGGGACGGAGCTTCGTCCCTTCTCCACACCAGGCCGTTCCAGCCCTGCAGCCAGGTGTGGCTAGCAGAGCACGGGGAAGATGCGTGCCTTGCACGGTACTCACAATGCTCCTCATCATCTTGTCCCCGCCGCTGAAGGTCACTGCTAACATGGAGGCGCATTCCTCTGCATAGAACGGCATGGAGCCCGTCTCATCCACCGCTCCTGGGAAAAAAAAGAGAAAAGCATCAAGCATATGAAGCCTGTTTTGGTTTAACTGCTGAAACTGCAAGGTGACGAGCCCCTGAGGGCCTGTCCTGCTAGCGATGCTTTTTCACAGCCTGGGAGCTGGGCAGGGAAATCAGGGCCAAGCCTGTATTTTTCATGGCTGGAATATCTACAGGAAAGGCAGCCACAATAAATAACTTTTCACTGCACTTAATATCACACGAATCTTCTACCCCTCATGTAGCTTCTGCCCTCGAGAAAATGGATTACATGTTTCTTTTCTAAGACACATGATAGGAATGCAGCATGTCAGGTCACGCCCTCAACACAGCAGCGTGTGTCACAGCCCCAGCAATGGAGGCCTGAACACGGGCAGGAATTTCTTTGGGCTCCTCTTGCTCTGTAGGTCAGAAGAAAACTGCAGACTTGTGGGCTGAAGCCCAGTACCTCTACACACTGCCATGGTCATTCCCAGAGGACAGACACTCTCCCACAGATTCCCACTACTCAGCCAGCTTCCAGCTGGGCAGGTTTTGCATTTTTGGGATGATGTCATTTGTCCAGGCTGGGAAGGAACGAGACAGAAGACAGACACACTCACCTATCGTGACGGTATAGATGGAGTTGGCATAACCATCGTAGTTGCAGTTGTCGCTGTGCTGCCCACCGTTGCCACTGGCCACGACGAAAATACTCCCAAAGCCCCTGCGACCTGCTATCACGCCGTGCTGCAGGGCAGCCTGCGGAGAAGGAACCGTCGCTGGTCAGGGCACGTAGACAGACTGGCCCTTCCCCGCCGACACCAGAGGGTTTCGGCCAGCAGCCACGGCTGGCTGCGAGCCATGGGGGAGCAGGGCTCTTCCGGATCTCACAGCATGCCTCGCTGCTAACCCAGGCACAGACAGACGTGTGTGCCCCTCCCGAGCTGCCTGTGCCCGGGAAGCATTCGCCCCACGGACCGCTCGCCGGCACAGGATGTGCTGGAAAGCTCTGTCCTGGCATCTCCAGCCAGCAACCGAAGTCCACGCTCCAAGATTTCAATAACCAGCCCTGCCAAGTACTCGGGGTGATAGCAGGGCCAGCCACAACCCCTCTGGGCTGTACTTCACCCAGCTAGCAGAGGCAGGGAGTTGTGTCTGTTACAGCCCTGACCAGACACCAGGATTCCGGAGGGAGTATGTTAAAAAGGCAGCGATGCGGCCAACGTCTGGGCTGGGGAACAGCTGATCTATAGCTTACTATGATGATAAGCGGATTCTGCGTTAAAAATAAAAAGAGGAAGAGGAAAAGCAACCTTCCGGGCCATCGCAGCACAAAGATTGGCCAGCATCTGAATGCCAGAGGAAGCACAGCAGCCCTAGCCCTCCCAACTTTGGCAGGGCTCGCTCTGGAGCTGGCTTTTCTGGAGCATCAAGGCTTTCCTGCCGACAGAGACTACCCACACGCGGCTGCTGCCCTTTTGCAAGGCTCCAGCTCCCACATACGCTTGGGCTTTGCCTTCGCCGAGAAACGCAACTACACCAGCCCTGCTGGGGAGGCACATCTCGAGGCCGACGCCTTGCATGGATGTCATTCCTGCTGAGATAAAGGGCACGTGTCTGATGGGCAAGCAAGAAAGTGGCCCTGCTGGAAACCAGCCCTCCTCCCCTGCCTTCCCTTCGGCAGGTGAAGGCACGTACTGCGCTGGCCAGAAAGCCCTCCGGACGCTCTGCTTTGGTAAAGCGAGCTTTGCTTGTGCTCTGTGTCCCAGAGCTTGTTACAGCTGGCTCTGCACGCAGGAAGAGAATAAATTAACTTGCAGAACTGGAAACCGTTTGTCATCGTGAACTGATAGCTCAGTTGTCAGCGTTGCTGCGAACAGCACAGTAACTGCTATCTTGCGGTTAGAAAAATACAGCAAAAGGCTGCCAAGCAGAAGAGCAATTAAGCGGAACCACACCCCAGGAGCAATGCAGTGCTGGTTTTGGGGCCCCTTCAGCAACCCCGCGCTGTGGCACCCGGGCAGCGGGAGCTGGGCGCAGGCGGCCGGGTGTGTTTTGCCGCAGTTCTGCGGCATGGGTGCTGCGAGAACGCCATGATGGCCCAGGAAGGAGCTTCAGCTCCAACGCTTCCCCCCACTGCGGTCCCGCTGAGAGCGAATGCAGCCATCGCGCCAGCCCCTTATTTGCTCCTAGCATCTGAAGGCACGCTCCCTGCCTCGAGACCCACCCCTAGCACTGGAAACGCTCGCTCTCCTGAGCGGAGCGCATCCCTTGGGTTGCAAAAGTTGTCAGAATAATACCGCAGGTTGCGAAAGAGCATTTTCCTGCTGGAACCAGCCTCTTCTCAGAAAGCTCATCTAATACTGCCTGAACGCTGCCCTCCCGCAGCAACGTCACCTCTCGCCACTGCACGGTGACGTGCAACACCTCTGCTAGCGGCGATGGAAGCAAACGAACGTGCGCTGCGCCACAGCAGCGTCCCTCCTCGCCTGTCCAGGCAGGCGAGAAACCACCAGTGCCGGAGGGCTAGCCCAGGGGTGACCCGTGCTGCTGGGGCTGTTTTTTACCTTTCCCAGTTGATGGGGGCCATCCACGGTTTTCCCATCATCATCTGGACCCCAGCTGCAAAGAGAGACACTGTGAAGTGACAGTCCCGGGAGCCGCAGACAGCAACATCTTCTTCCCAGTGCAGTTTGCCATTGCAGCGAGCTACAAGCAGCCATCAGCTGCTCCCAGTGCCTTGACGGGGATCGGAGGGTGCTGTACTCCCCCATTCATTAGGCTGACCCCTCGCTGCTGGGATATCACTGCCGTGTTTGCACTGTGCCCCTGGGTCAGATTCCAATGGACAAAATGTTTGATTTTTATTTAACAACCAGCTTCTTGCACATTCCACTCCCTGTCACGCGGCTCGGCCAGGGCTCCCCAGCCACGGTGGGGGGCACAGTGCCCCCCCAGCTCAGCTAGCCGGCGAGATATGCTGCAGCAGCGCTCAGAAGGCAGCCTCGCAACCATAGGTGCCACGCACAGCCCGGGCCAGCTCTCCGGTAGCAGGAATACTGGTGTGACTCTTAACAGCAGTAACAAAGAGCCCCACCTGACGTGCCCGGCTGCAGACCCCCTCGAGGTCCGGCTGCGCAGAGCCCGAGCCAGCCTGACGGCAGGGCACCAAGCCCAGGGGACAGGCAGGGCGTCCCCTCTGCGGGACAGACCCGCCGCCTCGCTCACAGGGCCCACAACAGCGGTCCTGATTTCGGTGCCTCAAGGCTAGCTGGAGCCACAGGAGGAGAGGAGCTGGTGTAAGCGTTCGGCCATGAACTGCAGCCCCCTCCCCAGGCAGAGCGGAGCCCACAGCCCTTCGCCGGGTGTCGGCGTGGCGCAGCTCAGGGGCTCACCTGCAGCTGTAGATGTCGTTGATCTGATAGTGCTTGTTGAAGGCGATGGCCTCCATGCTGTCGGTGAGGGGCCCATCCAGCACTCGGATGCCTGTGGGACAAAGGACAACGAAACGTGGCCAAAGTGGATCCAAGCAAGCTGTGTAAACAGTGCAAACAAATTCCTCGGCAGGTTCACACAGGGGACGCTCGCTCTCCCAGCCTGACCGAACCAGATCTCCCGGAGCCGTAACCCTGCAGATCGGTCCGCAGGGGCTGGGGGGGCATGAGGGACTGCAGGGGCACCCTCAGGCACAGCTCCACATCCTCTGCTGGAGGCAGCTTTTCCACCAAGTGAGTCCTCCAGTCCCACTACCAGAACCAAGCTGGTTGATGGTGACAGCACAACCGAACACCGGCTGGGCTCGCTCCCATGTGCCCCTGAGTCCCCCTACCCAGAGCGCTGCTCCCCAGGGGCTTCTTTGCATCCCACCCTTAATTATCCTGCTGATTTTCAGGGCTAGTCCCTGCCTGGAGCAGTTGCTTCCCCTTCCAAGTTGCCAAGCAGCCAGGCATTCCTTTGGGATGGAGGGCACGCTTGTCCGTGGAGGGAAGGGCTCGAGGGACACAGGACACCCCAACTACCGTGCTTGGGCCAGGAGGGCGAGGCCACCCCTCCAACAAAACCAGTGAAGGCTCAGTGCTGAGTTTTCCATGACACAAGCCGTTGATAATTACAGTTTTGCATCACAGTTTAGGCTGACAAAGGATGTTACAAATGGAAACCAGGCGTGCATCTCAATTAAGCCTATTTATAAACAGCGTGACCGCCCACCCATCTCAGCTCTCGCCTGACACAGCTCTTTACGGCCGCATCTGAGCCTCCCCGGGGAGGAGCGGAGCAGCCCGGCGAGGGACGCGCTGGCTCTCCCTGCGCCGGCTGGCGCTGCGCCGGCTCCAGCGCTTCCACGCTGCGGGGCAGTCTCTCCCCGTCCCCCCGCAGAGCTCAAGGCTGCCCCGCCGCGCTCACCCCGCAAGGCCAGGCACAGCTTTGGAGAGCTGAAGCCTGAAGCAGCGCCAGGTCCTGCCTGAGCGACCCAGGGTTAAACCCTCCCTATTCCCTGTGCTGCGGCTAAACTATGAGCTCATCTTTCCTTCTGCCAGCTGGGCTTTGCTAGCAGCGGCTGCCCGCAGCCTCCCAGGACGGCTGGAGCCCGGGCACCCTGCTGCACCGCGAGCAGGGGGGCTGCTCGGGGAGCACCCGACGAGGTAGGGAGGGAGCTGAGCGCAGGGCAGGGGCGCAGAGCCGCCTGCAGTGCCCTTGGGCGAGCTCCGGGCCCCCGGCACCCCTGGGCCCACCCGCTCCCGAGCCCCGCGTCACAGCCCAGGAACGTGGCACCATCTGCCGGGTACGGACAAAATCACGTCCCAGGCTGCAGCAGCGCAGCACTGTCCTCTGCTCTGCCAGGGACGCATCCTGCCTGGCACAGAGATCTCTGTGAAGGAGCACGGGAGCTCCAGAGACAGCCGAGGCCACAGCGGCGCGTTCCCTGGCTTTGCAGAGGAGAGATGCGCAGCCAGGTCTTTGCACCCTGTCCATCCGCACAAGGCGGACCTGGGACAGAGGGCTGGGGGAGCACAGGGGATCGGCAAGCATTTGCTTTGCCGGTGCCTCCAGAGAGCAGCCTGCAGCGCTGCGCCGGAGCGGGGACATTGTTATGCATTTGCCTGGCTTAGGCTGCGCGGTACGGATGCACCTCTGCCAACAGCTCTGTGGCTGGGCAGGGGGTGTGCTGGGAGCGCTCTGGACAAGCCGCCCCAGCACACGCTTATCTCGCTCTTCCAGTAACCGGCTCCACCGGAGAGGAGCTCAGGCAGACGCTGGTTCCTCCCTCTGACAGACCAACCAGCCTGCGTGAGGCACCGGCTGACTCGGAGCCGCTTCGGCCAAGCCACCCCTCCCACAGCGCCGTGCCTGGCCCCGTGGCGCCGGAGATGAGACAAGCCAGGCACGAGCGCAGCACGTCGAGGTGCTGAGGCACGCACGTACCTGCGATGCGGCTCCCGTAGGCAACTCCCACTGTGCAGAAGCTGTTGTTTGGCACGGCAGCAATCTCCCCGGCACAGCGGGTCCCGTGGTGGTTGCCGTTCTCCTCATCAGGGTGAGGCATAGGGTCGGGGTCGTTGGAGTTCAAGTCATAGCTGCCTTCTGGGCTCTGAAAACAGACCCACGGTCATGACTCAGGGCTCTGCTCTCCTCTCTTCAGGAAAAGCAGGACTTAGGACTGTGCTACGTGGGCTGAAACACAGCCTGGAAGTCAAGGGAACTTAGAGGCTGCTTCTGCACAGGGCTGCGGCTCAACACTGCTATCTGCTGCTGTGGGAAAGGGACCCACGGGGGCCGATTCAGCAACCGCTGTGGGTCACGGGGAGGCCAGCTCTGAGCAGCCACCTCCCACAGGCAGTGCAAAGGCCGGCAAACTTGCAACTCGGGTGCAAAATCAACCAGGGAAAGGTCTGCCGCTGGCACTCCCCACCCTGGCCAAGCCCAGGGCGACAGCGCGGGTCAGGCTTTGCCGGCAGCTGAGTGCTCGCACGCTCATGCCGCGCTGCACCTTGCCCAGCCTCCTGCTTGCCCTCGCGCCCTCCCGCCGGGGAGCTGGCACTCACGTAGTTTGGCTGTATGTCTTTGATGGTGTGCTCCACGCCGTCGTCCACCACCACCACCGTCACACCGCGCCCCGTCACGTTCCGCTCCCAGACGCCCGTGACGTTGATGTCCTTCCCGGGGCTCTTGCGGTTGTTCTAAGCACCGGAAAGGAGAGCAAGGGGAGAGGAAGAGGGGGTCAGCCGTGAGGAAAGGGGCTCCCTTCGGGCGCGCTGGCTATGATGCGCGGGGCCAGGGCCAGGCTGGAGCGCAGGGAGGAGTCACGGAATAGTCGCGGGAGATTTGCTCCACGTGGACAGCGAGCAACGGTCACTCGAGCCACGAAGCGGAGCGGCCTGCTAACTGTACAGCGTGCTGCAGCCGAAAGCCCTCTGCCCACCCCAGCGCCGCCGGCGCGCAAACAGCTGTGGGAGATGCCTCCTCCCATTATTGCGGCAAGCATGGCGAGCTCTCGGCACGCTTCCTCCTTGCCGCAAGGACAGAAAGCGACTGTTTTGCCTGCCACACAACGCTGGCTTGTGGCCAGACAAACAGCCTGAGCCTGCTGGCACGGCAGGAGCCGGAAACCACTCACCAGATGCCACTGCTGGGGGTATTTGGGATCGTTAAAGTGCAGGCTGCGTTTGGAGCGTTTCAGAAGCTTCTGTTCCGAGTGCCACCGCACGCTGTCATGCTGTGCAAACAAAGTGTCCACCGACCGCCTTATTGCTTCTGGTTCGCTTGCCGCGTGGCTGTCAGGCTGGTAAGTGAAGAGGTAATGGCCCTTGAGCTCCCCGACGCGGCCCATGTTCACCAGCCCCGCGGTCCGGGCCAGCTCCTCTGCCCGCAGCTCCAGCTCCTCCTCGGGCGCGTCCAAGCTGACAGCCCACGTCAGCTTGCCATGCCGGGCGTCAGTGCCGGCAGCGCGCTCCCCACTGCAGGCCAGTCCGTCCGACGACGCGAGGGGGATCCAGGTGGCACTCAGCCAAAGGCACGTGTGGATGCAGAGTGTGGCCTCCATCCCTGCGCTCCATAGCGGCACCCTCCGCCTCCAATGCGGCATCAGACAGGCGGGCTGCAAACGGCAGACAACGAAACCGGTGAGAACCTCTCCTGACCTGGAACTGGGTGGCCGCAGCCTCACCCAAAAGTCCCACAGAGCCCCACAGCTCCCGGCGGGCAACACGGGCACGCCGGGGCTTGCCAGGCACTGCAACACTGGTGCAGCAGAGATCCCCTTCCAGGGAAGCCCCGGCCCAAGCGTGGTGGCACTGCGAGGCTGCAGCCAGACTAGGCAGGGACGGATCCCAGCCGCTGCCCTGGGCAGAGCACACCGTGCCGCTGACTGGCAGAAAGTGCGCTGATTCCTTCTCTCGCTGTGGAAAAGTGGTGAGAAACTACAGACACGTGGTTCCCCAGAAACAACCGCCAGGAGGGACGGCGGGCTCTGCGGGCGCCTGCAGCCGAGAGCCAGTTCCTCTTCTGGGGGAGCCCCGGCGAACACGTTTCTCGCCTGCTGCACGGCCGGAGGAACCTGCTTCCCCCCGGCATGGGTGGGAATCACCACCGCGTGCTGGTTGGAGCCCTGTTCCGCGAGCCATGCTGCTCCCGAGATCCCGCTCCATTTCCCCCGCCCAGGGAGGCACCCGGAGCTCGATGCCCCGCGGCAGCGGCCACCCCAGCCGCCTCCCGCTCTCGATCGGCCTCTGAGCCTGCGAGGCAACTCACCGGCTGCCCTTCGCGCTGGGCACCGAGGTCTCCGTAAAGGAAAGGCCTCACCTGCCCGGTGCCACCTCCACGCTCGGGCGGCCGGTGCCCCCGGAGCCGCCACAGCCCTTCAGCGACCGGGGGCTGAGCCGGTGCTCCCCACCTCGCCGGGCAGAAACCCGGAGCCCAGAGCTCAGGGACGACGGGGCCAAGGCCGCCAGCGGGGCAGGCCGCTCCCCGCCGCGCCCCTTCCCCGCCCCGCCGGGCCCGGGAGCCCGCCCGGGCCCGGTACCCGGCCTGCCCCGCCGCTTCCCGGCACCACCCCGGGCGCTCCCCACCGCTCCGGGCCTGCCCTGCTGCTCCCCGGGCACTCCCTCGCCACTCACCGGGCGCTCCCCAGGTGCTCCGGGCCCGCCCCGCCGCTCCCTGGCCCATCCCGGGCGCCCCCCGGGCCTGCCCCGCTACTCCCCGGTCGCTCCCCGAGCCCTACCCCTGCCGCTCCCCGAGCGCTCCGGGCCTGCCTCGCCGCTCGCCGGGCGCCCCCTGGGCCTGCCCCACTACTCCCCGGGCGCTCCGGGCCTGCCTCGCCGCTCCCCGGGCCCGCTCCGGGCCTGCCCCGCTACTCCCCGGTCGCTCCCCCAGCCCACCCCGCTACTCCCGGCCGCTCCCCGGGCCCGGACCCCGGCACTCACCGGGCGCTCCCCGGGCGCTCCCGGGCCGGCGCCGGGCCCGCAGCCGGATGCCCGGTGCCGCTGACAGCGACGTCACGTCCGCCGCTGGCGCCGGAAGGGGCGGGGCGGCGGGGGCGCGGGCCGTGCCGCTCCGCTCCGCTCCGGGCCGCGCCGCGCCGGGGCCTGCCCCGGGCCCAGCCCCAGCGCCGCAGCCGGGCCCAGCCCCGCAGCCGCAGCCCCCATGGCGCTGGAGCAGGCGCAGGCCGACGGCCCCGCCGCCGCCCCGGCCCCGCCGCGCCTCTGCGAGCCCGGCGCCGCCGCGCCGCCCGGCAGGTAGGTAGGCCCGGCGGGCCGGGGCCGGGGCCGGGGCCGCGGCCGCGGCCGGGCGCGGCGAGTGACCGAGCTGTTTGTTTCGCGCAGCGGCAGCGCCCTCTCCGCCCCGGAGAGCCCCAGCGAGGCGGCGCCGGCCGGCCCCGGCGGCGAGGCGGAGCCCGCGGCCGCCCCCGGCCAGGCCCCGGCGGCGCCCGGCGGCGAGGGGGAGCCCGGGCCCGGCGGCGCGGAGGCCGGGGGGCGGCGCGGCGGGGCGGCGGAGGAGCCCGACCCGGAGGCGGCCCCGGCCAGGCCCTCGCAGAACATCGCGGTGCAGGTGGGTGCCGGCCGGCGGCGGGGGCGTGCGCCCGGCTCCCCCCCCCCCCCCCCCCAAACCCGGGGCCGGGGGCGCGGCTGCCGGAGGAGGCCGCCCGAAAGAGCGCTTGGCTTCGCGGATCCCAAAAGCGCGAAGCGAGAGCGGCCGCGCTGAGCCCGGTGCCGCCGGGAGCAGGCCCTGCCGCGTCTCCGGCCGCTCGGCGAGGCTGCAGGGGCCGGGGGTCTGACAGCGGTCGTCTCCCTTTGCAGACCGACTTCAAGACGGCCGATACGGATGTCAGCACGGATCAGGACATCGAGAAGAACTTGGTGGGTATCGAAGCCCTGCGGTCGGGGCCAGGCCCTGCTGCTTGCGCTCCCATGCTGCCGTTCCCCGGGCAAAGGAGCTGGAGCGCTGCTCTTCCCGCGGGGAGTTTTTCCTCCTTTAGTGCCAGCCTTGGAGCTCTTAGGCGGTCCTCTTTAAAGGAGGAAATGCAGCACTAGCTGCGGCTGCAGGCAGTGCCTCCCTTCGTCTTTTCTGATCAAGAGAGCCCAAGCTTGGAAAGTGGAAGCCGTTTATCTGTGCTTCTTGACAGCAGCGCCCGCTAGGTCCTTAGGCACTGCTGAGCTTCCCTGCCCCTGTCCGCACTCTCTTTGGGATGGGGGAAGCAGGAGGTTCTCCCTAAATATCCACTCTCCGCTGCAGGACAAAATGATGTCCGAGAGGGCGTTGTTGAAGGAGCGCTACCAGGAGGTGTTGGACAAACAGAGGCAAGTGGAGAATCAGCTGCAGGTGCAGCTTAAGCAGCTCCAGCAGCGGAGGGAAGAAGAGATGAAGAACCACCAGGTATTTGGCAAAGTTGACTCTTTTTTTTCTTTAACCTGCCTCTTAGCACTGCTGCTTACACAATTAAGGAGGGCTGCGTTGGCCTCGTGCAGAGGAGCAGAGCGGGCCGTGAGCAGCAGCACGCTGCACGGCAGTTTCTCTTGGGTACCACACAGTTTCACAGCGCTAAGGACCAGCCCCCGCCCAACCTGGGGTGCCAAGCAGTTCAGAACTAATTCCTAACACGGCATCCTGCGTGTGCATCCGCTCCTGCCAGTGATCTTGCAACGTCTCGGCCTTTTTTCTGAGTGAAAACTGGTGCGAAGTGAGGATAATTAGCTCCATGTGATTCGATATCTGCGGCCGCTGCTTGGGGATCATTAGGTTAAATGAGTGATTCACAACTGGCCCTGTGGTAGCTCACGCTTTTGTTAAGACAAAAGGAACCATCGCATCAGCTAGATCTAAACCAGAGCACAACTCACTGCCCCTTAAAATCCTTCTATGGTTTAGACCCTGTGTCTGTCTCCTGGGTTTCCTCATAACAAGGCTATGCATCTTGCCTGCATCTACTGAAAAGAAAGATTTCAATGACGCGTGTAATCTCACAATCTCTCTTCCATTAATCTAAAATAACAGTGGATTTAAAAACAAAACCGTTGCTTGGGAATTCTGCTCTTTATTTGTGCAATGCTTGTTTTACTCTAGGAGATCCTGAAAGCCATTCAGGATGTTACGATCAAGCGGGAAGAGACAAAGAAGAAGATGGAGAAAGAAAAGAAAGAATTCTTGCAGAAAGAGCAGGATCTGAAAGCAGAAATTGAGAAACTCTGTGAGAAAGGCAGAAGGTATTAGTATGGAAAAGCAAGTAGAGGGGTAGGGTTTTTTTTAGGATAAAAGGCATAGCTTAACCCTGATGTATACATGCTTAAGCAAAAGAGGATCACTTCAGGCTTTTTGGGAGCAGTGACTGTTTTGGCGAGCAGTTTGGGACAGACCTGTACAGTTTTGAAGGGATCTACTAGGGACAGAGCAGCTTTTCTTTACAGAAGATCTTAACCCGAATTTTGGGGCAGCAGGTTACTGCTTTGCCTCTTAGGTGTACACAGGGACAGCGTTTGGCAAGGATACCATGCAGCTCGGCTCTGCGTGCTGCCGTCTTTCCGAACCCAGAGCCTTTCCGCAGGAGGCAGGACCGCTGCGTTGCAGCGCTCGGGGTAGGGTCTCGTTGGCCGTTCCAAGTTGTTCTCCTCAAAATCTCCCGTTGCGGCAGGCTGCTCGATTGTGCCTTATGCCGAACGGTTTGAAAGGCTGACTGCTGCCATCGGGCTTTGCTGTAAGATGGGTGAAGAATCTTGCGAGGTCCGGGGCGGGGTCTAACACAAGCAAGACATGGGTTGTTTGTGAAGATCTGAAGGTTCCTTTGGATGGTGACTTTGCGCTTTTACAGAGCCATTCTGTTGTGTCGTAGAGGTCTGATTTTTTTTTTTTATTCTGAGGGCTCGCTGATGTTTTTGGATAAAGCTCCTTTAGTAATGGCTCCAAGTCCTTGGCCCCTGTTTCACCCCGAGTGAATGGCTGCAAAGCGTGCGTTGTCGGAGCAGCACAGCTCCCCGTGGTGGATGCTGGTTCTATGCCACAGTCTTCGTGCAGTGTCATGATACAGCAGAATTTTTGCCCTGGAGGATGCTCGTGGTTGCTTTCAGACAGCGACTGAACGGCACAGTCTTCAGAGCACATCGTGACGCTGGGCGCGCAGCTGTGCCAGTGTGCTGCTTAAACCGGGGACCTGCGGCGTTAGCGGCTGGGAGGTAACGTCTTCGCAGTAGGTGACTCGGTCTCTCCTTTTTCTCTCGTGCAGGTTGCTGAAAGAGCAGGAGGAGAAGGAAAACAAGATTGCTTCTCTGATCGCAGAGCAGTCCGATGAAAAGTAAGGCTATTGCCTATTACCGGAGTAATGCTGTTGAATGCTCTTTTCCTTCCAGTCATTTTGCCTTGGAGTGAATCTGATCCTTCTGGCGGGGAAGGCTAGAGAGAGCGCTCTAACAGTGCTGTCCAGTTATCTCCTCTTCCAGCAGGCTGGTGCCCCCACTCTCTGGATTAGGTCCTCTTTGATCCTGGTCACAAGCAGGCTCATAGATACTTGAGACATAAAGATTCCATAAGATGAGAGTTTATGCTCCGTGGATCAACTCGGCTTGTAACTGCTACCTCTGATTTCCCAGAATTAGGGCAAAGCTGTTTGTCTGTTCCCCGCAGCTGCCCAACTGCGCTAAACTCTGGCACGCTCAGGTATTTTAAAGCTGGGCAGAGAAGCTCCAGATCCAGACACAGATGCTCGCGTAACACAGGTGGAAAGGGCCAGCTTTAAACTTCTCCAGGATCAGAACGGCTTAGTTCTGCGTGCTGGCTGAGGTCGCTTCCTGGTTCAGACCTCTGCACCTTTCCCTGGAGCTGGGCCACATTTTGCCGCGGGGGATTCCCCTCTCCTTGTCCTGCCCAGCGTGTTTGCACGCTGGCTGTTTGCGTGCTTTGGAGCAGCTCGCTCCTGGGACGGTGACTCATGCAGCCTTGGGAGCTGTGGCTGGTGTCATGATCTGCAAGCTGTTGATCTTCCAGTTTCACCCCATCCAGAGCTACCAGGATCGATCGGTTTTGTGGGAGTTTGTCATCTCTCCTGTCCCACGCCATTCCAGTGCCTAAGCCTAAGCCGACTCATGTTTCTGTCTGCAGGCAGCTGTGGGAGATGGAGCTAGATAAGCTGAAGAACCAGCACAATGAAATCAACAGGAACATTCTTGAGGAGACAGAACGGGCCTGGAAAGCAGAGGTCAGTAGGCGACTTCTTACCTGCAAAGCAGTTGAAGAGAGTCTTTTTAAGATTCCAGGATGTAATGAATGATTACGTGAGATCAGCAGCAGTTGAGGATGAGGCCAAGTCCCCCTCTCCGTGGGACAAGGGAAGGGATAAGCAAATAGCAGTGCAGTAAATGTTAGCTGGGACTGACTGACTGACTTAGCTGGTGCCTAGCGAAGAGATTACAGTCGCGGTCTGGCAGTGGGAAACAAGGGAGCACAAAAAAGCTCCTTGTTATGTGGGGCCTCTCTCTGCTAGATCCTGTCCCTGGAGAGCCGAAAGGAGCTGCTGGTGTTGAAACTAGAAGAAGCAGAAAAAGAAGCGGAGCTACACCTCACCTACCTCAAGTAAGTCCGGGTAGTCTCAGAAACAGCAGGGTAACTCAAGCATCCCTACGCACCCATCTGCTCTTCCTCTGCTTACGCTGGAGGTTTGACTGAACTGGTTCCAAGGTTTCCTGTGGCTTTCTTATTGAAATAGTGATTCAGTAGTGTCGCAAAACAAGGGTGTGTGGGGCTGTGCTTACTCCCTGTTGTTGCTCATCTGCCGAACGCATGCCCTGCTCTTGACAGAGCGCAGTAGGCATGGCACCGGCTGTGGTGCGGGTGTCTCTGTCCTCCGGATCAGTCGGCACTCCGGTAGCACCACGCGCTCTCCTCTTGCGGGGTTTCTTGCCTGGGTGTGAGCCCTTCTTCCCGCCCGGCCGGAGGAGGGGAGCCCCGATGGGGGAAGGCAGGAGGCTGCGGGGTGTCAGTTGCTCCTGCTTTGCTGCCGGTGAGAGCACAGTTGCAAGTAGGAAAGTTTAGTTGCGCTTGCAGGTCTGCGCCGCCCACGCTGGAGACAATGAGGCCAAAGCAGGAGTGGGAGATGAGGCTGAACAGGATACGAATGACCAAGGAAAGCGTCCGAGTAAGTTCCTGCTGAATGGCTCCCAGCCTAACAGCGAGCAGTTTGTCGCGTCGATGCTACTTTGCATGCTTAGTATCAGCCCTCTTCGGGAGAGGGGCGAGACCCAGAAAAAGCTGTGTGCCCAAAAGCACAGCACAGGCAGCCTGCCTTTGCGAGCAGCCGCAGAGATCCGCCCGCCTCTTCGGGCTCACGTGCGGGGATGCGAAGGCAGCGTGTTGGGTTAATTGCAGAGGCAGTTACTCCGTTTCTCCCTCTGGGTCCTTTTTCCTTCTCTTGACTCCCAGAGAAGCAAAGTGTGTCTGCTTTAGGGCCTGTGGCCGTTCTAGGGCTGGGAATGCTCTGCCCAGAGAGGGGGGGTCTGTCTGCGTGTTCTAGGCACGTGGTGCCCCAGACTTCCTCAGGCAGAGGCTTTGATAAAGGCGTCTGTTTTCTTTTCTCTCTGCTAGGATCAGTTCAACGACCACATTCAGATGGTGAGAAATGGAACAAAGCTGAGCAGCCTCCCGCAGATCCCAACCCCGACGCTGCCGCCACCTCCCTCAGAAGTGAGTGCCTCTCTAGCCTGGCGAACGCAAGTTTTCCCTATGGGGAAGTTGCCGCGAGGCTCTGGGGACAGTCTGCCCGCTGGCCCGTTGCTGGCGCTGCCCGTGTTGGAGGAGGCTGTGCGGGATTGCCTTTTCTGGAGTCCTCTGCTCGTCCCATGTCTGTCCGGGCTTACCTGCCGTCCCTGGCAAGGAGGGGAAGGGTCTCTCTCCCTCACTGCGGTGCCTGTGGTTCAGCCCGCTGCCTGCCTGGCTGGGGATGAAGGCGCTCGGCTCTGCTTTCGGGTGGGCTTATTCTAACCAGCCTTTTCTCCTCCCGCCGTTTTTCTTTCTCAGACAGATTTCATGCTGACAGCATTCCAGCCCAACCCATCCCTTACTCCCAGGCTCCCATTTCCCATCGGACCGGTTCCCGTTCCCATGGTCATGCCGAGTGCTGATCCTCGGGCGCTCTCCTTTCCTCTCCTGAACCCTGCGATCTCCAGGCCCAACCAGCCTTCCCCGCCGCTGCCTGCTTCCCAGGGAAGAAACAGCCCTGTCGTGGCATCGCTTATGGGCACGCACGGCCCTCACATGGCTCCCGCCGCCTCCATCCCTCCTCCGCCAGGCCTGGGAGGAGTTAACGTCACTCCGGAGTTTCACAGGCCGCAGCCGGCCGATAAGCTGGAAAAGCTGCTGGAGAAGTTGTTGACTCGGTTTCCGCAGTGCAACAAGTAAGTGTCTGGCGTCGTCCTTCCCGGAGAGCGAAGACTTGCGTGCGGGACGTGAGCCGGGGTGAGGGGAAGCGGAGCTCCTCTTGGCGCTCGCCAGGTCTGGAGGAAGCGAGGGAAGCCTGAAGGCGAGGAGCAAAGGCTGGGTGCTCTCCGTCAGGTTTGCCATAGCGCTGGGAATGAGAAACGTTTGGAGCTTTGTCTAAAGGACAGCAGTGATACCTGAGCACAGCCGAGAGCACCCTACACGCAGCACTGCCCCAGGCGAGTCCTTCGGCCTCCGCGGTGCTGCATCCCGGCTGCACGACAGGTGGGCGCTGCCTCCCCATCCAGCGGGCGTTTCCCGCTCTTTCCCTGGCATTCTGGGGACAGAAGCTCGCTCAGCGTGCCATTCGCCGCGTTTAGAGGGCAGATGGTTGAGAGCACGCACTCCTTTGCTGTGCCGCAGGCTTTCCCTGGCGCTGGGGTGGCCGGCTCGCCTGTGGCAGTGTTGCAGGGCCTTTGTCGGAGGGTCCCCGTTCGCGGGGGCCGCTCGGCTCGCCGGCGGTGGCTGGGAGCTCTTAGCAGGTTGCTGTCCCCGCAGGGCCCAGCTCACCAACATACTGCAGCAGATCAAGACTGCTCGGAGGACCATGGCGGGTCTGACCATGGAGGAGCTGAATCAGCTGGTGGCGGCCAAGCTGGCGGAGCAGCAGGAGCGGGCAGCGGCCGGAGCTCAGGTGGGCGAGCGGTGGGGGGGCCGGTTTTCCCCAAGGTGATGTGGGGTAAGTCGGGCGTCCTTTTCATCTGCGCTTTTCTGATGTGCCTTGTTTGCCTTGCTGCAGCCTCTCAGCCGAATCAGGGCCCCCATGTTCTCCGCTCCGCTGCCTCAGATCAGCACACCCATGTTCCTGCCCCCGGCCCAGGTGGCTTACCCTGGAACGGCGTCACACGTAAGGCTTTTTGGCTTTCCTGGAGCGCTTCGCCCTCCCCAGGGAAAGCGGAGGGAGGGAGAGAGGGAGCCCGACCTTTGAGGAGTGGCCAAAAGGATGAGCTGGTGAAGCTGGGGCCTCTCTCCTCACACAGCTGCTCAGGCTGGTGAGGTAGAGGGGAAGGCTTAGGGGCATGGATCCTTCGTGCTTCACTTTGGGGAAGATGGAAACAGCCGCAATAGAGGTGTGGGAGGCTCCAACGTCGTGCGACAGCTGTGTGCAGAGGGAGGAATGGGGCAAACCATGGCTGCAGCTGGCAGGACGAGTAGCTGGAACGTGGAATACATGTGATCTGAGCTGGGGTGTCTGACTTCGTGCCTGTCTCCTTTCTGTTCCCTCGCTGCTCGTCCCAGAGCCCGGCTGCCTGTAAGCTGTGTCTCATGTGCCAGAAGCTCGTGCAGCCTGGCGACCTTCACCCCATGGCCTGCTCCCACGTGCTGCACAAGGAGGTGAGTGAACTTCCCCGCTGCGTGCCGCTCTTGGGTTCTATTGTGATGGTTCCAAGCGCCGATTCCCTCCCGGGGGCTCTGGGCGCAGGTAGCAAGATCCTGGGACCTGTCCCGAGATCCTGCCAGGAGAAGGGTGCGATCAATAAACAACTCCGCATCCTGCCGCCCCCCTGCTTCCCATAACTTTAGCTGGGCCACCCCGGTGGTGGCTTTAGGAACAGGCTGTCCTTATTCCTGGGCTCACTGCGAGGAGGGTTAGATCCTGGCCTTTGGCCTTCCTGGAGCGTGATGGTCTGGGAGGATCCAGAGTACAGGGCGATGGGGAGAGCTGCCACCGTCACCCGGGTGTCTGGGCGCTGCGGGGCTGCGCACAGGAGCTCTTGGGGGGAAGCAGGAGACTTTCTCGTCTGGCGGTGCTGGCGGTGGTTCCCCTGTGTAGGCGAACCCCTCATCCCAATGGCACTGGGGCCTCCAGCAACTGCCGAGGAAATGGAAAACCATGTCTTGAGGCGGGGCCGATGATCCTGCTAGGTTGAAGAGGGCTCCCTCCACAAGGCGACCTTGTGATGGAGGCTGTCGCGAAGGAGCAAAAGAGACCATCCCTTAAAATGAGTGCCCTTGCCAGCACCAGTCTGGAGAAGTAATGCCACGCTGTTTGCAGCGCCTTTGAGTTGTGCCAGTGGCTCTTGACTAATCCTCTCTCTTCCAGTGCATCAAATTCTGGGCACAAACCAACACAAATGACACTTGCCCCTTTTGTCCAAGTCCCAAATGACGGCTACTCGAACAAAGCGGTCCCACAGGAGGAGTTGCTGTGAATAGACAGGATCCGTTCTAAGATTTCTACAGTTCTATATTTATACGACCATGTATACACATGTACATTTTTATTATATAGGTAATGTGTGTATAGAAAGTCTGTATACATACAAATTCATAAATAAAGTGTGTATATTATGCAGTGATTTGGTGCTGCTCCTCATTTCTTTGTTCACAGCCTTGCTGGCTTCCTTTTGGATGGGTGTTAAAGCGTAAGTGGCTTGCTGGGACTCCCCGCTTGGCTTCCAGCGGCTCCTCCAGGGCCGGCGCTCCCGGCAGCTCCACACTTGCCCCAAACCCTTCCCCTTGGCGGGCTGCCCTGCCGCCCCATGCCCCCGCAGGCTGCTCCCCTGCCACAGCCATCACCCGGCCATTCCCCTCTTAGCAATGAACAGGTTGCAGATGCAGAGCATTTTTTTTTTTTGTGGTCTTTTTTTAATGTAATAATAATTTACCGTGTTAACATTCATTGTTCTTACATAGACGATAGGTTACAGAGTACTGGAGTCGACAGCGACAGCCTGCGGTGACCGTCCCTGTCCCCCTCCTGCGGGGCAGAGTTCCGCATGTGCCTTCACCCTGCGTTCCCTGCTGTAACTCTGGGCGCTGGGGAGCAAATGGATTCAGCCGCGCTGCAGGATAACCAACCTGTTGCGGTTCCTAGTTTCCCCTCTCCAACCCTTTCTCTATGGATTTCGGTGGGATTGCGAGGCACTCAGCACCGCTTCAAACCTTGCACTTACTCCGCAGGACTTTTTTCCCCCCTTATTTGCAGTCCGTGGTGCAAATTCAGCACTGCCAGAGGCACCTATGCCTCGGGGTTGGTCAGCGCAAGCGCTGCCTGGGCACAGCATGCCCGAATTTGGCCACAGGCCCCATCTTTCTACCCGCGTGCGCACGCTTACCAGCGTGTTTTAAGGCAGTGGTCCGCAACGGAGTCTCTGGGGTCCTGGGGGGGGCAGTCCTGGGCAGGCACGAAGGAGGGTGCGGAGGTCCGTGTGTGCTCTTCAATCGCGTAATGTTGCCCTGCCGCGCCGGAGCGGAATCGCTGGGTGCTTGCAGTTTTGGAGCAAGGCGTGGGAACTGGACGCTACTCACAAGCGCGCCAGCAGCGAAGCGGGACAGCTTAGGGGTGCGTCACGGGCTGCCGCGGCGGTGCCCGCTGCTAGGGCTGGCTTGCCTCCCCTGCGCCACACGTGTTTCCTCCTCCTGCCTCGCGCGCTGGCTCCCTTGCTGCTTTTTCAAAGAAATACCGAACTGCGGGATTTAGTTAACGAGCTTTGTGCTGGGCAATTACCGCAGCCCTGCAGTGCTCCAGCCCCTGTCCCCACCCGAACCAGTGGCTTGGCCCCAGTGCCGCAGGTAGCCCCAGCTTTTGCTCACGGAGGAACGTTGCCTTTTAATTACTGAATCTTGGCATTTAAAAGAAAGCACTTTCCTGTCCAAGTCGGAGGCGGAGAAGCAAGGAAATACAGCGTTACCAACTGCCTGCGAGCTGAAGGGTGGCTGCCCTGGGGAAGGGAGGTGGCGAGCCAGCAGCGGCAGAGCCCTGCCCTCCTCCTGCATCCCTCCGTCGCTGCCGCCACCACCTCGGAACCCAGCTGGGAGCCCCTCGGATCCGTAAAGTGCTTCCACCCGAGCACACCGCTGCTGAGCGAGCCCAGGCCTTGGGTTGTGGCCAAGGCCCTAGGACTGAGCAGAGGGCTAAAAGTATTTAAAAAAAACCCCAAAACAAAACAGGGCCAAACCCCCTAACATCGGGTTTGGAACAGTGGCTTTCAGCGCTAGAATTAAAAATATAGATATATGTATATATTGTACAGGTGAGAAGCGACATTTGTACACCCGTGCATGGTGTGGGACCTGCTATATACATGCTCTGATTCTGCACAGCTGCACTACCGGTGACTTGCATTATTAAAAAAAATGAAATAAGTACAACCATGTGTTTAAAAAATAATAAACGCTGCAGTGCCCGCAGCCGCCACCTGTCCCCAAGCTGCCAGGGTATCTCACAGGAGCGGGAGCCGGGGCCCAGCCAGGATGCGGACTCACGGAGCGAGCGGAGAGGAGCTGCTGTGCCCCGCGCCGTGGGACTCGCCGGCAGCAAGGCAGGGCAGGGGCTGCGGGCGGGGGCCGGCCGAGCCTGGCGCTGGCTCCCCTATGGCTTTTGATCGGGCGGGTGGGCTGGGGAGCAGCCGGCGCCCGGGCTGGGTACTTCGCTCGCTCCTGGCACGCGGTTTCTGGGCATAGCAGGCTGCGTGGTACTCGCGGGGGACACCGCTTCCTTCCCTCCCCGTGCAGCCCGCAGGGGCGAGCGCCCACATCCAAGACAGGAGGGCAGCAGCCACCGGCTTCTCCGTGGCAAGCGAAAGCGGAGTGGGGAGAGGGTGGGTGCCTGCCCCTGCCTGTCCCAGGAGGCAGCCGGGAGGGCAGGGTGGGCGCAGGGAGCTGTGGGGCTGGCGGCAGCAGAAGGACTGTTTGGGAGGGCAGAAGAAATGCCACGGGGAACATTAGAGCAAGCGGCGTACGGGGTGAACAGGAGGATGGGAGGGCAACCCCTGCCTCTGGCTGCTCAGGTCCAGGCAGCCCCAGGCTGGCCCTG
Organism: Pelecanus crispus; assembly: GCF_030463565.1. Lineage (NCBI taxonomy): Eukaryota > Metazoa > Chordata > Aves > Pelecaniformes > Pelecanidae > Pelecanus > Pelecanus crispus. The sequence goes on along the minus strand of NC_134661.1, from coordinate 7,570,964 downwards.
CGTGGCTGCCTCCGGAAAGCCCGGGGCTGGGGACAGGAGGCTCTGGAGATGGGAACTCCAGAGTCCAGCTCAGGCAGGCATCCCGGGCAGGGAGCCGCGTGGGGAAGGCATGGCCGCAGCGCACATGCGCTCACACAGAGCTCCCTACACGGAGAGCCTGGGCCGGCAGCTTCCCGGCAGAGCGGGCCGAGAAGGGCAGCTGCACAGGGACGGAGGGAGATGGGACAGGCAGGGGACGGCTCATCGGTGTGACTCCATCAAGCTCAGCAGGGGCAGGAAGGAGAGCCTGGAACAGCCCGGCCCAGCCTGGTGCCGGAGCAGAGAAGCTGCCCCCAGCCCCTGGGATGTGGTTGCTGCCCTCCCGCCCCTCTCCCCGGCTGCCACGCTCTTTCTGTAGGTGCCAGATGAACGCAGCCCAGGCCCAGGGCTCCCATGGCTGCTCCCTGCCCGCCAGCCCCCGAGTCCCCCAGGGCCAGGAGGGCCCAGGCTGCAGGTCTGAGCCCCCCACGCTGCTGCCCTACCTCCACGCTCCAGCCCCTGGAGAAAGGACCTACCTCTCCCTGCCCTGCTGCCTCACCTGCGGCCCCCGGGGCTGCCCCCAGGCTCCGCCGTCACTTCAGCAAGGATATGTCGTCGGCAAAGTCATCGTGGTCCCGCCGCAGGCAGTGGAAGCAGCGCCACTGGAACACCATGAGGCAGAGGGGCAGCATGAAGAGGGCGCAGATGGCCGCCATGACATAGGCGATGGTCATCAGGGTGGACTCGTCTGTCTGTGGGATGTTGTAGCCACAGTCCTCCATGTTGGAATGCAGGTAGGGTCCCTCCACTGCAGCTGTCCGAAACTCGTCATGCACTGCGGGAAGGAGAAAGCAAGGCTCTGGCCACCGCATGTCCACATCCCCTCCGCCTCTCTCCCTCCCTCCAGGCCCAGCCCTCACCGTGGCAGGCACTGACAGCGAAGCCGATACGCTTGCGGGCACGGTCGAAGACCACGTAGAAGCCCTCCATGATAACGGCGCCCATGACCGTGCCCGTGGAGGACTGGGAGATGGCGAACTTGTAGCAGTCGTCCTGAGAGGTGGCCACGTCCTCCACCGGGCGCAGGTATTGCTGCAGGGAAAGAGGCACTGTCAGGGATGGGGACGGGGCAGAGCTCCCAGGGGCAGGCAGCTGTGCCCACCCAGCACGGTCCTGCCCACACAACCAGCTCTGGTCCACCCTCCGGCTCAGCACCGGGCAGGGTCCGGCCGGGCCAACGCTCACCTGGGGCAGGATGGTGATCCGGAAGGACTGGTTGGTGGCCTCCCCCATCAGGTAGAGGGACAGGACCGGGAAGATGTGCCAGGGGGTGGTGCCGACCTGCCAGCAAACCAGCTGCTCCCCCAGCCAGAAGCCATCTGGGAACTTCTCCGTCTGCCAGAGAGAAAGGGGAGATGAGTGGGGCCACGCCGGGCAGGCAGCAGAGATGCTCAGGCTGCTGGCAGGCAGCCACGCTGCCCACAGCCCCACGCTGGCCCTGGGGATGTGCCCAGGGGCAGGGTTTCACTGACCGAAGAAGCTGTTTTGATGGATTTCACCGCAGCCTCAAACACCTTCTTTGGCAGCCTGAGGTTGGTGGTCCCGCTGTCCACGATGCTCTTGTCGTAGTTGTACTGGGGGCGGAAGAGGAGTGACCCAGGCGCCAGAGCCCAGCCCCGCTCCCCCTCGGATCGAAGGCGGGTGCCTCCAGTGGCAGAGCAGCACCCCATGGGGCAGGGTCCCCTGTGGCATAGGGCCCCCCAGAGCCCCCTCACCTCTTTGCAGTCCATGTTCAGGTCCTGCCCGTTGACCTCCAGCTTGACAATGATGACCTCGTAGTACCATTCCTTCCGGATGGGCGTGTACCAGATGTCACCCACGTACAGTGAGCGGTCAATGCCACCAATGATCTGCAGCAGAGACAGAAAGGCGTTTCGAACCACGCTGCCCGCTCTGGCCAGGGCATGTCCCCCGCGGGCAGCCCCACGGGCCTGCCGGCTGCGGAGCACTCACCATGCTGCCTCCCACCGAGGCCAGGGCCTCTGTCTCGTTGGGCGAGAAGCCGGCCCCGCAAAGCTGGAGGGAGAAGATGTTGGGCACCCGAGTCTGCTTCACCAGCGAGTCAAAGAAAGGCTCCAGGCTGTCGTCGGGCTGGTGGGAGGAGAAAGCAGAGGAAGGACACATCAGTGCTGTCCCTCCTCCAGGGGCTCTCCATGCCCAGGGGAGCTCCCCTTGCCGGGACTGCTGTGCCCCAGGGATCCCAGCTCCGCATGCTGCTGGAGCAGGGCTCAAGGTCACCAGCACAACTGCAAGCTGGGCCCCAGGGGAGTGAGTAGAGCCAAGGAAAGAGGCAGTCAAACCCTGCTGGGATGGGGAGCCCGCGTCTGCGGGCAGGGCCAAGCAGAGCTGGGGCCCAGCCGGCTGCAAGCCACGACTCACCCGGGCGATCTCGGCATACGCCAGCCCCAGGATCCCTTCCCAGTTGGAGCCGTTGATGAAGAATTTGTCTGACTCCGTGATGGCAGCGATGTTGGCTCTGACGGTGACGTTGGGGCCGTGGGGGATGGTGACAAGGTCAGTGCCCAGTTCCCCTTCCCACTTGCCCTGGGTGTAGGGCACATACACACCCTTCCGCAGGTCGCGGTAGGTGCTGGACCTGCAACGGCATCAAAGAACCAGAGTAAGACTCGCATGGAGGAGGAGCAGGCACCCGCACATTGGGTGATGGTGGGAGCGCACATGTGCACAGCTGAGCATTTGCAAGCGTAGAGGCACGCCTGTCCTGCAGACTGGCATAAGTGGGTGAGGACAGTGCATTTCCCAGCACGCACGGCTGTTGGGGAGCCCCGCCATGGGTTGGTGAAGCACCAGGACAGCTCCTTGCAGCCTAGGTTGTTTGCTGTGCACAAGGGCCAGTGGCCCAGATGTCGTCTTAAACATTCTAGGAGGTGGGGCAGGCGGCCAAGGCGTCCCTCCCTCCCCGGGCACAGGAGCAGCCGTGCGGACCCGGCGGGCATGGAGGCCAGCAGTACCTGGCAGGATCTGGCTGGACCCCCAGCAAGAAGGGACAGCACGCCTCGGCAGGGCCGGGGCTGTGTCACAGGCACAAGGAGTGGCGGCCGCGCTCTCTGCATCCCCCCAGCCTACTCACAGCTGCCGCTGGTAGTATCTCCGGAGGAAGGGGTGAGGTGCAGCTCCCACAGCAAAGTTACTGCTCCCTGTGTCCACCAGGATATTCAGCTGGAGAAGGAAGAGAGACAGGGAGGCTCGTGACTGCAGTGGGACCCTGCTGTACGATCCACCCAGCTCTGCCTGGCACTGCAGGCGAGCGACACTTTCCCTGTCCCCGCGCCTGGCACGTGTTGGCTGCTGTACCGTGCGCTTCCCAGGGAGCCACGAGAAGCTCTGGGTCCCTGCCTGGGCAGCAAGCCTGGCTCTGCCCTCCCGACCGGGGCCAGGGCATGCCCCACTTGCTCCTGCCCGGCACCGTGCCACTGGCAGCACAGAGGCACAGGCAGAGGCAGGGCAGGGAGGCTGCCCTGGTGCCTGTTGCGTCCGGGGGGGCCCCAGGAGACAGGAGGGATGCTGTGCAGCGGTGCAGAGCCCCGAGCTGAGCAGGTGCCCTCTTTTGCCGTGCCCAGGGACAGCTCGGAGACGCTGCGCGAGAGGACAAAGTGGCGGAGCAGGAGTCAGCGACATCAGGATGTTGCATGAAAAGCAAACATTGTCCGGCACCGTGCAAACAGAGCGCGAGCTCTCCTCTCGGCACTGCCCGGCCTCGGCCCCTGCGCCCGCTGCCTGAATCCGCAGGCAGGATTCGGCAAGCACCTGGCAGGGAAGAGCAGCAGCAAGATGGGGTGCCCGGGCTCCCCTTGCCAGGAAACCCCATTTGCTCGCAAAGCTGGCTGGAAGGACCGATGGCACGCAAGCCACCATGGATTGCTGGGTCCGCTAATCTGCCATCCATATGCTGAGCTCTGCTCCCAGTTCGTTTCTGCCTGTGCCCTGGATTACCAGCTCGCAGGCAGGGCTTGGCAAACATCCCGCCGGTGGGGCCAGGAGCGGGCTAGCCGGATCCTGCCCCCAGCTGAACCCTGCCTGCGGACCCCTCTGCCCTGCGAGCAGCGGGGGGATTGCTGGGGTGGGAGCAGGGCTCTGCGGGGCTCCCGGCCATGCCGGGCAGCAGAGCTGCGGGTTGAGCTCTGACCTCCAGCCCCTGGGGGTGCTTCGCCAGCAGCGCCCCAGGGCTTCGGCCCTTAATCTGTGGAGTCCAAGGGGAGAGGAAGGAGGCTAATGCGCTTGTGCTAATCGCAAAAGCGCTGGGCTACAGCTGCCCAAGTTTCCTCCGTGGCGTGCTGACAGGGGCTGGCTGTGGGCAGCACGTCCTGGGCGCTCTGTGCCCCAGCCCCGCGCTGCGCTGGGGGACAGCTCTCTCCCGACCCCAGGCCACCTTCTTGCCTAGGGGAAGATTTTGGGCTGCAGGTAAGGATCAGAGCAGTATGTTCGCCCCTCCAATACCCACCTCGGGTAAGCACCAAGAGCTTCCCCTGGCAACCTGGCACCTGCAGCCTGTGCCTCTGTGCCCGGGCCCTGCCCAGGGCGGTTCTGTTTGATCCGTCCTTAGGGGCCACCTGCTCCACACAGCTCATTTCTGCTCATCCCTGGGGTACCCAGAGGAGATGCATTCCCCTGGAGAAAGACCTGCTGAGCTGATGCTGCAGGGAGCGTTTTTGCTCTCGCCTGTCTGAGAGCAGCAGCTGTGCTGGGGAGGCGAGGCAAACCGCCACTATCCAAACCCTGCCTGCAACCCCTCAGTGCCCAGACAGCCCCAAGCCCGGGTGTTCCCCGCTGGGCTGGCTCAGCCCGGCTGCCGATTCAGGCTGGGACACAACACATGGACCAGCAAGGCCAGGACACGTGTGGCAGGGATGCTGCCTGAAACCCATCCACTGCTCCCTGGAAGCGACAGCCCCTCCAGGCACCTCAGCAGAAGCAGCAGCTCTGCTTGGAGCGTGCCGGAGCGCTGTATGCTGCTCCTGGGGTGGCGAGCCTCGACCTGCTCGCAGAGGCACCACACCTGCGCCATCCGTCCCGAAGCACCGGCTCCCGACGCTCGGCTCCCACCCTCTTCCCCCTCTATTTACGAATCAGCCGCTCCTGGGGAGCCCGGCGCGAGCATACAGCGTAACCAACATGCTAAGGGACATAGAGCACGAGCGCGATCAACTGCTGACAGTGACTTCGCAGGGCAGCACAGCCCAGAACCAAAATTAAAGCACAACAGAATAAAAGAAACTTCCTTGCCAGCAGCGGGAAGGCAAAAGGAAAGGTGAGGAGGGAGATGGGCCGGCGGGGCAGAGCGGGGTGCCCGGGCCACGTGCCTGCCTTTGCAAAGGATGCACGCACCCCCCACATAAACACCCTCCCCGCTCCCCCATTTCCTGCACACGCACAGCCATGCTCTTTCACGTGAATCTTTTAATTCCATTACAACGCCCGGAGGGATTTTGCTCCAGCGCACGCACACGCGCGCATGCACGCACCACGTTCCCACTTGGAAGGAGTCCAAGGCTGGAAGATGCTGCCGAAAAGGGTGACAGGCTCAGAAACGCACAGGTGCCTGCAAACAGGTGGTTCGCACAGAAATTATCTGGCAGCTGCGACACGCGGCAGGTCCCAGGCAAAAGATAACAAAATCGCATTTAAAACTAGGAATAATCTCCTCCTTTTTTCCCCTCTAAACGTACACTGCCAGAGCAAAGAATAAATCAACATAAAACTGCTCCCAGAGAGCCGATTTCTGCGGCGGCGGCGTTACTCCCCCGTCCGCCATTCACGTCTCGCATCGCTCCCTCCCGCCACGTGTGGGGAGCTGTGCCGTGCCCCCAGGACGGAGCCAGCTCCTGGGGAAAAGCCAGCTTTTATTTCCGAGTCCGCGCAGGCGTTTTGGCAGCGCCAGCCCACGTGGTGGGCGGCGGGCGCGCGGGAAGGACCGCGGCCCCTCGAGCACCGAGCTGGGGCCACGCTCACTGCCAGCGGCAGCGGGTGCGATGGCGCAAAAGGATTCGGCGGCAGGAACCTCCACAACCTTGCCCATGAAAGAGAGGAGCTGCTCTGCGCCGGGCCGTGCGGCCAGCACGCGGCTCTCGGCACCCATCCTGTCGCCTGTGCGTGAGCACACGGTGCTGCACGCGTGAGCCGGGCAGCGCAGCTCACGACAACCCCATGAAAAAGAAGCTCGGGAAAATTAGCCCAGGTCAGGCAGCGCGCTGGGAGGAAGGCGTCGAGCGCGGCGTGGCCGCGTGCTTCCTTCGCGCCTGCACGTGCCCGCTGCAGGCGGGCGTGCCGCATTCCCGCTCTCTTCGACGCCTGCGCCAGCTCCGGCACGGCCGAACCCTTCGGCTCGGGAGGGACGGACACGGCCTGGCCCACTCGGCACGGAGAGGGACACGCTCAGCGCTGGCCACCTCGCCGCAGGGTGCCCGGGCGGGCGTGTGGTGCCCGGGGGGGACGGGAGCGGCCTTCGGCGGGTGCCTGTGCAAAGGCACGGGAAAAAGCGTGCCAACGAGGATGAGGAGGAACGGGAGACCATCCCACGCTGCATGACCAGGGCGAAACGCCGGCCTGCTCGGCTGCCGAAGTTGGGGGCCGGCTGCAGGCCGAGCCTGACGGCCCCGTGCCCTCCCCGGTGGCCCCACAGCCCTTCCAGTAGCCCCGCGCCTCCCCCGGTGGCCCCACAGCCCCTCCAGTAGCCCCGCGCCTCCCCCGGTGGCCCCACAGCCCCTCCAGTAGCCCCGCGCCTCCCCCGGTGGCCCCACAGCCCCTCCAGTAGCCCCGCGCCTCCCCCGGTGGCCCCACAGCCCCTCCAGTAGCCCCGCGCCTCCCCCGGTGGCCCCACAGCCCCTCCAGTAGCCCCGCGCCTCCCCCGGTGGCCCCACAGCCCCTCCAGTAGCCCCGCGCCTCCCCCGGTGGCCCCACAGCCCCTCCAGTAGCCCCGCGCCTCCCCCGGTGGCCCCACAGCCCCTCCAGTAGCCCCGCGGCCCTCCCGGTGGCCCCACAGCCCCTCCAGTAGCCCCGCGCCTCCCCCGGTGGCCCCACAGCCCCTCCAGTAGCCCCGCGGCCCTCCCGGTGGCCCCGCGGCCGCCTACCTTCTGCGGCGGGCTGCCCACCGTCATCTCCACGTAGTAGCCCTGCCCGGACTTGCCCCGCAGGTTGTCGATCATCTCCACGAAGCTGCCGCCCCGCTCGGCCTCCTCCGGCGCCCGGCGCGGCCGGGGTCCCGGCGGCAGGGCCGCGCCGCCCCGCAGCGGCAGCCGGATGCGCGGCGGGGCCGGGCGGGCGCGCAGGGCGGCCGCCCCCAGCCACAGCAGCAGCCAGGGCCAGGCGGCAGCCATCGCTGCGGGGCTCCCCGCCGGCTCCCCGCCCCGGAAAGCCCTCCTCCCCCGCGGGCGGGGGGGACGGCGCTCAGCGGGCCCGCAGCGCCCCGCGCCTCGGCCGGGCGGCCGCGCCGGGGCGGGCAGGCGGCGGGGCGGCGGGCATGGCGGCGCGGCGCTCCCCGCCCCGGAAAGCCCGCCCGCCGGCGGAAGCCGCTTTTAGCGGCGGCCCGGCCCCGCCCGCCGCCCCGGCCCGGCCCGGCGGCGGGGGAGCGGCGGGGCCGGGGCGGGCCCTGGGCCCAGCCACGCGTCGCCATGGCAACGCCGCCCCGCCCGGACTACAGCCCCCGGCGGGCGCCGCCGCACCGCGGACGTCACGCCGCCCGGCCAATCCGCCGCCGGCCGCCCCCCCCGCCGGCCAATGGCGCCTCTCCGGGGGCGGGCCGCCGCCCTGGCGGGGGCGCGACGACCCGGAAGCAGTGGCGGCGGAGCGGCCCCGGGCAACGCGGCGGGCGTCCATGGAAGCGGCGGGAGGCCCCGGTGAGCGCGGCCAGGGCCGGCGCCCGCGGCGGGGATCGGCGGGCAGCGCGGGTCGGGGAGGGCGGGGAGGAGGCGGCGGCTGCCGCCGGCGGGCGCTGCCTGGGAGTGCCGGCTCCTGGCCGCGCCTTGCTCCCTGCCTTCAGCGGCCTGCGCGCCCGTCGAACCCGCGCGGTCACGAAACTTGGGGGGAAAAAAGCAATTTTTGTTACTTTTACGCCCGATTAATCAAAGATCCCTCTGCTCCCCGCACGCCTCGCCGCCCCCGTGCCTTCGGGCGGGCGTTAACAGCGGGCACGGGCCTCCTGCGGGCACGGGCAGCGGCGGGCTGCCGGGAGGACAGCGAGCACCTCATCCGTGGCCCAGCGCCGGTGCCAGGCAGCAGGAAAGGGACTGGGACGGCGCTGTGCGGGGGCAAAGCGAGAACCGGAGGCCCCGAGCGCGCTGCCCGCACCCCAGTGGTTTCCTCGGGCGCGCTTGGGAGGGCGAGCGGCGCGGGCTCTGGTGCTGGTTTGCTTTGGCCTGCCCTGAGAATCTTTCTGGAAACCGCCAGGATTAAGTGCTGCTTCTGAGACTGGATTTACATAAGAGTCGTAAATAGGGAGCGGGCTGAGGACAGAGGAAGGTGAAGAGGGCAGCGAAGGCTCCGTTCCAGGCAGCGGTGTGCTGATCCTGCGCTCAGCCTGTTCCTGTCACTGCTCGGACACCTGGCAGGCACCAGCATCCCCGAATCTCATCAGGAAAGCAGAGGCATGCTTTGTGCATTGACCGTTTGGGGGTTTTTAGCGTAAAAGCTAGCCTGACCTTGTCATTGCGCTGTATGTTTGAGCAGCGGGACTGGAAGGGACGGTCCTGCCCTCACTCCTCTACCTGGCCTGGCTCCCCACACGGCTGCATGAGGCTAGTGCTGGCCAAATGTGGCCACGCAGAGCCACAGTGGGGCATGTGGGCTGTAGCGCTGCATGGGGTTGTTGTGACCCAAGTGCAGGACTCGGCACTGAGCCGTGCTGAACCTCATACAGTCGGCCTCGGCCCATCGATCCGGCCTGCCCAGATCCCTCCGTAGAGCCTGTTAATTCACTTCAAGCTGCAGCTCGCTGCCCAGCGCTTCTGGCTGTGTCCTCCCACCTTTACCAGAATCCATCAGTTCCGGCTGCCTTCACTCTTTGCCCTTCCCATCTCCACCCACATGTGGCAGCCGCAGCCCGCCTTGTTCCCCTCCACGGCCCCGGTGCCGAGTTTGCTGTGGGGCTTTGCCACGCGCTGTGCGACGAGGAAGCTTTATTTCTATCTGAGCGTGTTTGATCGTTGTGATTTTGTGTTGCTTCCTTCATGCCACCAGGTGCAGGGAGCCATGGCAGGAGCTATGGTGCGCATTGGTGACCAGCTCATCCTGGAAGAAGATTACGATGAGACGTACATTCCCAGCGAGCAAGGTGAGCGATGCCTGTCCTCCCAGGAGCTGCGACAAGGGGTTCAAGCATGCAAGTCACTTCTAGGTGTATTAGGAAAACGGGAATCGGGGAGAGCATGAGTGGAGAGGGTAGAATAAATGGGATTTCGTAGGAGGCAGAGCTGAAAAATTAGCTTTTTGGTTGCAAAGATAAACGCCATTTTTCAGTCTGTCTCCCTGCTTTACCGGCCCGGGAGGACATGCTCACTGACACAGGGCCGTGTCGGCAGCTTTGAGCAGCTTCATTTCGGGATCAGGATTTCCCAGCGTGCCCGTTGCTTTAGCTGAGGAGGTTGGCTTTACTGTGTAGTGCCTGGTGTACGCCGTCTCCACAGGTTCCTCTTCTGTCTTCCTAGAAATCCAGGATTTTGCACGGGAGATTGGGATTGACCCTGAGAAGGAGCCCGAGCTGATATGGCTGGCCAGGGAAGGCATCGTGGCCCCGTTACCACCCGAGTGGAAGCCCTGGTGAGAGCTCTGTCAGCAGCTGCCTTCTTGGATTCCCCTGCCCTTCCCCTGCCATGTGCTGCCCACGTAGGTGGCAGAGCAGGGTCCCGGCTGGCGAGGGGGGGTAATGCCGCCACAGAGGTACACCCTGTGGGTGGGGAAGTACTTTTGGGCTTTCACTTTTCATGCCATTTTTGCCATGCAGCCAGGACATCACCGGTGACATCTACTACTTCAACTTTGCTAACGGCCAGTCCATGTGGGACCACCCCTGCGATGATCACTACAGAGAGCTTGTCATTCAGGAGCGAGAGAAGCTGCTGGCATGTGGCAGCTTGAAAAAGAAAGAGAAGAAGAAGAAGAAAGACAAGAAAGAGAAGAAAGACAAGAAGGACAAGCAGGCACTGAAGCAACCCGCTGTGAGTAGGCTCTGCTGCTTGCAGTGCTTCTGGGGAGGAGCAAGAGGGCTGCGTCGAGGATGAACGAGTGGCTGTGAATTAGGGGGTGATCCTGTGCTGGTGCTGCTTTGGGATCAGAGCAGCGACCCACTGACAAGGGATCCTGTCCAGCGGGGTCGTGAGTTTGATGAAAATCCAACAGAAGTGGGGGTCACAAACCCACAAAAGTTGGGAAGTTCTGGTTTACAAGGATGCACATGGAGTTGGGGGGTGCCACAGCCCTGCGATGTTATTGCTGAGAAGGATATGGCACCAGCCAAGGATGCCGGTGCTGTTCTTGGCAGCACACAGTTGGAGTGCTGGAAAGATTGCCTTCCTTGGAGAGGACAGCACGTGGTGTTTATGCAGTGGCCACGCATGTGTTGCTATGATATACAGGCAGTGAACGCAGGTTTAGATGTGTGAGGTTATCTGCTTTGCTGTCGGTATCTGCAAGTGTAACCAAGTTCCTTTTATATCCCAAGTGAGACCAAATGCAAAATTTACACACCTATTTATATATAAATTGCATATTAAATAAGTATATATCTCTACTTTAGGTAGATAAGGGTATATATAGTGATATGTGATGTGGTTTAGTTATTTGCTAATATTTATCTACTTGGGAAATGCAGCCAGGGAGTCTGCCTTCAACAGCCTTTGGTGAAACGCCCTCTGCCATTCTGGCCCCCGGGCAGGAGAGTCCTGAGCCAGATCCAGATAGCCAGACTAGAGCTGAAGGCTGCCTTGAGGAAGACAAAGGGAGACCGTCAGCCAGAAGTGACTCAAGGAGACTGTTTGCAGGCATGTGGCCAAACCAACCGCATCCCCTGCTTGTTTCAAAGTTCAGCAGACCATGCCAGACCTTACTTGATGTGGAGAAAATTTTAGAAAAAGGCCCCTCTCTTAGCAGCTTTGATGTAGACATCCCCCAGGACCAAGAAACACCTTTAGAATTGCAAGAAGAGCTTTGTCTTCACTCCTCTGACTCACAGTCTGACGATTCAGAGGTTAGGCCACCAGCGCAACCTTTGTGCATGTCCCAGAAATCCTATTCACAAGACTTTAAGAATGTCAAAACTCTACTAGAGGCCCTTGAAGACAAAATCCTACTCTTTGAGGATGAAGAGCTGAAAGAAGAGTGGAAGATGAAAGACATGATGGGTGAGCATGTCCATAAGCCCGATCATTACTTCTCAGTCACAGAGAAATCTAGAGGACTGGATGAGGATGTGGGAAGAAGCCCAGGCACACTGCAAGCCAGAGAAAAAGAAAGCTTTTACCGCGGGAATGATGAAATGATTCCTTTTGATGCCGGTCCTGCAGATGACTGGAGTTTGCAGGAGACAGCTCATGTTCCATATGCTCAAGAAGAGCTGAGATCCTACTGCAAGGTATCTGAGAGCAGAAGTAAGAGAAAAGTTTTGGAGTAATAATGCCCATTGATTTTCTGAATCACCTCACTGCTGTAAAGTAAATTACTGTATTCAGATGGGTCTTTAGAAGACAAAATGTGCGAGGAAATCAAACCGCTGTTCCTTATGTGTCTCGTGCTGGTGATTGCGGGGTACGGTGCCTCGTGAGCAGTTTTTCAGTGGTGGTGGGGGTCAGTATCAGCAGACAGCGTTCGTGCAGGGGAGCGGTTTCTCCCTTTCTGAAATAGGAGCGTAAGCTGTGCACCCGTGCTGTCCCGTCACTGAGTCCCTTCTGCCTGCTCCAGTCCTCAGGCACCCTGCTAGCACCTGTCCAGGCGCCCCTGGGGACCCTCGCTCCGCTGCGTGGCCTTGCGGTGTCACCGGCCGCCGTCCTTCGCGGGTCGCTCAACTCGGACCTGGGGAGCTCGGTGGACTCCAGCCTTGCGGCCAAAGGAGGAGCGCAGGTGAGGCTCCGTCTCCTCTGGGAACCTGCCCCGGAAAGCGCGCTCTGCAAAAGGTCACAGCCATGGCGCTACTTAGAAGCTTAAATGACAGTAATTGTGATCTCTTGTCAGTTTTGGAATACTTTTGTCTGTTAAAAAACCAATTCCCTACTCTGTCTTTCACTGTATTTCTTTCCTTTTGCTATTTCTAGGGAGCCCAGTGCTAAATTTGCAGTGAGCTTTCTTCTGCTATGTTTAGCAGATTTAAAGAAAGAATTGTTTCAATTACTGTTGGGGTAGGGGAAAAAGTCTGTTAAGTTCATTTTACTAGAACTTGGATTTGTGTCCAAATGAAGCACGATATACAGGACAGATAATGTAATCTAATAAAGAATATTTTCACTCAACTATTTGCTGAGAATAAAAAGAAAAAAAAAAAAGAGCCATTTTCTGCTGAATGCAAGACTTACAGTCATGTCGAATGATTATTTATAGAATGTGACCTTTGGGTCAACAAAACAGACCTGTTAAGTGGTAACAAATTGATCTTTTAAAGGACAACAAAACAAGATGTGTGCAAAACATACGAATCGACACTCGCTGAAGGTTTTCTTCTTGCTGAGTTAAGTCTCATCACTGGTGATTTCAAACCTTTTATTACGGTCATGACTGAATCAGTGTTTTGAGGCACAGGCAGGTTTTGCAGATGGCCTTCTATAGGACAGGAGCCCCTTTGCGTGAGGGAGAGCGTGGCCTCATAAAGAATCTGTCATCTCCTGGCTGGCCGTGGCTCTAGCAGAGCAAGGGGAGCGGCGTAATCCCGAGCAGCTTCCCTGCTGCTGGCCAGCGTCTCGGCAGGTTTGCATCCCCCCTGTCTCTTTGGCTGTCCTCTCACTTCCCTTTCTTTTTGACTTCACAGCCTGCAGAGACCTGTAAGCCCACCAGCCAGACCAAGAAGTTGCTGGGCTTGGTCTGCGAAGAGAAGAGTTCCTTGAACACGGCGGCTCTGGATAAAGGGAGAAACGAAGAGGAAGAGAGCGAGAATGAGGTAGGTTGTGTGCCTTGGCTCGTAACGCGTGTCGGTAACCATAGTGCCTGAAGCCTCAAGGGATGAAAAGCTGTGATGCTCCCTGGTAACAGCGGATTGACCGTGGCTGTTCCACTTGACTCTGGGCCTTAATTTGTGCTGCACCTCCTCTGCATGTTCTTTGGCCACCAAAAAGCGTGTAATCCTGTTTTCTCCTTGTACTCCCTATAAATCATTGCAAAATGAGCTGGTGTATTGCCTTGGCATATTGCTGTGGCTGTGCTGCCTTATTTCACCGATGAGGAACCCCCAGTTCCTCCAGTGTGGCCTGTGGGACTGCAGAGGTCAGAACTCAGTGCTGGCCATCTCCTTTTTTAATACCTTTAGAGTCTCCATGGGACAGCAAGACTGCTCAAAAACCTGCACATGGATGTCAGCGCCCTGGGAGGCAGCTTTGACTCCGAGGTAAGAATGCGGGTGATGCGAGATGGGCAGGAGAAACTGCGGGGGCAGGAGAGGAGCTGCGGCACTGCCCAGCCAGCGCCTGGGCTGGGGAGCGAGAGCGCAGGAGAGGTGCCCGAGGGATGAGCTCCGTGTGTCATTTATGAGCAGGAACAACCTGGAGCGGGGCTGGGGGGAGCCTGAGGGGAGTGTGCGAGAAGGCAGATGCAGTCTGCAGGGGACAGGGGTGCGGGTACCAAAGGCAGGTTTGTGCTTGAAGGAGAATGCCTGCGGTTTGGTAGATGGGATTTGAGGAGACGGCATCTTTGCACAGTGCGGAGCTTTGTTTCTTTCTGAAGGAAGAAAGAGAGAAACCTAGAGCCATATAGGTGCGATAGGCAAGCTGGAAATCAGCTCTTCCAAGGAGCAGCAGAAGGACAGGGTCTCGGATCCAAGAGGTGCCACTGCGCTTGCTGTGGGAGGAAGGCTGGTTGAGGAAAAGGCACAGTTTGCTTCCTCACCGCTTTTTTAGTGCGCGTAGAAAGACGGCTCATTCTCAGCTGAAGTTGCAGTGGTGGCATTGGGGAGAGGAGTGGGGATGTACTCTGGAAACGCCATTCTTGCGCTGTCACTCAGTTCCATGAGAATCTCACAAGCTTCTGTGCGGACCGCACGTGGCCACTTGTCCGCGGCAGCCTAAAGCCTGTTGCCTTTCTTCTTACGCTGCTGATAAATTCCATGGCTCAGACACGGAGCGTCAGCAATGAGTTTGGTAGACGCGTGGCCTTGTGCGGACATTTTGCTTTCCCTGCGGGTGTGCGCTCTCTGCCTGCGCTTTCTTAGCGGCGATCAGGCTTAAGATGACAAGGGCACAATGGGAAGTGCGTTGCAAGCGGCTCTGGTGATTTGGCCCGACTCTTTGCGCTGACATTAATCCTTTCTCACTGCTTTGAGAATTCTGTTCCAGCATCTGAAAGGCAAATTAATTTCTTCTAAAGTGTTTTACAGTATTTCCCTTATCCTTTTCACAGCATACAAAAATTAAGCTGTAAGTACTTTCTTTGCTGGAGAACCCATTCACAGCGCTGGGCAGAAACTGCAAAGGCTTATGCTAAAGTGGAGGTGAAAAAAGAAAGGCCCTACTCTCTCATCTCCAAACAACAAGCAGCCTGTCGGGGCCCAATTCGTCACCGAGATGTTAATATGTCCAGGCACAAAGAGCTGTCTTGGCATTTCAGCGCTGCAGCAGGGCTTCAGGAATCTATTATGAAATGGCAATTACCGTCCAACAGCCAGGCTCTATTACCCCAGATGGGTGATATCTTAGTCCTGATAACGTGTTAGTGCCCCACTGGAAAATATAATTCACTTGTAGTTCCATGAGATGGCAGCAGAAAAGCATGCCTATGAGCGAGCCCCAGCCTGCAGCCCAAGCCATTCGCCAGCTTCCTTGCAAAACAGAGAGGAGGAAAGGATTCGTACAGCAAGCCATACAGGGGGCACATCTAAGCCGTAATGGGGTGAAGTGATAAAAAAAAACTGGCTTCGTGTAGCCTGTGGATCAGGGTTGAATACCTGTATTCAAAGCAAATCAGCATGCGGTTTTTAGCGACTTGCTGAGACCCAAGGATGTTGGGTGAGAGTGGAGGCTGCATCAAAGATGGCACAAGTGTCTGGGAGAGAGGGAGCAGAGGTGGAAAGAAGCGCTGCCCCCCTTGGTGGGCTTTTCTGGAGTAGGTTAACTGGGGAAAAGGCGCTGAAAACGAAACCCAAATCAGCTGCTGGAGAACTTGAGGTGTGAGGTTTATGTGTAGTAGTTAGAATATACTCTTGGAAAGAGGGCCTCTTCTAAGCAGCGTGGTTTGCTTGGCTGCTCGTGGGGTTAGCTCTCACCTGAACCCAGCTTTCTTACCTTCTGAATTCCTGCAATGGAATAGTTGCTGCAGACATGTGAGACTCCAAACACAAAAGGGCTTTGGGATGCTGCTGGAAGGGGCAAGAGGAGAAGAAGGTCTGGAAGCATCTCTGGGTGCCTGGGGAGAGGGTCCCATGGCAGCAGAAGTGATCTCCTTGCAGCTTGGGAGGGTTAGTACTCTGCCTTCTGTATAGGTCGATCTCTGGGTAAACACTGGGAGTCAAGGGGGTCCTCTGCGTGGTGGGAAATTACTGCGCAAGGCTTCTTTACCAGATGGAGATGTGTGAAAGGGAGCTGTGTCTGTAAATAAACATCGCGCAACACAGCTTGTGGGGTACTGCAGAGATGTACGTGCAGGAAGCAGCGCTGCTGGTTCCCAGGAAACAAAGACATCCATAAAATACCAGTGCAGGGATGACTAGTGAAAGGGGAGGAATGGCTGCTGTCTCATAGCCTTGCTGTCTCCCGTGCTGGGGGAGCGTGGCTGAGAACTGCCGTAGCGAGCCACGGCTCATGGGGAGTCCTGAGCTGGGAAGAGTCCGGCAGAACAGCGATTTCACTGAGCTGGCCAGCAGGAAAAGCAGCAGCAGTAACGCATGCAGAGCGTGAACAGCTTGATGTTTGGGAATCTGGGCCCGTGAGCTCCTGAGCGTAGGTTGGAGAGCTTTCTGCTCCAGGGGTGCACGCAGTGGGTGACACGCAGGGCGGTGAGCTGTCACAGGCGGGCGACCCTCCCAGCTTGGGAAGGCAGTGAGAGGACTTTTGCTAGTGGACGTGTTACCCCACCCACTAGGAGAAAGGCCAAGCAGAGGAGGAAAACTGCGGCAGCCAGTTAGCTGATGTCGCTGGAGCTGATCTCCAGCACCAAAGGAGTCCTGCAGAGGAAGCTGGCAGCCTGAGAGAGGTGATGAGTGGCTCTGACATCCCAGTCCTGCTTGCATGATGTCACTGAAGCTTTGCATGCAGTAGGCAGCTTCTGGTGTTGTGGTGTGGATCGGATAGTTGCTTGGTTTGTTTCTATTGCTGGTTAAAGTATTACACGCATGGAGAGAGGTGTAAACTTAAAAACCAGGGGCAAATGCTCCCCAGATGAGGTCTGGCAAACCTGGCCCTCTCTCTGTACTTCTGCGCCTGAGAACAGCCTGAAATCAGTGAGCAAGGGGGGAGCACGTCTCCTTTCAAAGGCATTCTGCATGCAGTATGAGATTTTTTTGCCTCTTTTTTCCTTTTAAAAGGTAGAAAGAACGTCAAACTTTTTGTTGCAATATCTCACTTTCAACCTGTTAAAGTCCAAGTCATCCTGTTTCCTGGGATGAGTAGGATTCAGTTTTGGTGGCTGCTGTTCATCTCTGGATCAGGTGTCTTTCCAAAAGCTGGTCCCATTGCTATCGATGTGCTTTTCTCCAGACTTACGCCGATCACTGGAAGTAATGATTTGAGAGGCAGAAATTTCACATCGGTTAGTATCACTCAGCTGCAGGTAAAACATGTTACAACCTGTGAAAAGATCATCTAAAGCTAATTATAATCTGACTGGCTTGTCCTAGCTCTGAAATCCATAGAAAATCCATAGTCTGTTTTTGCATGAGGAAAACCTCCCTCCTCCTCCTCCCATGTGGCTCATTGGCATAGTGCCCTCTTCTGGAGGGTTGCATTTGTGGCCATTAAGGTGTAATGTTAACAAAAGTTTTGTCTGTCTCTATCCTTAAAATAGGATTCTACCAACTAAAGAAATTATTCAGCGATATTCTAGTAACCAAGGTAAACTTGCCTGGAGAGAAACCTTTCTGTGTGCACAGTATTATCGGACACGTTGGTATATTCTGTTGCAGTGTGTGTGCTCCTCAAAGGGAAGTATCTGTGTACTGGTTTGAAGCATTAAGAATCCTGATTGGTCTCATTTGGCATGTCTGTTCTTGGGCACCATCAGGTGTCCTGGAGAGGTCCTCAGGAAAGGTCTAAAACGAGCCCATCCCAAAGGGAGCATGAATAGTGACCGGTCTTTCTGGACACCCTAACCCCCAGATAAAAGGAAGCGTAATAAGGACTCCTCCACTGGAGCAACACTAAAGAAACGCCACTTGCATGCATTTTTCTGGCTTCTGGAATAAAGATGTTGTCGAGGCCTTTGCAGACCCTGGTGTGGCTGGCCAGCGATTCAGTGGCGTGGTTGTGAACCTCTGCTAACCAGGCACCCAGCTGGAAAGGGGCCATAAGCTTTCATTTTTCACTCAGCGAATTGCAGGTGAAGCTCTGAACTGCAGTTTTTTTGTAAAGTACCTGGTGATTTGATTGCTTTGTCCTCCCCTCTAGTCTGATGGATGGCTCTCTCAGCCCTGAGAAGGTCTCTCAGACAAATGACGTGCTAGGAGACGTTCTTTCGGTTTGCCGCAGCTCCGGGTTTAAAGCTGACAGTATTCCAGTTGCACTTTGATAAAAATACATCGTTAAAATATGCGGTCTGTGTACGGTACACGCTGTACACAGGATGCAGCTAATCTTTGACAAGACACCCCAGCATTAATAAAACAGCGCTAAAGTAGGACGTGCTAGCAGTTTTGTTTGCATACTGATGAGGGAACTTTTTCCTGCTTCCTCCTGGCTATCGCACTTTTTGTTGTGAGCGTTGTGGGCCTCCCCACTGCTGGGAGAGGCAGTCGAACCTTTGGGTGACTAGGCTTTAATTCGGGGTTGGTTTTTCCCAAGGCCCGTGGGTTCTGCCATTTCTCTGTCTGGTGCGGTAGCCAGCCACGGTCTGGTTCTGAGCTCAGAGCGGTGGCTCAAATCAGTGCCTGCCCTCAAGCTTGTCCCGCTGGAAGGTGGGACGATAGCATCCTACCTACTCTTCTCCGGTTATGATTTCAGGCAGAAGTTAAATATCTGGTAATAGTCTTCTGCAAATTTCCATCTCTCACCAAACAGATCCAGTGTGGAAGCATAAATGGGCATACTGCAGAGCACGTAGGATGCTCCCAGGGGCTAGTGGTTCCTGCAGCAGCCACTGCTGACTCTTATCCGCTGAGACCCTGTGAATAAAAAAGCAACAGATTTAAAAAAAAAAAAAAGTCTGAGCCCAAGAAATGAGTGTGTTTTATCTTAACAGAGTTCCTTGTCTTTGAAAGGGACTGTATGAAGAGAAATCAAACCAGTCTTAAAGTCACCCAAAGCTTTGCAGCTTTGCTTCTCGCTGTAGGAGAACCCATGCTATTTCTGACCCCCGCATCCTCCCGGAGAGGAGATAGAGAATGTCGTGGCTATAACTGTGTTTGACTTGCTGCCTAGAAGGAGTCTTTAAAATCAAGACACGCTGAAGAAGGGCGAGAGTCTTCCTTGGATTCTGACGCTGCGTGCCCTCCAACTCCAGTTCAAGTCCTTCCTGGAGACACTGACAGTAGCCTGTCTGGCCAGAACAAGGAGGAGTCCGATGGGAAACTCACTGGGAATGAGCTCCTGGGCAAGAGCGATGCTGAGGTGGAAGGTGACATCTCTGCAGCTGATGAGCTGCCACCATCTCTGGGGGAAAGGAGCGCAGCGGGGACAGATGTGCCCAGCGGTCCTGGGCAACCTAGAGGTGCATCTCCAGCTGCTGAAGCTGCTGAGGCAGATCGGCTGGCAAGCCTGGCTGCCACTGCCGACACCGTGTCTGTTGATGAAAAGATAGCGAATGCAATGAGGGAAGAAGCAGCAGCTGATCTGAAAACAGACAGCAGGCTGGATGCTGGCAAAGTAAGAGACCTGCCTGCATGGGTTGGGTTTGGTGTGGAAGCTGCCGCGGCTGTTCCCGTTGCTTTGTAAGGCCCCGATTCAGGAAAGCTCTTCGAGCGCTTACTCATTTTCTGTTAAGTTGGCGTAAGCACTTTCCGAGTCAGCAGGGTGTTCCTGGGGGGGCACGAGCGCTCTGAATTCCCAGATCGGCATCTTTAGTATGGAGCTAGGAAGTCATTCTTTTCTGCATACACAAAGTGCTGTCCAAAGCAGCCGACAGGCAAAAACCCTGAACTGTGACGCATATTTCCAGTCTTGGAGGAGAAATAAGTCTCAGCTTTCAGTGCTGCCATCTGTACTAAGCAAGCAGGTTTCATAATGAAGTTCACACCAAGCCCAGCTGTCCGTGCTGCTTTGTTTCTCTCCTTCTGTTGTTTCTCTCAGCTTGTGCAGAGACGGGGCAGAAGTGTAAAGTGAGCTGCCAGCTGTGATATTCGCAGCTCTGCGGAAGGATGCAATGGGGAGGTGCAAGGTCGGAGTCAGGGAGGAAGGTTCCTCAGGGCTGGCTCCAGAGCTGCAGCTTGAGTCCATCAAGCATAGTACCTTCCTGTCTGCCTGCTGCTTTTCTAGCACTTTCTGGGAGGAGAACTGGCAAATGGCTGACTGCCGTCAGCTGAAGCAGGGTATTTGACTCTGCAGTCTCTGGCAGGAGAAGAACCATTAATTGTCACAAGGTGCAGACGGGTTAATGGCCTGGCCCCTGCAGCTGGGGTGCCAGGCAGGTGCACGCTATCCACTCTTGTTCTGTGTCTTCCAGAAATGTCAGAATACGAGGTCTGAAAAAGTATCCCTTTCCAATCTGGCTTCTTTCCTGCTGATTTTGATGATTTTTCTAGTTCCGTTGATGCGTAGTGTCTTTAAGAAATGATAAACCATAAAACTGAGCCTGGAGAACATGCTCTGTCCTGGAGAGCTTGAAGTCAAAAGCTTTGCTTTTATGAACACTTACCTGCACGCTTGCTTTATGCGTCTGGGGAGTTCTGCTGAAGTCAGCAGGGCTACGTGGGCATTCGCAGTGAACAGTTACGTGGTGTTTCACGATGGCTGGGAACGCTGGAGTCCTCGCTGCCGTTGGGCATGGCAAGGTGTACTTTTAAAGGTCTTTTAAGACCACGGTACTGTTCTGTGTGGCTTCACCCATTTGTGTGGTGAGCTGGGGAGGTCTCAGAGCTGCCGAGATCCTTGCAGAAGGAACAGAGGACAGGCAGCAAGTGCCCTTTATCAGGGATATTTGAAGAGCACTTCTCTGCCCTCCCCAGCCCCATCCCCAGCCCTCCTTCCCCAGTCCTTTATCTGTGTGGTGTTTTGTGCTTGTCTGGTGGGTCACGCCCTTAGTGTCTTTCCTGTGATATTCAATCGCCTTTTCTTCCCTATGTTAGTGAGGCCAATTTGTCTTCCCAGTATCAGCTGTCATCTTGTTGGAAACGCCTAGGTGAAGCTGCAGGGGTAAGACATGTACAGGCTGTAATGCATATCTCCTCTCAGCTTTCAAAGGCATCCGAGACCAGCGCCTGCGAGGAGGACTTGCAAGTTTCTAACCGCTCCGACCGTGAGCTGATTCAGCCTGTGGTGAGTCGCTAAAAGCTCCTCATCCCTTGGGTGTGGGCTTCGTGTTCCTCTGGGAACGTGCAGCCAGAATGTCAGTGCTATGCCCGCCTCTTGCAGTCCAGCTGCCCAACTCCTTAACTGCTAAGCGATGCCCTTACAGCTGTGGCGCAGGCCAGCGATGCCATCCTGCGCGCAGCAGGTTCTGTCTGTGGGTGAGGTAATATCCCTGGAAAAATAGGTCACTTAGAGCTGGGACTGTGCTCAGATCACTGCAAAAAGGAAAATAATAAGCAATGTAAAAATGGTGCTTTAAGGGACTCGGCAGCTTTTTCTAAGGGGAGTCTGTATGGCCGGGAGATCTGGCTCCTGATGCTCCCAGAGGGAGAACACGCAGGAGGGTAGCCCTGAGATGGGGGGGAGATGCCCATCAGCATCTCTTCATCTCCGCAGGAAAATGCCATTGCCATCTGCCAGTGGGAGCAGAGGCAGCACGGCCAGCAAATGGCTGAGAATATCATTATTTATCGGTGTTAGTACAAGCCTGTGTGTTGGCAAGCGCCTCAAACAATACCTTTTGTAGCGCTCGCTTGTGGGCATGTGTGCGCACGGATGCGCACGCTCCGTCGGCGCAGCCAAGTGCGAGGACCCCCAGATGCTCTGCCAGGAGGGAGAATTATCTCGGAGAGCGAGTAGCTTGTGGGCAACTGACAGGGGCTGACTTTTAGGAAAAAAAAAAATCTCAGGAAGTCTGCAGCAGTATCAGAAGCGAGAGCAGTAGAGGCTGGGGAAGATCCGCTGCTGGCGTTGGAGGTACCGTGGGTCACCTCTGCCTGCTGTGGTCGGTGGCATTGCAGTCCCTGGCCTCGCGGGGAGAGTTTCCTCGGGGACCCTCAGTGAGGGGAGCCTCTATGCTGCCCGTTCCCAGTGGCCAAGCCCACGGGGAATCCTGATTTACTGAGCACCCCTGCCTGCCATCGTCCCAGCGGGAAGCTCTGCATTAACCACCTTGCCTGCCTGTGCCTCTGCACCTTGGGAAAGGGAGAGAAAACCCAGCTCGCTGCCGGTCAAGCCACGGACGGAGCCGTCTGTCTGCAGCGTAGATATGACCTGTGCTTGGGTGCAGGCCTGGGTCTTTGCGTAGCCGTCTCCTGTGCCCTGTAAACCTCCCTAATTGTTCAAATATCTAGTGCTACAAGAGACGTGCTGTCAGTGGGACAGTGAGTGTGAATTCCAAGCTGTGTGGATTTTGGTCTAATCTGTCCGAATCTCTGGTAAAACCTGCGCACGCTCATCAGACACTGATCCTTTTCTGCTTTCTTCTCTAGGACTTGGGTTTCCAGAGTCGGCTTTCTGAGCAGGTACTGGACGTGGGGGTTCTGTCTCCTGTTTTGGACAGCCCCACGTGCAAGGTAAGCACTATATATGTGATCAGGGACCGCTCTGTGAACAGACAGGGTAAAATACTGTACTGTGGGGCATAGTCGCAGGGTGATGGTACTGGCATAAAGGCTTTGCGGAGGCAAACAGAAGTGACATGTTAAGCGTCCTGCCTGTGGCAGGGCAGGGATTAGAGCAGCACGACTACTGCCCTGTTTTTTCAGCAGAGATGAGATGCAGGTAGCTACACAAAGAACATGCTTTTTGAGTAGAGGTGGCTTGCGAGGGGCGCAAGCGTGCGAGCTCACGTGTGTGCTTCCCCTGCCCCAGTACAAGTGTAGATAAGTGGCTTCCCTGGGGAACGGTGGGAAGCAGAGTCTATTTTACTTTTTTCTTTTGTGAGTGTATTTGTCCGTTTCTTTTTCTTAAGCAGATGGAAAGGATTTGTGTAACAGAACACGATAGCATAAACGGGAAGAAAAGGAGGTTAACTCTCTCTGACAGATTTTAGTATAGGGAAGCTTATTTTTAAGCATTTGGTTGTCTTGCCTGCTTATGTGCGGGGGGGGCGGGAAACAGGCCCCTTTCAGCGAGTCCGTGGCATACGAAGGAGCGTGTGTGAGCATGCACATGCCTGTGCTGCCTGTATCATGTTAGCCCGGGACATAGCTATGATCGGGAGTTCGGCCTGAAGGAGATTGCTGTGCAGCTTGAGGCTTTATCCTTGTCTTCTCAGCATGTTACTGAGCTGGCTTGCTCAGCCCCACGTTGCTATTGAGCCCTCTCAGCTCCCCCTCTCCCGCGCCATCGCGGCTCATCAGCGTGTTGGCTGGAAGAGCGTGCCGCACAGCGAGGCGGAGGGTCAGGCTCCAGCTGGGGTTACTCAGCCTTGCTCTGATTGTAAGTGAGTTCATCAGCTGCACTGGAGGAGACCTGGAGTGGCAAACTCGCCACCTGTCCAGCAGAGAGGAGCAATCCAGTTTGTAAGGTTGTGTCTGGAGAATACACCTGTCCTCTTGTGCCTAATAATGAGCATAATCAGATGTGAAGGGAAAACAAAACATAAGCCTGCTGCGTTCTCCCCCTCTCCCTCTTGCTGCAGCGCAATCATTGTGCATACAAATGTCTTGTTGGAGCAGCCACGCTTTGAGTTTATTACAGCCCTGTCTTGAGGAGAGAGGTGGATTTGAAATGGTGCTCCCTGCAGAACTGCAGCTGCTCTTTTGTCTCAGCAGGCAGAGTCGAGTCTGAGATGAGACTCTGGCTTGTAGGAATGTCTTTACTTCCACGTAGTGAGCTCGCCTTGCTTTGAATATGTTGGCAAAACACCGCATTTTAAAAAAAAAGCCCACCTCTCTCAGCTACGTGAGCACAGTATCGGAGGGTTTTGGTTAGCGTGTTTTGGCAGGAGCCGTGGGCGCTTGCAGAGGCCGTGTGGGCTGCTCCCTGCTAGACCTGGCTTCTCTGCCGGCAGTGGGGAGGCTGTTCCTTTCACCCTCCGCTTAACAGGCATTTGAAGTGCTGGCATCCTGCTTTGCTGGCACTGCCGCTGCGCTGAGGGTGACGGTGGCGAGGGAGCTGGAAGCAGGCATGCGATCTAAGCTGATGCGTGCTGGAGATGGTGGAGATCCTCCTGCTGAGGCCCCTCGGGCACTGTGCTGTGCAGAGGGAGGAGACGGCCTGTTACCTGTCATCCTGCTTTCCTGTGGCCACAAGACCGGCTTTGCACTGTGAGCGCGTGAGATTTCCGCTGTGGATGCAGCCTGGCGTTTAAGCAGGACAGAGCACTAAGCTGCTTGCAGTACCGGGGCTGCTGGGGCTGCTGAGGCACCAGGAGGGGCAAGGCTCTGTGGTAATTTCGCAGACAAGGCTTCAAATCAGCCCTTGTTCCCTGCAGGAGGGTGCTCTCTTCACCTTCTCAAATGGGTCCGGAGATTCCTGCAGCCCGTGATTTCTGGGGAGGGACTGTCCTCCTGGGAAGGCATATCGGGCAGGAGCGCAGCACTGGCCCCGTGCGTGGGCGCAGCAGCATTGCCCTGCGCCTGGTTATCCCTGTTCCCAGGAAGATTGCATTCTCCATTTGTCTGGCTTCTTTCCTTTCACAGGCAGCAGTGACAGAGCCCGTTTTGAGCCAGGAAACATTTGCTGAGCTCCTCGGTTCTCGGGAATTGAAGTCATTATTTACACTGGGGCAGGAGGGAGGCTGGGAGGGGGAGCTGCCTGAGAGAGCTCTGACCGGGCTGATGTGATGGAAGGTGACAGCACTTGCAGGGAATCCTTCTGCTCTTCGCTCCACTGAACACTTGCATAAATTACTGCTGTTTTAATTCTGCGTTATTTTGGCCCTGCTCCACAGTACACTCCCGCATGGCAAGGGCTGAGCTCACCTGCTGTTTCCGTGGTCCCCAAGAATTTATGAATGGGCTATTCTTCCGGGGCCCAGAAACCTCAGCAGGGAGGACGAGCCCTTACTGCTTTGCCGTGTAGGGCTGACAGCTCCAAGAGGGAAGTTCTTCCCCTCCCCAGGTGAACTGCGCAGCGCGTGTTTGTGTGTGCCTGCTGCGGGGACAGAGGTGCCTGCTAGCTGGCAGGTGGGCAAAGGAGCAGCTGACTGTTTCATAGTCAAATATTTGCTATTCATATTTCAAGTATTTACTATGTCATGAATAAGCCAACTGAAGTTGCTCGCAGTGTGTTACCAAGGGGGCTGGCTTCCTTAGCAGCACCCAAACGGATGTGTTCTGGAGCGAGCAGTCAGAAATCCCCGGGTAGGTGGGATTGCGTGCGTGCTGCTCATCACGATCCGCCCGAGAGCCAGGGCACGAGGCAGGACTGAGTTGTCGTGATTCCGGTCACAGCCAGGATGTCCGTTAGTTTGCTTTATGGCCACAGCACGCTACTTCACTTCCTTGTGCGTGATACTCCTGTTTGTTGTAGGAGGGTGGGGTTTTTTTTGGTCCTACACTTTTCAGGGAGTTCAGTGTTACTTGGATAGCCGAGATGATCTCCAGGAAAAAAACCCAGCCTGCGTCCAGAGTGCTGGCAGGGAGCTCATCTTCTGTATTGAAAAAGCAACCCCCAGACCATAGCCTAGCGCAGCCTGGAGAGCTGAGCTGCCGGGCCTCTCAGTTGTGCTGCTGGAACCATTCCTGCAAGGCATTCCTGTGACGTTTTGAGACCCCTGGGTACCTGCAGGAGAGGAGGCTGGCACGTTCAGCTGGGCGTTCTGGAGCAGCCCCTGGGTGCCGTTTGGTCAGTGCTGATGTGCCGGACCAGCGCGGCGCTGCCCTGCGGCAGAACCACTGTAAGGTCCTGAGAGGCTTTGATGGTGAAGGAGGCAGCAAACTCCACACTGTTTGCTTTTACCTGCAGGCCCAGGAGCTGGGAGAAGAGGAAAAAGACCAAAGCAAAGCCAGTATAGAGGAAGAGCAAAGCAAAAGAACAAAAGCTGCCGAGAGGTATGGTACAAACAGTCAGAGCAACAAAGGAGGTGTAGACAGCTCTAGCTCCAGATGACTGTCCTGTCTTGTCCACCCCTGCTCTGCTCTGGCCACTGTAACCTGTACAGCCGTCCCCTGGGAACACCCTGAGATGCTGCAGCTTCTCACAGGGTCTTTCCCACTAAACCTCTCACTTCTCCTGCCACCTCCTTAGTACTGCCTCAGCAGATTTCAGCTTTGTTTCAGCTTCTGGCTGGGTAGGCAGCAAAACCGCCTGCCTTTCACTTCCTTGTGACTGCCCCAGATGCGGAGCAGGCTTCTGTTTCCCTTACAGC
The DNA here is from genome assembly GCF_030463565.1 of Pelecanus crispus. Classification (NCBI taxonomy): domain Eukaryota; kingdom Metazoa; phylum Chordata; class Aves; order Pelecaniformes; family Pelecanidae; genus Pelecanus; species Pelecanus crispus. The sequence goes on along the minus strand of NC_134661.1, from coordinate 7,544,993 downwards.
TATCTGACTTTTCTCTAAGGCTCTGAAAGTCACACTCTCACTAAGATGGTCAGAACCTGTTAACGTTGTGCGTTGTGCCCTGTGGCGTTTAACCGTGGAAAACTTAGCCACTGGCCGTTGCCCGATGACAGACCTTTCTGGTTCTGAGGCAGCCCCCGGTCTCGCTCAGCACTGGTCCTGCTGGGCTTCTGGCTCTTTGCTGGGCAGAGCCTGTAGCCGAAGGCTCCCAGGGCCAGCCTGGTGCCCGTTACTGGTGGCAGGAGAGTCCAGCTGCAATGTGAACAGTTCTCTTCCGCTTCCTTCCATAGAGGTGGCCTAGAGCAAGTCGCCGATCGACCACGCGTAAGCATTAAGCCACCTTATACGTGTATATATGTGGACAACTCACTTGAGTGCACCAGCTGGTACTCCAAGAGCAACGCTGGTTTCTAGACCTTTAGTTACTGCGAGGGCTAGACCGTCTAGGCGAGCTATTTTCAGCCTGTTCGTGGCAACTTGTTTAAAACAGTTGAAATACGGCGCTGAGCAGTGAGCTCCATGCTCTCTCGAGCCCCTCCCTTCCCTCTCCGAGAGCTGCAGCGTGTGGCATTTATAGATGAATCGTGTCAAAACTCTTAGCCTCCGCACAGAGTTACATATACTCTGGGGCACCGGGAACCGAGAAGCTGTTGCCGGTGCCAGGAAAACTTGTGAACAGAAGAAGCTGCAGTCCATCTTAATGGCTGGCTGCATGCACTTGGGATTTGCAGCCTTGTTCGTAGAGGAGCTGTTCATGTGAATGTCCCCAAAAATGTGTTCTGCCCACAGGAACTGTCTCCTTATCACTTGGTGCCTGCTTCCCAGCCGTGCACCCTCTCTGTCTCTCTGCCTGTAAAGCTAGCTCATGCTTGCCTTGTCTCTCTTCTCTGCACTTCCGAGATGAAGTAGGACTGTAGATGTAAACATGCCTGCCAATATTTCCATCTGTAATTTGGACAAGGGTGAGAGTATTGCTAATAGGGCTGACTTATCTTGGGGAAATTCGCTAAGGACTTGGAAAGAGAGGGGGATAATCCAGGGAAGGGATTTAGCATTTTGAGACTGACACCCAGGAAATCCTCAGCCGCCCATTAGCCTGGCGGGGCTTGAGGTGGTGGGAATGGTTCGGAGCTTTGCCCTGCCTTTGGCCACCCCATGTTGGACAAACGGGTCCCATTGGCAGGCATGGCTTGGTGCCCATCTACACCAGCTGCACATCCCATCTTCTCTCTGTCTTGTCTACCTGCAGCAGCCACTAGAATCTGACCCATGCTAATCTGGTCTTCTGTTACCTTTTTTGTGCTGCGGAGTGAGAGGGATCAAAGTGCTTGTGAAACATCAGCAGAGAAGTGTTTTGCTTTAGAAAATCCCAATCAGGAGGAGGCCGTGGCCCGGGAGCCGGAGGAGGGATCGCTGGATAGCCTAATCAATCTGGAGGAGCTTGCTGCCCTGCAGAAAGCGTAAGGCCTTCCTTAAGTCCCCGGTGGTGTAAGCGCATCAGCTTTTGTCCTTTTGTTTCCCTTTGTGGTGTTTGACGTTAGCGTGTGAAGTCAGCACGCTAGGGGATGTGGTTTGGTGGGCACAGCAGAGCTCGAACATCTCCGTACGCAAAGGCCAGCAGCTGTTTTGCTGGCAAGAGTGCCAAGTGAACCGTCTGTACTGGGGAGGGTGGGAACAGCAGCTCGGCCCTCGGGGGGCTGTGGCGCAGGACTCCATGGTACGGAGAAAGAGCTGTTTGCTTTGTACTTGGAAAAGCCTCCTTCTTACCGGTGTCGCTAACGAGGCTGCGAGCGTTCACCCTCCTTTGGTAAACGCTTTCACACAGGCTCCTGAGTTCACTTGCTGAGCAGTGCTGAGATTGCGGGGGAACAACAGAAAGCCAACAAATCACCCCACTCTTACAGTCACTGGGAACGTTGGCTGCTTTGAGATAATAAGGTCAGAGCGCAGGATGGTAGAGCTCAGGTTCCCTGCGAAAGCCAGCGGTCTATTGCTGCGCTAAATTGATGGTCTTTGCAGATACGTACCCGCGGTTCCGCTGCGATAGAAGACCTCAGTAGAAGTGATTGTGCTGACTTTGCTTTCTATGTCGAATGACGGATCAGCAGATGCAACTGGAAAAAATAGGCAGTGCGTCTCTCAGGACAAAGTGGAGAAGCAGTCTTTGATGCGGAGACCAGCACAGTATCCCCCTTTCTCTGTTAGGAATTGTGTCGAGTTGTGTAAATGCGTGTGCGTTGGCTGGATCTCTTTTTAAGCAAGAACTGGGGCAAAAGGGAGAACATGATAAAAAGGTGGAAGTGGCTGAATTGCTTTGCGGAGCAGCCTGATAAACGACACCTTCTGTAGGCATCTCTGCAGTTGGCCCAGAGCATGGAGCATTATGGGGGAGCGCTAGTGAAGCAGGATTTTTCCAGAACCCACCTACTCTTTCCTCTGCCTTGTTCTTTTTGCTAATGGCTGCATAAGCGACCTTTTCTCTTTTGACTCAAGGCTGTGTTACTGGGGCTGTTATTTCCCTGATTCCTGGCAAAACAGAAGTCCCTCCGCCTTACGCTAGCAGTCTCGGAGCATGATGAGACCTTGCTGCTCCAGCCTTCGCTAGCAAAGAATAAAGTTTTTTTCCAAGACTAATCTTCATTTTCCCCTCCTTCCCCTTCAGCCTCTCTCAGACCTTATAATTTTGCTGCTCTCTGTCTGAAAAAACTTAATTAGAAACAGATTGGTTTTGAATTTTTGGAGCACTTAGGGCTTTCTGTTGCCTAGAGCTGGCAAACTCCCAGCGCACTTTAGATTGCAATTGCAGAAAAAGAGCCGGCCCATCAGCAGCGCGCTGCCAGCCCCTGGGCTGACAACAGGTACTGATTGCACCTGCTTTTGTGCCTGGCAGCCCTGGCCAGGGTTTGCTAGCTACCAGATCCTTCGTGAAGCGAGACCGTGTTGCCCTCGCAAGGTGAGCTCCGGTGGGCCGAAACACGAGTGATTCAGGACCTGAGAGCTGCTAGGGCCAGGTTTAATAATTTATCCATCGGAGTTTCTCTGGGAGTCAACGAGAGGGCCCACCAGCGGTGCGTGGGGGCATCCCCGCGCTGTTACCTGAGATAACGTGCTACTCGAAAGCTTGAGCATGTGCTGCGTATTCCCCAGCAGCCTCGTAAAGAGTGCTTTCCTGTAGCAAGCCTGTCTAATGCCTCTGTGCCCTCCACCCGCCTACACTGCTGCTCCTTACCTCCTGTGAGCTAAACAGCAAGGGCTCCGCAGCAGCCTGCACGCGGTTGCAGTCCAGTGGGGATTCTGCGTGTCCTTTCCCTTTGTCGGCAGCAAAGCTTCTACAGTAGGTGGCTCTGAGACTTTTGGTTTGGAGTTGATACTGTTTGGGGGGCTGTTGCTGTTCCTTTCACGTTACTCAATTTTCCGTTACCCTCTTGCCAAAGGAGCTTTCTGTTTTCGGCAGGCAACCTGAGAAGGAAATCAAACACGAGCAGTCCTTGAACCAGTCTAGTGAAGAACCCCTGGAGGGAATAGCCAAGGAGCTGGAGCTGGAGCTTGAGCAAGAGAAAATGCATTTATTGCAAGCAAAGAAGGAGAAAATTCAGCAGTTCCAGGAGGAGATAAGGCAGCAGGAGAAGGAGGAAGCTCAGAAGCTTCATCAGCAAAAAGAAAAATCCCTCAGGTACTTTTCTCCTTTACTCCATCTCGCTGCTATTTCTCCTATCCACCTTTCCTAGCTGCGATTCCACTGCCGGTGGCCGCAGGCTTGTGCTGTTATAGGCTGCCACCTTGAAAGTGGTGCTGCTTGGCAGAGTTGGGGGCAAAGGAGGCAAGAACAAGGCTTTTGGGGAGGAAGAGTACGGGACTCTTTGCCTGGCACAGACAGGCCTGTGCGTGAGGATCTGCACATCTTGAAATGAACGGTGGTCTGCTGTCAGTGCTGTAAATGCTTACAGCAGATGTGTAGAGAGCACAGGCTGCCTCGGGAAAGCGCTCTCCGATGCAAACGAGAGAGCATCTTCCCCTGTCCTGCAAGACGAGCTCTGATGCGATACACATGCAGCTTTCAGAGCTCTGAACCTGTGTCTTATGGTTAACCTGGGAAAAGTTTCCAGTTCGGCACGTGGAGCTTTACCGCCTGGCAGATGTTCAAATCCTGGGCTAAACGCTAGTAACAGGACTGGAAATTGGAGCATTAGAGGAGATGAGGTTACCCCAGAGGAGCTCTCTGAAACTCTGGTAGTCTAGGTTTTACAGAGGGGCTTCCAAAACAAGACTTTAAGGAATAGGGCATGGACATCTGTGTGAAACCCAGCTGGCGCATGAGGATCTAATAGCAATCCAGGGAGCGGAACAGCACTGGGCCCTGTGGCCTCTCCCCAGGGGGACTTTTCTCTCAAGGCTTATATTTTATTTCAGGTGGCCTTGATACTTGCGTTCTTAGCGCACTGAGCCAGCCAGAAACAGTATCTTGACACGAAGCGTCATGGGAATGCTCTCTTGGGTGCGAAGGAAGACACGGAAATTGCACCTGAAGGGAAAAATGTCTATGCAGTAATAAAGCAGTAGTAAAAAGGGTATCGTATGAAAATATGAAGCTTACAGATGTACTAGTGCATCCAGTTACCTTGGCTGGGAGCCTGCTTTCATTTAATAGGCATTGGTTTCATCCACCTGGAAAAAAAAAAAAACCCAAGTGCCACCTATGATGATATAGTGCATTTTAAAAATGCACCGCGGAAGTTTGATGCTTGGGGGCTGCGTCTCCAATGCCAGCGGACAGGCTCTGAAGGTGTGGAGGAGAATTAATGGTCTGGAGCCCTGGAAAAGCATCACTTGGACAGGCACAGCTAGCGGGAGCAGCAGCTGATCTATAGGCCTTGGGGAGCTGGTTTGAAGATATTAAAGCCTCCTGAACCTCTTTTTTTTTTTTTTTTTTTTTCTGGCTGCTCATCTCTCAGGACCCTAAAAGACGATTTGGCAAAGGTTTCTGAGGAGGAAGAGTTGCGTATCAGAAAGGAAGAAACTGAGAGACTCTCAAAGCTGCGAGCCAATATCACCTTGGAGACCGAGGCAGAGAAGGAGAAGATAAGGTGAAAAGTTTTGCTGCCATCCCTGGGGACACAAACTCTGCTGGTTTGGGAGGGAAGCGTCTTGCATGCCACCAGCAACCACTCAAAGTGGAGGTGCCAGCCCACCTGAGCCTCCCGTAGCTCGTGTCCTGCCTCGGTAGTGAGTACGGGGCCCTAACTATGCTGCTGTACGTGCTGGGGAGGCGTGTAGCCCATGGAGGGTAAAGCTGATGGACCTTAACAGCTCTGCTGCCTCGGAGCTGATCCAGTTTTGCTAAATAGCCCATGAGTGTCCTGAGAGAGGTGTTGCTGTTATGTTGGACCAGGCACAGCTCTGGGGCATGTAAATGAAAAATGGTGTCTACAAGGACAGCTGTACTCAGCAGCGTGGCTTGGTTTGAGCGGCTGTCTCCGTCTAATGGCTATCAAGGCCTGTTATAACAACTGGAGGAGGCAGAAAAGACAGACACTGGAAAACTTACATTTTGCTATTTTTTACTTGGCTGACCGATATGTTTCCCCCAACTGCTTTGCTGTTTGTTTCCAAGGCCTTGGTTGATACACTTGTGAATCTGTGTGCTGTGGTTCTCGGTTTCCTCTGGCTTGTGTGTCCAGTTCCTATAGCAGTGTCTTCTGTCAGCTCTAGTTCCTAAATGGAGCCCAGCGGTAAAGTACCAAGTTCTGACTTGCTTCTGTCTCTGTGTTCTTGTCGCAAACCTACCAGGGCAGAGCAAGAGGTCGCACTGCAGAAACTAAGAGAAGAGTGGGAATCCCTGCAGGTAATGGAGAAGGAGAGCCTGGAGAGGAAGCAGCAGCTTGTTTTGGAGAAAATGAAGCTGGAAATGGAGGAAGCTCAGCAGAAAGAGATGATCGGACTGGAACAAGAGAAGGAACAATTCCTGAGTGAGCTCAAGGAGAGATTAGGCAGGGAAAAGAAGAAGGTGAGATGTTTATTGCCAGCTAGGGTCAGACCCGTGCTGTTCACGCTGACCTGGCTTGCCCTGCCATGCTAAAGCATTGAGATTAAATAACACCTGTGTGTACGTTAATAATGACTGCCTTAAAACATAAAGGAAAGACGTTAGGCATGCTGTTAGAGGCATGATTGAGGTGGGGAGGAATACTCCCCCCGTTTTTATTACAATGGTGATTAAATAACAATTACTTAAATGGCCACATTGCATCTGAAAAGGAAGGTCACTGTGTGTCTCTGCCAAGCTAAACCAAGCCATTTTATCAGATCAGAATACGTCTTTGGCTGCTGCTTTAGTCCTCCAGAGAGCTTGGGGAGTTCTTGAATGGAGGCAGTCTGTAGGCCTTCCAGCACAGCAAGGTTGAGATCTGTTGAGGAGGGAGGGAAAGCACATAGTGAGTAAAGGCACCTTGTACGTAATCCAGTTTGAAAGGGGTTTACGTTGTGCTTTATTGATGCTTACGGATAGATGTTCATTGCAAACGCACCTTGCGCAGCATGTCCCCGCAAATAGAGTTTTTCCAGCAGACTGTCTTGCTCGTGTTCCTGTAGGCAGTAGAAGAGCTAGAGAAACAGTTTGCAGCAGAACTCCAGCAGCTGAAATCTGCAGAAGAAGAGAAGCATCGTAAGGTAAAAGATGGTGTCCTTAGAATGTAAATTGTTCTTTTTTCCCCCACGCTGCCGCCAAAGGTGGCCAGGGAGGGTGGCATTAATTTTTTTCCACTTCCTAAATGTGGTTCTGGTCTGGCTCGGTATTTGGACACGCTCCAAGTAGGGGGTGGTGAGACTGCACACGCTGGTCTTTGCCATGGTGCTTGCTCTCTGTAGGAGGGTGCTAAATGGATCTTGTCAGAAGGGTGACAAGTCTCTGTGGGTGGCTTTCATGGCAGGTCATTTCCAGCCTGCAAACCCAGATCGCAGAGGCACAGACGAGCGAGGAGGCTCGGCTGCGTGACAACTTGCAGAGAGCAGAGCGGAAAGTGCAGCAAAAAGCATATCAAGTAACAGAATACGAACACGAGGCAAGTATTCATCTCGGATTGCTTGAAGGTCTTCACCCTCTCTCCTTGGATGCGTGGTGAGGTCTGAGAGGCCACATCCCCTGCCCAGGGGTGACAGTGGTGCCTGGGGGAAAGGACACCCCTGCAGCATCTCGCCTCGCCAGGGTGCTTGCTTTGTTCTACCCAGGCTGCAGCCTGAGCCCACTTGCCAGGTACTCTGAACTTCAGTCCTGCTCATGCGAGGGGTTGAGCTCTTGGGAGGCCACCGTAGCGCAGGGCTGTAGTTCAGGGAAACACCTTTCTGTGTTACCCCTACAGCTCAGCGAGCTCATGAGAGAGAAACGCCAGGAAGTGGAAAAAGACCATGAGAGGAAAATGGAGAGGATGAAAGAGGAGCACCAGGAGGTCCTAGCACGGATTCAGGCTCAGTATGAGGAGGAGGTACTGCTGGGGGAGAGCAGTGAATCGGGGAGGTGACCGAAGCGGCTCACTCAACTGGGCTGTACCTGGGCTAGCACTGCTGCTTGCCAGACCTGCCTGTCTCAGCCTCTCCTAGAACTGGAAATCTTCTTTCTCCTCGGAGAACTGGGCATTGTTGTCATGACGTAAAATGAATTTAGGCTGGGGTTGTAAGGATAAGCTGTCAAAATATTCTATGATTCTCTGTGCAGGCAACTTCCACATGCATTTGTGGACTTCTGTACGAGAGAAGATTGTTCACATTTTGGCATGTGCCTGTTCTGGAAAGCCTTCTGCCTCCCATTTTGACTATACAGTCAGCAGTGTGTGACACAACCTTAGCTTCATAGATTGTGTCTTCTTTCTTGAGCCATTCCCTTAACAATGTCGTCCCTGTAAGCAAGAGCTTTTAATTTGCTGAATTTGGTGCTTGCTCAGGAGCTGCTGTGCGATGGGCTGGCTTTGCAGAGGGTGCGTGTCCTGGGTGTTCATGTTGGCTTGCTGGAGAGCCCTGTGCTTCACTCGGCCGCTCTTCTTGTGTTTTGCGACAAACAGGAGAGAAAGCAAAGAGCAGAGCTGTTCGAAGGCCTGCGAAGTGAGATGGTGCGCCTCCGACAGCTTCATGAAGCGGAGGTGAAAGCTCTGCAGGCAGAGCTGGGTGAGCGGCTTACTGCATTGCAGCACAGGCACAGGGAGAAGGTGAGGAGAACGCTTTGCCTAGCAGTTTGCTGTGACTTGGCTGCTTGGGGATGGCCTGGGCATGGTGACACCTCCGCGTGCCCACCACCCTCTGCGGCCCAGGGTGGCACAAGCGGCAGGTCACACTTGCTCAGTTTTCCCTGTGCCTCTTGGTGGCAGAGCTCTGCCTGGTGAGTGAGCCCCTTGTGCCGTTCTCTCTTTAACTCAGCATCTCTGTGCAGGAAAGAAAACTCCAGGAGTCAGAAAACGAGCTTGAAATGCGCACGAAGAATGTCAAAGCTAGATCAGTGCAGCTCCTTAGCCAGGTGAGTTGGCCCTGCTGGGCTCGCAGAGGTTTCCTAGCCCATGCTGCTCCTCTGGCTGCTTCCTCGGGGGTTACTTTTCGGAAGTGCTCAGCCAGGGCTTTTGCTGCCATCCAAGTTACAGGTAAAGCTTCCATCACGCGTCAGAGCAGGGCTAAGCATTCCTAGTGGTACAGCCTCATGGCTGACGTTTGTGGTGAAAGTCAGCGCTCTGGGTTTGCTTTGTGCTTTGGGAGACAGTAAGTGGCTGTAAGTGACAGAGGGATCATAAAAGCCTTTCAAGGCAGCACGTCCTGCTCAGCGTAACTTCGGATTATCCCCTCCTGATTTACCTCCTCTTCTCCCTGCTGCCGTGGAAAGGGAATGAGTGTTTCTGGATCTTGGGCAGCAGAGTGGGAGAGGGAAGCACTCCAGATGCTCCCATGGAGCTGGCAAAAATCACTGGCTGATGCTCTTGCCTGCCAGATCTAAGTCCTGGCCTGCGCCAAGGGCTGTAGATAACCTTGCTTCTGTCAGTCCTTCCTTTCCAAGCAGCACTGGAGTGAGGAAGTGAAAAGGCGGAGAAATGCTGGAGGCAACCAGAGGCTTCACAAAAGCAAGATCCTGCAGAAATGGCCATGTGCCTCGAATACTCTCACAGCAGAGCAGGAAGGGCTGTTCTTCCCACAGGAATGCAAATAGTCCCAGCTTCTCACTTGAAGTCAAGTAAAGGCAGGGGATCTTGAGTGCGTATGGGGGGAATAAAGCAAAACTGACAACAATCCTCAGGTGTTTTGAAATGGTCTTGAGACTCAGACCTGACCTCTGTACTTCAAGTGCTGCTCAGCATCAGCACTCTCCTTGCTCTGACACTCACCTACTTTCTCATCTGTATATAGGAGGAGTCTCTGAGAAAGAAAAGGCAGCAGCTGCTGGACGAAGACAGACGGAGTGAGCTCGAAAGAGATGTATGTGTGTTTTAGCTCTGGAGAGGTGCCGTGCTGCTTTTCTTTTGGGGGTGAGGGGAGCACGCTAGAACTATGGCTTTAAAAAAGCAAACTGTTGCTTCTAAATCATGAGTCTGAAAAATCCCTCCCTTCCTCGGCCTGGAGTGCCATCCTGCTGGGAGTTTGATTAGCTCTGACCGGTTTCCCAAAAAGAAGAGACAGTCCTGTTCTTCCAAGATTGGCACGTGGTGTGTGTGCATTTGTAGCTCTGGGACCTCCTGTGAATTGTGCGAGTAGCAAGTCTCTTGCATATTGTGAGCCTTTCATTTTGGTTTTGGAGAAATTACTGTGAGGGGTTTTTTGGTTTTCTTCTAGGAAGCTGCTTTAGCTTCTCAACTCCGCCTAGAGGAGAATAGGAAGGAGCACACCAGCCTCCTTGAGTCCATCCGGCAACTGCGTAGGTCTCTTGAAGAGCTCCAGGACCAGAAAGCTGAGCTGGAGGCCCAGGTGGACTTGTTGCAGACCCGAAGCCAGAGGCTGCAGAAACGCATCAGGTGTGTGCATGAGAAATTTCCTCTAATGCAAAAAAAAAAAAATCTACCCTATGCTCCTAACAGAAACCCTCTAACCTAACCTGGGCCTCTGCCTTGCCTCTGAGCTTCTTGTGTGTTGGGCCATATTCCTTCAGCATCCCAGTGGAGGTTTTACTGCATGTCGAGGGCATGCAGGTCCTGGGGTCTGTTTCCACATCTGTTAATAACTCGCTGTGTAAATTTGTCCCTTCGCCTCTGCTTGTCAGGTTAATCTGTTTGTCTTCTCCACATCTGTCTTGCGAGGTTAATAAGATGCTTTGAGGGGGGGCATTGAAACGCAAAGAAAAGATTTTCCTAAGATAGCCGAGCTTCTGGTAAGGGTTTCCCTGCCCAGCCAGGGGTTGTGTTTGACATCACACCGCAGACCCGATACTGCTGTTCTCTGGCACGTCTGTGGCCCCTTCCCTCCTGGAAACTGGCCGTCACGTCGGACACCACTGCAGGTAGATTACTGGTCTAATCCAGTGCTGCCACTGTTGCCTTTTCTTGGGGCAGTGAGCTGGAGACAGCTGTCAGGAGCAAGCAGGAGACTTTGAAAGAACTGGAGGCAGAAGAAAGTGTGGAATCTCCACGAAGGAAAGCTGAGCTCCACGTTGAAGACCTGAGAGAAACTATTCAAGCTGTGAGTAAAGGTGTTTGCCTGGTGAGATCTGAGGCTGTAACTCCCTTGAAAATCCCAGCTTTTGTTCCTTCTGTGTGAACTCGTTTGAGATGCAGTGATGCATTTTTCTTTGCCAGGGGACATCAATACATTTGGTGGTATTTATTGATTTCTGTCTGTTATTACTGGGGGGGAAGGAGTGTCGGATACTTGAGTGCCCTTGGAGTCGAAAGCAGGGCTTGAGTCAGGGATAGAACTTTGTAGAAGTCACATAAAGAACATCTCTGGCGCTGGTCTTGGATCTGGGCAATACCACGGTGGTGGTGTTCCGAATTTTTGCTCCTAATTTGATTCTTGTGGGATCCTGGGGTTCTGTTTCCCATACATGTTTCTTAGTTTTTGAAATGTTTCAACTCCTCAGCACTCGTCCAGAAAGCCTGCTTCCCCGCCCTCTCAAAGCCTCAAAGAGGACAGCGACTTCCAATTTGATCGGTGAGTATGTCTGCATGCCAGCCACTTCTGGAAAATGTTTGTGCTTTGGTTTTACAAGCCAATGTTTTTGCTTGGGTTTACATGCATTGCACTGACAATCCGTTTTTGGGGAGGGTGCTGCCTGAGGCTTGGAGGATGGCACAGCCAGCACAAAGCCAGGAGCATGCCTGTCTCTTTCGTGCAGCGTCAGGAGCTACATCTCTGCAGAAGGGATCTCCATCAGGAATGCCAAGGAGTTCCTGGTGCGCCAGACCCGCTCCATGAGGAAGAGGCACATGGCACTGAAAGCTGCAAAGCAGCAGTGGCGCCAAGATATGCAGAAAGCACAGGAGGTGGTGCAGGATCCTGACAGCTCCCAGCTCCTGGAGGGCGTGCGCAAGAACCTGGAAGAGGTGAGCCACTGAGCGCTGCCTGCGTTCAGATGTCGGGCATCGTGGCTGCGCAAACAAGTCCACGGCCCTGGATGGATTCCTGGCTCTGCAGGTGCAGTGACAGGCAGCTGTGGGTGTTCAGTCCTCCCAGAAATCGGATCTTGCGTGTTTTTTATGTTCGATACGCAGCGTTCGTCCCTGCTCGTGTCTTCCTCATCATAACACAAGGGTTGGAGTCCTCCCCTCTCAGGCTGGCTGTAGATTACTTCATGTGTAGTCCACGTAGCTAACGGAGCATTGCGTGGTAGAAGAGCTTCAGTTCTGTTTCGCTGTGTGTGCTTTCGACTAGGAAGGCTCTGCGAAGCAGTCACTGCAGTGCAGCCAGCGCTCGGTAGCTTGGTAGATTCCAGGAGCTCAATCATTAGTTGGAGCTATTGGAACCTTAAAAATGGAGGAAGCTTTTGTTTGGGAAAGAGGGATTCCCGTGTCATGCAAATCCCGTAACACACTTTCTCCTCATAGCAAAGGAAGTGACAGGTAGCCATCCCATCAGTAGGTACAAATTTATGGTTGTAGCTTTACAGTGGTTTCACCCTTGCTTGGAAGAGGGTTCTTGAGTACTTGCCAGCTCTGCTGATGCGCCAGCCAAAGACAGGGAAGATCAGAGTTTCCGTCACTGATGACAGAGAGCACTTAAGTTGCAGAACCAAGGCTGCTGACCCTGTCGGATGCAGGGTTTGGAAGTGAGATCTCCTTTTCCTTGGGGTGAACTTGCTTTGAGGCATGTGCTCTGCCCTCTGTACGCTCCGCTTCCCATGCTCTCGAAGACTCGGGAGCAGTTTTACTCCAGCAGTATGATTTCCTGTGCTGAGCAGAAGTGAGATAATGGAACTCACCGTGACCACTAAGGTAGATTATTTCCTGTCGTTCCTGTTTAATTTTTCTCCTTGGCTTGGCTGTTGATCCACTGCAGGAAGCAAAGCAGCTGGACGAGATGAAGTCGGCTATGCGGAAAGGACAGGTGCTGCTGAAAAAGAAAGAAGAGAAACTAAGCCAGCTGGAGTCCTCGCTGCTGGAGGAGGTAACCACCCGCATCACCCTTGCTTGAGCCTGCCCAGCTGTGCTCCCACCCTGCCCAGAGCTCTGGGCCTCCTCCCCGAGGCTGGGGTCTCTGCAGGGCTTGTGGTCCCTGTGAGGGCTGTTCAGCTGGTGGCCAAAGACTGGCGTTTGCCAGCGGAGCTGGATTTTAGAAACACGTTCTCTGAGAGCAGAGCGGTGGGGGAGAGAAGGCTAGTCACAAAGTTGGATAGAGTGACGAACTTAATTGAACTGTGACCCCCATGATTCACTAGGGCTGCAGGCAACAGGACAGATGTGGGCTGGGGTTTGGGATGGAGACTTTCCTCCACAGTGGCAGCTTGCCAGGCAGGGCTGCTGGCAGCAGGGATGGACTCGGGCGGAGAAAACCTGCTGAGTGCACTGGCTTCTGAGAAGCTTGCTTGTTAGGTCAGAAAGGAATCCCTGTTAACACCGATATGCTGAAGTATCCTACAATGTAAACTAAAACCTCACATCAGAATGGTTAGATGCATTATGAGCTATCTGTGTCTCAGTCAAGATGGCAAATACCGTGCCTTCCCTCTGCTGATGGCATCTGGGCTCACTGTTAAGCACGTGGCTGCAGAGTGGATACAGAAAGCAGCCTGAAAAAGCCACATGATTTGAGCCCAGAAAAAACAAGGGCAGGTCACCTCGTGTGAGCCAGGATTGAGTCTGCTTTCCTGACCGAGGCAGGCGTTGGAATCTGTTCAGCTCTGCCTGGGACCACGTGGCCTTAGGCAGGGCAGCAGCAGATGCAAGAGCACGAGACCTTTGATTGTCAAGCACTTGTCCTTGGTGCAAAGAGAGAACCCAGCCCATGCAAGAGTTTTGAGGCTTATTTAAAGCACAAAACAGTTTGACTTCTGCCTCGAAGGGCCCATTCACATGGCTGTTAGATTTGGCCTCTAGTGCCCGCACGTGCTTCTTCCAGAGACCACGCAGTCTCTCGACTTTCAGATTTAGCCGTCAGGGACTGAAGATGAGTCTGCCTTCGCTTGGCCTGTGCCTGTCTGTGCAGTCCAGCCTGTGAGAACTAGCTGTAGGCAGTATTCCAGTAGCTTTTAAGTTTCAGGGATGGAACAGCAGGTTTTATTTGTGTTGTTTTTCTTCTTTTGACCAGCTTTCAGATGAAGATACGCTGAAGAGTGCTGCATGCAAGAAGATGGTGACTTTTGATCTCAGCAACTCTGAGGACACAAACAGCACATCCAGTGTCAATCTGCGTCAGCCTAAATGTGAGTGCCTGACTGGCTTGATATGCTGAGCCCTACGTATAATGCTTTCGACCTAGTTCTGGCTTTCCCTCTCCCCTCTCTGGTGTACCTTCTGTTGTTCTCACTTGTGCTCATTAGCACCTAAGGCAGGTCTACTATCTGTGGCTGGGACTGCTCTGTACATAACATTTTCTTTGAAAAACTTATTTCCTGCCTGTAGTGGCAGATGAGAGGGCTGGAATCCGTGTGTGAACTTGCCTTTTAAATTTCTACCTTTGTTTTTAGAGCGGGTTATAAAATCTGGCTTCAGCTCTTCCCTCCGCTGTTGCAGAGCTGTATTGCTCTTCTGCAGGTGTTCGGGCTGCTTCTTCCTCGCGTCTCTGGCACGAGAGGCTGCTGCAATTCCCTCTGTCTGCTGCTTGTGCTTTTCTGTTTGCCTTCGGTTGGCTGTAGCCGGTGTTGGGCAGGTGGGAAGAAGGGCTCCCCGTAAGCAGCCAGGAAGGCAGGAGGGTTGCGTTGCTTGCAGAAAGGCTGGCAAGGCTGAAGCTTGAAGAAATTTTGGAAGGCTTCCCTACGGCACCAGACTGACAATCTGTCCAGTCTGGAATCGTCTCCCCGACCCCCATCAGTAAGATATCTGCAGGCACACGTGAACCTTAAGGGTTTTCTCTCACCGTAAGATGAGAGCCCTTGTATCAGCACAGCGCTATCGGTCCTACCTCCAGCCTGGCTGGCGGCCTGCAGAGCTTTGCTTTTTATGAGCGCGTGAAGTGTAACCAAGCCATTCCGCCTCCTGCTCAGTTTGTGTGCGGTGAGACCATTGAAGTAGAGCAGGATTGCCTGTGCCAGGGTCTTGTCTGAGAGGCAGGGTGCAGTACTGGGGGTTTCAGCGTGGTGGCTGCAGCCCTGAAAGGGCTGGCCGTTTGCAAGGGAATCACCACTGTGGTCATGGCTGCATGGTACAGGGTCCAGTAGAACTCGGAGGGATGGAGCGGGGAGGTGAAACACAGGCACTAATGCATGTCCAGGCTTGTCCTGCAGGCCCTGTTCTTGCAGCATCGGAGGGTCTTGTCCTCGCTATCTTGTTTCTCCTCCACCTTGTGCCCAAGCAGCCTCCAAGACACAAATCCTCGTTGTCAGTCTGTATCTCCTCTGTTGGCTGCAAAGCCAGGTTTTTGCCTCTCTATCCAACTTAGCACACGCTGATCAAACTCGGCTCGGAGTGCAACACACAGTGGAAAGCAAGCCTCCAGCCAGGGAGACAGCGTCTCCTTTGCCTTCCCAGTGATCCCTTTTTTCCCCTCTCTTCCACCAGTTGATTTGAGAACCGATTTACGGCCTGCCCCCCAGCTGGACAAGATCCAGTACTTGACGGACTCTCTGCAGCGTATCACTAGTGAACTGAATGGGGTCCTCGGCGTCCTGGGCTCTCTGAACAATCGCCAGTCTCCACTCTTCACCTCGACGCCCCGCGACGGCGTCCCTCTTTCTACATATGCCTCCCTGGCAGGACTTCAGGCCGGTGGCTCCCTGGTGCCCCCCGCCGCGGTGTCGCTGGTAGACCAGTGGGCCTGGAGCGCTGGGCTCAGCTCCAGTCGCTCTTTCGCGGCTGGACAGTCAGTGGACAGCATCCTGGCAGAGAAGTGGCACAAGTATTTCCCAGGTAAGTCTCCTCTTCATCCATCTGCTTGCTTGCCGATGCTGGTAAGGCCAGATCCACTGGTGCTGCTGATAGGAAGGGTGCTAATGAGATAAGGAATGAGAACCTTATTCCAGGGAACATATGGCTGATCCTGTCATCCTGCTTCCGGAGCAGTTCTGCCTTTAATATACGCCCAAGAAAGTAGTTGTTACTAAAGGAGGGAGCACAAGGAGACAGCCCTGCTTCACTGGAAGCCTCCTGTGAGTTGCAGATAGGGCTCACCATCTCGGTTCCCTTAACACCACTGTGTCCTCGGCAGGTGGCTCAGCTTGTAAGGACAGTGTGTCTGTAGTACAAGAAAGCAAAGGCACCCAGGTGGAAAGGCTATTGATTTTTTGGGGCCTGTATTTAATGTCTGTTTTCCAGGTGGGTTCCCGTCGCTCAGTGGAAGTTCCAAGCCTCTGGAGAGCAAGCTGGGATACGTACCGGCAGAGTAAGGGTCTTTGTCCTGGAGTTGTTGCTTCATTGTGCTGCTTTTATTTCTCTGGAATGATTTATGGGTATAACAAGTAGATAACAAAATCATAAGCTACGTATTAAGTAGGGAAGTTAGGTACCAGTAGTTATTCACTGCCACGTGCTTGGCACTGCCTCGTAGCTTCTGCAGTGAAGCTGCCATCGTAGCTGTGCTGATAACCCCCGTTCCAGGACCAGGGTCCAAGGGTGCCGGCACCGGGCCACGCCGGCTCTGCTGTGACAGGCGATGCTGCACTGACGCTGTACAGACAAAAAGGAGGACGGCAGCCTGATAGTGGGGGCTGCTGCGGCTTTTCTCCATGGTGTGGTTGGGCAGAGGACTTTGAGCCAAGAGGAGGTTGCTTTTTGTTAACCGTGGGTCTTTCTGTAGCAGCCCATCATTTTCTTTGTCATTTCTGGGATTGTTTCTGCCTAGACCTCTCTTTCCCACTTGTGCTGTCTCTTTCTTTCATGCACCAGTGAGCAAATACGGCTGTTCCAGCACTCCCAGTTCCAGAGCCGCGAGTCAGACAAGATGAGTATTCAAGGAATGATAGAGACCAACAAGAAATGGCTAGAAGACTTCAAGAGGGATTCAAAGACGTATCCTTTGCCTGAGCCTGGTCTCTAACTGCGCTCCAGCTTCCTGCAGCAGGTAGGAGGAGACAGCAGGAGGTGAGTGCATCAGGAGCACTAAAGCACTGAACAGCAATTTTGAAGCCTTGGCCTCTATTTTAGTGTCCGGTACTGCAAAGGAATACAATGTTTAGCGGTTAGAGTAGGAGTGAGCTGTTTGCTCTTCTCTGAGCTGTACTTGACCGAGAAAGTCTCTTCCCTTTCCCCTGCTGTGCTGTGATGCTCTTAGTGCCGCTGCTCTGCTGCGGTACACAGCAGTTGGAGCTGGTAATGTGAGAATGAAGAAAACAAAAGGTATCCAAAGAGTGCAGAATGGAGGAGGCAGCAGCGCCTAGTCTCAGAGACCTACTTTTGGTGCCATTGATACGGCCCTGGCCACGTCAGTGACTTTGCTACAGGCAGTCCCTGCTGAGCAGCCCCGGATGAGGGTGCCTGGAGACGCGTGGAGCTGGCACATGGGGTGGCCCGTGGCCTGGTGGAGCTCTCCCTCCAGCGGGGTTTTGAGGCAGGTCGTAGCATGCGGTTGGATCAAATGAGTGAGACCTCTGAGCTCTATTAGCGGGGTCGTTTCCCGGTTCGTGTTGTAACAGCGTTATGCTGGGGCTGTCAGTGTCTCCTCTGCAGCGTACACCGATATTAGCAGGAAATCCCTCAGGCTGCCGATAGCACACGCTGTCCTGAGCGCGGTGCTCCTTTGAATTCCCTAATCCCTTTTTAATTCCGTTTGACTTGGATGCAGCGGGCTAAATACAGCACGTGTGTGCAAGGCTGGCTCCTGCCCCTCGGTACCTGTCCTGTCTGCTGGCTGTGCTCATGCGTGCTAATCCCGCCTGTAAGCCAGGCTTTTCCTTCACCCAGCTGCCAGACCTCTCTTCCCAGGTGCACAGAAGCCGCCTGCCAGCAGCCCCAGCCTACTTCAGCTAGGACTGGATGAAAACAGACAAATTAAAGTGTACCATTATTAAAAGGTGGGACTTGGCTCTGGAGAGATGGTGGCTGGGGCCTGTGCCGTCTGCCTAGCAATACGTTGGGTTTCGGCGATGCCCAGCCATCTCCGCTGTGTCTTTGTGCCGTGCCCTTGAAATAAAGTCTCGTTACAAGAGAGTGGAGGAAGGGGGAAGTGAACTTCCCAGGTGGATTCTTCTAATCCTGTAATGTGTCCAAATATACTTTATAGACTGTTTAATCCAGTGGTGAAATATCAGGGCTTCAATAAATCAACAGTTCTCTCATTAGTATTCTAGTGATCGTGAGCCAGAGCTGTGAATCATGGAGGACTTTGAGTAACTGGTCAAGGGGGAGGATGTGAATCCAGCTGAGACGCTGCTAGAGGCAGTATGTCGGGAAGCAAGCCCACGCTGATGCCCAGGAAATACTTCATTGCAAGTGGGCCAGGTCGTCTGGCCTCCGGCACGTGTGTGAGCAGGGGAGAACGCACAGCGAAATGGCTGTAGAGTCTGGGGACAGCAGCGGGGAATGGCAGATCCCGACTCTCGGGAAACGGTCCTCTCTTTTGGGGTGGAAGCCATAGGAACGAAACCAGGAGTGGCTTTTCATGGCAGATCTGGAAGAGCACTCCCTGCTTCCTCTTTCTGCCATGCCGGCCCGAGCTGCGCAGCATAGCTGTGCCGTGGGAGCTCTTCTCCTGCGTGACAAATGCGCCGACGGCAACGTGGAGCTGGGATGGCGAGAGCGCGCGGGGCGGCGTCTGCTGGTGCGGGCGCCGTTAAGGAACGCAGCCTAGTGTGAACGCTGAGACAAAGCCCCACCTGCGTCCCTCCGTGCCCGGGGGAGAGGGACCCGGCGCTCCGCTCGGCAGCTGGGGTCTCCTGCCACACAGCGGGTCGGGGAGGCAGGCCCGAGCCCTTGGCACCCAGCCTTGCTGCTCCTGCAGCAGCTCCGCTGGGCTCCGGGGAGAGCAGGTCTCACGAGACCCCGAAACGGGCTCTGCGCGGCTGGAGGCCTGGCTGAGGTGTCGGGGGCGGAGGCTCGGTGCTTTGCGGCGGTGTTCCTCCGGAGGGGCTGCATCCAGAATGCATCGGCACCCCGCTGGCATGCACGGAGCTGGGAGGGGGCAGATGGGGCTGCTCCAACCGATGGGGAGAAGCTGGGCGAGGTTTTCGTGCTGCCGAGTGGGAAATGTGGTATTTGGTTGCCTTTGTCAGTGTTTCGTCCAAGCTGACTTAAATATTTTATGCTTTAAAAAATGCTGAACCATTTGCCGTTTTGTCTGATGAAGGCTGCATTTCAAGGGATCCCATCTGTGAGAAATCATCTTCAAAGCCGGTCTCTCTGGAGATGGCTGATGCAGGGAGGGTGGTGAAGCGGCTGCTCCGCACCCTTCCGTGCTGTTTGCGTTCCTCGGCGTGGCTAACGACGTGCGGCGGAGCAGAGCAGAACCCCCTCCTGCTTTGCTTCCCGGGTGTTGTGTACTGGAGCAGCGCCGCAACAGCTCGCGCTGGGAGCGCGGCAGGGGAATGTTTACATGCAAATAGAAATATATTTTTGATGAACATCATTTTCGAACTCTTAAGAATGTCTGTATGTGTTTTTCGCTGATTTTCTTAGAATTTTTTTTAATTGCTCAGCCAGCCTTTGTCTTAGGACAGCTCGATCCTCTGGTCAGGTCCATGTTCTCCCACCTTCTGCTTGCTAACGAAGCACAGGGTAGTCCTTTCTGCAGGCACTGCCAGTAGAGAACGTCTCGCCGGTCTCCTTGCCGAGGAAATCCTAGCTTGCTCTTGCCGGCTCTGGCTGAACGGGGAGCCCCCGGATGCCCACAGGGAATGGCAGCTGCCCAGAGGAGTCCCTCTGTCGGAAGGGGTGGATCAAACCACAGGTTTCCCATCTACCGTCAGATTGCACCGATCCCTGTCTGTAGGGATTTTGCTTTTAGTTTCCTGCCTCTTGGTGGGAGGCATGGTGGGCCTTCCAGTTAGGCATTTCGGAAGGGACCCTGCAGTTCTGGCTTTCTGTGGCGTGGGGAGGCTGTCGGCCTGCTGGATGCTGTGCCCAAAGCCGCGTCGCCGAGTCCGGTCTGTGTCTTCGGAGAAGCATGTATTAGTAGTGCGGAGAAACGCCTCTTTTCTTAGCAATAACTTGGTTTCAAACATGTTCCTTTTTCCTCTTAAAACCTGTGATAGCAGCTGTATCCGGTTTCGTACGCAGATTTAATCAACGTCAGCCTGTTTTGTACGATGGCGATGTTGGTAGCTCTATTTCTTATTTTTCTTGTTGCGATGTTCTGTTGTAGCCCTAGATAACCAGCTTGTACTTACCTTTCACATCTTCCCCTCGCTCGCCTCTGGGCTGTTTCATGTTTTGTCTTGTCAAGGTCATTTCTGGCAATTTCCAAGACCACTTCAGCTCGCTGTGGCTTTATTACCATTATTCTATTAAGTATCTGGCCAGGGTAGCAAATGCAGGGGCAGATAGAAAGCTAAAAAAAACAAAACTACAAAAGCAATTCTTCGTGGGGCTTTCAGCCAGCAGTGCAGCTTTTCATGGGCTCCTATCCTGCTCTTTTCATAAAACTGTCATCCAGTCTCGTTACAATGCTTGTCTTGCTCTGGAGCTTTATGTCAAGGCTGGAGGACGGGCTGCGTGCGGTAGCAGTCCAAGGCCGGCTCGGCCGAGTGCCCAGGGAGGGGCTGCCGTGGGATGGGCCACGGTGCCGGAGCAGGTGCCGGGAGATGGGGAGAACCGCGGTGCGCTGGCGGGGAGCAGGGCTTCGCTCCAGAGCTGCTCCCCGGCAATTTGGGACGTGTTAAAATCGGCCATCTCTGCAGGTCGGCCCTTGCTACCGATTTCTCCGTTTATTTCGGAGCAGCCGTGAATCTTCCCCAAGCGGCGTTCTAGGCGCTGCTGCTGCAGCAGTGTGCTTGCTGGGGTCCTGCCGGCGGGATCGCCGGGCAACGCTCTCGCCAGAAATCGGGCAGGATTGGCGATGTGCTGTTCTCTTCCCATGCCGTGTTCCTTTCCCTGTCTCGCCTCCTTCCAGCAGCCTGGGGACACCCGTAGCAGCTCCTTCCAGGCTGTGCACGTTTGCTCCTTTGGGGCTTTTCCCTGTAACATAGTCTCTCGTGAAAGACTCGGCTTGTCCTGTGTCTCCAAGCACTGCAGCGAAGGCTGCCTCTGTCCAAACGGGGCATTCGCCGCCTGTGTCCTGGCTGGGGACTCTCCAGCGCTGAGACTGCAGATGCAGAACACAGCCGGTGAGAGCAATGGCGAGGAGAGGGGACGCCTGCCCAACACCTGCCCTTAATTTTTCCAGCTCTGATTCTGCTGCGCAGTGCATTGCTCGCTGGAAGTCCTAGGTTCAGATGGACGGGGATGTGGGGACGCTGGGTGATAATATGATTTGAGCTACTGGTACAACACAAGACAAAGCCAAATGCGGTCGGAGGGTGCGCGAGGAACATGGACACGTGCAGGGGCTGGGATGCTGCTGCACACAGTTGTGCTCTGCCTGTGGAGGGAGGGCTGGAAAGGAAGGAGCGTGATTGCTGCTGTGCATGCTGGGGAGAGGAAAGCTGTTGGAGCCAGAGGACCGATGAGGCGCAGGAAGAAACACTACGTGCATCAGCCGGTCATGCAGAAATAGAGGCTGATAGTTAGAGGCGCATCCTTAAAAACAAAACACAAACCGCCGCCAAACCTTGACTAGCCCTAGTTCTTGCTGTGCGTGATCTGCGCTTGTGCGTCTTTGCCCGCTGGAGAGCTGCGATAAGAACTCCTGGAGGAGGTCTCTGATGGCAGCACACGTTGTCCAGGTAGGCACTTTTGGGGACCGGTCCCCTGCCCCGCTCCTGAGGCAGCCGCTGCGCAAAGAGCACAGGGCAGCTCTGAGAAATGCAAAGTCCCACCTGAACCGTAGGTGCCTTCTAGGTGCGGGAGGCTTCGCTGTAATCCTGCTGAGAAGCCGTCCCGAGCAGAGCAGGTCTGCCCTGGCTCAGGGTCTGAGGCGTGGGGCGTGCGCGCGTGTCTGTGCGCACTGCCCTGCGTAGGTATGTAGAGAAGAGGATTTGCTTTTCCCGGAATACCAGTACTGTATATGTTGGAGAAACTCGGCGATTAGAAGAGCAAAAGGACAGCACACGATTACTCTGCCAAGACGAACGCGAGCGGTAAGCTCATTAAGGGGCTTGGAGTCTGCTTGCCGGAGAAGGAGCGTTTCAGTCCCTGGCTATTCGGAGACCGCTGCGCATCGCTGCCAGAGCTTTGACTTCCCGGAACGGAGGGAGCCCCTCGGAGACCGCAGCCATGCTGGCGACCCTGATGACAGCGCTGTTTTTTGTGGTGAGAGCGTTTGGACAGGTGAGTGTGGGCTGGCCTGGCAGCGGTAGGATTTGAGGTTTTGTCACCCTAGCCTTCGCGGGTTTCTCAGCAGCTTTGCAGAGGGTGGCTCCTCGTCGTGCCCATGCACGCAGGAAGCGAGTGCAGGTACTTGGGCGTCCTAGTCCAGCAAGTGAGCACTGGAAACCTGCACGTTGAGTCTCAGAGCTCTTTGGGTCAGGGAGGAAGGAAAACCCTCTGTCCTGGTTTAGCCCCAGCCAGCAGCTCAGCACCATGCAGCCGCTCACTCCCCCTGTCCCAGTGGGATGGGGGAGAGAATCGGAGGAGTGAGAGTGAGAAAACTCCGGGGCTGAGATAAGAACAGTTTAATAATTGAAATAAAGTAAAATAGGAGTAGTAATAATAACAATATGATAATAACAGTAATAATAATATGCAAAGCAAGTGATGCCCAATGCAATTGCTCACCACCCACCAACCGATGCCCATCCCATCCCCGAGCAGCGATCGCTGCTCCCCGGCCAACCCCCCCAGTTTCTATACTGCCCATGACGCCGTATGGTACGGAATGGCCCTTGGGGCAGTTGGGATCAACTCTTCTGTCTGTGCCCCCTCCCAGCTTCTTGTGCCCCTGGCAGAGCCTGGGAAGCTGAAAAGTCCTTGACTGGCATAAGCAGTACTCAGCAACAACTAAAGCATCAGCGTGTTATCAACATTCTTCTCCTACTAAATCCAAAACACAGCACTGTGCCTGCTACTAGGAAGAAACCCCAGCCCAAACCAGGACATCTCTTATCTGTGGCAAATCCTTTCCGTGTCCAGCTCGGGACCAACCTGTTCCACGAAGAGCCCCTGCCGTACCTCGTGTACCAGCCGCTGCCCTGGCAGATCCAGTGCGTGACGCAGAGCCGCCGCACCAGCCGGGACAGCGAGGTGAGGGCTGGCTTCTTCGCGGGCAGGCAGCCGTGGCGAGCCGGGGGCGAGGGCAGAGCCTGGTGCGGAAGGAGCAGCACGCATCTGTTAACCAAACGGGCTGCTCGGAGCAGAAGGCTTGGGCAAGGGGGAGAGATTTTTTTTTTTTTCCCCTTTGAAGACAGAAAATAGGGTAATACCAGGAAGCGGGATAAGCTGAAAAATGTAGGAAATGTCTTTGTAGACAAATTCAAGGTTATTTTTAGGAGTTAAAAGATCCCCTAGCAGACCTGCCATCCCAGGTGCTGCAGCATCATGGTAGGGGCTGGAGCAGAGGAAATAAACCCAGCGAGTCTGGCTCCACACTGATTTGAAAGGCAGATCTAGCGAGGCCAGCCTGTGCCAACGTGCCTCCTAAGATGAGCACAGCTCACAGATCTGATCCTTGATAGAAAGCTCTTTCCTGCTTCCCCTGGGAGGACTTCTCACAAATGCAAATTAATTAATCAGTGTTCTGTAGTGCTCTTTAAAGGAACAACAGTAAATATTTTCAAGTTTCCCAAAGGGAATGGATAGTAGAAAGCTTGGTGAGGCTAGCCCCGTCCCTTCTGAGCTTCCCAGCTGGCCTGAAAGGGACTGTTCTCCCCGCCTCTGCCTGAGATATAACTAACTCTGCTGTATTTTTGTTCTCTACCTTTCTAGAAAGGTAGGAGCTCTCGGCACAACAGCATCTACTCAGTTTCTGGAGAGAAAGGTGAGTGTGGAGCGGGCAGGGAGACAGCCCTGCCCAAGTAGTGGGGGGAAGCCCACAGTTGTGGCATGCAACAGAAGAGCAGGCACTGCAGTACCTGGACCCTTCTTGGCCTCTTTCTTCTTCCAAAAAAAAAAAAAATCTGTTTCTGTCCCCCAAAAGAGTGCCCCTTCTCCTCAGCCTGGCAAAAGCACCCTGAATTTTTTCCCCCCTTTCCTACCCGGTGCTCTTGTCTCCGAGACTGTGCCCCCTCTGCTGAAGTCGAGCGCTCAGCAAAGCGGATTTCAGCACTTCTGTTCCCAGTGCAGCTCGGGCAGCAATCGGATGAAGGCAGGCAAAGCGATGCTCTGGGCAGCGCGGGGCCGGGCGCTGCCGGCTGCCTGCTGCGGCAGAGCAGGCAGGGTGCCGAGCTGTGACATTGTCCCCAGCGGAGCGGTACCCCCGGCCAGCCTGGTCACTCTTTTGGGGGTTTCGCTGCCCCGTGAGTAGGTGAAGGTCCTCAGGGCTGCCTGGGCGAGCATGGCTGGGGGCTCCTTCCTGCAAACATACAGCGGTACATAGAATCACGCAATGGTTTGGGTTGGAAGGGACCTTGAAGATGGTCTAGTCCAACCCCCCGCCACGGGCAGGGCCACCTTCCACTAGAGCAGGTTGTTCAAAGCTCCATCCAACCTGACCTTGAACACTTCCAGGGATGGGGCATCCACAACTTCTCGGGACAACCTGTTCCGGTGCCTCACCACCCTCCTAGTGAAGAGTTGCTTCCCTGCATCTAATCTCAATCCACCCTCTTTCAGTTTAAAGCCATTACCCCTCGTCCTACCACCACAGGCCCTTGTAAAAAGTCCCTCTCCAGCTTTGAACGTGGTGAGGTTCGCACGGGCCCACCTCTCCAGTCTGGCAGTACGTATTTGATTCGTGCGGCGGGCAGGATTTATGGCTGACCGTGTATCTTGTTAGGCAGCGCAGGCGGGAGCCGATTCCCAGCGTGGCCTCTTTTTATGTATCTTTTTACTTTGCAGTTCCTTTTAGGTTGTGAATAAAAATGGGTTCAGGTGACAGTGGTAAGTTTATACAGCAGCAGCTGGCACCAGGATTCCTGATCGCTGCTCGGGGGGGGGGGGGGGTGGGGGGTGCTTAGCAGTGACACACTCGCTTAAAGGAGCGCTGCCGAGTGCCTTTGATTCAGCTCCTGTTGAATTTCACGATACTTCCCTAATGCCACATTAAGCGTGGGGTGGGGAGGGCTCCCATTTGTCAGCATGAGAGCTTTATTGCTGTACAGTGCCGGGCTTTTTTTTTTTTTTTTTTTCCTAATCTTATTTGTGTGTGTGAAAGTAAGTGAGTATCGTACTTGGTGATTAAATGTGGGGAAGCTGAGGTCTTTGGGGAGTAAAGCTGTGTAAATAGAGGGCTTACTGCTGCCAGGGAGGCTGGGCTGCTCCCTGCCTCCCGCTCCCAGCTCCATCTCCCTCTGCCATGAGGATGCACCCCGTGAGCTGGCGGAGTCGCGGTTTCACGATGTGGGCTCTGCGGCTTCTTTCACCTCAGTAGCGGAGGGAAGCTCCCCATCTGCGGGGAGCCCGGGGCAGGCGGAGGCCAGTCTGACCCCACCGGGGGGATGCCGGAGCCCTGCCCGGCTCGGTGGACCCTGTTTGGGGCCACCGGCACCGCCCGTGCTCACCGCGATGCTCGGTTGTCACCCCAGGCACCGCGACCCCTGATGCCGGCAGCGAGAGCAAGCCGCTCAGCGATCCTTCCGAGAAGGCGGCCGTCACCATCCAGACTCACTTCAGGAGATACCAGCAGCAGAAGCAGGAGAAGAAGTAGATGCGTCGGCCACCCGTGCCCTTCACCATCCCTCCTTTTGTCTGTTCTGTACCCCAGAGAGATTTGTGGCCGTGGTGACTGTGAACCCTCTCCCCGATACGTAGCTTCTGGTGCTTGCGCAGCTTAGATACTCTGCTGTTGGTGTTGGGCACTGCTCGGAGCGAGAGCTCCATCCCGGTCAGTCCTTCCCCGGACAGCGTTGCCTCCCGGGCCAGGGTGCAACTGCGAGGGGCTGTTTGCTGGGACCTCGGCACCCCGGGAGCGGCACAAGCCCTTCCTCGGCGGCAGCACCCACAGCTGCGCGGTGGCTGGCCCCTGGGCCGCAGCGAGCTTAAGAGCCCGCAGCTGTGTCGGGGGAGCCACGGGCCCCGCGCAGCTGATGGCGATCGTGGCCGGCTGCTGGCTGCCCAGCTGGGGCTCGCTTTGCCCAGCAGCAGCCCTCCCCTGTGCCTCCATCTCCATTCTGCCTCTGGAGATGGACGGAACCGCCGCCTCTGTCCCCTGCTCCAGGCGCCCGGCTCGCGGAGCGTCCGAGCACGATGCCCACCGGGATGCCACTGTGCCGCGGGTGGCCAAGGGAGCGGGCGCCGAGCCGTGTGCTGACCGTGAGCCGATCTTACTTTTCTTGGGGAGAGCTCCTTGGGGTGCCCGGGTTTCAGAGCAGGGCTGGGGTGGGGCTCTGTCTCCCGCGGCTGCATGTGCTGAGGCTGAACCCGCTCTCTGTGGAGTCGGGCTCCTTCCCGAGACAGCCCTCTGCCAAACTGGCATTTGGGTTAGTGGCCACTCTCACCCGGCCACCCCATCCTGGTCTTTTGGTCCAGCAAAGCTGAACAGAGACCTGCTCCCAGCCTGGCAGGGACAGGACCCCAAGGTTATCTTGGGTTTTAGCACCCGTTTTCAAGTGCTGGCTTTCAGAGGGTGCAGATGTTGAAAAAGGGGGAATATGAAAGCCCCGAGCTCTGGCCCAGCAGAGAAACGGGAGGAGGTTTGCTGGGAGCAGGGAGGGTGCGAGAAGTGGGCGAGGAGGTGCTGCGTGCTGTGGCGTGGTGGGTGCTCCGTGGGAAGGAGGAGGTGCTGGCCATGAACGGCATTGCTCTGACCGCTTCAGTGTGCCCTCCGCTACCTCTTTGCTGGCTCCGGGGCTGGATTTTCCGTGCTGAGCTGTGCCCGTAGAGCCCTGGCTGCTCGCGGGCTGCCCTTTCTGTCCTCTCCAGCTGCAAATGTCCTCAGCCCTTCTTACAAGGGCTCCAGCTGCCCCTGCTTATCCTCGCCGGGTAAGCACCGGTGTTTGGTGTCCGGCTTCTGCGTGCGCTCAGTTCCTGCCTGTGGGTTGCGGCTGGCACCCGGTGCCGCTCGCAGCGGTTCTCCGAAGGCGCGCTGGCAGAGCAGGGCTGGCGGTGGCTGGGTCTGTCGCTCCGCGGCGGTGCGAGCTGTGCGGCGGGCAGGGCTCCTGGGCCCGAGCTGGCTGGTGCCGGGCGGCGTGCCGGGCGGCGTGTCCGGGGGTTCTGCACGAGGCAGCTGGTAAAGCAGGCTTGAAACCAAACCAGCTCTTTGGATTTCTGAGCTTGGCGGCTTGTTTGCCCCTTTCCCTGCTGAAGGCAGAGTTTGGCTGCTGTGGCTGGCATTGCCGGTCCTCCCTCAGCTCCCGCTGGCTGCGGCGTGGGGAGAGCTCGCTGCCGTGGGCTCGCTGCCACGGGGGGTGCTGGGCTCCCACGCTGAGGGCTGGAAATTTGGACTGTCTTAACAAACTAGGCAAAGCCAGGACGGGTAGCTGCTGGGTGGAGAATTCTTGCTAAGACGTAGAAGGAAATCTGTGCTAGCCAATTACAATAAAGACGTATTAATCGGTGTTAACCTGGTCTCCTTTTTATCTTGCTAATCCCCTTACTCTGGCAGCTGAGAACACACTTGCCTTTTCTCGTCTCCTCTATTTAAAGTCTGGGATTGGCGTTTCGGAGGTGCCGCATGGTTGCCTAGCTGTGACTCTGCTTTGCAGGGGGGTGGGCGCTGGGCTCTTTAAAAGCTCTACCCTGTAGAGGTTTTGAAGCCTAACGTGCACTGAACAGTTTTTGCAATCCTTAGAAAAGCGCTTGAGAAATGCTAGCTTGCTTGTCAACACTTTCCTACTGATCTTGGGGGGAGACAGAAGGGGCAGGACTGGTTTCACTCGGTTGAAGGCAAACGCTAAGCAGGGCACGACAGACCTGATTTCGGGAGAAGTCGATGCGGGCTGTGACGTGCAGCCACTGCTGCGTGGACCCCGGGTCCCCGGAGTGGCGAGAGGGCCGGCTGGTTGCTGCAGCAGCCCGCCCAGGAGGGTGCACGGAGCTGTGGGTGATGCGAAAGCCTGGGTCACTGCTGGCCCCTTCTGCATGTCCCCCAGCCTCCCCGGCCCCTCAGCTTACCTTAAAGCAAGCGGTCAAGGGGAAATACTAAGCACGCTCTTTCTGGTTGGAGGAGCCCCCGTCAGAGCTGCGTAGCGTGGTCTTCAGCACTCGGTTGCCTTGCTCCGTGTTCAAACGCCGTACAAAATCCAGGCGCTCCTTGTACGCCGAATTGGAAACTCACCCTGGTTTTGTCTCCCAAAACCTGTTAAAACTGAATGAGTAGGAAAAGTCATGCATAGAAGTAAATGCTGTTTAGAACAGATCTTGGGGTTTGTATTTAAAGAAAAAAAAAAAAACAACCAAAAAAACAAACCCCAAAGCAAGTGCTGCAGAAGCAGGCTAACCCCTTTTCATGCACAGACTTGGAGGCTGGCTGGTTGCTCTGGACATGAATTCTCAGTGCATCCAGACGCCAGGCGGTAACCCAGAGCCTCTGGCCGAGCGTACGGGAAGCTGCTGGCAGAGGCAGCAGCAGTTCCAGCAGGGAAATGCAATGTCCTGGAAAGGTTTGGTTCACCAGAAGCAAACCCTGTGCGTCCGTAAGGAAAGCTTTGCAGGGAATAAGGTGTTGATGGGGGTGTCAGCGCAAAAACACGACTGGGGAACATCAGCCCTGGCACTTGTGGCGTCAGGCATGATCCCCGATGCCTTTCCAGCAGCCTGTCTGGGAAGCGTCCTCCTCCCTACCCGGGATGCTCCTCAGCAGAGGATGGCTGAGGGTTACCAGAATAATCGCCAAACCTGAAAAAAGACAGGCACAAGAAATTGTTGTAACCGCTTATTTCCTGAGCCGCAAGAGCAAACAGCTGCCGGGCTCTTGCCGAGGCACTTTCAGCTCTGCCGGATTTAAGGAGTTAGAACCGGATGGCAAAGGAGGATTTGCTGACCAGTGTCACAACACAAGCAGGTGAGGGACCTGGAAATGGAAATTGCGGGTAATGATGTCAGCAGTAACACCAATTGCTGTATTTGCATATCATCATTTGGGTGTTCATGAAAAAGGGTGGGGAAAAAAAAAATCTAGGAGAGGTATTAAAAAAGTTAACTCTGCAGCAATTGATTATAACTGATGTGTTAAAAATAGCACGTCTTTCAAGAGGAAAAAAAGGAGAATGGGGAAAAAATCAATGTATAGATATTACAAGCGCTCCTTCAAGTTAAAATAGGACACTTATCCGGTTGTAAGGGAAGAGGAGCTGGAACCAGTGGGTCGCAAGCATGGCTGGGGACACGATGAAAACATTGGCTTGTAAATTATGGGAAAGGCGGCAACGAAAGTGCAGTTGGTTAATTAGAGCTCAGAAAGCCCCAGAATCCCCTCTGGAAGGCGAAGTCTGAGTTTGGGTAACTAAACAAGCTGTTAGTAAGAGCCTTAGCTATTTTTTGTCTTCGTGGGGTAGCGGAACAGCTGTAGCTGCTCTTGTTCTCGCCGTCGGATGTGCACGTGTGAAAGGGGAAGGTACAAGCTGCGCTACAGCTGGTAGTAAAAACCAAGTAAAAAGCAAGGTGGGGGACCGGGCCGGGCTTCAGTGGACTTTACCGCGCCGTGCCATGACCTGGTGGAGCTCCGCCGTGGTTCACCGGGCTGCGGTGTGCCGTGACACCCTGCGTCCCTGGGGAGCTGTGCAGCGTCTTACCATCCTGTGCCACGATTCACCACGACGGGAGGCAGTGACGCCGTGATTCACGGCGCCGTGCTGGATTCGCCGGCCTTCGCCGTTCCACGCTTCACTGCTGCGCGTCCCCTCCTGCTCCCATGCAGTACCCACGCAGCGCTGCGACGCGTCAGGGAGCAAGAGCCCCGCTGCGAGTGAGTCGCCGCGCTTCGCCGGCTTCACGTGTGCTACCGGAGCTGCACCGCACTTACCCCGCGCTGCCGGTGCGACGCCGTGGCTCACAAGGCTCGGTACAGCGCTTCACCGCTCCGGCCGAGCTGCGTTCGCTGTCCTGCACAGCGGCTCATCCTGCCGGGCTGCAGCCAGCTGGCCGTTTGGCACGGCCGCGCTGGACCGAGAGGCGAGTAGGTGCTGCGGCACGGCCCGGCAGATGCTGGGCTGTCCATTCCCGGGACCCTGCTCCCATCCCTTCCCCTCCTCCTGCCCCGCGGCTCCGCAGGGACGCGGGCAGTGCTGGGCACCGTGCATCCCTGGCTCCTGCGGCGTGCATTTGGGCTCCTGGCTGGGCCCGGGCCGTCCCTCTCTGTCCTCCCGCGACATTCTACCCCAGCCCCTGCACCGGCCCTGCTCGCTTAACAAACGCCCAGGTATAAACATAACCTTTATTGCACACAGCGCTGGGTTTTTTTTCATAGAAAAAGGTATTAACACATAAGCATTTGCAAATTGAAGCAACTCCTGTTGTTTTCAGAACAGTAAAATAGCATGCAATGTCTTTGAGACGTTCCTTTTTAAAACCACCGACAAGATCAGGGGAGGGGGCGGGGGGAAAAAAGTCGCTGAGTCTTTCCTTGTGCCCTTTCAAAATGATGTGAAATATATATATATGTTTACATATATATTATATTTTTAAATCTGTAACATCAAATTCTTTGTGCCCTGGTTTCTTTTTCTGTTCGGAGAAGAAGAAAATAGCTTCATTTATACAAAAGAGTTCATTATGTACAAGTTTGTTAATTAAATAGAAATGGCGCGGGAAACGAGCAGCGTCCGTCGCGGGCGGTCTCCTACACCAGCGTGTAGGACTTGGAGTAGGCTCCGGCCCCCTGTTTTTGAGACCTGCCGACCCCCGACGTGCTCATTTCTAGGAGCGAGTCCCTGGAGCCCCCCACTTTGGAGTGCGCGGGCACCCGCGCCTCGGCGGCGGCGGGGGTCTCGGCGGCGGGGGGTGCCGGGGCGGCGGCAGTGGTGGGCGCGGCGGCGGTGCTCGTCGCGCCGGGCATGGGGAGAGTCCTTTGAGGTAAGGTGGTTGCGGCGGAGGCCGGGGGAGGCAGGCCCAGGGGCTTGCTGCCGGGCTCCAGCGTCATGTGCCGGGCTTGCGCGTGGTACGCCCGGGCGAGGTTGCGGATGGAGGCTTCCCGCGGCGGCACCACGGGGCAGGGCTCGTGGGCGTCGGGCTTGCGGAAGAAGGCCTCCGACTTGACGTAGAGTGGGAGGTTGCAGTAGTCGCCTGCAAGGGGAAGCGGAGGTGGGTGAGGGACCCTCGCCAGCACGCCTTCTGCATCACGTTCCGCTAGCGCACAGCATCGTCCCGCAAGCGGCCGTGCTCCCTGCCGCGCAACGCACGGAGCAGGGATTCAACGTTTCACGGAACGCGCCCTATGAAGTATTAGAACGTGCAATAACACTAAATGTACGCTGTAATAAAACAGTATTGTACGCCACTATAAAACATTCTTGCTTTCTTTTATACCTAATGCAGCACCTGTTACGTTTTCAGGTATCACGCACACTATGTTGTGGTTTGTATCTCCCACTAATAACTAACATACGCGCAGTATGTTACGTGAGGGCAATATCTACAGGGGTATATATCACCTTCTGTAATGTATTTTGTGTAAATATTTGTACTACGTTCATCTATTGTAGGATACAAATACCAAATATTGTACTATGCTAAGGGAAGGGGAGGGAAGGGGAAGAACTGGGAGCAACTGGGAAGAAACGAATAGAAATGGGAGGAAATGGTAAGAAATGGGAAGAAAGGAATAGAAATGGGAAGAGGAGGGAAGAAATGAAAAGAAATACAAATAGTAAGGAAAAATAGAAATGGGAAGAAGTAGAAGGGGGAAGAAAAGGAAAATGAAATGCAAGGAAAGGAGAGGAGAAAAGTGGAGGAAAGAAATGAGAGAAGTGAGGAGACAAAGAGACATGAAGAGGAGCAGACAAGTGAAGAAAAATGTGAGGAGCAGAAAGGAGCAGGGAAAAGGGAGGGAGGAATAGGGAAAGGGGTTAGGGGAAAGGGAAGGCTGGAAAGGGAAGGCTGGAAAGGGGGAAAGGAGAAAGAAAGGGGGAAAGGAGAAAGAAAGGGGGAAAGGAATGCGAGGAGGAGAAAAGCAAAGTGGGTGAAGAGAGGAGAGGGGAGGAGAGAAAATGGGAATCTGAAGTTAGAGCTTAAATAGGTTCTGTGGGGATCTTTTCCCGAGTGTGTGGGGAGCTAGAAAAGACCTCTGTGGAACCCCCTGAACTCAGCCAGCGATTCCAGCAGAAAGCCGTGCAAAACCTCCAAAGCGACGGCAGGGAAGCAAACCAGACGGTGCTGAAAGACCGGTGCTGTGCGGGGTGCGAGGGCGCCGCTCGTCCCACCTCCTCTCCTGCCCCTCCCAGTACCTTTGGTTTTGTCTTTTTCTCTGCGTGATGCAAGACGCTAAACACGAAGCGTACAACTACAGCCAACGCACGCGGGTACGTACTCTTGCTGGCGCGGTGCGGGATGGGGACGGCCACGCTCTTGCCCCGCTCGCTGTCCTGGGGCTTGGGCGGGGAGGCTGTGAAGCGACAGATGCCGGGCTCCGAGGGGGTGCTCATGGAGGTCATGCTGTCAGCATTGTCGGTGGTGCCGGTGGTCATCTGGTCTGAGGAGCTGTCGGAGATGAAGCACTCGGTGATCTCAAACTTGGCGTGCTGCAGCTGCTCCTCCAGCTTCGCGTGCTCGTAGGCGCGCGCCAGCTCCTCGTAGGTAGATGAGGCGCTCTCTGTCGACACCATGCTGTTCCGCCCCTTGTCTGCGGAGGAGAGGACGCGTCACGTACCTGGGAATCTCCCCTGGCTGGGGAACGCCGTTTTCCACACCGTTGTCACCATGGGAATGGCCAGGCTGTGCCCGCTGAGGTACACCCCAGAGCCGGGCACGACCCCGCTGCTCAGGAGCCACCGCAGAGCCGCTGGAGGGGACCAGGAGACGACAGCACGGCCCCGCATCTGCCGGGCAGGGCCCCACGCACCAGGGCAGCGGTGGCCAACCTGCTTAACCCGTAGCGCAACGACTGCGAGCAGAGCCAGGAGCGCGGACGGGACACCAGCAACTCGCAGAGCACGCGAGCCGAGGGCCCGTTACCTGCCTCTGTCCAATTTACGCTGCTATTCATAATCTTTACCAGGAACTGCAGTACTCATTTCAACGCTGCGGCTTTCAGCCAATAGCCAGTGGCTCTTGCAGTGCAAGACACAGTTCCACGATCCCAAGGACTAACAGTAAAGTCTCCTTCCCCACACTGATGGTTTGGGGTCATAGAATCACGGAATCGTTTAGGTTGGAAAAGACCTTTCAGATCATCCAGTCCAACCATTAACCTCACACTGCCAAGTCCACCACTAAACCAGTTAAGGGGAGAGTAGTAATTTCATGTTTCCTGGCTTGGCAGCTAGATTATTTTTTCATGAAAGTAAAACTAGGAATCACTAGGGTTGGAAAGGATCTCTAAGATCATCAGTCCAACCATCAACCCAACACCCCCATGCCCACTAAACCACGTTCCAAAGTGCCACCTCTGCCCGTTTGCTGAACCCCTCCAGGGATGGGGACTCCCCCACCTCTCTGGGCAGCCTGTTCCAGTGCTTGACTACCCCTTCCGTGAAGAAATTTTTCCTAATATCCAGTCTAAACTTCCCCTGGCACAGCTTGAGACCATTTCCTCTCGTCATATCGCTGGTGACTTGGGAGAAGAGCCCTGCACCCTCCTGTCAGGTAGTTGTAGAGAGCGATAAGAATCATAGAATCGTTTAGGTTGGAAAAGACCTTTAAGATCATCCAGTCCAACCATTAACCTACACTACCAAGTCCACACTAAACCAGTCAAGGGTAGACTAGACTAAGGTCTCCCCTCAGCCTCCTCTTCTCCAGGCTGAACACCCCCAGCTCCCTCAGCCGCTCCCCACCAGCCCTGTGCTCCAGACCCTTCCCCAGCTCCGCTGCCCTTCTCTGGACACGCCCCAGCACCTCCATGTCTGTCCTGTCAGCGCCAATGAACCCGCGCACGCCAAACCAGCAGACCCCTGCTCGCAGCAGCCCCAGCGTACCTGTGTCCTGAGAGAGGCTGGCGCTGTAGCTGTCGCTCTCGGTGACCGTGATGCCGTGCTGGGAGCCCACCGTCCTCCAGTCAGAGGTGAGGGTCCGCGCGGGGGTGGACGCCTGGCACTTGGTGAGGGTCCACTGGCTGGAGTACCGGTTGCGGGTGCTGTGTGCAGACTTCACGCTCTTCCTTGACACGGGGTCTAAGGGACAAGGGTGACAGAGTCACGGCAGGACGCTCCCAGAGACAGCCAGGATGCCGTCCCATCTCCCTGGAGCGCTCCCCACTCCTTCTGCCTTACCGGCAGCTGCTTTTAGGCGTGGACGGTGCTGGGGGACAGGGTCTGCACCCCAGCACCCTGCTGCAGGGCAGCAGGAGCACACCCCTGGAAGGGGATGTGCGGGGACCGGCCGCGGTGCCCCTGCGCTGCCGGAGGGCACTCGGGGGGCTGCGGGCAGCGCCCAGCTCGCCCACACCTGCCTCGTGCCCCTGCCTGCACGCAACCCGCGCTGCTCCCAGCAAAGCTGCCCCAGCCCCACGCGACCGCAGCCGCTTACTGGTGCCGGGGCGGATGTCCGACATGTCGATGAGGGGCCCCGTGTTCTGGATCAGAGCGGGGTGATGCAGCGAGACACCCGTGCAAAAGCTCTGGGGGTTCACTGCCTGGCTGAACTCCGTGTCCGTCACCGGGATCGTGGCTTTGTCGTCCCCTGCGAGAAGAAGCCGGAGCTCAGACCTCTTTCTCCAGCCAGGAGTTCGCTCTAGGCGCCTGCCAGCCCACGCTCAGCACGCCCACGGCGTCCCCGGGCTTCCCCGCTGCAGGGAGCCCCACCGGCACTGCGGGGCACTGCGGGGCACGCGGGGACGGGAGCTTTGCCTGCCCAGGGCAGCGGTGCGTCAGACGGGCTGCTGCCCCACGTCCCTTCCCCGGGCAGCTGCCCCACGCCGCCGGGAGAGCGCGGTGCTTACCCAGCTGTTTGATGCCTTCCTTGTCCTCGATGAGGAGCTGTACCCGAGGGATGTCTATGTGCAGTCGGGGGCCCTGCGGCGGGCCCTTCACCGGCGTGTCAAAGCTGCGGTTATTCTTGCTGGGAGGTAAGAGGGGACGCAGACCCGGCGATTACCGGAGAGAGCCCCAGCGGCTCAAGCCTAGCATGGGCCAGGGCTTGCCGCCGGCCAGCCCACCCGGGGCTCAGCTCTCCGGCTAAGCTGCTCTCCCCAAAAGCCGCTCTCCCCCAGGCCAGCTCCGGCACGGGTGCCGGAACCAGCCCGCCTCACCCCTGTGGCAGGCAGGAGCGGCCGGGAGCACCAGGCACAACTTTCACCGCTCTGAAACCAAGTCAGGGCTCAACCCCGGCTTAAAAGCACCCAGGACCACCCCCAGCAGCCAGCACGCCCCAGCTTCCCCAGCCACCACCGAGCGCTCGCAGCTCAGAGACCCACCTGATCAGCATTTCGGCCAAGCTCTTGGCATCTGTGCAAGAGACACAAAAAACAAGGAGGAAGCGTGTTTTGAGAGCTGTTTAGGGCATAGGGAAAGCACAGCTCTGCGTTCCAGTCCCGCGCGCTGTGCCTCCGAGCCCCATCTCACCTCGAAGCCTCTTCAGCCGCTTCTCCTTCCTCTTCTTGCGGATGATGAAGAGCAGGGCCACTCCCAGCGTGGCCAGGATCACGGGGCAGGCGATGGTGAAGAGCTTCTTCACGTCGTCACCCTCCCCTTGGGCAGACTTGATAGGGGGGATGGTGCCTAGGGCAGAGCGCGGGCGGGCGGTCAGCGCTCCCGGGAGCCCCCCGCCTCGGCAGCGTGGCCCCCGCCCCGGCCCCCCACTCACTGCCATCGTAGTCCAGCGTGGCGAACTGCGCGGTCTCGTTGCCGCAGCCGGCGCTGTTGCAGGCCTTCATGCGGAGCTCGTACCACGTGGCCTCGCGCAGCTCCGTCAGAAAGACCTCGCCGGAGCTGTTGGTGCGGAGGCTCTGCCAGACCCAGTTGCCCTTGGGCCGGTACTCCAGGACGATGGCGGTGATGGGGCAGCCCCCGCTGCTCCAGCCTTGCAGGTTCAGCCTGGCATGCGTGGAGTTGATGTGGGTGAAGAGGTGCTGGTCCTTGCTGAAGGAGGGCTCTGCGGGAGAGGAGCCGTCAGGAGGGCTGCCACGGCGAGGGGACCACCGCGTCCCACGGTGGGGCAGGGCGCGGCAGCAGGCTCACCTCTGCCGTGGGTCTTGGCCTCGATGATCTCGCTGATGCGGCCAGCCCCGACGCTGTTCTTGGCCGCCAGCTTCACCTTGTACCAGGTGCCGCACTTGAGGCTCTCCAGCTTGAAGGAGCGCTCGGAGGAGCTGATGAACACGTCCTTCCACTCCTCGCTGTTGTCCACCGAGTACTGGAGCACGAAGCCTGTGGGAGGGAGGACGGGGCCGTCGCCTGCAGGCACACGGGCTGCCGGGGGGAGGCCTGCGGGGCACTTGGACGTCCCACGGCCAAGTCCAAGGCAGCCTCGCGGCGCCAGGGCACCCACTGCGTGCACGTGAACGGCGAGGGAAACGCAGCCCTCTGCTCCCGCGCTGCCGACATGGCTTACGGCGAGCTCAAAACCCTTAGCAGGGGTGAGCTGCCACCTTGCCGGACCCTGCAGGCAGCCCGAACGGAGGTCGCCTCGTCTGGCCGCCACGCGGGGCCAGGCAGGAGCCGTGGCGAGGGGCAGCCCCAGCAGCTACCACCTCTCGCGGGCTCGGCCAGAGCCCCCGGGCCGCTCCCCCGCGACCCACGCCCCGTCTGCTCCCCTGTCCGTGCATCGCCCGCCTCCAGCACGGCCCCCATCGCTTGGCTTCGCGCGGGGAGCGCGAAACGTGATTGACTGGTGCGAGGCTATAAAGGGAAAGCCAGAATTAACTAGCTCCCTTGGGAAGCTGCTAGGAAGTTGCTTCTGTCATTGCACACCGCCTCCTCTCCCGTGATTAAGAGTATTAGGAAGCACACTGTGTCCTAAATGAACAAACCTGTTACGCTGCCGTCAACAAGACGCCTGAAGACGGCTCGCCAGGGTTTCCCGGGGAGAGGCACGGGCGAGGCCTACGCCATCGAGGAGACCGGGAGGTCTCCGAGGTCTCTGCCCAGCACCTCTGCCGCCCTGACTCTTCTGGCCTTTTTAGCTATACAAAATTCCATGGCGTGTTGACAGATTTGGCTATTTTTGCAGGATATTTTGCCAATTCTCAAATAAAAATAACAGAGAACAGCAGTGTTTCTGCCCTTGTGCGTGCATCATGAGCCGCACAACGCGGCGCTGGCGGGACCGCTCCAGGTGCCGACGCCGTCCGGGTACCGGCGTGGCGATGCCAAAGGACCCGTGCAAAGGCGTGCGTGTGCCTCGCATCGGCTCTGCGAGCGCCCAGCTCCAGCTCGGGCAGAGCTGAGCCGAGGGAAGGGAGGTTTCTCGCACCTGCCTGGCGCCGAGGCTTCCCCATGGCCGGAGGACGGGCGTACCGCGACCTTCCCGGACCTTCCCGCGGGCACACGCTTTCCCAGCCGCATCAAAGCCAGCCCCAGCACCTCCGCGCCGCCCACGGTGCCTGGCACCCTGGTGCCTGCCACCGGTTATTTATTTATTTTGTACATGCAGCATGTTTTTAATATTTCTAATCCAATTATAACCAAATTTATCAACAGAGTCCGCTGGAGTGAAAGGCTGCTGGCTGGGGAGATTTGCTTGTAATTACTTTCATGCTTTTAATTAATTGTAAGCGAGGTCTCCTTCCTTGCTCCCCCCTCCGCGTGCAGCTGTTTCCACATATAATTCATGAGATGAATCAGAGCAGAAAGGAGGCTCTGGAAAGCAGGGATGCTCCTGGAGCCCTCCAGAAGCCCCCAGCCTGCCAGGGACAGGGGACAAATCCTGCCCAGTCACGTTCGGACTCGCACCAGTGCCGGCAGGCGTGGGACAGCCTCTGGGGCTGGCCCTGGCCACCAGCACCCAAGCAATTAACGACGCGCCCTTCGTTAGCTACTTCAATTGCTGCACCTTGGCCGAAACACCTCACGAGCCCCCTCGTTAGGACTGGCAGCCCTCCTACAAGCTCAGAAGCACCAACCTTACTCTGGAGCGTTTCTGAGGCATTTCAGAGAGGGGGAAACTGAGGCGCAGAGACAAAAGCACGCGTGCAGCGTGCAGGGGTGTGCCTGAAAACGCGCGTCACGAGCCTCGTCCCCCAGTGCCGGGACCAGAGGCACCCACGGCTCTCGGATGGGTGCTGCGGTGCTGCTGCCAGCCCCGTCGCTCGCCGCAGCCGTACCTCGGATGGAGCTGCCCCCGTTGTCCCCAGGAATCCACGCCAGCGTGATGGACGACGCTGAGGTCTTGGAGACGGTCAGGCGGGGCTGGTCCGGGGGCACTAGGGAGCAGGGAAAAGCCCATAAGCACCTCGCACGCACTGGCTGAAAGCGCCCCAAACCGTGCCCCCCCAAAAGGGGAAATGCCAAGAAGAGCTCCCGCCCAGCCCTGGGCCAGCGAGAGCCCCTCGCACAGGAAAAACCCTGCGGTTCATCACCCCACCGAGAGCAGTGGACAAGCAAGAGCACAGGCTTGCTGCACCATCTGCCAAGACGGAGCGTGTCCGTGCAGGGCACCCCCTGCCCGCACCCCTCACCTTGCACCAGCAGGTTGACGATGATGGTGTCGAAGCCCCAGGTGTTGGTGGCGGTGCAGGTGTAGTAGCCGGAATCCTCCGCTTTCACCGAGGGCAGCACCAGCGTGCCGTTGGCCTGGATCAGGCGATGGCCATCCACCGTCACGGGGATGGCAGAGTCCTCGCTGCCGGGAGAGGAGAGGGCGCGTCAGCCGTGTGTGACACTGCGAGGGCGACGCAGACGGCGCCGGCCCCCCGGTCCGGGCCGCGGCAACGGCTGGCAGCCCCCCGCAGTACCTGTCCTTGGTCCACTTGATGGCGGGGACCGGCTCCCCAACAGAGTTGCACGGCAGCCTCACGTCCTTCATCCATGGGGTGGTGACGGTGCCTCCGAAGGAGATGATCTTGGCAGGGGCTTGGGGGCGAGGAGGGGGTCAGCCTGGCCAGCGGGCCCCATGCACGGCCCCCCGACGTGTAACGACAGCGGAGACCACCCGTTCCGTCCCTCCTCTGCCCCGGGCGCGAGTCACCCCCACCGTCCCTTGCCGCAGGCTGATACGGAGCAGCCAAAGCAACCCGAGGGGCAGGGGCCAGCAGAGCCGGGGTGTGCGTCCCGCCACGAGCCGGTGGCCCCTGCCGTACCTTTCCCAGCAGGCTCGATGGTGACCTTCTCGCTGATGTTGCCACGGCCGGCGGAGGTGACGGCGGCCACCCACAGCATGTACTGCTGCCCGCGGTTCAGGTGGGCGATGCGGTAGAAGAGCTGGTCAGGGCTGGTCTCGTACTCGCTGGGGGCCTGCGGAGAGGGGAGAAGGTGCAGCCTCCGTGAGACCCTCACCCCATCGCCCTCAGCGTGGGCACCCCAGCAGCAGGAGCATGGCCACCAGGCAAAATAGAGGCCAGAGCAGCGCCTGAGCTGCCAGCAAGGAAAAGCTGCCTCCAGGCCAGCTGCCCACCCACGGGCATCCCCCACCACCCCCAGTATCCCCAGCGCAGCGCATCCCTGCCATCCCGCTGCCCTCGCTCCCATCCCCGGCCAGCTGGCAAAGGCGGTCCCCAGGTCCCCATCACCCCACCCGGCTCCCCCCCAGGAGCGATGCCTGGGGAGCTCCCTTTGCTCCCGAGCAGCGATTCGGCTCTGCCTGGCGTTTCTCAATGCCAGCGTGAACCGGCTGGTGTCGTAATTTCTCCAGGGAGCCCGGGCCAGAGCCCGAGGAACAGATGGCTGCGACGGCACGATTTGTTCCCGGGAAAGGACGCTTCCCCGGCCGCCCGCCGAGCTGCAGCGGGGACCGGGCACGGAGGCAAGCCCCGTTGGGCTGCTGAAAGCCCTCTGCGACTGCAGCGAGCAGCAAGGGGGTCCCCGAAGCCCCGCGTGGGCTCACCTCCCGCATCGCCTGCAGCCACTCTCCCCGACCCCGCGGGCGCTCCTCCGGAGAGGTCTGGCTGGCAGCCTCGCAGCGAGGCGTGCGCAAGCGCCGGGGCCAAAGCCGCCGTGCCCCAAGCACGCTGCGTGGGGAAGGGCTGCCCTGCACGGCACCCAGCCACCCTGCCAGGGCTGCCACGCCGTGCCGGCGCCGGAGAGGGGACGGGACCTCAGCGATCCGTGTCGCAGGGGAGGGATGGGGTATTTATGTGCACTAACGCATCTGCGCGTTCACCACCTTCAAACGCGCGCCCTTGTGGGGCCCACGGATATAAGCGTACCCCAAGAGCAGACACCTATATGAATATTGTATAGTATACGTAATTTTTTTTTTTTTACCCAAATGACAGTTTTGACAAGATGCCAAGAAAACAATATCGCATCCCAGCGGTTTTACCAGTTGCTTTGATGAAAAGATTATGTTGCCCTGGAAACCAGAGGCTCAGATAGTGAAATGAGTTTGAGAAGGAGCTTTTGATAAGCACTAGTCTGCAGACCTCCCATCCACCTCTTCCTCGCAAAGGAGGGATGGGGCCAGGCTTGATTTCTATTTTATTTTCGGTCAGCTGCTGGCACCTTTCCCCTTCTGGAGCAAGTGCTGAGCAGGGGAGATGCTGGAGGAAGGGAACAGAGAGACGACGGGACTACGGCCTGACGGAGGGTGCCCGTGGGTGCCCTCGCAACTCTGCACCGCATGGACCTGGCCCGAGGGCCCTTCGCTGCCGCCTGGCATCAGCCCTCCCTCCCGCCCCTGCTCGGCCAGCTCAGCGTTGCCCCGGCACACTCTGGCCATTCCCCGTCCC
Source organism: Pelecanus crispus (assembly GCF_030463565.1). Lineage (NCBI taxonomy): Eukaryota > Metazoa > Chordata > Aves > Pelecaniformes > Pelecanidae > Pelecanus > Pelecanus crispus. The sequence continues at coordinate 7,504,391 of NC_134661.1, read as the reverse complement.
CGTGCCGTACCGGCTGCCCCGAGCCGGGGCTGGAGCAGAAGATGGTGTACTTCCGGATGATGCCGTTGGGCTTGGCCGGCGGCAGCCAGGACACAACCACGCTGCTGGCGGAAGACGGCACAGCCTTGATGCCGGCCGGGGGCCCTGGAACTGAAGGAGGGAGAGCGTGGCAGAGCCGGCACCGAGAGGTCCCAGAGGTCTCTGCCCAGCGTGGCGAGGCGGCAGCACCCCATGGCAGGGCCGGCAGCCCGACCGCGCCGGGGAGGAGCTGCAACGGTGTTTTCGCACCAGCATCGGGCAGGTGCAAGCGGGGACGGGTTTGCAGACGAGTGGTCGCCCCACCACCACCCCACTGCCTGCGGGACACCTCTCCACAGGCAGCTTGGGTCTCCTGCCGAGCCAGAGGGTTAATTGCAGCCCAGGCTCTGGTTTAGAAACCGTGATTGGCTTTGAACAGCCGTCTCCTTAATCTGCCCAAGTAGCTCAGCCTCACCCAGCCCAGCATCTGGCGCTTCCCAGGACGGGCAGGCAGCAACGCCAGCCCGTGGGCCCAGGGAACGCTCCACTACTGAGTTAATGGCATTAAAGTAGGGCAGGCAGGGGTGTAAATATTTAAATATCTGCACTTAAGGAAAAGAAAAAACGAGAACGGGAAATGCCCTCCCATGGCCATACACGAGGGGTTTTCCTCTGCGCCCCTGCAGCTGCTCCAGCCCTTCCCTCGCCAGTGCAGCAACACGACGCGCCGCGGCACGAGCGAGCGCTCCCGTCCCCCGGCACCAGCCAGCTCCGGCACGCTGCGACCCTGAGCCAGGGCAGCGAGAGCCGAGCGGGCTGGGGCTGCGCGGGGGGCTGGCTCTGCTGCCGCGGAGCAGCAGCCGAGGACCGTGCACAGGCAGCGGGGCAACGCTGGGAGCCTTCCTCCCCTCCTGGCCAGGCACAACCCTGCCCGCGGGTTGGGCAAACCGAGCGGGGAGAGAAAGGAAAGGAAGGAGAAGCCCTGCCTGCCTGCTGCGCAGCCGCCTGGGTTCATTGCTAAGGGCTCCTACTCAACGCTCCATCTTCTTACTTCTAATTAACACACGTTGCCGCAGTTTATGAGCTGGGGTAGGAGGAGAGCTCCCCTGGGCAGCGCCACTTACTGTCCTCCTTGGTCTGGATGTAGAGCACGCTGCTGCGGACGCCGTCGCCGGCCTGGGTGTACGCCAGCACCTGCACGCTGTAGTTGGTGAACTTCTCCATGCCCCGCAGCTCCACTCGCTCCCGCGTGGTCGTGATGTTCTGCATCTCACCCCACTCTGCAGGGAGACGGGGGCCCGTCAGCCCCCCGCTGCCACCCGGCCGCGTCCCCCACTCTCCGCCAGCGCTCACCTCCATCCATGTAGAGGGACCAGAAGATGACCCGGTATCCCTTGAGCACCCCGTTGAGGGTGCTGCGCGGGGGCTCCGACCAGGAGATCACGGCCACGTCCGACGTGATGGAGATGGCCCGCACGTTCTCGGGGGGCTGGCTGGGAACTGAAGGGGGGACGGATGGGGAGGACAATCAGCGGGAGGATGGAGAGGCGGCACATGCCTGGCAGATGCCGGGCTGAAGGAGCCGTGTCCCACGGCTCAGCCACCCCGACTGCACCCACGTGGGACCCAACTGCGCTGCAGCCCGCTCTGCCCCGGCTGCCGCAGCCCCCGGAGCCCATCCTGCCCGGCACGTCGGGCACCAGGGCCGGGCGAAGGCGGTGGTCTGCCTCCAATGCGCAGTTTTGCTCCTCCCGGACCGCCGAGGAAAGACGACCCCCGTGCTCGCAGGGACAGGGAGGCCACCGGGACACGCTGTGCTTCCCAGCAAGGGGAGACTGGATGCGAGGTAATTAGATCCCATTGCCCCCTAAGAGGTAACTCTAATTTTTATGAGCGTTTAAATGATAATACATCGCCATAACGATCCTCTTTGAAAATGATTATTGTTTCATATTACTTAGGTGCAAAAATATAAGCACCACGTAATTAGGGACAGAGTATAATAAACTAATACAGACAGTCCGTTTGAACAAAATGAAGGTAATATAATTATGGAAAAGACGCTATTGCTAAAACAGGGGCCCTTGAATACCCCAGGAGGAGTGCTAATGTAGCCAGGAAATGATCGTGGTTTGACAGGCTAACAAGAGCCTTAATTAAGTATGAAAAACTGCTGAGCAAAGGCAGCGCAAAACTTTTTTCCAGTTGTTTTCAAAACGACTGAGGCCACCAGCAGTCTCTCCCAGATGGAAACCTCCCCGGCACTTCAGCAGCGTGTAAATCCACCTTGACGCCCTTCTAATTGCGCCAGAAAACTCCTCCCCAGGGCAGCTGCGAGCGTACAGGCGCGTGCACGCAGCCAAGCGCCGAACGCAGCCGGTGGGCAGCGCCCACCCCGAGACCTGCTCGGGATGGGGCATCGAGCGGCCAAGGGTGGAAGGGCTGGGAAGACCCCGGCGGGGGCCGGGACAGCCGTACCGTCCTCCAGCGTGGTGGCATTGATCTCGCTGGACGACGGCCCCGTCCCCGCACGGTTGAACGCCTGCACCACCACCCCGTACTGGGCGAACTTCTTCAGGTTGTCCAGCGTGTAGACCTCGCTGTCTCCCGTGGCTTTCATCTCCACGATGCTGTACTGCCCGTTGCTGCCCGGGCTGTTCTCCCGGTAGCCGATCTGGTAGCCACGGATCACCCCGTTCTGCAGCTCCTTCTTCGGGGCCTGAGGAACGGGGAGAGCAAGACGGAGAGCTGTCACGCAGGGCTACACTGCCCAGCAAGCACGGGAGGCTCACGGGACACCCTTGCCGCGACCGTGGCATCTTTTCTCAATGCCTTTAAACTTTCTCTCCCACAGCAGCGCTCGGAGGGATGTCCTGAGTGGCAGAATAGTGACAAAAAAGGGCTGCCGGGTCCTCGGAGGCCACCAGCGGGACGTGCTCAACCAGCGCCGTTCCCCGGCTGGAGCAGCTCAACGAGAGGAGGGAAAAACCCCGAAGCCTGACAGCCTTAAAAATGCAGGAGGCCAGGCTGAGATCAATCTGAACAATATTTCTCTGAAGCATTAAGAAATCAATAGGGTTGATTGCAAATTTATGTTACAAAGCCAGGGTGATCCATCTCACTGAAATACTCTTAAAACGAAGTGACTTATCTTTCTAGGGAATCTTATTTTCCATTAATCTGTTTTTCAGCACTTAAGGGGAGGGGGGAGAAGCTGGAACCCTAAACTTACTGACTTACAGTTTATTCCAAAGTCCTAACTTTATAATCAATTTTATTTTCTGTTACGCACCTTTAGAAAAATAAATCCGATTCTAAGTGTTACTGTTCTTCACCCAAACACTTTGCAACCCAGCGTCTCAGTTTTTACATATTTATCCTCTCTCTCCCCGTGGCCCCCCACAGACACCCTAGGAGATAACGAGCTTGTTCTAAAACACGATTAATAAGGATCCCGTGCGATGCAGCCGAGCCGCACGCCCAGCCTGCAGGTTTTCATATTCCCCAGGAAATTCTTCCTGGCCCTCCTACCGCCGCCGAGCCGCCGGCTCCCAGGACAAGCTGCCGCCGCAGAGGCTCGGCACGGCGTTTGGTGCTGCCCAAGCCCCTGCAGCCAGGGAAAGCCCGCACACCGCCCTGGCCCCGCTCACCTTCCAGGTGACCTGGATGCTCTGGGATGTCATCGGCTGCAAGGTGACATCCATCGGAGGCCCGTCGGGAGCTGCGGATAAACAGACCCAAAAGAGCGTGATGAGAAGCATCAGGGAAAGGACCTCCTCGCCAGGAAAATACTCGGCTCCCAGAGAGCTCTGCTGCAGCCAGCTTCGCTCAAGGCTACGGCCCCCGCGCTGCCCGTGGCCACCCCGCGCTGCCCGTGGCCACCCCGCCTGCCGGCCCCAGCGCCCGTGCCGCGAGCCGGGAGCGGCACCTGCTTCCTCTGTGCTGATGGTGAGCTCCTTGCTCGGCTCGCTGCGCCCGATCTTGTTGAAGGAGTACATGCGGATGCTGTACACGGAGGCTGGGTGGAGGTCCACGATGTTCGCCTGGTTGATGGTCGGGGAGATGTTGCGCGTAGACTGCTTAAAATCCCAGGAATCTGGAAAAGCAGTGGAGCGAGACAGGAGGAGGGTCAGCACGCGAATCCTGCGGGACCGAGGGGGCCGTGCCGAGGCAGGTCAAGTCCCCAGGTGCCTCTGGCTTTCGTCCCCAGCCCCTGCAGAGAGGTGCTGCTTTCCCCCTCCTCGCCGTTGTGCAGTCCAGGTTTGGCTTTTCGCAAATATTGTCTCTTTTAATATTCCCTTTCAAACGTTCCCATCCAACAGAAATTAACACATCTCATTAACGCTGCGCTCTCCTTTCTTCATCAAAGGAACCGTGATGCAGAGCTCTCCCTGGGAGGCACCGGTGGGGCAGCCCCGCGCAGCCCAGCCCCGGGACGCAGCGGCTGCGGTGCAGCCCCCGGGACGCAGCGGCTGCGGCACAGCCCCCGGCCCCGCTGCTTGCCGGGGGCCGCGGCAGCACAGGGAGGGGAGGGGAGGTCAGGTCAGATGTCACCTACCCGACTTGTTCTTGTACTCGATATCGAACCCGGTGATGATGCTGTTGCCGTCAAACCGCTGCGTCCATCGCAAATTCATACTCCGGGCTTTCACCTCGCGGATCTCCAGCTCCGGCGGGTCCGGGGGCTCTTGGGGAGACGCGGGCAGGTTAGGGACGACAGGGAGAGAAACCCCCGGGGAGCAGGGGGATCCTCACGGCGAGGCTTCACACCCCGGGGCACGAGTACCTTGGACGGTGAGCTGGATCAAGCCTCTGTCCTCGCCGTAAGAGTTGATGGCGTGACAGGAGAAGAAGACCGAGTCCCCGCGGTCGGCTGGTTTCAGCTATGAACGTTTCAGGGAGAGAAGAGGAGCCAATTCAGGCCGAGCTACGCCGAGCACCGTGCCCCTGCCTTCCCCCGGTATTGCAGCCTGCTCCCACCACCGGCCCCGGCGGGAGCGGTGCCTGCAGAGGCAGGTCACCCTCCAAACCCCCAGTCCCCGCCGCAGCTTGGATCTGTGCTGAAAATTTGTTCTTTGGGGTGTCCCTGGCTCTGTAAAACACCTTCGCACCCAGAGCCCATTGTACAGGCAGCCGAGATTTAGCGCAAAACCAGGGGCTCGTCACAGCAAGCAGACAGTGGCTGTTTTTTAACTGGCGTAATTAAAATGGGAAGCCCGGCTCCTCGCACCGGCCCAGGGCAGCGCTAACTCCTACACCAGTTGTAAAAGTCCAGGCGCTGTGCCTGGCTGCACCGCAGCATGCCAGGGCCGGGGGAGACGCAGCCGGTGCACGGTGCTGCTGGCTAGAGACGCAATCTCTCCGGCGGGTTTTCTCACAGCCCTCCCCGTTGGACTCAGTTTTGCCACCCTGGGAGCCCAGCCGCCTCCGCAACACCCACCGGGGACCACCAACACCCTCCCCGGGGACCACCAACACCCTCCCCGGGCACCCGCTGTGCCGCCTGCCCCACTCCACCACGCTGACAAGACACCCGGCAGCCCGGACGGGTGCAAGACCCCCGGCCCCTCACCTTGAGGGTGGAGATGACCTCGTCGCCGTTGTCCTTGGTGGTGATGGCGTAGCGCATGTTGCGGTCGGGATCGATGACGGTATCGCCCTTCTCCCAGCGGATGATGATGGGCCGCTCGCCCCGGGCGGTGCAGTTCAGCTCCTTGGTCTGCCCCTTGATGGCGATGGTGGTGTTGGGGTGGGAGGTGATCATGGCCGGGACTGCGGGGAGGCAGGGGGTCACCCGTGCGCCCGTGGGACGGCTCGGTGCCACCTGCGGCTGCCCGGCCGCCGCACAGCCCACGGACCCCGCCGGGGAGGCGGCGGATGCGGGTCTCGCCGAGAGGCCACGCAGCCCGAAGCGGAATGGTCTCGCTGCATTATACAGCTCAGGATCATAAAATAATGAAGCAGATAAATTTTATAATGCATAGCATTACACCGGGGTAGACAATAAAACGTGAAAGACAAATAACCAAGCGCACACTATAATGAAGAGAAAGCCTCCAGTCTGAGACGTGCGGGTATGAATTATTGACTAAGGTTTTACACTCCCGAGGATGAGAGGAAGAATGTTTTCCCTCACAGATTTGCATAATTCACTCGTATAAACCTGGGCAGAATATAGAGTGCGATTTCCCATCAGCAAGGCCGCCTTTGCATTGCAGATGCCAGAGATGCGGGGTTTTTTTTCCATGGCCACCCCAACATGCAAACGAGGAGGGTGGGGAGGCCCCGCACCGCGCTCGCCGCCCGACCGGGCTGCGGCACCCAGCGTGGGCGCGTCCCGGCGCTGCCCAAGCAGCGGCTGCAGCGCAGTCAGGGACGGCACGGCGAGTCCCTCTCGCCGCTGGCGAGTGCCCGCAGCCCCGGCACAAAGCTGCCGCCTCCCGTCCAGGCGCTCGGGCGCTGGCCTGGCAGCGGCACCGGTGCCGAGGACCACCAGCACGCCAGCCGACGCCGGGCTCAGCCTCCTCCCGCCCATCCCCGCACGCTGCAGTGGGCTCTGCCAAAGTGCTTCTCCTCGCTGCGAGGGATTGCTGTAACGAGCCCTGGCCGGGCTCCTTCCCCGGCGGCCTCGCCGCTCCACGAGCCGAGGCCTCGTGCCGCCCCGGTGCCGCGCGGTGAGCCAGCCGCGGCATTCGCCGCGTGGGAGAAGCGGGCCGGGGGGGCGAGGGCAGCCTGGGTAAGCAGAAAAAAATGTAATGCATAAACAAACAGCACTGCTGAGTCCCGCAGTAATATATGATAATGGCAATCCGCAAAGGCAACACACACTGTTATAATGGGACACAAGAGGCTCTAATGAGCTACGACTTCTCGGCTTTCTGTGGCAATGTAATTCAATTAACAGCCAAGAAAACCTTTCCTCCCGAGCTGCCGGCATTTGCGGGGTGCAGGGCAGGCGCCCACACGTCCGGGACGGAGCGGTGCCCGCCAGCAGCACCCCGTGGCAACCCTGCCCCGATGGGAGCGTGGCCGCCGGCGAGCCAGCGCAGGGACGGCAAAAAGCAGGGACGCTGGGGCAGCGCTCGGCCCCGCCGTGCATCGCTGCTGGGCCTGCGGTCCGGGGCACGGGAAACCAAGAGCTACAAGAAACGGAGCAAGACTTCTCCTAGCTCTGCCCCGGCCCCAGCTCCGACGCCTCTGCCTGCCTGCGGGCTGATGCCGGGGCAATGCCGGGGAGAGGGGCAGGTGTGGGAAGGGCCAGCCGCGCCCCAGCCTCCCGCACCCCGCCGGGCGATGGCACAGCACCGGGACGGCCGGGGGCTCTTGCACCTACGCTGGGGCCGACCGTCTCTCTGGCTCCAAGCGTGCACAGCATAGGGGCACACACGGCCAGGGTAGGGTGTCAGCGCCCGGTTTTGGCACCACGGTGGCACCTTGGTGGGCTCCTGCTATGAGACCACCGAGAGGCCACCCTGCAGAGTTTGGCAGGCGGGGGGCACCGGGGGCTGCTCCCCTGCGTTCAGCCTTCACTTCGCCCGGGCTGGAGACCAGCGCGGCGCGTAGGGCGTGCGTGGCCAAAGGGGCAGGACAGCCCCGCAGCGCTGTGGCAGCCGCGGAAGCATCGGCCCCCTTCCTTCCCGGCGAGCAGCGCCCCGGGAGAGGAGCTCCGTTTCAGGCTCTGCTTCGCTGAAATGCACTTATTGATGTTTGATTAAAAGCAGCTCCTTGGATGTAAACATATCAACTTCTCTCAATTGCCGGGGTCCCAGGAGAGCGGCAAGCAGCCCAGCGCGGGGGAAGCAGCAAAACTCACCGAAGGAAAAGCCCAACCAGCCGTGCAGACAGCACGGGCTGGGGTGCAGAGGCGGCACCTCTTGCGCTGGTACCCGCTGCCCGCTCTGGAGCGGTTCTGCTGCTTGCGGAGGGTCAGCATCTCCCGGGACTGGCTGCAGGACCCTCCTCTGAGGGCTGCCGGAGGCTGCTCCCAGCCAGCCCACGACCTCTCCCCGGGTGCAGCGACATCAGTAACCCTGGCTCCTGCCCGCCAGAGCATCAGCCAGAGCCCCGGCTCAGCACTGCTGCACAGGCAAGCTTCCCTCGGGCAGAGCTCGCCTCCAACGCTTCCTGCAGCCGCCCGTCCCCGCTGCGCCCAGCCCGCTCAGCCGCCCCTGCCAGCGCCGCTGCCGCGCTCCCCCCGTGCCCACGGCCCTTGTTAACGAGGCCCGGACAAGAGGCTCGCCCCGCTGGCTGGGCAGAGATAAGGCTGGCTACAAAGGGAGATGTCAGCAGCTGGCACGCCCTGCCGGCCCACGCCGGGCTGGGGCACGAGCTGCTTCGCAGCCCGCTGGTGACAACTGAATGAGAGCGGTGACAAGGGTGACAAGGGCTGTGCCTGCCTCCCTCGCCCCCCTCTTTCTTGTTTGGAGCCAGCTCTATGATGTTAATTTGATTGCACCCATTTCAGCTTCCTTTCTACACTGATTAGCTGAGTTTCACCTGAAGCATGAGATTAATTCCAATTGCATGGAAGCAATCAGTTATGCTCTTGCTGTACGGCAGCGAACTTCCAAACACGTCCGTCCCCGTGCCCAGGACATGCAGGCAGCTGCCCCTGTCCTGGACCTGCTCATTGCGGTGCCGGCGAGGTCCGAGCCGAGGAGAGCAGCCCCCTTCTCCCGCGAGCGCTGCCCACCGCGCCGGCAGCCCGGCACAGCCCGCAGGGACCCCGCGAGCACACGACCCTCTCCATCCCTCCCACTCTGCGCTCGACACCCGGGGAGGCATCCAGCCGTGTGCTAAACGACATTTATCACGCGCTGGTGGTCTCCTCCCCGCAGGCGCGCGCCCCCAGCCTCCAGCCTCTAGAATACACCCGACCAGACGCTAAGCAGTTTCCTTCCGAAGCGGGGACGGGCACGCTGCCGCGGCAAGGCAGCGAAGCCGCTGCCCGCATCCAGACACGCGCCTGCGCCGGGGGCTGAGCAGAGCAGCGCGGCGTGGGGATCCGGGAAAGCCCCAGTCCCGTGGGCTGCACCGCAGGCAAGGGCTGGGCACGGCCGGGGCCCCGCGGGTTACATTCCCATGCTGGTACAAGCAGAGCCGGGCGGCTTTCCTTGCCCGCCACCTGACAAAAGCAGCAGCCAGCTCCTTCTGGTGCCAGCGGGTCCGCAGGCCCTTGGCCAGGACGGCACGCGCTTGCCTGACGCGTTACCCGGCTGCCTCGGCTCGCCCCCGGAGCCCCCGGCCGCGGGGAAGGGGACGCAGGGACGCGCGGACGCGGGTGGGCTGCCGCGGCTGCTCCCCTATCCCCCGCTGACCGACCGCCGGCGCGCTTTGTTTGGGCTCTGATTAACTTTCATTTAACTCCGTCCGCAGTGGCCTGACTTTCAAGGAAAGCCGGCGCTGATCTCACTTTAATTGGCCTGACATTTCACTAAACAAACAAAAATCCAAAAACGAAACAAAACAAAGAGCCCCATATAATGCTTAATTGGCTGCGGCGCTTCATCTACCTATTCATCCAAACCTTTTCAAAGGCTGCGAGGTCTCCAGGAAATGTAAAAGCACATGCATAATAAGGTTATGTGCTATTCAAGTCAGCAAGCAACCTGTCCTGGGATGCAATTACAGCAGATAGCAGGGACGAGGCAACGGTTCGGGCTCCGAGACTTCTGCGCGCTCGCTCGGGATTAGTCGCCTCGACTTTGTACCTGCGCCTTATTGAAGTGCGCTGTTTGAAGTCGCTCGTTTCGATTCATCAGTCGGCGGGATAAATTAAACAGCTGACAGGGAGGGGAGCAGAAACCCAGGAAAGCAGAGGCTGGGTGGGGAGGGGAGAAGCCCTGAGAGGAACGCCTGCCGATGCCAGAAAATCAAGTGCTTGGCCGGCTACCCGAGCCAGAGCCGTGCTCTCCTTGCCTTGTCCCGGCAACTCCCCAGGCACGAGACCCGCGCCCGGGCAGAGCTCAGCCCTGCGCAGCTCCGGAGACACACGGGAGCGAGCCCGACTGGGCCAGTCCCCCCTCCACCGCCTCCTTTTTGAGTTTTGAACACTCACTGCAGCGACAATCAAAATAAATAAAGAGGAGAGAGAGATTATGTATTCTGCTGATAGCAACGGGAGAGGAATCCAATAATAAGCGCAGTTCAAACACGGTGTCTAACAGCACTTCCCGGCCCACCCCTGTCAAATTAGCCCAGCAATATCCTTTCCTCCTGTACGATGTAGATTGATTGCTCGGTTTTATTAAGGACAAAGCGTGTTTAATAGGAAAAGGGAAGCGGGTCCCTGGAGGAGGGGAATCGATGCCCTCCCTGTGCCCCAGCATCGATCGCGGGGATGCGCGGTGCCGAGGGCAGCACCAGGCTGCTGTGGCGAGGACCACCCGCACGGAGCGGGGAGCTGCGCCGGACCAGGCTGCGCCGGCACACAGCCGCCCCGCAGCCGCAGCCGCCTTCACCAGCACGCAGGGTGCGTGCCCGCCTCCGCTCCCCCCGGCCGCCGCTGCAGCCGCGCCGGGAGCGCGGCCCCGGCCCCTCGCCGCGGCCCTGGCTACTTACTCTTCACGGTGAGAAACATGGACTTGCTGATGTCTGTGCCCACCCCGTTGCTGGCCTGGCAGAGGTAGTAGCCGATGTCCTCCTCCAGCACGTGGCGGATGAGCAGGGAGCTGTTGGGCAGGATCTGGATGCGGCCCGTGAGGGGTATGGGGTGGTACTGCTGGGGGTTGCCGCTTCCTAGGAGGAGACAGAGGCGCAGAGCTCAGCCAAGGCAGAGGAGCGCTCCTGAGGCTCAGCGCTGGGGCGGCCGTGCCGAAAGGGGACTGTCCCCCGCCCGCTGCCGTGTCTCACCCCTACCTTTTGCGTGCTTCCACATGACTTTCGGAGGGGGGTACCCGTCAACGGAGCAATTCAGCACCCCGGCTTTACCGTAAATGCCATCTTGGTTGTTGGGTTGGACCACAAAACGAGGAGGCACTGAGTAATTTGAGAGAAAAGACGGACACGGTAGCGAAAACTCCATCAGCTTCCTGCAACTCCTCCCTGCCTGCGGGCACGTGGCTGCTCTGGCTCAGCCCTGCTCCTCACCCTCCCCGCCTGCTTCTGCACCACTCCTTCAACCAGAGGACAACGTTATCCCCCTCCAGCCTTGTATCTCTGCTCCCTGCCGTGCTACCTCTCCATCACCGTCCGCCCTCCTCAGCCCGACGCGGCAGCAGCAGCATCGGGGACCGGGCGGGATTGGCCCCGCGGCACTCACCCCGCACGATGAGCTGCCGCTCCCGGCTGACCGTGGCGGCATCGTTGCTGGCGATGCAGGTGTAGTTGCCATTGTGCTTCAGGGAAACGCTGGAGATCTGCAGGGAGCTCATGAACTCCTTGCTCTCAATGGTGACTCCAGAGCCGGAGAGGATGATGTGCCCGTCCTTCCTCCAGGTGATGTGGATGGGCATGTCGCCAGAGGAGACCACGCAGGGGATGTAGAGGAGCTGCCCGATGGAGGCTGGCGGGAACTCGAAGGGCTGGATCAGCGGAGGGACTGTCGAGGGGAGAGGGAGGGCATGCTGGAGAGCCCGTCCAGCAAAAGCCTTCCTCCAGCGGGGACGTGCCCCGCTGCCCCGGGAGGAGAAGCAGCCCAGAAGCTAAGGCAGGCTTTTGTTCCCACCAGGAACACGGCCGGGGCAGAGCGGAAGGTGCCGCCAAGCGGAGGACAGCGGGGCGACGTCGGCCACCACGCTAAGAGCAGGACGGAGAAACGCCGACCTGCCGAGCAGAGCGGGCCCTGCTCCGGGGAAAGCCCCAGCCGCCCCCGCCCCACACGTGCCAGCCGAAATTCCGCCTCAGCATTTATCCGCTTGCAGAAAAGCAATTATTAGATGGATGCTTTTCTTAAAGGCACTGGATTCAGAACCAGCCATTATCTTTCTGATAACTTAATTAGGCAACCGCAGCATCTCTGGCAATGTGGGAGGGGGAAGAAAGCAGAGAGAGGGAGACAATTAGCTTAACAAGGCTCAGCACCTGGTAGATGAGATCCTCTTTCTGCAGTCTCCATAATTAAATTAGCAGGCTGCCAATTGTCCCCTTGGCAGAAATAAGCTGCCCTCTCGTAGGGGCGCAGGAGCGGCTCCCCGCACCGCCACGCACGTCCCTGGGCTCCCATCCGCACCCCATGCCCAGTCCATCGCAAAGGCCTCTGCGCCGGGTGGCTGCTGCCGGCCCCGCCGGGCAGCTCCGCGGAGCAGCGGGCAAGCGGGGGGCTGCTCAAGCCCCCCCGGGCTGCAAGGTGCTGCGGGCAGGCAGGCAGAGGGGCGCGGGCAGGGCTGGCCGGCCCCTTCGCCGGCTACAGCGACATGGCTCGAGCTGCCGGAGCCACGGAGCCAGCGCTGCCTGCTTTCCATAATTAATGAATAATTAATTGGGAATGCACTGCAGTCTATCGCAGAGCGGGGACGGGCTTGTGGATCCGCGCTGCTCCAAACACGCCCCACCGGCCGCTTCCGAGCCGCCAGGAAAAGGACAGGCTCCCTCGACAGAAGAGCTCTCCCTGCCGCAGCCGGAGCTTGCAACTCGCCTCCTCTTCCCAGTTCCTTTCCCGCCGCAATTCTCCCTTCCGCAGGGCTTCCAGGCTCTCACGCGCAGCTGCAGCAGGAGCCGGCGGCGCGGCCGCAGCCCAGGGCACCGTGTGAGGGTGCCCCTGCCCAGGGTGCCCGCCAAAGAGCCCTGCCCAGCCAGGCACAGCAGCCCAGGTCTGGAGGGGAGCCCAGCGAACAGCCCCTGCCGTCCCGCGGGGCAAGGCATCGCCCCGACGGTGCCCCGGCGCTGCCGGCTGCGGAGCGGGCGCAGCTGGCGTCAGCGCCGCGCTGCCCGAATCGCCGCGCTCACCCGAGCAGGGCTGTGCGAGAGCCACGGCACAGCGCCGAACCCACGCGTGACGAAGCAAAACGTTCAAAGATGTCTGTGGGAACGACGAGGTGTCGAGGGAGGGTGCCCATCCCTCCTAAGGCACCTTGGAGGAGGCCGGGTGCTTGGATCGTGCTGCTGGGGAAGGCAGAGGCCCCAGCAGCATCCCCCGGCGGCCGCAGAAGCCCTCGGGGGCAGGGAGGTTTGCAGCTGCAACCCAGGACACCCGGGCTCCAGGCTGAGCAGCAGCAGCAGCGCCAAACCCGGGCGGGAGTTTCCCTCGACGCAAGACGGGAGCGCGGCTGGGGGCGATTCCTCAGGAGCCGGGCTGGGGGCTGCCCGCACATCCCCGGGGGAGCGGCGCCGGAGGGAACTGTAAAGCTTTTACTACCGCGTGCTCGCAAAGACCTGCATAACTCACTCGTGGCACTTAATGCGGTCGCCAGGCACTTGTGGCGATAAAAGCTTTACGGTGCTCCACGCCACCCTGCACTCCTCGCTCTACGCAGTTATATTTATTCACTCTGCTCCGCAGAGCTAGCTCTGACTGACTTCTAGGGCCTTGGCAATCCTTTTCCTCAGGCCCTTTATCCGATGGCCAGAGCAAATAAGGAATCTGGCAAGCGGGGCCAGGCGTAAATCTCCGGCAGCCGCGCTGCAGGAGGAATGAAGACATCTGGCCACGGCAGAGCGGCGTGCCGCCGGCCCGCACCGTGCTTCTACCCGCTCGCCTTCCTCATCCTGTCACCGGCCACTAATCAAGGCAGTAAATTCCGATTCGGAAGGGTTGCTTCCCAGAATATACGGATCCTCGGCTGAACTCGCGCACCCTGCATCCTCCGATGGCACTCCCAGGGACTGACAAGCAGCAAAGCCCGTTTTTTCCCTTCAGGCGCACGCACCTCTATAGATGCTCGCTCTGCACCAGCCCTGCCTGGCCCGTTCACCCCAGGACAAGACCAGCGTTTACTCACCTCTGGCCTCTTTTCAAGCCCTGCAGCTCCTGCGGGATGGGAATTTGGTATAAGGTGGGGAAAGCAGCGCTGGCCAAGCCCTGCGGACCCAAGGGGACAGAAGTCCTCCCCGTGCCACCCTTAGACAGGTTACCTGCAGCCTACTCCTGTCTTTGCAAAGCCTCGGAGAAGAGCGTTAGCTAATCAAGTGGGAGCATGTATAATCAGCTCGATGCACTCTCTTGCTAACCTGATTCCTAATAAGAAAATGGTGGATGGGAGGGGAGGGAGGGAGGGGGATCAGAGTAAAATCCAGTCCGTAAATACCCTGCTGGGTGAGACAGAGAAAGGCAATTGGCCAGCTCCGTCCCCAGCGCGGCTGTGTTTGTCGAAATGATTTACTGCAAACACCGAGCTGGCGACGGGCAGAGACGACCCGACAACTCTGAGGACGGGAGATACGGGAGCACCGCGCACTCCCGGCACAATCTCAGCGAGTCACTGGGAGGGAATGCATCCGGCTCAATTCATTAGGACTGAGAGCTCCCTCAATGGGGCTGAATAATTGATGGCCTGGAGAAGCTTTTAAGATGTTCTGTGCGCTCGAAAGACCGAGAGCACTGTTTTTTTAAAAGCTAACACACAGAGAAAAACATCGGTGAAGGTGATCCGAGCAAAGGTTAGATGTTTTAATACGTTATGTTTACACCGTAAATCTTTGCTCCGTCGCTTGTAACGGGAAATGGATACGGCGTGGCTCGGGGCAGCCGCGGGCACGCAGGCAGGACCAGGTAGCCGCTCCGGCAGGAGCCGAGCCGGCTCCCGAGGGCTGCTGTGGCGGGAGCTGAGCTCCCACCGGCGCAGCGTTTGCGGAGCACGGCCAGCGCCCGGCCGCGGAGCCCCCTGCGCGACTCCGCTCTGCCTCCGTCCCCCAGCAGAGACATCCCCGACGCGACCCGGGCAGCCTCTCCGCCCGATCCGGGGAACGCCTCTCCACCCGCTTACCTTTCACCGTGACGTGGACGCTCTGGCTGATGGAGAGCTGGGGCTGGATCAGCACGCTGCACAGATACTCCCCTTCGTCCATGCCTTTCTGGACATCCATCAGCTTGAGAGTCCCGTTCTCAAAGACCACTTGGCGGTGGTTATCAGGCAGCAGCAAAGAGTCCTTGTACCACTTGATGGAGTAATACGGGTACCCGATCACCCTGCAGTTGATGAAAGTGTCCCTACCCGCTACCGCTGTTATGTTCTTCATCGCTCGGATGCTCGGGGGACCTACATATTCGGGAGGAAGGAAGAGGCAGGCTAGGTTAATTCCGAAGAGCAGCTTGGTTGCATGCAGATCTGCTGCTATTTCAGAGCGAGCTTCACAGGCAAAGGAGGTGACCAGAACAGTCGGGACCCAGCCTGGTTTTGGGTGAGGAGCAGGCACGGGCTCCTCTCTGAGCGCGTGTGGGGAAAGCCGCTCATCGGCCGCAGCCTCCAGCCAGAGCTACTCGCACACGGCTACAACAGCGCAGCTACAAACGGGGGCTGCGGGCCCCCATCACGGCCACGCTTCAGCAAACCCCAGCCCAGGTTCACGGGCACAGTCAGCGCTGGGGAAGCTGAACCCGCGGACGCCGCTGCCGCGCGCCGGAGGAGGTCAGACGGCGTCTGGAAGCGCAGCGTTGTTTCCGCAGTGGGAACCGTGGCCGCCCGGCGCGCCTCCAGCCACAGGAACTGCAGGGGAGACAGGGAACGCTCCCCCACCATCACAGCCGCGCTCTGCCTCTCGCAGGAGGACGCTGCCTGCGTTGTGCCAAACGTCCTCGACAAGAGCTGCTACGGGAGCCTGACTCGCACTGGCAAACGTGTTTCTCCTCCCCCAAAATACACCTTTCCCAGCCTCCCACTGGCAACCTGAGCATGGCTGCAAAGCCAGACAGTCACCAGCACCCGGCTGGTGCTCCTGCTGGCTAAGGACTGGGAGAACGCTGCAGGTGAGCATTTCAGCAAGAGGTTTCGTGCATCAATAATTCCATTGTTCCCCTGGCCGCTGCATAAACCAGCAAACTAATCTAAAGATTAGCCCTATCTTGACTCCTCGTCCTAAGGGCGTAGCAGGATAACAGCTTAACAGACACTCAGGATAAGCAGACGGACGGTTTTTCTCGTGCTGGCACATGTTTAGAAAAGGAGCAGGAAAAAAGAAATTAGCATCTCACTCTGTAACTGTCTCTTGGCCCGTCTGAGGGACTCGCTCCATTCCAGGGCAAAAAAAAAAGCCTCTTATCTAGTGACAGCCCGTCAAGAGCCGAGAGAGGGGAAAAAGGGAGATAAGGGAACGTCCTCTTTGGAAACGTGGCCCCGGCTTCTCGCGGCTGAGGGATGAACTTGGTCCAAATTTAGCAGCAAATGGCAGCAAAATTCAGACTCTCCTGGGAGCCCAGCCAAAAAGCCACTAGATCCGTTTCAAACCTGAGACACAGACAAACACAGCCCTTCAACCCTCTTTCTCAGTAGACAAATAAACACCACCTTGTCTCTGTCTTGCTCCCACCTGTAAGCCCGGAAGCTTTAATTGGCGATTATTAATGGGCAGGGGCTTATACCATACCCTGTGCCTGAAAGCGCTCCCTGTAACGCACCGAGCAACACGCTCCAGCCGTAATAACACGGTGATTAACGCGGCCATGGCTTTTAACAGACAAAGAAAACACAGACATGACAAATCAAAGCTCATTTTCCACGATTTCACGTGCTGCCTCATCATCGTTTGTCATGTAGATCCCTGCGCCGGCGGGCGCGTTTGCTGCTGGGGAGCCGGGCTCCCACCGGGGCCGGTTGGGAGAGCACGGGGGGCCCGGGATGCTCCTGTGCCCGCCACCGCCGCCTCCGTGCGTGGGGTCCCTCGGGGAGGCGTTTGCAGACCCTGAGGGGCTCAGTGGGGTGAGAGCAGACCCCAACGAGGAGAGCGCTGCCCTTTTGTCCCCGCAAAGCCGAGCCTCAGCTCTCCGAGGCTACAGGACCGCTTTTGTCCTTCGTTAAACTCCCCGCTTTAAATGGCGGGGAGGCTCAACCCTGCGGGCAAGCGTGCGGGCTGGAGCTGGGAGCTGGGGGAACGGGGTCGGGGCAGCCAGGGAGACCCGCGCGGCTGGGAAGAGGAGGAGCGATCGGCCGGGGAACAGAACAAAACCAAAAGCCCAGTAAAAGTCCTATTCTGATATTTAAAAGTAGACAGGCACCTCTTACGTTTATTCGCGCTTGGTA
Source organism: Pelecanus crispus (assembly GCF_030463565.1). Taxonomy (NCBI): domain Eukaryota; kingdom Metazoa; phylum Chordata; class Aves; order Pelecaniformes; family Pelecanidae; genus Pelecanus; species Pelecanus crispus. The sequence goes on along the minus strand of NC_134661.1, from coordinate 7,487,262 downwards.
TTCGGCGCTGCCCACCGAGTTCCGCGCGGTGCACCGGTACACGCCGCCGTCCTTGATCTGCGGGCTGGTCACGTTCATGTGGCTGACTGTGGTGCCGTCCGACATGGTGTACTGGTTGGTGCGGTGCCCGCTGTCCCGCGGGATGGGCTCGTCGTCCAGCGCCCAGGTGACGGTCGGTGGGGGGGCCCCCTTGGCGGCACACATCAGGGAGAACTGCTCCCCGGGGTTGACCACCTTCTCGCTGAAGGAGGAGACGATGCGGGGGGTCCCATCTGGGGGGCACCCAGCGGGAGGGGGGTCAGGGAGCGGCAGCCACAGGCAGCAGCAGTCACCCGCTGGCGGGACGGCTTTGAGCTCCCGCCGGGGGTGGGAGCCCCGGCTCCGCCGGGAGAGGAGCCCTCGCCGGCAACGCAGCCGCGCCTGCGTCCCTGCGGCGGGGGGTGCTGAGAGGGGGCGCGGGGGCACGCTGGTTGGTACGGGACGCCTGAGCCCATCCCTTGTCCAACCATCCAGCGAGCTGGATCGGGGAGGGGACACCCAGTGAAAGGCAGCACCTCAGCGCGGGAACCAGGGACGGGCAAGTCAACCCTTATTTTGGTCCTTCCGTGTCCCGGCTGTGCCGCATCCCTGAGCTGCTTGCAGACGGCACGCACAGCCCAGGAAGCGGGCTGGGAGCAGCCTGGCCCCAGAAGTCCCCACCCCGGCGGGTCTCACTGCCCTCCAGCCATGCACAAAGCATCCCGGCGCGCCCCGGGGCTGCGGTGGCTCGGAGAGGGGCAGAGGAAAGCCCCCGCCCCGAGGAAGCCAGCTCACCCTCCAGCATGATGATGGAGAAGTCCTGTGCCGTCTGGGACTTGCGGGTGGCAAAGCACTGGTAGGCCCCGGAGTGGCTCTTCTGTGCGGCCGTGATGAGGAGGGTCTCGTTGCTGATCCCCCGGATGGAGATGTAGTCATCCACCACCACCAGGTCCGTGTTGCGGTACCAGCGGATGACGTACTCGGGGGACCCGCTGAGGGCACAAGAGAGGATGACGGTGCTGCCGATGCCCGTTTTGAGCTTCTTTGGTGTGAGGGTCACACGCAGAGGGTCTGTGCGAGAAAGGGCGAGAGCGGGCGAGGCGTTGGAGGTGCTGGGAGCGGCTCGTCATTACTGTGCTCTCTCTGTCTTTCCTACCCTGGAAGCGCCAGCCCAACTACATGTAAAACGTCACCGCGCAATAAGGCAGGTGGTCCCCCCGCACCGTCCTCCCTGCTGACAGCCCCTGCTTTTAATGTCAGCCCCGGGGGCCAGCAGAGCGGGTGCCGTCGCGGAGGCGGCAGGACGGCTGGAAGAAGATGCGGCCAGTGCGATGGGGGACAGTGCCGAGCTGGGGACGTGCCAGGGCGGCTGCTGGTGTGCTCACCGCGGCACTGCGCCAGGTAAGGTGGGCATGGTGCGTGCCAGCCCCAGCAGCTCTGCTCCCGCTGGGATCCCGGCGACAGGAGGAACCCCCAGGAACAAAAAGCACACGATAAATACTTGGCCTGCCCAGATGGTATTTACTGTTTGGCTGGAGCTTATTTTAGGGAAGTCAACAAAACAAAGCGCAAAGACACCTAACGTAAAACCGACATTGCCATCCAGCAATTTACATCCCCCGGTATTGCTCCGAGTTTTCCCAAGGCCCCTCTCCCTGCCCCGACTGAAGCGGTAAATCAGGGGACACCGGCAGATGCGCTGCTGCAGCACAATAATCCTCCCGCAAGCGCTCCGAGCGCCTCGCCGGACACGCTGCGTCGCAGGACGGCAGCTTCCAGGCGTGCGACACGCCACGCTGAAGCACAAGGCTTGTAATTTATAGGGCTGTATAAAACCTTTAAGGCTTTATCTTTATAAAGGCTTTATATTCAAGAAGGCTTTATCAAGCCGCGCCCCGGGCAGCGGGACAGAGGTCTCCCCGCCGCCGTGCCCCGCTCCTGCCCGCCGGCTCTCACCTATGACTGTGAGGGTCCCCGTGACCTCTGCGGACCCGAAGGTGTTGGTCACCTCGCAGATGTAGGTCCCGCTGTCCTCCACGCGCAGGTCGCTGATGGTCAGCCCCGTGATGTGCTTGGTCCAGCGGCTGTCGGTGGGGAGCGGGCGCCCGTCCTTGATCCACCGGACGGCCGGGTTGGGGTAGCCCGAGGCGATGCAGGGCAGCTCCACCAGCCGGCCCGCCTTCACCTCCCTGGACTGGAAGCTGTCTAGCATCGTGGGGATGGACTCCGCCGGGTCTGGGTTCGGAGAGGAAACGGGCTCACCCGGAGAAGAGGAGGCGGCGAGGCTGCTTCTCCCCGCAGGGACACCAGGCGAGCCCCTGGCACGGTGGCACCGGTACCACCGCGCGCCCTCGGCATCAGCCGGGAGAGAGCGGCTCTCCCCATCCCCGTGAGCCGGCGGCTCTGCCGGGCAGGAGCGCAGGACGCCAGCCGCATCCTCTGCTGGGCACGGGGCCGGCGCAGGCAGCGGGTGGCCTGTCCCACCTGGCACGGCCGGCACGGCCATCGGTGGCCGGGGCAGCAGGCTTGCGGGGCGGTGGGAAATGCATCTCGCTAGCTGATGGGACGAATAAACTCAGCACCGGAGGAATTACTCAAGGTGACACCTAATTGGTGCAAAATACACAAATTCTGTGGCACATTTCAAAATTTACAAGCAAAGGGGCCCATCAGGCAGCTGGGAAAGGAGAAAATTAATCACCAAGTCTCAGGCGTGAAATTAAATTCCAGGGGAAAGAAACCTCTTTCATTACTCCCAAGCAGAAGTAAAACGCCGTGACGTGTAAATAATGACAGCGAACAGGAGGGGACCGGGCCAGATCGAACGTGCACAGAGAGGGGACGATACACCCGGCGGCTGCCCACGCCCCTCGAGGGCTGTGCGGCGGGACGGGTACGGGTGGGACCGGGACCCTCGGGCCTCCAAGAGCCTGGGGCAAAGTCAGGCAAGCCCCAGCCCAGCCATCCCAGACCCCTTCCCTACCTCTGTGGGGTTAATTCGAGGAGCTAGCGCGGGAGCCACAACCCGCACACCCGAGGATGGAAAAAGCATATGGCAGAGAGCAGGCGTGCCGCGGCTGAGTGGTGGGAGCGGCGACGTGGCTGTGAGTCGGGCGAACTCCCTCCCGAGCGGAGTAATTTGGGCAGTCAGCGGAGCCAGGAGCGCCCCGAGACACCCGGCACTATGGACTGCACTGCCTGCGCTGCAGTATCGCTTGCACGTTCGTCACATCGCGTCAGGCTGCTCACATCGCGGGCTGTCACATCGCATCGCGTCGCACCCCATCGCCTCTCGCTCGGGCTGCCGCTCTGCGCGGCCAGCGCCGGAGGGGCCGCGTGCTCGGGGGGCACACGTAAGGCAGCGCGAACCCCCTGCGCAGCCCCGATGGGACCTCGTGCCCCCCGCACCGGGATGTCCTCTAACAGCGGGGACGGGAGGTAGCGATGCCATTGCTCCTTCCTGCACCGCGGGGAAACGGGCACCGTGGTGTGCAGGCAGGGGAGCAGGCGCGCGGGCAGGGGAGCGGGCGCGCAGGCAGGGCTGGACACCCTCGCAGGCGCAGGAGCCAGGCCAGCATTGCCGACAGCCGCGTGCTCACCTGAGACCGAGAGCCTGGCTCCGTTGCTCTGCCGCGTCTCCCCGCTGTACTTGTGCTTGGTGATACACCTGTAGGTGGACAAGGCATCTTCCTTCTGCACGTCCGATATGTACAAACCTCCATAAGAAGTAATAAAAAACCTATTTTCTGGAGACACAAAGGGAAGAGAAGAGTGAGCAAGCCAGCCCCGACCCAGCGCATCGTCTCCCAGGCTCTCGGCACCCGGGTCAGGCAGAGCCCCTGCACTCCGGGCAGGCACCGGAGCTGTGGGCAGGAGCCAGGCAGGCAAAGCGGCTCCTTCCTCGGCGTCCCCACACCCCGACTGCATTGGGGCGCAGCCTCCGGCTTCACCTTCAGGGGCTGAAGTTTCAGGCAGGCTGGCGAAGCTGGGCCAAAACAGGTGAGCAGCACCGCTTGCCTTAGCAGCCGTGGGCGTGCAACAGCAGCTGTGGGCGTGCAACAGCAGCCATGGGCGTGCAACAGCCTGCCTCCCTCGGTGGCAGCACTCATCCTGCGGCAAACACACCCGCCCAGGCACAAAGATGGGCTTGGGGTGTCCTTGCACGCACCTGCGCTCCCGGGGGTCGGATTCAGGGGATTTAGCCGAGGCAGCCTGCCCGCTGCCCTCTCCCCTCCCTGCCCGGGCTGGCTGCGGAGTTGCGGTGGCCGCAGAGGGCAAGGAGAGCGCGTGGCACGATGCTCCGCCGGCACGATGCTCCGCCGCAGCGCCACGTCGCTGGCCGCTGCATAGCAACGCGGCAATTAAAAGTGAATCCGTCCCGCTGAGTTAATAATTAGCTTAACTTACTGAGAAGCATGGCAAAACAAATAAGGGCTTGAGCTGATATTTGAGCGCTGGGGGAGGACGGCAGGAGAGCAGGCAGGGCAGCACAGCCCCCTCCAGCCAGCAGGTTTGGGAGCCTGGCGCACGCCAGTGCACACGGGGAAAGAAGTCTTCGACTCGCTTGCGAAGCCGGCCTGACCGCTACAATTCGTCACGAATATTAACAGTGATTAATGTGAATAGAAAGACCTGTGCTGTGGCACAGTTCGGTGGCTACGTGGAGAGCAGGGTGAGCGGAGGCATGGGAGAGAAGCTCCCCTGCCCCCCGGCAAACGCCGTGACCCTGCCCCAGCGCCAGCGGGGAGAGGAGCCTTTGACCCCCGTTTCCGTGGGGCCGTCGGGGTTTATTTCAGCACGAGCCACCACCAAGCCTCAGCCGGGACAGGGTGGTCCATCTGCTCGGCGGCGCCGTGTCGCCAGCCAAACCACCCCCTGCCAAACACAGCAAATGCAGCGGAGCAGAAGGTAATTAGTGGAGCTGAATGCTCAGAGCTGAAACCTTTAAACCCAGTCTTTACATCAGCAATGGCTGCAAATGGCTCCTTCGAGTCCTGCACCACGCTTGGTAAAGCGGGACCTAGTTGCTGAGGAGAATCAGCTGGCTTTTCTTCCAGCGCCTTTTAGAAGCGCCTAGATATTCTCAATTTAGGCGGAAGAAGGTGCCGTGGTTCAATGCATAAGAGCAAGAAAAACACGGGCGGAATTTGGGACCTAAAGGCACAGGCTCCCGGAGCAGCCTGGTTTCCCGCTGCCGGGGCAGGACCGCAAAAGCCTCTCCCTGCCCACCGCAGCAGCGCTTGGGGCTGGCAGAAAACAGGGCTTTCACCCAGGGAAGCGGAGCACATCCCCGGCACGAGCCAAGGCGATGGCAGCCCTGAGCTCTGCTGGCACTACCCTATTCCAGCTGCAGCTTAGCTGGATGTGCATATTTGACTCTAATTGCTTGATATGAGAGCATTAGGGACCAACCAGCAAAGAAATAGCAACCTTAACAAAACGTGAACCTGGCTGCGGTTAACAGGAGGCAGAGGTAGCCGCCAGGCTGGCAGCCTCATACGGATTCTGCCTGGAAGCGGTGGGAGCGCAAGCCGGCAGCCCCACGGGGTGCCGCGGGCACCGGGGTGGCCGTCCCCACGTCTCCATCCCTGCTTGCAGGGGCCAGGGGCACCCCAGCCAAACCCTCAGGTGCGGTTTTGCCTCCACGCTAGAGCACGGCAAGGCCAGCGCAGCAGCGCGCGCGCCGCACCAGCACGCAACTGGGAGCGGATGCACAGCGGCGCAAGTCCCGTGCTCCGCGCCGCCGATCCGAGGTGCCGAGGGATTCGCACGAGCCTCCATGAAAGGGAAAGGGGGAGCAGTCCCGCAAGCGCAACTGAAATAACATGCAAATTAAACATTAATTTTGCATCTCCCATCAAACCAGTAAGCGAAGAGCATTGGCTGCACTGGAATTTGAGGCGGGGGGGAGCCAGTTTCCATGGTAACAGGGGCCGTATTTTGCAAAGTGCTCGGCAGCCCCAACCGGCCTCCCCCTCCCCGCACGTCGGTGCACGGTTAACCGCAGCCCTGTTTGCGGACGCGCTGCGCTCCTCCTCTGGAAACAAAGCCCTGCAAGAGCCGGAGCGACGCGCAAGGAGCCAGCGGAGGAGCGGAACGCGGCCAAACTCCCGCTTGTGGCGAGGTGGAGGGGAGTGGAGCCCCGAGCTCCTGCCCGGACAGTGGGAGACGACGAGGAGAGCGACGCGTGGGAGCGGGCAGGGCGAGAGCGTTGCTGACCGCGACTGCAAACCAAGCCCTGCCCGGACCCTCGGCCCCCCCAGCCCGCTGCAGCTCCCCGGTTCCCCCAGCCCAAGCCTCCGGGACGGGGCTCGAGCCAGAGCATCGGCCCCAGAGACGGGAACGGGCAGGAAATCTGCGGGTTTGAGCATCCACCTCTCCACCACGCAGCGGCGGGAGGCATCCGCCCCCTTGCAAGCCACGGCTTTGAAGATGCCGTTGCATGAAATGTAAGGTCTACGACCTGACAGCACAGGTTCCGTATTTCTTTTTATTTTTTCCCCTTCAAAAAAAGACAAGTAACTCGGTCAAGGAGCGTTACACTGGTTCAAGGGAGAGATGCAGGGCAATAATTGATGTAAACAGCTCCGACAGAGACCCCACCGAAGTGACTTATCGCTGAGTTTGCCAGCGAGATTAACGTCGAAGGTCGCCGAATAAAATCAGATCTTTCTGCCTGCCAGGAAAAGCTTTATGGGAAGCAGAGGATTAAGTACATCCGTGGCCAGACTGGAGCGATGCGCCTCTAATAACTCCTCCAGCTAGACCTGAGGTGCTGCCTTTGGAAACGCCTCGCCAAAGCCGCCCGCGCCCTCTCGCCTGCCCCGGCAGGAGCGGAGCAGGGCAGCCACGAGCCCCGCCGGCCCCGGGAGCTGGCCCCTCACCCCGGGAAGGCACGAGGGCGAGGGGGGGGCTCTCCTGCACGGCAAGCGCTAGCAGGGTCTCTTGCTGTACGCGCACACACACGTGTTCGCTGTTACCGAAATCCTCTCCCGCCTCCGGCTGCCTGTGGGGGCCGTGAAACTCCAGCGTCAGTCCCAAGGGCCTTCCAATTTCGAGAGAAAAATTACAGTCGATACAGGTTACCAGCTACTGCTCCATCCAATATAGATTTATAAAAACAATGGGGTCAGGGCTTCTGGAGAGAGCACATTTTAGAGTTCATAAGACTAATGAGATAACTTTCCCTTGGTACTCTGGGGCCAATATTTCCTTACGCAGTCTATTTTAACTGCTAGAGAATCAATAGGTGCCAACGTTTATGAATTAGCCATACTTTGAGCATATGCACCCCAAGGCATCCCGGACAAATCCAATAACTGTTTGGTGCTATTTCTGGCCACGTTTAAAGCGACAAACGCCTCCCCGGGGGGAAGGCATGGAGAGGGAAGCCCCAAAGAACAAAGCCCATGATTTTCCGCCGCTGCTGTAATGGCACTTTTCCGCTGCGGCCGCTGTTCCAGGCTGCCATTTGCCCGGCACGGGGCTCGCCCGGGGATGAGGAGCCTCCCCGGGGCGGGCCAGCGAGCCCAGCCAGCACGGAAACGCCTGCCCACCACCGCGGCGTGGCATGGCACGGCACGGCACCGCTCGCCCCGTCTCTCCGCCAGCTGCCGGACGGATCTCGGGCACCTCCCTGCCCAGGACGGCCGGAGCGGCGGGACGCAGCGCCCGGCGGGGCAGAGCAGCGGGCTGGCAGGCGGTGGCCGCGCACCAGAGCTGCCTTTCGTCTCCGCGGGCTGAGCCCAGCTCCGTGCCACCGCAAATGCCGAAAGCAGAGGGGGCCTGGCTCGGGTGCCAAGATTAAAGGTCCGTCCATCCATCCCAGACGCGTTAAAGAGGAACCGCGACGCGAGCTCAATGCAAATTTAATAAGAGCCGCACGATGCCCGACAGATTTATTTACGTGTTTGCCTGCAGTCGGGCTCCCAGGGGAGGCGTAAGGCAGTCGCGGCTCCCCAGCCCTTGCCAAGGCAGCACGTCCCTCCCGCGCAGCCGTGCCGCCGCGCGCCCAGCCGAACCGTCCCACCTTGAAAGTTCGTGGGCATCTGCAACGCAACCGAGGCCAGCTGAGCAAGTGGGTCAGGCTTCGAGCGACGGGCTCCTCCTCCTCCTCGCTCCAGGAGGAGCGGCCCTTCGCCTGAGGAGAGCACCGTGCCCCAGAAACCTCGTCCCCAGAAGCTGCGGTAGCTGGGGAGGGCACGGCACGGGCGGCTGCCTGCTCCCGGGGCCTGCCCGCGCTGCCCTTTCCCCGGGGAGCTGCCTGCTCCTGCAGGCACTGGAGGCTTTGCCAGGAGCCCCCCCTTGCAGACCGAGAGATCCAGAAGCCGACGCGGCCCCGACGCGAGCCCTTTCCCGGCCGCGGGCAGGAGCGTGGGCAGGCGCGGGCAGGAACGCCAGCCGCACGCCTGCCTGCTGCTGCGGAGCCAGAGCGGGGGAAACAGCAGAGGAGGGGTGGAAGTCGGGGAGTCGTGACGGGCTTCCGCCTCCCCTCCTTAATCTCCTTTATAAGCACGGCTCCATCTCCTCCCGTTACAGGATTAACACCCATCTCTCATTCTCCTCTTGCAACAAGATTTTATTTCTAATTACGCTGTAATAAAACCGGGCGCGCTCCCAGGGCTTCTTCCAAATGACTTGTCGACACCAGGCGAGATTGGATCCTGCTCGGGCCCCTTGCCTGACATTCATTAGGCATGCATGAAGGAGAGGTTTTAAGAACGGAATTGCATTTAAATGGCTTTTCTGAGATGGAGATGAAACAAAAAAAGAGAGAGAGAGAAGCAAAAAGCAGGCAAGGTTTAGAAGGAGGACGGCATGGTCACCTCCCCGTCACACTGCTGCCCGGCAGCTGCGGTGCCGGGTCCCCGCTCCCGGCACCCCAGGGACCCGGCTGCGGCTGGGCACGGGGCAGGGACGAGCCCTCTGCCCCCGCGGCTCAGCCGGGGGACAGGGCCTGCCCTCTGCTCGCTCCCCGCCAGCGGAGCCCATGCCACGTTCAGCAGCGGGTCCTTTTCCAGTGAATTGGCTCCTAGCGCATTACAGAACTACCTGCAGAACCCCAGCCTGCCGGGGACAAGTCAACAAACACAAAAGGAAAGGCCGTGGGTTTTTCCGAGCGTCGAGTTTGGCTCTAACCACTGTATTTACAGCCCGGAGAGAGCCGGCGGCACGGCGGAGTACGAACACCCGCCGTGAACGACTGTAGCGAGGAGTCAACCGCAGCCTCCGGCTGGCAGCGGCCGGATTTCAGCTCCCATGCGGGACGCGGCTCTGCAGCCGGCGCGCGTGAAGGCGCAGGACCCGGGCCCCCTGCTCTCACCCGCGGCACAGCCAGCCTGCAAGAGGACGGCGGCCAGGGGCACGTGGCGGCGAGCATCTGCAGAGATGGGGTGCGGGCTCTGCCTCGCTGCCGGGGCTCTGCGCTGGGGCATCGCCCCGCCGAGGGGCACCGACGGCAGCCAGGTTCACCGGCAGAAACGGCCTCCGGAGCCAGGGATTTTCCTGGCGGGGCTTAGGAAAACGCGCACCGAAACAAGTAGGGGTTCGGTAAAATCAGCTACTCGCGTCGGCAATCGTCCTCCCCGCAGCCGGCACGTGGCCCGCACGCGCGCCGAGCGGAGCACCGGGAGCACCGCGGCCAGACCCACCCTTTCCAGACCTCGCGGCTCTCGCCAGCTGCTCGGGGGAGATCCCCACTGCAAAAATTAATCACCAGCAGCATGACAAACGGCTTCCAGCGAAGCAGAGGAAGTTAATCTGTTCCCGGACACTCGCATTGCAGGGAGCGAAAGTCGGTGAATAAATTACTGCCTTCGCAAGGAATCTGCCGGGTGGGAATCACCTTGTTAAAGCTCCCCGGCCCCGCGGTGCCCCTGCTCTCCCTGTCCTGAAGTACGCGTTATCTCCTGAAACCTTACAGTCCATGTAACAATTAGCATCTCTGTCACTTCACTCTCGGTGCAACGGCGTTACCATCTGCATTTCTCTCTCTGGGCGACGAAGGCATAAGAGAAGTTCCGATTTTGTGCACGGGAAGCTTTTTGGGAGGGAAAGCAAAAGGCTGCGTTCCAGAGGTGCGAACGCAGTCCAGGTAGGTGCTTCAGGAAATCACCAACGTTAACCTCATTTCACCTGAGAAAACGAAAAATGTTGCTGGTGCCGCACTGTTTCATCCATGTGTTGTTTCCACCGCGCTCTCAGCGGTGGCTCCAGACGTCTTCCTTCTCCACTTGACTCAACTCGCTGTTGCCGCTACCTGGACGCTGCTTCCCAGATACGGGCTCATGAGTTGGCAAACGTGGGAAAACAGATGTTAAGAAAGGTCTCCTTCTATTAACTCCCTCGGAAGCAAGGCATCCTGCAGGGCTGGTAGGAGTTACTAAATCGCAAGTAATCATTTACCAAAGGGCCAGTCCTGCGAGTCATTTTCCTGGAATTAAACCCAGAATTCCGCTACCGGCAGAATCGCATTCACATGGGCAGAAACGAGAGCAGAGTTTGCCTCTCTGGGTTTTAATCCGCCTCCAACGTGGGCGCAGGCGGTGAGAAGGAGGCGGCTTCGGGGCCACTTTCACTTCTTTGCGTAGGTTACTTTGAAAGCGACGCACTTTCACTGACCCAAGCCAGGCGGAGGAGCTCCCCGGTGCGGGACAGCTCTGCAGAGCGCGGCCAGGGCTCGCCCCCCGGCACCAGCCGCGCTGGCGCTATCGAAGGAGGAGGAGGAATTAATCTCCCGAGGTGGCCCGGAGCCGTCTAATACCAGCAGAAAATTACAGAACAGGATGAAGAGCATTACAAAATGAATAGGAGGGGACTAGAGATTTCCACGGTTAATCCTGTTAACGAGACAATTTCTTATCAAACTCATTACGTGGCAGAAAGCGGGGGGGGCTGGGAAAGGAGGCTGGGGAATGGGGGAGGAAAGGCGACGGCAGGCAAAAGGCATCCCCGGGCGCATCCGGACCCGGGGCCGGCAGGAGAGCACCGCGGCTCCCCGAGCCCAGCCCACGCCGCCGCACCTCCCTGTCGTGCGCATCGCTTCGGCGAGAATTGTATTTCTATTTCCAAGGAGAGCTGAATATTACTAGAGTGGCATTTACCGCAAAATAGTGCCGTCTGCTTCAGATGTATTACCCGTCTTCTCCCAGCGCTGAGCTGCAGCGGGTAGAGATTACGGCAGGCATAAAAAAAAATATAAAATCCATTGAGATAACACTCATTTCAAAAAATGATTTTTCTAGTGTCATTTTTTTTTTAACCCCCTATTACGACGAGCCTCGTTTTCCAGGAGGAAGCAAAATGAAAGGCTTCTGTCCACAGGTTGAACGCGTGCGTCCACCTTTGCTCCGGCGGCGGCAGCGGCTTCGGCGCGGGCTGGGGGCTCGGCTCGGAGCTGGGCAGGGTCTCCGGCCGCTGCGGGCTCTGCGCTGCGGCTCCTGCAGCTCTGCCCGCCTGGCACCTGCCTCCCGCTCAGCCGTGCAGAGCGGAGCAGCCTGGCACGGCAGACTGCCGCTGCCCGTGAGGCTCGGCCATTCCTCAAAGATTTCAGCACGTTCCCCACCAGCCCCCTCCACCCTCTGCCCCCGAGAGTCGCAGGGGCTTCGCTGCTACTTGGTGCGCAGCGTTCAATTTTTTTTTTTTTTTTTAATTTACTATTTAAAAAACCGCGGAACTAGTCAGATTTCATGCTAATGAGAAGAGAATCTGGATCGAGGACTGTGCAAAAATTTGCATCTCAAAGAGGAAAACAGGAAGTCTCTAAGAAAGGAAAATCCACCACCGAGGTAGCGTGTATGGCCATAATTAGGCTAATGCTGTCTCTGTTCTGTCAGCTCATTTCCATCAGCCCCAGGGTAACAGGGACAACAGACTCCTTCACCACCCTCGCCGCGGCACCGCGACGCGCTCCCCCGCCGTGGCACCCAGCCCCGGCGCAGCCAGACCGGAGAGCCGGCGCAAGGGATGCCCGGAGCCAGGCCGGCGGCACAGGACAAAGTACGGCACAGGATGAGATACGGCGCGGGGAACATGGGGGGCCCGCTCCCCGGGAAGGAGGGTTTGCAGGAAAGGACGCGCGGCCGGAGAGGCTCCTCCGGCGGGGCTGCCGACGCCGTGGGCGAGGGAAGACGACGTTGCAGCACCCTCGTGTTGCCTCAGTCATGGCCTCCTCGTCACTACACCCTTCCCAGAATGGCCCCGCGAGGTGCCCCGACCCCAGCCTGCCCAGACCAAGGCGACGGTGAACGCGCGGCTCTGCCCGGCCACCAACGCGGCGCCGGCTCCCACCGCCCGCCTTGGCACTGGCTCCCACCGCCCGCCGAGCGGGAACCGGCGGCACAGAACAAGCGATCGTTGCCCCCCATTTCAAGAGGGGCTAACTTGAAGCTTTTTGTCAAATTTCCCCTGATTTTTTAATTGGGTTTTGGTGCCGCTGTAGACGTTGCTGTACAAACAATTCTGAATAGCTCTAACCAAGATATTTGCTCGTAAAAATCCATCACGAACGCCGAGAATGACAGAAATAGAAAACGCCTAATGAAAACAAAGGGGAAAACAACAGGTACTTCAGTCCTTTGCCATCCATCAACAACCTCGGGTTATTAAAAATACGGGAGGGAAAAAAATCCTCGCATCTGCAATCAAAGCCGGAGAAATCTTGAAAAGACAAATACCTGCATAGGAGGAAATTCTTTGCCCCCACTTCAGTCTGCAGGAGTTTCGCCATAATTATAATAAGAGTAAGGCTGCTGGATAACACGAGAATTATTTTCCTCACTTACATTGTCAAATGATCATTTTGCCCTGCAGTGAAATCTCAATAATTATAATGCCGAACCGTGAAAGAACAAAGAAATAAAAAAAAAAAAAGCGGTGTTTTCTTCCAGGGAGCGGGGAGGAGGGGGGAGAGCCGCGATGGCAGGGCTGAAAGTGCGTCCTTTCTCTAATTATCTTTCTCAGGGCCGCGCATCTCTCATCCCCGCGGTAAGACGCCCTCGACCGCCTGCCTCCGCGGCACGAGCGGCTGGGCGAGCCCCCCCGTTGAGCGGGGCCGCTCCAACACCCGGGTAACTCCGTCAGACGGAGGGGATCGCGCGGACGGGAGCGGGCACCTCCGTGGCCAACGCGGCCGAGCTTCCCCACCGAGAAACCAGCTCTTTGGGAGGAGCGGGAGCCGTGGCATCGCCCGTCAGCCCCCCGCGCCCCCGGCTCCGCGGCGCCTGCCCAGGCGGGCTGGCCGGGGGGCTCGGCCGCGGGACGGGGGGCGCGCCGGCTGCAAAGCCGGCCGTGGCGAGCCGTGCCTTCGCGCCCATCGCAACGCCGCCCGCCCGCTGGCAGGGGAAAAGCAAGGGGAAATCAAAGAGAAAGGGGACAGAAAACGGAGGGGGGGGGGATAAAGGAGTCGAACAAGGAAAACAAGACGACAGAACGCTTGCTCCACAGCCCTCGGCTAAATTACAAACCAGTTTACTGAGGTGGAAAGCTGCAGTGAGCTGAGGAGGAATATGTGGAAACCATCTGCAGATTTAAAAATAATCTATTTTACGATCACCCTCGAACATATTCTTTTGCAGAAACCAAATAGGATTTGTTGTTGTTGTTTTGAGCAAACTGTTAGGGAAAAATTACTAGAAACATGCAGGGGGTTTTGCCTTCTTGAGTACTGAGAGGCTAAATATGCCCTTCCTTATGTTTAGAATAGTAACAGTCATCTTAAAATTAACTCGGTCTGCATCAGAGCTTAAAAACAGTTGCAATTCAGAGCCTGCAGAAAGCAGGACAAACCTGCGCTGGGATATCTAGCGCTTCTAGCTGACAGATGTCTTCCTACATACGGTAAATATAGGTCGTCTTTTCCTACCCAGAGAACTGTAGATCTTCATTAACCAGGCCACTAGCAGCATATGTAATGATTTTTTTGCGGCTTGCTAAGTAAGCCTTCCCTTGATTAGGCAGAGGGAAAATAAGACGCATGTGTAAGGGAACCATCTCCTCCCGAGCCGGCTTCCTCGCTCCCGCCGCAGCGGCCTGCGCAAACCTCGCGCCGTGGCTCCAGTTGTTATTTCACGCCGCGAAACGCCTCTAACGAGATCACGAGGGCGCGGAGTCACACCTCGCCCTGGCCGCTGAGCGCGGCCAGCAGCCTTACCCCGGCCGCCCAGACTAGCCCAAAGCTCAGCTTTACCCGCGGCAGCCGAAGCGGGTTATTAAGCTTTGCAGACTAAACCTCGCTCCTCCTCGTACGGCACCTCTGGATTAAATTATCTCCAGGCTCAGGGAGCCAGAGACAAACGAGCTAATGAAATTCACGCTGCATTACGATAAAGTCCCGCCGAGCCCCCGGCGGAGGGGCGGCTGGCGCTGGGATGGGCGAGGGCAGGCGGCAGCGCCCATCGCTCTCAGGGTCCCTACGGGAAGGCGTCGGCCAAGGTGAGCGCGCCACCGGCAGCGCCTCCGCCAGCCGGTCTGTGCCGAGGCGGCGGAGCCCGGGCTGGCCGCGACTCGGCCCCGCCGCCGCCGTCCTCGGGTGAGGAGGAGAGGAAGAGCTGGGTGAAGTTTTACAAGACAGCAGCCGTGCACCACCTGAACAAGGGCACCCAGCAAGCACCCAGCCTTCGCACTGGTCTTCATGTATAGGCTGCTGCAAATCTGACAGCCGGCCTTTAAAAAACCCTTGAATTGGAGGGAGGGGAGAGCAGAGCCCAAGCACACAGCCCGGATCCTCTTGCAGCCTGCATTTCTACAGCCAGAAATACACCTGGCAGCGCAAGAATCGCATCAACAGACCTATTTGCAAAGGCCAAAACATTGGTGTTGGGGATGCTCTGACTGCAGAAAAGAAAGCCAGAAGCCTCCCAGAGCCTGCGGGGGAAGGTCTCGAGGCCAAAAAGCTCCCTCCGCAACACAGAAATGCGCAAGAGAGCTGCAAATTGCTGCCCTGCACCAGGCTTAAAGGAATCCTGCTAAAGCCAAGACCTTGTTTTGATCTGATGAGAAAAACCAAAAGCCTCACAAAAGGAACTCCTGTTGCCTAAAACTCGGGAGTAAAGCGGAACGATCCCATGCTGCCGTTCGCTGCCACAGCCCCACGTGTTCACGCAGACACGCTCGCAGGCCCGCGTGGCGCATCCCCTCCTCCCCTCCCTACCACTTACCAGGGGAAAAAAATCAGTGAACGCGACTCGAACAAAGAGCAGAACTTCCTCCCTGCTCATTAGTGCTGGAAAAGCAACAGAAAAAAAATCCCCAGGACATAACCTCCTCTTCGGCTCTGAAGTCTCAACGGCTTGGAGAGGGTGGTTGGGTTTATTCTTTGCCTTTCGCCTTGCTCAGAGAGCTGGTCTGCAGATTTTCATTAAGGCGGCACAGATAGGAGCCCACGCCCACGAAGGCACCCCCAAAACCACCGGACCCGTGTGCCGGGTGTGCCAAAGCCCGCCACGAGCCCCTCCTGCGGGCACAGCCCCATCGCCGCCCGCCTTCGGGGGCTGCCGGCAGCTGGAGGCAGCACGCAGCGACCCTTCCCGGCCCGTGGCACGCTCCCGCTCCTTCCTCCCTCTCGTCCGCCCCGCTGGAGCCGGTGACTCGGGAGGAAAAGCATCTCTCCTCGCCCTCCCCAGCTGCCCTGCAGCCAGGAGCGCTGGCGGGGGCCGGCGGTGGGAGAGGAGGGGGCTGCTGGGTCGGGTGGGGGGCATCGCCTGCCCTCGCCTCCCATCTGCTCCCCGAGCACCACTGCTCGCTGCTGACAGCAAGCCCGTGGACCGAAATGCCTGCTGCGGATGAACCAAGCCATCTCTTTGGAAGGGAGAGAGAAGAGAGAAACATCTCCGCAGCCACAAAAGCCACCGGCGGTTCGCCATGAGCCCGTCTCCATTCACCCACATTCCAGTGCCGAAAGGGCTCGGCATGCGGCTGGGGAGCTGCACGCTTTCACAGGGGGAAACAACCCTCGCGTTGCGTTAGCGTCGCTCCCCCCGACAGCGACACGGCGCAAATCCACGGAAGAGGAGCAGCTTTGCCACAGGCGGGGGCTGCAGCGCTGGCAGCGTGGCCAGGAGGAGGAGCAGCCCCCTCCCTGCACGGCACACAGTCCGCCGCATCTTATCAATAATTATTAAGACAAGGCAAACGTACGTTGACCTAGTTAGAGGTCCAAGAACAAAACCAGCCACGGTGGCTTTGTTTAACGACCCAGCAGTTCTGACAGAGACAGACATGTCTGGTTGCTGTGGGAGCCTCAGCGTTAACACCTGCACCCCGCAGGGACCAGCAACACCCAAAGCACCGTAGATCAGAGGGGACAGCGGCACACGAAATGTGCCGTGGTCCTCACAGCGCCTGCCCCCTGCCCCGGTCCTACTGCGGGCCCCAGGAGTCTGCACGTCGGCGGATGAGCACGTTGCCAGGGGGGCCTGGAAGAACCCTGGTACCTGCTCACCTAGCAGAATTTATGTACAGATTTGGCACCTGGACCATAAATTACGGCTACGCTGAGCAGAGTTGGCCGACTCAGAGCGCTCGCTCAACAGCACTTGGAGCAGGAGCAGAGGTGCCGGCTCTGCAAACCAGGACAGCACGAGCGTGCCACAGCCGCGCTGTAATCCCACTGAAGAGTCCTCCTTCACCACGAACGAGGATGAGAGCGTGCTACCAGGGCCACCTTATCGCTATTATTGTCAGCATACTTAGCTGTTCTCACAAGGCAGTGGCTCTCACAAAGAAGCGTACTTGAGCGCTGCCCTGCCTCCTTCAGCAGGGCCAGGAGCCGCGCCGGAGGGCTGCGTGCTCCCTCTCCCTGCCAGCGGGGACCCTTTTCCCCGAGAAGAAAGGCAGGCCGCCGGCTGCCCTGCCACGACGTCAAGTGGGGCTGGTGACTGGGATGCTGACGAGGGAGCCCAGAAGCCAGGTGTGTGCCAGGACACGCGCTTTGGCAGGGGAGGAGGGAAGGGTCCGACAGCCGGGGCAGGAGGAGCCGGGGTGCCACCCGGGCTCCGGGGCCATGCTTACTGCATGCGCCCCGACTTTGGTCGTCTTCCTCCTTCTGCCGCTCTCCAGGACTCAGCCCAATGCTGTTCCTCTTTATCGACCCTCTAGACACCTCTCAAAATCCTTGCTGATCGATTTTGCCAGGTAGCACAGAGACTTGCAGCAAGTAATGACCAGGGCAGAACAGCGCTGCTGTGACCCCAGCAGTTTGCCAGCACCGTCGTGCTCCACTGCAAGGCATCTGATTCAGGAGGCTCGTGAGGATGCCAGCAGGCCCTCGGAAGGAAAGCAGTACCTCCTGGGCTGGGGACTCGACCAGAAAACCAGCTGTGGAGAGGGGCAGGCAGCTCCCTCGAGCCAGGGTGCTGAGGCAAAGCTACAGCAAGCAGAGCATCAGCGAGGAGGAGGAGAAGAGCAGCCTCCCAGCCATACGCAGCCCTGATGCGATTGCCGAACCAAACTATCCGAGAGCATAAGAAATGCCACAGCGGGTCAGGAGGATGCTCCGTCTGCCCAGTGCTCTGCCCCGGCAGCAGCAAGAGCAGACGCTGCTCCAGGAGGGCGCACGAGGCGTTTCTGCAGTCCGGCTCCCTCCCGCTTGCCCAGCATCCCCCGTCGCATCAGGAACACAAGCGGGGACATCCCTACCTGGTCTTTTTAGTAACCACTCATAGACCCACTGTCCGTGGACATATCTACTAATCAATCCCTCCCAGCCCCGGCGACAGGATCCATGTCCGCAGCCTTTGGACTCGTCGGCAAAGCTGGCAACGCGCTGCCAGCACGGGCGCTTGCCGTCAGAGCGATCCCTTCCTGGCGCTGGGGGGATTCAGTCAGTAACAGTTTATGCTTCGAGGATGGCAGGGAAATGCTGGAATAGTTCAAAACAGGATCACAAAAATGATTTAGGGCAGCAAGAATTAGTCAGATGTTGTGGGATGCAGCACGATCCCCAACAGCCATCTGCGAGCAGTGGCTTGGTCACTGCAGACACGGAGAAGAGAGATCCCGTGGCCTCCTGACAGCGGCACAACAGTATCCCTGGCCC
Organism: Pelecanus crispus; assembly: GCF_030463565.1. Taxonomy (NCBI): domain Eukaryota; kingdom Metazoa; phylum Chordata; class Aves; order Pelecaniformes; family Pelecanidae; genus Pelecanus; species Pelecanus crispus. Next base: position 7,469,210 of record NC_134661.1, on the reverse strand, counting down.
GGGAGCTCAACTTCGGCAAATTCAACCTTGAAACAAGATGCAATTTCCTAGCAACAAGTAACGAGATGCTGGGGCAGCTTACCAGGAGAGTGAGCGGATTCTATGTGGCTCAAAGTCTTTAAATGCGATGAGATTTTGTTACGACGTGCCCTCACCTGCCTTCCGAGTGCCCGGGGCCGGAGCGGGCTGGGGGACGCCCTGGCCCCCAACACAGCTCCTAGCACCCCATTCAGCTTTAGCCTAGGGGAAGTGGGGAGCGGCACACGAGGGTCCGGCAGCCCCGGGCATCGCCGCTGGGTCACCCATTATTTTGGGAAAGCACGCTCCCTCCGAGAGGAACGGCTGTTTGTTGTCGCAATGGCACAGAGATGCACGATGACCCCCCCGGCACCCACACCACGCTCGGTTCGGGGTGTGCGGTTCCTGGGAGCTGGGACCCCGTAATTCGCCAGTGACTCAGGTGTGACCTGCTGCATCTCGCTCACCTGCAGCACACGTGCACGCACACGGAGTTTTATCTGAGACCCGAGCTCATTCCAGCCCCCTCCTGCCTTCAATTTGCTTCCCTGCAGTGACATTCAGGATGAATCCCTTCATCTCGGGCAAACGTGAAAGGCTCTCGAGAGGTGCCCACCCCCACCCCTGCCAGGTCGGAGCATCGCTCGGGGCAAGGGACGCGAGGACAGCGCGGCCGCTGTCGTCACCGGCCTGGGGGGACACCTCCTTGGCCACTGGCCTTCTGCCCAAGGCTCCCTCCTGCTCTGCACGGTTCAGTGACGCCTTTATAGCATTCGCTGTGCCAGGACAGCCCGAGGCCTCAGCGCCAGCTTCAGCAGTCACGGCTGGCCTCGTCCGAGCCGGCTGCCACCGAGGGGCCGCAGCCCACGCCGGGAAGCCACCACGGCTGGGTCACCCCAGGAGGGCAGGCGCAGAAGGGAGCTGCGGAGATGGGGACGCAGAGGGACAGCTTGTGGCACGGGCCGGAGAGTCCCTCCCTGGATGGCACGCAGCATCCAGCTGCTCGTGTCCAGCTCCAAGGGTGACAGACCACGGGATGCTCCCCCCTAAAGGGTTTGGCGACAGCCTTGCAGTCCAGGCCCCCCCAAACAGGGCAGGGACCCAGGTCTCCGTCCCTCCCCAGCCTGGGACCACCCGCACTTCTCCCTGCCCAGGTCCCTCTGCCCTTGCAGTGCCGCAGCCAGATCTCACCTCCAAAAAGCCTTTCAAAACTGACGGGATACAAATTAATCATCCCTTTCAGCTGCTATTCAAGCCTTGCTGGCCACCGTTCTCAGCAGCTGCTGCCTCGCACGCGTGCCTCCGACGCTGCGCTGGAAGGGCGGCGGGGCGATTCTGGGAGCGAGGAGGGGCAGGCGCAGCACCCGCACGCAGCCACGCAAGGAGGCTCCTCACCCACGAGCGAGACAGAAGGCAACGTGTGCACACTTTGCACAAGTGGAGCAGAGAGCTGTGCTGCTGTCGGGAAGGATGAGCGTGCTTTCGCTGCAAAAAGCCAAGCTCTCCCAGGGAAGGCAGGACAGGACAGGCTAGCGATGCTCCTCGCTGACACACGTTAGCGAGTGCACAAGCTAAAGCAGCAGGGCCAATATCCAGCCAGCACGCAAACGTTTTATTCATAAAAACACTGCAAAGTTCACGCGCGTCCACTAATTACTCAACCCGCTCCTCTGTCAGGTGAATAATGAGGGGAAAAACAATCAGCAATTTGTTCAAAACCACATGGAGAAATTTGCTGAATGCGTTATCGCAGCGCTCTGCTCTGCATACTGAAACGCGGAGCTGATGTGTCCCACGCAGCCGTGCTGTTGCACATATAAAAACCCACGGTGCGCACAGAAGAGCAGCCCCATGGTAACCAGCGCCCGCCGGCCGGCAGCGGTTCCCGCACCCCCACCCCGCCAGCCGCTTCAGGCGCCGCTGATGCAGCTGCTCGCAGGGCGAGAGGCACCCTCTGGCCCTTACTCCCAGAGACGCTTCTTGCTGCCGGGTTTGCAGTCAGGGTTCGGAGCAATCTGACTCGAGCTGCTCAAGGTGGACGGGCCAGGGCACACGGCGCTCGGGCACCAGCAGCTGGGGCTGCAGCTCCCACCAACCCTCAGCAAAGCTGCTGGACAGGGCAGCATCCCTACCACATACAGAGCTTGGACCAAAACCAGCAGCTCGCCCTTGCAAGGACAGGGGTGCCCCAGCACCACAGCAGAGGCGCCCGGGGCACATCAGCCATGGACCCCTTGCAGCTCACAGCAAGCAAGGGACGAGAGACAAGCACTAAACCACCCTCATCCAGCTTCTTTCAGCAGAGCGTATGCCGTGCACAACAGCTGCAGCAGAGGAAAACCCCGCACAGGACAGCGAACATTAAAACCCCTCCAGCAGATCCCACGGTAAAAGGCAACTCGTGTCCCTTTTGGATATAATTCATGTGCCTGCCCTTTACCGATTTCATCAAGATCATCACACAACGAGGAGAGGTGGCACGAGGTGACGGATCTGCACTGAAGCCCCGCTTTTGAGCAAGGCGTGTTGGGCGAGAGCCCCGCTTTCCTCTGCTCCCTTTGGGGTTTCTTTTTCTGCTGCGCTTGCTCCGAAGCACGAGCAGGAGCAGCACGGCTGGACAAGCTGCCGCTGCCATAACCCGCCTCCTTCAGTGCTAAGCCCGCCCTAACGCCGGCTGCCAGCGCTCGCTCCCTCCCGCGCTGGGAGCCGCACGCAGCACCCCAAACCCCGACCCATCCCGCGTGGCCGGAGGCCATTTCCAGGGGCTCCGGGCACAGACCAAAGCCAGGGCTGAGCTGGGCCAGGCACGGCTATACCTCGGAGGAGAGAGGTCTTTAAAAAGTGGTGAAGAGCTCCTCCCTCCTTGGAGCGCTCGGAAGCCCAGCCTGGCCTTGGTCTCTGCAGCGCTGCTAATTACCACGGCGTTTCCAGAAGGCAGGAATAATTAAAGCACCTTCCCTTTCCTCAGAGAGCGAGAGCAGGGGCCTTAGCGGATGGCGCGGGGAAGGGAAACCATTTCCCAGGCTTCTGCGCTTTCCTTAGGATCTGGCCCTGGCAGCAGGGCAGAGCGCGCTGCCCGAGAGCTGCCAGGAGCCTCCCCGGGGATGCTTTTGCCAGCACGCACCCGAAGGGGGAAAGAAGGAGCGAGAGAAAACCAGCCGGCACGAGAGGGCTAGATGGGAAATCGCAGGATTTTTGGTTGAAGAGGCACTGAAGAGCTGGCACTTATGCTCCTGCAGAGCCGCTTCAGCCAGGGGATTACTGCCTTCACACACTAATTATTTGAAAAGAAAACCATCCACTAAAATACTGCGAAAAAGCGTCACAGACCATCAGCACTAGAAGCCCCCACCCTGCACACGCAAACATCCCAACACGCTGCGTCACCCTGTGGGTGCGTGGGGGGGCAGCTGTAAGGGCAGGGCCACTGAGAGGGAGCTCTGGGGCCACCGAGAGCCCCGGGACCACCGAGAGCCCCGGGGCCGGAGCACAGGTCCCTGGCCATCACCGACCTTCAGACGTGGGCTCTACAACTCCAACAAAGTTGCAGACAAGCGTTAGCATCTCCGCAGCAGCGAAGAGGAACGCACGTCTTCCGGAGCGTAATCACAGAGAGGTGAGGGAAGGATGGAAACAAAAGCCAGCAATAAATCACTTCCCTGCTGCTACCCAAGGAGATATAATTAAGTTTATGCCTAGAGTGGCGCTGCTGACAGTAGTCCTGGAATGAGATAAACATAACGCGTGAGGTTGGGCTGTAATAATACAAGCGCAGAGGGGCAGGCGATACGCGTGCTCAGTAATGGTCCTCAATTAGGCAGATGCAATCTCCAAACGCAAGCTACGGGGGAGAGCGCCATCAGATTTCTTAAAAGCCGCGCACGGGACGGCGCGGGGCACCGGCGTGCATCCGGAAAGGGCTCTGCTGCCCGTGGCGAGGTGCCGGTGCTCCTACCAGCCTCACCCCGAGCCCCTGCCCGGGAGTGTCCCTTCCCCTCCGCTCCCCGCCGTCACCCACGCACGGCGCAGAGGGCAGCACGCGGAGGTCCGCCGCGGCGCCGAGCTCGCCAGCCCGCGTCCTGCTCGCGCTTAAGCCCAGGCTTCACTTTAAGCACATGAAATGTCCGCTGGTCTCCCAGGGATTATCTGCGGGCTCGGCTGCACGCGCCGGGTGCTCAGCGTCGCACCCCAGGGACAGAAGGCAGCCAGAAACCCTGCAAATAGGGGGTGCAACCGAAATGGCAGGGTGGGGCCCATCCAGCCGGCTCGGCACGGGGACTGTCGCTGAGGTTTGAAGCCGAGCTGGTCAAAACCTCCTTACAAAGGCCAAGAGCGCTGTGGTCAGTGCAAACCATCTTGTACCTCAACACCCCTGCGGGTTTTCAAGTGCTTTCCTTGATCCTCTTAAAAAATGTTTCAACAACCCTGTATTAACACTCAGTTATTTACACAAAAGAGCTTTTGGTTTTTTTTTTACTGCACACAATAATTGAAGCCAATCCCAAAACAGGAGCAAGTTTTCAAAGCGTCTCGGGCCCGAAATATTTTTCAAACCTTCTTATTTTAAACTATCTGTAAAAGCCTCATGCCACCCTTCCCACCTGTATTTTAAAGTTTTCAGGCAGCATTTTGATTAAGGCGTTTCTGCGGAAAGTTCCGCAGCTCCGCTGATGCTGTCCCGGGCGCCGTGGCCCCAGGCCACCTCCGCCAAGCAGTCGGACCTGGCCACCTGCAACGCTCGGCGACAGCGGCTCAGGCCGGAGGAGGGTACCCAACGCCGGCACCGACGCGCTGGTGCCCGAGCAAGAGCCTCTGCCCGCCCTCCCACGCCGGTGCCCAGCGCCGCAAGGCGAGGCGCAGACGCTGCGCGATGCTACCGCGGCGGTCGGCATCCCGCCTCCGGCCCCCGGTCCCTCCCCGGCCAGGAGGAGCCTCCGAAAGGCAGAGCAGGGCCCAGCTCAGCCGAGAGCGCCCAGCTGCCATCTGGACGATAACAGGATTTTTTCCATGCATATATGAAAGAGGGGGTGGGGGAAAGCCGAGGAGAGACGAGGCTGCAAAATGAATTCAGCATCAATTATTCTAAAATATGTGTGTTAATACGGGAAGGGCTCCACGGCTGCATCCATCTCCACTTCTGTTCATTGCAAGCATCAAAATGTGACCCGGGAAGATGACAGCAGCTCGCGTCTCACTTCCACAAGCACGAGCCGGGAAAGGGGGGATATTAAAAAAGGAGACAATGCTGCATATTAAAATGCCACAGATGGAGCTTTCTGCAGCCTTTGCAGTCTGCCTCGGAGATTATTGCTGGGCCATATTGTATTAAAAATGGGGGGTGGGTGTGTTATTTATTTAATTTTTAAACAAATTCCATCTCCTACTCATGCCGGATGGATAAAGCGAGCTCTTGAGCTCCAGCCAGCTTTTCCAGCAAACCCACATGAAAAATGCATTTTCATTAATACAAACTGTTTGCAGTAGGTAAATTAATTCTGGAAATGGTTTTCATACATGGCAAATTATACGTTCGGTGAAAACACTAGACGACACTCTACAGTCACAATAAAAGCCCTGTGTTCTCTTTAATGAAGCGGGATTGCCAGGTAAAGGCAGCTAGCTGGAACAATTAAACAACAACAAAAAGTAAATAGGCGAGTAAAAGCCGAAGGGGTTCGGCGGTGCCGGGAGGCTGTCAGGCTCCCGCAGCGATCCCGGGATCGCAGAGCAGGATCCGGCCCCGCGGGCTCGAGTTCCCTGGTGCGGAGCAGGAGGGGAAGGAGGAGCCCGCGTCCCTGCCCATCGCCGCGGCGCCAGGGCCGAGGCTCCGGCCGCGCAAAGGTGCGAGGGGGCGTGAAGTTTGAGAGCACAGCGGTGCAGGGCTCAGCGTGGCTGGCCAAGGAGCAGCAAAGGGGACCGCCAACCCTCCGCCATCTCCAGACGAGAAACGAGCCCGAATGCTAAGCTCCCTCCTCACAAGTTTCTCTTTTCCCCTCAAATCTTATTACATCTCCCTGTACCAGTCCCCCTCCCGAGCGCCTGCTTATGGCAAGGGAAGTGATATATAATTGATGAAATGACGACGTGCTACAGCCCCGGCCCCGGCTAGAAGACATCTGTTCTGCACGTAGACTCGCCCAGGTGCTGTCACGCTGCATTTACCGCAGCGTATCAGAGCCCGACTGCATACGCTAATGTCGGGCCAGCCCAGATCTGTAATATCGTACGGCTCGAGGTGTCGGGAGCTAGCGAGATGTCGCTGTAGGTATTTCTGCTTCTCCGCTGTGACTGTCCTGCCTTCTCTGCCCTGCGTTTCAGGCTTACCCCCACAAATTGCCTTCAGCTTCCTTCCCCCCATCCCTCGGTGCCGCCATGCCAAGCCTGCAACCCAAGCTGCCAGGGTTTTGGAGCGACGGCACCGCTGCGCCCTTCCAGCAGCTCACAGCCCCTCTCAGGCAAGTTGCCTGCTAACGGACTGCCTTTTCCTCGGCAGCTCTGACTTGCAATGATGAGGGCCAAATGGAAGGCAGGTACGACACCTTGGAAGCGGAGGAACTGTCTCCGAGGAATTTGAAGAGCAGAGCAACTATCAATCCCCGCATTTGTCATGGGGAACTGTGAGCCTCAGAAGGAGGGGGCAGCATTTCATAACAGCCTGCCGCATTAGAAAACAAAGAATGATAAAGAATCTTTTAGTCACCTCTTAATTACATATTCCGGGTACATTAAGAAAGGAAAAATGCATCTCAGGTCACTGCCTGTCACCACGACAAAGGCCCATGATGAGTTCTGTATTCAAAATATTTGCACTAATTATCAGCACAGTTCTCCTTTGAAAGTGCTCGGAGGGAAGGATGGTGTTTCACCCGAGGGAATCGGCTCGCAGCCCGCGCTGGTTTCACTGCACTACAGATAAATATACTCATGCACGTGTATATTTTTACCAACGTGCCCGCGTACGTATCCATGGAGAAAAAGCTATAAATGCCTAACACTCATCTTGTGGGGCTGGAGAGCGGGAGCAGTGGAAGAGGGGCTCCTCTTCCCTTCTCCCGCAGGTGCCAGCAACGATCCGGGCTGAGACACGACGGCCACCACTGGATTTCCAAATGTGGGAGTGGGTGCTCTCACCCCGGGGCGACCGCTGCAGCCGTGGCTCGCTCAAATGGAAAACAACCTCTGCCGATGCAACCGCCCAGGGAAGGAGGGAAACGCGTTGAATGCAAATGGCGACTGACCTTTAATTAGCGCATAAGTAGGCAGGAAGGGGGAAAAAAGCCCACCAGAACTTCCCTAGGCACCTTCCCTTTCTCAAGAGCAGCAGGAATCCCCGTGTCAGCGGCTCTGACTAATAATTCAGGCAGGAGCTCCCACCAAACATCCTCTCCCTCTGTGCCTGCGCTGCCGCTGAGCCCACCTCCCAGGAATGCCAGCAGGAGGGCGAGGGACGGGCAGGCACAGCTCCCAGGCTCCCACCACGGGTGCTTGCAGGATCTTACTGGAAGCGAAGCAAGAGAAGGGCCCAAGACATTCATCACGTGCCACTTGCCCCCCCAGATCGCTCCTGCCGCCTGGCAGGACAGAGAGCAGAGCTCCCGCCTGTGGATATCCTCCTCGTTCGACGCAAAATAACCATAACCCGTGCCAAAAGCCAAGCGGAGCAATCCCCGAGGGCCCCGGTGCTGCTTGGGGCCACCAAGATGGCACACAGACCCACGGCACCGGGTCCCGTCTTGGTGTCAGTCTCGCGGGACACCGCGTTATTTCCCCTATTTGTCGCTAGCCAACAACCCACGTAGCCTTCCTGACGCACCAAATCGCACCCGTCCGTACGCTACAGAGCGATCCCTTTTCCTCAGCAAGCATTTAATCTGACTGGACAAGAGCAAAACCATGTAGATATAAAAGGGGCAAGGAGAAAACAGCACGCTTCGGGTTCCTCAGGAAAGCGTATGGGAACAGGAGACTTATTAATAAATTCTTCTTTGTTCTGTATTGTCTGTGATAAATAGCCACACTCAGCATCGGTAACTGCAAACATCCTTGGGAAAGAGAGACACGCAGAAACCCATCATGCTGCTGAAAGCAGAGAATGGATTCAATTTCATTTTTGAAGGCAAATTTCACAGTCCTAAACAAAATTATCCGAGGGGGCTGCTGTGGCCACACACGCAATAAATGTAAGGTTATGGCTGCTAAACCAGGAGAATGTCTCCCAAGAGCTGTAATACCTTAAGCTAAAGGACAAGAAAGAATAGCCCCATTCAGGATGATGCCTTTGGAAAAATAACGTTTATGTTTCCAAATAAAACATGTTTTTATTAAGGAAACACAACGCTTCTGGAATGTTATGGCCCCAGAGACTACTCATACTCCCACCCCTTTGCTGGCATCCAAAAGTAAATTTCCATGAGATTTTAAACACTGCTGAGACCTCAATAATTTGGGAGTAGGAGGGAAAAGAGAGCAGTAGCAAGAGACATTCCTAATGGCGACGACATGAAAAACGCAGCTTTATTTTTTGATGATTGCATTAGATTTTTTTATCACAAAGATGAAAAATGAGCAGCTACCACCTCCTAATTCACTGCCTGGGGACTGGATTCCTCTCCGCTGCCATACAAGGAGAGGCACTGAAAGCAGCACCGTGCAGGGAAACGAGTTGTATTTAAGAAGAGCCCACTCTGTTGTGGAAAAAGAGTAAGCTAGTGCAAAGCGCACGTACCGAGGGCACGGGAAAGCCCGGCCCTGTTCTTCGGACGTCTAGCAAACTCGAGGTTTCCAGGCGAACGGCTTTAAAGGCGATAAAAATAGAGATGGGAAAGGGCAGAACCTGGAAGCCACGTCAGCTGGCGTTGCCCAGCGTGCATCCCTGGCCAGCACCCAGCCGCGGGGGGCCAGCACCCAGCCGCGGGGGGCCAGCACCCAGCCGCGGGCCCCGCGGGGCGCCCAGGACCACGGACAGTGCCCAGAACCACGGACAGCGCCCAGCACCATGGACAGCGCCCAGCATCACAGGCAGCCAGCCCAGGACCCACGGACACACGCACACACCCCCGACCTACGGACAGCCCTCCCAGACCCACGGACAGCCCCCCCCAGACCCACGGACAGCCCCCCCCAGACCCCATCCACTCCACATCCCCTCGAAGACATGGTTTCGGCTTATTCACTCATCGATGCGTACGGGGGAAAGGGACGGCTATTTTATGCCCAAGATACGAGCGAGGTTTTCTGTTTTCCGAGGTTTTCCAGGGGCTCTGAGCGTGACGACGCGGCGCAGGAAGAATTCAGCCTCGCATCTCTTCGTCCCCGCAAAAACCTTTCAGCTGCCAGCATGTGTTTCCACCTACGGACGTAGTGACTTCCCTGGGAAGCTCTGAGGAGTAGGAAGTGCCATCCAAGACGGCCTGAAGAAGTGGTACAATCACCCAGCACACGCACCACAGACGTGAGGGCATACGATCCACACGTTTTTCACTTTCCCAGTTTCTCCCCCGAGATATCAGCTGGATATACGCAAAAGGCCACCAATGGCCACAAGCCCCAGGCCACCTTTGTACCTGCAGGCACAGGACCGCTCTCCTCCCGCCACTTGGCCGCAGGGCAGGATGAGTCTGTGCACGCACCTGGGATTATTGGCCAAATCCGACCACAGCGGCTCTTTTCCGACAACATTAAAAGCTCAGCGCTGCTGCTAATGCTCCTTTGGGCAACACGAGTGGGTTTCAGACAGTTGTCACGAAAGCGAACACGTCTTGCTGGAGTTTAACCTGACTGAAAGGCGCAAGTGCTAAAGGAGGCTATTTGCACGGCAGCCTTGCAACAGGGCATCCCCCTGTTCTTTCCTCTTAATCCTCTGCTCTGTAACCACTTTTTTCTCATGCTTTCACTTGGAGCACCATGAGTTTGAAAGGATAAAGTGCATTAAGAGTTTTAATGCTGAGGAAGATATCAGCCTGACATTTTAATAACACTAACGCTCTGGAATTTGCAGAATTATCACTGTAATGCATAGCTCAACACTAGTCCCTCCGCTGCGATCAGTACAAGCTCTACACCACATTAAACACCATGGGCTTTTGTGTTGCTCAGGCTAAAGGAATCACCCACTTCTACAGTGCCCGAGACAGACACTGATTTTCCAGCGCCACGTGCAGGGGCATCCTGGGGGTTACCGCCATCTCCCCCATCAGGCCGTAGAGGACTGTTCCTCACCCTCTCCCTCCTGAAGATCTCAGCTGCAGTGACAACTAAAGCAACGCTGTAAAGATACAAAGGCTGTTTCTAATGGGCTTTTTCTGTCTCAGCACAAAACCAAGCACTCTTGAATGCCAGTTTCCTAGTGTGCAGCTTGCAGAATCATTCCCAAGTCATTGCTTATACACCCTTCAGTTTAACGTTACTCAAATTACTTAGTCCGTTGCCTGCGTCGAGCCTGAAATTCATCTGAAGCCAGTGCATGTAAATCAGCAAGGATAGGATGCAGTTTAGATGACGCAGTAAGGGACAGACGAATAGGAGGGACTCTTAAAAACAAAGAGGCCCGTTCCCGTCCACAGAAACAGGGTGGAAAGCGAGGGATGCCAAGGAGCTCTGCTGCGATGGCCACTCGAGCACCCCCCACGGCTGCGTGACAAGCCCCGGTTAGCTGCCAGCCCCGACGGCTTGGATGGCCACAGAAATTTTGGGAGCTCAGGGAACGGCAGCAGCTGCCCCATCCCTGCGTGTGAGGGAGCTAGGTGAGCCAGCAGCACCCACAGCTTCACCTTCCTCCCACCCCGCTCTCACACCTTGTGTCCAGCCAGAGGAGCCATTAAAACTGTGTAAAGACAGAGGCAGAGACAAGCAGCGAAGGGAAACACCCGGGTTGAGTACCGAAACGTGCCCCCACCTGCATCTTCTGGTGCCTCTGCTCCCAGACACCAGCAGAGCTCCAGCCACAAAACACCCGCTCAAGCCCCTGTTCTGCTTCTTCAGAGAAAACCAAGTCCTTGCACTTTCTGCGCCCCCTTCTCTTATGTCTGAGGAAAAAAAAAACCCTAAAGGAGCTAAGCACAGCAATCAAATTTGATGTAAAAATGTAGAGGTATTAAAAAGTTATAAGGCCACAAGTCTGTAAAAAATACAGCTAAAATGCAGCCAAAGCCAAGGCGTTTTGGAAAATCAAGACCTAGTGATGGGAGGGAAGAAACTGCTTCCTCTTCCGTCTTTGAAACACGCAGGCACTGCTCCGCAAAGCCTAACGGCAACGGGCACCAGGGTACTTTTTTGGCTTCCAAACCCCTCTCCTGTGCACGTAGCCCACACACTGTGACTGGCCTTAACGAGCAAGAATTTAAAGCAGAGTTTGACAGAGGCTAAAAATGAGCTGAAGTTTCGCATGCAAAGTCAAATGCAGAAGTAACTAAGTGGCAGGAAGCCCGAAGAGTAAATGAGACTGTTACATCTTCTGTCTAATGAGCGACACGAGGTAACGCTGGCAAATTGCTCACCTAGAGACAGCATCACTGGATTTCTGATGGATGAACAAGCCTTTTTTTTTTTTCCCCTCATCAGCACACATCACAGTGAATGATAGAGCATGTTTTTCTGATGGTGCCGGAGATTGTCACAATCATTTGCTAAATCCAGTTCTGCTAGAAATATTTTGGTAAAAAAACCCAAGTAGCGCTAAGTCAAATCCTCAGCTGACATAAGCTGGAAAAGCTCCCCAAGGGTCAGCTAAACCCAGCTGCGTGCCTCTCGCCCGTGGCTTCTCGCAGACATGATCCTGACTAAAACCAATCAACGCGTGCAAGACGGGGAGACGCGTGTTCAGTACGATGCTAACGGGCAATATCAAAAGCACCGGAGTAGCTTAGCGAGAGAGATGGTTCAGCACATGAGAAGGAGCAGGTTGCGGCCGATGCGCAGCCGGAGTTACGTAAAAAGCCACAGGGTTTTGCGGGCGCTTCCCCCTGCAGCGGAGCGTGCGTGTGATGGGCCCCGAAAGCGCCATCACGTCCGACGTCAGGGGCTGCCCCTGCCCGGGCACCGCTGCCAGTCTGGCACGGGCCAGGCAGCGAGCGCTGCCCGTCACGTGGGGAAGCCTCATGGCTGAGCTGCGATGCGTAAAAGGATTTACAGATGTAAAGCCACATCTCGATAATGCTTGGAACAAATCCCTGACATTCTTCACACAGCTCTGCACTAACAGGTTAGGCTCTAGCAGAGTGGAAACGGCAGCTCCCCGCTATCTCCACGTCTCCATTCCCGTTAACCCTTTGAAGCCTTCTCCCCTCCGAAGCAAGGTGGAGCTGGATCGGCGGAGGCAGGACTCTCCGCGCTGACAATTATTCTCCATTCAGGACTAGCCATTTGCATGCAGTTCATTTGTGATGCAGAAAAGCTTGAACCTGTCATTATTGCTTGGCATCAGCACAGCACTGTGAAAAGACACCGCTCAGAACATGCGCACAGCGCTGCACCCTATTTTCTTTAATCTAGGCTAAAATGACAATGAGAGAAAGCAGGAGGCACGGAGGGAGAGGGAAATGGGGAAAGCATCTTCTCCATAAACAAGAGTTTGATTCCCTGATGAGCCAGGCACAAGTATTCTGCTCAGGGCTGTGAAGGTTTGCACAGGGATGATCGGGGGGCAGCCTGAAAGCGAGGGGTTTTCGCGGCGTGTACGGGCAGTGCGTGCAGTTGACATCGGTCTGGTCCCCTCTGCACAGCTGGAATTTGCTCAACAGAATTATCCCCTGGACGGGCTCCAGGAGCCACCATTTTGCCGTACGCACGCAGCCCGGCCACGCAGGAGATGCCCAGAGGCCCTCCCCAACACGGGCACACACCCAGCACCTCCTCCCTCCCGTCTTCCCCAAGCACAGCGAGACGGGGACGGCAGTAAAGTCAGGGGAGCAGATGGAAAGCAAAAGCCCCGTGAAAGCTCCGCTCCCCGTGGCTATTTTCTGTCTCTTCCCAATGAGCAGGGATGGCAAACACCTCCTCTCCAAGGGCAGGCCGATGCAGCGCGCGGGGAGGCGGCAGTGCCCTCCTTTGCCGAGGGGAGGGCTGCCGGGGGAGCACGGCTGGCTTGGGGCTGACGCCCTCGAGAGGGCCTGGGGGACGCTGGGGGCACTGCCCGGCAGCTCCAGCGCCCAACCCCTCTCTTAGCAAACTCTCCCGGTGCCGGCGCGCACCCCACGTATGCTGGTGATATCGGCAGCCGTCTGCATTTTGGGATGTGCCAGCACCCAGCCTCTCACCACCCCTTGCCTCTGCCCAGTACCAGGCACAAAAGCACAAGCAATGCCAGCGTGGGCAGATGCGGACCAACCCGAACGGTCAAAGATCAGCTCCAGCCCTGCCTGCAGCAAGGGCTGCAAGAGCTCTGTCAGAACATATGTCGGTAACTACTCTCACTCTGCAGCGTCTCCTGTCACGTCAACAGCCAATTGCTTTTGGCTAATAACTTGACCTCCATGACTGCTTCTGGCAATATACTCCAGATCCTGGCCACGAGCGGCGTGGAAAAGCACTTCCCAGTGCCAGCGCAGACCCGAAAAGCCTTCGGTCCGTGCCGAGCACCGTGCTGGCTCACCGAAGGCAGCAGGAGCCCGGACGCGGCGGCACAGACCTCGCCATCACCATGCCTGCGGGGCGGCCGCCTCCGGCCCAGCCCGCTTCGGGAAGAGGCAGCACCGTGACGCACAGGTGATTTAGGAGCCCAGATCCCATTACGATTCATTGCCAGCAGGGAATCTAACTCCCTTGTTACCTTTCAAATGAGCGGAGCTACACATGAATATTAAACACCACCTCGTTCTAGTCCCAGGGATAAAAAGGCAGTCTTTGAGAATCCCTCATTAAGATGCACTGGACGCCTTGCACAGGGAGCCCGAGAGCCAATTAAGCGGCACTGTAACAATCCTAAAATGAAGCTGCGTGCCTGGTTTGGCTCCAAGCCCTTGGCGGAGCTGGCGCGGGCGCGCTCCCCATGGTGCCCGAGCCCCGGCTGCTCCCAGACCCTTTCCCCGACCATCCCAGCTCCCGGGGCTCCCGGGGCGGTGCTGCGAGGCGGCATGCCATTGCCACCGCCGGAGCGAGGAGCTCCCCGGACAGGAGCCGCCCGACGCCTCCCTACCAGGGACGGGTCTGTTCCCGAACCCCGCCAGCCCCTCGCCTCCGCTTCCAGCGGGAGAAAAGGGAAGGACCTTCAGCAAAGTTTATTTGCTGACTTTCAAACACCATTGTTGCCACGCTGGATCGCAGGTAATAGGATCAGACGAGCCCGACGTGTCTCCTGACTTCGGAAGGACTCTCTTCTCATTCTGCGGCTCAGCCTCATCCTACCCGTCACTACCTGCTCCCTCCCCACCAATGCCAGCAGCCCCCGCTTCCAAATCAATTTCTACATTTCAGATACAAAGGTTGTTTTGCTTGAAAAATGAAGCTGCCCTTCGCAGAGGTAATAGAGAGATCAATACCAGTTACATCAAGTTTCCCGGTGAAAACGGGGAACTGTCTGCATCTTCATCCTCCCGACCCACCCGACGGTGCCTGCGCCCCGGCCCCCACGGGACCGGGGAGCGGCCCTGCACAGTCCCCTCGCCCTGCCAGCGACAGCACGGGGCGGCGGAAAACGGAAGAGAAAATTGTGGAAATAATTTATAATGCCTCATTAATTTGACGAATGCCGCTTCATGCGTGCTCTCCGTCAGCCCGTCACTGTCCCAGAAGCCACTATATCACCAGCTACTTCAGATGGAAAAAAATCTACCTGCAAAATCCTGCTGTTTAAAGGATGGATTAATTGCCACCGATTCTCACGTCGGCTGCTCAAGCGCCCCGGCCAGCGGCCGCCATTCCCGCCCCGGCCTGCTGGGACCGCTGCGCGGGGAAGAGCGATTCCAGCGAGGGATGCGAACAGAGACGGAGAAGGCAAATATCACAAATAGCTTTCAGAGAAAGCATTTGACCAGCTGTAATAGCTTCTTAGCAAGGCTTTTGTATAGAAGCAATCCCACAGGAAATACTTCTTCACCAAAATGAAGCTTTTGTGGAAATTTCTCATTTCGGTCTCGAACTGAATTTAATTTTGTCTTCATTTGAGAGAAAGTTTCCTTTCTCTCCATCTCTTCTCCTTCCTACAGACCATTCGTTTCTCTGCTGGAAAAGCAGTAAGATGGAAAGGGAAAAAGACACCACCTGATCGGGGCCAGAAGGAACCGGGAGCGGGCAGATCCTGCCCAGCACACCCCGTCAGCTCCCTCTCTTCCCCGAGAGGATTCAACTAGCTCTCGCCCGAGCGATATTTCGGGCAGAGCCAACGCAAGAGGCGGCGGGTGCCTGGGAAGGGAAAGACCCAATCCTTCCGAAGCTGGGTGACTCCAACTGAAATCCCACCGTGCCCGGCTGAGTTTGTATCCACCCTACCTGGCGCCCGGGATTTTAATCCCGTAAGGAAAACGAGAGGCGGAGGTCGGAGAAGATGTATCTGCCTAAGGCAGCATTAGCACAACTCCGCTCGCTGTGCATTAAATAACTCTTCCAGGGCATGAGTTAAATGGCAGCACAGAGCAATCAGGGGACAATAAATACCTGGTTATAAATTCTGGCACTAGACTGTAAGGTTATAATCATCAGTCATCATCCCTGGCTGGCTGCAACTGCCCCCCAGCCCGGGAGCGGGAGGATGCGGGCAAGGCCAGGAGGGAGGAACCTCTGCTGGGGTCCTCTCCCTGCACCGACAGCCTTCCACCCCGCTCGTTCCCCCGGAGATTTCTGGGCATTGCCAGGAAGTCCCCGCCAACATCAGGTGCTCCCCGGGGCGCTTTCAGCACAAACAGGGAGCGAGGCTCCCGCTCGGGTCCGTAGCACAGCGCCGGAGGCTGCTTCCCAAACCACAGAGCATCTCAGCGTCCCGCTGGCCACAGCCTTCCGCTCGCACACCCACCCAAAAAGCGAGCCCAGGGCGCAAACAGTCTCCCGCGCTAAGGAGACGGCGCGTTTCCAAAGCACGTTAAGGAAAGGGGAGAAGAGAGGGAGGAATACGAGGTGTCACTGATTTACCTTGCTGCCTTTCGCTTCTGCCTGCTCAAGCCGTTATTTCCTGCAAATATATTGCTCTGTGGGACGCCTGCGATATTTTATAAAGTTAATAACTTTTTTTTAATTGGATGAGTTTATAGAATCGTGTGAGCAATTAACAATAATTACATTTAAGACACTTAAATTCCAGGATGAACCACAAACACTGGAATATTAAGCTATAAAAACCCTCGATTGTACATTCAAATTACATTAAGGGTCTGTTGGAAGGAATACGCTCTCAGTTTCAAGAGCCCCGCTCTGTTTATGCAATGAGGTTACATCAGACCTTAAGACGTTGCAGCAGCCGCAGCCCCGCGCCCGTTCAGCGCCCGGGCACCACGCAGACGCCCGGCCACGCTCGGCGTGGCTGTCTCTGCCCGGCAGCCCCGCGGGAGGTGGCCCACCTCTGCGGGCACGCGTGCCAGGGCAGCGCGCCCACCGCGAGGACCAGGCACCGGGGAAGGCGTCGCATCGGGTTTCACCGCGGACGCAGCTGCCGCCGCACCGGTGCCGCTCCTGGGAAGGGAGTCGGGCCAGTGCTTATTTCATTTTAATCACCAGGTGCCAAACTAAATTATTGATGTAGGTTCTCGGTGGCAGGTAAGGTATTTTATCACCGCATCTTTAATAATGCAAGAGTCATGATCCTTCACGCTGAAATGTCAAGTAATTCTCCGGTTACCCTTGCCACGCGGAGAACTTTTTCCCCGTCCTACCCTTCGCTGTTGGCGCCAAGGGCTCACCACCAGCACCCACCTGCTCTGCGGCAGACGGCGCCGGCAGTGCCGCGGGGCAGCACCCAGAGCACGGCGATGCTGCGCTCCCGTGGGGCCCGTCCGATCCCCACGCGGCACCCGGGCTGGGAGCCTGGCCGGCAAGTGTTAGAGCAGCAACGTGGTCAGAGGAGAGTGAAGAGACAACCAGAGCTTGCCGGTACCTTTGCGAACCAACCCAAACGCCTCTCCTGTGCCCATCCACGCTGCTGCACTGCTGCCTGTCTGCCTCAGGCTTCAGCTGTGCCAAAACATCCTCAACGGGACCGGAGCTACCAAATATTTCCTTCGGGTGGTGAGCTGCCATTCTCCACTTCCACGTGGGGAAACACAGACGGACATTTCCGTCACCACTGAAAGTCCGCACGACGCTTACACCGCCGTTCCCCTCTGCTGGGCGTTTTTAGCCAGAGCCCCGTTTCAGAAGCAACTGCAGAAGGCAAACCCAACCCGCAGCACCGCGCCCATGCACCCTGCCGCAAGGAGCTGCTGTGCCCACGCACCCACCGCTCTGCCCCTGCTCCCAGCCCCGACCACCCCTCCGGACCGCGCAGGACAGATGTGCAGCTGAAGGGCGAGCGGCAGGACAGACGTGCAGCTGAAGAGCGAGCGGCGCGCCAGCCAGGCTGCAGCTGCACATCGCCACGCTGCAGCGAGACCCTCCCGCACGGCCCCAGTGCCCGCGGGGGTGCTGCCAGGGGCTGTGCGCTGCACGCCACTCCCCGTGCGGCACGCTGGAAACACTGCTTAAAGACCCATTTTGTACGCCCCGGCCACAGAGAAGGACAGTTTTAGAGCCACGAAGGCTTCAGGCTGAGGAACAATAGCAGGCTAATGTCTCCATTTTGAGCCGCGCACACGCAGCTGGCACGCGCCTCCGGGAGGGAAAGGGCCTCTCCAGAGCCGGCACAGAGGAGCTCCGGGGAAAGCAGGCCGTGCCCATTCAGAGTAACGGCAAAGATCTGGACATGCCCAGGACCCCAGAGGGAGACGAGCGTTATTTGGCAGGGGCAGATCAGGAGCCACGAGCCCCGGGATGGGGAAGCCCACCCGAAACAAGCTCTGATACAGCGGAGGGGGGCGAGCACCCACGAAGCAGCAGAGCCAGTGACCAAGCCCGGGTGACACAAAGCAACGGGGAACGCGAAAGCCAGCCTTCCCCAGCGGCAGGGACGACAAAGCACCCCTGGCGGGACCCCCGAGGGACGGGCACCGGAGGCGGCCAGCACCCTGCCCTGCCTCTGGACCCTCGCTGCACCCGGCGCAGGGTTTGCTCCAGCCTTTGGATCCCAGCGGTGCAGCCTGACATTTATAGGGGGAAGTTTTATTCCTGCTGTAAATAACCTGTAATAGTGTAGGTCATTACACTAATTACAGAAGATAATTAATTTTCTGATTCTTGTTAGACCGCTGCATATTCCAAGAAGAGCGCAGTTCATTATTTTCCCGTGCAATTATGACCTCCCTTCTCCTTCTCCTGCCAGCCCCGCCTTCAGGATTTTAACACTTTGTCAAGTTGTTTATCATGCAGCCATCGAGCTGTTGCAAAGCCGAGGAGGTGCAGGGGCTCCTCTCTTCCTCCCACCCCATTTACGCAGACCACAGGAGCACCGTGCTGCACGAGCCACCCCTCTGCCTCGCACAGGCTCTTCCGGACGCTCTCGGTTTCCAGCAGGACCGCGCACCCTTCCTGAGGGCTCCGGCCACATGCGGGGTGCGAGAGAGACGCGCCAAGCGGAATCCCCGCTGCCTGGGCGCCCGCAGCACAGGGAGCACCCTCTGGGGCTGCAGCACGTCTCCCCAAGCCGCATGGGATTTTTCCGGCGGCCCCGTCAATAGTAGGAAACCTCTCTGTTCAGTCGCTCGGAAAACATCCCCTCCAAGAGTCCGACCTGCTGGCGACTATTAATATGCAACAGATTGATGACGGTTCTCTCGACGCAACGCTCGTTACCAAACCCAGCCCGCAAGTAAGAACATCTGCAGGATCTTATCCCGCCACGGGGCTGAGCGCGCAGGCATCTACCACCTCTCACGCGCAGATGGTGGAATAAAGACAACCTGGCACCTGGCAGCTCTCACGACTTCGCTGTCCTCGCCCTGTCCAGGACCATAAACCACGGCAGTAAAACACTTTGCAGCGTGAGAGCTGCAGCTCTGCTCGCCCCAGCAGCCGTGCCCCTGAGTCTCAGCTGGCAGCAGAGCCAGGACGCACCAGGGGCATGTGGGCGAGAGAAATGCGGAGGGAAGAGCCGCGCCGGGGGCTCTGCAGGGCAGCTCAGAAATGCCAAGCTGCAGCACCGGCACGGCCGGCAGCAGCGGGCAGCTCCCAAGCCATATTTTGCCCGTTACGGGAGGGTGAAGCATTTACCTTTTCTCCTTGGCCAAACGCCTATGGAGAGACGGCTCTGGCTGGAAGAGTGTGCCAGATCCTGGCTGCTCGGGGCTGGAGACCGCCTGGCTCTCCAGCCATGCTGTAAATCTGGGTATCAGACGGGTTTTAGTGATAATCAATTGTAATAACGAACACACATCCCCTGACCAGATAAGTGGAATATTATGCTTTAAGTCCAGCCACAACGCACAGGGGCAGATGGACGGGGGCTAAGGCAGCAGTAAGGGCATTTTCCCGTCCCACAAGCCAGCGCTCGGTGCTGGGTGCCCACGACCCCCTTGCCACGTGGCCCCAATAGACTCTTCGTTGAAAACCCAGGGACGGTGTGAGCTGGCTCGCCCCACCGCCCTACCAGGGAAGCGCATTCAAAGCCAACAGGAGAGGGAGCTGCTTTCACCCAGCACGCAGGGCACCCGCGGAACTCGCTGCAGCAGGATGCTCACCGGGTCCGAGAGCGCAGCTGAGCGTCGGAGGGGCCCGGGCACGGCAGCTGATAACGCACACACCTGCGGTTATAGCGGAGAGAATGAATTTTTAAAAGGCACATAAACCTCTGATGCTTCAAGGCATCAGCTGAGCACTAAGGAGGATTAGGAGGAAATATCTCCTGTGGAAAGCTTATTCCACATGAATTCCACTGAAGGGATCCTTTCATCTCTCCCTGGAGCATCTCTTCCCCTGGCCTGATGTGCCTTGGCACTTGCTCAGCTCCTGTAATACAGTTGCAGGCAGCGATCCCCCCGCAAAGGTTGACAGCTGTCTCCGTTTCGATGCCGCCTCCTGACTGACGCCGATGTGACAGGCGGCGTGCCGGCGGGACAGCCAGCCATCCCCGGCAGGACAGAGCCACGGCACTCGGCTTCGGGCAGGCGAGACGGGAGCGCGCCTTGCTCCCAGGCGGGGCGGCACGAGGGGGCCGTGAGCCGCAGTCGGCATTCGCAGTTCAACGCGAAGCCGCCGATGCAGCCCAGGGGCCGGGGGCTCCCGCGGGCCCCCTCCCCTTCCCCACCACCCGCTTAGAGAGCGCGGCCGCAGCGCGTGCTGTGCCTCGGAGCTGGCAACGGCCCCGGGGAACGAAAACCGGTCACGGGCATCCCCTCAGCAGCCCTTGCTGCCCAGAGTGCTCTCCCCGCACCACTGCTCCTGCGGGAAAGCACCAGCCCGCACCTCCGAGGAAAGGGAAGGGTTAAAACGAATACCATCTCCCCTCTCCTTTGCCTCAGAAAGGAGAGGCGCTGAGTGCATTAAAAACTGGGTTAAAAATGGCTCTGCTCTACCTATCTTATCTTCTTTGTACTGAAAGCCCTCAAAGAGCGGCAGGTTTTCACGCAGAATTTTCCCGTCTAATCCCCTTTTGTTAGCTCTGATACTGGCATTGCAATACAAACCTCGTCCAGGCGATTTAGGAGGGATTACACGCCCTCAATCCTACAGCATGTGGGAGAAAAATGTTTCCTCAAATCAAATTTTACACAAACCGGTATTTGAAAATAATCAAAGCGCAAATCCCTGCCGCAGGGATTTCTGGAGGGAGGCGAGCGGGGGGCGGGAAGCGGCAGGAGCCGGAACACCCAGCCCAGCACCACCGCGGCCCCGGCACCCTGCCCGCCGGCCCCGCCATGCGCCCCGGCACCCCTGAGCCCAGACCGAAGCGAACACAGAGCGCACCAAAAAACAACCCACGCCGCGGCCCTGGGCCGGGGTGCCATGGCTGGGGGACGGGAGATGCGCGGAGCCACCAGCAAAGGGGGGAGCTGCTCCTCACCCCCTTCCCGTGCCGGCTGTGAGCTGCAGCGGGGCACGGAAAAGCGGCGTTGCTAAAGCCAGTCGATAACTCTGCCTTTTACATGGCCAAACGTGCTCTACGGGGCTCTGCACGCTTGTACATGGCTCAGCTTTCCCGATGAAATATTGCTGGTGCCGCTCCTCTAATATATATGTCACAGATGCAACCTCATTTTATTGATCTCTCCTAGCTGCTGGGATATCCATAGTGGAATTAATACGTCTGTATCGCCGCAAAAAAAAAAGGTAAAGCCTATCTGACAGTTTCAATTAAGGAAGCGTGAAAAGCGATTTGCGTAAGAGACTCGGGCTTCGCGGGGGAGAGGAGGGCAGCCCGCAGGCAGCGCGTCTGTACACTCGCATCTGGGTAAGTGAAGTGATTTCCTACAGGAAGTGATGGAGGCCAGACCGAAGCCGGGGCCGCGGCCGTCTCCGGCCGACGAGCCCCCCAGCCTGCCTCGTGCCAGCTGCCGCGGCGAGCGTCCGAGCCGAGAGCGGGGCCAGCGCCCCGCGCCCGCCCGGGGAGGACGCCCGCAGAGCTCCCCGGGGTCCCAGCGGCAATTTGCAGGGGCCCCTCCTGCACGAGCAAACTCCTTCCCTCTGTAAAATTATAACCCCATCCATCCGCTCTCCCGCGGAGAGCTGTGAAATGCTCGTGCTTTCTGCCACTGCCAAGAAACCGTTCCCGTTGCCTCCCACCAAGGAGCGAGGCACACGCGTCTTGCTCGGCAGGCTCCCAAGCACGGGCGTGCCCATGGAGCCTCGCCGGCTGCCCCGGGCTTGTTCGGCCGGACAGCTCCGCGCCTGCCGCTGCCCAGCTCTGGGGCAGTGCGGGAGCCCCGGTGGAGCGGGGCTTTTGGGGCGTCCCTGCCATGCGCGGTCCCCCCGCAACCTGGATGCCTTGTGTCCATGGATGCGAAGATACCCCGTCGTCTCATTTCTATCCCTTTCCCCTTGACTGAGGGCAATGCTCCTAACTCCACCATAAAATTAAAAGTCATGTGTCCAGATAAATCAATTAAGATCTTGTTTGCAACACCTACAGATAAAGCCCACCCAATCCAGGGTCTGGCCAGCTGTCCAAACATTTGGCAGCTTCTCAGCAGGACGCACAACAACACATGAGTGCTTAAAAGCACTCGTCTACGAGAGAAGTAAAGCCCCTTCCTAATCCACTCCCCCACTGAAGACCTGGCTGCTGGGTGGTCTGCAAAGCCCCTCGCCCTCAGAGGAGGGGAGGACAGCCTGCCCCAGGCCCCGGGAGGAGGAAGAGGAGCGGCAGGAGCTGCGGGAGTGCCTCTGTCCAGCCAGGCGCCCTTGAAATCCACCATTCTTCCCAACTGCTCCGAGCATCCTTCACCTCCAGCCACCTCCCACTCGACAGCACCTCTGGCATCTCTGGCAGGCCGGACGCTGCTCAGTGCATCGCAAAGTGCCAAACGGGTCAGTCCCGGGCATCCCAGGGCAGGAGAACCAGCCCCGCTCAGCCCCTGGAAGCCAAGGTGGCACAACAGGCTCGGGGCAGCAGCTGCCCTGCCGTGCCCGGGGCTGCTCATCGCCGCTGGTAGACGATGAGAAAGAAAAACCCGGGTGGAGCTTGCTGGCCCTCTTCGAGCACAGCAAATACAGCTCCCCCCGGTTTCCTTGGACATCTGCAAACCGTCAGCGGGCTGCCCCGCTTACCAGCAGCCCCCGCCTCGCACACTCCCTCCCAGTCATCCCGCTGTCACAGCACCTGCGAGCCCACGCTTACCCACAGCTGGGGTTTCTGGCTCCAACAACAGAATATTACCAGTCACAATTGCATGATATCTTTTTCTTGGGGGTAATTACTTTTAAGTGCGTATGTTCCAGTCACACTCAGAGGCCCTACCCAGGACCGGGAGCCAACCATACGAGGCACGATGGAAACCACGGATGCAGCCCTGCCCCGAGTTCCTCCTGCCCCAGGCGGAGACCAGGACTCAGAGCTACCGGTCAGCAGACCCACACCCGCGTGGGCACGATGGACACCCTCGTGCACGCCTGCCTTTCGGCAAGGTTTGGGAGCTGTAAATTCAGGCGTGCAAGCTCCCAGCTGCCTTTCACACCAGCACTACTGTGGAAGAGCACCGAGCTCTTGGACACCTTTTGCTTTCACATCCACAACAGGGCACGCGTCTCATTCCTGCGGGCCATCCTCTCCAGTGCTCTCCCTCATTAACACTTGGGGGTTGCGTTAAGGCGGAACAAAAAGCCCTGGAATTAAACAGCGCCAGGCGTGGCCTCCT
This sequence comes from Pelecanus crispus, assembly GCF_030463565.1. Classification (NCBI taxonomy): domain Eukaryota; kingdom Metazoa; phylum Chordata; class Aves; order Pelecaniformes; family Pelecanidae; genus Pelecanus; species Pelecanus crispus. The sequence goes on along the minus strand of NC_134661.1, from coordinate 7,445,889 downwards.
GCCCGCGCCAGCCGGGAGCAGCGGTGCCTGCTGCCCACGGCCGGCTCGCGCGTGGGCACCACGATAGCCGGGGTCTCGCACACGCCAGCTTGTGGAGGCAGCCTCGAAGCCTTGACTTCAACGCAACCCGCAGGCTCGCGAGCGCCAGCGCCGCTCCCTCCCCTCCTTCCTTAAACCCCACGATTAAAACACAGCTTTATGGTTTTTAACACTTCCAGGAGCAAAGCTGATACCCCCTGCGGTCCGTGGCCATTCCCTGTGCCCAGGCACATGTCCCCAGGGAGCCCAGCCGCTCCAGCCCTCCCGGGGTGCTCCCCCACACCACCCCAGCAGCCCCTCCACCCCTCCGAGCCGCTCCACGACCACCAGTGCAATAGGAGGAGGGGACCCCCTGCAAGAAAGGGGCTCAGGGCACCCGCATGCTCCCCGTGGCACAGCCAAAACAGGCTGGATGGCACTGCCTGGGGAGCTCCGCAGAGCTCTCCTTTCTGAAGGAGCACAGAGACAGGCTGCCTACAGGCCTCCAGGGTTTGGCAGTATTTATGGCAAAGGCGGACCTTGGCTCCACGGGCGGCAGAAACGAGGATGCAGCAGCACCGAGGTGGAGCACGCAAATCCCAGGATGTGTGGAGAGGGGTATCGGCTGAAACACAAAAGCCCTCATCACTCAAACACTGCTCTCCCTGCACAGGCACCAGGCGCAGCACTTGGCGGTGCTGCCAAGGGACATCGGCAGAGCCCCGGGGGCCACCCCCGCCAGCCCTTCACACGCAAACGCGGACACAAGCGCAGGACTCACCGGCCCGGGGCGCTGACTGCGCCGAGCAGGAGAGCAGGGCAGGCTCCGGGGCAGCAGCCCGGCTTTTGGCCCCGGTAGCCCGTCCTTTGCCAGCTGCGTCCCATCAGGAGGAGACAGACCCCAGCCAAGTGCAGGCGATTGCTGCCCTCCGCCCCCAGGGCTCCCCCTCAGCTCCAGCAGCCAGAGCCTAACTGGGCTTTTTCTCCCTCTGGATACGGGCGATGCAAAAACCCACTTGCTAAAAGCCAAACCAAAACGGCCCCTGTCCGCGGCGAGGCTTCACTGCCGGTTTCATAGCACTGCAAAATACACCGACAAGAATTGATTTACTCAGTTTCAACAGTTCAATCTCCTCCTTCCCTTGCAGCAGGGCTGCCTTCCCTCATGTCCCCCGTGTGAAGCTTTCTGTGTTGGACTCAAGGAAAAAAAAAAGCGGGGGGGGGGGGGGGGGGAACACAAGCACAAAAAAACCCAGAACAAAACAAAACAAAAAACCCCCACAACAAACTACATACCTTCTGGCAAAACCCAGAGCACCACTTACACAACATCTTTACTCGCTCCATTATTTATAGTGCAACTGAAACATTTATTCCTACACAGAACTACCCAGACACCGGTGTTTCGGTGAGCCGGAGCCAGCGCTGCTGCGAATCCCCAGTGCCTGGCCACTCGGCCCCACGCGCCGGGGTGGACGTGGTCCCCGTGGGCAGCCCTGAGGCGGGACCGATCCGGCCCGCAAGCAAAGCCCAGCTCCGGGTGCCGCCGAGCCAGGACCACGGCACATCCCTGTGCCCTGGGGCGTCCGCTCAGACCCACGGGAGGTTCCGATGGGAATATTCCCGTAGCCAAACTGGACTCGGCTTTGCAGCACAGAGATGACAAAGTAACACCACGAATGTAACAGTGGAAACCCTCCTGGAAGCGGGAACTCCATGATGAATCAATAAGCAGGGCAGTGAAATTGCTATTAATTACGCTTGCTGGGAACTCTGTCCTGCCCCAGCATTGCCTCTTTCTTCAGTCAAGAAGAAGAAAAGTCAGCTGAATAACACAAGTCTCACCCCCGGCACCAGGATGAAATTACAGTTTTAAAGCAGAAGGGATCAGGTTCCAGAAGTCCACGTCCAAAACCGGCCGATCCCAGACCCTCCGCACTTGTACGGCCACGACTTGGAGTCAGCCCACGGGGACAGGAGGTCCCTCATGCCCAAGAGCTTTCCCCCTGACAGCTCAACCCTTCCCAAAGGCCACAAGCAAAGCGGCGCAGCCCGACCCCACCGCAGAGCGATCCCTGGCTCTGTTCCAACGCCTCAAACCCCATGCTATGCCCGAACCCACACCACGGGCACGGCTCTGCCCCGAAAGCCTCAAACCGGGGGCTGCAGCCCGACGGGTACCGCTCTTCCCCAGCCCCTCGCCCAGACACTTTTACGGGTGTACGAACAACTTCTGAGCGACAGGAAAGAGCAGCCAGCAGCTCCTCGGCAAAGTCCAGCGGCACCGCCGTGGTCTTGTCAACAGAAAGAGCTGGTTGCACCCCCAGCCCCACAAGCATCTTTTCATGGCAACTGAGCTCACGGCAGGACAAAGTAATTACTGATGGATTACGGGCAGGCTGTAGCCCGACCATCTCAAAGCCACATAAGGCTAATCAATAGCAGTTCATCAATAGACCGATCGATCGTCTCTGCTAGTAAATATATTTCAAGGAGGCCCAAATCCCATTACACGTATCTTCAGTCAAAACCCAGCGCCGGGTCCCCGAACGCGCAGCCGGATTAAGGACAGCGTAATCTGCTATTCGGGGCACACAACGCACGAGCCTCGTGCCAAAGCTCGCAGCTGGGGCCGCCCTGCGTGTGAGGAGAGAGAGTTAAAAATGAAATTAAATTAATACAGGCCAGGAGCCAGCTCGGTGCGGGCTCTGGGAGGATGCTTCATGCGAGGGACTGACGCACCTGCAAGAGATGGCAGCTCTCTCCCGGACGGACGCGGGGGCTCTGCCACGGCGCCGGGCAGGGTCAGAGCTGCGTGCCCTCGAGGGAGGGTCCCCGCTCCGCTCCCGGCACAAGGGCAAAGGCATCCTCGCGTCCGCGAGCCGCACCGCCAGCGCCCTCCTCCCTTCCGGGAGCCGGCGATGGCCAGTGTCCCAGGACCAGCGGGACACGGCGTGCTGGAGGTCTCCCCTCCTTTAATGGGCTCTGTCGTCTGGCAATCTAATTTGATCGGGGAAAACTAATGAAAACAGGCCCTGGTCTGCAGCACGGATTAGCCCAATCAGTCCAGAGTGGCTACTTTATTGTTCAGCTCCCTGGCACCAGCTGTGCGTGTGTGCAATCAGCCCCTAATAGCCATCAGGCTGCATCCGCCCCAGCTGCCCAGCCAGCAGCCCTCCGTTTCAAAGCTCTTCCCCCGCCCCGGCGCCCTGGGCGCTGCCGACGGTGGGCTTTGCGCTCCCGTGTAAATCAGACTCAAGGGCAGACGGAAAGATCACACAAATAAGGAAGCAGCCTACGCTAATACACGTTTTCCTTAGCTTTAAGGGACATCTCTGGGTTAAAAACAAATCCCATTACTTTGGAGAAGAGCATGCCTAGCATCCCTGTCCGCATCCTTATGGCCCGTCAGTATTAATGGGGCAGCTTTTCCCATGACAGCGCTCATTTGTCCCCTTCAGACCCCAGCGTTTGGTCCCTGGCCGGCCTTGGAGGGATGGAGGAGCCCACCCCAGGCGCTCCCGGCTCCGGGAAGCCCCTGCCCTGGCTGGGCTGGACACGCGCTCGGCAAAGCCACAGCCTGGGGAAAGCTTCGCAACTCTGCGATAGGGGCGACACGTTTTTCCTTCTCCTAATCCCCACAAACCCTTTTGCTCTCACAAAAACAAACACACACCACTTCTCCCGCTCCACACAAAACACCCCGGAGCCGCCCACGGGTGCCAGCGCTGCCCCGGCACTCAGCGGCAGGCACCCAGCCCCGGGACGGGACCGTGGCAGCGGGCTTTCCCTCCGAGGACGACAGCAACTCTGCAACCTTCTTGAAAAACATTCAAGAAACATTCAAACCCTCCCAGCCAGCTGGGGAGGAGCACACGGGAGCACAGCACCGGAGCACGGCTCCTGCCAGGGGGGACAGCGCTTTTCAGCAGCACGGCATGGCAGCGCATGGAGGACTGGGGATGGAAGAGCATAGGAGAGCGCAAGAAAAGTGTGGAAAACACCCAGGCTGTGAAATCCCGTGTGAGGCTGTACCGAGGCTCCCGGTTTGGGGCTGAGCTGGCTCTCCCCGCTGACGGGACCTCCCCGGCGGGCAGGGAGGACGGGTAACGCGCGGGCCCTCGCTCAGCCTGGCAGGCAGGGAAGCAGAAGGAAGCCAAACACGATGGGTAAATACCTGTATGAGCAGGGATTATCTCCTGCCTGCCTGCAAATATTTGCTCACCAGAGCAGATACGGCAGACGCGAGTCAGACGTTCAGCCTTACACATGCAATCACACGCGCTCTGGCGGCTTCATAAATCGTGCAGTGACCAAAGGTTGTAGGATCTGTTTATGGCTTCATCACGTGGGCTCCGCAATCAAACGGGCGCTGCACGCCAGGGGTTGGGACCACACGTCCCAGCCCCATTTTACACTCACGGCTGGAAAGGACGCCGGCACCGTGCGGCTTTGCCGGGGCAGGGCAGGCTGCAGGGACGTTTCACCAGCCGTGATGCCACGGGGCAGCCCTGGCACTGCCACCTCCGGCGCTGCCCGAGACCGGGCGGCATCAGCGCTTGGGGCTGGGGCGAGACCCACGGCAAGGGCCAGATGTGCCGGAGGCACTCCAATGGGATTCTCAGCCTCCACCTGGCCCCGGGTCAGTCCTCTCCCCGCATGCAAGATGAAAACCCAGGACAGTGAAGGGGCAGGAGGGTTTAAATGACGTGGAGGAACCTCCAAGCAAAAAGTGCTGGCAGAGAACTGTGAAGCTTTAGGAATTACAGCACCGAGCCACCTGGGACACGTGCATATTGACTTAGACCGAAGCCTTTAATAAGGCAGCTAACAGCATTGCTTTTACATTCATCCCTGTTACAAGCTGAACACGCCCGGGACGAGTTCATGTTCCAGCTACAGCGCTCGCCGGGCTCAACTGAGGGATTACCCAGCCTTGTAACTACAACTCTCCTCTTTTCCCCTTTCTTCCCTTTTTTCTGTTCTTCCTTGGTGTCAGGTCAAAGCAGCTCTTCCCTCTGCACGTTTTGTTTTGTGCTTTGCTTGCAGATCACACGCGTACCTCGGGGTCCCTCTTTCACTCCAGACTTGCTGGAGCCAAGGCGAGATGCCTCCTGCCCTCTCCTTTTGTAGCTGCTGCGGAAGGGCAGGAGTGGGGCACTGCAGCGCTACTTTTTTCAAGTCATTTTAAAGGATTCACCTGAACGTCTTTGTCACTGGCAGTCGGGTCTGGAAAGCTCTCTGAAATTCAAACGCCACCCGCCTGCATCCGCGCTCCCGGGGCCTCTCGCACCGACCGCTGCGAGCACGGCTCAACAGATTAATGCCACAGCGCGCAAACGTCCAGCGTCGGAGAAGCGACGGCAAAGAGCGGGAGGAGACTCAGCGCGGACATTAGCAGAGGCTGGAGTGCATTAATATTATCGACAGGCTGTCAGTTAAGCTAATCCACAGTCCCTAAGCGGGGGACCCAGGCTGGTTCAAGCCACGCAGCGCGACGCCGGGCCGGCTCAGCATCTGGGCGCGCACCGTGCCCATCGTCAGTCGCCCTTTGCGGCGTGGCAGCCGGCACCCTGAGCCGCGGCAGGGGCTGTGCCGTGCACGACGGCGGCACGGGGATGCAAGGCAGCGGCTGCACCGGCCGCGATGGGCGGAGGGGAGCGGCTAGCAGCACGCGAAGATGTCGGCCTCGGGAGCTGGGGCCGTGGGGCAAACAAAGGCCGGGGGAGAGGGGGGCAGCCGGCGAGTCCCCTGACCCGTGAAGGAGGGGCCCCGGGAAGGCCCCTCGGCCGCCCACATGCTCGCTGTCAGCTCCACGCAGGCCGGTGCCCTGATGCCTTCGCCTCCCCCCGCGCTTCACCAGCCTGCCCACGGGCGACAGCCCGGCCCTGCGCCGCAGCCGGGAAGGGGAAGGCGACGCTCGGGCACGCTGGCATGCACAGGAGAGCACCTACCCGCGCCCATCGCCCCGCAAGCGCGCAGCGGGACACGGCACCCCGCTCCTGCCCCACGCACAGGGACCCACGGCAGCACGGGCTCCGGCCCCGGCCGCCCCAGCTTTGGGCGACGGCTTCAGCGCCAGCAGCAGAGCTCGGCCTCGCAATCGTACGGCTGCGCTGAAATACAGCGGAGGGAAGTCCCCTACTGTTCCCTGTGTAGCATTTTATCTTAATAACATTTTATCTTGGATGACAAGCCCATGTAATGTGGTTTAAAAGCCACGGCTATGCTGACACCGTAACGGGGGGAAGGAAAAAAAAAGCTCTTTTCTCCCGTCTAATACATTTGCTAAGGTCACAACTTTAAAACCTCTCGCTGTATCTCGCTCGCCAAGCTGGGAGGCTGCTTTGTAGAGCAGCTCAGAGAGACTGGCAGGGAGCTCCAACCCTGCTCCTCCCTCCCATTCAGGGTTCCTGCAATAAAGGCTCCAGCTCTGGCTTCTCCTTTGCAGTTTTTGCTGGGGGAGGTCTTTTTTTCACCCCCTGCTTCGTGCAGTAAGTGCCAGAGGCTTTGAAGGGGTAACTGCGAGGCTTTGCTGCATCCCAAGGCTGGCAGGAGGCTGAGCCCCACCGAGTGACCCGCCTGTCCCACCGGCTGGGTGACAGCAGCCTTGCTCGGAGGAGCGGGTAACACCCGCACCCACGGGCTGGATCGGCTCCAGCGAAGCCAGCGGCAGGAGACCCGCTCCATCCCAGCTGCCACCATCTCCACGGACGGCGGCACCGCGCGTCCCAGTGTGCCTGCTCACTCTTTGCAAGTGACAGAGACCCGCCGGCTCCTGCGAGGAGCAGCGGAGCGGCTGCGGGTGCCGGCGAGCACCTTAAGCCAGAAACAGGACTCGAACCGTGCTCCAAATCCAACCCACCGGAGCAAGCCGGAACCGATCCCCTACGGCCACGCAGCGGCCCCAGAGCTGCTGCGAAGGGCGAGGGACAGCCAGGCTGTCCCACACCGCGCTGTCTGTGGACAGGTGGATTAAAGCTCCCGCGGAAGTCCAGCCCTCCCCAGCGCAAGCCCTGCAGCACCCCAACTTCTGCTGCGGTAAGCACTGCAGCGATATTGCACAGTACGTTATCATTAGGGAGACAGCTATTCTGGTCTAATTGCCAGCGCTTCACAGAAAACATGGCAGCCTTTGCTTGCTCGGAACAGAACTGACCCTGTGGAATCACCGTAAAGAAAAAGGATGCCTGACAGAAGGAATAAAAACAGATGTTAAAAAAGCGAGAGGAACATAAGCACACAGCCGGGCTGGCTTGGGGAGGGAGGAGACGCTGACCCAGGAAGGGAGCAATGAGGGTTAAGCTCTTCTTGTGAGAGCTAATTTAAGGTCAGGCAAATCCTGCTGACAGATTATTTTCCGAACATCCAGAGCGGTGGCTCGGCCACCACAGCCCGGCAGGACCCGGAAAGCAGCTGGAGGAGCTGCTGGCAGCCCCACAGCTCAGGCTGGAGACGGGGCAGCGCCGCCCAAGAGCAGGAGCACGGGGAGCAGGCAGAAGCCCTGCCCGACGCCGGGCTCCCCGGCACGCCGGCAGCAGCCGAAAGCGGCCCAGCAGCCTTCGCCGAGATGCCGGCGAGAGCCCACCCTGTGCGTGCCGCTCTCTGGCGTGCCCCCGGCAGGGACCGGAGTCTCCCCCCGCCCCAGCCTGTCACTCTGTCACCTCTGCTTCGCTGCGACAGACAGACAAGCCTCAGCTCACGGGACCATCAATTATTCACACGCGCTATTTCTGAATATTGATGTTAAAAGCAAATTCCCCGCTCGCCCCTCGCCTGCATTTCAAACGAGATTTTCACGCCCCAAGGACCCAAGTTCCCGCGGAGCCATCAGGCGCTGCCGTCGGGCACGCCGCCGCGCTGGGGGAAGGAGGGCCCTCCGCCGACACCGGCTCTGGGGTGCGCGATTTGGGGTCAGCAGAAGCCACCCCACGGGCAGCCGGGGCTGCGGGCACCCCCTCCCCGCTCCCGAGGGATTCGGCCTGGCGCGCACCCATCGGCGGGGTACTAGCAGGGGGGAAGGCTCACGGAATGAGAGGATGTGTCTAATGGAGACAAAAGGAGCTTGCTCTCCCCCTCTCGTTTTCACGAGAAAATATTTGTAAATAACTGTTTCCTGCTTCTGTTTATACAACTTTAAAAGACTTGAAATGGAAGCCTGCTCCCCGCACTGTATCATTACCCTTCATTATTGCAATTTTCCAGAGTTTAGGTGGCTGGAGAAGGAAAACAGAGGATAATGCACCACTCTGAAAGCTGCAGAAAGAAAAACAGGGAGAGAAGCAAGCCCAACTTCCAGCCTTCTGGCCAAGGCATTTCAATAATCTCAACATCTGATTCCCACCTCTCGGCACCCCGGCGGGCGCCCACAGCTTGCTGGACGCACACGGAAGGGCGCAGCGGCGCGGCGGCTCTTCACGCTGCCTGCAACCGGCCGGCTTTCGCAGCGAGCTCACCCGCGAGCGCCGAGCCCGGGTTCAGCACACGCCAAGTGCCGCGTTACGCCGGGAGGGCTCCCGTCAGGGAACGGTGCTGGATGCGAATCGCCCGCTTGCCCCCGCATGCACCCGCGCAGCTGCTCGGGGCAGGCAGCCCCAGTGCGGCTCCCGCAGCCAGGTCGGAAGGCCCTTGTTTGCTGCGCCGAGCACAGAGACAAAAGTCAGCGAGGAAGGGTAAACCAGGTAATGAGGAGTTTGGTAGTGCCGGTTTATTTAGCAACCACAAACAACCCTCCAGAGGGTCTGAACCAGCCCTGTTACACGGCAAAGACAAATTATCGTGTGGAGATTCAGAGTGCAATTCTGACCCCACGCACCAAGGAAGAACAGCAACGTAGCGCAGCCACGCACGCCTCGACGGAGAGAGGACGGCTGGCCCAAAACGCAAGGGATCCTCCTGCACCTGCTGTGCGTCGCCGGGCCGGGGCACACCTCGCGACCCCCCCGCCCGCGGGCAGCAGCCGAGGCGGGGGGAAGGAGCTGCGCAGAGCTCACCCGGAGCACCGCGCGCAAACCCAGGCCCCCGACCAGCCGCCCTTCCTCGGCAGACCTCTCCTTCCCTTGGCCTCGGTCCCCTGGCGACAGCCTGAGCATCCGTCACACGCGGACACTAAGGTTCCGTTGACTCGCTTTTCATCATCGCTAGATGCTGGAACAAAGGACGGTGTCGCTGTGACCGCTGCAAACCCAACAGATCGTTAAGAAGAGGGCTGTTGTATCAGCCTGGATGTCACGCTGATGGGCAGCTGATAAACGCCCACAAGTAGGGACCGCTCCTGTTGCAACAGGGAAGGGCTCCAAAAAGAAATCTCATTTGTAGATCATTGCTTTGGTAGCTCAGGCGTTTTTTTATTTTGCATTTCTGTTTTATATAGCCTTGTTTATTGCACTGGTATGTCATCCTGCAGATTCATCTTGGACCATCGTTAAGGTTCCTCCCCAGCCTGCAGAGATGCCTCTGCTTATCGTAAAAATCTACGTTGAAATTTCAGATTAATTAAAAGCTGTAAATTGCAAAACCAGATGCGATAACTCACATCTTCACCCTTCCAAAAAAAAGGAAGACGAGGAGAACATGAAGGCCCCTCGTTTTATAGCATGGCCAGTCCCCTCAAGACATTGCATGGCCTGGAGCCGCATTGCTCCATGCTCGCTGCGACCCAGGCAGCGCTCGCAAGCTGAGCGTCGCCGCCTTCGAGAGCCCCGAGAGACGACTCGCACGTGCCAGGGAGTTACGCTCAAAAAACCAGAGGCATTATTTTCTTCTCCCAGTAATGCTGCCTTGCTGCCCCAGCGAGGCCAGCGACGATGCCGCTGCTCGGAGCACGCCTGCCCGCTCACACGAACACACACTCCGGCTCCATGTCCAACGCGCAGGGAGGGACGGTGCTGCGGGGGGCACCCTGCCAAAGGTGGCCCTCTCCCTGGGGAGGAGAGGAGCCCCGCAGCCCCCCAAATCTGCCTGACCAAGCTCTGCTTTCTCCGGGAGCCGGGGCAATGCCGGCGGGAGCGGATCCCACCCTGCCACCCGCACAGCTGCGGCAGTCCGGCCGCTGAAAGGGGACAGACGCGATCCACCCCCCGGGGACGGGGACGCTGCTTTTTGTGCCCAAGGACGTTCACGCAGCCGTGACCGCCATCTGCTTGCTGACAGAGCGCAAGCCAGCTCGGGCTCCAGTGCAACTGCATCGCCTGGAGTTAACGCAGGCACGAGGGTCGCCCACCCTGCACTTCCGCAGTCCCGCTCCAAATGAGACCTGCCTGGCACGCCGCTCACACCCCTTAAGATGACCCTGTTTAGGAAGGAGAGGTGTTATTCGGTTCCTCCAATTCCTCCCAGTTTCCAGCTCCGCTGCCTGCAGCTCTGCTCCCGGCGCAATACCCGATTTGACTCGTGCTCCCTCCCTTTGCCCTCCTCCCATCGCTCCGCGGGCAGACTAACAGAAGAGGGGCAGGCAGCAGCATCCCTCAGCTCTTGAGCTCCTACTTGCCGCAGATCTCTTAATGCATTTCTTGGCTGAGGGTTAGGAGATTAAACGCTCCATAGAAGGCGAGCTGACACAAGCTGACAGACCTGAATCTTCTGCACATGCATAAGTGCCAGTCCTCGTCACAAGGATGCTTATTTGCCAGCCTCATACCTATCACTTTGGCTGGGAGTCAATCTAAATAAAGCAAATTCACTTGTTCTGATGGGGAGGGGGAGTCGCTGGGCTGTCATAAGGTTGAACTCGGCTGGCATCAATTTAAAGTGGAAGGTGCTGCAGGAACACAAAGCACGGCATTTCCAGCCTCCCAGGAGCAAGAGGGAGGGAGTCTCGCTTTGCTCCAACGCAACTGAGCCAGGAGACAGCAGCCAGCCCTGGGCCCACACCTGCGAGGAGCTGGGCTGCTGACCCTGCTCCCCATCCCCTGCCCCCAGCAACGGGAGAGAGCCCAGAAACGCTGCGCAAAGAGGTTTCTCCTTCAGCGCCGAGGACCACGGGCGACCGCAGCCTTGCGCTGCTGCCTACTGGGGCCCAGCCTTGTCCGCCCCATCCGCGGGGCAGAGGCGAGAACGGAGCACCGAGGATGCGCGGCTGACTCTCCTCCTGCCCACCGAGCCAGCCCCGCGGGGACGGCCGAGTTCTGCGGCACCTCCTCGCTCCGCTCAGACGCACAGCCCAGCCTCCCCGGCCCCTCTCCTTCCCTCCCACCCCCCCAGCGGCTGGCTGCAAGGATTAAGACTCATTTCAAATGAAGTTTTCATTATTTTCTGCTCTCCTTCTTTATTCCCAAACTCATTTGCATTACAAAAAAATTAAACAAAAGCTGCTTTTTGAATCTCCACTCATTACTCCCATTACATTTGTTAACATCATTATCTTCAGCTGAAGATGGCAACTATTATCCAATGTTGCAGAGCTTTTGTAGACCTCTTGCTATATTACTCTGGAAAATTGCTTTAATGCTTATGCTTTTAGTGGTTTTAAAAAACCAGCTATAGCATTAGAAGCCATAAAGAAGATAAAGTAGTGCATCATTTGATAATATGTGCATTTTTCCCCTTTACACTGAAATATAAATACGTGGTGGTAATGCAGGATGCAAAAGTTTTTCCTCTGCTACAGCGATCCACCACGGATCCTCGGATTGACCCCCAGATTCACCAGTCTCTCTCCTCAGCAGCTCCTCCCTTCCCTAAAATGCTTTTCTTCAGGAAAAGGTATCGCAATAAAAGCTGGGATTCAAAGGAACACCTTCCAAATACGGCACGGTTCAGTTTTTCCAGACTGCAGCAAAATAGATTTTGTCTGAAAAAGGACGCGGCTATCGGCTCAAGCCGTAGCTGCTGAACCCCTATCTTTGGAGGGGAAGGAAAGTGCCGAGCAATAGAACTGCTCGGGGAATAGCACGGTCTGAAATGGCTCTCGTGGAGGGAGGGTGCCGAAAAGGGGTTTGGCTACCGGCCTCAGAGGCCCTGCGGCGCTGCTGCTGCAGCCAGGGGTGTTGGAGCAGCTCAGGAGTCCCACAGGTGCTCTGCCGGAGAAGGTGCTCCAAGTGTCAGCAGTCTTTAGGCAGGAGGGATCAGTGCAGGAACACGAGAGGTTTTCCCTGATTTTAAACACAGCTTACGGAATTGAAATTTTCATTGTAATTAAATGCAAAACCCTGTAACTCAGAGCTCTAGCTACAGCCTCGGGGACGCATCCAGCTCGCCGAATGTGAAACAGTGGGTTTCTGGGGGCCCTGTTTAAAGCCAAAGAAATCAGAAAGCAAAAGCCTGTTCCCACAGCGAGCCCCAGCGCAGCGCACACATCGCAAGGCACGTGCCCGTCCCGGCTGCAGCCACCCTCGTCCCCCTGGCACGGCACCTGGGGCACAGGGCACGGTCACCGCCCGAGCGCACCAGCAGCAGGAGCGTGGGGCATGAGCCCGCTCCCCGCTGCTCCACCCGGGGCTAGTGCAGCATCGCTCGGGGCGTCTCTGAGCACGTGCAAGTACAGCGGCCCGTACGACGGGTCACACCTGGAGAGTGCTCACAGCACGAAGGAAGGAGACAAGACCTTGCTGAAGGTGCAGGTTTCCAGGAAAGGACGACAGCGTTGCATCCCAGCCCCACTGGGATGCACTCCACAGAGCCATCCAGGAGAGCCCCGTTATCTCTATGGGTGCATCTCTCCTCCCTGCTAACAGTTCAGTGGGTCTAATTACAGAGGACACCTCTGCTGGTCCCAGCGCCTCTTGCTTCCAACTGGAAACCAAGGTAGATAACCTTCAGGGGGCCGATAGCTGAGCCAAGCTGAGCTGAGATGTTATCTGGAGGGATGTTTCAGAGAAGAAAAGAAGGGAAAAAAGAGCAAGCCAGATACAAGCTTGGGGAAGCTGGAGACGCAAGATTTGGCAGGGCAAAAGCAAAGCGGGGTGGGGGCTTCCAAATCTCCCTTCCAAGGAAATTGTGTGTGTCCAGGGTCACCACAAAACCAAAGGCTTCCAGAGGCAATTGCTCAGGAGCAGAAGGGGCAGAGCCCCACAGGGCAGGGGCGAAGGGGGAATAGCGAGAAGGCGGGAGCAAAGGATTCCCTGCAAAACGTGGAAGCTGCTCGTACCCCACAGCGCAAGCAAAGAGGCTTTAAACACTCGCCTAAGCAGGCACAGGCGGCACGCAGAGACCAAGTACAAGAGCGAGAGGAGCACGAGAGCCAGGGCCAGGACCGTGCTGCCGCTTGCGGGGGCTCTGCCGCTCGCCCTGCGCCTTTCCAGCCCTGAGAGGTACGATCACGCAGCTCGGCAGCCAGGATCGTGCCCAAGCCCCGCTCCACCAGCGGCGGGAGCTGATTTACGGTGGCTGCAAGAGAGGTCAGGGCTTCATAGGCTTTCATCAATCAGTTAATTAAACTGAAGCAAAACAACCACAACGAACGTAAAAATTTACAACCTCTGCCACGGGTTCAGGTGCACCCAGAGCTGAGCCAGCTCCAGCTCAAGCCACTCGTCTTCTCTCCTAACAAGCCGGGACGGGCTGGGCTTGGGCAGGAGACCCAGCCACCTCTCCGGAGCAGGACATGCAGGGGCTGCGCTCCTATCTGCAGCACAAATAATAATAATAATAGCAAATTGCCAAGATTGAGGCAGCACAGAGGTGCTAAACCCTGCCAGAAAGAAGTTAAAAAGCGCGGCTCCCCCCAAACACGGGCCCAGGCGAGCTCCGAGGGCGGCACGTGAAGCGTGACACCAAAATGACCTGCTTTAACCACGCACGAACGCAAAACCATACAAGCCTGTGATATAAGTTCACGCTTGGTCACACAGCCCACGAGACCCACACGAAGAGATTTAAATTATCGCTTTGTTTTCCATCAGGCTTTTGGTGTTGATTTAAGCTGCCCAAACAAATAATTACGGTCTTATCTCCATCACGCAGCAGCATTAGCCGCAATTCATCATTTTTAGCTTCTTTGTTTCATGCGTTGTGTATATATGTATAAACGATTCAGCCATTCACGTTTCATAGGACACTGGCATCGCAAGATGCTCTTGCCAACAGAGTGAAAACGGGCATTTGGTTAAATCTGGTCTCAACTAGAACAAAAATATAATCTCAAAAAAACTCTTCTCTGCAGAAAAGAGAACCACACGTGCGTTTTTAACAGCTTCTGGAAATGAGACCATCAGATCCGCAGCGCTCGAGGTACAGAGGTGATGCTCAACGAAAGAGCGCATGGACGTGGAAAGGGCTGCCCCAAGCCCACGCCAAAACACACCTAAAGCTGGGGGGAGAAGCCAGCCCGGAGGGAGCCGAGCCCCCGGGCCCCTAAACCCCCTGCTCCTGCACAGGACCGAGGCGAGGAGGAGCCGGGCAGCACCACGACGAGCAGCAGCACCGCACTCCGGCGCCTGGCCGGGCACCGGGGCCAGCGTCCTGCTAACGGCGGGATGCACGGGGGGGCTCCACGTCAGCACCAGAACTGCAAATTACAGCGTTCAGACCTTTGCCATGAGCTCTTTACCAGCACACCCTTCCTACAGCTGCTCTCTTTAATACACTCCCTCTGTCAAGGAGACAAAAAAAGCCCCAAAACCAAGGCACCAGGGGAGTCACAGGCTTAAATGCCAACACGGGACCGAGAGCCGCGTGCGGAGTGCACGGTGCAGGGCTGCCGACCGGGCGAGATGGCTTCAGCACGGTGCTGCAGGGAGCCCTGCGGGATCCGCTCTCACCGGGAGCCCTCCTGGCAATCAGAAAAGGCACCGTTACCCAGCAAGGCGGATGCCAAGGCCCATCTCCCGGGAAGGCAAGTGTGAACGGCTCCTCCTAAACTCCCCCCTCGTGCATGGGAACACCACTCAGAGGAGCTGCCCAAGGCTCCCAGGCCCGCGCTGTTTAAGCGGGAACCTTTGCGCACGGAGATCTGATTTCACCCTGCCCTTGGGCGGCTGGAGAGCCGACACGAAGAGGCAAACCCAGCTCTGGGCCGCGCACTTTGGCTCCCTCCCTTCCCCAGCCTTCAGGCAGGAGATCCCCAACCAAGTTTCAAGCAGATGTTATGCAGCTGCAAACAGGAGCCGGTGCCCTCAGCATCCGGAGCACCAGAGGAGCGAAGCGGCTGCTCCAGGCTTTGCCGGATGGCAGGGAGGAATCCCGACACAGGCATTATAAAACCTCACCCGCCATCGATCTTATCCGGAGAGCCAGGACGGAGATAACTATAACTCACATGCAATCACTAGATAAGACACGACAGGTTATGCCAGAGCTCTGCCAAGAAAGATCGCGGAGATGATTATGAAGTTAATTCTTGACGCTGTCACACGCGTGTTGTACATATATTGTATGCAATAGCCATAGCTCTTGTTTAAACAATGGGACGTGCCAGGATATCTGATCGATTATACAATAGCTGAGCTCAGGGAGCAGCACTAAGTACGTGGAAGCAGGCCAAGAGGCAGAGTGACTTCACCTGGAGAAGCCAGCAATAACCTCCCTGGAAGGAGCCGCGCGTCTCGCACCCCAACCGGCAGCGGCGGGGGCAACGCCAGCCCGGGCTCTGCCCCCTTCCAGCTCCCCCAGCCCTACGTCCAGCTTCTTGTGAACACTCACGCCTTTGCGCAGCTTTTGTACTGGGAGACGCGCAAGCGTGGAAAAAGAGATGTAGAAACGTTGACGCTCCTATACGCTCAGGAAGCGTTTACGAAACTGCAGCATTAAACAGCGGCGCTACAATTACAGGCACCCATCGAGCACATGACACTATTAAGCTCATAGTATAACACTGCAAACAAAACGCAAGAGATGCAAGTCAAATGGACATTAAATGACACACAACAAGCAATCTCTGGTGGTGTCACCAGCTTTCGTTGCCTGCAGCACACTGTTCCTCCAAGATGCAAATGAGATCTGGTTTGCAGCGAGAAGCAGCTACAAGTAATCAGTCAGGGTCTGAAGCAGGCTCTGGCGAAGGCAGAGCGATAACTAGCACGAAGCTTCTCATTTCAGCTGCGATGGGGAAACAAAGACCCATGCTTCCCCTCGACCAACATGCAAAAGGTCTCGGTGCTGCCAGCCCAGGTCGGGCCAGTTCAACTTGCCAGCTTCCCCAGGACCCGACGGCTCGGCCGCTGCGTGAGGGGGTGACGCCAGACCCTGGCTTCAAGCAGAGCGAGAGGGCTTGACCGCTGCTCCAGGCAGCCACGAGCCTGTTCAGCCATGCCCGTGCGCTGGGGAGCCCAGGCTGCGCGCCGGGCTGAGCGCTGCCGGCGACGGGTACCCCGCACCGGGGATGCCCGGCGAGGAGGGAAAAGCGGGCGCAGGGAGAGGCCGGGGAGCGGTGACAGCACCCGAGCGGGCAGGGAACCAGCTGGTTGTGACATGCAAACAACAGGTACAGCTCGGCCACGACGATTTATAGCTTCAACGCTGCTTTCGGTGGAAAGACCCAGAACAGGCAACGGAGGCTCTGGAAAGGAATATTAAACACTGCAGAAATGAAAGGTATTGCTCAAGAGAAAACATAACAAGGCTGAAACCCAGCATGGTGCAGCCTTCAGATGAAATGGAGATGAGCTGCGAATGAATTGCTCCCTCTTAAGGGAATTTCTGGCTTTTTAAGGAGGGTGGGCGCACCCGTTCTTTCGGCCTCACCACGCAGCCGGGGCCGGTGGGCACCCAGGCAGGGTGGGACATGGTCCGGGGCCGCTCTCCGGCACAGCAGCACGTGGGAACGCTCTGCCTGATCACGCTGCGGACAACAGCGCCCGCACGGACCCTGCCATCACCGCGAGAGCCGTGCCAACCAGCACCATCACCGCGAGAGCCGTGCCAACCAGCACCATCACCGCGAGAGCCGTGCCAACCAGCACCACCACCGCGAGAGCCGTGCCAACCAGCGCCCTGCACCCCGCCACGGGCGCCCAGCTCGGCACCCATCACCACCCTGGGGACAGTCCCCATGCCAACTGTGGTCCCTCGCGACAGAAACGGGTTTTGGCGGATGCAAGCCCCAGGGGCGGACCGCGCTGGGTGCCGAGCGGGGCAGAAGGGCGTAAAGAGGAGGGCAGGAGCCTGGAGCCGCCGGGAGCGCAGCCGGAGGGACCCCCGCCTCTCCCGCAGCAGCGCGTGCAGTCCCGCCGCAGCCAGCCTTTCTGCGCCTCCCGTGTCTCGGTACCGTGCGGTTACACGGGAGTCTCAGTTTCCAGTTAAAAATAACACCAGTTTCTAACCCTCGAAGGTGCAGAAGAATGTGACCTCTAAAAATTCAGAAACTGAAAGGCAAAGCAAATGAGTCCCAAATTTGTCTACGCTATAAACGTCAATTTCTTTTTGAAAGAAATGAATGTTTCTGATGAATGTTTTCTTGAATGCCTGCTTTTGGCAGTGCTGCCATCTGTGAAAAATCTCTGCCACGCTTGCTATTAAGATTTCATTTCCAAGAAGAGTTCATAGCTGCTTTAATAAATGGTTAAAAGATTGTCAGGAGTCCAAAAGGCCAGCAGCTTGTTTACCACAAGTGGCTTCTGTCACCAAGTAAAGCACCTTTGACTGATAAGCTTATAGCCCGCCAGACCACATGCAGCTTCCTCCGCAGCCCTCTAACAAGCAACGTTTTCAGAAGCACTTTAGCTGTGTTGGGCACTTAGGAACCTAATCCCTATCGACTCTGAATGAGATTTATATTCCTGAATGGCTAGCTCGCTTGTGAAAGAGGTCCCTGGGTCGTTTAGAGCCTTTCAGAGATTTCACCCAACGTCCCCGAGTCATTTATTAGCCTTTTAACACCATTCATCAACAAAAAGCGCAAACTCTCGCCCTTGCAAGCCCCCAGCCAAGTGCTGGCGTGGGCTCTCGGGTCTGCAGTAGCAGCCCCTGGCACCCGGGGCTACCAAAAGCCTTCAGGAGGGGCTGAGGACACGTCCGACAGCCCCAGCACGGGCTGTGCCCGCCAGCCGGGCGCTCGAGAGGCGCGGAGCCCCTGCAGACGGGCCCGGGTGGGAGAAAGCAGCCCGCCGCTCTTTGAGGCTGCAAAGCGCTGGGCGCAGAGCCCGTGGTTTAACGCGCGCCCGTGTCACGGCGTAAAGGGCAAAGGCCAGCCCTCCGAGGAGCCCTTTCAGCACGCTAGCACCAAGGCTTCAGGCTTAGGAAATGGAGTCCTGAAATGGCTGGTGTATTTGTAGATCTTGCGCGTGACTAAATCAAGAGGAACAATAAGATCTTTTTCCAGATTCGGCAAACATCAGTATAATAAAAAAAATTAATTATATGCTTGAACACATGCACCAGAGCAATGCCCTGTATTTTCTCCTAATTGTTCTCCAAGCCTTACAGAGCCACATTTAAATAAAAATGAAGCAGTTATTTAAACCGCAATTAAAGACGGAGCGATTTATTTTTACACTGGAACTATCGTCAGCAGCGCAGGAGAGGAGGAAGGGGAGCTGCACAGGGACCGCGCCACGCAGGACCGATGCCACAGTCCGCCGGAGCCACTCGGCCAGGCGCCCCGCGAAGGCGGGCGCTTCGGCAGCGGCACCGCACGCTTCCACGAGCCCCCCCAAAGCGCTGCGCGGCTCTCCGCGCCCGATCCTGGCGCGGACCGCAACCACGGCAGCCCCAGAGCCCTCTGACCCAGCGACCCAGCGCGGTTACAAGAAGGAAGAGGATTTTGGTTGTAAGCCCAGGCAAAGGCTTAGCCCTTGCTCCGCCAGCTGAGATCAGCTCCTCCCCAGCAAACATGCAGCCTCGGTCGCATCTCGGAGCACGCCAGGGCCAGGCACTGCGGATGCGTTCCAGGGAGGCATCTGCACCGCTGCGCTCATTTTCTGCCAAGCAGGTGCCCGCCAGCACAACCCCAGGGTCTCCACCCAAAACCCAGCCCTGGGGAAGATCAGCCAGGAAACTCGGCCCCCCCTGCCCCAGCGAGGCGACCGTCAGCGTCCCACGCCAGGAGCGGGGAGCATCCTCTGCAGAAAAAGGCTGCCGCTGCGCGTGGGGAGGGGGCTGGGGAGGGAGGAAGAGAAGCAACCACAACAAAAACCCACCCTCTCTTTTCATAAGACAGCAGAATTTATCAGCCTGCAGCCCTTCACATCTGTCTCCTCATACAAAATGAAAGAGGCTTTGAAAAACAGAGGAGATGAAATAAAGCCGTCTGTGTTAGGAAGCTGGCATCTCTGCCACTGTCACTGTCACCATGGTAGGAATAATGACCGTGATTGTTTCTGCATCTGCGTATGTGCGCGGGGAGGAGGGGGGAGGAAGATGCACACCCGCACCGCGGCCGCCCTCCCCGCGGGCGAGCGCCCCGGCCCTGCTCCTGCCCGCTCAGGGTGAGCCGGGCGCGCAGGTGCGAGCCTCCGCGGTGGACACAGCCGCGGCGACGGCACCGGGTGGCGACGACTTCAGCTCCGCTACACGCAGCGCTGGTTCCTCTCCCTCCGCAGCCCGGCACCGGGCCCCAGGGGCAGGTGGCTCAAGCTCATCGAAACATGTGGTTTGAGAAGAAGTTTTGACCTGCACGGTTTTCACATCGCTTGGCTTTGCTGTAGCGATTACTGCCACGCTGCCCTGGTAGGCGCAGCTCCCTGGGGAGACCTTGGGGTAGCAGGACCAGAGCCAGCACTGTCTTCACCCCATTAGATGACAATTAAAAAGCAGATATGAAAGGAAAAAGATTTGGGCAGGGTGGAGAACCTGAACACGCCAGCAAACAGCTGGCGAAGCGAACCCCCTCCCTCCATACCCGTTTCTCAGAGCTGGCTTGGGCATTTTCAAAGGGATTTTGGTGCTTTCCAAGCCCATCAAGGCGGTCGCAGCCCTGCAGAGCGCTGGCTCCCAAGGACCCCTTAGGCAAGGTGGCCCATGGCTGAGCATGGGCTGCAGCCCTGGCACGGAGCCCACCACCACCACCACCACAGCACCCCCGAGACCCGGCCGGGCTGCAGCCCCCGCACCCGACGCGCACACCGTCCTGCCCGGCCCACGGAGCAGCGATCGCAGCATTAGCTTGAGCTGCTCCACTGCCTTGCAGAAACCCATACCCCAGAGGATTTCAGCTCTCCTTTGGCAGGAAGGTCTTGAAAACGCACAAAAACATTACAATTTAGCAACTGCCTTCCGAACAGGGAGACAAGACCACAGCCCTTGTAATTCAGCAAGGACCTGTATGCTCTAAGCTCAGTTACGCAGGCAGTAAGGGGCAGCAGCCGTATTTGGCTCGTGCTCTACCATCCCGCAGGGCTTGGAGCGGGACAAGCAAGGTGCAGGAGGCACACCTAGCACCCCATTCCGTTATACAGCTCAGCTCTGCTGCCAGCTGGGCCCCATCACCTTTTCGGAGGGCTGGTTCTCAGCAGCAAAGCCTCTCGCAAGGATATGCGGCACATGGCCCAAGGGTCTCCGAGCTCCTCCAAGCAAGCCCAGCCAACTCGTACGGTAGAGAACACGTCACCACGGGAGGTTAACCGATCCCCGGCTGCA
Organism: Pelecanus crispus; assembly: GCF_030463565.1. Classification (NCBI taxonomy): domain Eukaryota; kingdom Metazoa; phylum Chordata; class Aves; order Pelecaniformes; family Pelecanidae; genus Pelecanus; species Pelecanus crispus. The sequence continues at coordinate 7,425,420 of NC_134661.1, read as the reverse complement.
CCTCCAAATCCCTCCTGCCCAGGTCACTCCCGTCCCCTGCACGCCACCGGAGGGATGCTCCAGAGGACTTTCCTCTCATTCCTAACTTCTCAGCAATTTCCTGCAAAATCGCAATTCAGAGCATAACTGGAACAACCTACCCCAGCATGCAGAGTCACCCCAGGACTTGGGAGAGTCCACGCAACACATCCTGCTGGCTGCCCCCAGCAGACCGTTCCTCCCCGCGCCGCCTCCTGCTCTCTGCACTCCAGTAACTTCTTTCACATAAATCATCCCAATCCTCGTGCCAGAGCCATTGCAGAAGATTCGTGCCCAGTGGGTATCACGGCTCTTGTCTCCAAAAAGGCACCCTCCTCCTCGGGTAGCTCCCCTGCAAAGGGGCAAGCGGAGCGCAGAGCGGGCGCTCACCACCCTTGGCTCTCGTGCTTCCCGGGGGGCTGTGCGCATTCCCCTCCTCAGCTGCAATGGTCTGTGCACCGAGCTCGGGCAGCACCGATTCACCGCAGGGGCGAGGCAAGGCCTCCCTGGCACTCATCACCCTCCTCGCCGGGGAGCTCAACGTGGATCCTAATCCCTCAGCAGTTCAGGCAGACACGGGGCCAGCGGCGCAATGTAGGAAACAAATCTCTTGCTGGGTCTGGGTTAGGCGTCAGGCAGAGATTTACGGCCCTCCCGCCTCTGCTCCAAACCCTCAGCCATCCATCCCACCCTCTACGTGCCATTTCTCTCTTCCCTATGGCACAACTGTTCCTCGGGGTGGCCAAAGATTTACGCTTACAGGTACACAAAGAGATGGCAGCTCCAAGAACGGCTACTCCTCTGTATTTCATGCCTTGGAGCTTGTCATGCCGTATTTGGCTCGTGCTCTACCACCCCGCAGGGCTTGGAGCGGGGCAAGGACATGACGTGGGACTGGGATGCCAAGTGCTCACCACCGGCACCTTTCTTCTCCAAACCCCTCCGCATCCTTTCGTCTCCACCCTGCAGAGACAGCAGTCAAAGGCTTCCCTGCTCCGATCTCAGCCGAAGCATTCCTCTCCTGCAGCAGCTGCAACAGCACAGCAAAAGCAGCAAGCGGCTTCAGTTCAGGACGGCCCAAGCTCAGGCACCCTCGGGCAATTCTCCGAGATCTGCTGCATGGGCGACAACGCTGGGAGCCGAGCCTGCTTGGCAAAATCAGGTGTCCCACACCAGGGGAAAGCACCAAAGCTGCACCTAGGAAGGGGGCCTCTGGAAACACCCACAGCTCCCCAGCCTTTTCTCGCGCTCGGTTGCACAGGTCGCCCACCCAAAGGGCTGCCCACCAGCATGTCCCCGGCTGCACGAGGGCCACCGCAGCACGGCCGGGCCCCAGGAGCACGCAGCAGCCGGGAAGCACCCGACAGCGCCCGGCCGCAGCGGCGCGTGGAGCGGGGCAGCCAGACCTCAGCTAACCCCAGCCCGGCCCGCGCCGCTGGCGCTGCTCCGCGGGGGCACCGGCGGCGACGGAGCGCTCGCGCCTCGCTGTTCCCGGGCATTTTATTTACTTGTTGTAGTCTCTTCTTTTGGCGTGTGTGCATGCGTGTGCGAGATTGTCTCCAACGTGACTCTGCATTATCGGGGCTATAATGAGTCCTTGTTAAAGTGGATTTGATGGAATAATTATATTCAAAAAAAACCTGCAGGAAAGCTCTCTCCCCTCTTAAAGGGCAGGATCATCAAACGTTCTCGCCACATTATTTGCAGTCACACCTTCTGCTGCATCTGCTCCTTTTAAAATCTCTAACTCCAATCTGATCTGAATATATAAATCTGAATTATCACAGCAAAAGGAGATGTGCTCACACCTTTTTTTATCTGTTGCCATGGCGATTAGATAAAATTCACGCCAAGTCTCTGGGGAAGGATGAAATGATTTCAGACAGAATCTCACCCCACTTGGTGAGAATAACGCCTGGAGCTACTTCCCTCTGTAACAGGTCTGGGCACATGTCGCAGCCAGAGAGGGTGGCGAGGGGTAGGGGAGAAGCCAGGACACCTTTAGAGATCTCGGGATCGACAGGGGAAAAGGTTCTGCAGCACCCCTAGACAGGGTAGGGTGGGACAACGCTCACTTAAATCACATCAGGCTGCTCCATGCTGCGCGTCAGCCCGTCCCAGGCAGAAGCTACAAAACACAGCTGAAAAGGCCAAGTCTTCGCCAGCCTTTTGCCCAGCGGTCACGGCTTTCACCTCAGAGCTGTCTGTGCAGATCGCAGGAGGGAGCAGGGCAGGAGACGGCAGCAGCCCGGGCTCCCTCCTCTCCCGGGGGTCGCAGCCACCGGCCCCGTGCTCCGCCGCAGCGGCACCCGGGACGGGGCAGCAGGGCGGCCTCGTGCCCGGCACGCTCAGACCCGCCGGCTGCTTGCTCCCAGGAACTCGGCTTTAAACCAGCCGGGGTTACTCCGCATTCAGGCAAACCCAAATAAAAACGCTAACAGCCGGTAACGATCCCCAGTAACTTATCTCTGTCCCCGCACCATCGCAGAGACAAACACGTAAACAAGGACTGCCTTTCGCCGCGCTCATTCTGTTCCAGCTTTTCTCCAGTAACAGGAGAGTGATGTCCCCCAGAGCAAGCCTATTGATACGAGGACAATGCTGAATTATCCAGGTCCTGGCTCTTCTGCCCCTCGGATCGTGCCCCTGGCACGCAGCACCATGGCCGCGCTCCCGAAGCCCGGCGGGGCGGGAACGCCGCACCCGTAAATCCTTGCCGGGTGTTTAATAGCCGGTAGCCTCACGCTGTGTCCCTAGACTCACCGTGTCTTGAGATGGATTGCTGTGGAACCTGTGTACGGTTACACTTCTAATATTTTAGAGAAAAGTGTAACGGGTGGCAGACATTGCAAGGTACAGCAGAGCATACATCTTCGGGGTGAACGGCCACATTTAACCACGAGAAAGCTGCTGCAGTTTTATTTCCCACATCACTAAGCAGTTGCTGAGATGAGTTTAAGAATCCTGCAAACAGCCTTGGGCACTGCAGAGGATGGGACAGAAAGGGCTACTCGGGTCAAATTAAGCTCACATCTGAACCATCGCAAACAGATCAGCTTAGATATTTTCAAAACTCCTAAAAGGCTACTGTTCGATCAAGAACATACACAAAAACATACCTAAAACTTCACAGAACTCAATTTTTTTTCCCAGCTCCATCCTTCTGGCAAGCTCTACGTTTTGCTTTCCAGAGAAAGGACTTTGTGGATATCCAATGACTAATGAAGCACATCCAAGTACCTGCAGCCCTCAAAGAATATGTATTAGGGTTGCTGAGAAAAGCAGCACCCTTAGAAATGTCTGTAGCTTGAGAAGTGCTGTATTTAGACTTTTTTCCAAACACAGTCTACCAAGTACACGACACTGAAGCATCAAATCGCAGCTTGGCTCCGGGCTCGCCAGTCCAGTAATGCTTACTGCCTCCAAATCATTGCTGCGGCTGCTGACATCAGGCTACAGCCCTGCAATGCCTGAAGGAGACTAATCAGTGCCACGAATTTCCACTTCTGTGCCACAACCACCACAGCACAGTGACTAAAGCAGCTTCAGTCGCATATGCAACATAGCTCCTCCAAGACAAATCCAAACCATGCACGTGCCTGCGAGACTCTTCACATTACCCAGCCTGGTGACGGTGCTTTAAAAAATAATAATTAAAAAAAAAAAAGCTGTTTACCACATTGAGTTCTTAGACCGGTTTGTAGCAGGAGCTATGGAAAAGGCAGAGGGGCCTGTAAAACATTCTGCTCGGCTGCAGCCCCCCCGTCCCCCTCCCTTGTTCTCCCCCTACCAAATATATATCAAGATTCATCGATAGCAACAGAGTTTGAAATCACAGCCTGGGTGTGAAGTGCAATCTTACACACAGTCCCCAATTCCGTAAGTGCTGCTGCTTTACTCCAAGTAAGCCCGAGCCTACGCTAAATGCCAGAGTCCTGCGAGCGGTGCTGCATGTTTGCGACAAGGCTGAGAATGAAAGGCAAGATTGATTCTGATGCGAGCACCAGCAAAGCAAATGGGTTTTTGAAAACCCTATAATTTCTCTGCAACCCTTGACTTCACTAAACACACATTTTTAGACTACAGCACAGTTAGGTAGGCATTAAACAAAAATGAGCTGCACTAATGATGATTTATGTGCGGGATAACCTTCCATAAAGAATTTAACTTTGATTTCAGGGTAAGTTACAGTGTTGCCAAGTTAACCAAATAATGCAACTCGCCACCAAAACCCACTGCCGCAGCAGGGCAGTGCAGGCACCGAGCGCTTCCCTGCAACTGCTTTGAGATCTCTCCCAGCACAGACCCACGCCGGTGCTCCTGGCGAGACGCGCTTTGCAGGACCTCGAACGGAAAAAAGCCGGGCAGGGGTGCAAGGGGAGCGCTCCAGGGCCGGCAAGAGCAGGGGACCCCCAGGCAGGGGACCCCCGAGCAGCGGCCCCCCAAGCAGCGGCCCCCCGCCCGAGGCTCCCCATGCCGCGCAGGGCGCTGCCGCTTGCGCCCCACCGCGTCCCCCAGCAGCGGGACCCCCGCGGGGATGGGGGGGTTCTCCCAGGCACCGACGGCAAAGCAGAGGGCTCTGCAGCGGGGCTTTCCGCCCCGGCAAGGTGCCCCCGGCGAGCACTGCCCACGCCAGCCCGGCCGCGCAGAGACCCTTCCGCCCAGCAGCAAACCGCCAGCAGAAGAGCAGCGCGGCTTGTCTGAAAAGGCACGGTTCAAAGGCCCCGCCGCAGAGGTTGGGAGCCCTGTAATCCCAATTCAGCATGAAAAGAACCCGAGAAAGCTCACAAAAGGGCCACCCAGCCCACGTACGGAGCCACAGGCCTGAGCTCGTGAGAGCAGCCGCCCCAGGGGAAACGATTGCTCCCCCGATTCCCTACAAAGTATTTCGGTTTGGCGGGGGCAAACCAGGGATGCTAAGGAAAGCAGACGTTTCCTGTGCAAACAGTCCCTTAAAAAGAGTTTTCTGCCCCAGAGAGGTCCAGTCGGAGATTTTTCCTGCTCCTGCGCATTAGGACAGCTCATCCCCTGCTGCACCGAGACTCGCTGGGGAGACGCATGGTCTTCCATGGGAAGCACCAGAGGGAAGCTTCAGGAGAAGCAGCAAGTTTGGCACAGGAAAGTTATAAAAGAACGCCGTGTTATACAGCCAGCTGTAAATACGCCTTGGAGGTCCTTCCGCAAGAGCTGTGGTACTTCCGCACACCTTTTCTTTTTGCAGGCTGACTGGAGGAGAGCTGCGCAGCGCTACGTCTGCACAACCGCTCGATCGTACGATTCAGAAAAAGCGCATTTGCCGCTGAAGGGAGCTATTAGGCCTCAGTGCCGTATTTCAGCTTTTCTCATCTCAGCCTTCATGCCGTTCACGCCAAACGGCAGGGACCCCCTCCTCCTCTCCTCGCCTTCCTTGCTCAGAATTAGGACAGAAGCAGAGGTTCACCAGAGGTGAAGGAAAGACCACGGTTTTGGTAACAGCAAAGCCAGTTTTAGCTCTAACACAAGAGCGATAAAAAAAAAATAAGCTTCAGGCAGATACTATATTTGTAATCCAACAGCAAAACATGTTTGCTTGTGTTGACTGTGCACTGTAACACAATTTATATGTTCTGTCTTTAGGGTAATTATTGCTTTAGAATGTTAAAATCATTCCACTCTAATTAAATCATCATATTAAAAAATCCACTGCCACAGCAAACTTGAGAACAAGTCTGGTTAAGATCACGCCAGTGCACGGACGCTCTGTTGACAAACTTGCTGCCGAGCAAACCAGCCACGCTCCGCAAGCAAGGAGCACGGGTCCCGCTCTGCTCCGTCCCGCAGAACCCCGAGCGGCGCGAGCAACCGCCGCCTTTCCGGAAAGCGCTGCCAGAGCCGGCACGGCACCGCCAGCCCCCGAGGAACGAGCACCGCAGTTCTCGCGCTGATGGACCTCGCCGTGCGTGGCTCGTCAGGCAGCACGAGCCTGCGGTAGGGCAGAGCATCGCCACCCCTCGCTGCCCCGGGAGCCACGAACACCCGGTCCCGCCCGCAGCACAGAATCCACCTTGCGTTCACTCGGACACAACCGCTTCTTGGAGCTGAGCAGAGAAGCGCCGGCAATGCTGCGGTGCCAGTCTGCACCCCGCCAAAGGGCGCCATGCCTCTTCCAAACACCGGCTGGCCTCCAGGCAAGCCTCCCCAAACACGCTTTCCAAGAGGCCTCTTGGACCACCCGGAGGTTTCTCACCTACTGAAATGAAACGGATGTTTCCACAGTGCTCCAAAACACCCTGAGGTGCCAGAAGCTCCTCACGCAGGCTCGCACTCAAGGAGGCCATTTGCTAAGCAAGAAGCTCCCTTGCCGAGCAAAAGGCTGCTGTGGACGCGGGCTGGCTGCCGATCCACGCAAGCTCATCGCACCAAACACCCGTCCGGGGAAGAGCGCGTTCCTGAGGCAGAGAGTTTCACCTTGTATTTCGTTCTGGGATTGTCAGAAAGGGGTCAGCGCTGGGGAGGAGAGGCTCTGCAGACTTGGTCCTGACCGCGGGAAGGCAGCTGGCTCCCGGCCCCGGCACTGCAAACCGTGATGGGGTCTGCACCAGTGTCCTGGTTTCGGCTGGGATAGAGTTAATTTTCTTCGTAGTAGCAGGCACAGTGCTGTGTTTTGGATTTGGTAGGAGAAGAATGCTGATACCACGCTGATGGTTTGGTTGTTGCTCAGCACTGCTTATGCCAGGCAAGGACTTTTCAGCTTCCCATGCTCTGCCAGGGGCACGAGAAGCTGGGAGGGGGCACAGCCAGAACAGTTGATCCAAACTGCCCCAAGGGCCATTCCATACCATACGGCGTCATGGGCAGTATGGAAACTGGGGGGGTTGGCCGGGGAGCAGCGATCGCTGCTGGGAACTGGCTGGGCATCGGTCGGTGGGTGGGGAGCAATTGCATTGGGCATCACTTGCTTTGGATATTATTATTGTTATTATCATTATTATATTGTTATTATTATCATTACTACTTTACTTTATTTCAATTATTAAACTGTTCTTATCTCACCCCAGGAGTGCTTCTCACTCTCACTCCTCCGATTCTCTCCCCCATCCCATCGGGGTAGGGGGAGCGAGCGAGCGGCTGCGTGGTGCTGAGCTGGGGCTGGGGCTGAACCCCGACAGCCAGCAAGGGCACAGCCTCTGTCGGGAGGGGTGCCCGTGCTCCCCCGTCCATCATTCCGCCCGGCTGCCCTGCCGCGCAGGGGGCCACATGCAGACCCTGCCGGTGCGTCGCAGCCCCGGGGGCCATCGCTCACCAGCACCAGCCCCGACGCGCCGCTTCCCTTCGTCCACCTCCGAGCATGCGGGCTGTGCTGAGTCAGCAGATTAGCTGCACTCAGGAGGCATGGGCCACCGGCAAGAGCCGCCACAGCCCTCAGGAGACCCGCTCACCCCCCTCCAGGTGAAGCACTTTGCTCCTTAAGAAAGAAGCGTCCCTGCAAGAGGGATTAGAGCAAATCGCCTCTCATGCGTGGTCGGGGGCTGCCCCAGCAGCACCAGGCTCGCACCCCGCTCCCGCCAGCACCTGCTCCCCACGGCACTGCCAGTGTAGCAACACCGAGCCCCGCAGGAGCATCGGGACTTGCTGACCTGTGAGCAAATATCAAGCACAGAGCATTCACTTTGGGCAAAATCCTTTAATTCTCTCTGGATCCCCCTGGGGAAAGCAGTATTGATTGCTTTACTACTAGCTTACACATGCTGTGCAGGGCAGCCAGCGCTGCCATCAATACCGGCTCCGAGGAGGGAGCCAAGAGGTCGCCCCGGTACACACGGGGCTGGCCCCACGCTGCGCCCAGCACCTGCCCGCAGCCCCCGCGCCGCTTCAAAGCCTGCGACAAGGCAGGCGGGAGCACAGGAGCCAGAGCCCGCAGCACCGGCACGGCTCAGCGAGCAGCTCGCCCGGCTCCTCTCCCCTCCCACCAAGCCGCACAGAGGTGCCTGGCAGGTCACGTCCCACCAGCACTCCAGCCACCGCTCCTGCCCACTCCCCAGGGGACCGGCTGGGGAAAGACCCCGGTTTCAGGGGCTCTCTGCTCCCACGGGAGCCCAGGGTGCTCTGCACCTGCCAAAAAACACCCAAAGCTGCAAAGTCCCTGCACAGAGACAGGCGCTGCCGTCCCTCCCGCAGGCCCCTTCCCTGCAGGACAAAGTCAGCGCTGAGCAGGACACGTCCTGGGCTATGGGGCAGGCCCACGGGACAGGGAGGCCAAGCAGCTTCCAGGCGCCAGCACGGGGAAGAGGCACGCGATGCCATTTTTACCAAGTTCCTTTCCCCACGGCTGAAACAGTTGTGAAAGCTTGCAAGAGAAGCTGGAATATTTACTCGTGCATCATCCTGACAACAGGAAAACCAGCTCTGACCGCAGGACTCGGGACACGGACAGCACGGGCAGACTCTTCCCCTGTCGTCCAAGCCCCAGCTGCCAGGTACGCAAAGCGAGCTGGCTCGCCGGCACGCGGGAGAAGCCAGGACGGGGCACTCATGCTGTCACGCTTACGCCAAACATCCGTGAGCCCAGAAATACACAAAGTACCAACCACAGCACCAAGGAGACCCTGAACACAACACATCTGCTCGCACCACCAGCGTTTTTCAAGCCGCAAGATGGTCATCGATGAAAGCTTTCGCTTGGGCAGCGCAGGCACGGACGATAAGGCAAAACAAGACCCTCCACGACGGTTTCACACATGGCAAAGCAGGTCAGATTTTCCAAGAGAACGGTAGCTCCTCTCTTACCTGGGATGATAGAAACGGTGTCTTTCTCCCAGGACACAACACTAACGTATTCCTGCACTGAAGAGGGGATGAGGCACTTGAAAACAGCCACGTTTCCACGCATCGACCTTTGGTCCTCCACCCGGACGGTGTACGGTTCCCTGAAAACTGTAGAGAAAAGCAGATGGTTTGGTAGCATGACAGTGCTGGAAGAAGACACGCTTCCTTCCGCTTTAATCCCACATTTCCCAAACCAACCAACCCACCCAGCAACAAACCGCTTCCATCCAAAACACTTGGCCCCCCTTCCTGAGGACGAAGCGGTTCTCCTTCAGAGCCCACAGCCCTGCGCTGGGCATGCAGAGGGGATGCCTGGCCCAGCTCCTGCTGCCGGGACCCTGCAAGGGCCCCCAGCGTCACCCCAGTGCATCACCAAGGCGAGCTGCTGGCTTTGCAGTCAGCAAAGCTGCTGAGGGAGAGGTTTGCAGCCCCAGATTTCAGTACAGGGACCAAGGGCATTTTGTAGCTGTAACGTTCAACCTCCCACCTCAAAGGATGCGTGCTGAAAATGCAGCAGTGGGGCACCCGGGAGAGCCAGCCTGTGACAGAGCCTGGCACCCTCCTAAACCCACCAGAGGAATATTTAGGGAAGCAGGTGACAATTTTCCAAGCCATGCCACGGTGGGAGCCATGAGCTGTCCCCACCACGTGCCCTATTCCTCAGGGAGACGCTCGTCCCTTCAACAGCCCCACGCTGCTCCCTGGACCAGTGACAAGGAACTCCCCAGTGCCACAACCCTCCAGGCAGCACTCGCTAGGTAAGCTGCATCCACCCCAGCCTCTTCAGAAAGGCAAAACGATGTCACCGTGCCCAATAACACATGCGGACACCGTAAACTCCTAAAGTTTAAGTATGAAATGCAGTGAGTGCAGGTGCCTCCTTACTGCGACAGTAATTGTGCCCTGTAGCACACGGGCACCTGGGCATCGCTATCACAAGACAGACACGCATTCACTTCGTCATTTAACGACACCCCTTGGCCAGAACAAAAGCTGTCAACAAACCTCTTAAGATCGAGCTCCTTAGCAGCCCCAAAAGCAAGGTGTTTTCCCTGAGCAGAAAGCCCCCGCTGGCAATGCATCGTATACCTCGCACGAACAAGCGAGCAGTGAGAGGGTGATGGTACTTCCACCTTGAATTCCCAGGCTTTCAGGGCACCCTGCTCTGCTGCAAGAGGTTGGGACCGAACCAGGGGCACACCGCAGGCTCCACCCCGGGGTGCTGGGTGAACGTCCCAGCAGGTTCTGCACCCCAGCTGCCTGGCAGAAGAGGCCAGCTGCAGCCATAAAGCAGTAAGTCCCAAGCTGCAGAGGGCTGCCCCACCTTCGCCTCTTCCACACCTGCCCTCCGCTCGGCCGCCCTCCCGGCGGGCAGAGCCCCCCTGCCCCAGGGGAAAGCAGGGAAGGGGTTTGGAGCAGCCTCCAGCTTGCTCCCGTTATCTACCCGGTGCCCCAGTGCTGCGAGGACGCAGGGAGAAGCCTACCATGGAAAGGGACTCCAGAGCCAAAGCAGATTAGCTAGCAAAAGCCTCCTTAATCATATGGAGCAGGAGGTTTATTCACAGGCTTTAAAGGCCAGCGGGGACCAGGAGGAGCATCCAGCCCGGCCTCCTGCACGCTCACCACCGCCACAACAGCCCCAGCCCAGAGCAGACCTCGTGCACGGACACCCACGCTCGCCCCTGCGGCTGCCCCACGCCGGGCACTGCCCCGGCTCTGAACCGCGCCAGCCGCTGCTGCCGGGACTCCTGGCCTTTCACTGCCACTGGGAATAATTCCAAGGGTAACGTACAGCCACAACGAGCACACTTAAACCTTTCTTTTGGCTAGAGAAGTTTGCTCCCCAACAGCTTTTCCAAAGCTTCCAGAGATTTTTTTCCAATTCCTTATATTTTCAACTGCGTTTTATCTATTTGCTTTCTTTATACAGCCTTAATTAGCTTTACTTATAGAATCATAGAATTGTTGAGGTTGGAAAGGACCTTTAAGATCATCCAGTCCATTGGTGCATTGCCATTACAAAGCACTGGAGAGTGACTGGGATGCAAGATGACCAGGAGGAAGCAGAAGCAGGGGAACGTTTCACAGCTGTTTCCAAATGCCATAAAGCCGAAGCCCTCCACACCACCGCAGCTGGAGCTGTCCCAGCGGCCCTCGGAGCCCTGCACTCTGTACTCATGCCTCCTGCTAATCGCACCTGCTAAGGGGCCGGGGAGGCTGGGCCCCCAGCTGAAATCCCACTGACAGGAGGGGTGCATTCAACCCGGTATCGAGAGAGTGGGATGAAAGCCAGGGCTCAGCTCTGCTACTGACTTGCTGTGATCCCAAGGAAGTCCTCCGCACGTGGGGGAAGAGCTAAGCCAAGGCTGCCCCCCCGGCAGGAGGGCACGGACCAAGAGAAGCCTCCTCCCCTGCAGCCCACCCAGAGCAGCCACCCTCGCTGCACGAGCCCTGGGCACCCGCAGCCCCGTCACCTTGGCACCCCTGCCAGGGACATCTGCAGAACTCCGCAGTTTCAAGCTGTGTTGAGCCCGGGGTCACCAGCACCAGAGGGACCGTGATTGCCCACTCGGAAGCACAAACCAGCCTGGCGCAGGAAATCGCCTGCTGCGCGGCATGGGGCCAGCCGGGGTGCCCAGCCCTCACGGCCGCACAAAACGCGGCCACGTCGCCCTGTGCCAAGGGCCACTGGCCAGCGCCAGCTGGCCCCAGCCCTCGCCACTGCCCGGCCGCCCCACGGGAAGCCCAGCCTGCAGCGTCCAGCACGAGGAGGGCGACAGCTCCGCGCCGCACGGCTGCATTTACTGCGCCCCATCTCCTGCCGTCCCTCCTCCACCGAGCTGTGGTTTATAGGTAACCTGATAGGGTTGGTAAATAATTCACTCTGCAGAAGGGGGTTAATACCCATTTACTCTGCAGTACAAGGTATTAAAATAAAAAAACCCTGTAGTCACTTCTGTCATGTTCCCTCTGCTAGCCCCACTTTTAATAGGTTACATAATGAAGCCATTCCTGGGCTATTAGCCCTCCTCAGCCTGGTCAATAATTTACCATAATGGCTTTTGGAATCAGCTCTTTGCCATATTCCTCTTTTTTTTTTTTTTGCTTAATAAGCCTTGGCATGCTGGGGCTGGATACTAGAGTGGGAACAGCCAGGCTTGAGGAGGGCTGTGGGACACAGCGGGGGTCCCCCCGCCATGGACACATGCGGTCCGGCTCCTCCTGCAGCCGTGAAAAGCCCCCGTGCATGGCTGGGTGCGACAATACAGGTTCCAAGGGAGAGGACCTCTCCTGCCGCGAGGCTGCAGCTGCACCACGGCCCCCAAGTGCGTCCTGGAGACCCCCAAGCTGCGCATCCCTTCCCTGCCGGTCGCTCCCACCGTCTCCCAGCCAGAAACCAGCCCGAGTTAGAGCTGGCTCTTAGCTGGGGCAGGATGCCGTTTTGCAAACACGCATCGGCAGGCCTGCTTACCCAGCACCCTGCCCTTCTCCCCGCCCTCGCAGCATCCATCGATCCCCTCGCAACAGACCAACGCAGCAGCCCTGCTTCCATGCTCTGCTCCCCGGGCGTGCAGGGGCAGGGCTGCCGGAGCAGCCCAAGGTGCGGGCAGAGCGGCACGGCAGCCCTGGCAAGGCAGCAGGCGCTCGGTCCCGCTGCTCTGCGTGGGACGGCGACGGCACCCAGCTGGCAGCAGCACTGCCTGCTCCCATCCCCGTTCAAAGCGCCCCAGCTTACTGGCCCATGCCAGGGGGACAGAGGTGAGCGGGATGCGCTTGATGGGCCAACCGGCCGCAGAGAAGACCGGAGAAAAGCCAGCACCTCATCCAAACCCCAGCACCCAGAGAGCTCCTACCTGCTTTAACACGGATATTTGGGCTCCTGATCTTGCCAGCCGAGTTCTCCGCGGTGCAGAAGTAGTCGTTGTCGTGGATAAAGCTATTGAAGGCTGATGGCGAGAAGGGGTAGAGCTGCAAAGTCCCATTGGCATGGACATGCCGGATGTGGGGCACATCGTAGATGTCGTCGCCTGTGGCCAGGTACCACCGAAGGACGGCGCTGGGTGACCCTGCTGCCGGGCAGGGGATCACCACCCCCACTGTGCTGGAGAAGGTGACCTGCTGGAGAGAGTCGTTCACAAAGTAGAGGCTGGTTCCAACATCTTCAGCATGTGCTGCGGAGAAAGCAGAGGCCACAACGGCGGGGGGTTACTGCAGAAATCGCCGATCCCCACCGGCACAGTGAGCACCCCCCAGCCCAGCCCCTGCTCCCCACGTGCAGCAGAGCAGGGGAGCGGAGGAGCATCAGTGCATGGGCTGGAAGCATAAAGGCCACCTTCACAGGCCAGTGATCTTGCTGGAGCATGGATCAGGGATCACAGGCACCTAACCAGCACAACTAGGGGCTGCGCAAGCAAGGAAGGGTACCCAGGGTATCCCCCCCGAGGCTTCCCCAGCTGGCCGTACACGCGTAGGCGGCTCTGAGCACGTGGTCCAACCGCGCCTCAGCACCCAAAGGCCTGAGGACACCCACGTGCAACAAACAAACCAAGCATGGCAAACCAACACTGTTTCTGCTGCAGACCCCAATGTCCCCCAGCCAGGAGCCGCAGACAGCCAGCACCCCCGTGCCTCACCAGCTCGCCCGCACAGCCCCAGCCAGCCTGCAGCTGCCCATCGGCAACGCCAACGCATCCAGCGTGAGCCGTCCCCAAGCAGGGCAGAGATCTTTCATGCTACCCTACCACTGCCTCCAAAAGCTGCCGCAGCCCCCAGGAGGGGGGCAGGAAAACTGGGTTCATTGCTGCTCCCCGCTCCCAGAGCCAGAGGGAGGGGAAGCCCAGTCCCACCCTGCCGCGAGCCCGAGCTGCAGCCTGGCACCAGGCATTGCCGCACCACCCGAAGACCGAGACACGCAGTGTTCAAAGGCGCAGTCCAGGGCAGAGTTTGCAGCCGCCCGGACGCCTGGGTGCAGCTTGCCAGGGCACCGCGAGTGCCGCAGAAATGCGCTTCCCTTCTTCAAAACAAGGGAAGGGACCTCTTCACCCAACTCCTCCAGTCTCTCCTTCCCACTCTCCAGGACCATGAGCTCCCCCTTTCTCAACCAAAGCAAGCAAGATTGCCTATAAATAAGGATGAGGAGGCCCCCAGTCACTTAAATCCGTTTTCTTTTTTTAGTCGCACTCTTTCCAAGTGGGCGGAAGGACAGGGATATAGAAAGCGGCCCTCGGCGGGTGTATTAATAGCTCTGGCTGAGAGCATCGCTCGTGGTGCCGCAGAGCCAATAAGCAGATCACTACCGCACCACCGGTTCAAAACGAGTCACGGGGGACCCTCCGTGACCTCGATTTCTTAACTTGGGGAGGAGGGGACAGGAGCAGGGGGGAAAAGGAAAGCCTCATCCGTACGGATAGCCCTGCCTCGGCTCCGAAGGTGAGCGCACCACGGCTGCTCGCCTGAGGACAGGCTGGCTGAGCATCACTGGCCACGGCCACTTGCATATCCCCGCAAAGCTTCCTCCAGCGGCGGGCACGTCTCTCCTGGCTCAGTGCCATGCCACCGGTCCGCTCCACGCTGTCCTCAACCGGGTCGAGATGGGAAATCCCAAAGCATCTCAGCCCTTCCCAGAGCACGATCCTCTCCATCCTTCTCCAGCTGGACGGACAACCTCACGCCTCTTTCAGCACCCGCGAAATCAGAGGTGAGAGCACCTGGTTCTTGCTCTCTGTGTACCTGCCCTGAATCGCCATCTGAAATCACAAGATCCCTCCGTCGCCTACCCAGGGCCCTGCTATCCCACCTCAGGGGCGTTCCACAGCCAGACCCACCCAGCAAACCCATCCATGTAGTGATGAGCTGACTAGCAAGGTCTGCGCTGCTGCCATGCCCGAAACAACAGATTTATAGGTCAAGAAAGCATCCCCACACCGCCCCGCACACCTGCGTGCTCAGTTCCCTGCGTCCGTGCACAGGTAAAATAGACAAAGCCGTTTATTTCTCCCTCCCTCACCGACAAGCGCCAGAAGAACGACGGACCAGAGGAGCAAAGCGCTCCAGCCGAGCCTCCCGCGCGGCAGCGCCAGGCTTTGCAGAGCTACGGGGCCACCGCACGGCCCTGCAGATGTCATTTTGTGACATCTCCGGGCCGGTCTGTCGTCATGAATCAGCATTTCCCTTCATCAGAACAGCGCGGTGCTTCTCCCAAATGCACGGAAGAGAAACGCACATTTGCAGGCAGAGGAAGGAAAACAAAGCACGTGCGAGCAGCACTGTGCTATTTGTGGCAACGCCTCTCGCCCCGGCAAAGCGGAAGATGGCTGGAGCCAGGGCACGCGGCGTGCAAGGCGCACCGCAAAAGCTACCCTTCGCCCACCCGCCAGCTTTGGGCCAGGAATGTCCCGCCGTGCTCGGCACCCCGCCACCCACCCGGCTCTGCCCCAGGCTCCGTCCAGCATCGCCACCCCAGATCCCAGACACGGCTTGAGAAGGCTCCTGCCGTAACGCAGATCGGAGAGCAGCCACCGCCCGACGGGGAAATATCTGCTTCCCAAGCAGCGCCCAGGAAGGTTTAGAGACGGACGGGTGAGGGGCTGGGGTGAAGAGTGGAAAAATACCTCATAAACAGAGAAATTCAGATTACCCGTAAAGCTTTTTCAGGTCAAAGGGGGAAACGGATTTTTAATAGAAAATGGAAGTTATGGGATTGGCAATAGTTATGTGACAGACGCGTAGAGTTAAACCCAGATAATCTCCTTTACCATTTAGCATCGAGCACCATCCTAATTCCATGTTTCATAAAACTGTCTCCAAATCACCGAGAGAGATTAAAAATTTAGAAATAGCACTGCAATATTTTTAAACCAGAAATCACTGCTCACATCTGGTCAGATGTGCCGACCCTAACCTAGATATTGAGGGCATTAATTCACAGGAACCTGAAAAGAGGAGGCCAGAGGAGCCAAAATGGAACAGTTTCTGCTGGGGAAAACGCAGCGACGCAGGCGCACGGCACCAACCCTGGAGACCAGCCCGCCGGTAGCTGGAAGCTGCACAAAGCCCAGCACGTAGCCGGACACTGTCTAGCTTGCTCCGAAAGGCAGGTATTTTAAGTTATCAGAGCACAATCTTCTTAAATTGTAGTAAATTACAACCTGGAGGTATCGAAATATTAATATCTATCTGAGCTGGGAGAAGCAAGTCATTTTGCTATCATCCCTCAGGAATATTTACTAGTCTCGATGGCTGGACGTTCCAAACTCCACCACCTTCAGCGGCACGCCAAGCTCGGCACCGCAAAGCGCTGTGCTGCACAGAAAGCACTCATTCGCTCCCACGAGCGGCTAAGGCAGAGCGGCCGTAAGCTGACCCCAGGGTCTGCCACCAAGCCACGTATTTCTGGAAGAGGCAGCTGAGACGTAGGTGCGAGTCCTGCCCGAGGAGCGGCACGGGCTGCAACCTCAGCCTCTGGAAGCTTTCCTATGAGGTGGACTTAGGACTGCTCTCGGACAGCAACCAGCTTCGTGCCAGCGCAATTAGGGAGCTGTTTCTCCTGAGCCAAGAAGCTTTTTCTGCCCTCGATGCATGCATATCACCCGTGTTAGCAAGCTACTTGCTCAGGACCCCGCAGCCAGTCCCACACCCGCCCAAAGCCAGCAAGTTTCTCAAGGCTGAGCAAGGTCTTTTGCACATCTTTTGCACTGGGTGGAAACCCAGGAGAGATGGGAAAAGGCTAAACAAGGTGTGTTTTGAGGGTGTACGTGCAATCCCCTGGGCACGGGCAATCCAGCCTGGGCTGATGCTGCTCCTCGAGGGGTGGCAGAGGTCCGTGGCTGGCTGAGTACTCTCCTACAAAAGAGCAGCCACTGGAGGCTTGACTCTTTGCCACAATTAAGCGTGTTGCCGGCATTCAAAAGGAGGTTTTGCAGCACCCCAGGAAGGGCAGGCGCTAGGCTCGAGTTCACGTTACCCACTGGCAGCACCCCTCCCCAGACCTCCCTCCGGGGCTCGGTGTCTGACCACCCAGGTGCCCTGCAGCCCTCCTCCGCGGCCAGGTGAGGGGCCACGAGGCACCACCACGGCAGGAGCCCACCCGCAGCCCAGCACAGGGACTGCGGGAGCCACCGGGGCTTCTCCAGCCGCCAGCTGTACCGGGCTGCAGGGATGCCGTGAAGAACAGCAGGCTAATCACCACCTCACCGCTCATTTATTATCCTCATTAAGGGTGTTTGACACCTGCCCTGTTCAAGGAGAAAGCGAACAGGAGCTTGGCACGCATTGCAGGGTGGGAATTACAGGTAGGTGGCAAGTCCTAATCTTTCCTCTCTACTGCCTTAAGGTATGACAGTAATTCCATCACATACTGCCTGCGCATCTGTAATGCCGGAGCAGTCTTGGGCCTTCCCTGGAATGAGCTTCCTTCAAGCCCTGATCTTCAGGACACTTTTACTAGCCTCTCTCCTAATGAAGGGAGCGACCTTGGAGCTGACAGAGCGAGAAGCGACATCTCCAAGCATCACGGAAGGCACGGCGGGAGGAGCGGCCGAGAGGAGGTGAGAAACAGGAGGCTGGTACACTTCCAAGCAGAGCAGGAGCCACGCAGGATGCCACCCCACCGCCGTGGCTTTCCAGCCAAAGGGTTAAAGCGGCACCGCCAGCCTCCCCCGCACTGTGCCCCTCAGGGACCAGTCTCGGGGGGTGGAAATAGTGCCACAAAATGCCGAGCACAGCCCGTGGCGTCCAGCTGGTGCCCAGCACAGCGGCAGCAGCGATGGCAAGCACCTGCTGCAGCACCTTCCCTGCCCCGGCGCTGCGTTTCGGCTGCTGCCAGGCTCCCACCCTTGCGGCACAGTCCCTCCGGTCCGAGCACCACCATCATTCCCGACGCGCGGCCGCTGTCACCGCAAACCGAAGAGGGAGCGAAGGAGAACGCTGCCTCTGCTCTTCTGTGGGCAAGGACACCGCTCAAACACGCTGGGGGTACAAGCCGCCTGCTCCTTAGTGCATCTGCACGGAAATTAAGGCCTGAACCACCTCCAGCTATTACGACAGCTGTAACCCTTGCCTGGGAAAAAAAAAAAAAACAAACCAAAAACCAAAACCACTCCCTGCTGATTTGCCTGGCCCTGAACCTCCCCCATCAGCCTGCTGGAGGTACCAGTCCCACCACCCCACCCACACAGGGGGCCGAGCCAGAGCCGGACATCCCCGGCTCCGCACCACCTCCCGAGCCCCCCAAGCTGCCCGAGCTCCCCCCGGGCCCCTCTGCTCCGAGGGGTGAGGAAGGAGCCCAGGGACCACAGACGACGGCCTCTCCCTCCCCTTCCACAGCCACGCTGAACACAAAGTCTGAGGAGCCGCAGCCGAGCCCCGAGGGGACGCCTGGCGACGTTACCGAGCCAGGGTGACAGCAAGGTCCCCCCGGGGGGCCGAGCCAAGCAGGTACGAGGAGCAGGAGAGGGGATGCACCGGGGCTGCGTGTGCCCGCTGCCAGGCTTTCTCCGGAGCCGCCATCCGGCACGCCGCAGCCTGCATGCTGGCTTTACGAGGCGGAGACGAGGATCTCTGCCACGCGGCCGACAGGTCTGAGAAACAAGGGGAACGGATCAACAGAGCAAGCTCTGAAACCTCGCTCGCCTTCTCCTTTCCCCCTCTAAGTTGTGCCTGCTCCCTTTTCTCATGGCGAGGAGCTGACACAGCCCTTTCCAAGAGGCAGCAGCTGGGGCAAGCAGCATGCGTTAGCAAGAGTCGGGAAATGGATTTCCTAAATATTTGGTAGAGCTCTGCTGGCAGATGATGGCAGCAATATGGAGACTGTACGTGGTGGGGTTTATTTCCCAAGGATCTACAAGCAGGGAAAGGGTAACTCACAAAATGACGATTATGTCAAAATACGTAGCTGGCTACAATCTAGATTTCAAAGAGCAGAAACACTCTGCACCCAAACCCGCCGCTGCGCGAGCCTCCCGGTAAAGCCCGCGTCGGAACGGCCGCAAGAACCGAACACCTTCCTCCTCCGTGCCCTCCCAGGAGTCGCGCTTATTCACAGCCTGCTTATCTGGGTGCGGGATGACTTCACGTTATCCAAGGCACAGCCCAGAACTCGCGTGCTGCCATATCAGAAGAATTCCTGCCACAAAGAGACGCTTCCAGTTTTATTCTCGCGCTCGGCGCGTCAGCCGCTCCCCATCCCTCCACCTCAGGACCGCCCGGGCAGAGACCCGAGCGCCGCAGCAGGAGGATGCCCTGTGCCACGGCTGCCCAAAGCTAAGCCTACGGCTCCCGAGCAGCCCCCGGCTCCGGGAAGGGCTGCTCCATAGCACGTCCCTGGCACTCGCCACTCGCGCGAGGCTCAGCCTGCTCCTCCAGAGAACAAACGCACCAGGAAATATTAGGGTTGCCTAGATCGATTTTCTCATCCAAAGGCAGGAGCAGCCCTCAGCCCGCACCAGGTGCAGGTAAGGGCTCCGGGCAAGTCGCCATCGTGGCTCCTTGCACTGGGAAATTTTGGCTATCCGCAGGATAAACAAACACCGGGCATGGCGAGGAGTTCAGCACTGCAGGCTTCTCCTCCGTGCATTTAATGAGGTTTCCATGTTTCATTTCAGAGACAAACGAGCGCTGTGCCACACTGGGGGGCCGAGATGGGGAAAGATTAAAAAACGCAAGCCGCATAGCTCACTGCACCCAATACAGGAACATAACGCAAATATAATGCCAATATAAATCAGGCGGCAGAGAGATCCAGCAAGAGCACGCAGGGAGACGCTTTCCCAGCTCCAAGCCTCTCAATTTTGACCAGTATGCTCTTCATCACACCGCTCGCCACTCGCCTCCCCTCCTCCTCCTCTGCCTGGCTGCTCTCACTCACCCTGCCAGACCATCTTTCTGCTCAACTCCCCGTTTGTTTGCTTGCCAACCACCTATTTTTGTTTATTTTATGAGCGAGGGAGAAATAAGCAGCTACAGCCCATCGAGGGCTTTCTGAACTTCAGCGGTCCCCCGGATCAAATGTTTATTTGATTTCAGTTTCTACTTGAGCTCTTGTTCTACAGCAGGGACACGTTAAAAGGATGTGCTTCGATGCCCAGAAATATTAAGTGTCTGAAAGGTTTATCATGCATTAAACAATTCTTTTTTTTTTTATCCTATTATTATAATGAAACTTCCATTGCATGGCTGTCCTCTCTTTGGAACCGTTTCACTTTAACACTTTCCATCGCTGAGACTGTTCAACACTGAAGATACATTTTATTTCTTAAAAAAAAAAAAGAGAAAATGAGGCCACAAGGACTTGTGCTAATGGAGGCTTTTAATTTGCTCTTCTCAGAAGAGAGAGCTCTGTGGGAAGAGATCCCTTTTCCAAGAAGCTGGGGCTGAAAAACACACAAAAGCGATAAACCCAGCACAGCTCTTCATTATTTTGACTATTGTGGGGAAGAAATTGTAGCATCCTCAACAGTTATTTGTTTTCAGTTTTGTTTTTTCCTTTTAGCACAGTAAAAAATGCAAATGTAAGCAAAGCAGACGCTGGCACATTTGGCTCAGCAGATCCTGAGCACAATAGCGATTTTGGGTAAAGCTCCCAAACGCAGTTTTATTCCAGCTTGAATAAAGCAGCTATTCCATAATTAATAATTGATGGAATAATTGATCATCACCACACGACCGGACAGGATGCTCCTATTAAACCTCGGTAAATATTTTTCATGGGATTAACGTTCAGATAAACAGG
Source organism: Pelecanus crispus (assembly GCF_030463565.1). Lineage (NCBI taxonomy): Eukaryota > Metazoa > Chordata > Aves > Pelecaniformes > Pelecanidae > Pelecanus > Pelecanus crispus. The sequence continues at coordinate 7,404,869 of NC_134661.1, read as the reverse complement.
TAACATAATAGGCAGCAAGAGAAGTCTCACGTAAGGAGGCAGCTTTCGCTTTCCTCGTTTCCTAAAATTTCCCCCCTTGCTGTTCTCAAATGTCAAAAAAAAGATAATTAGGGCAAATGTCATTTTACATCCTCCAAGCGGACAGTTTCCCAAAAGGTGGACGCTTCCATCACCGCATCCGCAGATGGGGTCATGTGCAAAGAGGTAATTTGTTACAGAAACATAATTAAAAATTCCCGCAGAATCGGAAACGGGCAATTCCTTTATGTAACATCGATCGCTTGTTGTCACAAACGCACTGTGATTTAACTACCCACGTTACGTGCGGCTCCTCGGCTTCCCTTTTCTGACTGCATCTAGAGCAGAGGCTTGGGTCAGAGTGTTACCTCTATAGATTTGGACAGCATTCACTTAATCCCCAACTTTAAATTAATCTGTAATCTTTAAGCGTGCATCTCCTTGACACGCTTGTTTTGTGATTTTTTTTTTTTCTGCCCCCTCCTCTCCCCCTGCAATCTGATTTATAGCAAGCCGCCGGGATACGCTTCACGCAGCATTCCTGGAGGGAAGGATGCGATTTTTAAAGCCCCGCCGGACTGGCTCTGTCTTAGGGACCGGCCCGTCGCTCGCAGCGCTCCGGGGAAGCGGGGACCGGAGCGCAGCCCCGGGAAGCGCCGGCGGGGAGATGCTGCGGCCGTCGGCGCGGTGCCACCAGCCCCGGGCCACCGCCACCAGCCCCGGGCCACCGCCGGGCAGCGGCTGCGGGACCGGCCCGGTCCCGCTCCGGACGGCCGGGGCGAGCGCTCCGAGGGCGCGGGCGAGCTGCGGGGAGGCGGCCCCGAGGGGTGCCCCGAGAGCCCCGCGACCGCTCCCCGCAGCCCCGGGAGCCCCGCAGCCGGAGCCCCGCAGCCCCGGGAGCCCCCGCCAGCCCGGGACCCCCGGCACCGCTGGCGGGCAGAGCCCGACGCCCCCCCCCCGCCCGCCCCAACCTACCTTTCCGCAAAGAGTACAGCAGGAAAAAAGTTACCAGCCACATGCCATAAAGAGCAGCTGCGGCCCCGGGCTGCGGCGCAATTGCGGGTGCGGTGCCCCGGCGTGCCGCGCTGCCAGCCGGGCTGAGGTGCCCAGAGCCGAGCTCGCAGCCGCTCCTCCTCCTCCTCCCCTCTCCCGGCGAGTGGCGTCGGGAGGGTGGGCCGGGCTCCCGCGCACTCCCCGCCCCGCTCCGCTCCCCGCCGCGCCCGCGGAGGGCTGGGGGCCGCCCCCCCCCGCTGCCCTCCTCCTCCTCCCCGCGCGGCCGGCAGCAGCCCCGCTGCCAGCCCGGGCTGCGCCCACCGGCACCCCCCGCCCCGCCGCACCGGGCGAGCCCCACGGTGGCCAGCGCGCCCGCGGGCGTTAGCGACGGCTGCCCCACGAAGCCCAGCTCCCGCACCCCGGCCCCTCGCCGTTCCCCGGGCTGAGCTGCGGCCGGGGCACCCGAGCCTTGCAGCTGGCAGCAATCCTCCTCCCCGGGCCTCCGGGATGCTTTTCAGCAGCCCGAGGACAGAAACCGGGCTTTTCCGACACAAACGGCGCCGGCCCGTGCTGCTCCCGTGGCCGGGGACGCCAGCAAGATAGGGCCTAGCAGACCTCGCTACACACGCGTTCCTCCAGCCAGCAAATAACAAAGAAATACCAGCTAATGCTTCACTTCGGGGTGCGTTCCTCTAAGGCTTAACTCAAGCCTAGGATCTTACTCCCCAAGACTTAGT